>NW_026542598.1:66378330-68849651 GCF_028750875.1 Macrosteles quadrilineatus | reverse complement strand
GTAGGAATTGGAGCAAATGTCCCTATTTCGTTCTTTTTCCATCCCCTTTCTGTAGGTGGAAGAGAAACCCCTAGCCATTCTTGAACCTGGTGGTTCACTCTAAGGTTGTGCTCTCTAGCAGCTTCAGAAGTCGGTAGAAGTGTTGAAAGGTCAAATTAAAAGTCAAGACGTTTTGATATTACTTTCAGGTACTGTTTGTATCAAGTTATTTTGAGTCCCTGACCACTTTTTCCTCCGTTTATGTGGATTCCGCCCGATTGAACACATTCACTGGTTGGCAAAGAATTGGTGATTTCTTCAGAACATTGAAGGCTTGTATCTTCCCTTTCCTGTAGGTTACTGCCGTGGTATCATAACCGGACATAGAATGCAGGAAAAGAAGATGCTCTTTGACATTGTCCATACTATTTTGCAGTGCTGTGGATGAAAATATCTTTTGCTAATGAGCTTTTGAAAGTGGAATGAGCATTAAGATATTTTTGTCAGGGTCAGTAAGGCTCAATAATAGGACGGATGCCTCAGTGTTCTTTCCAACAATTGCAGAGTGTTTTCTTCATTGGCTAGTAGGATGGCTGTTTGGACAATTAGACGGTCTGCATCAGCTTTCGCATGGACCGCTTGTATTCAGCTTCTGTTTGGATGGCTTACTAATTGATCAATGAGCCTTGTTTTTTTTTGGTTGCGTTGGCTAAGAATGGGTGCTGCTGGGATACCACCTGCACATCAGAACCAACAAGAACTTTGGCAGATGTCGCTTTAAACGTTTGCCTAACGTGTTCTACATCCTTCATCGTACTTTCCTGGAATCTGTCGAAAACAACAATGACTTGATTTCCGTAATGTTTTACTATGTCTGGTACGCCTTACAAAAATGTCAGAGAAAATAGCCGGTTTTGGCCAGACTACCCTGTGAAGAAGATGCCCACTATCTATTACAAAGTTTGGAGCTAGTAAAGACAATCCGTAGGAGGACACAATTTCTCCCTCATGGTCCTTAACGCAGCCTTGTTGGTTTTTCTAATGGTTACATCGTTGAGTAATGCTTGTGGTTATGGTGCCAACTCGTATTCAAAACATGTCTACAACTGTTAATCATTACTAAGACACATGATTTGATAGAATAGCTTAATGTAATTTTAGCTAATAGGAATAGTTTCACCCCGCACAGCGACCTCATTTCCCATGGCTAAATGTCATTGTACCATTTCTGATCTCCTAATGGGTTTCAATGTGGGAACATATCCCCTCACTTCAGCATGCTGCATGCGAACTCGTTTCCTTTACAGCATTATATTGCAGTCTCCACCACGACGCGGTCTAAAACGTAGGCCGCAATCACATGTTCAGCGTCAATATGACGGCATACTTATACCAAAAACAAATATAAATACATTTTCTTGAGCGTCTTGACCTGTTCTAAAAAATTGATGCTGGTAAGTTTTTCCCCTGATGAATAAAAGAGTAAATCAATTTTGAATGCAAGGACTAGTATTACCCTTCAGTTATTTTTTGGTTAGTTTTGTAATTTTAAATTACTACACACAATTATTTACATTGGCTCTATATATTTGAACTAAATCCTGACAAATATTTTTGAAGAAACTGCACGTTTTTATCACAATTAGGAGTGGTTTTATGCTTGAATATGTGACACAAGGGGGGAAATCCATTATGGCGGGCATTTTCCAATATGGCGGCATGTTGCCCAAGTGGGATTTTTTGGGAATTTTAGTATGATGTTCCCAGCTGTACATGCAACATTTCCTCAAATTTTCAGCCTGATAAATTAAAATTCTGGAATCCAACACTATTTTCCTGCACTATAAGCTTTCCTAAGCAAATGTACTATATTCAGATACAGACCTATTTCATATTCATAAATATATTTAAAAAAGGCAGGTAAAAAATATACAATGTTTTGTAACGAGTTTAAAGTTAGGCCTACCTAGAAAGAATGCAATTTATAACAATACAATACGGGTAACAAATGTACTGTATATATTAACTGAAATATGAAACAAATACTGAATTGAAATAAGAATTAAAATTATTTTAAAAATAAATAAAATAAGCGCTTTGCATGTAAATAACTATAATAAATCATTTATCCCTCATTATTTACTAACTGTAGACATAACATAGATGAAACGAAACTTATTAGTCCTATAAATTAAACAGATATAGTAATAGTTAACCAGGAGCATATTACAGTAAAAAAAGAATAATCGTCTTGTAATGATTTACAGTAACTAACTTAAAATATTGCTTTTGTATAAAAAAGAAAACATATACTGTTAGAAAAATAAAAAGCTGATGCGAAAGACAATTTGTTAGCATTAATTAAATGAAAACTAATCAAGACTAAAATCTTATCTGGGTGAGTTGGTCCTGGAGCCAGTCGGCGTCGTGTTTCGCACCTCGGGCGGCGTCGTGTTTCGCACCTCGGGCGGCGTCGTGTTTCGCACCTCGGGCGGAAGGTCTGCCATACTCGTTGCCACGTGCTTCTCCCCTTTGTTCACCCACAGCACCCTGCCGTCGAGTGTCCATACATTTTTGGCGCCGTATTTTGACACGACCCTCCGATACACCTGAAGTCGACGATGTGTCAGGTCCTCCCTGATGATTATGCCAGATCCTTTCAGCTTCTTCTTCGACTCAAAGACTGCACGACGTGTTCTGTAGGATGTAAATCGAACTATTATCGGTCGGTGTCGCACCAACTCACCATCCTCCAACTCCTGATGTGGACCGACGCGATGCGACCGTGAGATGGCGTCCCTGGGAACATCTATTCCGAGTTTTTTGCGGCATAACTCAACCACCAGAGCATCCGTGTCTTCATCCTTCCTCTCTTCAATGCCAAACACTCGAATATTGTCCCGTCGCTGTTATTGCTCCAACTCATCAGTCCTGTCCTCCAGCCTCTCGTTGGCCACCTTTAGCTTATTTTTTAAATAACTAACATCATCTTGTAGCTTGCCGATGACTTCATTAAATGTTGCTAATGCTGCTTCCACTGCTACTCGTACAGCCTTCTCCACTGCCGTCTGTATTGCCGCGAGTAGAGCCGCGTCGACGTTGTCAGTGCGGCCGGCTGGCATTGTTGTTGTTTTGGCAGTACCGGTACTCGTCGCTGGAGCTGCAGCCGGGTCTGATAACGAGCGCTGGAGTTTTTCTTTACCGCCACTGGACAGCAGCACCGACTTGCCTTTGGTACCGGATCGCAACTTCTGTGGCGAACGAAACATGAAATTTTCTTTGAGGTTAGAAAACTTTAAACAACTTTATATTCACTAATATTAAATAGACCAATAAATTAAGTAAAACAATACGAAGATAAACTATGGAACTTCTTGTATATACACTAAAACAATAAATAACTGTCAATTTAAAACAAATGTAGCATCAAAAATCACGGAGCGGAACTGAACACGCGTTCACTCAAGCAAGTTCATCCCCTCTCCAAAAACGATGCTTTTTAAAAGTCTAATAGGTAGGGCCACTACCCAAAATGTTTCTAGGCCTTTTATTAACTTCAATTGCTTTTTAGAGGAATTTCTTTTACTAAGAGTACGAAGAATTCTCAATAAAAAAGAATTTAACAAAAACCATATTTTGCTTTAAAAAAATAGCAGTTTCTTTAAAGATTCTTCATTTTTGTAGAATATTAGACACTTTGTTGTCCTTCCTATGATCGCAAAAATAAAAAATAAAATTTACACGACTATCTGTCAAATTATTGTACTTTATTTTGACTTTTAAACCTAATTTTAATATCAGAATACTTAGAGATATTTGGTATACTGCACGAATATGAATATAGTTGTTTAAAAAAGATTAAACATATTTAGCTTTGACTTTCAAAACCACAAAATATGCTTATTTAAACACAAATTTCAACAATTTTGAAATGTAACACTACTGTTTATTTCATATACTAAAATAGTTAATCAGAATGAATTATTTATTACTTATTATTTAAAAAAGAATAAAAAGACTGCTCTGGGTTCTGTTTTGTTATCGAAATAGAAATTATCACACACATGACTTTTAAATGAATTAAATATGAACTATTTTGAAATATCAGTAAAGTTCTAGTGCTGAGATTATTTAGGCTACATAAAAAGTTTTAGTTAAAAGAGAAACTATTTAAATATTAATATAGCAAACAAAATTACTGCTTTTGTTTTACATAAATATTTATAACTATAATGTTAGTTCATTTATCCTAACCAATTCAGTTATTCAATAAATGCAAACATTTTGCTTATCATTTTTTCAAAGATTATTAAATAGTTTATTTTTCGCTTATTTACAATATTAAAGTAACCATAGCATTAAAATTGATCCATGTATCTGTAGCTTAAAATGCATTCACTTTAACTGAAATATCAATTGCAGAGTTAAATGACAAAGTTGGAGTCACGGACACAATTACTGTCTCTGGTCATTTTCACGTCAGATAAGAGGACAAAGGAAACTCCATTTCAGCCAAGTTGCCGGTCAAATACAACCAGAATAGGTGATCTCTACTCGTGACCTGAACACTAACGATTTCTAAACTTACAACTCACTCAGGGTTAAACATAACTTTATATTTGAAAAGTTATTTTTATTCGCAAATTCAATTTTGAATGACTTCTTTATATCCTGTTGTTAAAGGCATCATAATCCTAACTTTACATGTGCTCTTAGAAGTAGTTTTAAGATGTATACATGTTCATTATTATTTACTGAAAATTATCTTTACTTCCGAATACCTTCATGAGTAAAGCTAAACTACGCAAACACATGGATTTAATTCGTTCGTATAGGCCTTTCAGTTGACCGTTTACAATGAAGGGATTACAGAATACTATTACGTTGATTTCTTGAGGATTGCATTGAAAACATTTTATAATACAGCACAATACAGTACAGTATGAAAATTAAAATAAATATAAATATTTAGTAATCTTGAATTAACCTATTTTTTTTAAATCATGGATAAATTTTGATCACTACTGTTTGTATGGTTCTTCAATGAATAAAATAATAACTATTACTAAATTTACCGTGATTTGCCTTAGTATAATTACAGAAAATTAATGATTCGTTCAATACTAAAGTAATGTAGAATTATCCACCAAACTAGCAAAAAACTAAATCTAATGTTTACTTAAAATATTTATAGAATTGCGTTGACCTACGATTGTATTCCTACAAATTACTATTTCCTTTAAATATAACTGATCTTTAATTACTCTACAAAAATCGTTTTATTTTAATACCGTTTGTATAAATAATAATAAATATTTATTTTAGGCTTTTTTGTCAATTATACTTAAAATTTTGGTTAACCCTTACCAAAATATTACTAAATTTAAAAAATAAGACAGCATTGTACATTTTGAGAAATTTATATTAGACGTTTGTAAGCTGTTAAGCTTTAAAACGTTGACAATATTTAAACAATACAATAATATCCATCACCACATCATTTTACGTATAATTCCTGACAAAGCTAAGCTGAATCCCTTAAAATTAATTTAATGAGGATTACAATGAATACAAAGAGATAACAATTGAATTTACCCCTGTGTCCCGTAGGATTAACACAAAAACGGTAGAAAACAGCCAATTATAACTGTTCTGTTAGTTGTTTAAACAAAAATCCGAGAAACTGTGTTATTTAAGTACTAAATAGTATGTTAATTATAAACTGAAATATAATTTGTGCCAACGCATTTACACTATGATTTTATACTATATTTTTCACTAACGCCCCAACGTGCTGTGGCATTAATATATGAACAATATATACTTTGTTAGGTCAGAGATTTTTAACCACTTACCTTACGTACCTTTTATATGTCTTTACTGTTTGAAGAGTCAACAATATGCGTGTAAATATATTATTACAAGTGTTATTAGACGTATATCTTTTTATTTTTTTTCAGGGAATTTTACAAAAACGATGGCCATAAATTGTTTTAGGTTAAATACAATTTAACTACATTATTTACTATTATAACCAGATTACAAATTCAAATTGGGTTTTCCTTAAATAAATAAATATAGCACTTATAAGTAAAGTGTGTGCCAAGTTTATTGCACTATATTCGAACAGAAAATTGAGCTTGCCATTTATCTACTCTGTTCTTAGTTTAATGTATTTCTTTTATACCTTAATACAATCTTATCTAAAAATGTATGTAACGATTTTGAGTAGTTACAAGTAAGAGATACATCTAAGCTTTTTAACCACGCTTGACTTATTAAGAGTATCAAGAGAGCCAATCTAAGTGATCACTTTCGAGATTGATAGGAAATTATCGATTTAAGCACCCTCAATTATTTTCCTGGGTAGCGGCTTGACCTATCCGTAAACCCAAAAGAAAAATAAGTGCAAAAATATTCCATATTTCAGCAATTATTAACTAGATACCAATGTATTTACGATTATTTCTCTAACTTAGCAGCACTTACAGCCAAGTTAAATCACAGTAAAAATTTTTGTTTTATATTTAAATATAGCTTCTTCTTGGGCTGACGAATCTTGCTTCTGAGAAACAATGCTTAGTTTGTTTATTTTTATTCTTGTAAAAATATAGCTAAACAATCTAGCTTATAGAAAAATATTGTTTATTTTGTTTTTAGAAGTTTTCCAAGCTAAAATTCTAAACCCTAAACAAAAGAATGCGCCATGTCACTTGTACTTATTAAATATAACGTTTCTTTAAATCACTTACTAATACATTTTACTAGATATCCTTCACACTTTACTATAAGCTACTAGTTTCTTCAAACTAGGCACGACGTTTTGTATCTAAAGTGTTTGAAACTTATGTCTTTTATGGTAGTTTTCAATTAAATAGGTTATGGTATGTCATAACATGTCTTCTTTTACATTATATGCAGATTAATATAATAATTTATCTGACTCATTGGGCTTTTGTTGTTTCTGTCTTTATTCCCTAATAGTAAAATATATGGTTTCAGATCTCAAACAAACCCCTAAATTACGATCATTTGATAGCTCCCTTAGTGGTTCCTTCAAATACTAAAAGTAAGCTTAGGTACGAAGTGTATATTTTGTTGTGGGCTTATCATTGGTTGATGCTTAATAACTATTCTTTGAACTTATTTTCCCTTTAAACATGATTATTTCCTTTACTAAGCAAAGGCTTTATTGCAGCTTGAAGAATGATATTCACGTCGCCTAAGGGAAGTAAGTGTTTCGAGACCACCCTGCAGCCAAGCACGTCTATCATGCATCACATAATACTCCAAGGGATGAGAATCTTGTCTTCCTTGATTTACATTCTAAAGTCGCATAATACTTGTCTCTGTTAGAACCAGATTGTGGCGGACATTCATCCATTTACACATTCATTCTTCTTGGTACGCGGATTGCAATTAATTCAGAATTAATGTAAGCAGTGACAGTGGAATTATATAATTTATAATATAAGATAGAAAAATATGTTGCGATCGACGATTATCATAATTACTTAATAGAGTTATTTTTATAGTGATGGTGTTGTTATAAATAATTTAATTATTTATTATTTTCTTTCTTCCTCTATGGGGTGATAGTAAATATATGGAGAAAGTTTAATTATTTTCCTGAAAATGTTCCAGTTCGAGTTTTGGGTGGATGTATCTGTTTTGGGTCCCCCCGAACCCAGGTTTTTGAAGTGGTGTATGTGTGTATGTCTGTCTGTCTGTCAATATGTGTGAGTGTGTACATATCTACGCACCAGACCACACATGTAGTCCGTCTTTGATTAAATTTGGAATGTGGATACTAATCCATAATATCACCAGGGATTCTTTTATTATTTAAACTTTTTATTTTTAATTCACTTGAAATATATAAGATAACAAAAATTTAATAATCTCAAAATTGGTCCGAACGATTTTGATTAAAATTTTGAATGTTATACTCAGTTAGTCTCTGAACGAGATGGTATAACCCCCATTGCTGTAAGAATTACGGATCGAAGGTTATTGCATATTTGGTGATTTTATACCATCAAATATGATAGTTACTCCCACCGCCTGTCCAGGTTGTTGGCAAGCTAATGTAGAAAGTATTTGTCAGATTGCTGATACCATTTATTAGATTTTGTTTACTTAGATAATATTGTCATCAATTATTTTAACATTATGCCTTTTTAAGTTAAAATACCTTGTGACTATGCTTGTAAAATAACACTTTATTAAACTGTATATATTATAAAATAATAGTTAAACAATATATAGGTATGATTAATTTTTTCAAAAATAAATCAACAACTATAACTCTTAAACAAGCTGAGGCAAAACAAGACAATACATACAGGCATTGTAAGGGATATAAACGATAAGCCTATCCATCAATCCAGCAAATTAATAGACATTGCTACGATCAATAATGTCCATTAATCTCAAGATCTTGATCCATTAAGTGTATCGCTTTCTCGATGGT
Organism: Macrosteles quadrilineatus; assembly: GCF_028750875.1. Lineage (NCBI taxonomy): Eukaryota > Metazoa > Arthropoda > Insecta > Hemiptera > Cicadellidae > Macrosteles > Macrosteles quadrilineatus. The sequence continues at coordinate 68,841,199 of NW_026542598.1, read as the reverse complement.
TTAAACAGTTGGAAGTGTATTTGTTATGTATGACTTGCGTTGCTTATATATTTATTTGGAAGCAATATCACTCTTGTCCAAACAGTTGAAGATTTGTTACGCACTGATAGATTTACATATTTTTTTATGTTAAAGTAAAATATATTTTGTATGTGCGACTATTTAATTCAATCTTTGTGAATACTTACTAAAATGTAAGGATATTCTGACAAAATCTCGTACTTGTTTTTTTTTTTTTTTGTCATTCATGTTACAATTTAAACAAATAATATCAAAATAAGATTATGTACGTTAAAATAATAAAGGCCATAATGTAACCATTTCGTCCAAAAAGAATGCTCAAGCTTTTGTCTTAAATTACTAGTAAATCACACTACTAACGTACTGTACCGAACACAACTATAATTCAACTTCCAAATAAGATTTAAATTAATTCGTTTAAATATCAAAATCTTTCTAACCTAACCTAATCAAACTAAAATATATTCCACCCTTAGCTTAGGTTAGTTTAGGTTATAATATTAGGTGATATCGGTATAATACGTAAGTACACAAATTAAAACCAAAAGTTACATACCTTACAACGAAATACGTAAATATATATTTTTATGTCCCACCTACACATACAACACAATGTAACACAATGTACACATGTAACATGGCGAAACATGTAGTGGATTAAAAAAACACACTATTTGAACTGCAAGACGAGGTATGTTTTATTTTAGTCCCACCTACAATCAGCAACAAAGCATTGTGTAAACAATATTAATATTATGGCAAATATATGGCTAAATATTGTTGACACAAATACACCTTTGAACAGGTGTAAAAAATGGGGGTTATATGACACAACATGTAAATAAACAAAGTGACAATTAAGTCTTAGGAAGACTTAATAACTTTAATACAAATTGGACAGCTCAACCAAATTCGGAATATTATTACTGGTAATAGTAAGCTACTTTTTTGTGTACATGGTTATAAGATGTCATGGCCCATGGTAAGTAAGTTGAAAATCTTAAGGCTTAGGTTGAAATGTACATAAAATTAAAAGGCCCTGTTAAACTAAAAACAATGCTGCAAACCGGACCTCGAATTAACAATCGATGAAAAAATTACAGCTGTTCAGAGATTCATTGAATTTGCAATGGTATTATATTATACGCTATCTCCTCGGGGGCACCAGCCAGAAGACGAAAGAAAATCATAAACGTAAGCATAGGTCGATATGCACATCAAATTAAAGTTCTTTGTTTGTAGAATACAATGCCACAAATTTGAGGTCAAAATAAAAACTTAGTTAAAATCGGCAGCCGTTTAAAGACTCACAATGGCATATTCAACAAATATTTGAATGGTAGCCATTTTTGACTCAGTCGTCTATTTAAAGTCTGGTTTGCGGCATTGTTTTTAGTTCAACAAGACCTTTGATTTTATTTACATATCAACATATGCTTACCTTGAAGATTTTCAACTTACACCCTGTTGACCGTCCTCTATACGTGATGATTGTACACGGAAAAGTAGCTTACTATTGCCAGTAATAACGTGCCAAATTTGGTTATAATATCTCTTTTCGTTTTAAAGTTATAAAGTCGTCCTAAGACTTAATCGTCACCCTGTATGAATATAAATAATGCTAACACAAATGTTACAGTATGTCTGTTTATGCACTGAATCGTACACACTGAGTGTTCAATAGTATCACTAAATGTATAAAAACAAACATGGTGCAAGATATGCGACCTAAACAAACAACCAAATGTCAACCAACTGTGTATTAACATACAATATGTCTCAAGCTGTGTAATAATGGACGTCAGATGGTCTTTAGAGTATAATATTACACCAAAACACTTCTATGAATAAATATCCATTCATAGCACAACGTATGATTTTAGATTATACACTGTTCCCTTCCAAACATAGGTACTCAGTCAGCTAAAGTGAATGTAAATATATCTACGGACATATATAGACAATTTGTATTAGATATATTTTTCGATTTTACAAAAAATCACTTACACCATTTTTCTAACAGTAAACCCAATGTTAAGGGTAATTCATTTATTTATTTAATTTTATTTTACTTAAATGTTAAGTTAGCGGTGATGTTTCGGGACCACTTTACTTAAGTGATTGAGGCATTCAAGATGCTTGCATGAAAGTTTTTTTCGTTTTTAAATATAAAGTAAAGGAAAAGTTAATAAAATGTTGCAGATACAACAATTGCAATCCTGAAGTATATGCCGTTAAAGATATATCAATCCACCCATTTTTCATCCATATTTTGTACTTAACGTTGCAGAATTCACGATTCTTCAATGGAATTTGAAAAAAAATAAAAAAAACTAAACATCCAAAAATTCACTATCACTAAACATGAACTTGAAACCAAAGCACATGTTATAGCAAGGCTCAGCTGTCACAAGCAGGGTGGTATGTGTTACCGTTAGGCCAAGTGATATAATTATATGTGGCAGCGTGTGGTCACAGTGGGGGGTAGATTACATGAGGGTTTAGGAGGCTCTATTACTTAACACAGCATTTTATGGTGGTAGAAGGATACTTGTTGTGGGATTTGCTCAACGATAAAAAAGCATTACATTATATAATGTTGTGGAAAATACCATTCATAAATTTAAAACTTGGTGAAGTTTTTTTGGTGAAAGGATGTCTTTAATACCTTGAATCAAATCTAGGGGATTAGTTTTTAAAACACGTATAAAGTATCTGAATTCAAAATTCCGAAAAACCTGAAATTCCTTCAATGGGTTTTTTTTTTTTAATAAACATTCCTTTTACACATTACTTGTTTTTTACAGGATAATCGTGTAAATATTGTTTTGGGAAATGTGATTCACAGATAAACCCAATAAATAAGCTTGGTTGCGTTTAAATCGAGTTTTGTGTTTTTACAATACTGTATGTTATGGATTCATATCGAAATTGGCACAAGAACATCTTTTAACAATATAAAAAAACTGAAAATACAAAAGATTTGAACAATGATATTTTAAAGTTTGATATGTAGATTTCTTAATATAACTGCATAGCTTAAATAATAGCTTAATTTAAAAGCATAGTTTTAATAAACTTTCTACAGCTGCTTACATTAGTTCCTATTTAGACAATAATTTTTTTATAAATACACAATATAAGAATGGATTTTGATGAATGATAAATAAAAGAGTTCTGTCATTGATTTATAAACTTTTTTAGTATTAAAGGTATCAATAAATAAATAAAAATCCTTACTCAATTTTTAACTACTCAGATCAAAAAAACTGCAAAACAAATTATTCAAGAGAGTTAACTGTATTATAAAACACCAAACAGAGTGACCCTGTAGAATCTAAGCAAATGTTTTTACACATGTATTATACCGAAAGAGTAGGAAATACTGTTTCAGTTCGATCAGCATAGACAGTTTTATAGTGGAAGTTTTTAAAACGTAAATAAAGAGCAACTTAAAAGAGGAGTTTGTAGAAAGATGTCATCAAGTAGAACGTAAGAAGATCCCAAGAGATCTCATGAATACATAATACCACCTTGCCACGATCTCTACCGTCGTCGTTCTTGAAGAGCAGAATATTTTACAAGCTAATTTTAACGAAAAATTTTTATCGAAACCTTTTTTAAATTACAGAGTTTTCCACTATGTCATTTAATAATACTCGCTTATACAACGTGTGAGTAACTAAAGGGTCTCACAAAAACGAGATACAATCAATTTGAGAATTTATATTTATTATTATTAAGTAAATTTTTTATTGCGGTGTTTTATATGCCAATATGTTAATTTAGGGCTATAAACTAGGTTAGACCCTTGGACGTCCATGGTGGAGCTCTATGAGTTATGCCGAATTAATAACTACTATAAATAAAAAAGTTACAAATTTTTAGCTTTCAAAAATTGACTTTGTTTACACAAAGTCATGAGCTTTTAGTGTGTAGATTTATTTTTAAGATAATATAATTATGTAATATTTTTAAGCCCTTAGATTACGTTTATATATTATTAAAAAGTAAAATACCTGTTTTACTCCCGGGTGATACGGGTTTTTTCAGGCCTAAAAAGATTTGAACAAAAAGTTTCATCTTCAAGTCCATTGACAAGTATTTGAAAAAACCTCGTTATAACTGGGATTATAAATAGTTTTAACCTTCCCTTACACGAACAAGTAAACATTTCACAACAACTTTGTGATATTTTAGAACTGATAGTGGACTCGTCGTAGAGACGGGCAGATATAAACCGTATGTATGTATTTTCTCGTTGGTAAAAACTACTCAACTACTAAAGTATGCAACTAATAGTTTGAATTTCAAGTCTCCTAATCACTTTTTCGTCAAAAAGATGGGCAAATAAAATAACTATGTAACAATTACTGTGGTCAAAATCTAAGGCTAAAACTAAGGAACCTTGTAAAATATAACCACTTGAACAAAACAAATATAAGTCACCCTTAAAGTTACTATATTTTATTACGTGGATGATACTAAACAAATACTAGGTAATAGTATTTAAGGTTAGTTTTTTAGGTATTTGAACAACATTACACGATTCAATTCCGTAATGTCAATAGTAACACACTCAACAGTGTATTACACAATATATACCTAAACTGTTTTAACTTGATGCACTCTACTACTCTACCAAATATTTATGTACCTCAATTGTTAAATTATAGCATTAAACTTACCTAAAGTATTATAAATTACAATGTGGTGGAGAACAGAACAATTGGGATAGTAAGTAAAGATTACAACCAAACACTTCAGACGTCTTCAGATTTTTAATGTGGCTCTTTTAGAAACCGATCATTAGCAAAGCCATTCTAGTTGAAATATTCATCTTTAACCCACTCTTTTCACAATGAAAACTAAACCTTTCTATTGTTTTATTTAGTTTGATTGTAAAACAGTTCTCTTTAGTTGGGTCGTAATATCTTGCAGCAATGAGGAACAAATTACAATGCAGTACCAACAATTATTACTATAAAACAATGACAACAATTTCGTTATAGACTATCTATGCAAAAAAACTGTCACAAAAAATACCCACATAAATATCTGATCAAGTCTTTTACATCTTAATACTGTTGTATAGGTTAACAAACTATATTTTTTAAGTGCACCAAGTTTCGAAGTGATCCAAAACGCATCCTGTATATACGATTTTGCTTTTTAATCGGGATTCATATTTCTGTGAATATGTTATAGTCCCTGTATTATAGGTTTACAAATATCCAAGAGTCATTTACTGTATAAATAAACCAAAAATATCCCCAACGCAGCAAACCTGCAAACCAAGTGAATTACAATTTGCCATATATTAATTTCACTCAAAATTTTCCTTTTAAAAATATGTTAATACTGATATTTTTAACAAGCTATTTAAATAAATGGGAACACTATATTAAAACAAAATGACATTATTTCATAAGGATGCATAGTTTTGCATTGGAAATTCTTTAAACTTAAATAAAGAGCAACTTAAGAGAGGATCAATAGACAAATCCGGTGGATGTATGTATCTGAGGATGGCATTTTGATGCCGAAACGGCCGTAATATATACGGAAACTACGGAGCTGTGACGAGGTAATTGTACAATTATATTAAGAGAGGAGTTTGTAGAAAGATGTCATCAAGTAGAACGTAAGAAGATCCCAAGAGATCTCATGAATACATAATACCACCTTGCCACGATCTCTACCGTCGTCGTTCTTGAAGAGCAGAATATTTTACAAGCTAATTTTAACAGAAATTTTAATCGAAACCCTTTTTTAAATTACAGAGTTTTCCACTATGTCATTTAATCATAGACGCTTATACAACGTGTGAGTAACTAAAGGGTTTTATAAAAACGAGATACAATCAGTTTGAGAATTTGTATTTATTATTATTAAGTTAATTTTTTAATGCGGTGTTTTATATGCCAATGTGTTAATTTAGGTAGGTTATAAACTAGGTTAGAACTTTGGACGTCCATTGGACGTCCATGGTGGAGCTTTATGAGTTATGCCCAATTAATAACTACTATGAATAAAAAGTTACAAATTTTTAGCTTTCAAAAATTTACTTTGTCTACACAAAGTCATGAGCTTTTAGTGTGTAGATTCATTTAACTTAAAATAATATAATTTTGTAATATTTTTAAGCCTTTAGATTAAGTTTATTTATAATTAAAAAGTAAAATGATACGGTTTTTCTCAGGCATAAAAAGATTCGAACCAAAAGTTTCATCTTCAAGTCCATTGACAAGTATTTGAAAAAAAACCTCGTTATAACTGGGATTATAAAAAGTGTTAACCTTCCATTACACAAACAAGTAAACATTTCACAACAACTTTGTGATATTTTAGAACTTATAGTGGACTCGTCGTAGAGCCGGCAGATGGTGAGAGATGACTTATTTGTCTAATTGGTACAATTGCGTTTGGTGTCAGCGATCCATGGTATGTCCTGGCAGTTAAACTCCATATTTAAATCATCCTCCTTGCCGATATTTGAAGTATGTTTAGTGGCTGTGACGAACTATGACAACCTTATGAAACAACGTTAGAATTTACTAAGTTTTCTTCGAAAAAAAAATAAAACCATATGCATTCATTTTCCCGTTGGTAACAACTACTCAGCTATTAATGCAGCTAATGATTTTAATTTTAATTCTCTTAAACAATATTTTGTTAAAAAGATAGGCAAATAAAAAATAACTATAATAATACAAGTGAATTGTTGTAGTACTTTTCTGATATCCTCACAGTTTTAATGTAACGACTACTGTTGTCGAAATCTAAGGCTAAAACCAAACAGTAAAAAATATAATTTTTGGACACAACGAAAATGACCCTTGTTATTAATATACTGTATTTGATTACGATACTAAACAAATACTAGGTAATAGTATTTAAGGTTGGGGTCTTTTAGGTATTTGAATAACATTAGACGATTTGATTCTGTAATGTCAATAGTAACGCTCACAATATATTGAACATTATACATAACCTGTTTTAATTTGGTGTACTTTACCACTCTACCAAATATTTGTGTACTTTAATTATTAAATTTTTACCTAAAGGTAAAAAAAAACAATGCAATCAAGAAGAGAACAATTGGGATAGTAAGTAAAGATTACAACCAAACACTTCAGACGTCTTCAGATTTTTAATGTGGCTCTTTTAGAAACCGATCATTAGCAAGGCCATTCTAGTTGAAATATTCATCTTCAACCCACTATTTTCACAATAACAACTAAACCTTTACATTTACAATTTGTCATATTTTAATTTCACTCAGAATTTTCCTTTTAAAAATATGTTAATACTGATATTTTTAACAAGCTATTTAAATAAATGGGAACACTATATTAAAACAAAATGATATTATTTCATTAGGATGCATAGTTTTGTGTTGGAAATTCTTTAAACGTAAATAAAGAGCAACTAAAAAGAGGAGTTTGTAGAAAGATGTCATCAAGTAGAACGTAAGAAGATCCCAAGAGATCTCATGAATACATAATACCACCTTGCCACGATCTCTACCGTCGTCGTTCTTGAAGAGCAGAATATTTTACAAGCTAATTTTAACAATGTGTACTTAACAATTTTTTGCAGTCTCAAAACGCAATGCTTAGGCTAATACAAATGTAATACGTTTTTATAAAAACAATACTTGAACACGAACAAATAGTTTTTATTATCAGAAGTTTTGTATTTATTGATATTGTGGTGGTTTAATTATGGGCGTGTGTATATACATTCTTGGTGAACACAATCGTTCCTGTATATCTTACAAAAATGTTTAGGTACTGTACCCCAAATAACACAAAGACAAATAGTCTATACACTTTGACACTGTAGATAATTTTTGAAGAGAGCCTTTGGCAATAAATATCGTCCGGTATTTTTGGAAATAGGCCTGCAAATAAAATTAACATGTAAAAATGTTGGCACATATTTCCGTTTAATTTGTTTATCAAAATTACTAGAGTTCATCTAAGTAATAAATAAATAAAATAAATAAATAAATAATCTTTCAAAATTGTGGACTAAATTAAAAAAAAAAAATTCTTACTAACTGGTAGGGATGAATTTGTCTTTGAGGTCGACTCTAAGTTAGTATCTGTTTCATCAGTATTTAGTGAACATAAATATTTATTTAGTAGCTTCAGTTTTTTTAAAGAACTAATATTAATAATATATACCGATACATTAAGTATTTATTTATTTTCCATACAAAAAAGACTAATTGAAGTAAGTTAAAAGTGTTAAAAAATTTGTAATAGTTTTAGTTGTATTCATTCGTACCTACTGAGTTGCTAAAAAATGTTATGTGTGTATCAATTAATATAGGATCAATTAAACGTTGTTATAACCAAAATATTCAACAATAACCCATAACATTTTTATAGAGCACAGAGCAATTAAGTTGATAAGGAAGAATTTGAACCAACCAAACACTTCAAGCTCCTTCAGACTTTTAATGGGGCTCTTTTAAACCCCGACCATTAGCAGACCCATTCTAGATGAAATATTCATCTTTAAGCCACTCATTTCACAATAAAACTTAAGTGTTATTGTCCTATTTAATACTATTGTAAACCTGTTCTAATTACGTTGAACTATCTTGAAGCTTGTAGCGTAAAGTAAAAACAACAATGACTTGTTGAACGGCTTATCCTTACTCAAAAACCTTTATCGTCGAAAAATTGTCTTAACATACAAAAAATGCTTTTTCTCGATTCCTGTTTTCATTATTAAATTTTATTTGGTTTCAGTTGTTTATGGAGTACAAAATACAATTTTTACTAACCACTTTTATAAGATTTTCAGCAAATAATTGAAATAACATAGTTATAATCATTCAAATAAGTTAGTTAGTATTATTTATTTAATGACAATCCCTAATACTGTTGTCGTAAATAATATAGATAAATGTAAGGTATCTATTTCCCTAAACTCACTAACACACAAAACGCACTAAACTCATGAAGTCGTATTATTGTTAGCTAAAATGCGCACATCGCTTTATTAGGGTTAGTGAAGTGTCTTTTGTATGACATTACCCGCATTCTCCCCCCCCCCCCAACTTAGTCACCCCCAGCGTCCTTCACGATGGTTCTAGTCACACTTAATTGTATCCGTTAATATCTAGTTGACGTTTAACCCTCTCAAAGCTACCATAATTGATGAGAACCCCTTAGAATACAGATAAACACGCGATATTAAGTCATGCACATAGCTAACCACAATGTCATTTCACCATATTGCGAATTGTTGATTAGTTGTTTTTTGATAATTTAAAAGAACCATAGGGATTCTCGTTCTTAGTTTGCAGTAAAGTTATGTTAAATACTATTCTAAGTTTGCATTTCTAAAGATGCATTATAATAAACATGATAGATTGGAAGTAAACATAAGCTATGAAACACGTACACACTCTTTAAAATTTTGTATTTTAGTTACAATATTACGAAAAGAGAATTTTATTCCTTGTGTTGGTCGCAAATTCTAGTTTTCCAGGTTAAGAACGTCACATTACTTAACTTATACAATTTCACCCAATACATAATGGGAAATAATATAAAAAGTGGTGGTCATAAAATAAATTAACGTAGAATTTAAATATGCGCAGAAAAACATAACCCTTACATTTCCTAGTATAAGGAGTATACATAAATCAATACAGACAATGGTCATTTTTTAAAGAACTTTCTGGATTACTTTACGTATATTCCATATAGTAAAAGTGGTGCTAAATAGCAAAGAATATTCTAAAAATTTTAAAACACTGACATTTATATTGCGATAAAACGATGTAGAAACAAGGACAACAAATCGATTTTAATAACGATTGTAGATGTCGCCCGCATTGTAGTTAATGCCTTAAACTCCTTGTTGTACATTGATTTGTTACCCAACTACCAGCATGTTGTAAGATGTATTGCTTACAATTGTAAACTGGTGTTGTTTTTGCTCTGAGAAACTATTGATAAATCGTGATTCTTTTATTTTTAAGTAAAGGGTTAGTTGTCTTTGATGATTTTGATGAATGAAAATTGTGAGTAGATATTTACTAAAAACAAGTCCAAAGTCTACAAGAAACAGGAAGTAAACGAGCCTAAATCAATAAATGTAAATGACATCCAAAAAATACTACGTTTGTTTAATTAAATATTAAGTTTAGTTAGTGTACACCAAAAAACCATGTTAACTTCTTCTAAGTAAGTGAAATTATTTGCATAACATATCGTTACGTTGAAGCTTGCAGGCTTCATAAGGGTTTGCGTACGTCAATAAAACAGTATAACTTGAATCATGATAGTAAGTGGTTTATTTGCTAGACTTTTCTTTAACTAAAAGTCGTCAAACTCTAAAGGCTTTTTAATTTATTAAATGCCATGACTCATACTGTTAATACTGTTCGATGAAATGGCGACCATACATAGTAGGTATTTTAAGCCAAGTATGAATGGAGATGAGTGAATAATGAGTGGCGCGATCTTGAAGTCTTGTTAGTGACTAAGGCCGACATTCCTTAGACACAGCTGTTGATTAATAGCCTATACAGCTAATGACAACTAAGGGACCTACAGTTCATAGTGGAATCCGAACCACATTTTTTCCTTGGTTTATACGAATTGGTCTAATTATCATGATAGTACTGCGGATAGTCGTAGTACTCACTCGTGCGGACGTTAATTCACACCAGGGAGTATATATCCACAGTGCATGCCTATAAATATCCACAATTAAATATTTTTTTTTTTTTTTAGGGAAAAATATAAAGAACATTACCATAAAGAAGTTTTGAATATGTGAGAATATAAGAACTAAGGCTAGGACTTCTACTAACACTAGCTCACTAACACTAGCACCACAACCTCTTTATGGCTCATGGTCTTCATGGTCTAAAAGCTTCACAAACATTAACTTATAGCTACGGGTTGGCATTTGGAGTGCAAGTAGTAGTGCCAGATACCTGCTACAATGATGGGTTTCTGTAACGAGGCCTAAGCATCAGCTAGTATTTAATTGGTCGGATGTACTATAGTTCTTACCTGTAATTATTATATACTTTCTCAGTGGATTTAAGTACATATTAGCTGTAATTCCACTTCAAAAAATCCCTAGCTATCTCTGTGTTCGTAAAATTGTTTATTAAAAGCTATACGACTCTTAAAAGAATTATTCATTATTTATATAACATATTAATTGTCAAAAATAATATGCAACTTAAATTACTAGTTTCCAGGTATTTATTTTGTTGGGTGAAATATATTACGGTTTCCAAAATAAGCCACTTAACCGTTATATTTTTTATGTTGATGTAAATACCTTACAGTCTTCTCGTAACATTGAATTAATATCAAAACTGTAAAGTATTCCACAGTTGAAAAAAATTAAATCTTAATTAAATGTATTTTAAGTTTTTTTTAAGATATAATGTCATAAGCGAAAGGAATATCTTTGAATATTTAAAGGAAAATTCTTTAGTCTACTTGAGAAATTTAGCTGCATTCAATTCAATATCGTACACAACAACTTTATTGTTAACTTTGTAATTCTGGATGTTTGTAATATTTATTTTAGGCAATGCTAAAAATATTTATTTTAGGAAAGCCAAAATAGAGAGTACCAAACCAAACTATTATATCCAACATCTTGTTAGCATATCATCAATATGTGTATGCAGTTCAAACAAACAATCCGATTGATCATCGACATGTAACAGTGATATGAATAGTGTCAACATCGAATATATATTAAAATATCATGACGAACATCACCACTTTTTATTTAAATTTTGTATATAGATTTAAAGTAAAGAAAACGTGTTTTGTGATGTTTTGTATGAATTGATTTCCCTATGTTTAGAAAATCCTTCCTTAATAAGGATGTTTTAAAAGATTCAAATATTATTAGATTTTCTTCGTTTGTAATGAAGGTTAATATGATCATATAATATCGAAAAATTACAATAAAAAATAAGTGTATTGGGGTAAAAAATTATGTACTAAAAATGTACATACTAAAAGCCTGTAGTTTTCTTATTTTCCGCGTAAATTAATAACCAAACAAGCTACGATGTCTATTATAGTATTTATACAGGTTTCGACATCTTAGTTAAAAAAAAACATTTTTTTAAATGAACTATCTTCAAAAATCTATAAATATTATTAAGCTAATTGACTATACAAAAGATCCATCGACTAAACAAACTCGCTAGAAAACGTAAAATGTAATACAGTATTAATATTCTTGACATGCAGGTTTTTGCGTTCTGAATTAAGAGGCCGCTATAAAATTAAGAGTAACCTGGGAATTAAGTGGGCTAGTAGGTGGTGAGTTAAGGTGAATATTTCCATCTATTTGTAATGAGATGGTATTAAATTCAATTTAAAGGAATATAGTGTAATTTACGATTTTTATTTATAATCCAGCAAGATAAAAAAAGGGAAAGAAATGTGACATTTGTGTAATTATTTCCCTATGGTGATTTTCCAACATCATGAAAAGAGATCTCAACAAACATGTTCATATGATATATGAATGTGACGCCTTTGAGTTGGAAATACCTATAATTACGTTTCAGTTATAGCCAACTTTGCCCATTTATGTACTTTTTCCCGCTCTATCTTTCATACACTTTCAAATATGTTTAATACAGGTTTAAACTTCATCCAATATAAATATTTTTATGCTATTCAAGCTCCAATTTATTGTTGCTTCATGTTAGAAAATCTTATGCTTTCAATCATAATGGAATTCATAACCTTGAAACGGAGAGAAATTAACATCACTTTTAAACTCTGTAAGCTCTTTAAGCTCCTCTGAATACAATAGAGTGTCTTAAGTTGACAGGAAAAAACAAAGACAATTAATTTTTCATATGATTTTGTTGTCAAAAAGGGGTTTGGAATCAATATTAGCCACAATTTTCACCTGATTAGAAGACTCTATTGCATTTCGAGGTTTCTCACCATGAAAAATCGTACACTACAACAAATACCCAAACTTGTACAAAAAATAGTTCACAATATACACGATACAAGCTGGGAAGCCGACAAAACGATTCTTTGTTTCTATTTTCTCGAAGACGAAACAGAACCAATAAAAAGCTGGGAGCGAACGATGGGAAGAATGCGCGGCTTCCAGTTCGGTTGAGGAAACTTCGCAATATCTTTGTTGATCTGCGTACGTACGTGATATGTGTTTGTAGGAATCGTCAAGGTCTTGCAAAATTGTCAACTTTATGTGATACGTGTATTCAAAAATGTGTATCGTAGTTACTTGTGATATGAAAGAAATATAATTGTATCAATATTATTGTAAAGATCTTGCGGATCATTAACAAAAATGTTTTGTGCAAAGTTGGTTTTTTGCAAAGATGCAAGTGACAAATATTTGCGTTCAACTATTTTATGTTGGTAATAAACTGAGTAAGCTATTCAAACTGTACTAGTTACTGAGTTACTGCTGAAATAATCACAGCCTCACATAATTTTCAAATTATTCACTTTATTGGATTTGTTAAGTTATTAATTGAATACATTTATTTCTTTGCGACGTACTTGCCATATTTGCAAGATCTACTTCATTACACGAAGGTGACAATGTACACACAGCATATACAGGAAATACTTTTCACTCCTGTCCGGATATTTTGTTTAGTACTCCTACTATAAAAGGAAAACTCATACAACGTTGACAGCTAGAAGCTTTTCAAACCATATAACTTGCATTGTTAATAGATACATGTAATAGTGACAATAAACATAATCAATAGCGATATTAGGGTAGACCTATGCGATAAAGTGAGAGTACTTTCTGGTTCCAATCAGTCGTCACCGATTTCATGTATTTGTTGAAGTAAGCAGAATTAAGTTTAACTCATTCTATCTACCTCAATCTGCCACCAACACAGTTAATGTTTACACAGTTAATTAACACAGTAATTATGGTAGCTGTGCCATATTGTCACAGACAACCATATTGCATTGACCAAATCATTATGTGACAGGCCATTATCAATTAATTTAGAGATTCACTGACTACTTGATCAAATGGATAGACAGCTAAGATAGTGTTTAATTGTAATCCATGAATTGAGTTTGAACTGCGAATCGTCGGAGGTATTTTAATTGACAATTACATTTATTGGTTTAAATATACAAGTAAAAGTTTTACTAAAAAACTTTAATAACTTTAAATAATATTAACAATAGAATTTTCAGCCTTTTTATCGTTACAGTATCGTTTCACTACCGTGTGATACAGATTTTAAAATTACCTAAAGCAAACAAGTTCTCGATCAACAATACTGTACTGCCGAAGGGCTTATCAATTAGTGAGAGTAAACTTAGCTATTATATCAAAAGCAGGCGAATTGAATCTTTTAAACTGCCCCAGGCAACTTCACTCTAGTGGTAAGGTTAACATTGAATGATTCAGCTGCAAGCTATGTGATAGTTGTAAAGTAAGGTTAACTATAGCCACGGCTAGAATGTGATGTATGAGAAAATTTTAAGGATTTGTAAATGGAAGTATTAATTTACTTACAGTGCATAGTAGTTTAATATCAACATCGAATGTATGACTTGATATTAAATTTAAGTAATTGAACATGGCAATTGATTGGTAAATTAAAAATTAAACCGTTAAATTTACCTTAAACAACCAATTTTACTGCACCAATCATACCTCTCTAATGTACTGCTTCGAAATTTTCTTATTCTAACATTTATACCCGAATGTGGTATGTAAACATCATCCATGATGTTGCAATTTCATCAAAATTAAGGTATTCTTATTCCATAAATTTATTTGGTGTAGTAAAAATATCAGTGTATCACAAAAAGTATGATAAGAGATCATCAATACATTTTTCTACGCGTAAAAACTAATGTACAAATCGGCTTATTAAACACTGTAGTTATTTGTAAATAGGTATTGTTACTAAATTATAACACAGTGTTAGGCCTAATATTGCCACAATTTTAATTATCATTTAATATGATTACATTTTCGAGTGGATCTTAATCCACTTTAAAAACAAATACAGTACAAGAGGCTTATATTTTACCAATAGCGAACATGACTTAAATCACTCCGGTGTTTTAATAATTAAAACATTTAGGCCTTGCTGTAAAGTAAGGTGAAATGTTTAATTAGTTTATGTAAAACCAATGCTTTACATTTTGCACGAAAAACACTTTTCTTTCAAATATGGTAAAGTAAAATAAATAAGAAAACGGAAGGAAATATTGGAAACGATGAAGGTTGATCGGAGGGATGAGCAAGGAATATAGAGCGATTTGTGTTTGTCTCTCACTGAAAACTTTACACCTGCATATACTCTTCAAACAAAAATAGTTTAAATATTTAAAATTTTTTTTTTCCTTATTTTTACATTCAAGTAAGTTTTAAATCAACTAAACTATTGGTTGTATAAACAACACAACTTTATCGGCCATGTATTAAAACTATGATCACAATAGTATAATGATGATAATTATTTAAAGATTCAAATAGCCATATTGTTATCTGAAAAAATAATGTGGACGGAATGACCCTACTAGTCTTTTATGCACATTGCTAATTACATTTATTTTCATTTGACTTACATTTAATCTGTTCGAAACCTAGTACAAATTACGTTCTACACATTTCGTTTATCGTCTGAATTTTAGAGTTACAAAAACAGTTACTTAAAAACGACTGAATAAGTTTATACATTTTACCTTATCCTATACTCTAAAACAAGTGCGTGTACGGACAAACGTTTATTCCGTCCAAAGATTTAACATATTTTTGTTTACTATGTGATATTTGGCCACGAGAAACAGATTGGAGTTGGTCACAAGGCTGGGAAAAATCCAGTTTGCGCCCTACAGCTCTTGAAAGAGTCCATGTTATCGTCAATAACTTTTTGTAGCTGCAGTTGATAAAAAAAGCTGATACAGACAGTTTTTATTGCAATCTATGTATTTATAAAGGTGTATTTATATATTTGTTTTATCATAAACTTTTTCCCATTGATTACCGTACATAATAAATATCTTTAACGTAGCAAAATAACTTAGCTAAAAAAAATTAATGTTCAATACAATCCGAACAAAGCTTGATCACCAGGTACTAATTGTTTAATTTAAATGTTTCCAAACCTGGCAATTTTGATTTAAAATCAAACAATTGTTTCTAAATAATAACATTTAAATTTCAGCTATAACCCTTGTTAGAGCTAAATACCTTTTACAATATTTTTGAAATCGAATAGTGGTCGATTTCTTGTAAAAGATTCATAAAATATTTTCTCATAGGCTTGTAATGTACGAAGCACTGCTTAGACATTTATGGTTAACGTATAAAATAAAAGCATATGATAACATTTTCTCTTCATATTCCCTTTTAATGGGAATACAATTTAATTTGAAATTAATAAGTGTATTTTACCTAGTTAAAGGTATTAAGCATACTTGTTTTTATTGTAAACGTCAGTTTTAGGTACAAAAAAGTTACATGGTTAAGATACACAATGTGTATGATGAAGAAATCTCAAAATGAATTGTTATGTAGTTACTGTATTTCTTTTAAATCAATAATACTTCAATAAAAATTGATACATTAAGAAAATATGTAAGTTGAATTTACAAATGCTATAAAAATAAATCGGTTTCGGAGATAGACGATGTTCTGAGCCTTTAAGCATCTTTCTTAGAATCACCTTTCTTAACCCAAAAGCATTTTACCTCCTTCTTTATTATTTACAACTGTAATTCTTTCCTTAGAATATTTTCGAATAGGACTTTTGATGATATTTTAAAGTGCAGATCGTATTATTTTTAAACTATTAAATTATTATCCATTTTAATTTGTAAAGAAACATTGTATACCAACAACACTCGGTAGATAGTATCTCATTGCACGTTAACGAAATTTTAGTTTAAGAAATAAAGCTATATAAACTTGAAATTAATTTCAATTTGTCAGAAGGATTAGGCCTAAGGATAGAGGATTTACATTTTGTGATTATCAGTTTGACATTTTGTCCGTGTTTGAAAAAAAAAAACTATTTTCTGGATTAGATGATGGAACAAAACATTGTATCCACACCCTAGGGAAATGTCCGGAGCTATGGTGCATTACGTGGGCCATCATGTACACTGGGACCTCTCTTGTGCAGTGACCGGAACGGCTTTGAAAATAGCACTTAGATGTCCCGACACTTAGTTTGTAAAAAAATAAAACAAACACGGAACGTAGAAATCAATTAATATTATTTTGAAAACCTAAGTTAATCAAACCTAACCCGACCTAATCTAACCTAACCTTGTTTTTCTTGATACGTTATATGCACAGGTCCTAGGCCCGTAATGATGAGTAGATCCAATAACAACCGAGACTGCAATGTCAAAAAAATATTGTATGTGGAAGTAAAAATTATCTATTCTAAAAGAGGGATTTTTCAAAAGAATGATTCAAACTGGTTAGTATTGTAAACAAATGTACATCGTAAATTTAACTTTTAAGTGGGCCTAAGTGACATTTGTTAAAGTATTTTTTATAAAAGTAATAGGTTTGTGCTACGGAAAGTAAAACGATGTGGTATGTTATTTTCGTATAAAACCTTTATGATGTTTTAAACCAAAGTAATGTTTTTGTACATTGTAATGTAACTGTAGTAAATGTCATTTTACAAAAAATGTGTTTTTGTTTTCGAATAGAAATAATAAAACAATGTCCAAACTTTACAAAGTACAGTATTAGTGAATACAATTTGTAATGAGGTTGTTATGTTAAAATTCTGTTTACTTTCTAAGCCACTGAGGATGTAAAAAGCGTGATGTTTTTGTTTTGCATTAAGCAAATGTTTACCTAGTTACTAAGCTCATAAATATTGTTAATTAATTATAATAATATTATAAGCAGCGGTACAGCCGAATTCAGTGAAGTTTGTTGAATTTGATATTAGTAAATTTTAAAATGTACTGTTTATTCCCTGTAAATGCTGCAAAATCAACAAATAAACCCCTTTACATTGATCAATTTAACATTTAAGACAAAAAATATTAGGTATTGAGATCAAGATATCTACTGGCAGCAATTAGTGAATATTATTGTGTAAAGAAATATTTTCATAACCTGGTATCAGTAGTACATGAAAGTTCTAGAAACCTAAGTAAGTATAAACAGGTTTCGTATCATGCAGCGAAATCGTTGATCACAATACATATTATTTGATTCAAAATTGGAATGTTTTAGCAGGAAAAATAGGCTGGGGTGACGAAAACGAGCTGTTGCATTACTAAAATTTACATAAATGTACTTCTCGTGACAAAGATGTTGGACAATTTCTTCACAGTCGATTAATAACTTACGGTATTGATTAAATATAGTTTTTAATCATTCCAGTGATCCGGTAATCATTTACTGGACATTACATTTATTATTTTTATCGATTAGGATGCACTTAGATTATTGACCTCAAAGAATGAGTGTAGGGGCGTAAGATGCCTTGTGCATAGCATATTTGCTCACTAAGGTTGGCTGTTTCTTAAGGCACATTAAATGATAGCCCAATTCTTAAGTCCACAGTTTTAAACCGTCGAAAAGCCATTTAATTTTCTTAAACTGCTACTTCTAATAACCAGATGCAAAATATATATTCCCAGATAAAAAAGTGTGTAAGCCAACTAAATATTTAGAAAATCTATGTGTCTTCCCATGAATTCATTGATTACATCTTAGAGCATAATCAAAACCAAATCTCTCTCCCTAACCGCCCCAGATCTGATCTATTTATTAACCAAGTTGTGGCGGGACCAGATGGCATATCGTGCGACAATTATCAGCCTGCGGGCGGAACGGACCACTAACGTGTGTGTGTGTGTGCGCGGTGCGCGTGCGTGTGAGGGGGGCCGCCACCCCGTCGTCCTCGCCAGTAGCTAGCCCGCCGCCACGACGTCTAGGTTGTAATGGTGTTGTTTTCCGTGGTCCCGGTCCACCCTGCCCTAGGATCGTGAGGATGCTGAGTGCATTTTTCAGCATGAAGACTTGTGGATTACCCGCGGCAACGGTCCTGGGCGTTGTAGCTCTCCTTGTAAAAGGTCAGAGGTGTTTTTATTCCCTGATTGTGCGTAGCATCGTGTTAATAGGTATAAAAGGTTTAAAACAATTTTTTTTCCTAATGCAAGAGAAATAAATATAGTTAGTATGATTGTGTCCGGTAAATAGGGCCTAAGGTTAATAATTTTTAAAGTAATTTATGTATGAATTTAACTTAATTGATATCAAGAAGATTTAAATTAATATAATAAATAGGTTCCAAAATGATGACAATTTAATTATTACTCACTGTGAGAAGAATTTGCTTAAGGTGTTAAGGGATATACATTAGTTAGCATAATGTTGTTCATTTCAATTTAATTATTTGTGTTGACATTGATAAAATCCATATCATCATTCCAACCTGTGATTGTACTTTGGAAAATGTATTCTTTTGATTTAAATCAAAGGAAATAGACTTAGGAATATGTTTAAGCTAGACAATATCTTGAGTACATAAGAATGTCCCATAGTTATGGTGATAGCTGAAATGGTGTTGTAAACCAGCTGATTTCCCATAAAATCGACTACGATAAAGAGAATGTTTTCAATACAATTAATTTGTATTTTTATATGGAGATAGTGTTACAGGGGCGTAAGGCATTAAATAGGTCTTTTAACCATACATTTAACAGTCCGCATAGTAATTGTGGCGGATAATATTTATTGCCAGTAAAATTTGTTATTATTAAAACTATATTAGGTATAGTTTTAAATTTTAACGATAAATGTAATTTATTCATTATTTTTTTCAATTTTACTGCTATGCAAAACTACATGGTTGAACTCTGACCTTCATTATAGCTGAACGTAGTAAACATTTTAGTGTAACCCATTTATCGCCAATTGATGACAAACATACAGATGCTACTAGTGGCTCTTAAATATTGCCCAATGAGTCAAGTTTACTGATTAATTCTATTGCATTGTTATACTAGTATAATCCGAAAAAAAACATGTTTAACGGTGGTTTAGAACAAATTAAAATTCCTTATATATTAATGTATTATATAGTTTAACTATTTATTAATAGAAAAGTAGGAAGTTTATGGTATGGTATCCACGAAAAAAATTTCATATATCTTTCACAACAGACATAAACACGAAAGTTGAAATCACCAGATACTTGTTATACTGGACTGTACGATGAAAATAGATTGATCTAAATAGCATTTTGAGCCACAGTCAAGTTTATGATATAAAGGCACATTTATTAATAACCGTATGACGTGGTTTTTAAATTCACATACATATTCACTTTTGAAATCGTTATTCCAAAGTCTTTTCTACAACCCCCTTGGTAAAAACATATAATCGAACATGTTTATAGCACATTGTTTTAGTTGCATAGTTTTTTTCACTGATCTCTACCTATAAGAGTGAGGATTAAAAATTCACTTTCCCTAAATGATGAACTATATTTCCCGAAATAGTGCATTATTGCGAAAGCAGTCCAAGCTTCAACAAGAAATAATTTGCATGTAATACCAAGCTCCCAAAACGACTTATCTTTTTTATGTTGCTATTGTAAAACGGTAACTTATTAGCAAAGCATTTAATAATTTCATCTATTCCTAATTCCTATCATGTCAGTGTGCGGGGAGCGAGCTGGTGTAGTGGGTATTGTCAGTGCATATGGTCCCGGGTTCAAATCCCGCCAAATCACCAATGGACTTTATCTAAGTGAAAATGCCACAACCCCTAGGTCTAGCCTGAAGTAATGTGAAAACAATCCCTGGCTCATGCCTAGCGTCCTAGGACAAAAAAAAATTATGTCAGTGTGCAATGTATGATTGATAGCAATCAATAAGTCAAGCTCTATATTAACTGGTGTATAATTTTGTTTTTAATCACAGATTGAAAAGCAGATACTTAAACAAATTATTACATGAATAAAATATTTATTTTCAGATATCGGACTAACAGATCAATTATAAATCAAAGCTATACCTATGTTTGTCATTAGTTTTTAAAACGTACTTTAATCGCAGTACGCGTAGGTTTAATAAGTAGGCATGGGTTGTAGGTTTAATTATAGGTTAGTAGGCTGTTAGGTTATCCAAATATCATTCCTAGTCACAGCAACATGGTGGTCTTAATATCTCAAACGCTTACCAAAGAATGGGTTTTAAGTATTCTGGAATGAGTTTAATAAAACAAACACAAGGCCTACTATTAAACGTCATTGCACTACAACTAGTAAACTAAAAAAATAGCTTTGCTACTCTACCTACAGACAATCAGCACAATTTTCTTGAATAATACTTAATAATACGTCCTTGGAACGAAATTAAATATTTCGTTATTGTTCCGGGGAACAGTAAGTTTCGTGTTATTAATTTTTCCTATTTGTTACTCTATTTCCTGTGAAGTTGAACATTGATGACACACAATTGAAATTTTGTTATTCACTATCATCACCGAACTGTGAGTAAATAATTGGTAAAATACAAATAGCCTAACCACAAATAACGAATTAGACTTTGTACCTAAACATTTATTGACACTGTTGGTAGTAATTCTCTTGGAGTTGATGGGCTCGTAAGTGAAACAAACTTGGTTCTCGTGTTCTCGATCTTCTGAGACTCGAATGGAAGTGAACAAATTAGAACACTGTAAACGAGAATTGGATACATCGAATACATTTAAAAACAATTATATATCTTTTTGCTACAAGCTTACCTAAGTTTACAAGTAAACAAAATGAGCAGTTGTTGATTTTTACTGAGAAGAGAAAAGAGCTACTTACAGCTACACACGCATGTAACAGAAACAAAAGTTTTGCTGCAGTTTGACAAAAAATATCATTACCAATGTGGTTTTACTTTTTGTTATTTGAAGCTATATCTATTATTTCCTATTATATTGTTTTATTTTTTTATTTTCTCACGTATCAGTATTACACATCCTTTTTTAGAAATTTTTTTACATATTACACACGTTTTAAGTGATTTTAATATACTCGTGGCCTGCTTAACCTTGAACTAGAGTGTCCACATGTTACATGTGTGCAACACATAGTAGACAGCAAAGTAAGGGGTGAGTCGCTACAGTACATGAAGAAACCCTACTGAATTTTGAGGCATCACGGATCAGATACGCAATTTCTAGAAATCGTTGCTTTTAACATTGTTTTTACGACTGATGAGTCAACTACTAACCTTTTTGATAATGCTAAACATAAGTTTAAAACCAAATTTGTCTTAAAATAATGGGAAATACAAATCACAAAGCTGCAGTTTCCAATTTGAATGTGAAACTTGTAAAAACTAAGTGGACTCTGGCTGAAAAAAGTTAGGTGACGTATGATAAATCTCATTGTCTTAAGAGAAACAAATATTTTCCCCCTACAGTCACCCGACAAAGTGGGCTTCCTACCGATCATAGTACAGACAGATGGTAATTGCTACGTTTACTTTGCCGCACAGTTTTACTTTTTCACACACCAGTATTCCAACCAAACAACACAAAATAGCGTGCTTTTATTAGGCACGTAATACGTGTCCGCTTGAAAATAAGTAGGCAACACTAAAAGATATTACGACTACGATCAGCTGATGCAGCGTGTCCCATTTGGTTTTTTTTAACCTAAGTGGTGTAGAGTATTAAAAGATTAATTATTTATATGCTTTATAGTAACTCTAGAAAAAAATGTAACGTGTATCGCGAATGTAAACTTCCTTTGCTGCACTCGATAAACTTTCCACACTCGCCTACGACTCGTGAGTTAACATTTATCTCGTGTGCATTCACCCACTAGTTACACAAATAACTATTTAAATGAGAATCATGTAGAAATGGAACGATAGTAATAGCCTATGAGGTAAAATTATGCTAATAAGTTAACTTTATAATTAACTAGCTGTTTTACACATAATGGAAAACTCTCTTCCTGAAATGTATTTTTCCAAATGAATTACGACCAATTACCATATGAAATAATCTGTTAAAATCTGTAATGTTGATTATTATACCCGAGTTCAAATTATTATGCTGTATACATATAATTTAGTAGTTTAATTTTAGTTTTTCTAAAAGCAATGTAGTTGAAATTTATAAATCCAATCTATAGAAAATATTTTAAGTAACAACAAAATATGGAGGTGATATAAAAAGTTAGTACTCTTTTCAATAAGGGGTTTATGTAAAGCCAAAAGTTTGGTCGTTATTTGGGTAACTTCGATTATTAAAACTTACGTTTTAACACGTCAAGACAATAGCTTTTGGTTGGAATAAAATATCTGAACGATTGGAGGTTCTGCTAATTTGACGGAGAAACAAAGTGAAAAGTTGACTTACGGAAACTTTGAATTGAAGTTTGTGTCTCTTTTAACATAATTTTAGGTAAAGGTATAAAAGAGATGAATAACAAAGAAATAGGAATAGTTATTAAAAATATCAAATTATAAAACCTAAAAACTATAAAATTGGCACAACATATTAACATAACATTTTAGCGATGAAATTATGTGGAAATGTGGTGTTCTATTTAGGTAAAACTCCTTTTAAAATCTAGTTATATATATGTTGTGTATGATGTTGTGGAATTCACACAATAGGTTTTATTTCAGCATGGCTTAGTTAAAGGATATTCCATTTGAACAAACTAATTTATTTGGACCTAAAAATAAAACCTCTAAAACATTTCGACTATGGTTTGCTGATCATTTTAATGTTTGAAATTGTACGATCATATGAGTGCAATGTAGATAACATTTTTCACAGGTTGAAAATTGTTTAAATTTTCTACTTTTCTAATACAAAAAACTCTAAATCTTTACTGCATTTTTCTGTCAGAATAATTTGCTAATGGTCGTAGCTTAAACAATGAAGTTTGGTCACAATTAGAACCTATAGACAATTAATTGTAGTATTGGCCCGGGTCTTATTTGCCAAAAGATTATATCCGACAGAACACGACACTGTAGGCCTTTTATTTCTTTATTGATAACTTTAAAATCTTTCGCTTTATTAGTTATTCAACAGAAGTCCCATCATTGACTGTGGTTGAAGAAACTGTGTCTGCTATGTCAAGCGTAGGTATATTTGATAAATATTTAACAATACCACAAATACAACGTATAATAATAGTATGTCCTGGTAAGAAAACTTAATCCATATTTAATGCTCAAAAGCCTAATACAATCGGTATGTTTGAACTTTCATAATTATATTTTAGGTCAAAATCGCAAAAATTAGGTTTTTAAGCAGTAATCTTTTCCAAGGGATTTAACCTTATCCGTGGATATACACAATGAGAAATTAACGTAATTACTCTAATTAATTACCAATTAATTGTAATAGCATTACTTATATTATAATAGTGAATATTTGTGTGTAATAAACAAAACCCAGTCCAGATGCCAGGATCATTTTGGGATGGTAATGAATGATGCTTACTAACTACAGGTTGAAATAACCAGACCAAGAATTGGACCGTTCCCTTTAAAACATGCCAATAAATTTTACTTGCGTAGTACGAAAAAGTATTGTTCTGCTTATCTTTCTATGACACGATGGATATAAAAAAACAAATAGATATGTGACATGTATGTAGAGTACTACTAATTATAAACACTACTTGTCAAGAAAATTCGTAAAACAATACAAATAAAAAATTTAAAATAATTTTTTAATGAATCATTAGCAAAGTACTCCTAAAAACCGTACAGTTACGTTTTAGCAGAAAAGTATTTAAATAATGTATTACAAAAATTAATAAACCAAAATACAAAATGGATGTTGCCTTTTCAACAATTGTGGTCCGCAAAGTGGAAATTATTTCAAATTCTGTTTGATGTAATTTCATATTGGATTTATTCAGTTCAAATGCTGTCCGTTGTTTCACAAAAGCTTTTTCAGAGTAACTCTGTGGTCTCGCTGATCGTTGTGGTGAGGGGGGGGGGGTTGTTGATGGTGGGGGGTTGTTGATGGGGGAGGGAGGTTTACAGCCTCATCTCTTCTGATAGTTACCTCTCTCGCATTTATTTCTCTTGGATATTTCCGGTTACTTTTACCTGAGGTGAGATGTTTCTGCTTCAGTTATTTTAATGATGTTATAAGTTTGCTTACAAACCAAGTTATTTCCGTATTCCGGACCTATTTATACCAGCTTGAGTTGGGTGGTATTAGTAGATAATAACACATTTATGAGTATCTGACTATATTACAACTTATTTAGTATAATAATAGCTAACTAGTTCTCCAACGTATTACTCAAGAAACTTATTTTTTCCAAATTATGTCTTGGGCCATTGAGTATACACATTTCTCGGACATATCCTCGTAGTGGTAAGTTTCTAAAGCTCCCCTATCTCATTTCCGAACTTAAAACTCTCTAGGTAATTAGTTAAGTGCAAATTTGAAAATCAGGATTTATTGGTTACACCAGTATAATTCAAAAATAGGTTTGACAATAGTACACATTTTTAATCACTTCCCAAATCCAGGTTTCAAATGTATTTTTTATTTTATCAATTAATATTTCTATTAAAACATCGAGACAAAGTTTTAGGGAAAATGAAGTTTTTCTCTTAGCGATGCCCTCTTAACATTTTGGATTTATTTTAAAGCGTTACGCTTATAGTCTATGTCATTTAAACCATTGTCACACTAAAAAGTAGCAAAATGTTTTTACTACTAATAAACTAATAGTTATCATAAAATACAATTCACATTATAACTTAAAAACACAGCTAAATCTAATATTTGTCTGTTTTGGTATATTTATTTTAGTGGGCTAAAAAAGAAAAACAATTAACAAATAAACTCACTTGCAGTGAGTTCAATATAGCATTAGGCTTGATTAGTTCTAGGAGTTGCTGCTATAAAAAAAACACAACGCTGAGATTTTTGATCTACTATTAAAATTTTGAAAATTTAAATAGTAGTATAATAACCCAGAGGGTTTCACAATTACTTCCAATTATTGGATCTAGTTGGTTCGGAACCTTGTCAGCGTAATATTTTATTCATGAATCTACATAAAATGTATTACCATTTGAAGAACGTAAAACAGCCGTAGTAGCTGTATATATATTTATTTTCTAATTTATTGGAGACTATGAAATAGCTACTTCCTCATACATGAATTGAAATATATGGTTTTGTATGTGTTATTTTGACAACCCTTAAAAGATATGGTTTGACGATAACGCTTCTTCCAACAAAAGAAAACGATAAACTGTTTCTGCAAGACTGGAAACTTATTTCGTTCACTCATCCCAGCGCTTTGTTTTCATGTGGGAAAGTTTGCATTGGCAAATTGAATTTCTTGTTTACATGTCGCTAGCAAATCTGCACTTGAATGTCACGGAAAATAATATAATTAAATCAAAATGAAACCTATATTATCCAATTAATCTTATGATAGGCCTATGATTGGCCTATGTAACGGGAATAAAAACACCTAAAAACACCCTACAGGTTTATGTATATATTTTTGGAATACTAGATAATCAAAACATTCTTCATAAAACCATAATAGGCCCTACCGATAAAATAGATACGTCTTTCAACAAAATTAACGTTACACATTTTTATTTTATCTAGGCCAATATTTTGTTTGATTCACTATGACATTTTCAACAAGTAAAATTGCTAATCAACGCTATTTAACTAATTATATACTTTTATTTGAATGTTCCAATATGGAGGAAAGTCTTCTGTCCTTGATGGCGTTTTTTTTAGTAACTAAAACAACGGCTGAAGCTGGGGTTCGAACCAATGAATTTGACACTATAAAAAGGCTATAGACCAACTGGCAAGGTTTTCCCCGGCACTTTAGGATATTTCTCTCACTCAAATTACCATAATTAAACCGACATTTAAATAATCAAATTTGCTATCTAGGATTTGAGTTTGAAGGGTAAAATAAATAGAGGTAATTTGAATTACCATTGAATAGATTTCCACCCAACTACTATACTGTTTAATTGGATATTCGCAACATTTATACAACTATCAAAAACACTTTTGTTTTAATCAGAATTGCATTACTAAATGCAAATATTTTTATTTTAGTGGCTGAAACGTTTTTAATTATGAAAAGCAACATTAATAGCTTGTTCAAACTTTCATAACTATTATTTAATTAAGTTTAGCCTGAATAAACGAGTAAGGCAAATGACAATTACATTATGTCCGCTTCATATAATTGTTTAAATGAAATATCGTTTGGTTTAACTATTTCTAAATACAGATTTTTATAATATTGCTGGAAACTGTTTATGATCTTGCATATTCATTTGTACTAAACAACTTATGGGTGATTATATGTATGTAGTTGATTCTAATGCTTGATTCTTTTTTATAAAAGGTGCATTTTAGTGTTTTTGTTAGTTGATATAGTTTTTGTTTGTCGAATGATATTAATAAAATTAATTGAAACTCTTTTTGTTTATATTATTTTATACTCTATTGTTATGTTTTTTTTTTTTATTAATATACAAATGTGTTTCTTACTCGAACGTATGTTTAAATTTTAATCAGTCCTTAGTTAATTGCAGGGTGGCATTGTCATTATCGAAACGTTATGTGTATCTTTTGTAGTACTCGTTTATTACTTAAAACAATTCAACTAAAATCTGTTAACGCTAGAATGTTTTGTCATAATTGATTAGACACATTATAAATTACTTCTTTCTTATATTTATAACACACATTATATTACTCCTAGGCATAATTTTTTTTTTTTTTTTTTACTTTAAAAGAAAACAACTATTATTCCGTTACACATTTAACGAATAGAGCAAATTCTACATTGTGTTGGTGAATCATGTTTGAGGCAGTAGTAATTGTGTGAACTGGAAGAGTTAACTTGAGGATGCAGCTGTTTCATCAGGCTCGTTGTGCCAATGAATTCAAGGCGGAGACAGCTGTTGTGATAAAAATTAAGAAACAGCCAAAACATTCAATTGGTCTGGAATTTTCTGAATTGGTCTTTGTTTTCTACACATTGCTAAGCTGTGCTGTTGTTGGTTTTTTATCTAGGCCTAGGCCTACATAAAAAGCTGTAAAAATGTGCTTCATAATTTTGTATGTGTTAACGATAAACAGTAGATGGAGCCAGTTGCTTTATTGTCTGTGGGTGATGCATACGATGAAAACGTATGCTGCTTGCATCAGGAAAACTAGAGTAACAACCGATCAACTAAAATATTTTTCCAATACTTATGTTTTCGTACTATTCAGTTTTTCATTTTTTTAAACCAAATATTTGTTACAATAGCTGTTAACTACAACAGAATTAGAGAACCATACTGCGATATAAGTCTTCAGCATTCTCATTTAGTTTTAAAGCTTGCAAAACCTACTAGCTTATTACAATCTTGTGATGCAGGTATTTTTTTGGAATTGAATTTTTAACTCCGCCAAAATACAGTACACTCAATTGACCTAAAAACGGTTTGGATACACAGTTGCAATCCGTATTGGTAAATGTTCACTGGAAATTAACATTTTTGGCCTTGAAGTATGAGTTATGAGATGAAATTCACCTTTGGCTCATATTCTAAGAACAACCTGTCGGATAAAAAATGATGTTGTGTTAGCCTTAGTTTTAAGTTTTTTTTTTATAATTGTATAACACAAAGAGAAGGATTTTTTTATAAAACTGTTGGTATTATTTATTTATTTTGTTAAAGGTGATATGTTTTATGAATAAACACAAACACGACTTTTTGCGTAAAACATCATGTAAACAACACTGAATAACAGTTTTTTGGGTCGTTGCTACACGCTTTTCGCTTTAAAATTTAACTGAGATCAGCAATGTTTTGTTATCTATTTAACTTGTTTATACAAGAAGTGGAATTAATTATGATGCCAAACGCTTCTACACAAATAATTTTGTTATTTATCTTTGTGTTACGTTATTCAGACAATGTTACATTAATTTGTTGCCTTAACAAAAAAAACTGTTTAGTTTTGAGTTATGGCTTATACCGTATGATGAATATTTTAAGTCACATGATAACTTGATAAAATAATATTAAAAAAATAATAAATAAAAACACGATTAGCAATTGAAAATAACGCAAAAGAATTAAGTACCAACAGTAACGTATAAAACCCAGTTATCACAAATACAGTAAATAAATACAACAATGTGTTATCATGTATTATTGTTTCTTTTTTAATTGGCAATCGGTAATTGTTAAGGTAATACATTATCATGATTTTAATGGTTATTATATTAGATTTTAAGTCTGTGACTATAATTAATTTAAGAAATTTATAAAATAGGACTTATTTAAAACATAATAAACATACGAAAATAGGATCGTAAACAAACAGTTTCTTAATAGCCATAAACAAAATACATACAAAACTATAAACACATAAATAATGTATCATCCGTTTTACAGTTATCAATTATTACAACAATCATATACATTTTTAAAAGTATGCATTTTAATTAATCTCTTGAACCTTCCACTGTAATACATTTAAATTTAACATTTTAATACTAATAGATGGCACAAAAAAACGTACCACAATAGGATTTGAAACAAACATTAACACAGTAATCAAAAAGACATTGGCCGGTGCGTTTCAATTTAGTTTAATTGGGAGGGCCGAAACAAGCGTATTTGTTCTGTGAAAGCGGAAGTTACGGGTCTGATTTGTTGTACTGTTGTCAACCGGGGTTTACACTACGTCGCCCACGGACAATACTGCCGCTGATTAATGTCCTGTGATACAATGTATTGTTGGACATTTTCATTTGGAAACTTTTTTTATCATAAATATAAGTATATTTGTCATAAATATGAGTATTTTTGGTAAATACGAATATGATTAGCAAAGTTGGGCTGCATTATGCTTAGTGAAATGTTTCTTGGGTTTTCATATTTCTTTATTTCCTTCTTTTGAGTTACATACACATTACTTAAGCCTGCACCTAGAGGGTAGTTGCGTTATCATGGCTAAGGCCAAAGAGATTGGCAAGATTTGAACCCGAGACTTAGAGGACCGAATCACCGTGCAATTTTTTGCTCTGTATTACTAAACCAGGTCGTATTTACATTTATAATGCATTATCCAATCTGGTTTGGGAATGTAATTTTCTGTGGTAATCTTTGACTGACAATACCACAACTGATATCATGTGGTTCTTTATTTCATTTTTTTCCATTTAGAAACTACAAGTGGAAATATTCTAAGTAGATATAAATCAAGGCTCTTCTGTTGGTCATTGTTGTACATTATTTATTTAGATGTACTGTTTTTCTTATTTTTTATTCATAAAATTAAATATTCTAATGATGACTAAAAGGCACCTCATCAAATAGACCTGGACTTATAAAGTCGTAGTTTACAGATATATTAATAAACCGATACATCTAAAGAGTCTTTATATAAAAATACTGTAACTAAAAATAACCCCAACAGTTTTTTTTTAGAATATCAGCTTGGATTACACGAAAGCTTAAACCTGTTATATTAAAAACCTTCACCTGTTATTCTTGAGAAGTTGTCTAAAAAAAAACTTCATGCCAAAGAATGATTGTCATTATTTCTCAAGTAACATTAGGTCATGATTTTTACAATTGATTTCATTTCCATGGTTTGTTTTACAATAATGGATTTAATCTTATTATTTTATCATTTGGTATAGTAAAAAGTTGTGATGACGAATTGATTTAACCCAAATATATATAGTGTACAAGAGAGAAGTTACTAAATTTGAATGCTGGACATTTCATTCTTTTACTGTAGCAAAAAACATAATTGATTGTCTTATGTTTCGGGTATATGTCTTAGCTCCATGTGGATGGAGAAACAAATAATAAATAAATAAAATTAGGGAATTAAAAAAATATATGCCACCATGCACTGCGTGGTAAATTAATAAATAACCCATGACTTCCAAACAACCATTCATATTAACCCATATACATATTGAACGAGATAGAACGGACCACTGTGAGCGTATAACTTGTTGTATATATATGGTTGGGTCGACGAGAATGTGTTGCAATTGATGATCACTGGCTCATGTATATTTCCCTTGGTTATAAAGCTTTGTGTTCTACTTTTGCATGTGTGTCACACAGGACTTGTGGAATATTGACCGGTTAAAATTATTGATACTAATTATAGATAGAGTACTTTATAGGATCATTTATTTTTAATACAGTTCAATATTCAATTATCATTCTACTAAACATAGTTAATATTGTTATAACATATGCAGAGCGGCGTACGTTTATTTCGACATTAAAATCTTTCACAACTTGACTTATAAGGTAACATTTTCCAAATGATCATTGTTTGGCACTCTTAGCTTATTGGTTGTTATTTAATGTTATAGTATTGCATTTAACTAACTTGCCTCCTCGGAAAATACCATCTTGTGAACTATTAAACATGCGTACCAGTATGTTCTTTTCGTCTATTCACTATTGACAGTTAGATTATATTTACCTTCCTGAGATCCATTGTAAAGATAAATTAAAAAAAGGACAAGTAAAATAATCTCTAATTATGTTTGAGGGACGACTCTTTCAATCTCCATCTAGCTCAAATTAAATAACATTTTTACCGAGCAACACGACTACCGGTAACTAAACAAACTGTTTTACTTTCTTAGGTATAATAAACTTCTAAAGAGCATACACCACATATTACTATTTGTTTGCCTCCAACCACTACTGCGGTTACTAATGCCTTTAAAAGTACCTACATGTCTATAAAGACTAGAAATGAGTAAGGGCCAATTTCGTTTTTTCAAGCTCATTTTCATTTTCTTTGTGGCCGCTGAAACTTTTAATAGATACTTAAGAAAATGTATGGCTTTAAACCGTAAATAAATCCTATATTTATTACAGATGCAATTGAGTTCACAATAACAATGTGTAGAGCGATTTCTTGTGATTCAAATCGCTTCCAAGGTCAAACATAGAAAAATAAAACAACTTTTTATTTGTAATTAAAAAGTCAAAACAATCTTCCGAATTGTACCTTTGATCATTCGGATTGAGTGGCATGCTATTCCGTGGTGATAAATAAAAAGAAATGAGGTTTTGCGGTATACAGTGAGCCAAAAGAGTAGCTTTCTAGACAGCTTTTGTTTCTTGTAATTAAAAATGTGGATGTTTTCCTTTATGGATGTTACATTCAGAAATACGTTTTCTAAACCTTTGCTCTAGTTGCTTATAAGATCTTAAATATGTGGAAATTAAAATAAATGGCATAATTTTATATTAGTTTTAAATAAATAAATATGAGTTACAAAAATGAATAAATTAAATGAATGGTTTTGTTGTATTCATTTATTTTCATACATATGATTTATTAGAATTTTACACATTAGTTATAAAGTTTCAATATTTCACCTTTTTGGGACTTATTAACATACCGTAAACACGAAATTATACATTGTTGTAGGGTTACACAGTAATATAAATTATGAATTTCTGGAGACATTAACTTACATTTAGGTACATATTAGCTAAATATTAGCTAAGCTAAATATGAAACAAAGGTAGCTGAAGTTATAATTGGGTAAGATTATCTGTGCTGCTGTATTATTGGCTAAGAACATCTGTTTTATCAGTAAGTGTAATTTATTAAAGCCCAATGATAAGGGACAGTTTCAAGCCATCAAAAAGCTTCTCATATACATAATATACTTGAACGAATATACGTCACGTATATTAAAACAGGAGAAAGAATAACGAGGAGTAAGTAATGTATCATATCAGTTAAAATCTAATTCGAGAAGCAAAAGTAAAATACAAGTTAGAGTACGTGAAATTGGAAATTCAAAATCATTACCGATCCACCACTTAGCTTCACTGGTCTCGAGTTTTGATGGTGAATTGTTCTAGTAATATCCCGATAAAAAAATTCGTTTTAGGCTAAAATTGGACAATTGATTTTGTTCACATAATCTGAACTTTACAAAAATATACACCAATTAATATTTATAAAAAATAATGACAAATTAGATTGCTTGAAATTTAGATATAAACGTTTCATTCACTGAGGAAATGAACAAATTTACGAAAAATTTAAATAATCTTACTACAAACGCCAGGGAAGTAATCGAATTACTAGAAAATATTTTTTTGACGTAGTAATCTGCATAAAACTAAAAATATATACATATAAAATATACTCCTAGAGTATGCGGTAGTAGGAAATGCTGGATGTGTTGGTGGAACCGAAACAGGAATGTATCCCATTATCAGCTGTCGATACATGTGTATGTCAGGAACATAATGGATGTTCACCAACTCATGTATATTTCAGGTCTGCATCCAACATGTCTGCCTGGATACACTTCCATTTCATACATAGAGCTTTAAAACGTTAATGGCTTCAGCAACATTTAGGTGTTGATTGCAATACATAAATAAATGCTTGTGAACATGGGTTTGTTTGTAATTCATTGTCCTTTTACAAGGTGTATAATCATTTGATGATATAGTTAAAATGTCATGATTTACAATAAATACAATTTGTAAACCACTGAAATGGGAATATTAGCAATAGTACAGTAGTTAGATAGGTTTTAGTATAATTTACATTATAGGTGTTACAAAGATTTTGTATTTTAGGCCAACATTCAATTGGACTGTAATTCAAGTACAATTTAGTGGAACAAGTTTGAAAAAGCAGAAGTTTTACCCGTTTAACAGTTATAACAAGTTCTGGTATCTAAGATCGGTAAAAATATTAATAGACATGATTTTCTTATGTACGTTTTATGTTATTTTCTGCACAATGACTTGCAAAACTCGACCTACCTTTTTATTTTAAGATAACATCTTCGTAAGCAATGGTGCATTTTACACCAGTGTAGACACTATGGATTTTGCAACCATCAATTTGGATATGTATTCTCATCAATGATAATAATATATCTTTCCTATCGATGCGTTATATTCCAGGTGTAAATGTCTCCAAGTTTATAAACAAAATATGCATATCAAAATATCAGTCTACCTCAGATTTCACCTATACTCATGTATTTGCTTGAATAATGCA
Source organism: Macrosteles quadrilineatus (assembly GCF_028750875.1). Taxonomy (NCBI): domain Eukaryota; kingdom Metazoa; phylum Arthropoda; class Insecta; order Hemiptera; family Cicadellidae; genus Macrosteles; species Macrosteles quadrilineatus. The sequence goes on along the minus strand of NW_026542598.1, from coordinate 68,807,086 downwards.
ATATAATCAGCTTTACCTACTTTTGATGCCAACCCACTTTATGTCAAGATAACATTTAATCAAGTAACTAAACGTTTTTTAAGATTTAATATTTAAATATTCATAGTTCAATCACGTGCATATTTTCACTACAGTAGTTGTTGCCTGGTAAATCAGGCATATAAACGTTTGAGATGGTTAAATTACGTTTTTAAATAGGGAAATTCGCCAAAACGCTTTTTATTGAAAAGTTATTTACAAAAATATTACATTAATTTAGTTCCAAAACATAATTAGGCCTATCAAATAATGCATCTGTTACAAACTTGCTGGTTAAAATGATAAAGATTTTAAAAACGACTGTGTTACAGAAGTTACAGGGTGCAAAGATTTTTCGTGTTATAATTTTATATTAAATACGTGTTAATAAATTGTAACTAGTTTATACGTCCAGTAAACCAATTGCTAAGAAGAATATAGCCTTTTATTTTCAAAAATAAACTTTATACAGCTAACGTTAAAGTTTATATTTTGCCTAGGAAAGTGTTTTGTTCCAAAGTAAGTTTTTGTATGAGTAAGCTCTGTAAATTCGAGTGTAGCGAAAGTTTGATTTAAATTACAAAACTATTAGTACTGCAATCTTTGTAAAAAGAACACATCGGAATAAAATGACAAACGTGACACGTTTTAGATTTTATTAAATAACACATTTTTATTACTTTACTAAACGTATATAAAATAGATTTGTTACAACCATTAAAATACAGTAATGTACCGCACCCTGATATTTTATTTATAGAAAACCCGTTGCACCTATGGGAAAATACGGTGCTTTGCACTTTAAAGTGGAGTATTTTTTGTTTCAACTAAGCGGATTTTCATTCATCTGATACAAGTATTGCAATTGAGCTGTTATTTCGTGGAAGACTTAATCCAGCTTTAACATTGAATTATTTATTGTTTTTTACGTTTAGACAGCATTGATACATTTCAATATGTTATTCTATTGGCAATACCTAATAATCTCGATTTTAAAACTCGATTATAAATATTTGTTATTTAAATGTTCAAATTAATTGGTATATTAATTCATATTGGTCTCTAAGTTAAAAAGGTATTTAATAATTAGTATACATATATTCTTCTTCTCATATAAGGAATGCATTGTAGATATTTAATTTGTTTTCTAGCTAAAAAACATAAACAGTGTTGTACGAGAAAATGTTTAGCATAAAGCCTATGACTTGTTAATACATCTATTATCGTATCTATTACCTTAAATGGTTAATAAAAATAAAAATTAAATGAATATAAAGCGTTTAAAACTTTAATTTCTTATTTAAAATGTTTTAGTACAAAATACTGTATTACATATCTGAGCTATTTATTATTATTTACTAAATAACTATTTGTTATAGGACACTAGACCTTACCTGGGATTGCTTTAGAAATTACTTCAGGATAGACCTAGGGGTTGCAGTATTATCACTTAAATATAATAAATAGGTGATTTGGCGGTATTTGAACCCGGGACCTCCGAGAACAAAGTCCCAAGCTCTAACACTTTTTCAGTCACAATATGTTAGACAAAAATAAGAGGGTAGACATTTGATTAATATAAACCCTTATGGACACCCTCATCTCTAAGTTTTATATACAAATTAACTACTTAAATCAATTATAGCAGCACCATTTTACAGGACCTATTTTTCAGCCCTTCATTTTACTTTCGTGCAGACAGTCACTCTAAACAAGTCAGCTTGCTGTGTTAGAATCGATTTACATTTCTAATTCTTTTCCTGTGATTGTCTCGTCAGCCACTACCCATAAAAATGTCAAACAAATAAAAAGCCTATTTATTTTCAACAATTTTTAAAACATAAAAATAATGTAAATCGATTTGATCTTGTGTTTATAGATCAGTTTATACAACTTTACTACTGCGGAACCTAATAACTAAGAAATTTAGTGATATTTGATACTCAATGCTGTGACTAGCTGACATTGAATATGGAGTGCAGTATTATACAGACGGGAGGGTCACTTAGCCAACCACTTTAATAAAGGTCAATGAAAATAGTTCAAGTGGTCTGGGGTCTTGATAGCAATATTTAAACTTTAACTAGACAAAGTCCGCACTTCTTGTGTTTGTCTATGTAATTTGGTTACGTTTAATGCTTACTCCATTGACAAAATTGCAGGCGTATATTATTTTTTTATTTATTAAGGCAATTACATACAGTTTCATAATGTGTATGTAAATAACCGTGTAACTTGGTGGGCAGGATGAATACCCATAACTGTTTTAGTAAAACGTTTTCTGCATTCATACCAAAAGATATTTTGTTCAAAAATTTAATATAGTTAGTAGCCTACCTGGTAATTATTGAAATTTCGATTGGCGTCGATTGCTTTAGTACCGAATCCAATCCCTTGTAACAAAGCAACAAGTCAAAAACAATCTTTTAAATTGTACCTTTGATCACCCAGAGCGGAATGGCATTTCGCTGCGTTAAAGTAAATGAAATGAGGTTTTGCGGTCTTTATCAGAGAGCCAAAGGGGTAGCTTTCTGGAAAAGCTTTTGTTTGTTCTAATTAAAAACTGTGGTTATTTCCCTTGGTACAACATTTAGAGTAATTTAGTCTTAGTTATTGGTTATTATGATAGAAACTTTAATAGTTTAAGAAAATATAGTGAATTCTTTGTTATTTCTTCTGCCATTGTGGAAAATGGTAGATTTTTTATGGCAAGATCGATTTATTTGGGCTAATATAATTTAAAGTTTTTAAAATATACAATATAGATAAAAAAGGTTATTTGAATCGATATTTACCTCGAAACTATATTTCTCCGATAACACGATTTATTACTTTGTTCCTTTGCAATTCTTCCAGTGTATTACGTAATAACATGATTGTATGAGGTTTGATGAGTCATTAGCAATGTTTGGTATATCGGTAATGTCAACCTAAAGTACATTTTCGTGATATGCATACCGACTTAAGTCGATAAAAAAATATTTACTAGTCATTTGAAAGACAGGCAGAGCTTAAATGTGCCAACAATGGCATCTCAGAAACTATAATATTTAGAGAACACTTCAAATGGAGAACATTAACTAATTTTCATGAAATTAAGCAATGCATATTCTACTTTTAAAAAAGGGCTGCTATTTCTGAATGTATTTTAACATTTCTCATAAGACACCTTGTATTTCATGATTTTTTTTAAGAATTTATATGTAATCTAAATGGTTTTTATTCTTAGATTTTTTTTCTAATGGTCTATTTAAGGAGCTGCATTGTGCTACTTCTTGGAAAAACGTAGCTCGCTGTTTACATTCTGCATCCTGTTCCTTCTATACGAATAAGTTTGGAGAATAAATGCTGCAGGTGAATCTTAATGTCTTAAAATCACATTTACATTCTAAAATGATAGTAAAATGTATTGAAAATATGAGTTCTACTTCTTAAATAATGACAGTTCTTTTGTAACCACCTCTCTTTTACGATTTTTTATTTTATATTCAGATAATACTACTGATTCATTCCTCATTGATGCAATAAAGACATTTTTGTTTAGTGTTATTTTTTTATTAAAAGTTTTATCAATGTTAAACTATCTGTTAGTTTCTTGCTTGAATTTTTTAATTAAAATATAAGGAAAAATATAGCATTCATACAACAGTTTTTACATCAATCATACTATTAACAAATACTACTACAAGTTACTAAAGACACGAGATAAAGAGGTATTTACATAGGCACTGTGTCATCGACACTACAATAAATTTTGTGCTATAATTTATGACTAAACTGAGGTCCTTTACATACAAAAAATATATGAAAGTACAAATATACGTCAAATAACACTTGTGCTAATTACACTTGTACTGTGCTCACAATACGGTAAATAAATATAAAATATGGTAAGTGTTGATCGATTTCTATTGACAATCCAATCATCATCAGACCCAATAGGCCAATCTATTTGACGTAATTTTGTACTTTCGGGTAATTTTATAACACTTACGATGCTGATCAAGAAGCTATTTATAACAAAATATGTACAACTTTAAATACCAATTTAGTTTTAAAATATGCTATGATAAAATAACATTAGATGAGATATTCCCCCAAACCTAAAATAAAATGACGTGTGAAATAACATTGGTTACATGAATTTTTTCTAGATAAGCCTGGTTTTTTAATTATTAAGAAAAACCTATTTGGTCACATTTAATGAGTTGTCCTGTGTATAGTTAATGACATATTTATGTTCTTTCGGGTAATTTTATAAAACGTACGATGCTGATCAAGAAGCTATTTATAACAAAAAAATGCACAACTTTAAATACAAATTCATATTTATAAAATATCATATCAGCTATGATAAAATAACATAAGAGGAGATATTCCCCCAAACCTAAAATAAAATAGTGTGTAAAATATCATTGGTTTCACGATTTTTTCTCTATATTAGCCTGCCTTTCAAACTATGAAGAAACATATATATTTTGGTCACATTTCATGAGTCATGCTGTTGTGCACTAAGTATTATAATCCAATAAATTGAGAAATTCAAACAGCATTCTGCGAATTACATTTTTATTTCTGCCGTAGAAGATAAAAAAAAAAAAAACACAATAATACCTAAGGAATTTGACAATGTTGAACTGTTATATACGTATAGTTTGTTGATGTTAATATCAAATGTTGTACAGTATTATGAATAAGCCCGTGTATAATTTTCCCGTAATGTATGCCATTTAGTTGGCAATCAAAATGACATTAGCTAGTGTCGGGCTCTCATCTCGTGTATCGTTGCTGAATAATGCAATATTCGTCTGTACCTCGTTCAGATATTGGAGAATCCCCTTCTTGTCGTTTGAATCCAATATACAAAGAAAATATCCTTCTATGACATTTTGAAATGAGATTTAAATTTCTCCTGACAGTGACCGCTAAAATAGTTGTCTTTGATAAGTACTATGAATGCGTACGGCTGAAATGTCGTATCAAGTAATTAAATAACACCACCAGTCCTTGTGCGAATGTCTATAGGGCGTTCCCTATAAGCGAATGTCCTTATAGGGAAAAGGATATTACCGTAGGTGGCATAGATTGGCCTAAACTTTGTACTGATTTACTTTTTCATTTTGGTGTGTTTAGAGTTAAAATCTAGCCAGACAAATTCAAATTGTTTCAGTCTGAAGATTTTCTTCCTATTGTGGGGTATTGTATGGTTGGATTTCAAATATCCTCGTAACTCTAAAAAAGAAATGAGACAGAATTTACCACAGGGATTAGTCTTACGGTTAAGTTTTTTTTTTAAATATATTCTCATTTTGATGCGAATAAAAGTGTATTCAGCATTAAAGGGTTTATGGGAAAATAACAGCTCAGCCATTCTTGTCAATTAAACTATGCCATCCAATACTAAATGCGTTTGGTAACATCAAATTACTGAAATATTTTACTTAACCTGACATAAGATTATTTTTTTAAACATAATATGATGTGAAAACATTCGGGAAAACAATTCCACGAGAAAGAGTCTGAGAAAATTCCTTTTGATCCATTAGAAAAGCGTCCAGTTGATATAAAGCAAATGAAGGGAAGTTTTGATGTCTTTACAGACAAGCCAAAGGCTTCTTTATGTTAATGCTTTTATTCGACCACAATTGGGATTCTAACTTTTCCTTTCCTGATTACTTTTGAATCATTCAAAACTTTCAGGACCTCCCTTAACAGTTTCGTTCATAAATATAATTTTAGTAAAATACTGTTTTGTAAATTTCTTAAAATAATTTACATACTTACATTGTGTATTTTGCACATGTAGCAGAATGTATTAGTAATGCTGTGTGGTACCAAGAAATATTTGACCTATTACAATTGGGTGAATGCAATCGATATGCGCAGTTTGAATACATAGGATATGCATAAAAGCGGCATTAGCTCGATACTTTCTGTGTTAAGTCAATGGAAAAGCAATTTCAATAGATAAGTACCGGGTGTCCCACGAAGGGGTTTAAACGTTTGAATTTATATTACGCGCCCATTCATGCACCGAATCTTTTGAAAGTTTACACAGTTCACAAAGTAGGTTCTAAAAATATTCTGGAAAAATTTCAACTCCCTAACCATAGTAGAAACAAAATGGTGGCATATTGACATATTTACCAATGTGCTTTCTATAAAAACCACTTTCATGATTTATTATTAGTTATTTATTTATTAGTTATTTTTAGTTTTCCATTAGGCTATGTTCTAGTTTTTTTTTTATTTTAAAGTCATATTGTCCTGGAAAGGAACAATACAAATATTTTATAAAACCAAAAATAAATTTTTTAATGTTTTTAAAGTAACGTTTTTTAATATGCCGCCATTTTGTTTCTACTGAGGTTAGGGAGTCGAAATTTTTCCAGAATATTTTAAGAACCTACTTTGTAAACTGTGTAAAGTTTCAAAAAGTTCGTTGCATGAATGGGTGCGTAATATAAAATCAAACGTTTAAGCCCCTTCGTGGGACACCCTATATATAGGACAAGAGTATGTACTCCTCAAGATAATTATGCCAAGCACATCATTTCGTCCGATCGTCAAAAAGACATCTGACTGATATCATGGTTATGACACTTCCCCTGTACTTCCAGTCACTTCGCCTGTACATCAATGCCCAATTACCTACTTTTTTTACTTTTTTACTTTTTTTACTTTTTTTTCTACTTTTTTATCTTTAACGTCATACTTAGGTTAACTGACAGCCATACCGTTTTTTTTTGTTTTTTTTTTTTAGTTATTGAATTGTTGCAATCATGGTTGTAATTAAGTGAACTCTAGGTGTGGGGTTTTCAATTAAAACACATTTTAGTTAGTCAGTGACTCAGTTGGCTGTTAGACAGTAAAACCATAGCAGCAAAATCTTGAGTTGCGTTGTATACTTCCTCCACTTGTAATGTATCAGTACATTACATGTTTGTAAAGTAACAGCTCACCCAATGTTTTGCTATGCTCCAAGCATATGCCTTGAGCATCATGGGCGTGTAAATATAATTTTAATACCTTAGGCTCTTATATTATCTCTGGACACGCAAATATTTTTTTAAGAAGAAAGTACCAAATAAAACTAATGTTCATTATTTTGTTTGTTACAGCAGTCAGTGGGCTGAGACTATCAGATCTACAAGGCCCAAGTTGGCCCAACCGTGGTGACAATGCCCAGCTTGAATGCAAGTTCGACACTGAAGCTGCTAAACTGTATTCTGTCAAGTGGTACAAAGATGAGTTCGAGTTCTACAGATATATGCCGGACAGCCATCCCAGCAGTCAGGTGTTCCCTGTACCTGGCGTCTCAATTGATGTAAGTATTTAATTAGTCTACTGTATGTATCGCAATAACGTATAGTATGTTTAGGAAATAAATAAGTAAGTAATGAAATTAAATAACTTCTTGATCAGCATTGAACATGTTATTGAATTTATAGAAAGAATATTTCTCAACACTTGAAACAGATATTTACATTTATACTGTTAACTCTAAAAAATGGTAAGTGGTAATCAGTCTTGTTAGGGCACTCGAACCGTCATGAGACATGATAGGCGGGTGTCTTCAACTTAAAATCCGATGGAATACAATTACCCTTTTAATTTCTTTGATCAGCTGTGTATGTAGGCTGCTTGGGACAATCTAATTAAATAATAAAAGCTCTGTGAATTGTTTGCTTAGGTGTGATTGAACCTGGGGTATATTTATAAATATCCTACTAGTAGATAATCTTTGATCTTTAGGCAACCATAATTTAAAAGATCTATTATATTATTAAATTGATACAGCCAAACTTCTGGTTACAGTTTATGGCAATCAAGCAATTGAATGTTTATTTAAAGTAAATAATACATGTGTAACTATATCATACAGCTGTAGTTGTATACAGTATAGATAAGTAAGTTAAAAAGTTAAGACATCACAAAGTTTCTTGGCTAAATTTCTAAGAAACCTTTATTAAATTTAATTGTAAATACAAAAAAATAGAGTAGTTAATCATATTTCTAACTTCCTATTTGTATGTTCCAATTTGTAATCCTTATTTGTATACATTTGTAAAAATCTAAACACAGTCATGTATGTTTGTTGCTTGACTAAAATAAATTGTTGTTTAATTTTTCCTATTTGAAAAAATAGAAAAAATTATAGTCAGCATTAGAGTTGTACTGAATATGAGTTGTCGATTAATCAACCTGGGTATAAAAACAACTGGGTAAAGCAAATCATGTATAATGGTTGTATGCGAATTATTTGTAAGACCGTAAATAGAAGTAAGCCTATTGTCTTTTAATCTACTTCTTTAAATTGAAACATCGTGTAATTAAGTTGATTCTACAGCCAGTAGATTCACTGTGGATGCAATCCAGGTCGTATTGACTAGTCCTAGTCAAACTTAATTAGCCCTGATAAAATAACAAAGTTTCTTTAAACAACTCATGAAAACTGTAGTGTTCTGCTTGGGACAATCTAATTAAACAATAAAAGCTCTGTGAATTGTTATCTTAAGTGTGATTGATCCTGAGGTATATTTTATAAATATTCCACTAGTGGATTATTTTGTACAAATTTTCCGATGGTATTTCTTTAAGATTAATTCTTTAGTTTGCATGCTCTTATAGGCCAAAACAGATTAACATACATATTATACATTTTTCTGCAATGCATACACTTTTATGCAATGCAGCCCAATCTCTTTACCGGTTTCACCTATATACATAGCTTACAAATAGGTCGATATTGTTCAGACGCTCAGAGCATAGTGCCAATCGCCGGTTCTTCTTTCACATTTAGGCTACTAAACACTTGTGTGTTATGTTCTGGCAACTTATTCTTAACTATTCCATCCAAGGCTTATACATTTGATTTTTTAATGTAATGCTTGATATCTAAACATCGCAAGTTAAACGAGGCTGAACACTTCTGCTACATATGGTGCGCTTGTCTTTCCGTTTGTTGAAAAATTTAATTTGAAATGATACTAAAACTCTTTCAAAAATCTTTATGAAAGTATAGTGGTATTTCGTGCAATACTACGTGTAAGTAAGTATTTATTTAACTATACTATGGAAATTTACATATTAGTAGAATTATGATAAATACAAAAATCCCCATAGTCTGCTTTAAATTTATTTAGGTTTGGATGGTTTCCACAAGTAGGTGATAAATTTAATTTTATGTTAGGACGAAGAGAGCTCCTCTCAAAAAAAGGTGGGGTGATTTTTTCTATTTTATACTGAGGGGCAAGTTTGATTTCCAACGGAGGATAATACATTCCATGATATTGTATTCTACTTATTACGCACAAAGTGAGGTGTTAGTAGTTTTTGTTAATAGACAGTGGCTTAAAAATGAAATCCACTAGTATTTGGTTTGGTTGCAGCTAATCATTAATGGAAACTTTCTATTAAGTTATTCGCAAACTTACTAAAAGCCCAACGTTCATAAGCTGGATATTAACGAATCTTAAATTGCAATAACGTTCAGGCTTTGTAGATAAAGTTTTTTAATAAGTTTACCTTTAAAGTTTAGTTTTTTTTATAAGTTTACCATTAAAGAAATAAATATTTTTATATTTTTTCAGGAGAGCAGATCGGGGATTGACCGAGTAATGCTAACAGACTTAACTTTCGCCAGCAGCGGCAGTTATAGATGTGAAGTGTCCACAGAAGCTCCAAACTTCGAGACTATCTTCCAAAACCACAATATGACCGTCCTAGGTAGGCCAAATATACACAAGTAAACTGCAAGAAACGAAATCACTAATGGTCTTACTAATAGACATAAAAAATAAAAGGGAAATACCTAAAGATTTATGAAATAAAAAAATCATCTGTTGACAAGTTTATTGGCAACGAACAATTAAGTTAAAGATTATAAGATTTTTTTGCCTATCTTTTGTATGAAAAAAAAACATTAAACTTATTTGGTTTAAACATTTCGATAGGAGGAATAAAAACTAATTTTTTTACTGTAAGTTTAGAAACTAATTAAGTAAATTAATATTTAATCTTGGTTTATGGTACGAATTACAGATACCACTGTATTTCAATTAACTAAGTTAATTAGTTCTACTCCCTGATATGTCCACCAACAAACAAAAATGTTTATACTTTCTTAATCAAGTCAAGCGGACTAAAGGTTAGAGGTTTATTACAAAAATATTATTCTATTATCTTTTCCGTGCACTCATGATCGGGGTTATAGAATACATCATGTAGCTATAGGTTCTAGTATATAGCCCCACATCGGCTTAGAGGCTATAAGTTGATTGCAAGTTACCAATTCTAATAGCATTATTATATTAGCGTTTCCATGTACATCGTGCTAGAAGCTATAAGTTGATTGCAAGTTACCAATTCTAATAGCATTATTCCGTCAGCGTTTCCATGTACATCGTGCTAGAAGCTATAGGTTGATTGCAAGTTACCATTTCTAATATCATTATTCCATTAGCGTTTCCGCGCCACACCCCAATCATAGAGGGGATGGAGGAGACATACTCAGTACACGATGAGGTAGCGGTCAACTGTACAGCGGCCCCTTCCAACCCTACGCCCAGGGTCTACTGGTACATCAACAACCTTAAGGTAAATATTTGCCTAACTAAATATAGGCTTATGGGACAAGTGTGTTTGGATAAGCGATCACGCTTTGATGCAGTGATTCAGAATCTAATTTAAGCTGCAAGCATGCATATTTAGAAATTAAGTAAGATTAGTTATCTCAGAGAAGGAAACCTTTTGTATCATTGAAAACTCTTACCCACACAATTTGGACACATAATAAGGCATATAACAAACTTAATGTTTTTAAGGTTATGGAAACCCCTTAAACAAAATTATTCTTGAAGGTGCAGCAGTTTGAAACGTATATTAACAACCTGATAACAATTATTAAATTGTATAATTATTACTATACAGTGAAACATGAATTATATTATGAAACAATATGTTTCATGATAAACGTACGTCATGGAATTATTATAAATCGTAACATATCAAGGGAGCAAGAAGGTAAATGCATAGAGCACTGAACTTCTGTCACTAGGGTCCCGGGTTCAATCCCGCCAACAACGAAATGGCGTGTAGTTATTTGATAATGCCACGACCCTCTAGTACCATCCTGAAGCAATGTGTGAAACAGTTCAGGGCTTGACACTGCCGTTCTATGATGAGATGATGAGTATACGTAAATAATTTTGAAAATATGTATATGCCAGGTATTGTATGTTTTACCTGAAAACGTTACAACGATGTTCACTGCAAAATTTCCATGCTGTCAAATCTACCAAGATTAATGTAATTTTGGCTTTCTGTTGAATGCAAAATGTTACTGTTTTCAGTATGTTAGCTGACAACCGGAATAGTTATAAACGTAATTCATAAATCTTTGTGAAAATGAGATTGTTTATTTATTTTTGTGAGATTATATAACAATAATCTCATTTTAAATTAGATTGTAAATTATCATTTAAATCTCCTATTTTACTATCAAATCAATGTGGATGGTTTATTTATACACGTGTAAAGTACATTACCTACTTAACTAGAACTATATGACAAAATATTATATTTAATAATCCTATTGCTAAATAGATTTTTTATTATATTTATTTGTAGAAAAAAAAGGTTCTTACCGTAAAGGAATACAAAGAGTTTATACATACATAATAATGTACTACGTCCAGCCATACACAAAAACATGTTTAAAATATTATAAATAAATTAGATAATTCATTCATATACCTGCGTCTTTTATTTACGGAGAGTAAGTTAAAATACGTCTAATAACACTTGAAACATACTCTATTTACACTACTGTTTTGACAAGACGGTAAATTTGTAAAATATACAAGATGGTAATGGTTTTTTTTAGTCATATCAAGCATTTTTTTATAATCCTGTGATAAGTTGTTGCCTGTAAAAAAACTAAGAAAACATAACATGATGTTTTTCTACTAGTTTATGAATTTAAAAACCAAAGAGGCCACCTAATCCTCACGATTGGCATTTAACCAATCTGGAACCTTGGTAAAATATCAAGAGATGAAGATATTGTGAAATATGAGATGGCGGGTAAAGGATATTGGCAATTTCAGCAACGTCTTCATATCAGCCTGTCATGGATCCAACTTTATTATATGTTGTATGAAACTTTAATTCACAGTTATCCTATTTAATGTCACATTAACAGAAGGTTAACTGTAGGTTATTTATTTTAAATTTTACTTGGATATTTTAACGGGGAATATTCTTTTCTTAATGCTTTGATGTCCACTAGCAGTATCGTAAACAACCCTTGACGTAATTCAGCAGAATCAAGAAAAATATAAGTTCACTTTTTGCATTTAACTTTACTTTACATATGCACCTCCACTAAATCATAAAATACATTACTCCTTTACTAACGTTACAGATATTTGTTTATCCATTACTGTATTCTCTATATAGGATCAGCAAGAGGTCAAGAGGTATTGAATACATTCAACCTACCGTATCTGGACAATAGATATTGATTACTGTACTTTGATCAGAGCATAAACAAAGTTGCTATTTGATAATCAATCACGGATTGGGCTTGATGATAACCATTGTGCGAACGAAAACGATAACCTTTATGATAACCTTTTTACAGTATAAATGGATATTGTCCTATTGTCTTTTAAATATAAATCAATATTGTGCTCTTGTCTTTATAAAATAAATAAATATTGACCTCTTGTCTTTTTAAATAATAACTGTACAAGTACAACTAACAAACGTCCTATACTTAAAAGTGTCTAGTCTAGCCTAATGATAGGCGTCTCAGATTTAGTAGGGAGAGACGCGTTCAATTCACGGCACCTTCACAAACGTTTAGGGGGCTTGGCTTCAAATGTCATATATACCACTGATGTAGAAAGATATCAATTTGCTACTCGGAGACTTTATATGTTAAAACTTATGCTAAAAGCCTTATCTTATGAGCTACCATCACTTGTATGTAAAATACTAGTTTTTTGTAACTAATCTTTCTAATGATTTTCTTTGCAGGCAGACGACTACCTAGTGGACTCTCCTGACAATCCAGTAAGGTATCCTGACAACACCTCTACAACCTGGGCCACTCTCAAGTTCGTCCTCCAGAGGCAGCACTTCCTGGGCCCCGGCAAACTGCTGTCTCTCCGGTGTGACGCCGAGGCACCTCACATACAGACACAGTCCACCACGAGGGAGGCACGACTGCCGGGCGCTCTGAACGAGATGCTTGCTCAACAGAAGAGGGAATCTGGTATGCAAACTTTACAAAACTATTTTGAAATCTCAAAAATACAGTTTATTTTCAAGAATGCAATAATAGCCGGAATGTTTAAGTTTGGTAAACTGGCGCCACGATTAAAAAGGTGTTGATAGACATTTACTCAATGCTGGGATTTGATGGTGAGACAGAAGTCACGCATACTATGTTTCTTAGGGTTTAGTACATAACCGCGTTGTAGTACATAACTCGTTGGGGAGGGAGCTGGTCTAGTGGGTAGAGCACGGGATTCCTGGTTCCTTGGGTCCCAGCTTCAAATCCCGCCAAATCACCAATGGACTTTATCTAAGTGATAATACCGTAACCCCTAGGTCTAGCCTGAAGTAATGTGAAAAACAATTACGGGCTCGTCCCTAGCGTCCTGAAAAAAGAAAAAAATTACATAACTGCGTTTTTTGTTTATTAGATTTTGCCAACTTAAAACATTGGATTTATTAAATTATGTACAGTTGTGGAATAAGGAGGTTCTGAATAAGTGCTTAACTTTTCAGACTCTGGAGATACAACTGTAAGGGTGGGATAATAAGTTTATAGTATTAGATTTTTTTTATTCTATAATAATTCATTTTAATTTCAAATAAGCCTAATCTGATTAATTTTGTACACAATTTTGTGATTGAGTAAATGTTTGGAATCAGCAGTTGTTTTTCTTAGATTTAGGGTTATTTCAGTATTAATTTTTCAGATTAAATTTATCTGTTTCTAACCCTGTTTAAGGCGTGTAGCCTAAAGTGCTGAAACTAAAACTATAAACAGGTAAACACAGACAAAACAGGTATAAAACAGTATAACCTATTTTTACCTCAACATATAAAACTAGAAACTATATACTATGTTACCCTCCTGGTCCAATAGGGTTTGAGATTATTGATATTTTACAGTATTTTTGATATTTATACATACCTAAGCATCTTAAAGGGGTTTACAAGGTTTCAATTCCTTCGATAGCTTATACCTAAGGGTACAATGCGTTATAAGCGGTTTTTTGGCTGAAATTTTATTTCATTCAGGAGATTATGTTTTCTTCCTGGCATTACTTAAGACATCATACAGAATCAGAATCAGAGTCAGGACCTGAATATAAAATCTTCATATAACCTTAACTGTCAATAACCATTTTAACCAATGCAATATTCAAAGTCAAATTACAAGAAGAAAGAAATAACATTGAGGGTCAAAAATGATTTAAAAACTAAACCTACTTCAGACTAAGTTGCATAGCTCAAATAAGTTGGAGATTTTAAACATTAATTTTAATGTTTTACCTATTTGAAAATACCCTTATAGACAATATGTGGACAATATTTTTATTTTTTCTTTCTCATTGACTCTATAAAACTTCAAGCTTGCATATACATAAATAAAATTATAATTCTATTTTACCCATGCAACTTATTCTCTCAGGTGCTGGTGCTTCAAGGTCAGAGATCTTTGTCCTGGTCTTCACTACAATCCTGATATCAACGTGACATTAGCTATAAAATAATTATCTTCCAGAAGTACGTTCAGACTAATCATTATTAAAATGCGAAGAAAGATTTCTTTTTTATCTGAAATTGTATAAAAACAACTTTCTGAATGTTGTCCGTTTTGCCTGTTCTTAAATTGTTGTTGAATTGTTAAACATATGCATGCATAAATTATTTGGCCTATATTTTTTGTAGATTCTCCAAATAGTGGCCAATTTAAGTCCGGAATGTACAAAGACACTTAATGTATTATTTTATACGTCTTTTTTAAGCTTTCTCACAGATTTGAGCCTACTGTATATTCAACCCATGTAAGATACGTAAGCTCATAAAATATTTAAATTGTATAACCTTATTGAATTTATAACTCGATTAGTACTATATGCACATAAACAGATTGTTATTTCCAACTATAAATATTGTGTTGTATAAGCACGTACAAAATTTGTACACATTGAATATTTATGATAGTATATACTTTTTATAACCTTAAAGGTAGTTAATGTATTAAGCTTAAAAAATAAGATTTGGCTTTGGAATCCAATCCTTTATTGCCTAAATGCCATTGAAAAACAAATTGGAAAAAAATACTAACCTATATTGGACAATTTTGTTAAAAGTTAGGATTTACTTGTACAGATTCAAAAAAAGGTTAACAGTTGAAATGTACCTGTTTTGAGAAATATAGTTTTTAATATTATATTAAGTGTAGTTTTTTGGGGTATATAATTTGTTTTATGACTTAGGTTTACTACATGATTTAATTTGTAATCATAGAGGATAAATTGTAATATTGTAAGTAAACTTGCCTATCAAAATCTGCTCTATTGTGCTAGCTAACTCTATTGTAGCCTAACGCAGAACTTCACTGTAACAAGCTCCATCGATGTCCAATTAACAAACCTTAACTGTGTAATATTAATTACTTTTAACCCAGTTATTTCCTAGTCTTGTGGATCATTTTCAAGAAATTTCAAAGAAAAAGTTCCTTAAAGTATTTGTCCAAAAATTAAAAACAAAACACTGACAAACATTGACTAATATTGTGCAATCTATTTAGAATGTATATAAGTTATTTGTAACCATGTTCCTTATTGTGACAGAGAAATAATATGTTATATCATTGAAATGTATCAAAATATTTTGTAAATACGGGCTGAATAAGTTTCAATGTTTCGCAATATAATGTATGTAAGATTATACTAAAGGGAAATAAAATACTGTATACTGTTAAATTTGT
Source organism: Macrosteles quadrilineatus (assembly GCF_028750875.1). Lineage (NCBI taxonomy): Eukaryota > Metazoa > Arthropoda > Insecta > Hemiptera > Cicadellidae > Macrosteles > Macrosteles quadrilineatus. The sequence goes on along the minus strand of NW_026542598.1, from coordinate 68,791,050 downwards.
TTTACAATATCCCATTAAACATATGACACGGTACAAATTTATATATCCATATAAAGCTAACAATGCTCTTTTGAGAAAACTGTAAGCCGTAGAGCTATCAACCAAATACTTGTATGAAAGGCCTTCCTGTATATGTGAAGCCTTCCCGTAATGTATAAGTTTTTCGATAAACCTTCTCTTAAGGGTACGTACCATAATTAAAGGGTTGTTTTATGACATCTAAAATATTGCATTTAACTTAGCAGTTACATTAGATTTTTTCTTTCATTTCTTTTATTTTCCCCTTGGTTAAACGTGTAATTCTTACAGATTGCCTATGCTAATAAAACATTTTTTTTCCTGCCAAACAGCTCATTTTACAGCTTATAAACATAAGAGGTGTTCATTGAAATAAGCAATAAGTACAATTAATTGAGCTTTGCCTCTATGACCCATGGTAGTGCGTTTTAACTGTTTCTTATAGTTATAGTTTTCAAAACCCTCATTATTCTTCTGTATTCTCACCCCGTAGCGAAACACGAGCAGAGCAACTAGTTTTAATACAGCCAACAATGCAATAACTATTAGTGTGTATATTTAGAGGTATACAAGAAAGAACCATTTGAAAAAATACTTGAGATTCATTTTTTTTGTAAACGTTTGGTTTGTTTAACTTTATAATTTGCTTTCATACATCTTTACATAGCTTAACATTTTAAGAAGCTAACCAAAAGCTACAACTATATTTACGAGTTGATGATTATTGAATACGAGGCTAAAACATCAAACAAACTTTTCTCGACATATTTGAATTTTCGGTTCAACAAAACACAATGTAACGACCGCAGTGTTCGCAAACAAAACCGGAAATTCGGTCTGATTTGTTTGCTCGTTGTGGAGTGAACTTTCCACTCCGCCAACTCCGCCAGCTAATGATTCTAACGATAACGACTTCTACATACTAATTGGATCTCTGTTTGGAATTTTAACGCATTCTTTCAACACATGCATTTAAAAATTGTAAGTATTCAAAACAGTAATGTCTCTTCATTGTGACTTGTGTTGGTAGGTAATCTCTGAATAGCATTCAGCTATGACATCACTCTGGGGCCATACATTTGCAGCACAAGACATCTTGATTCTTCAGAAGATGTCTTTGAGGTTGATTACGTCCGCTGGGTACAGTGACCGAGTGACCACTGTAAGACTATCTTTTATGGATCTAATCATGATAGCCAGTACATCCAAAATAGTATAGTATTACTTGGACTCTACAAATATTGCAAATATGCATAATTATCTTTAAGTGATAGCTGCGTCAACTACTATACTGTACAAGTAAAAATAACACAAAGTGAATTTACTTTTGAGTGTCTAGTATAACCTAATGATTGGCGTCTCAGAATTTCCAGGGAGAGACGGGTTCAATTCACGGTACATTCACAAACGTTTGAGGGATTGGGCTTTAAATGTCTTCTATATTCCACTAATGTTAGATAAACATTTGATATTCAGAGAAGCCTTTATATCTTAAAACCTAAGAATCTTAAAACCTAAAATCTAAAAGCCTTTTCTTATATGCTACCATCACTTTTAATGTAAAATACTAGTTTTTATTTAGTAATGTAATCCATCTTAATGTTTTTATCGCATGCAGACGAATACCTAGTGGACTCTTCGCATATTAGTGAAAATAATAAGTATTGTTAAGTTGTTGATGTGATAATATAAGTTTATCTTGGCCATGAGTTGTAGAGGAGAAGATTAACCATAAGGGAAACAGCACTTTTTCCTAAGAGATACATTTTTCCTGCTTACTATAAATGCAGACCTAACTTGATAAGGAATGTGTAAAAAAACTTTAAGTTCGGACTTCTTAGGTTAAAAGTCCTTATGGTTTTTAATTTGCAATCCATATATTTCGCTATGGTCATTAAACCTCGTATTATAAAAAAAAAATTAAATACAAACTGTTATCGGCAAAGATTACGTTAAAAAAGATAATATCATAAAAGAGTATTTATAAAAATATTTCAACATATATAAACGAAAGTAATGTTCATATTTAGACTCAATTAGATAAAATCAGATTGCGGTGAAAGATTTGTTTATAAATAAGGTAACACAATAATAGTAAAAAGATAAATAACCAAATGTAGAGGTAGATCTAAATATTATTCAAGAGTGTTAACAGGAAATTCGTAGGGCAAGACATGCTTAAGCGGTGGTAGTGATAAATAAAAAAAACCATACATTTTATAATGAATTTTGTTTAGGGCTTAAGTGATATGAATTACAAATTTGATACTCCATGATAAAAGTATCAAGTGTTGATAGAACAAAATAATCAATTATTGTAAGCTGTGTATTTTTAGGTCTGTTGTACAACTGTTTTTGTAAAAAAAAGAGAAAAGGGCGTTGATGCAAAAATGAACGAGGATAATTGGTTTATCAGCGGTGAAAATAATACCCTCACAAACAAATCCTAATTAAAAGCCACACATTACAAAGCTCTTAATTCTGCCGTAACAGCTTAATGTATAACAGGATTTAATATATTATATGGTAGATTAATAAAAAAAAGGGTTTACTGAAATTTATATAAAAGTAAGATTTGCTATTGCTACTTATTGTATACTTTTAAACTATTGAACAAATTAAAAACGTGATTATTTAAATTATATTAAGGTATAACATTAATGTTTTTGTATATTTCAAACTTATATTACAATATATCCGTTAACAAATTTATTGCTTAAAAATTGAACTGATCCACAGTAATGTAGGAGGTAAAATATTTAGTGTCTTGAATACATTTACTAATGTAAAAAATACACTGCATTTTATTCTTACAAAATCGTATCAGTCTAAATAGTGAAAAAATGTTTTTTATAGAAAAGTTAACACATCACTTGAACAATTAATATAAAAACACAAACAAAATTATTATATATTGATACTACTTGATGAACAAAATTTGTTTAAAGTTAGCAGTTTAGGAATAATTAATTATAGTGTATCCATAAGTTATAATTATAGCGTAATTATACGTTATAAACCTATTATTATACACTTACTGGTAAATTATCATAACAAGATTTAAATTTACTTTTTAAATTATAAATAAATAATAAGTCTAATTTTATCATAAATTATGTTGCTTAGAGTCCATAATGACCAACAAAATATATTTTGAATACATTAAACACATTTTCTTTTAAATTAAGTGATGACCAATTAAAATTGAAAATTAATATTTTTTTTACTGTTCTAGTAGTAGCGCGAAATTTTATCTAGAGGTAACGTGTTCAAGTCCCACCATTCACCAATGTACAAGTTATAACGTCGAAACTCTAGGCCTCTCACTTGAAGTAATGTGACAAAAATCTCGGGCTTAAGACTCATGAAATGTAGTTGAAAAGTGAAATGAAATTGTAGCAGCTTCGCCTTATCTCATCATTTGTTTGAATCAACTCCAGCATTATTTGCAAAGAATAAAAGCAAACATTTGTTATTTTTACGTAAAAAAAATATTTCGTACTTAGAATATGCACATTACTATAGACTAACCAGTATGTTTTATCTATAATATTACGTCCATCTTTTGTAGAATTTTTTACACTCAAAATAGTCTCCACAGAAATGTTTATGAGTTACTTATCCTAAACAACTCTTTAAAAAGGTAGGACTATGGGTCCTTCTACACTTGCTATTCGTGCATTGGCGTTAATATATCAAATGTTTCACCTTTCTCTAACAACAATTTCTAGAGTTTATTTACCGATTACAAACCATAAGCTGTGATACACGATGACGACTTTATTTTTTTTCTATTGTTTATGTGCAGTGGCAAAACATGATGGCTACTAAATGGTCTTTGTGTTATACTATACAGTAGTATACTGTAAATTAAAAGAACCACATTTTCTTAAACCGTCTTATTATATTGTTGGTAATTTAACAAGCTATTGCATTGGAGCTATACAAGGTGCTTTTGCTGACAAGTTATTCAAAACACTATAACATTTTATTCAATTGTTTAAGTGCTATAGGGAAAAAAATAGGATTCATAGATTTTCGACTTTTAAAAGTTTAAAACGTCTAATATTAAGAATTTATTCATAGACTTACAAAGAACCGTATAAATGTGTCAAATATACATATATGCATATATATATATATATATATATATATATATATGTGTGTGTGTGTGTGTGTGTGTGGTTCGGTTAAATATTGGATTAATGAAATGCAGTAGCGTTTCACCGACAAAATATTCTGTAAGTTTCATCTCAAAGAGGCTGGTTCAACTGAAACAAGTTTTTAAGAGTTCTCTTTGATGCATTAGGAAAGTATTTAGTGGCTACGCAGAAAACGGAATGAGTTTGCTGATGTCTTTGTCGACAAGTCAAAAGTTGGGTTTAAGGTAACAGACCTTTGTAACCGGTAATGAATTTATTTTAGTTTCATACTTGAGTTATTTGTGTTAAAGACTTGTCCAGCCTTATTCTTCGGTGATGAATATTCTACGAATTAAAGATATAAAAGATATAAATTATGAAAGTTTTGCAAAAACAAAATATACATATAGTTGAACATTAATGTAAGAAATTGTCTTAATTTCATTTTGTTGAAACTGTGTAAAATGACATAAAGAAATACATGACACATATGAAATGAACGCCCATGCAATCGCATCGGTTGGCAATCAAAACAACATTAGTCAACAACAGTATCAGTCTCATGTTTCGACATTGAATAATACATTTTCGTTTAAGTGAGGATTTTCTCGCTACGATTCTAATTGATATACAACTAGGAAATTAGTTTTATTTAAACAAATCACCAACTAATGCTTTATCCTGGGGACACTGTTAAAAGTATGTGTTTTCGAACAAATAAAACGTATTAGCTTACTCTTCATACTCCATGTGTGCTCAATTTGCTGCTTAATTTGTGTATTATACGGATTGGCTATTTACTTCGTGATAATGTGTTTAGTTTTGACCCTTTCAATAATCACGCTTTCCGCCAGCTAGCTCATGGTCCCAACCAAATGCTTGAAAGGGCGATATTTTGAAAGTTAGTTTTTATCGTGATAAAAAAATGTATAATACTATTTTGGCCTAAACAGTTTTAACACACTTTCATACCAGCCATAGTCGAGTACCTAATTAACAATTTCTTTGGTAGTAAAGTCAAAGTTCAACCCTTTAGTTATTAAAATATGTTATGGTAATTGACAGAACCTAATGTAGGTACTACCCTATCAACAAAATACCCATCAACAAAATATTTACCCTATCGACAAAATATTATTCCAAGATATAGTATTATAATGTAATATTAACATATATTTATTTTACTATGTTTTAAAATATTGGAGTAGGCCTATGCATTGTTAACCTTTTTACACTTTGAGTTTGAGGAAAACATAACATGTTATTAAGTAGAATACAAAACAACCTCTACAACGTGATAAACCAACAGACGAGTCTAGAAAATAAATAACACATAAGATGAGTCGCTCTCTTGCAGGATATTGGCAATTCCATGGACGTTGCCTCAACTTCTTTTTGAGCTCTTCATCCCCCTTAGAGACTAAATCACCACTTTAGACATTGTATTAACGACTACTTTAGACTTTAAAAGGATTAGGTTAGGTCAACTTAGATAAAAACGATTTTTAGCTTAAATTGCAAATGAAAATGTTGTTGTTTAGTTATTAAAATGTCAATGAGTAAATATTAAACCTACTTGTATTGTTACTAATTTAATAAAGCTATAAACATGAGTACACAGATAAGTGCAAAATGTAAAACTTACTCCTAAGTAAATAGATTTGTAAAAATTATGATTGTATTTTTATATAATAAAAGTATTATTTCACATTATAAAGCGATATGAATATACGCAAATTGTAAACGAGTGTCGAAATAGTTTTACATCCTTTATTACTGTAGCAGGAAAAAAATACTCAATTAACAAAGTAATTCCTTTTATAGTGGACTAATAAGACTCAAGATCGCGCCACTCATCCTTCACCCATATTTGGGTTAAATTACGCACCTAGTGGCGTCCCCATCTTAAACTTAGATCGTTCTTAGTTCTTAAATTGTTTACAAATAATACCGTAGTACGCAGAATGGACGTGCATTCAAATGATTTCTTGAAAAACCTTTTCATAATTTCAAATTGTTAGTTTCCCTAATTACCCAAGCAAAAATAAATATATAATAAAAAATTACGTTATTATTTTACATGAGATTTTTGTTAAGCCACTTTAAATTTTGCATTTAATTTGTTTTATACATCAATAATGTATTATTAAGCCACGTATAGTTGCTTGTTATTTGTATGTTTAATTTATAACTGTTTGAAATAATTACAATTCCGTCCATCTTCAGTTTTTGATAAGAATCTAAAGTTTATAAATATTATTTTTTCCTTTATTGCTTACGATCATGAGCAGTCTGATCGGACAATATTTTATGTATTAAATTTATACACCCTAAGAATATATTTGCTTATTATCTTCAATTGTTAAGTCAAATTAAATATAAAATTTATCAGTTTTAATTCTAACACAAGCCAATTTCAAATCAGCCTGCAGCTACAAATCTGTGGGAGTAATATATTTTTATATAGGCCTAATACACACCCTTCAATTTCTCTTCTAAATACTTATATGTGAGCCAAATGACTAGTTATATTTTTAATAAATAAAACATATATTTTTTATGATTAAAATAATAGCAATAATAAAAATAAATTAGCAAAAACAAATGTATAATAAAATATTACGTTATTATTTTACATGAGATCTTTGTCAAGCCGCTTTAAATTTAACTAAAATAAATAAATAAAATTATCATCCGTAAAAATTAATAACTGGATTTAAGACTTAATTATTTGTGTGCAAATAATGGAAAACACGTTGAAGTTAGGCAAACTCCTTACAATTTTCCAAAACATGAAATTATTTTCTGAACTTTAATTACTATTTCATAGCCTCAAGTGGAAAGATAAGGATTTTATAGTTGTTTGAAGTTTTAAGGTTTTTTTAAACACCCTGTACATATACACTAATTTAAGAGTATACAAATAACATATAAACAATAAATTATTAGTTTTGAAATTCAGTCGTTTACTGTTTTTGTAATCTATGAGGATTATCAGAGGATTTTGAGTGTCAAAGCTTAATGAAATAATTGGTAGTGCTATGTACAATATTACAAAAGATCAGTAGGAAATAACATTTATTGATTTTAAAAGGCAGTTTTTAATGCAATACCTTTGTTTAATTGATAAAAGGCAAAGGTAACAGTGATATTATTTTAAAATAATGTAGTAATGTATCTTCCTTATGTATTTTCGACCATTTTGATATGCTCATCTTGTTTGGTTAGATTTTAGTCTAGATTTTTTTCGTATAAATTTTTATTAGTATACCTTTAAATCATAGATAATGTATTGCAAATATTTTTGAATTGTATACATTGATGGCCGCAAGCAAGGCTTACAAAATAACCAAACACTATTTCACATGTATGGCGAAAACAACCTAACGTGTCTAAGTATAACATTACAACAATAATAAGAGTATATATAATTTATTTCTTTGAAAAATTAATTTAGCACTATAAACATAATAATTCGCTTTTTGCTATTTGTGTAAGTGAACAGATTGGTCAATAATAGAAAAGAAAAGGTAAAAAACATATGTAAAACACCAAAAGGTGTGAATTAGTTTACACAGAACCATCAAAGCGTGAAATACCTTAAACTAACTAAGTTTGTAATCCACTGAAGCAAAAGTATGATATGCATTAAGGATTGAAGTTTGGCTTGATAAGCGAGAGTTGTGAGTTTTGATGAGCAAAACACGGTTACACTTTCTACCGCTTGGCTGAGTTAATGATAATTTACACTTCAACTAACTTATACACCCCCAAGTGTCTTGTCCGGGTAAATGTAATGCATTATTCCCTTTACTACGGTTTCTCAGAATGAGTCATCATGTTTTAATTTATTTGTAAAATAGTAACAAAATATTTTTTTATTCCCCCCCCCTGTAGGCTATTATAGTTAGCATATATGGAGAAAGTATTGTTTTTGTCAACACTTTCTAGTTTAAGGTTTGAGTGGATAGATCAGTTTTTAATGGCTCTGGATCCAAAAAAGTGGTTTTCGAAATGATGTCTGTCCGTGAGTGTGTCTGTCTGTCTGTATGTATGTGTGGAGGTGTACAGAGCTACAGACCACATCACTGTGGTCTAATTTTGAAAAAAAATCTTTTATGTAGATAAAATAGCTTATTAATGGTAATTCTTCCATAAAAATTCATAAAATGCCGGAAAAATCTAATTCTCTCGAAAATGACCCAAACGATTTCAAAACAAAATTTTTATTTTATAGGCAATTAAATTCTGAACACAATGGTATCTCATTTCTGTAAAATTACATTTCATAGGGTATTGTAGATTATGCTATTTTCTGGCAAATAGGGCTAGGGGAAAATCAGGTTTTGAAAAAAAGTCATTTTAGTTTAAATTAGTACGTTATAGTCCTTATAATTCTAAACAAAATAGTGAAACCACCCATGTTACTATTATGTAAAATGACTACACATTATTCACGATTTAAGTTTTGGGTTTTAAATTACGTAAAAAATGAAGCTAAAAGACAAACATAAAATGTCTTTTTAAATTCGTCTAGATTCTTATTTTTGTGCAATTATCATCCTTTGTAACATTATTTTAATGTGTAGGCCTAAGTATTACTTTGAGAAAAATAAACACAAAAAATGATTTAAAAAAAATTAAAAAATAACATGAACTTTATGGGTTGCCGAAATGGCAACGCAATATAAACATGAAATCTAAACAAATGGAAGAAATTCCAATCAAATGTTTTATTTAAAGTGTAGGGTGAAAATAGTTATTTGTGCAACTAGTGAGAAAAGTGAGCAATTGACTCACTCGAGAGAAATCCTTACTCACGAGCCGTAGGCGAGTGAGGAATGGTTTCTCGAGTGAGGCAATTGTACTTTGAACTCGAGTTGCACATTATACTTTTCCTACAGTTACCATAAAACAAATACATTTGTGAAGAAACATAACCTATTTTTACACAGAAGTGAACTTTTAATATAAAATTTAATGTGAAGTGACAAATACAACAGTACAACAGCTGACCAGCTGATTTACAGCCAGTGCTGCCAACGTATATAGCGCGCATACGACGTTGCCTGCATGTTACGCGCTCACTATTTCGCGCCTTCACGTTGCAAATCTGGAGTGAGACAAAGTAATTAGAGTGAGACAATGTTGACATTGTCTCACTGATGAGCGAATTGGCCACTTTGCTTTCTCAAATGAGTGAGAGAACATGTACATTGTTAGGTAACTGTAGGAAAATAAATAAGTCTGTAAATTACATATTTTTGGTCGAGTTTTCAACCACTGGACGACCTCTAGTATACAGGGTGTCCATAAAAAACGTTTCAGGACTTTGGGAAATGAATCCCCATACTAAAAGGAAGAAAAAAGTTTATGGGAAGGTATGTCCGAAAATCCATATTTACCCAGATATCCGCCATTTTGTTTTTTATACAAAAATATTTTTATCTGTGAAGTTTTTTATTCGATGATTATGAAACTTGGTAAACATGTTACCATACACAAGACCTATAATAGAAAAAATAATAAAGTTGTTCCGATTGTAAATTTCAAAATGGCGGCCGTTTGAATTTTTCTAACTTAAATAACTCGAAAACGGCTAATTCTATGAAAAGATGTCAAGAATACTTTTTTTAGCATTTTTAATTTCCTATCAAATGATACCAAGATCAAAAAGATCAGACAAAAGATAACTGAAATATACCGGTTTTTGTGTAAAAATAAGGCAAAAATTAAGGGTTCCCCGACTAATTTGCCTTATTTTTATACAAAAACCGGTATATTTCAGTTATCTTTTGTCCGATCTTTTTGATTTTGGTACTGTTTGATAGGAAATTAAAAATGCTAAAAAAAAGTATTCTTGACATATTTTCATAGAATTAGCCGTTTTCGAGTTATTTAAGTTAGAAAAATTCAAACGGCCGCCATTTTGAAATTTACAATCGGAACAACTTTATTATTTTTTCTATTATATGTCTTGTGTATGGTAACATGTTTACCAAGTTTCATAATCATCGAATAAAAAACTTCACAGATAAAAATATTTTTGTATAAAAAACAAAATGGCGGATATCTGGGTAAATATGGATTTTCGGACATACCTACCCATAAACTTTTTTCTTCCTTTTAGTATGAGGATTCATTTCTTAAAGTCCTGAAACGTTTTTTATGGACACCCTGTATATAAATATAACCCCGAAAATATTTAAGGGTAACCGATTACTTTACTTAATCCTAAAATTTCTTCATCAATATATTTATAAATATAACCACAAACATATTACACTAACATAAGAGTTGCCGATTAAAGAATACCAAAATTAAAACCCAACCACTCTTTTCTTGAGTTTTTTTTATACTTTCATTTGACCAAAATACAATGTAACGGCCGCAATGCTCTCGAATAAAACCGGAAATTCAGTGTGATTTGTTTGCTCGTTGTGGAGTGAACTTTCCACACCACCGACTCAGCCAGCTAATGATTCTGCAGTTAACGGCTTCTACATCCTAATTGGGTCTTGGTTTTGAATTTAATATTTTCATTTAAAAATACACATTCCTGATTTGCTCAGTATTTGAACAAGCAATATGTGTTGCCATAAAGTTTACTCATTTGGCAAAATGAGGTATTTATTGAGTGGAATATCCATTGTTTACCTACCTACCTATATTTCATGGTTTTACCTTAGTTTACCTTGGTTACCTATATTTCTTAAGTGATATTTGGGTAATAGGGAAAAATTTATCTCAATCTGAAGGACAAATGCATTTTTTGTTTCAAGGAAAGGTAAACAAAGATCATTGATTTTGCTCAATATCAACGGGTCAAGTACGATAACTATTGCTATTATAGCAGTCAGCATTCGGTACATACGTAAATGCTTTATTTTTTCAAAACAAAATGCAATTTAATATATCTAGATATAATAAAAAATTTTCAATTTTTTATTGGCGTTTTTTTGCGTTACTTATGCTGAACAATCACATAAAAGAATCATAGGACACAAATTGAATCATAATATAAAAATACAATTTGTTTTCTTAGAATGATTAACTTAAATTTTTTCGAACGTAAATTATAAAATCTAACAATGTCAAAAAATCTTATAAATAAACTACTTTGGATAGCTGTGCATTAAAAGTAATAAATGAACGTGGTTCAGAGTGAATCTTGATGATAATTTGGTGTGATAAATTATCATCAATTTTTTATGATTTTTCCGCTATGGCTATTACGCCAAAAATAGATGTAGGCCTATAGACAAATTAAGCATACAATTGAATATTACTTTAAATATTTACTCACTTATTTTAGCCAGAGTTGAAAATATGTACAATTATGAAAAAATAAAAAATACCCCCGCCGCAGCAAACCTGCAGACTAAGCGAATTTCAACTCGTCTGATTACATTTTTACTAAAATATTTCCATAAATAAGACATATTATTCCCTATTTAAATAACATTAGATTTAACGAGTGCTTAGGTTTGCTGCTACGGGGAAGGTAAAAAGTGTTTTTGACCATACGTCAATAGTATAGGATGAAATAAATAAATTTGCCAAATTTTATCAATATATACCCATAAACAAGTAAACTACAACAATTTTCATTTTCTCCATAAGAATAACATGGGAATTTTTAATTACACTATTTTTGAATTTTCTCCGTGACCGTTAGGCATACAACAGCGCTTCAATATACTAAATTATTTCTTTTTTTAAGCTCTACAAAACGGTTTAGAAAGAAATCGCAAAATTTTTTGTTTTTAGGTTGAAAAATGGGAAAAACCCATTTTTACCCCATAAAACCCCCCATAAACCCCCGTTCCCATGGTCCAATTATGCTGGATCGCGAACTCGTTCGAATAAACGTAGGTTTACACGTTTGTACCAAATTTCATCAAAATCGGATCATTTTTGCTCGAGTTATCGCGCTAACGGACACATATATATATATATATATATATATATATAAATATATATATAAATATATATATATTTATATATATATATATATGAATTTGAACGGATGGTGTTTTTGGCCTCTAGGGACCTCAAAATGAAAAATTAGATCGGTCTCGGGTCCAGGTCTTACCATGAGTACTACGGTAATAGCTTATTCCCTATATGGGAAATTCGCTAAAAACATGTGTATGATATTTTTCATGTGAGAGCAAAAAATGAACATCGTTTTTGACGAAGTATAAACAATACTAATTTGTTTGCCTTGTGTGGAAATAATACCCAAACAAACAAAACCTAATTAAAAGCTACACGTTACAGAGCTCTTAATTCAGCTTCAACAAGTATGTTGACGGATATGATCGTATTTATATGGCAGATTAATAATCAATTCAGTTTGTCTACTGTACTGTTAAATTTGAAATTGATAACTCGTTATCAAATATGTTTAAAGTTTTTAGGAATTGAGAGTGTGATATTATCTACAGAGTTTGCACAATTTACCGTTAGGAAAAAATATCGGTAATCTGTTACATATATGCGTTAACAAATATATATAATATATATAAATATATATATATTCAATCGCGTATTCTTCTATTCAATGCCGTACGGATAAAACAGAATAACGCTTTCACTGCTTAGGAACGAAATATTCTGGAAGTTTCCTTGACTACGTCTCACCTGAAAAAAAGTTTTAAAGAGTTCTCTTTGATCCATTAGGGAAAGTATTTAGTGGCTAGAGATAAAACGGAATGAAGAACCGATGTCGTAGTCGGCAAGTCAAAAGGCGGATAATGGAGTTTTATCCACAAATTGTATACTATAATGCTTTCTGGTCATAGCAATATTTCACTTATTTTCAAAATAATTTACTTTTTGATAACCTTATGATATGATGATGTCTTTTTTAAGCTTGGATTGAAATTGGGTTGGGGCTGTTTTACTTATAATAAAATAATGTATTTACCGTTATTTATGCTTATAACGTTCTGCAGATAAAATATGCCTTAAATAGGGCGTTTATAAAAAAAAATCATCAGGTTTTAAACCATTTATTGACGTTATTGTTATACAAATACGGATATAAAATATAAAACAGAAAGGAGAACTCTAAAATGTTTCATAGACACCCCACGAGTGATCAATGTGCCGTCCAATATATGCCGTATATTACCCCATACACCGGCTAGCATCGCAAGGTTGATTGATTCTACGGCATTGCGAATCCGTCCACGGAGCTCTTGAAGCGTTTGAGAAATTAGCGGTACATAAACGTTGCCTTTTACATAGCCCCATAGAAAACCCACACACCGTAAGATCAGGGGATCTAAGGGGCCATTTGAGAAGGATCAAGTCATTATCGTCTAAATGTGTCTTTCTTGAATCGTAATCATTTTGAAAATAATGTAAACACGTCCAAGAAAAAAAACAAGACTGGTCATTGAACAGCTGATTAAAAAACTTGGAAACATGCTTTTTAAGCCTTATGTTTCAAATATTAATGTGGGACAAGAATTGAGTGAGGTACATGCCATTATAACCTGATGATACTTTTATAAACGCCCTGTACTTAGGAGGTAACAATACATGATTTTTTTACAAAAAGTAGATAATAACGTTTAGATACAAATATTTTAAATTTATTTCGATTTCAAACGTTCAAAATACGAGTATTGTATTGGAACTATACAGAAAGCAATGAGATCGCTTACCAAAGCCAAAGCGATCATATCAGTTAGCAATAAAAATGTCATTAGCCAGTAACGGACATGTTTTTAAATTGAATATCACATTTCGTTTAACAGGGGATTTTCTAGATACAATCCTATTGATATACAACTATTTAGTGTGTTTCAATTTAAGTAACTGACAGGTTATTCAGCAGTTGAAGATAAAACTATTTGTTTTCTAATGGACACATACTGTGTACGTTTACTCTACATAATTCATGGACCTCCCTCTTATAAATTTTTTAGTTTTAAAATTGTTTTTAAGATGAAATACATTGGGCAATTGGGACCTCTATATTTGAAAACCTGATGTATACAATGTAAGACAATGTAAGGGCTAATAGTTTTATATTTTTAACTCTGGAAGCCAGAAATTTATCTTTTTATGTTTGTCTCTACTTAATGATGAATCATATCAAATACAATTCATGTTCTCATTTGCCTTTTTTATAGTTTTTCTTCCATATTCTGAATCGTTCAAGAATCCCAAATAAAATCCAAGTATTGTTCACTATGTCATGGCAAAGTATGAAACAACAGACTTTAAGTCAACTTACATTAGGTTAGCCTTAAATGTCTCCAGTTATGAAAAAAACCCTCTTTACAATCCTTACAAAGCCTAAAGTCGCTCTTAATACGTGTTCTGGTGGGTAATTTTAGTTTCTAAAGAGATGAAGAAGTTAAGGCAACGTCCATGGAATTGCCAATATCCTGTAAGAGAGCGACTCATCTTATGTGTTATTTATATTCCGGCTCTGCCTTCGTGTTATTGCATTTGGGAAATTAATTGATATTTTGTATTCAATAAAATTGTATTTTTTACCCATAAAATAAAATTAGACCGTTGTGGTCTTTACAATGCGTTTTTTGAACGCTGTAGTTGAGGTTTTTATTAATTGTTTTGTATTTTTTTTATTGCGTGGTTCGAAAACAAATTAGAAAGGGGGAAATTGTAACCAAAATCGTGTAAAAACTCGTTATCTGACTAAAATTTACAAAAAATATACTAAAAGTAAAATTGATCAATCATTAAATGCAAGGAACTCAACCACACTTTGTTTAACAAAACATATTGTAAAGATAAAACGGTACAAAAATATAACCGGAAATTCCGTTTGATTTGTCTGCTCATTGAGAGTGAACCATCTTTGTGGTTAGTTATCTCCACAAGCTACTGATTCTGATAATATCTGATTTTATTACTTTTATTCATATTTGTTTTATTTAACTTGTAATCTTGACTCTAAAGTGTTGGTTTAGCGCGGTATTTTAATCAGAATTGTGTTTTCACAAGTATTATCCGGTAGATAAGTGCAACTATAAACTTACACATTACTGTGATGATCTCACGAGGGGTTATTTCTTTGAAGTTTTAACATCAACGTAGCGAGCAATAATTATTGTTTATGGTACTCACTAACATAACTTAATAAATTATTAATAACTATCCAAATGATTAATAAACGATCAATGATGTATATCTAATATTTACTACAAAAAAGTAATTGTAAAAAATACAAATTAGAGAACTCTAATCTTTAATGACATAACCGTGTTAATTTTCTATACATTTCAATATATTTAGTAAACTACACACCAATAAAGTCTCACTCAATTTCAAGATTCAACCATCATAGTTAATCTTCCAGAATAAAAAGCATAGGCTGATTACAAAAAATAAATAAAGCATTGAACTGGTTGAAGTATACGATTTTGGAATCTTCAATAAAAAATAAACAAAACTATCTATTTGATTGCTGATTAAACTTTAGACGTTACTTGATTTTTTGCGTGAGACCCAGTTTACAGCAATACGACCAGCAATCAATTTTATCACAAACATCAGCAATCAACAACAATCAACAATCAATTTTACGATAACAAAAAATGTTGTACAGAATAAAAGTTCAGCTCAGCTCTGAGGAAAATCTACTACAGAAGTATTACCAAGTAATCAACAAAAGAAAATTTGAGGTTCCACAACTTTCGTTCTCTGTTGCCTCATTCAGTATACAAAAAAATCTGGTCCACCAGACATCAAGTAGTTTTTTTTTACCTTAGTATACTATTATTAGAGAGAATACCTTGGCCAGTATCAGTTTCAATATGTTCCATGCCATAGAGATACTATGCATACATGTATAAGATTTACAGATACAAACATAACATCGTTATAAGATAATAGCTCCATTTCTTCTACCGAAAAGTGAATCACATTGTTTTTTTTTCCTTCCAAAGAAAATTATTTGAGTCGATAAAATGAATTGCAAAAACAGTCCGCTATCCTCCATACCTTAGTTACCCTAGGTACTTCTAATTTTTTTACATAGCAATAAATTGGAAATGTTTCCATGATCAGAACAAATGATTTGGTTAAAACATTAAACGGTGTCAAATCATTAAAGTATGCTAATTATCCTGTGTTCTTTTTTCTAACCTGCAAATTGTAACGCTGTCCTTTATTTTCTTAATATTTAAAAATACGAGGCATGTTTTTTAAGTAAGTACCGTTTTTAAACTTCTCCGTTCCAGCGCTGCGATTGGCATTTTGGACATTTGCGCTGTATATGTGCATCTATTGGCAAGCCCTAGCCGGAAATTCGACAACAATCGGCCGTGTTTACATCCGGTATCGAGCATTCAAAATGGTGCCGCCAATTGAGACTGCCGCCGACTGTGAAGTGCGCGCTGTAATTAGATTTTTAAGTGCTAAAGGTGTGAAAGCCATTGAAATTTATCGACAGATTAGTGAGGTGTATGGCGAGAACATTTATAAGTGACGGAATGGTACACAAGTGGGTAAGGGCATCTAAAGACGGCCCCACCAACGTTCATTATGAGCAACGCACTGGGCAGCGTCACTGTCCCCAGTACCCAGTGCGTTGCTAATCATGAACGTTGGTGGGGCCGTCTTTAGATGCCCTTACCCACTTTTGTACCATTCCGTCACTTATAAATGTTCTCGCCATACACCTCACTAATCTGTCGATACATTTTAATGGCTTTCACACCTTTAGCACTTAAAAATCTAATTACAGCGCGCACTTCACAGTCGGCGGCAGTCTCAATTGGCGGCACCATTTTGAATGCTCGATACCGGATGTAAACACGGCCGATTGTTGTCGAATTTCCGGCTAGGGCTTGCCAATATATGCACATATACAGTGAAAGTGTCCAAAATGCCAATCGCAGCACTGCAACGGAGAAATTTAAAAATGGTACTTACTTAAAAAACATGCCTCGTATAATGAGTTCCTAAATTAAAACGAACCAAAGAGTAATAAGACGACGTAATAATTGAACAGATTGAAAATTAAGTCTTTTTCTACACATCCAAAACTGAACAACCCATTTTCCATACGACCAGTTATCAATTCTGATTTGTTTGCTCGTTGGCGATTGAAGTTTTCGCGTCACTAGCTATTCTATGTAATGAATCCATCAACCGTTAGTCACTTTTACATACTAAGTGGGTTTTCTGTGTTCATATTATCATTAAATCTTTCCTCCAAAGAGTGCACATCTAAAACTTTGTATGAGTTATTCATATGGGTCAATACTGTTTACAAAATAATATTTAACTGTAACTGGTAAAAATTAATGAGACACGATGCCCAACATCTCCTTTGTTTCGCAATCAGTAACTAGAGAGGGTTAAGAATCTCATAATAATTTATCGTCATATAGTTTAATGTACTTGATGACCAACGTCTATATTTTGCCTACACCATTGGAAACGGATGAGCTGGATGTCGAGAAGTTCACTGAAGTATTTTCACGTTGAGGATTGGAGAATCCTACTCCATTCGGTGAGGATGGCGTCAAACCTTTGTTAGTAAATGTCTATGGGTAATAATCTTTTAGAAGGCCCACATTAATACAGATGCCCAAAGATTAATTTCGAACTATTTCAGTACCTAAAATACAAATTAACCCATAGATTAAGGAAGATTTTTAATCGTAGCCCAAGGTTAGGAAAATATGAGCGGTTTAAAATTAAAAAGTGAAGCTTACACATTGAAATGATCCTGTATTGCAGGTTGAGCTAAGATCACCTTCAATGGCAATCAAAATGTGAAACAGGTGGCTCAAATAACTCTGTGTACAGTAAATTTGATAGGTAATATTATTAATAGGATTGTTAATAGGAAAATGTGTTACTAGCAAAATAATGAATACCATACACATCATTCTGAAAAAAGATTTTTTTAAAGAATATAATAATTGCAAATACAGACACCTTTAATTGCCAACGATAGATGAGTTAAATGGGGCTTTTTTATAAAGAAAAAACGCAAATAACTGCATTGAAAGTGTAAAAAAAACTAGATCAAATGAAAAGTATTTTCACATACAGTTCCTTAGGCAGTTCTTACCAGAGGTTTTGCTCGACAACTTTGCTTAAACTAGGAATTGTTCCATACAAACTTGCGGAATACTCAACATGCAAACAAAATATGGCTGATTTAGACGTAATATTTTTTAGTAAATTCTCCTCTCTATTTCCACCTCATATTCTTATTTGTTAATTGACAAATTGTACTCATACAGTTCTTAATTTTTTTATTAGCTAAGTAAACAAAAAATCATATAGCTGTATTTTTGTACGAAAGTGATGTTATTAATTTAGTACTAAATATCTAAATACTAAGGTATTTATATTTTTAAAACTTTGTTTTGTAAAAACTATTTATTTGTTGAACTTAACACATTGTTTCCCAAAACGCAATAAACCTAAAGCAGAGTGAGTCTAGAATATAAATAACACATAAGATGAGTCGCTCTCTTGCAGGATATTGGCAATTCCATGGACGTTGCCTCAACTTCTTTTGGAGCTCTTCATCCCCTTTACAGACTAAATCAAAACTTTTGAACTTGTATTAAGGACTACTTTATACCAACTATATAAACAACTACTTAGTGTTATAAAAGGTCAAAGTGTATAAGTGAATCTGTTTCCAGTGTTTGAACATGGTCCAGTTTTTAATGGTTTATGTTGACAAGATTTGTAAATAAATACTTTCTTTAAGGTTGATTTTTCAAAAATAAATATGTTATGGACCCACCACTTTTGACCCTCGAATGTAAGATTAAAATATAAGTTTTCATACAAATCTATTCTATATATAATTCAGTTTTAAAAATCTTTGTACAACTAAATCTAGAGTTCTACTGGACCGATTTTATTAACTAATGGGTCGTTGGAAAGCTTAAGTCGTGTAGATTTGCAAATAATTATGAAAGTTTGTTTTTGTTATGATTTTTGGTGAAAATTTTTAAAAAAACATGTTTTCCATAAGAAATACATTGAAAACGGTGTTTTTCACACTTTTTATTTGGGTGCGACTTTTTGGGGCCTTTTTTGAGTGTTTCCAAGAAGTGTATGGTATCAATTTGTAGGAAATTTTATTCTCTTTCAGAATATCACCTTCCACTTAAGTCGATTTCCTCACCATTTAAAAGTTATTTGCAAAAAAGCTAAGCAACCTCCGAATTTATAGTAAAGAGAAAATACTGAGTTAGGGATATTTTTGTTAAACTTTGTACAACTAAATCTAGACTTCTACTGGACCGATTTTGTTAATTAATGGGTCATTGGAAAGCCCAACTCATGTAGATTTGCAAATAATTATGAAAGTGTGATTTTATTATATCTTTGTGGTAAAAAAGTGAAAAATAACAAAAATACATTAAAAACTGCTTTTTAAAGTTTCTGTTTTCAAGTTTCTATTTGTAGCCAGCTTTTGGCTGCCTTTATTAAGCATTTACAAGAAATGCATAGTAGTTGTTTGTAGTAAATTTTATTCTCTTTCAGAATATCCCATCCACATTGGTCGATTTCCCCACCATTTAAAAGTTATTGGCAATAATCTAAGTGATCTCCAAATTTATAGTAGTGAGAAAATACTGAATTAGATATATTTTTGTTAAACTTTGTACAACTAAATCTAGACTTCTACCGGACCGATTTTGTTACTTAATGGGTCGTTGGAAAGCCTAATTTTTGTAGATTTGCAAATAATTATGAAAGTTTGATTTTATTAGATATTTGAGGTGAAAAAATAAAAATAAACAATAATACATTTAAAACTCATTTTTTTCCAAGTTTATATTTCCAAGTTTATATTTGTAGCCAACTTTAGGCTGCCTTTATTGAGTATTTTCAAAAAACACACGATAGTAATTTGTAGGAAATTTTATTCTTTTTCAGAATATCACCTTCCACTTTGGTCGATTTCCTCACCGTTTCAAAGTTATTTGCAAAAACGTTAAGCAACCTCCCAATTTATAGTGGTGAGAAAATACTGAATTAGAGATGTTGTAGTTAAACTTTGTACAATTAAATCTACAGTTCTACTGAACCGATTTTATTAAATAATAGGTCATTGGAAAGCCTAATTTGTGTAGATTTGCAAATAATCATAAAAGTTTGATATTTTTAAAGATTTACTAGGTTAAACCCGTCATAGTCGACAGTTACTGTAGAGGTTGCAAGCAAGATCGTTTGACTATAAATCAATGACAAATAACTACATTTTTTGAACAGTTTGTGTTGTACGTCATTTAGCTGTGTGCTTTAGGTACGTCCGATTTTAATAATCTATAAATCAAATGGATGCTGGTATTTCAAAGAAGGTTCTTAGGTCAAAACAAATAGAATAACGTAATTAGAATTAAGTAAATATATCTAAAACTAAATTCCATATCCAAGATATAATCAAATTTATATTTTATGATTGAGCGATACAGTATCTTAAACTTAACTGTTTAAAACTATCAATATCTCAAGTGAAAGCCTATGAAGTATTTTAAGACCAAGACATATTAAAATAACTTACATAAAAATAAAGTTACGTATCATTGATTGCAGATAAGTACTAAAACGATTGTAATTATTGTTGATTTTTGATTCAGCAGTGTGTTTTAGGTAGTCAGATCTTAATAATCAATAGCTCAAATGAAAGCTGGTATTTTACTAAAGGTTTTTAGACCAAAATATATAGGTAGGGGTAACACATGGAACTGCTGGAATACAACTTTAATTGAAGTGAAAAATAAAAATAATAAAATGAAAATTCTTTCAAAATATACGTCAAAATAAATGCCGATGCTTTATGGCAAATCTGTGGTACGTCCATACCTTTAGTTTAAGACCAAAATTATGAAAATCGGTTGGGTAAAAGAGCTAACCCGACTCGGAAAAGAAAAACCAATAATTTTTATAGATGGCAATAATTGGTTTACCAGTATGCATAATATAATTATCTAATGTTATGTGCTTAATCTGTACCATTAATATTAGTGAGTATAGTGGTGTATGGATTTCATAACCATTATTTTACTAGAGACCGTTGTATTTAACCACAACGGGCACTGTTGCTAGTGTAAAAATAACTCACAGAGTGTCTTGATTTTTGTACTTTATTATTCACTTAAAACCAGACTC
The DNA here is from genome assembly GCF_028750875.1 of Macrosteles quadrilineatus. Classification (NCBI taxonomy): domain Eukaryota; kingdom Metazoa; phylum Arthropoda; class Insecta; order Hemiptera; family Cicadellidae; genus Macrosteles; species Macrosteles quadrilineatus. The sequence goes on along the minus strand of NW_026542598.1, from coordinate 68,769,748 downwards.
GGCTTAGATGTTTAACAGATGATGCCTAGTCTTCAACTTTGAATAAAGCAATAAGCAATCGAAATTAAGTATATGCATTTAAAGAATACCATATGATTACATATTAGAGTTCAAAATTAATAACGCCGTAGTAATATTAATAGTGATGATAATAATAAATTAATTGGCATAAAGTTAAAATATTTTGTTTATTTTCTTGAATTTCTTCTACTAAAAAGAACAAGGATAAATTAATTGATTGGTTGTTTAAGAATTTGGAACGTGTCCTCTGCTTGTTGTAGCCCTTGAACAAATTGAACAACGAAATTACAGCGTTTAAGTCAAACTGTTTGGAGGCACAGTTTAATCCCTCAAAAATTAAATAGGTAAATCGAGTCTCGAACCGTGAGTCATTATAATTATTTTTAGATAAAAATCTCGAAAATAATGTTTATCGTCACACTTTTGAACTATTTTTTATACCTACTGTTAAAAGACTACATTATGAACGGATTTTCATAAATTGATACCTCAGATATAAATTATATTCTTTATCAATCTTTTATAAGTATCCATATTGATGGTCATTGGAGAATATTCATCATTGAAGATGCAGTTAATATACGTATTAAAACAAAAGTAATTTCAACTACCCAACTCAATATTCAGACATGTTTCTATCTGGATGACTCTTCAAACGCATCCTGGCAGTGAAGCGTGACTTTCCCGTGTTACCAGAGGCAAACAATTCCACACGAGGCATTGAAAATGGCTTAGTAATTTCGTAGGTGAATAATAAATTTACGGAATATGATTTAACATTTTAGATTATAACGCTATCAACAAAAAAAAATCAATAATTAGAGTATAGACATATGTTACGGAAAATTGGATTTTTACCAATATAAATAGGCCTAATCATTATATTTACCAAAAGTTGAATTATGATGCGTACTTACAAGGCTTAAGTCACAATGGTATTTGAAAATAATATTTTATTTTAAGGAAAATTTATCTATAATTAGTAACCTTCCTTACAGTAAGTTAAGGAGGATTTGAATAAAAATTACATAAAACTATAACCGTATAGTCCATGGGGCTCTGACAAAATGAATAAACAAAAGACGGGTCATATATGAAGGCATCCGCGCGCAAATTTAAAATTTTAATAGAGTTCAAAATTTCTTTCTGTTGCCAAACGAATAATAACCTTATATTTCAAAAATTGTGTTTTTTAATTAGATATAAGATGAGAATGTAATTACTAATTTAAAATTAATTTAATTTAATTATTTTTATGTATAACTAGCCAGTTGTGATTTACCTACCTCAACCAGGTCACGATTTTTACTAAAAGTTAACTAAATTATTTCAAATCAATTTTTATTCATAGACACTTTCGGCTCATGTTTACTATCTGACTGTGGCTGAACAATATCTGAAGCATATCTTACTAATATTATAAATCTGAAAGTTTGTGAGTTTGTGTGTTGCTCAATCACGTATAGACTACTGGAAGGATTGGGCTGAAATTTGGCATGATGATAGCTCACATTTACTATTAACATTAAGGCATATTCTCATCTCAAAAATCCTTTCGGGCTCCGCCCAAGTGGGTCTGTAGTTCCCATATATTCTTATTTGTACCAATTCACATTTCAGACCGTTATAAAAACTATGGCGAGCATCACTGGATTAAAAGTGTTAAAACTGTTAAAAGTATCAAAACGGGTAGTGTTAAAGCAAACTCTAGATATATCAAACCCTAGATGGGTGAACCCATAGGTGAAATCAACATTTGAGAAACCATTCGTACATTCACTTGATTATAAGCTTAAAAATTATATCTTAATTGTAAAAATTGGTTAAGGAGAATGGACGACAAAAGTATGTTACAGAGAACCCCCTCATTGTATATAAAAAAGATATATCTGCTCATCCATTGGCAATGGCTTCTATTTCTTTTATATCTTTTTTTACAATTGAGATATTGTATTTGTAGTTTTACACTGTAATCATATCACACAGATCAAGGTGAACATATTTTTAGCTCATTAAGAATTGGCTTTTTAATTGTATTGTTTTTAATTGTGTTTTGTTGTGTTGTGTGTAAGCTCGAACAGTAAAACCTCTGAGTTATGAAATTTTTTTTACGACATGACAAGTATTTTTTTATATGTTTACTTATTTGTAGATTTTATTTATTATTTATTATTGTATTTTATGTTTACTTCAGAATGATTGCATAGTGATAATAACACTCACAAATGTTCTATATGAATAGGAACAGGGAAAAGAAGCTAGTTTAAAATTAAAACGTTACTTTTCCAAGTTAGAAATATGTAAATACATTATAATCTTTTTAAAGAGATACTCGTTAATATCACTATAAGATTGTAATCACCTTTAGTTATAGATAGTCACCTGCAATGTGGACATCCTCTTTAAAGTTTGTATCAAAAATCATCATACAGCCGCGCCGACTACGTGAGCTTGACTAATACAAAAGTTTACTTTATTGAGATTATTTCATTCTTTTTCGAGCATTTGAAGTCGGTTGTATTTTTTTACAAAAATAAATTAATGTTTCTCTAAAAATATTGTTGTCCTGTAAATGAACAAACACTTATATCTAATATCGTCCTAGGCTCGTAAAAACCAGAAATATTCTTTCCTTATAAGCCTCATGAAAATTTAAATGGTAATCCTCTGAAAAGAAATTAGGCTATGACAAGCAGGAATATAAGGATAAAAGTGGGCTGCGATGAGCCAAAGTTGTAGGTTTTCATGACCCAAACACAGTTAAACTTCCCTGCTGTTCGGCCCGGTTAATAATAGGCCTACTTACGCTTTAGCTAACTTGTACATATTTTTCGTCACACACAAATTAATGTAAATGCATTGAATTAAAAATAAAAAAGTCCTAAATTGAATGTCTTAACTTGCAGGAAAACCATAGAATGCAATGTAAGACTCGTTTATTTCAGAAATAATTTTTAGACTGGTTTGCTAATAAATTTCCATGAACTTGAAATTCTAGGATGTTGTTGTTTCCTGTGTTATTGAGTAGGTAAGATGTTCGTGTCACCCTATTCGTTAAACTTCATTAAGACTACAAATATTTGAAAAATATACAGTAAACCTTGATTAGTATATAATACAAAATGTTTTTTTTTAAATATCGAGTACATTATTTACTCAAAAATATTTGTATAGGTTGGAATCATAAATAATAAATCAAATAAAATCAAAAAATACATTTAAATTAATAGCATTCTGTATACAATGTGTATATCAAATACGAGTTTATCCATGGCAAAAACTATTTTCACAAAATAAGACTTAGAAATATTCATGCTGATATAAACATATTTGAATTTTAAACTCAATATTCAGATGTTCCGCTATACAACCCTGCAAACATGACCTGCCAGTGAACCGTTTGCTTTACCTAAGGCGAATAGTTTCAAGTGTGACGAGGAACGTAACGTGTACAGGTTAGCCTCTTCAGGTGTAAACTGTTTTGAAAGTTATGCGGTGTTTCAACTATCATTCGTCCAAGAAGTATTTGATGGTTGTGTAATAATTCCCATAAACTTTTTTTTTACTTACAACCTTAGTAGTGTTCTCTAGGGCCGTCATCATTGTTAAATGTACCTAAATATGAGGGTTTATTGTCAGTGTTCGTGATAACACTTATAACCATTAAAAACCAAACCCCCAGTTAAATTATAATCAAAATCCCGCAGACATATGCAGTACTAGAAACAAAGATTAAATCGATATTATACCATTTATGTACCTTGAAGATTTTTAAATAAGCTCCTGCATGAATAAAACACAATGAATTAGAACTCCAGGCCAAACTTCAGTTAGAACCGTCCATGAGGATTCTTGCATCCCAGTGTATTAAAATGGCTGAGGTGTTTTTACATATTTGAAAGCTATGCTCTAGCCTGTAGCCGTTTTGCACTTTTGTTCAGGCTTTTCCTAGAGGGCTACGATAGCTTTTAAAAGCCAACGTTTAGCCTATTAGTGATGAGCATGATAACACCCCAGGGCCTTAAGGTTTGAAGCTCAGAATTTCCCTCAGTATTCTGGATGGCTGCCGAAAAATTTACCTGACAATTATTTCGACCATAAATATTGATAAATTTCTTAATAGACATCCAGAATAAATCCATTGCGGCGTACACTGGGAGAACAGATTAATACCATAAAGAAGCATTTTTCTCGAGGACCACTCCGATTCCAGCCGAAGTTTAGTTTAAAGTCCACGAATACTTCACAGGACGAATTCTTTATTCCTAACACGATAGATCCTACAGTGTGTTCTTCGTCAACAATATGTGGATCCGCAATCGGCTTAAATGAGGATCTTCTTGTTGCAATAAATTAAAATGTGTTTCGTTGTGTAACGTTCCACGATCATTTAATTAATTGAGCCCTAGCAGCAAGTGTAGAATTTCTGTTATGTTCTAGAAAAATGCTAACAGTAATGTTTCAACAATATGAAAAAGACCATACACCACATGAACGTTTTATCAACCTACGATTTATTCAACCAACAAAACTAACAAAATACTTAGTTTATATATTTAAGTTGAATCGTCAAAAAAATAGCGTTCCTGTTGTTCTTATAACTTTGTTTGTAATCCAGTGAAGTAGAAGTATGATATGCGTTAAGGAGGAAAGTTGGGAAATGATAAGCAAGAGTTGTGAGTTTTGATATGCAAAACTTGGTCACACTTTCCACCACTTGGTTGAGTTAAAGATATCTAAATGTTTGGCTAGCTTATATTACTTTTTTACGATATCTTTTAGAAATGCAGTAAATCTAAGTTCTGCTAAGTAAGATGTCCAAAGTTATTTATAGAACAATTTGCATTTGTTTTTAAATATAAAATGCTCATGAATTTAGTGTCAAAGTAAATACAAAATCAATCAATGAACATAAATTAGTTGTGTCCATTCTGATTTATGTTATTTTTTAATCAATCGTTCTTTAAAAAACCGCAAAGCCCTAACGATTTTTTCAGGCTTGTTGATTTCATTGAAAATTTTAAGTAGAAATTATATTGCATTAAGACAACTAAGAGGGCTTTTAGACATTTGACTCTAACAAAAGTTAATAAATACAATTTAGAATAGAGTTATGTTTTAATCTTACATGCATCTTTTGCTATTTGGAAATTACATATAAGTATGATTAATGTGATTTATCAAACTGTAATTTTGTCATCGTGATTGAAATCTATTATATTTTTCCATAGTCAACAGTTTTTAAGGTTCTTATATAAAAAAAAACAACTAATATCTGGTTAGGTCAACTCTGTAAAGCAGTAAAAACAACTTTGTGTTATTCCGCGCAAACATTCATGTATGGGTGAGCAAAGTTTACTTGGTAAATTAAATTTGTGTTTTGCCACGCTCTTTTTTGTTCAGAACTTACAATAACAAATCACTGTATACGTTATTGTAATCCAAAAGAGCATTCTTAAAAATAATTGTCTCATTAGTAGGGGAATTATAATTAATGTATTTAAATATTTTTCTTTTTGCAAACCATTAAAAGTCTTAGCTTCACATTTACAGATAAAAATCGAATAATTAATGAAAGTTGTATACAACGTTTAGTTTAATTCGTTAGACAATAGTATAAATAGTCATACAGATTTATTAATCCAGTAAATCCCTACAGTATCATAAAAATCTATTTATCAAGCCGTCATGAACTTTTTGGTGTTTCCTTGCATTTTAATCACATTTATTTTGACAATTGTATTTGAAATAATTTGTACTATTATTATACGAAAGACTTTTTTTACATTAAAAAAAATGTCATGCTCATCAATTAGTAAATGTGGATTATAGATACGAGTTAAGATGACGATTCTAACAATGTGACCTTATCTAGAGATTATCTTAACCTTATCAAAGATTATTTATACAGTATATAATATAGTGTTTGAAAATAAATGATTGGTTTTATTTTTTTATAAGGTTTTTGTTGGCCAAAAAGAAAATTATAGCTATTATTGCGTGGAATAGATCCACAATGGTTTAAGTACAAACTGTAAATACTCCTACTATTGTGCTCAAATAGATTATCTCCATTGTCTAGCCTACAAAAGATATTGCGATTTTGGAAACTTCTGCTGAACGATTTCCAGAGCCTTTATCTCTTTCAACTGGACACTTTCTTCTTTGTAAGGCTTAAGCCGGCTTTGTTGGAGACCAAGAGGAGGATATAAACAATATTGAATGTTCTAAATTCGTCGGGTCATAAATATATATTAACTACTAAAACTACTAATGGTTACTAGAGTTCATTAATAAATTATATTTAAATGTAATCATGTGTGTTAACCATGACTCGAGTTATTAGGTGGTTTAAATGTTTTATATTTCCATAAATATTTAATAATTTTGTATTGAAACCCTATTAGAGTATAAAGTGACATTTTATTAGACACTTTAATTGTGATATGTTTAAATACTTAACAAAACGGGTTTTTATTTAACTATTTTAAGTTTGAAAATAGACAAATACTTTTAGCAGCTTAGGAAACAAAGTTTTTTATTTCAGATGTAAATTAGGACCTACATAGGCGGTGGAGACTTGACTTTTGATTTATGCCTTCCGAAATTTTACATCAAGTCCTGCGTATATTTATTTGTTATCTTAAGGGAAGCACTTGTTATAATTTTGTAGCTTAAACTTGTCCATAGCTTTGTGTGCAAGTTTAGAACGACTAACCTGGTTTTTCCACTTTTAAATTAGTGATTTATTAATAAATTTATATATTTAGGCCTACATTAATATTTTATATAGTAGATGATGACTCTTCATAAGTAGATTTGTTGTATCTGCCAAAATCTAATAACCGTTATACAATATACATGACATTATTTGTATTATGTACTTAATATAATTAGTTGCCACCAATAAGAAATGTGTATAAATATAAAACTATGTTCAATAACCATTAGAATAAAATGATACACTAGTCAAACAGGCATGATTGTTATTATAAAGACAACTAACCAAAGTCTGGACTCTACTATTAATTAGCTGTAATTAATTTCGCATTGCAAAACATATTATTTACCAACTAATACACTACATAGGTCTGTTAACGAACGTTTCCATGGAAACATGGTATACATAGGACTGTTAATGAAGTTTCAACAGTCTTTGCCTAAACCAAGTTAGCAATGCTAAGTGAGCTTTGCTGTTTCTGGGAAACGCGAATGGTGGGAGTTCTACTCAACATATATCGTAGAAAGTTTACCTTTGTTTGTTTTACTAAATGTTTTAAGCATAAAATACATTGATAAAGTGTCTCAAACGTTACATTGAGTAATAAAATAACAACAATAACAGACAATATAGAATAGGTAATCAATACAGATTAAATTAAAGACTACTTTTAAGTCCTTTAAACAATTTATATATTACATTTTTGTGAACAAATTATTTATTTGTTAACTACATATATTATTGATGATGCTGTACTGTTCACTTGTATTTATTGTATTATAAACGGATATTCATATCGGGTTCAATTTGAGCAACAGGATTTTTATTAGCTGGTAAGTGTGATGTTTTCGTCATCTGAGAGTATCCCACTCTTTATTAATTTTAATTACTGGGTTTAAAGGCCTCAAATAATTAAGTCTAAAATCAATATCAAGAATCGGTAATATTTTAACTTGACATCGATCCTTATATATGGTACGTACTTTTAACACTTAGGCCTAATTTGTGGTCTTAAAGATCACATTAATTTTACGAGAATTATGTTTGGAGGATAGATACAGTAAATTAAAAAAATAATGGACATCAAACATAAGAAGCATTGTACAGAAAATATGCTAATAAATTTTTTATAAATATATGATTAACAACTACGCCTTTGTGCTTATTTTGAGTACATATGAAAACAAAAAAGCTAACTTTAACTTTAGTTAATTGGGTAATCAGTATGAAAGTGGGATACTTATACTAATGAAATACAACTTTGTAAGTTGATTAGGAACTACAAAATCTGGAATTTAAAACGTTATCATATTTTAAATATATTTTCTCATCGAGGTAAAGTGAAATTCAGCCCAAAATTAGAACAAATGCTATAGGTCAAATTAAAAATATATTTAAAGTATATAGTTCGTAACGTCCAGAAAAGTGTTTATTTTAATACTGCATTTGTTTTAACTCAAACTAAACTACTTCAGCTAAAATTATACTAACCTACTTCGAAGCTATTTTCTCTAAGAGGTCGGAAGGTATAATTCAGCCAAGTCACCACGAACAATGTTGGCCTTAATTTACAGCTCAAGTAACGAACCGTGTTCTCTTCCCTCTTAGTTTAGTTATCTGGGTTGGAACAAAATAAATATTTTAGATTGTAATAAATATTATTAACCAAAGCAAATGCTAACACTATTGTATCAGAACTTTTAAAATTAAATTGTCTTTTGATACCAATGTTTTACGTTTTTAACTTAATAATGTTAAACCAATAATGGATTATATACTTATTTTTGACAAAGAGCATTTAGAAAAATATAGTTTTCGTACCATGAAGTTGGCAATCATTCATAATTTAAACGGAAATGCTGAAACAGTTAAAAATCCTAAACATAAGAACATACTGGACCATAATGTATAGTTAGATTAACTTTATACACTTTTAATATTCATGTTCACGAGCTGTATGTCGCTGTTTACCCATAAACTTAAATAATGATTTTAATTACTTTCTACTTGATGTTGACACAGGAAAAAAAACGCAGGGGATAGTAAATGTTCCGAGACTCTAGCGGAGATCGTGTTGGCAGAAGTTGTTTATTGCAAAAATAACGTACAATTCAATTGTGTACACGTTTAATGGTTGAGAGAGATTATCTATGAGAATACGTATGAAGAGTCTTTCAAGAGGTATAAGCAATTCCAACGACCTCACCTGACATTTTTTTATTTATCTTCTTCATACCAAAAAAATCTGTGCTTCAGCAAAGATTCTGATATCAAATTTTCTTTTATGTCAGATGAAACCGGAAATATACTTTTTTACTGTATGGAGATATAGTAAACATGTTTATTCTATCTTTTGAAGCAGAATTACATTTCAGATTTTCTAAATAAGATAAAAGATATTCCTAGTTTAACAGTGACGTTCTATTTCAAATTAATCTATAGAAAAATTAATTAATTTTTCTCAGTTGTAGGTTATAATGTTTTACGACAGCCAAAGTATAACACCTGAATATGGCAATAAATCACTTTTGTTCATACTCAAAATAATATATTTATACGTTCATATAATCAAGATTCCACAGGCTTACAACCAAGCTAAAGATTGCAAATAACTTCGTTATTAAGGTATTTGGCCAAAGAAGATATGAGTGTTTGGTAAAATAATACGTTTACTATTTCAATAGTATAATAGGAAAGGTACTTATGACATTCATTCATTCATTCATTCATTTTTTGACATTCATCGAAGTCTTCGCCGCAGTCCTTGGAGACCGGGGAATTGTCAATTCTTTTTCATCTTTCTTCTTGCTAGCTTCTTGATTGTGTTTAGAGTTGTAGTGTGGTTGAATGTGTGATTTGTATGATGAGTGTTATTTTGTAGGAAATTTATGTTCTTCTAGATATTCTGTAATTGTGTAATAAGGTCGATTTCAGAGGTACTGTTTCAGCTGTTTTTTGAAGTTAGAGAGCAAGTTTATGTCTTTAAGTTTGTTGGGTAAGATGTTGTATAGTTTTATTCCCATGTAGTTTGGTGTTTTGCTGGTTTTCGTTAGTCTGTGTTGGTTTAGATTAAAGTTTGATTTTACTCTGAGGTTGTGTTCGTGACAGTTTATTCTGAGTTGAGGTGGGTTTGATTTGATAAAGAGGATGGTTTCGTAAAGATATAAGGATGTTAAGGTGAGGATCTGGTTTTTGACAAAGAGAGGTTTACAGTGTTCTTCCAGATCAACTTGTTCCAGGATTCTGATGGCTTTTTTCTGTTGTACTAGTATTTTTTTCAGGTCGGTTTCATTGGCAGAGCCCCATGCAATTATGCCATATCTAATGTGTGAGGAGAAGAGAGCGTGGTATGCCGTTTTGCAGATCTCTTTGTTTGTGATTTTCCTGATTCTCCTTAGAGCATATACAACTTGGGATAGTTTACTGTCCAGATTTTCAATATGGTCATGCCATGTTAATCGGTTGTCCAGTGTGATTCCGAGAAATTTAGCGTTTCGTTTTTCATTTCCTTCCTGTATCTGGCTGTTGGAAGTGAAGTTTAGAACTGTTGTTTTTTGTTGATTTATTTTTAGGTCTAATGAGTTGCAGGATAATATTGAAGTTTGAAGTGTTTCTTCTATTTTTTCCTTTTGGGTGTTGGAATTTGTTGGTGTAATTATGGTAGTGTCGTCCGCAAACATTATGCAGGAGCTATCACTAGATAGGTCATTCGGAAAAGAATTTATATATATTAGGAAGAGGATCGGGCCAAGTATAGATCCTTGCGGGATTCCTTGATAGGTTTCTCGAAGTTTAGATCTGTATTTTATTTCATAGTTTTTTTTAGTGTATTCTAGTTCTACAAGTTGTTGTCGGTCTGTCATGTAATTTTGGAGCCAGATTAAAGCATTATAGGTGATATTTAGTTCTTGAAGTTTCTCAACTAGTATTTCTCTATTCAAGCTATCGAAGGCTTTTTCTATGTCTAGAAAAATGCTTGTTGCTTGGAGTTTTTTTTCCCAGATTGATGTTATGTCCTCGCATAGATTTGCAAGGGCTGTATTTGTTGATCTGCCATGTCTAAAGCCGTGCTGTGATTGGGTAAACTTTCCTTTGTCCTCCAGGTATGTGATGAGCTGATTATGTATTGCCTTTTCTATATATTTAGAGAGCGTGGGTAGGATAGATATTGGCCGGTAATTTGAGATGCAGGTTTTCTCACCCTCCTTAAATTTGGGATAAACTAAGGCAATTTTTGCCGATTTGGGGACTTTAGATTGTTCTATAGATGTATTGATGATATGTAAGAGTGGCGTGATTATTTCCCTTTTACAGTGTTTGATCATTTTGTTAGATATTTGATCTAGTCCAGAAGAGTTTTTAGGCGGTAGATTGTCAAATATTTGTTCAAGTTCCTTTTTGGTTATCCTGTTTAAAGTTTGCTAGTGAGTCGGCTCTGGGTTGTTGTGGCAGATTGGGTTTAGATTTCAGTTTTGGGGTGGTTGAGGTCCTATTGTGCAGAGTTTGGCGTGGCTTTCCGAGGGTAATAAAGTGGTCGTTTAAAAGGTTACAGATGTGGGTTGGGTCAGTAGTCAGTTTTTCATTGCTGATAAGATTTATTTCCTCTTTAATTTTCCTGTCCGCATTTCTTTCTTTATTTATGGTGCTCCAGAGTTCTTTGTTTTTGTTGGGCGCATTTTTTATTTTCTAGACAACAGCATTTGATTTTTGGATTTTGACTTCTAAGTCATATGCTCTTTTCATTTTAACGTACGAGAGTTTGTCCTCAACCCTGTTTGAGAGTAAGTAGTATGTTCTTATGTGTATGGTTAAAGTTAGGTAATTACATAAGGGTTCAAAGATATACTTATGGCAGGCTTTGGTAGAAGCTTATAAAGATATTGGTGATTCAGAGAACAACCCTGTAACAATTCATTGAGCCTTTTATCCCTTTTTACCCGAACACTTTTATCTTTATGGGGATTAGGCCACTGTGTTATACTTTAAGTTAAAAATATTACAGACGTTAAAAAGAAAAGATGGAGAATTTAAAACCCACTTCTTAAATGATGTTTAAAAATCGTTCCAACGAATACAGCAGAACCTTTATTTGTTAGCATTTTAATTTCACTGGAGGAATATTTATATGTATAAAGAATCCAATTCCCTAAATTGTTTAGTTCTTATGCTGGGATTGAACATGGTCTTTTTGTACCGAGGCCTACCACGGTCACTTATCAGCCCCAGAACAGCTTTTAGTGTTGCGATAACTGTTTGATACTTTCGCCTTTACGTTTCACATCGTCAATGATATTTTATATTATTTTTGTTCTACACTACGTCTGTATCGTTAATTATATAGTACAACATTTCGGAAAAGATAGACTTAGTTTAAAAAATACACATTGATATATTTATTTGAACCATTAGGCTGTAACTTAACGAAAGACATAACGTTATACGTTAGGTAGTAACAAAATCTCAAGATTAAATGGAGTTTTCCATATTTTTCCCCAAAATTTGTTTTCTTATTTTAGATTATCTTAGTTTTTGTAGCCTGTAGTTCTTGAGTAGGTTTGAAGTTTTATTTAGGTTATTGCAGAATATTTTTGTTACTAATCATAACTGAAAATCTATTACAGGAAAACACATTTTAAGTGCATATTTATATTTACTTGACTCGTTTTATGAAAGGTGTTATATACAGACTTTCATTTATCATAGCTTACTTAAAAAGCTGAATATTTTGTATTTTTTATTTTGTTGAGAAGAAATGCCACAACGTTTAATAACAGCAGTTGTAAAAGTCAATTAAGGTTCTGATACCGGGGATTTGCTGACGTGCCAATTTAAGTTGCTCAACTACTGGGAACACATCCTCGCCAACTTCTTCACTCTTTGACGTTTACTTATGTGAGTTGTTGTCTACATGTTTGTTGAACCTCTTAAGAATAGAAGCCTATGAACATTGTGAAATATGTTTAAAACAGATTTGGATAATGATTTTCGTTTTACAACAAGCACAATGCTTTTGTTTTTAGTAAACTGTAAATCTACCATCTTGTTCAAAGGTTGGAATAATGCACATACAAAAACCCTCTGAAACTGTGGTTGTAAACTACAGCAAAAGTGATACGGTCAAACATGTGGTTTTCGATAGGCTGAAAACCAAATAAAAATCCTATATGTGACACGTACACATTAATTTCAGAGTGTGTACATTAGTTGAAATTATTGGTATGATTGAGTTCTCTAAGGGCTCAGTCCCGCAAGCCAATATTTTAACCGGGCACGCCTTACACGCTTTCAAAGTTTGCATTATTCAATTAATTAAATTATCAACAGCCAGTCAATGCAATTAACAGTTTGTTTACTTGAAAGGGTTTTGATGGTGCTTTATTTTAATTTGTGGAACTATATGAGTTATTTAGTAGGAGGGTTGTTTTTAGTTAAAGAAAGGTAGTACAGTTCTGTTGAATGTCGCTTTTAGTTGTGTTTGTAATTTATATAATGAGCTACAGGTGTAGAGGCTTGACTAAAATTGAATTTTGGTAGAATATTTTTTTTATTTGTCTATCAATGGTATCTAGTAATTAATTTTATTTCTACGGCATGATGTTAGATTCTTTTGGATAATGGTTGGTTGGCGTCCAATAGGATTTTGAAGTAGGGTTTTAAAAGTAAGTGGATGGATTTTATAGTAAATAGCTCTACACTTTTAAATGAGTTTGTCTTTTAAATTAAATGTTAGAGTCAAAATATTTTGAAACATGCATCATCATTACTTAACTTATCCCTCCCTATTCCCCCCTATTCCTCCCCCCCACCCCATTGGGTCACGTAGAGAGTTTAGGCTACTCATCTGATTTTAAAGAAACGCATTTTAGTACATTAAGATGTAAAATAACTGTTTTATACTAACTTAAATAATATATATGCGTTCTATATCATAAGGTAGATCTAAATGACAGCATTATTAATTTCGCGTACTTCCCCCGCTGCAAAGTACAGATTTAGTAGATCGTTTGTAGTTTTGTAGTTTGCATCAGTTACATTACAAATACAGGGATAAAATGTTTTGACTATGAAGAAGTTTTCATCAAGTTGAAGATTTATCCAACACGTTTTGATAACTAACTATCCTAAAGCTTGTCTCAGCTCAGGTTTAACTTTGTTTAAGTACTTCTATGTTTCGATTTACTTAGCAGAATAAGGCGAAGTAAAAATGGTTAGTCTAATCTGTTTACATCTACTACTTTTGTTTTTAATCAGTTGAAAAATATTAATTAACCTATGGCCATGTTTGAGTCTGTTAATAAAGTAAGTCACATTATTTTATAATCATCCGCTAAAATGTTTGCTTACGTGTACATTTAGAAATTAATTCGAAACAAGGAAAACACGGATTGTAAAATTTCCAGAGACGCAAATCTTACGTTGGCAGAAGTTGTTTTAGCCTCTAGCAACACCCCGTCTGGAAGTTTAGATGGGTTATTAAAATTGCAATTGTTATGCAAAGACAAATACTTATTAATATCGTACATTATTTACACAAGCGAATTCATTTTAGAGTCTTAGTTTGTCTGCTTTACATATCATTAAAGTCTAGTTTGTCAAAGTCTTAAATACAATTTAAATATACAGTGTGTAAATTAAGTATGGAAACGAATCTGTATTTTTAAAACCGAAATATATAGAAATATTCTATTTGTGGCAATAATAGTTAACAAAGATTCCGCAATTTTTCACATGAAAAATATTTTTTTACCCCCCTAACAGGGTAGGTGGTAGGGGGTGACTTATTTTTTTCAAATAGCAACCCCTATTGAGTGACCCCTCATTTTGAAGGGTTTGTCAAAAGAAACACAATGACGCAAATCCGAGGTGAATATCTCACTCCTATCTAACATGGCGGATATTCCAAAATGGGCTTTTTTATACAAAAATTAAATTTTTCATTGCCCACCATTTAGGCTAGGGGTGAAATATCTACCTCGGGTTTGCGTCATTCTTTTTCTTTTAACAAACCCTTCAAAATGAGGGGTCACTCAATAGGGGTTGTTGTTGAAAAAAATAAGTCACTCCCACCCCCTACCCTGTTAAAGGGGTTGAAAAAATATTGTTGATTAAAAAAATTGCGGAACCTATGTCAACAATCAATTCCACAAACAGAATATTTCTATCTATTTCGGTTTTAAAAATACAGATTTCTTTCCATTATTTGTGAAATTGGTGCTTTTCACGTACAATAAATCAAATTTTGGAATATCCGCCATTTGGGCTAGGAGTGAGATATTCACCTCGGATTTGCGTCATTGTGTTTCTTTTGACAAACTCTTCAAAATGAGGGGTTGCTATTTGAAAAAAATAAGTCACCCCCTACCACCTACCCTGTTAGGGGGGTAAAAAAATATTTTTCATGTGAAAAATTGCGGAATCTTTGTTAACTATTATTGCCACAAATAGAATATTTCTATCTATTTCGGTTTTAAAAATACAGATTTGTTTCCATACTTAATTTACACACTGTATATTTCTTGAAAGTGTTAAGGTTTTAAAAGGCAAAATTGAAAGATGTTAACCGAGTCAAAACATGTTTTAAGTTACGTATTTATTTAAATATGTCGAATTTAATTTTTTGTATTGTATGTCATATTTTGAAGGGTTTTTACTTGTAAACTTTACATATATTTTTACTTTATTGATATACCCCATCCGTTGATATCGACATCCGTTCTTCAACTAAGATAAAATGTGAAGTTGAAAGGGATGAAAGACTCACTGAACTGTTAGGGAAGAGTTCCTGTGATCGCCAATATCTTTTGTATGGCTTCACCAAAGCCTGGGACAGTTTGTTCCTTTGTACTCTATCGTGAAAAGCTATTTAGGTCAATTCCTTAAAATGAAATTCTACAATTAAAATACATATAAGTTAAATTTTATGAACTATTTTTTAGACATATACAGGGCTTGGCGAAATAATAAATACTCAATGTGATTTAATGGTTTTTGTATTGATAGGACAATTGTTTCTCGCGGGCCCAAAATAAGTTGTAGCCATATTAAGTGATGAATCATTTTAAAGACTATTACAAAAGAAGAGTTTTAGGCCTCTAGAAGAAAATTTGAGATCTTAACCAAGTACGACATTGTGGTCAATTAAAAACGCAAAATATATTTATTTGCAAATAGTTTTAAAACGGCCACTATTTTGTACCTGGTTGAGATGTATTTCATCGTTGTTTCCATTGTTAAAGACCTAATAATGGCGTCACTCGGGGAGGGGGCCTTAAATTTAAAATTTTTAGACCCCAAATAAACCCGGGATTTTAGAGTCCCGAGAAAAAATGTTATACCGAACAAAAAAGTTTACTTTTATTTCAAACAGATATGTGCAGAGTTTTCCCATTGTAACCAGGCACAAAGGTAATAGGGGTTATCCATACTTTTGCCTAACCCTGTATATTACGTAATTGGACTTTGGTTCATAGTTGTGAGAGGTATTTGATAATTGATTAATGTTAATGCGGATAAACATTAAAATCTTACGCAGGACTTAGATACATAGTCTACATAGTCTAACATTTCTATGTTACTCATCCTAACAAGTTTCTTACTTTAAAATGTATTGTAATGAAATTAGTGTATTGTTTTCACTACAAAAAATGCATCAAATGGATATATTAAGCATTAAAAAAATTTATAAATACATACCTGTATTATTTATAATTTTGCAATACTGTAAAAGTATAACATTTGATAATCCAGTAAACGTGAACCATAACTAGTGCAAAGCAAATATTTATTACTGACTATACAACTTTTTTTGTGTATGGTTTTTTGTACTAATTATTTTTTTTTTTGAGGTTGGTGGCCTCTTTTAACCTTGCATATGTTCGTCCACATAGACTAACTGCCCGTGCGTGGAACTATTAACTTTATATCTACACATAGATGTGTATATATAAAGTCAAAGGTGGAACTTATCCAGCAGAGAAAGGGTGAGCCGGTACAGTACAAAAGTGAAAGGTACTTATAAAATGTTTGGGGCAGTGACCAGGATCAGAACCCATAACATAGCTGTCTTGGGCCCGAAGTCTGTGACGATACCGACTGGGCCACCGACTCACCTAATTTGATGACGCATAATCTGAAATGCCAACACTTTAAGAATCATGAGTAATAAGTTTTAAATTTTCTTTTTTGTGGTAGAATACGATGTATTTGTTCAATAGGTTTTAGTCTAAAGTAAGTTTTATTTTGACTAAATATATTCAATTGTTTTATATTTTGAAAATAGTGGTTGTTTAATTCTATAAAAAACCTCAAAATGGTGTAAGTTTCAAATAACTTGTACTACATTGACTAAATTGAACTTAATTTTTACAATAAGTTTATGGTCGAGACTCACTCATTTTTATGACGTATAATATGCTCTAAATTGTCGAGGGTTCCTTAAACAACTGATTTCAATACAGTGGTATTGGCAAAACCAAAGTTAGATATAACTTTTGACAGTCAAGTTTGATACATCTGGCTCCTCTAATCAGGGCTCTGTGAGTTAGACATCTGCATATTTGATTGCCTGTGATTTAAACCACGCAATATGTAGCTATGTATGTTCAAGGGATCGGATTAAACTTAATGATCCTTTAATTGTATTGCTAACTAGATTATATGGTATTGTTTGTTTTATTTTTAATATGAGGAGTGTTAAGCACTAATAACAATTCAAAAAGTTAAATTTATACGTAAACCTCAAATAAAGGTTTTATTAGCTTGTATATTACATAAAAAACTAGCTTGTTTACATAGCCACATTTATAAGCTCTAGTCGTTTGAGATACAGGGATCATTTAAAAGCTACCTGGAAAATATAAAATTTCAATTCTAGTAAAGCAGCAATTCACAAACCCTGTAAAATTCTCTGTTGAATTTAACAGTGCGTACCTTCTGTCTGGAGACTTTAGTAATGTGTTTATTGTCTTAAGGTATTGCAATACATATTTAATAAAAGTTTTTAACAAGCTATATTAAAAAAATAGCAGATAGAGAAAATATTACAAAATAATGCAATATTTGTTTAAACCAAAAGTGTTTCTTAATTCTACTAAAGGATTTCTATAAGCTAAATTTAAAAATAAGAAGGTAGAAAAAATATTACAAACCACGATATTTCTTTAACCAAAAGTGTTTAATAATTCTATTGTTTTATAATCTAATGGCACACGCTGCAAAACATGTATCCTAAAATATTTAACGCCATTAAATGGTGAAATGATTTTTTAAAATAAAAACAATGTCATAGTGTGTACCCTCTTAAACTATAACCACTGTATCATTTATTTAAAGCAAAAAGTGTTTTATTTTCAGGTATAACCATGCTACTTCGCCCATCAGCGTAGGTGCTGTATTAATAGGTCATATCGGTTGTAAGCAGCTTTCAGTGTGATTATTGCCGTTGCATTGTTAATGGAGATACAAATGTGTCTGTGTCGCTACTGACGAATGTCAGTAAACATGTAGCAAACTTAACTTAAGACTAATAATTGATTTTAATTATCGATATTCACACAAGTGGCATAAACATATTTCTAGGAGTATAATTTAGTAGGACAGTTTAGTGCGTTGTATTGTAGCAGTGTTTAGGTCATGACAGTAAAGCAGTAGCCTACTTTTAGTCCAGGCGCTAAACGGGTTGAGTATGCACTGAAAGTCTGACAAAATTTGACTTTTGATTATTGTTGGGGACATCTAGTAGATGAAAAAAATCGATGATGTCGCATTTCTAGGGTGATCACAACTCGGGGGGGAGGGGGGGAAGTTGCGCGGGTCATCGGTTTACGTTTCCGCGTCTAACTCACAAACGGTTAATGATAGAAAGGTGAATTAAGCGTCTATCTACGCCTAAATATATTGTCCTTCAAAAAGGTTGTTACAACCTTTCTTCTATCTCTTATACTTTAGGCGCTAATCAACATTTATTGCAAAAAATAAAATTTAAAAATACTTTAAAATGAAATATCGGAAATATTGCGCTTGTTTAGGGCATGTTACAAACTATTTATGGTTATAAAAACTAACAAATAGTACAACAGCACCAAGTTTAAAGAAATCTGTGCAAAAACAACAGAGCTACGTTGATTTCAGTAAGAGTAAACGTGGAAAATTCGTAGTAGTATCGAGGCGCGCATGGATGGTACGTAGCCCACAGTCAATATAGGTTTGATGTTGTAAGTAACTATGGGAAAGCTGAATTTTTCTATGCTGTTAGAACATGTTGAGATGATCATTTTCCAAAAAGTCCCCACTCCTACCCCTTTGTGCTTTCCTCTACCCCCCCCCCTTTTAGATAAATTTACAGTCTCTTAGAAATTAAGCTATAACTTTAAAACGGGCAAGGATAGTAACGCAATCTTTAATTAATCATTTTGCGTTACGATATTCTACAAAAAGTGTATTTACCACGGTATCCTAAATATTCATAGTTAAAAAATATCATAAACATAAAAAAAGTAATTTTTATGGATTAATTTATGAAACTTTTCTTTGTAGATTTTTTATACGAGGTCGCACAACAAAATGTTTGATACAAAATTAGGGGTGCATAGTTTACATTTTAAAATGATACATAGTTATTAACAGTTTGTTTGCATATAGTGGTTATAGATAGTACAGTAAATTGATTTTACAGGACTCTGGCTTTTTTGTGCACCGCAAAAATTACGTATATTATGGTTTTTGTATTTGAATTTGCCACTTTATATAGATTATATTAACATTATGTAGCTCATTCAGTACATATACAGACTGTAGTGGATACATATGAATGAATATCGTGCATTTGCTGCTGTACGCCAGAGCCTCATTTTATTATACAGGGTGTCTCACCTAAAGTGAACCAATAGATAACTTTTTTTATTATGAGATATAGAGTTAACTTCTTATGGGACACTACCCTTTATTTTAAGATGTGTTTTTAGTGGTTTCGAATTTTAAAAATATGTTCGCCATTTTCCAATATGGCTGACAACTTTGTTAGTCCTATAGAATACCCTGTATTTTATGATTGTTTTAGAATGTAAACACTCAATTTTTAAACCTTTTTATTCTTTACATTTTTCTCTAAAGCTACTTGTTTAGGAGTTACATCGAAGAAGAAATGGTTTGTGAGTACATCCTGCATCCTGTAGCTCATAAATGAGTAAGTTTAAGAGCGAAAATACAAAGAATAAACAAGTTTTCAAATCACATCTACATAAAAAAAAACATAAAATAAATTGTCCCAATATCAAAGTAAGCTACCATTTTTGAAAATGGTGACCATTTTCAAAACAACAAAATCAGTATTTTTTTACGTATTTTATATAATTTTTTAACTAGGACTTATATGTGACTTATTTATTCTTTGCACTTTCTCTCTCAACTTACTCGTTTATGAGCTACAGGATGCCGAATATACACCACAAGCCTTTCTTTTAGATATAACAGGCTGTAACTCCTAAATGGGGTAGGTTTAGAGAAAAAATTTCACGAAGAAAAAAATAGCTTTTAAATTCTAAAAGAATACTAAAATACAGCGTATTCCATAAGAAATAACAAAGTTGGTGGCCATATTGGAAAATGGTGGATATATTTTTTTTATTCGTAATCATCCCTAAAACATTTTTTACAAATAAAGGGGGTCGTCTAATAAAAAGTTAACTCATATGGAAAATAAAATTTATGTATGTTCACTATGTAATCTCAACCGGGATGAAACGTGTACCCTTTTATAGCAGAATGTCCAATTTTAAAAAAAGATACGTCAATTTTGGTCCAACAAGTTATATTTAAATGAATATGAGTTTTTTTTTAATTTTTAAATGGCAAAGATTGGCGGGCACTTGGAAATAATCTTAAAGAGGCGTGGAGTAAAGGGTGGGAATTGATAATGGAGTATAATTATTAAATTTAAGAATTGAGATATCAATACAAAAATGGGAAAAATCTATGTAATTTAAAAAATTTATAAAATATTGTTTGTTAAGTATCTATCAAAGTAATTATAAAAGTAACAGGTTTGTTTTATGAATTATTAACTGTTTGTAGGAAAAATTCAGATTCTCAGTAGGCTACATTTAAATTGTATTATTCATTCAATTGTTATCTGATCTGTATTAGTATGTAGTGCTATTTGTGTATATTCTGTAGTTGAAATCAGTTTATTTTTTGAATAATTAAATGTGATTCATGGAATTTTTTTCAACTGTTTTAAAATATTTTAAAATCAGTGTGTCTAACACAAAACAGACGGTCTTCGACCATTGTTCTTTGCATTTAAATAAAAAAAGCACTGTATTGATATTTTATTACAATGAACAAATTTTCTTCTTCTTCTTCTTCAGAAATCCATAATAATTCTTTTTGAATATTTATTTATCTCATAATTCTTTTTGTAGATTATCGTAACGCAAAATGATTA
This sequence comes from Macrosteles quadrilineatus, assembly GCF_028750875.1. NCBI lineage: Eukaryota > Metazoa > Arthropoda > Insecta > Hemiptera > Cicadellidae > Macrosteles > Macrosteles quadrilineatus. The sequence continues at coordinate 68,748,563 of NW_026542598.1, read as the reverse complement.
ATTAAAGATTGCATTATTATCCCTACCCGTTTTAAAGTTATAGCTTAATTGCTAAGAGACTGTAAATTTATCTAAAAAGGGGTGTTAAAAGGAAAGCACAAGGGGGGAGGAGTGTTGACTTTCGGGAAAATGATCATCTCAACATGGTCTAACAGCATAGAAAAATTCAGCTTTCCCATAGTTACTTACAACATCAAACCTATATTGACTGTGGGCTACGTACCATCCATGCGCGCCTCGATACTACTACGAATTTTCCACGTTTACTCTTACTGAAATCAACGTAGCTCTGTTGTTTTTGCACAGATTTCTTTAAACTTGGTGCTGTTGTACTACTTGTTAGTTTTTATAACCATAAATAGTTTGTAACATGCCCTAAACAAGCGCAATATTTCCGATATTTCATTTTAAAGTATTTTTAAATTTTATTTTTTGCAATAAATGTTGATTAGCGCCTAAAGTATAAGAGATAGAAATGAAATGAAATGAAATGAAAAATGAAATGAAATGAAAAATCATTTATTTATACAGGCAAAGTTGTACAGGTAAAGTTATAGAAGAAAGGTTGTAACAACCTTTTTGAAGGACAATATATTTAGGCGTAGATAGACGCTTAATTCACCTTTCTATCATTAACCGTTTGTGAGTTAGACGCGGAAACGTAAACCGATGACCCGCGCAACTTCCCCCCCTCCCCCCCGAGTTGTGACCACCCTAGAAATGCGACATCATCGATTTTTTTCATCTACTAGATGTCCCCAACAATAATCAAAAGTCAAATTTTGTCAGACTTTCAGTGCATACTCAACCCGTTTAGCGCCTGGACTATTTCTTTTTAAGAGAAGAACCAATCAAAAGCATTCCTCTCTTGTCGGGGTGCATCAGAGTTCGAAGTGCTTGTATAAGAAAAATTCAGAGTTTGATTTGAATTGTAATGTTGAGCTTGCTCAATGGTAAAATTTACTCGTAACAAGCAACTTACATATTTGTAATTTTGAGAACATGATTTATTCATATTTTTATTAAATTACGTTAAATCAGTCATTTGAAACAATCAAATAACTCCATCTACTATTAACCAAGCAAATAATTAGAAAAGTTACTTTTAAGTAGTCATTTCGTATGTAAAAGAAAGTAACACAACTTTTCTTAAATATGTATTCCAATTTAATTTTGCAAAAGTATTTTACAGGGTGTCTCTTTGACGCGAAACTTTATGTAAATGCTATGTTTCAAGACCTCAGCTCACGCTTTGATGTGGATTGGTCTGCTGCGTCCAAAAAGCGGAGAGTGTAAACATTTACCTTCATTTTCTTGTGTTACTTTGTAAATGATTCAAAACCGTACAAATAATGCTATAAATTGTCATAACAAATCTATATCACCTACCATGTAGAAAAATATCAAAGACTTCAGTCAAAAAACTTGTTTTTGATCCATAGCCTCATTATAAGCACGTGAAGCCTAAAAAGGCCTAAACTACGGTATGTTCAGGGTGATGTTTCCCATCATCCATTTTGACAAGTTAAAAGAGTAATTAGATTTCCCTTGCAAAAACGTTTTGTATACTTCATTAAGTATAGTAAGCCTTTGGGACGTTATTTTTTATTGTTTTTTATTTGAATGAATAACCAAACAAAGAAATATACGAAATTTTTGTACACGCTTCAGGTAAAGTGGTAAAACTCTAATACTAAAATCAAGAAAATATACTGAACAAATATTAAAAATCATATTTGGCCTCATTCACCGTCATAGAAATAAAAAATAAGAAATAAACAGACTTTACGCTTACAATTATCGCTTCTTTAACATCCATTTCTTACCCCTATTGCTCACCATGTAATTATGAGGGGAGAAAGTATGTGTCAGATTGCTGATACAGTTTTTGTTTTTTTGGTTTTTTGCACTCAAGGCTAGAAACCCTTAACAGTTTAAACCGTTTTAATGCAACAGTTTTCAATTTCACTCGTTCGAGAGTTTTTATTTAAAGAGCAACGTGACAAATCATGGTTTATTTCCGGGCATCAGTCAACAAAACTGATGTGTAAGTACCAACGTTTGTCATTGGTTAATCCCCTTCCAAACCTTTGTTTCTTTGGGATCACTTTGTCAGAGTTTTCGCTGCTGCACGAGCGTAAAAATAATTAATTGAGCCGTATATAAATTAAATTTTGGAAATAGTATACTTAAGCCCCAAGTACATTGAGGTATCAAGTTATGCTGCCACCACTTATCTGTAAGAGTAGGTCTTATTTGCAATTAGAAAAAAATAATCAACTTGACACTTACGTAATGTTTAAGTTTTTATATTGAGTGGAGTGGTAGGATAATACATGATGCAAACTTTACTTGCTATGTATTGAAAGACACGTTTACCTTAATAGACAAGAGATATCTGGAGTTTATTTGTAGGTCAAAGCCCTCAGTTGACGACTATATGAAAATGTGTTATTAAATAATTTTGTTGTGTATAGTATTGTTCTAAACTAATATCTTAGTACTACAACGAAATAAAATTAAGATTTTTAAATTTACGATCTTGTTTTTTTTACGAATGGGTTTTCCATACCTAAAAACTAGATGTTACTTTGTAAAGGAAGTAGTTTTATCTTATGAATAATATCTATAAATTGTAGATATCCCAAAGTAATTCATATTTTATACAGTATTAATTCTTCAATTGGATTTTATAAATACACGGGTATAGCAAAAAAGAATAAAAATGTATGGCTAACTCAATCAAACATTTTGTTCACTAAATATTGGTATTGAACGAATACAACAACTTATTTATCAATTAATACTAGCTAAATATTAAATCCTGAATGTAAAAACCCCAATCTGAATAATTTCTGAAAACCAGCAAGGGATTTTCTGTTCAGGTGTTTTATTAAATTTCAGGTGGCATTTCCAATTCCTCTCAGTTTGAGGGCTTATTAAAGAAATGACAAATGACGCCACCCTTCTACATTTGACACTATACAGGGTGATTTGTACTCAGTGTGACAAAATTTTTTTGATGTAAGTACAAAGTAAATGAAGTGTGATGATGCATATAAAATGTTCCAAGTCTCAAAACTAGCGTCCCAAAAAATTATTTTATGTTTTTCAAAAATAACCATGCTTTTAAACTTAATACAGCGATTTCTCAATTACCTGTATCTGGATTTGAGTAGATAATGTCATTTTCGTGTTCTACATTAAATTTGAACAAGAATAATGGAAAATGACGGAGGATCGGTTGTAAAAACTCCATTGTAAATAGATTCAAAGATAAAAATTAAGATATTTGATAAAAATTTTAAAAACAATGGTCTATTGCATTTTTTACACCCTGTATACAAGAAAGTGTCGGAATATGTTAAAAACTGCGCCATTTTATAAGCTTTCCAACCATATGCTACACTTTTAGGTTTAGATATTTTTTTGTTCGTTTTAGTGGTTTGAATACCAGGAAACAGGGAACTTTTTTACTGTTTTTACTGTTGAAGCTGAATAAAAAATACAACTTTTGCAATACATGCCGACTTTCTATGTTTTAAATGTTAAAGACACCATGCTTTGTAGTCTTCAAACCATTAAATCGTACATAAGCAGACATAAACCTCAATAGTGTAGCATATCGTTGGAAAGCTTATAAAATAGCTCAGTTTTTAACATATTCCGACACTTTCTTGTATACAGGGTGTGAAAAATTCAATAGAACATTGTTTTTAAAACTGTTATCAAACATCCTAATTTTTATATTTGAATCTATTTACAATGGAGTTTTTACAACTGATCCTCCGTCATTTTCCATTATTCTTGTTCAAAATTTAATGTAGAACACAAAAATTACTTTATCTACTCAAATCCATATACAGGTAATTGAGAAATCGCTGTATTAAGTTTAAAAACATGGTTATTTTTGAAAAACATAAAATAATCTTTTGGGAAGCTAATTTTTAGACTTGGAACATTTGATATGCATCATCACATTTCATTTACTTTGTACTTACACCAAAAAAAATTTGTCACACTGAGTACAAATCACCCTGTATAGTATTGTTCTTAACTGGTATACAGCGAAATAAAATTAATATTTTTAAATTTACAATCTTTTTGTTTTTCTCAACAAATGGTTTTTCCATACCTAAATATTAGCTGTTATTTTGTTAAGGAATAAAACTACCTTATGAATAATATCTATGAAATGTAGATAATATATACTAATTTATATTTAGCAACTACTAATTTGTAGTTATTGGATTTTGTATAGCAAAAATAAGTGAAAATGTATGGATAACTCCCTCAAAAATTGTCTATGTACGCACTAATGTGATATGGCATAGTTTAGTGATATGATGTTTTTCACCAAATATTAGTATTGCACGATTACAACCACAACTTTATCAATTATTAATACTAGCTAAATATTAAATCGTTAATGTAAAAACCCCAATCTGAATAATTTCTGAAAACCAGCAAGGGATTTGCTGCTCAGGTGATTTTATAACATTTCAGGTGGCATTTCCAATTCCTCTTAGTTTGAGGGCTTATTTAAGAAATGACAAATGACGTCACCCTTCTTGATTTGACACGAGATAGTAATTTACAGGAGGACATTTTCTAGGGCTCATTATAGCTACAAAATCTGCGAAATACTGTAAATAATTAAAGCCTAGTGGCATGTAGGGGCATAAGACCTTTAACAGCTCAAATGTAAAACAAATTATTGTAAGACTATATCTAAACAAACTAAGATTAATATTATCTTTTATGCAGCAGCTCTGAGAATTTTAAGTTAAAAATGGTTAGAACATTTAAGTGGAAGCAGAAAATGTATCTATATTATTCGTTGGTTAGTAAAAAAACTTCACACACACTATCAACAGAATTAAAGGTACTGTAAATAAAAATGATAATACATTTGCAATCGCATGTTTAACGTACACAAAGCAGACTTTTTTCAATTACAATGCATTTTAATTTGAATATATTTGTCGTTATTTCTCATTTTATGGTCGATTTGGACAAATCTGCTATTTTCCCCCTCCCCTGGGGCCAAGACCTTAAATTTGAGCCCTGTCCTATCATCTTGCGAGCTGTCAAATTCTCTCAATTTTTAATCTAAAAAAATCGCTAACAGAATAAAGATATAATATAGATGAATAAAATGTTTAAATAATTATTTATAATTACTATAAAGGAGCCCAAACAAATATAACAAATTGAAGAGCCCAATATAGGTTATCTATATTATTTGTATGGATTAAAAAAATATAACATTCATTCAAAGTCATTATTTTTGTGTGTTTTTATTAGTTTTAGATTCTTTTAAACACATTATTCACTACATCGTATGTTTATTTATAGCAAAATATCCTCATTTCACCCAGCATTTTCTTTAACAACAATAGTTACTAACTAAAATGTTATTGTTATTTTGTTGCATGATTTATATTTATAATCCTTTTAGCATTTGCTTATAAAGGTTTTGTTGAAGTAATATTCCAAACAAGAACGTTCAAGATTTATTCCCTCGTCGTTCTTGTTGACATTCTCAAATGACTTGCAATCTCACCTTAATAAGTTTACTTTAGAACAATCTCAACCTTTCTTCTCCTCATTGCAGAATTAGAGATTCTCATAAAATATAGATTATCAATTCAAGAGACCTCGTATATTTGTGTACTATAATGTCCTTACCATTTCAATATTAAAAAAACTACCATCGTTTTTGGTTTTTCAAAATTAGGGTTTGCTCAAACTAGTTAAGTTGTACACGAACAAACAAGTTTTCAATGCATAATTACTGAAATGTAAAAAAAATTCTGATTTAACAGTAAAATTATGCAATGCTTTCATGTAAAGTAAATCAATTCAATTCATATACAAGTCATTTTAGGCTGCAATAGAAAATGTTTTACTAAAACCAAAGACAAATTAATGTTCCTACACTTTGATTAGTAAAAGTATAGCACTGTAAGAGCCTTAAATAACGGCAAGAAACCATTTCCAAACAAATATTTTCTTACTAAAAGTGAACAGTACTATTATGAAACGGGACATTTTGTTTGTATCAAATTATTGTACGACAGAAAGTATATATACCAAAAGGTAGTAGTTAGTGTATGCGATGAAAGTTGCATCCCCCTTTCTAATGAAGAAACATTTAAGTACTCACAATAAATGATTGCCCACGGTCAAACTACATTATATAAACTTGCAACCATTCTTTTAATACTAAACGGCCTAATGGTTACCTACATTTTGTAATTTTATAGGGATAGTTATGTGTTTTAAATTAAATTGTTCTTACTTTACTAAACGCATAAAACTGCTGTTACAAAAGAAACATTCATAGTATTCCACATAGTAAAATTATTGTAGAACATATAGTGGAATAGAACACATACATAGTGGAAACATAGTATTCCATTTGTAAGTGTAATTATAAGAAAAACGTTCCTTTACACAAAACAGCAATTTTCAAAACTCATAATAAATTATCAAGGTAATTTAGATTGATCCATGTCCATTTTAAACCGATAAGAAAATATGTATTCTGCACCCAACACTTATCAACATAACAAACATTCTTATATAAAATTATTCAAACCTAATTTTCATGCATTCCATTTTTTTTTACAAGTAAAATTTGTGTCCAACCCTCTTTTTCGTTAACAAGATAACACATAAGACATAGCCTAAGATATTGCCTAAAACTATTAGAGCAATATTTTACTAACATCTTATGATTAACTGATACCAGTTTTACTTCAACTGATAACTTTGTATGTAATTTGTACTCAATAACTTACAGGGTGTATCTTGGTATTGTTTTACCATCGTGCATACGACAAATTATCAGGACTTTTTATCAGTACAGTTCACCTTTGTACTGTAACGGCTCACCCCTTGCTTTGCTGGATACGTTCCACGAACGGGCAGTTAGTCTATGTGGACGGGCTAATGAAAGGTTAAAAAAAGGCCTACAACCTCTTTATAAAAAAAATTAAAAAATATTTCACTTTAAACTCGTCACCTCATAATTGGTTTGATATCTGATTGTTGGTAATGAGTGCATGCCTGGTAATCAAAATTTCGCCAGGCGATTCGTAGAAAGGTTTGAAATATTTAAAGTTCATACCAAACCCAACGTAAATTGCTGATCTTAGTTTGTAACTTTGTTATATACGGGCAGTACAAAAGTATTCTACTGAACTCATCCTTCACAAATATATTGCGTAAAAATACGCATCTAATAACATTTAAATCATATTTGGAAAGTAATTGTACGTAAATAAAATATGAGGCAGTTCATATATAAAAATTTGAACTAAAGGTGTTTTTGGCCTTCAGGTTCATCAAAATGAAAAAGTGAATCGGTCCCAGGCATAGGTCTTATCGTGCCACATACAGTAATAGCTACTTCTCTATAGGAAAATTCGCCAAAACGAATTTTGAAATTACCTAACTGTATCTTCTAAAATTAATGGTGTTTTCTAATTTTCAATCATGACATTGCACATCTATTATACAAAATAAAAACTATGGAAAGAAAGTGATAACGATTTTGTAAGTTTACATTAAAACTGTAACACAATTTGAGCAAGTAATCTTAAGAAAAATAACCGTAGGAAACTGCAACATCAACGGAATAAGTTGGTCGCTCATAAATGTGGACAAAACAAACAATGTCATAAATTTGTCTGCGAGGTAACGAACTGTGAAATGCTCTTAACGCGGTGTATCGCTGGCATTATGGTTTGTTTCGGTTTAATATTATATCATCAATTTAACACAAAGACATGAATAATAATTATTTAATTATTGTAACGCGAAATTATGACTTTTTTTCTTTTTTAAATCTTCTCATTTCGGATTTGAACGAGACGTTTGAATTCACTGTCCATAAATCACATAATAATGTACAGTGAAATAATACATAATAATATATAATTTTAATATGTTCTACCTTTCTTGTTGTTCTAACTGAATGGGTCACCTTTTCTTTATTTTCAAGTCAGAGACCATTAACATGTTCTTCGTAAAATGAGAAGAATATCATTTTAGACCTACTTAATGCAGCTTTTTATATCAATTTATATTATTTATCTGGTTTTGTTTTTTTATAGAGGGCCAGGCTTACAAGTAAACATGGGATTGCACCGTAGCTGGAACAACTTATTGTGCACCCTCTTTCACAGGTAATCATTCTCCGTCAAATCCCACGTCCTTTGTGAACCATGAGATCCTTTTGACTTTGGTGACCTGTTCTTCCCTCTGATCTCCAGTCGATAGGGACAAGGGATCTCATGCGCAGACCTTGTAGGGCTGGGCACATAAATATCACGCTGTCTCCTCCTCCTCTCCACATTTCCTACATAAGAGCCTTTCACCTTGAATTCCCATCTTGTGTAGATGTCCACGGAATACCCAATAGCCGCTAATGAAGCCAACCACCTTCCACAGGGTCTTACATATTTACATGTGGTTAGAATGCTATAATTCAATCAAATTAAGTTAAACAGATAAGTGGTTTTCGAATTAAGACTTAAAATGTGTATTGAATAACCTGAGTTGGTGCATATACTTAACTTGGCTTCTCCAAGTGACAGAACAATCAAGTATGCAGATGTCCAACTCAGGGAAACTGATTAGTGGACCTGATGTCACCAGCTTGACGGATCTGATTAATAATCTAACTAGAGTCTCAAGTATACACCAGAAGTTAGCTGTTAAAGTTCCCTGTATAACAAGGAAACATTATACGTGCAAAGAAAAACTGTTTTCCTATAATAGATATAAAAACCTAACTAATTCCCTAGGGCCCACAGCTCTGCAGTATTTTTTGTAATGTCAAATACTAAAAATGGTAGTACATATGCTGCAAAATCGAAAAAAAACATTCAGGATGTGAATATTTCTATGGTTATAACTGTTTATAGAAAATAAAACATGGCTGATTAATGATAAGCTTATTATTTCAACACAGATGAAAAAATCTGACAAATTATAAAGCTGGGTCTAGCTCTGTAGCGATTATACCAATAATTGTGTAGATACGTTTAATAATTCTTGTTTTTATAGTACCTAGACTACGGAGTGAGAACATAGCGAAACATATATTAAAAAATGATAAACATCACATTTGAAATAGTCATAGTTATTGCTATAAGCAATCTACTAGCAATCTACTTTTGAAATAGTCATAGTTATTGCTATAAGCAATCTACTAGTCCCCCCTGCGGTTCCGGGGTTAGAATAGGATCGCAGCCCTCCCGGGCTTGTCGTAAGAGGCGACTAAAAGGGTGACTGACGTCCTCACTGGGAGTCCCTGGGAGTGCCCCTGTTGTGTTGCAGGGGTTGATGTGTGCTCTGCACTGCCGATGGGTATTCCCAGTGTGTCGTGAGGAGCCAGCCACTTCGGTCCTTGGTCAGGAAGTGCGGCATGGATGCAGAGGTCGGGCTCTGCATTGCAACAGGCGACCCCCGGCACGTCAGGTATCCGGTGCTGGGCAAACGGAGGTCGGGCCCTGGGGAACAGGGGTAGGGGATTGTCCCCGAGGGTATACCCGCTCCTGACTAAATCCGGGCCGTCTCTTGCCGCACGATGCGCTGGTAAACACATGTATGGCTTGTCAAAACCCCCCACCCAACACATTATTTAACAGCAGCTCAAATGAGCAAAAATCGAAGTCGGAAAAGGAGTGGAGCCCTTTTGGGCGTAGCTCCAAGGTCAAGAGGTCGCCACCAGCGAACAACGTTAAGGCAACTCCACCGCCTGCAACCTTTAAGGGCTCAAATGAGTTTCCCCCATTAATATCTCCTTTGACAAGTGGAGAAGGAAAAGTAGACGTTGAACCGGCGTTGACGGGAACCCTCCTGGAAAGTACAGCGCCGAAAATCAGCCCCCAGAGGTCGGATCCCGAACTTCAGCGTTACCGTCAACAATACGACGATGCTGATGAGGAGGAGTCTGACCTCCTGGTAGAGATGATGGACCTCATCAATAATATGGAGGGAACCTTGAAGCTCCGGACCAACGTAAACCGGTCAATCAAGGACGGTCTCCCTAAGGTGAAGGATCGGGTTGCCCGAGTTCTCGAAATTAAAGGCTTGATGAGACAGGCTTTAGTTAATGAACGGGAGCTTGTGAACCAAGTTTTAGCCCCTAAACTGAACGACAAGGGCGGGAATCAAAGGAAACGGGCAAGGAGCTCACCAGCGGAGAGCCCTGATCTTCCTGAATTGGCCAATCAGCCTCTGTCAGATGTCGAGCAGAAGGTCGAGGACAGGGCCACCCAGATGACACCCCCTACTGAGCACACTCCAGCTCTAAAGAAGCGCCCTCAGCAAACCAGGGAGCTTGCCTCTCTCCCAACGGTTGACGGAAGCAGCTCTATGAACTCTGCTGTGGCACCATCAAATGTGGGTAACTGGGAGAAGAGGCTTTCCCGCAAAGAAAAGAGGAAATTGAGACGAATGGAGGCTGTCTCTAACAAAGAACCTGCAGCAAGAGATCGAAAGATTGCTGACCCTGCTCCGGCGAGGGAGGTTCGTGGAAAAGCCCCCCCTGTTTCAAAGAAACCCAGGCCGAGAAAGCCCAGGGCTGAGGCAATCCTGATCAACCCCTTAGGGGGGCGCTCTTTTGCTGAAGTCTTGGGTCGACTCAAGTCTAAGGCCAAGCCAGAGGAGACGGATACGATTGTTAAGTCAATCAGGTGTACCCAGAATGGGAAAGTTCTCCTCGAGCTGGGGAAATCTGGTGACCGAGTGGCTTTTGTTGCAAAGGTCAGAGAGGCTCTGGGGGACCACGGTACTGTTCGGGAACTCGAGCCTAGGACCTCGGTGGAGATCCGGGACCTTGACGGTCTTTCGACTGAGGCTGAAGTCAGGGAGGCTATCAACAAGGACATCCCTGATATCCAAAATGCCGACTCCCTTAAAGTATGGCTTACGCGGCCCAACCGCAGCGAGCAACGCATAGCTATCGCTGAAATTCGAAACCAAGATGCCAGCAAGCTGCTTAATCTCACACACCTGAGAATAGGGTGGGTCAATTGCAAGCTCAGACGGAGGGTGGTTGTACCGCGATGCTTTCGCTGCCTCGGGTTTGGTCACTCTTCCCGAAACTGTAAAGGACCCGACCTATCCAAGAATTGTTTCAGGTGTGGCGGCTCGGGCCACAACAGGAAGAACTGTACCGCAGCAGAGCGTTGTTTTCTCTGCGCAGAGAAAGGCCAAAAGGACGCCTCATTAGGTCACATTCCAGGGGCTGGGCGATGCAGTGTTTTCAAGGCTGCACTCGATCTTGAGAAGGCTAGGTCTAGGAAGTGAGGATTCTCCAGGGTAACCTTGAGAGGTCCAGAACGGCTGACTCCCTCTTAGATCAGCTGGCCCAAGAGATCGGTGCGGACACCCTTCTGATCAGCGAGCAGTACCGTGACAGGGACCCACACTTCTGGTTCCCAGATTCTCTTGGTACTGCCGCTTGTTGGGTTCGAAACAGCACGGAAGCACCAGTGCGAGATCACGGACGCGGCCGAGGCTTCGTTTGGGTCAGGTGTAGGGACGTCACGTTTTTTAGTGTCTACCTTACCCCCAACGAGCCAATTCGGGAATTCCGTCTGAAGATTGACCGCTTAGAAGACAGTGTACGGGGTACCGTTGGGCATGTCGTTGTTGCTGGTGATTTTAATGCGAGGGCTGTGGAGTGGGGTATGACCTCTACAAACTCCCGGGGGAAATACATCCTGGACTTTGCCGCCAGGGCCGGACTTGTCGTCTTAAACGAGGGCGACACGCCTACTTTCCGGCGCCCCGGCATGAGAGGTACGATCCCCGATATCTCCTTCTCGTCGGAATCACTACTAGCACGGATCTCCAACTGGAGAGTCATCGAAGACCTCACGGCAAGTGATCATCAGTACATCGTTTTTGATATACTGGATGAACACCATAATCAGGTGCCTGTATCACGATCTGGACCACGCCGATGGAATACGGACAAGCTGGATGTTGAGAAGTTCACTGACGTAATCTCACGGGGAGCGCTGGTGAATTCTGCTGCACCTGTTGACGCCGAGGCATTGGTAACGTCCACGATGGAACTGATTGTCTCGGCTTGTGACCAGGCCATGCCACGCAGGGGACGCCGTCGCGATAAGCAAGCTGTGTACTGGTGGACTTTAGAGATCTCGAACCTTCGGAAAGCTTGTCTGAAAGCCAGACGTGCCGCTATGAGGGCCAGAAGATTCCCGGATTTCGAGGCTAAGTCAGCGGCTTATAGGGCTGCGAAGAAAGCTCTTCGTCGGGCTATCATCAGGAGCAAGGTTAGCTGTTGGAGGGGGCTTCAGGAGGATGTTGACTCTGATCCTTGGGGACTGGGCTACAAGGTTGTGACCCAGAAACTCGGCGCCCGATCACCACCTTCCGTCATGGAGGGCACCACCATGGACAGGATCGTCACCGCCCTCTTTCCGTCTCATCTTCGGCGGCCTTTTTTCGACTATGGCGAGGTAGGGGACATTCCACTCTTTAGCATTAAATAGCTGGAATCATCTGTCCTCTCCCTGAAAAATAGAAAAGCACCTGGTCCTGATGGTATTCCCAGTGAGGCTCTCAAGAAGGTATTCTCAGTTAACCCCATCTTACTGCTGAGAATGTACAACACATGCCTGTGCGAAGGGGTTTTCCCAACTCCTTGGAAAAGGGCTAGGCTTGTGCTAATCAGCAAGGGGAAAGGTGACCCGAATATGCCGTCGTCTTACAGACCCCTCTGTATGTTGGATGTGGCCGGAAAACTCTTCGAGAAACTGATCCGCTGCCGCCTGACGTCTACCGTGGAAGCTGCTGGAGATTTGTCTCCTCGTCAATACGGCTTCAGAAAGGGTCGGTCAACAATCGACGCGATATCCGAGGTACACAGAGCGGTAGAGCGTGCCGAGAGCTTCAATCATTACTCTCGCCGTATCGTGCTTCTTGTTACGCTAGATGTCAAGAATGCTTTTAACTCGGCGAAATGGGTCGATATGTTGAGCGCGTTGAGGAACAGCTTCCGCGTACCAGCATATCTGTTGAGGCTGATCGAGGACTACCTGCGCTGCAGAACTCTTAATTACGAAACTAAAGATGGTTCGCGGACGATGGATGTTACTTCCGGTGCCGCGCAAGGTTCGATACTCGGCCCAGATTTGTGGAACGCTGCCTACGACAGCCTTCTGAGATCTGAGATGCCAGAGGAGACCGTTTTAGTTGGGTACGCCGATGACGTCGCAGCCCTCATTGCTGCACGCAACGTTGAGCTAGCCCAACTGAAACTGAACCAAGTCATGCGCGTTGTAAACGCCTGGATGACTGATCATGGTCTGACACTCGCTCTGAGCAAGACAGAGATCGTCATCCTCACGAAAAAACGGATTGAAACCATCGTTCCGCTACGAGTTGGGAACGTAGTTGTCCAAACCACGCGAACCGCCAAATACCTTGGTGTCATGGTGGACAACAAGCTGAGCTGGAGGGACCAGATCTTCCGTACGGCGGACAAGGCTGCTAGGAGTGTTGCTGCTCTTAGTAGGCTTATGGCCAATGTCGGTGGTCCCCGGTCCAGCCGTAGAAGACTACTGATGTCTGCAGTCCAGTCCGTGCTTCTCTACGGCTCCGAGGTGTGGGCAGACGCGCTTAACAAGGAGGCGTATAGGTTGAGGCTCGCACGAGTGCAGCGTCAGGCGGCACTCAGGGTCGCTTCCGCGTACCGTACGGTGTCCGACCCGGCCGTTTTGGTGATCGCTGGAGTTATCCCAGTCAAACTCTTGGCAGCTGAGAGGAAGGCAATCTACCAGAGACAAAGCTACATCGGAAAGGACGCTGCAAGAACAGAAGAGCGCTCCCGCACTTTTCAGATGTGGCAAGAAAGCTGGGAAAGGGAGACTCGAGGACGTTGGACTGCCAGACTCATCAGGCAGGTCCAACCGTGGGTAGAACGGCGGCACGGTGAGGTTGACTATTACCTCACGCAGTTCTTGTCAGGTCACGGCTATTTTCAGTCGTACCTGCACTTGATGGCCAAAACGAATTCACCTGACTGCATTTACTGCCCATGCATTCCCGACGACGCGGAACACACTTTTTTCCACTGTCCACAATGGGATATGCTTCGCCAGGAGGCCATTCAACATCTTGGGGTGCTGTCGATTGAATCGATCTGTGAGACCTTGCTGAAGGGTGAGGACAACTGGGACTGCTGGTCGCACTTTGTCCGGAATGTCCTTCAAGCTAAAAAGAATGATCTAGATCGGAACATAGTCTAGATTTGATAAGAAATAAACGGCTAGACACGGCGTAAGCCCTTCGGGCGTAGGCAAACTCGGCCTAGTTCTGATGAAGTGCGACAGGTGTTCCCAGGCTAGTGTCCGAAGAGTAGAGGAGGTTTTTAGTGGGTAGTCTCTGGGCCTTAAGCCCGTTGGAGTCCCACACTACAGGCTAGCAACCTGTGTGCATAAATGCATTTTCCTACCTCTCCCTAAAAAAAAAAAAAAAATCTACTAGTAACTTATAAATCTAAAATGTATTAAATAACTGACTTAATGTATCAATAACAGCATTTACCTCCCAAATTATATACTTGTGTACTTATTAAAGTCATGCAACAGATTAAAGTTGGAGAACTACATATAACAGTGACAGAGGGGGAAAGTTAGCAAGAAATGAGATTTACTATACCCCCTTGTCCTGCAGTTGTAATGTGCTCTGCATGTAGACTTATAGGTCATTCTCTGTTGTATAGTCGCAAGCCATACGTTTGTACAACAAAATGTATATTAATTTATGCTTTTATGCTTACAAAACTTACGTAATACTATAATTTACCCTATTTATAAATCCAACTAGATTTTTTGGTAGGTTTATTATTTTATTCAATTTATAGTTATGCAAATTCAATATAACTAGATTCAAAATATTTAAACAACCCTACGGAAGGGTGATTTATCGTATATAAGTATAAATTTAACAAACTATGAAACTTGCTACATAGTACAGCTCAAAACTTTATTTTGCAGCTGACGGCTTCAATAAAAGTTCCTGACAATTTTTAAAATAATTTTATGCGGGATTTTACTGAGTTTTTGTGAATAGATCATTTCTTACATAAATAAACTTTTATAATTACTTAGATAATTTTTAGAGTCATATCTACATTTATTTTGTGACTAAATCATCTAGTTTCATATGGAGTCGTCCGTGTAAAGATAAGTTGATACATAGATACCTAAATCGTGTGTATCAATTTTAATATTACAAAATTCGAAAATAAGACAAAATTATTTAAACAATTATGCAAAATAATTATTTAATAAGAGCTGTAAAATGTTGATCCATTATGAATATAATCCCCATTATAACTACTAACAGCAAACCAAACATGTTTTTATCTTCCTACTATTACAGTACTATTATCTATTGTAAATACGATTACACTAATTCAAATATATAGAAATGTTAAAACGTAAGTGTATAATAAAGTAAGCTATATTATTTTTATAGCCTGGAAAACTTGATTTCATTCTTGATGTATATATTCTAGATTAAGATATATTTTCCGATTTCTAGAAGGCAGTTACATCTGAAAGAAGACAAATGTGACAAGGTGACACCGGAAAATATACGATCCGTCCAGAAAAATAATATAAATTTCATCAAGTATTTCTTTCCTTAAGAATTGTGAAAACCATGCCTCTTTTAATCGTGGATTCTTAAAATATTTCTTAACGTCCATTTGTTCTGATGTACTTGCACCACAACTCGTTAGTTAAATTGTTATAGATTTATTTTTAAAACTATCAAACCCGTCAAATTATTTAAATAAGTAACTTTCAAAAATGTATGGATATTTATTTATCCGTAATATTCTGTTCTTCAATCATATTCTTTTTCCATATAAAATTCTTCGCTTTAATTGACCAAGTTATTTCAGTTTGAGTCATTAGTATAATTCACCAAACGAAAGTGTAAATGTAGTAGTTTTGTGTTACATAAACCCAACTCAATATAGGATACTTAAAGATTAAGTACTTGTTACTCAGGTTTCCAGGGAGTAAAATATTATTGCACCTCTGCATGTACGTATGATTAAATCCTTTATCGTTTAGACATACTTTATGAACACATAAGAACACGTGCCAACCTATGGAATAATTAAAAAGGCTGTTAAGGTAATTCGTTTTCGGTTAAGTTAGAATGAACGGACACCTCGACGTTTACAGAAGAACAATTCGCAACTCTGTAGAACCGTTGTAGTTGGCTTGTTTATGGATATACTTTTATAGAATTTGGCAAACTTACATATTTCATTCTAAGCTATTAACATTTCCAAAACCCTTTAAACCCTTTCCTGTAGTAAAAAAATTGAAAGTACTCTTTCAACCAAATGTTATTTAAACAGGAAAAAAACATTTTCCTACTGTTCCATTTTCCTCAGGATCTAACATGTTTAAAAAAATATTTAAGTACAATTTCTATCAGAATAATAAAAACTCGTTTAGTCTGCTGGTTTTCTGTGGCGAAAAATCCTTTTAAAATTTGAGTTGTTAAATAAAATGGGAATAAATTAATTTTTTTTTTTATAAACTACAGGTGAAAGTTTTTATAAGAAATATGGTTTAGAAGTAATGTTTAAATACACAGAAATCATACTATCATACTATTGATTTAACTAATATCTTTTATTTAGACAAAAATCAACTTTGTTATGACATATGCAAAAAGTGCTATGCAAACTTTGCATTATATGTGGTGGAACGGATTTTTTTCAACAAAATTACGCAAAACCTCATCTGGTCGGTTGGTAGAACTTGGGAGATTGTAAAGTCTCGAGACTCAGGAAGATCAAATGTTTGGAGTACTCGTCGCTCCCGGCAACATCCGTTCTTAATGTTTCTGACTTTGTATTGCACTAAATGCTTAGTGTTTCTAGGAAAATCTTACTAGTAGTTCATAAAATTTGTGTCACGTTTTGAATAAATTCAAAGCAGGATATTTGTGATTTTCGTTATTTATTTAGTAAATATTTTCAAATAACATCTCCATTTTACAAAATACAAAACGCGAAAGTCTAATTCTCAGGATAGGTAGTATTGCAAAACATGGCCTCCCATAATAGGAACGTTTGAGCCCCATTCACCATGCGAATAATTCACTTATCGCTAAAAATACTGCAATCATAGCCTACTACGTACATTTAAATCTTTCCCTCGCTTCAGAATATTACCCTGAATAAAAACAGTGAATTGATACATTTTTATAATCCAAATTCTACAAAATATGGTAATTCCCAAGAACAATCCCAACAGTATCAAACCTTTGTATCCTCAATAGCATAGGTCTAATCTTCCATCTCCCAAAAAAACCTTTCGCAAACAGTGATGGAGTATCGCATTCAAACCCGTATTAAATTAAATTAATACTTAAAGATTTTATTCTTGAGAAGAAAAATTTATAAACTACAGAGCCTTTTAAGCTTGTAATGTTAGTTTTGTGTAAAATAAGCACAAAATTCACCACCCTCTTATTATCCTTATTTGTGGGTGTCACTTGGTATTTACCACTATATTAGTAGTATATTACAAAAATTAAATACAGCTTTTTACAAACTATTGCTTTTGATATCCGCTTATATTTTGTAAGTGTTCTGTTGGCTTTAAACAATGCGTGTTTAGTTGCAATGGTTTAAATTACTTAAGATAACAAGTCTAAGAAAAACAGATTGCATATATAGCATAAATACTTGAGGGTTGTGATGTGTTCTTTACACATTATTTGAGACAGTATTATGGTACTATTGTTCTATTGAGTACGTATGTACGTTTTGTATTTTCTAACATCAAAAAAAAATTAAACACGACGGAGTCACATCCATTTCCCTGAAAATTTTTAATATAGGCCCGCCTTAATGTTATATGTTTTAAGCAACAATATGTCGAAACGTCCCTCGTTATGAAAAAAAGGAAGAAAAAAATTCAATCATAGGCTTTCGCAAAATAGTCCCGAAGAATTAATTGGATTTAGAGATTAGTTTACTACATGCACCTTTTAACCTCAGCACAAAATGCGTTTGAACTCATCACGAAAAAACAAGATGGCTGTCTTGATATTCACACGACGAAGTAGACATCGGTGATGATGCAGCAGAAGGCAATGATCTGTGAGCCTGGATAACCTTCCTTCCTGATCATTTACCTCCAAGTGATCATCGATTTGACCAAAGCGTGAATGAGTAGAAAAGTAGGAATTTGCCTTGTGCACATAGCAAATAAGCCTGGTAAACGTAATTCGTTTTACGCATCACTTATTTGTTGTGATAGGATATTCACGTAACTGCTTTAAATTTCATTTTAGAAATCACAAAATATTTTGAATCTAGTGTATATTGAATTTGCATAAATCTAGTTGGATTTATAAATAGGGTAAGGTATAGTATTATGTTAGCTTTGTTAGCATAAAAGCATAAATTAATATACATTTTATTGTACAAACGTATGGCTTGCGACTATACAACAGAGAATGACCTATAAGTCTACATGCAGAGCACATTACAACTGCAGGACAATGGGGAATAGTAAATCTCATTTCCTGCTAACTTTCCCCCTTTGTCACTGTTATATCTAGTCCTCTAACTTTAATCTGTTGCATGACTTTAATAAGTACATAAGTAAATAATTGGGGGGTAAATGCTTTTAGCGGTTCATTAAGACAGTGATTTAATACATTTTAGATTTAAAAGTAAGTAGTAGATGGCTTATAGCAATTAACTATTATCACTATTTCAAATGTGATATTCATTATTTTTTTATGAATTTTTCGCTATTTTCTTACTTCTTAGTCAAGGTACAATAAAAATAATTATTGGAAAAATCATAACAGAATCTTACCTTTGCCCTAAAGCAGACCATCTCTCAAGTTAGGAAGACCTTTTAAATAATTCGACATCGATACAAGTTTTCGCTAATATACTGGCTTTAAACGACAGTATCTTCTTCATCAAGTTGGAAATGCAAGAAGAAAATTGTTATTAAGAAAGATTGGCTAAGCTTTTTTTTAAATTTACTTTAATAATATCCAGCAGATAAAATTGCATAGGTGAATAAAATGTAATCAGAGTCTAAATCAGAGTTAATTAAAATATCAGTAGGCTTATTTAAGAGGTGTTTATTTATTACTTTAACACTTTTGTAACTGTTTTAAAGAACATAAATAATATCTCAATACACTTTTTATTCGTTTAAATAATCGTATGCAGTTTAATGGGGGCAGAGAATTAATTAGGTAGAAAGTTAGTTAACAGTCATAGCGTGGTGGTGGGTGATGCTTAACTTTTGTTTATATTGTACATATGTTTTTTGAAATATTTTATTTGCGTGGTAAACCTACAGGTTTAACTGTAGTTAAAACTATAGTTATATATAGCAGTTCAAAAGTTAACTCTAAAGCTCCTCCTAAACTGTGTAAATGTTAAATCTTGTATTGATAAAAATGTGTATGCATTGTATTATACCCCAACCTTTGTTTGGTGTTATAACTTTGTTTTATTCTTTGAATAAACTTAATATAACTCTATTAAATCACCACGTCGTTCTAGTTTGCGCTCTAATATACATAATGCAGTTATACAAGCCAAGGGCCTTATCTGCATACAAAGTTGACTTTGTTGCATTGGAGATACTCCAAATAAAATATGAGATTTTACATATCTATACAATCTAAGGTTGCTGTTTCGTGCACTAATATATAAAACTGTAACAATAAGTATTGTGTATTAAATATGTATCCAAGTACCCGGGTTATTTTTGTATAGTGCAAGTTTTGACATAATGGTAAAATAAATAAAAGTAAAATAATAGTAAAAAAGTCCATAAATAATGAAAGTCTAACTTGATATATCGTTACCTTGGTCTTCTTATCTAAACATTCATACTATAAGTGAATGTTAATACCCCCGCTGCAGCAAACCTGCCGACTAAGCGAATTTCCATTTGTCTGAATTGATTTTCAGTTAAATATATTTTAATAACATTAGGTTTAGTGAGTACCTAGGTTTGCTGCTACAAGGAAACTAATAAAGTGTGTTTTTGAGTAAAATATTGATAGCTTAGTACAAAATAAATAAATTTGCCAAGTTTGATCAAAATATATTCATAAACAAGCAAACTACAACATTTGACAATATTCTCCATAAGAATAACATGGGAATTTTAAATTTACAATTTTTCAATGTTCTCCGTTACTAATAATCGAACAAAAATACTTTTATTTACTAAATTATTTGTTTTTTTAAGCTCTTTAAAAAGGTCTAAAGAGAAATTGGGAAATTTTGTGTTTTGAGGGTCAAAAGTGAGAAAAACCAATTTTTACCCCATAAAACCCCCCGTAAAGCCCCGTTCCCATGGTCCGATCGTGCTGGTTCGCGAACTCATTCAAGTTTATCCCGCTTTACACCTTTAAACCAAATTTCATCAAAATCGGACAAAAATTACTCAAGTTATCGCGTTCACGGACGTATATATATATATATATATATATATATATATATATATACATATATAAAAATTTGAACGAATAGTGTTTTTGGCCTCTGGGGACATCAAAATGAAAAAGTAAATCGGTCCCGGGTCTAGGTCTTACCGTGCCACCTACGGTAATAGCTACTTCCCTATAGGGAAATTCGCTAAAATAAGAAATTAATCATACTTTGAGACTTAACTATAAGTATTACTAAATTAAATATCATTATAAAATTAAAATATTAAGATTAGGAAGTTTGAATAATAGTTAATGGTTTTCATACACAATAAATTAAGAAACAAAATACAATAATCCGTGACATTCTAAGTTTAGTTTAGGTGCAGTCGTTTTCA
This sequence comes from Macrosteles quadrilineatus, assembly GCF_028750875.1. Classification (NCBI taxonomy): domain Eukaryota; kingdom Metazoa; phylum Arthropoda; class Insecta; order Hemiptera; family Cicadellidae; genus Macrosteles; species Macrosteles quadrilineatus. Next base: position 68,727,663 of record NW_026542598.1, on the reverse strand, counting down.
CAATTTAAAAAATTATAGTTTATATTCATGGTGAACACACATCACACCCTTGAATAAATAGCTTATGCAAGTAATACGGTAATGAGTCTACAAATTATTACTTTAGAATACAAAAAACCACATTTGTATTTAAATAAGAATGTTAATTTATAAATGTGCAACAACAAAAAACAGAGGCCAAATTGTACTACAAGACTATCTTGTGTAAATCGTTCCACGTCGTTTGTGCTCACTTGTTATCTGTCTCAGGATCCAAATCCTCCGAAGATATCCACTCTTGTTTATAGAACGAAGGTGTAACTACTTTACATAGAAAAAGAAGAATTTAAATAACAATGAACCATTGTAAACATTTATTTTATTATCTAACTGTACTTTATGATTTTAAAATATTTGTCCACCTCCTTTGACTGTTGTATTTATGATCATTGACAACCATAATCTTGTTGTAGCAAATATCGCCCAAAGGGAAGAAGCATTTATGTGATAAAATGGTAAAATCTATACCCAGAACAAGCTTACATTTTCTTCCAACTGCCACACACATTTCTTTCAACTACACACCAAATCAAATTGGCGTTAAGTTTTTGTCCATTTCGTTTACCTGCTGGCTCAACCCACTTCCAATGCATGCTATGTGTAAAACTGTCCAACTATGCATGTTTTTAGTCTGTTTCCTTGTTTAGTTCAGATAATTGTATGGTTATGGCTTAAATATAATTTTCAGGATGGCAAATCCAACAAACATAGTAAGATACCCTAATAGATTTACTAAATCTTATCCTGATAATCATTGATTTTATAACAACTTGATTATTACAGTAGTAGTAGTAGTACAGTAAAATGGTAATAATACCAATAACTGCAACAATAGCTGATGACACAGCACAAACTTGGTATTCTAAGCTAAAAATAATCCATCAAATACACGTTACGTTCATATATTACAAGTGTACCTGTTGCTCGAATTCGAGCAATTGCGAAGCATTACAGGCGACTCAAATATTATGGAAATACTCACGATCTGCACAACAGTTAGATATAATCAAAATTTTTTGTAAATATCTTATCTTTTTTCAAAAAGTTGATCTTGTTTTTTAGTGTTTTTAGTGTAAAAAAACATTATTTCTATTTCTTTTACTTGGTTGTGTGTTGTGTTCCATGACTTTTTCTATGTTTCCATTGTTTGCAAATCGGTTATTTAAATGATTGCTCAATAAATGTAGCACAGTGTTAATTTAGTTTTATTTTTAGCCTATATCAAATTGTCCAAGATTTCTCGCTCTTTTCCATTGTAATAATTACACCAAACCAAGTTTCGTCTACAGATGCAAATGCCAACAAATATCACCTACGTACAATCTCCAAGAAGTGGTAAAAGAGGCAGAAACCAACCCATACAATAGATATATGTTAACTCCAAAAGAAATAATTTTAGGATTTTCCACCGATTTGGTAATAGAACATTATATTGCAAAACATGACACGATGCAGAAGAAAATCCAATTTAAAATCAGAAAAATCCATTGCAAATACTGTACTTCATTTTGACAAATTCAATAAATCACAATTTAAATATTAGCAACTGTTTCATTAAAAAGTAGTGTAAAATTATGCATATGGTCGTAATGTAAACAAATATGAAGAGGCAAATTTAAAGGCTTCTGGGGCAGAGCACCAAGGGAATTTACCTCGATCCTCTTTTGATGGCTCATCTGCAGACCAAGACCTTTCTTTAGACACCTCTACCGAGTTTCTACACCCAGCCGTTCTCTCAAAATAGCTATGACAAAGAAAAACAGTTTCAAATTAATATATAGATTACATTATTATGATTATACTACTCCTTTGAAAATTCACATTTGGTAATAATTCAATAGGTATTTTGCTATTTTAGGAAAAACATAATGAAAACCCCTTTAAACTTTAAATGCGTGCATGTCCAGAATTAAAACTCTATCCTTACAACATTTATGGTAATGTGGTGTGTATTTTGTCCAGGGAGATGTTGTTTTTGCCCAGCCTAAGCCTAATGGTGCTTTTGGGGGCAGTTTGTCTCGTGTTTTGTGTGCTCATATTCACCCTTTAAATATTACTTACTTTGTATTTACTATCATTGTTTTTAATTTATTTTCGATGCTTCTATAATGATGCTCTATTTTAGTTATTCACGGAAGTTATTCATAGCTGCTAAAACACAACAATAACAGTTTTATTACCAATGAATATGGTTTACTAGTTGTTTTAAAAGTATGGGAAGCAAATACATTTACACACAAATCTACATTTATTTAACTGTTACACCAAACCCTACACTCATAAATGTTTCTTTTTTTAACCTTTTTAGACTATAAACAATTACTTGTATCTTCTAAAATCTTTGCAACATCCAATTTAATTAATTGATTAAATAACTTACTTCGTTTGTAACATGTGTTTAACTTGGTCTCCTTAATAAATCTAAAACAATTAACCATTAACAATAAACTATTTTACAACTGAAATTATGAAAATTTATTACTTCCCAGATTGCTACGTACGTTAAATATTTTTACTATAAAGGCCTATATTTAGTTGTAGAGGTAACTTGTATAGTTGTAAGTGTAAGTGGAGAGTCTCGTTATATGGTGTGAGCTGTAGAAAAATGAAAATGTAAGAATTATATTTTACCGGTTAATGTTTTGTGTTTAATTGTATGTTCAGCTATTATAAACTAATTCTGAACTAGCTAATACAAATAGTTAAATTGTCTACGTATTAATACTTTTATTATTAAGACAGTAGTTGTCTTTTACGCATAAAGTTGTCAGTCTTACAACTATTTGATAAAAAAGTGAAATAAAGCTAAAGTCTGGCATCGTTGTGGGGTGGCAAACACTGTGATAAAAGGCTCTGCAACTAATTATCAGTCTGATTAATGGATGAACGTTTCTGTCCACAAACAAACCGCATTGACAGAAAAGTACTATGATTTATCGTTTTCAATCTGTTCGTTTTTATTTGTCATTGGATTGGTACAAAATGAGGGTTAAATGTTTATATCCTCTTAAATAGATGGCAATGTCAAAATAAATTTTTAGAGGAATAAAATGTTTTAAATATATTCGACTTTATAATATTTTAGGCCTAGACAAGCTTTGAGTATTCTATATTTACTCTAGACTTTGTGATTTTAGGACTAGTCTATCTAGCCCTTAGTGGTCTGCTCACCAGGATCATCAATTAGTAGTTAGGATATTAAGAGAGGAAGTACCTCGGCTATCTAAAACGCTATTAAAAATACTTATGAATAAATATCATGACACAATTTCTTTAAAATACAGTTACATATAAAAGCAGCATTACTCAAAACGTTTCCTCCAATTCCACGAAGGACGGACCGTTGAGACGAGACAAATTGTGACAAGTGACATCTGAGAATTTACGAGTCGTCTCGAGATAAAAACGTCTTTTAAATATGTATGGAGCTTATTTGCCATTGGCTGTATGTTAAAATAAATATTTTTATTTTAGAGTAACAACAGACTTAGTTCAAGCTTTCTTTCTGTGATTTTTCCATGGTGAGGATATTGATATGTAGTTATCTTATGACTCTTAATTGTTTGTAGACTACTTTATGTAGTAAAATTACATTAAATGTTGGAACTATATGGGTTTTATGCATTTTCTTATATATAATAGGTATGTTTTTTGATAAGAAAACAATAAAACTGAGTTGTATAGTTGGAATGCTGTGACGGAGTTTGACCACGTAATTTTAGCCCTAAAGGTTGAACAACACTATCATCACTGGCTTTTGATCGTGTGATTTCCTGTAACAAAACTCTCAGAGGGAAACATAAACTGTAGCTCATCTAATAAGTATTTTTGTGATACATTTTTCACTTTTTACAGCATTCAATTGACAAAGTAAACAGTCCGGTTGATATAACTCGAGACATCCAACAACGTAACTGGGAAAATGTTCTGCTACTGAACGCGTTGTTGTTACATGTAAAATGTTTCTAGACAATCACGTTCTCCAGACATAACTCATGATACGTGACTTGGGAATGCATTGCTGCTCTTGACACTAGCTTATCAGAAAAAGTATTATTTTGATTGCAATGGTGTAAACCTTTATAATCACAACAAATACTTAACTTAATTGAAGATGTGTGCAGGTGCACCTCCCAAGTTCCATTTGGAATATAGTTGAATTAAACTTCCAACCATTGGCTGCAAGGAGTCAAGCTTTTAATACGGAGTTGGTGAGTGTTTTCGAACATTTGTGAGTGATTATGAGCCTCCTAGAAGAACTTGAAAACTATAAAAAGACAACGCTTGCTGATATGAATCTTTACTGCTTTATGCTAATCAAAAGGATGAGGGGAACGTTAAGATGTAAATTATTTAAGAAATGCAAATGTACTGATTAAATAATACCAGTAGACAGAACTTTAACTTTTTATAATAGATAATATAACAGCACGCAACCACTAAATCCCTTTAAATACATTTATATGATCCTAAAGATCTAACAAATATATTCAAAATTAAAATAAAGAAAAATATAAAATTGATCTGACTAAAATAATGCTGTTCGATAAATAACCCAATTTCAGTTTTTTATAATCTTGGGGTTATATTAACACAGGTTATATTTTGGTAAAAGTTTTTGGCAAACTTTTTAATGTTTCCAAAGATATGCACATTGTAAACAATTCTTTTCTTTTAAAAAGTAGTAAGCTCTAGGTTTTTAGAGTTGGCAGTTAGATGATAGTGCGGTGATTTATAACATCTCAGATGACAGTTTCAATTCCTCTCAACCCAAGGGCTTATTCCAAAGATTACAAATTACATCGTTCGACCTGTTTCAATGTACAGTGTTAAATTACTCTTTTAAGAATTATAGTAATCTTCGTTGCAAGTGAACCACAATTTTATGAGTGTTTTTGCCAATTCTTCCATATTGGCGCAAGAAAATAACAATAACTACAACAGAATCTGTTATCACAATACTGTATTGTAAAAGAACTATGATTATGAAATAAAGGTAGTGTAAACGATACTATAATTCAAAAATATATAATTTTAACTCACGTTTTACTACAGTAAAATATGCAAAAATCACTAAATTATTAAAGTTTTTGTTCTATGATTAGTATACGGTAATTTAATGTGTTTAACTATTAGTTTAATAATGCATATCATTTTGATTGGTGTAAACACACATGATGTTTTCAGTAAAGATAAGATAATATATTTTTTCAAACAAATACGGCTAACTTATTGTGTATAATATATTGTAAATATATTTTATATTGTGATACATTTAAGGAAAATACAACATAACTTGGTTGTGACAATAACCTTGCCTACATGATAGAAGAGTCTTTAGTTGTGCAACTACTCGTTCGTGACAGATTGTGAAGGTTGTGATGTGGTGCAGCGAGTGTCATACATCGTTCGGTTCTCACTATATACGATTGGTCAAAACCATTTAGTTAAACTGTTCATGCAGTTAATTTACAGTTTCAATTAAATGTAATGATCTTTAACTTTATATTTATTACAAAAGCGTTTGTGCAACGAAAGTATGAACCCTAGCTGTATTATCATTGAGAGATATTGTAGCAAGAACCAGCGTCCTTCGAGATTACAACCCTCTACACTACAGGACAAAAACAACCCTTGCGCTCGCTTTGTCCTTTATTTGTTTTTGTAATATAACAATAACTCTAGCACAGTTTTTATTTATTTATTTTATATAACTTTACGTATATTGAAGTTTACGTTTCATTTGAATACGAGTAAGGATCATGCCGGTCATTTTCTGTACTAAAAGTACGGAGATAGACTTTTTCCTTGTAAAGCGTAAGTAAGATTATACTTATAATGTATGTGTTTTACATACGAAAACCTTTAATAGGGTGAGCATTTTTTCTTTACAGTTTCGTAAGTGAAATGTCATTGCATAAAACTGATTTATATCCATGAAATTATTACTGTATATCACATCATTATTTGTTGACAGATCAAAATTAAAGAAGGGGGAGATGAATTTAACAGCATATGAACTTAACACTAGGTCTATGAAATAGACGGCGTACTATACGATGTTAACAGTTTATTATGTATGAAACAAATTTTGAGGAATACCAAATTTTAAAGTAGATGGTATATGACATGGATGGTATATATATATTTGCCTATTGGTTCTGATGATGATTGGAGTGTCCGATCGAAATCGATCACCACTTACCATCTTTTATGTATATTTACCATCTTGTGAGTAGCAGTATAAGCGTAAATAAATGTTTTAAGTGTTATACGATCTTTTATTTACTTTCCGTAAATTTAATAACACGTACAATGCTGTTCAAGAAGTTATGTATAACTAATCATTATAAAACTTCATATAGGTTAAATCCTGTAGTAATTGATATATAACTAAATAAATTAAGTTTCTGATTCTGTTATTATGATTATGCATTATTTGACCATCTAAGTACGACATTTCTTTTAATATACGGGTTTCCAGTTGGAAAAATCTGGGTAAAACAATGGGTGGAATACCAATCATATTAATTAGCGAGGAGTATCAAGAGGAAACTCAGCAAGGTAGACCAATTCAACCTAAAGCGAAAATTAACTTGAACTAAGACTATCAGTTCTCATTGTGACTCAAACCAAGTTCACAGTCCATTGTGTCTGAAAGCTTTATGCCATCGTCTGATAGTGACTTCTTTGTAGAGGGGTTATTAATGGTACCAGCTCAATTAACCTAAAATCTTAGGCCTTCACTCAGGTTAGTGTATATGTCTGGATTCAACTACGATGTTTAGCATTTACACTAGACGATTATACTTAAAAGTCTATGCAAATCTGTCTAGTATCAAAATCCTACGGATGTTCTAATTCGGAAATTCATTTATTTTTCATTTGAGTTATTATAGTAACTAGTCATAGAATTTCTCAATCCAAAGTTTATTATGTATAACCTACTCTACCTATTACTTGAGTGAGTTGTTTACCACTGTTTGTTTTCTATTGTGTGTATTGACATATGTGGTTGTACAGTTTCCACGTGGTTACAATAGCTAACAACAACACACAGTCTAACAACCGATAGTTTTATAAGTGAAGATTGTTTCAGATCCATAAGAAGAGGAATAAATATTAAACATTGAAATTACTCCACATATACCCACAACATTAGCTTTTTGAAAACGAAAAAGTAGTTAGTAAAATTAATTATTTAAAATGCCCTCATGGTTGAGTTTTGTATAGTCAATTGCTCTACTCAAAGATAGGGGTTTAACATGTTTTCTAAGTTGTTGTGCAAATAAAGCATAATTTGGACTCCAAATCACAAGAGTACGTCATGGTTACGCAGCTCAAACGATTAAAGATTAGCGGAATTTTTACCCAGGAGATTAGATATGTCTTCTGCTAAACAAAGTTATACCAGGAGCTTAATCTTAAACTAAACTAAATTACAAGTTTCCAGGATTAAAACTCATAAAGAACAAATTATTAAACTAAGAAATGCTTTAGTGATATGACAGAGACCGATGTGGAAAGTTGTGTACAAACTAGATTTATTGACCTGACTGTCCACAGTGTAACAGTGTAATGTGTCTCTGTCGGGGTCGTAGGTCATCGTTGACCTCTTCTGTGTGACGGTGGGGAACTGTAAATCTCATTTACTCCGAACTTTCCTTCTCAATCACAGTTATGACCTCCGCCATCCTGGAGAAATATGTCATACCCTGAAGTATACAAGATTAACTGTACACTAAAAACCCTGAATTCAAATAAAAGTACATACTAAAATGAAACTAATTAGAATATATCTTGTTAAGAATTTATTTCAAACAATTGCGTTTATAAAGAATTTTCCCTGATCAGATTCTATTTATCGATGGGCATACCGAATGTTAACATTTGTTAGGACTAGGCTGAAACCACCTAAAAAAAGAATTGTTCCACATACTACCTCTAAACAACCTATTTACTTTTAACTAAGTACATTTTTGGAGTGCACAATATGCTTCAATACAACTTTGCAAATATAAACCGACAGAGAGAACTACGTGTTTCCTTTTTCATGTGATATTGTCAGAATGGTTTTGTATATCAAGATAACATGAGCAAAACCCAAAAATATTGGTTGAAGACTTGTGTAAGGAAACGGTGAAAGTAGTCTTCTTACTTTCTCATGTTGATGGTTTTTTCTCTTTAATCTCACCTTTACATCCTTGGATCTTACGTTCTACTCCGTAACTGTTGGACACATTACTTCAGCTAGTCCTAGAGGTTGTGACATTATCACGTGGATAAAATACACTGGTGATTGGCTGGATTTCAACACGTGACCGCGAGCTCCGAAACCCCACGCTCTACTACTAGTCTGTTCCCCACTCACGTTGATAGTATTTTAACATTGCAATACAATTAATAATGTTGGCTGGTTCCAAAACCTATCCAGCTTTGATTCTCAAGAAGGACTTTCAGATTTAAAGGTGCGGTCTCTTAGATACCCAGACTATTAAATGATGTCGCTTGTGAAAAAATATATTTACAAAGCTCATTGAAATTCCGATTAGTAAGTAAAAGAGAATATTAATTTGTAAAAGTCTGATGCACGAGTATATAATTTAGTTTCACCGTGCACCACCAGCTATTGTGTGTGCGAAAACTTTTCATCACAAAAGCTGATGTAATTTCCATCACAAAAGCTAAAACTTGCGTTGCTTGTTTCGCTGTAAAAAGATACTTTTAAGTCAACTGAGAAAAGTATAACATACTGTTTCATTATTATGAGTCTGAAACATAGTTAATATAACTTGTGTGAAACTTTAATTTGATGTAATACGTGTATCTCTGTTTGTTTGTTTTGACCTAGCTGAGATAAACTTGGTTTTAGATAAATGAATACGATAAAATTCTTGTTGCAAATTTGGTGAACATGTTTAGATGAAAACTGCTTACCTTAAATGTATGATTTATAGCATGATATTGCAAATAAATATGTTAATTTTTTGTAATTTCACTATAATGTTCTAGATTATGGTAAAGTTGAGAGTTTTAAATGAAGATGAAGTTAAAGTTGAATTTATAAAGGTGAGATTGCAACCCATTAGAAGATGTCAACAAGAACGATGAGGGGATCTTATACTTTGCTGTCTTGAATATTTGGAACAAAAAATCTAACAAAAAAATGGCTATACTGCAGATAAGTAACATCTGTGTATGGGTGCTTAACAAATATGCACAATTAGTTTTTTTGCAGTTTAACTTTCAATGTATTGAATTTACTGTAAATATTGAGTATGACCTCTAAAACCATTCATAAAATGCACATGTTAGACCTATTTGGTTTTACTTAAATTTACTCAAAATTGTAACTTCAAATGTTAGCTACCATTCAAAAGTAAACTTTTGACTTTATAAATAAATAACATTATCATTATCATTGGTGGCCGAATTGATATTATAATATATTATTTGATACTAGAATGAATCTACAAAATGCAGCATATGAATAGACTTAATCTTTTTTTAATTCGACAAAATTACAAACTGATGTTAACCTAGATATTGATTTTACTGATTCGAGTTTATCACAAGCTCAAATAAAAACACGAGTGGCACAGGTTGTAATGCTGATAAAATGTTTGTATTCACTCCCTGGGGACTCAATGTTTTTGTCGGTTGTTTGGACGATTTAGGTTGGTAAACAATATTGTTGTTTTCCTGTGATTAAGTATAAATATTAGTATACCTATAAATTTGTTTTGACATATTTGTTAAAGGAGACGTATATTTATACTTTTATTATTATTCAGTTGATTATTTTTGCAAGATCACTCTTAACATTAAACATGTTTTTGATTAACTATTAATAAATTATGTTGACAAAAGATAACATGCTGTATAATTTTTGTGCAGTATATTAGAGCCAACTGTTTTATCTATTACATTTTTTTATCAGTATGCAATTTAGCAATTATCGGTTATGTTTTCTTTAATTTTGGTCACTTCCACTTCAATTAGCTTACACAATGTCATAAATGAGAACTTTGAATATACTTTCAATTACCAGAGTTAAGAAATAGTATGAAATATATGTATATACTGCATGCAAATTATCGTCAATTTAAATGCAAATACAGGGAACCAAATACATAATTATAGACTTTTTGAGTTTACCTTTAGCTTTGGCACTGAATCCTGGTCTAAAATAGAATTCCTCCTGCCAATATAATATAATATATATGATATTATATTATTGCCATATAATATATTGGCAACCCAGGAACATAAAATTCATATTATGACTGTCACATACTTAGTCGACGTGCATTTAAGACTTTACAAATTTAATTTTTTTCACAAGTCAGATCTTTTTTCCTGTCAAGAATCGACCTTAACTTAAAATTAAAACCATAAAAAAGAATCAAATTTGTACTATTCAATGGTTGTTTACTTAAACAGCTGCAAAACATTAATCATACACGCATGTGGTTGAGGTTAAATTAATTGTTCAATATTTGTTTTTGGTACGAGAGTTAAATTTTAACTGTAAAACCTAAAACATCCATTTTGTTTTAAAGCTTAATAGTATTTTACGAAATTTATCATCTTTTGCACGGTGGCACCATATAAATTAGGTAAAAAGTATGAATACTTTCTTCAACAACACAGAAAAGCAAACCGTATCAAAGCGTGAGCTGGGGTCGCCTCAAAACATATCATTTACATAAAGTTACACTACGTAGAAACACCATGTAAAATTCATCCACAAAAAAACATTGCTTCGACAAAGTTCATCTGGGAAGAAATAATAGGTACTATTCTGTAACATTATTATTTGTTTAATTTCTTATAGGCCATTTCATAATAATAAAATATTGTTTTGTTTAACTATTTGAACAACTAAATGCAAAAAAATTATGGACATATTGCTGAAGGGCACATAGTTTATGTTAAATGAATTAATAAATATGAGCGAAACTCTTCCAACCATATTGTCTGGATAAAATATAACTTACATAATGAGCTAAAATAGCAAAAAATTAACACTATCTGTCATTCGATATTTTTATCATGCTATAAATAGCAACAACGTATTTTAAGTAATTATGGTTTTATGAAAGTTGTATCCTGCTATATTAAAAACATACATGATAAAATTGTACAAATTGTTGCTTGTCAGTTACAACGCGTGTTTCATCCAAACAATTCAACTTAAACCCGCTTCATATTTACATAAAGTTGGCTTTTATATAGAAAAAAAACAAATTAATCATTACATGAATTTTCTTTTCATGAAAGACATCAAAGAAATTGTGAAATTTTAAAATTAATCAGCCAACAGAATCACCAGAAGGTAAAAATTGATATTATTTATATTAATATAAGATGCATGAGCTTTCCAGATTTACCTACACTTTGGTAAATGTTAGTTTTTCTTGTTTAATTGTCCTTTATCTCTATCCTTCTACTTCCCTATCCTTGTTACACAGAACAAGCTTACATCTTATCGCTCTCCTCCCTATTTTTTTTTACTTGTGGCTCCCCCAGGTCCTTATCTGCTTATCATTAGCTAACCACCAACAATAAGCGGTTTAAAGTTCTTAGCCTCGTTTATAATAAACCTTTTATTTTATTTCCTAGCTATTTAAGCTGGGAAAGAAATTGTATTACTTTATTTGCTTCCTGCAATGAATATTTCTTTGGTCGTGGCACGTGGCAGCTTAATCCCTTCAAAAGAATAAAAAAAACAATGACCGAACTTTAACAGTACCGTAAAGAAAAATAAATGTAACATTTATAGAAAAAATAATAAATTATTAATGTATAAATGAAGCATGATTGATATGAAATTATAGTAGTAATCATGAGAACTAGCCTATGTAAAGATGACGGAAAAGTCTATAAGGGTGTATTTCATATCCATGCGTATTTATACGTTTGATAATAAATTTATTATCAGTTATCAATAAGTTGTTTGAGACCTCGATGCACTCTTGGGTGCGTTTTTAAACCTGAATATGAGATCAAGGTGAGTGCGGAATGGATTTTGACGTCCAGTGTATTGCTTTATTTTCGTTCGTTAGGGTCATTAATTATTTGTCCAATAATCAAAGACAGCTGGGTCCAATTTCAAGCCAGCAAAATGAAACTGAATTTTTCATGATAATTATGATGATTATTAGGCCAGCAATATAACAACTCAGATGCTCTTATGTGTTAATAGAACGTAAAGAAACTTTAACTGTAAATTGTATAAAAGTATTAAATCACCTTAACTGGCGTTACCCGTGTGGCTATGGGGCCTTAAACATTTACTTTATACTCTTAAAGATGTTAAGATTACTCTCTAATTTTGTGGCAATTTGTATAGATAAGTTTTATCAAATAAACTGTGTCACAAAAAAACCTCAAACTATGTAATATTGTACGAAGTTTTACATAAAAGTAAGCTTAAGTGACCAGTAATTTCGTGGTGTCTGAATTTAAAAGAAAGTCATAGATTATCCACAATACAATTAGCAATATGTATGCTTTCGAACATAAATAACGTTTTAAATGTTTAAGTAATGTAGAAAGTGAAATGGTTTATTAAACTAAGTAAAACCAACTCGTGTTTTAACGTAAGAGGTCGGAAGGTATAACTTAAAAAAAACCACAGACAATGCTAGTCACAATTTTCAACTCAAATAACAAACCGTGTTTTTTTACAGTCATTCTTGAAACGCTGTTAAGTAGACCTGTTCTTGTTTTTATTACTAGATTTTAAGTTCTTTTTTAGTTTTACGTTTTTAAAAATTGTGTCTGTAAAAGAGAAATAACTAAATTCAAAAGCAGTAAAATTTCACTTATATCAAATCATCAGTAGTTTTATAAACAGTTGTGTTTTTATTCAAATTGTTCCAAACTTTATTTTCTTAGTAGGCCTACTGCATAGTTTTAGTCAAATCAGTAAATCAGTAAATCAGTAAGTTGTTGTTTCATGCATGTAATTAACCACATGCTATATCGAGACCACATCTATCATTGCGCCATATCTATTATGTTTTATAAGGTTGACGTTATGGAGTGACAAAACCAGGGCTTCAACAGTAGTAAAAAAAAGAAAAAAGTAAAACTTCAGCAGTGTATGAAAAACACATAAAAAACTTTATAAATTAAAAGAAAGCTGTTAACAAAAATTAAGGAATTTTATAAGTACAGATAATATGTGGCTAAGTATGATCTTCTTGGTCGATAACCTTAGTTAAATAACGAATATTAGGATCACCTTTATTTGCTACCACCTTAACCAAAACTGATAACGGACTCTACCTGTAAATTTCAGTTATTGATGAGAGACTCATCCGGGATTTTTATTTATTAACGTAGTAATCAGTGTAAAAAAGTCGGATTGAAAAGGTCACAGTAGCAACAACTAAGTTTAGTCTTTGAAATGTAAATTACAAAGTTTCGATACGAAAAGTTACCTCCATCACAATAGCCATTGAGGTTCAAGCTAAAACTTATTTTGAGGATAAAATATACCTTAGTTTCAGATAATGATATATTAAGCATGTTCCTTTACATACTCTTATCTAATTTGCTTATACTACTTATTGATTTTGTTTACAACCAAATTAGCTAAAAAAATTGTCAAATCATAATTAGGTAGAATGCTGTTTAATGACACTTTATGGTAGAATTAAAATGAATTAATTGTGTAAGAATATAATTTGTTTCCAACTATATACTTAAGAGAAATTGTATAAATTCTTAAACAAAGCCTTTACCTATGATCTTAAGTAAAACCAAAGGGAAATACTCACAGACATAAATATATTTTACAAACTACTGAAAAGTAACTTCTCGGCTTTTTTTATAACTGTTAAATTGTATTTTTACTTTACGTAAACGCGGCTGACAAACACTTTAAGTCTTGAAATGTCCGCAGTCCCACATGAAAAATTCATAAGTCTCCCTAGGTTCTTTGTTTGGTCTTACCTGCAGAACATAATAGCTTTAATAATCTAGCCAATAATCTAGTTAGAGTAAACAATAAGTCAAAGCCAATATTGTTTAAAAATATTTGTTGTGTAAACCTTGATTTAACCGCTAGTATAAAGTGGTTATATTCATATTATTGAAAGGTTCAAATGTATTTGCATTCTACAATTTGACATAACATTTAAGTTCAATCATCTAAAAATGTAAAATATTTACGTGTAAAAAATAATCTTCCAATGGCATAAATGACGAACAACTCTTGAAAACTTGCAGTAAAATTTACCACAGCTAAAACTGACCGATTGAAAACAATAAATCATAGAATTTTCAGTCAAAGCGGTTCGGCTGTGGACATAAACGTTCTTCCATTAATCAGACGGATTATGAGTTGCGGTGCCGTTTGTCACAGTGACAAAACACTATTGCAGTGTTACAATATACCCGATTTTTTATTATCATGGTCTGTCATGTAGGAAAATGAAAAGTAAAGGTTCATTGTCTGGCTAAAGAAAATTTTCTTTCAGCTTAATTTCATTACTTACTCGTCTCATTGTTGCCAGGGACTAATGATAAGAAGGTCGATGGCACCAAAAATATACAGCCGAGAGAAAATAATGTGCTTTTTCTAAGTTCTACCTTCTTCTATCTAGTCTCCAGGCCTAGCTAGGGTTATGCCCAGTCAATGAGGATGTGACAGTATCATTCAGGAAATGGATAATATATTTTTCTAGTAATATTATGGTATATTATTAGCCAAAATAGATACAAAACATATAAATGTTGGCTAGAAACAGGCTTGGTGTACCAAATTTAATAAATGTAACATGCAAAAGTCATACTAACTTGTTTGACTTGATACGAATTTAAATGGCATGTTTCAGTACTATATATAACATTGGAATGTTTTCCACCATAACATGTCATTTGTTTGAGAGAAGTAATAATCAGACCGTAACAAATTAGTATAAGAACCCTATTGAATTCAGGCTCAATTTTAAGAAGCATTGGGAAACAAACTACTTCTTCAAAGCAAAAATTAAATCAAATGTTCTGTACCCCAGACAATAGAAAGTTTTCAAGTAAAAATAATACTAATTAAACAATTCTGATAAACTAGAAAATCCGCCTGAAAAAGTCCTTTCATGCTTGGTCTAGACAAAACAACACCTCTCAGGAGCTCATGTATAGCCACAAAAATAACATTTTAATATTGGAGGTTTCCATTGGTATGGTTAAAGCTAATTAATTCAAATGTTTACATTTCTTGAGAGAGTTTTCAAGAAGAGAGTTTTCTTGATCGTACTCGTTTTATCTTTAAAGGAAACATTGTAAACATTGTGTTATACCTTGGTCAAAGTTAAGTACCAATGAGATAAGTAGACATTTCCTCTAGCCAAGGTCACAAACAGTTTATTTTAATTTAATTATATTATTGACCGGCTGATATCTTTCCGGAATGTGAAATAATTCCTGATCATCATGATTATTCAATCTTGACATCTGGTAGATTATATCTTTAAAATATACAATTGAAGTTAACTGGTGGTATTTTTCTTTTTTTAGGAAAAAATACCACCGAGGTTTTATGTCTTTGAACAAAAGAGTTGTTTCCCTTGAGGATTTGGATACCGACACATATAACAGGTGATCACAAACGACGTGGAACGATTGTGTTACATTTACACGGGATATTCTTGTAATATAAGCAGGCCTTTGGGCTTCATTGCTCTACATTTACAACATTCCTTTCAAAACATTCATTTGAAGGAAGAAAGACCTGTTGATAATAAACTATAAATACAAGACGAATTTATGGAATTAATTAATTAATTAATTTATGAATCCCAAAATAAGCATAAGACACTTGAAACACATTTAAAACTCGGTTATTTTCACTCTTACAAAAAAAATATTTTCTTTTATAAACAATAGTGTGTTTTCTTCAGAGGGTTTGGATCCAGATACAGACAATAAGTGAGCACAAACGACGTGGAACGATTGTGTTACACTTACACGTGGTAGTCTTGTAATACAAGCAGGTCTTTCACTTTTCCTTTGTTCTAATAAACTAATATCGAAGAAAAACGATATACAGCTTTTTCTTAGCTCATAGTTGTCCAAGGTATACACATATTGTTATTATTAAACAAATGAATTACGTGGTTTGTTAAATAAACTCATGGTAATGTTAGCCTATTTTAATATGTACTTATACATTTAATAAATCATCCAAGTATAATTATGGTTGATGGATTCACCAGGCTTTCTATCGTAATGTATTATTTGTGACTCATATTGGTTTACTAATCTTTATTTGTAAGACGTTGAGAGTGTATATATCTTGAGGCATTTTCACTGATGTGATAGGATAAAGGCTAACTCAATAAATAGGCGTATAACCATTTTATATTTATACAGTTGTTTAAATTTTTTTCAAGGAAAAAGCACGTCTTAAATTTTCAAGAATACTATTGGAAATATCTTTAAACATGTGTTAATGGTAAAAATATTACTTTTTGAACAAAAATATTGCAGTAATCAATGAACAATTGTTTTTTACCAATGTTAAGGAGCATAAAAATCATGGCAATAATCTTAACATAATAGTTTGGCAATAATAGTACAGTAATTGCTTCTAATTTAATAGGTATAAAAATGATCACGATTTGTTTGAACTAGGGTTTGATTTGAAAAGGCATCATTCAGATGATAAAAATTACTTTAATAAACGAGGAATAGGCCTACCAATGTACAGCACAAACTAGGCATTCTAAGATAAAAATAATCCATCAAATAAACGTTACGTTCATAAAGTATTATATTATTATGATTATACTACTCCTTTGAAAATTCACATTTGGTACTAATTCAATAAGTATTTTGCTATTATAAGCAAAACATAATGAAAACCTTTAAAACTTTAAATGCGTGCATGTCCAGCATTAAAACTCTATCCTTACAACATTTATGGTAATGCGGTGTATGTTTTGTCCAGGGAGATGTTGTTTTTGCCCGGCCTAAGCCTAATGGTGCTTTTGGGGGCAGTTTGTCTCGTGTTTTGTGTGTTCATATTCACCCTTTAAATTTTTTTTTTTTTTATTTACTATCATTGTTCCTAATTTATTTTAAGGTGCTTCAATAATGATTCCTTATTGATTCCCCAACAATTACTTGTATCTTCTAAAATCTTTCCACCATCATGTTTGATTAATTGATTAAATACTTTACTTCGTTTGTAACATGTGTTCAACTGTGGCCTTCTTACACAATTTAAAACAGTTAACCATTAACAATTAACAGCTTTACAACTGAAATTATTCGTTCACAGATTGCTACATAAATTTAATATTTTTACACTTCAGGCCTATACCTTTAGTTATTTAAGCAGCTTGTATAGTTGTAAGTGTAAGTGGTGAGTCACATTATACGGCGTGAGATGTAGAAATATGAAAATGTAAGAGGGTTATTTTTACCGGTTTAGGGGTTAATTGTATGTTCTGCTATTTACAAACCAATTCTGTACTATCTAATACAATTAGTTAAATTGTCCACATATTAATACTTTCATTATTGAGATAGTAGTAGTATTTTACGCATTAAATTGTCAGTCTTACAACGATTGGATTTTATAAAAAATTAATAAAGCTAAAGTCTGGCATCATTGTGGGGTGGCAACACTGTGATAAAAGGCCCTGCAACTAATTATCAGCCTGATTAATGGATTCCCGTTTCTGTCCACAAACAAACCGCATTGACAGAAAAGTACTATGATTTATCGTTTTCAATCGGTTCGTTTTTATTTGTCATTGAATTGGTACGAAATGAGGGTCAAATGTGTATATCCTCCTAAATAGATGGTAATGTCAAAATAAATTTTTAGAGGAATAACATTTTTCGACTTTATAATATTTTAGGCCTTGACAAGCTTTGAGTAATCTATATTTACCCTAGACTTTAGGATTTTAGAACTAGTCTATCTAGCCCTTAGTGGTCTGCTAACCAGGATCATCTGTTAGTAGGTGGAATATTAAGAAGTACCTCGGCTATCTAAAACGACACGCTATTATAAATACTTATAAATAAATATCATTACGCAATTTCTTCAAAAAACAGTTACAGATAAAAGCAGCATTGCTCAAAACGTTTCCTCCAATTCCACGCAGGACGGACCGTTGAGACGAGACAAATTGTGACAAGTGACATCTGAGAATTTACGAGTCGTCTCGAGATAAAAACGGCATTTAAATATGTATGGAGCTTATTTGCCATTGGTTGTATGCTAAAATAAATATTTTTATTTTAAAGTAACAAGAGACTTAGTTTGAGCTTTCTTTCTGAGGGTTTCCTATGGTGAAGATATTGATACATAGTTATCTTATGACTCTTAAGTGTTTGTAGACTACTTTATGTAGTAAAATTAAATTAAATGTTGAAACTATATGGGTTTTATGCATTTTCTTTCATAGAATAGGTATGTTTTTTGATAAGAAAACAATGAAACTGCGTTGTATAATTGGTATGCTATGACGGAGTTAATGATTATTGACTGGACCACGTAATTTCAGCCCTAAAGGTTGAACAACACGACTATCAGTGGTTTTAAACCGTGTGATATTCCCGTAATAAACATTCTTGGTGAACACATAAACTGCATCATATTTAATAAGTATTTTTGTGATACATTTTTCACTTTTTACAACATTCAATTGACGATGGCGTGAAACAGTCCAGTTGATATAACTCGAGACATCCAACAATGTAAGTAGGAAAATGTTCTGCTACTGAATGCGTTGTTGTTTTACATTTAAAATGTCTTTTACAAATAGATTCTCGTGTGAATAATATCTCAAGACAATCACGTTCTTTAGACATAACTCATGGTGACTGGGAAAAGCATTGCTGCTCTTGACACTAGTTTTATAAAATGTATTATTTCTATTGTCCTGCATCAGTCAACGATTGAACATTTTTTTAATCATGCCTTTTAACATTAATAGGCTATCAGAGTACCACGGTAAAAAATCTGTGCATATGCAACTGCAGAGTCTCATTTTGAATACAGTTTAATTAAAGTATGGCTGCAGCTGGGTCTTTATATTAAATTTGTAGTGGGTCAAACCATAGATAAAAGGAGTACTTCTTTTAATCTATGGTCAAACGTTTTCAATCTTCAATAAGCTGTATTACAAGTCTTCTTGAAGATTTTCTAATCATTAACGAAATTACAGTGCATGCTGGTGCGACATTTTGCTTGACCTGCACTAGACAAAATGTTGTGCGTTGGGAGTTGATTTCCTCTACTCAGGATTGAGGTTAAAAGACTAATCTTAATCTTAGTCTTTTAATGAAATTATAAAATTAATTTCTTCATTTGATTGGTTTGTATGTATAGTTTTTATTGTTTATTTATTTTTAAATTTTGGAGCACAAGGTAATAAATTAAGCTCCGTCAATGGTGCTAATATTATTATCTATTTGAGTAAAAATAAGCAATGAATCTAGTATTCAGTGACCTTTAAATAGGTGTGTGATGATACCGTGAATTGATTGTTTGTAGGTAGCTTTAACTGAAGTTTAACTCATTAAGTTAAAATTTGAAACCTAATATATTTCTTACTCAAATTATGAATGATTTGGGGAATAACTCAAAATGTCTGTGTAGCTAGATAAAGGGGTGTGTTGTGACATGTAAAATGTCGTTTTATGAACGAAATCTCCCGAGAATAATGTCTTGAGACAATCACGTTCTCCAGACATAACTCATGATACGTGACTTGGAAATGCACTTCTGCTCTTGACACTAGCTTATCAGAAAATGTATTATTTTGATTGCAATGGTGTAAACCGACATTATAGTCATACCTTTAAAACACTACAAATACTTTACTTAATTGAAGATGTGTGCGGGTGCAACAGTGGATTTGCATACATTTGGACGGATTGGTGCACCTCCCAAGTTCCATTTGGAATATATTTTAATTAAACTTTTAACCATGGGCTGCTAGGAGTCAAGCTTTTAATACGGAGTTGGTTAGTACTTTCGAACGTTTGTAAGTGATTACGAGCCTTCTAGAAGAACTTCAACAATATTTTATAAAAAGACAAAGCTTGCTGATATGAATCTGTGCAATAACTGCTTTGAGCAAATAATAAGGACGAGGGGAACGTTAAGATGTAAATTATTTAAGAAATGCAAATGTACTGATTAAATAAAACCAGTGGACAGAACTTTACCCTTTTATAATGGATAATATAACAGAGCGTAACCACTTAAAATCCTAAAAAATCGAATAAATATATTCAGAATTTAAATTTTTAAATATACAAATTTACGCTGACTAAGATATTGACGTTAGATAAGCAAATCAATTTTAATTTTAAAATAATTTTTTTTGTTTTTTGCGTGATGAAATAAGTTGACCAAAGTAATTAATCTTATTGCCAATAATAATTGGACGTTAGTAACTTATTTTGGTCAATGTAAACCTTAAATACAGGAAATTAATACAATAATCATTTGTTATAAAGTCTAACTCAAAATGTTTATCTATATAAGTAACGTAATTACAACCAGTATACAACCACCTTGGATGATTTAAATATTGAGAAAACGGCTCCAACAGTTCACCATAAATGCATAAATATGCCATTTTGGTCCAATAAAATTGAGCGTTTTGCTTTAGTCAACACTTGTAAAGCATCACAAATTTGTAGTTTTGACCTATACAGTCAAGAATCAAGAATCAAGAATATTTATTTGCCATTAAATAACAGAACGTTACAATAGGCATCGTCAGTGCAAAAATACATCACAGTCAGTCTATAATACAATCAGTCTTAGCGTCTAAAAATTCATCTACAGTGTAGAAAGCCTTACTTTTTAACCATTTTGTAATTACACCATTAAATTTCTTAATAGGCAACAGCCTCACAATCTCTAGCAGTTTATTGAAGAACAACAGTTGTTGGTATTTATGGCTCTTAAAGTACTTGTGCAATCTAATATTAGGTTTAACAAGATTACCTCTATTTCTTGTGTCATGATCATGAACTGATAACTGTTGATTAAAAGTTTCTAAATTAGATTTAACAAAAATAAGATTGCTGTGGATGTAAATACAAGCAAGGGTCATTATATTAAATAGTGGAAAAATTGTTCTACAAGAGTCTGAAGAATCTAGCCCAGCCATAACTCTGAGAGCCTTTTTCTGCCATGTGAAAGCATCTATGGCAGAGGGTGAATTGCCCCAGAGCTTTATTCCATACAATAGATGTGTGTGGAATAGACCAAAGTAGGTCATAAGCAACACATCTTCACTGACACATGTTTTCAGTTTTCGCAGTAGACACACTACTCTAGACAGCTTTTTACATAGACTATTTACATGTACATCCCATGAGAGTTTACTATCTATAGATAGATACCTAGTAAATTAACAGGTTTAAATAAATCTTCATCACAGTTAATATCTATCACATTTTCCAAAGAAAATAAAATATGTACGGGTTTGTCATTGTTTAAAACTAGGTTATTTGCTGAGAACCACTCTTGGACTTGTGCCAAAGCTCTATTCCGTTTTGTCAAAACATTTTCCAGATTAAGATCAGAATGAACAAGGGTTGTATCATCAGCGTACAGTATTGACATGGCAGTGTTATTACAGCTGAAGTCGTTCACAAAAACTAAAAACAAAAAAGGTCCAAGTACGGATCCTTGTGGCACTCCGGCATGTATATTTGCAAAGTTTGAAACCCTATTATCTAAACTAACAAATTGTTTTCTATTACTAAGGTAACTTTCAATAAGCTTCAACTCCATATTTCCAACCCCATTAAAGTCTAACTTCTTACATAGAATAACATGTGATACAGTGTCGAAGGCTTTACTTAAATCTAAAAGGCTAGAACTCACAAAACACTTGCTCTCAAAACTATTCAAAATGTGATTTACAACAGATTCTACAGCATCCACTGTAGAGTGCTTAGGCCTGAAACCAAATTGGTAACCATACAACAAATTATTATCCACAAAATATTTATAAAGTTGAGTAACTAAACAAGATTCTACAATTTTACTTAAAATAGGAGCAATGGTAATAGGTCTATAATTTTCAGGGTTTTCTTTATCACCTTTCTTATAAATAGGGGTAACTTTAGATGTCTTCAGGCAATCTGGAAAACAACCTTGGACAAGAATTAAATTAATGAGATAGGTCAGAGGTTCTAAAATTAAACATATTATATTTTTAATTACACAGTTTGAAATACCATACACATCTTCGCTACGGGAATTACTCATTTTACCAACAACAGCCTCCACAGTTTTTTCTTCAACAAGTTCCCATTGAAATTTGTTGCTATTGTCATCTACAGTTACAAAGTTAAAATTGTTTAGGTATTCAGAGAAGGCTACACTATTAACATTTGGGTCTTTGCCGTTCATGACATTTGCAGAGACGTTTACAAAATAATTATTAAATATATCTGGACAAATAGGTATTTGAGGTTTTGTTACTACTTCTAGCTTACATTCCTTCTTAGCAACTGTCCAAGAAGCTTTGCATTGATTTTTTGCATTGGCAATATACTTATCATTGGCTGATTTCTTAGCCTTACTGATGGCTAAGTTATAAACTTTTTTTAAACACTTAAAATTCTCTTTGTCTTCTAACATTTTGGTATGCTTCCATTTATCTCTTAGGGCTAACAAGTGGCTTCTTATTTTATTCAGTTCTGGTGTAAACCATTTAAGACCTACAGCTAATTTCTGTTTATTATTTACAGCTACTTTAGGACAACAAATATTATAGTACATAGTCAAAACATTTATAAAATTATCAGCAGCTTCATTTGCATTTATACTACCATATAGATTACTCCAGTCATTACCTGCTAAACATTCCTTAAAATTAAGCATCCTTTCCTCTGAACACAATCGTTTCAGACGCTTAACTGAAGGTTGGCTCTCACCTTTAATTGAATGTGACTCATTCATTAGTTTCCATTTTACCCATACCCCAGCATGGTCAGAGATAATAAGTCTTATGAGTTATGCACTCTTAGAACAGATTTAAAGTAAATAATAGATAAATAAATTTTAATAACGTATCTCCGATTTCTTCTATTACTTAAAACTATTTAAAGCTATCTACTACTTAAAAGTGTTTTGATGGTTATTCTAGAATTGCATAGTTATAATCTTTAAAACGGTCAAAAACTAATAATGTACGCAAATTTTAAACTAGTTTGGTATATACATTCTAGATTATATATAAACTAGGTTTCCTTTGCGTTTTAAATTTAATTGTTATGTGCACAAACCAGTTTTATATATAAAAACAAACATATACCAATTATAAAACATTATCAACCCTTAGAAGGGTCCTTTGGAAAAATTGAATGTTTTATCATTTTTCCAAAGACATAAACATTGCAAGCAATTTTCTTTTATGATAAAAAGTAGCAAGCTCTAAGTTTTTAGAGATGACAGTTAGATGATAGTGGTGCGATGATTTATAATATATAAGATGACAGTTTCAATTCCTTTCAAGGGCTTATTTCAAAGATGACAAATTACATCATTCGTCCCGATTTAACGTACGGCTTTAAATTACTCTCTTATTACTCTCGTATAGTAATTAAGTTTATTAGCAAGAGAACCTTATCACATGAGTGTTTTTGTCAAATCTTTCATATTGGTACAACAAATAGAATTAAAGTTAACTACAACAGAATCTGTTATAACAATACTGTATTGTAAAATAACTATGATTATGATATAAAGGTAGTGTAAACGATACTATAACTGAAAAATATATTACTTTAACTCACGTTTTACTACAGTAAAATATGCAATAATCGCAAATATATGAAATTCTTTGTTATATGATTAGTATACGGTAATTAAATGTGTTTAACTATTAGTTTAAGAATACATATCATTTTAATCGGTGTAAAAACACATGATGTTTTCAGTAAAGATAAGATAAAAGCTTTTTTCTGAAATATGGCTAACTTATTGTGTATAATCTATTGTAAATATATTTTATATTGTGATACATAAATGGGAAATACAACATAACCTGGTTGTGACAATAACCTTGCCTACATGATAGAAGAGTCTCCAGTAGTGCAGCCACTCGTTCGAGACGTATTGTGAAGGTTGTGTTTTGGTGCAGTGAGTGTCATATCGTTCGGTTCTCACTATATATGATTGGCCAAAACCATTTAATTAAACTATTCATGCAGTTCATTTACAGTTTCATTAAATTTCGTGTTGAATGTAATGATCTTTAACTTTATATTTATTACAAAAGCGTTTGTACAACGAAAGTATGAACCCTAGCTGTATCATCATTGAGAGATATTGTAGCAAGAACCAGCGTCCTTCGAGATTACAACCCTCTACCCTACACGACAAAAACAACCCTTGCGCTCGCTTTGGCCTTGATTTGTTTTAGTTATCTACGGATAACTCTTGCACAGATTTGATTAGTTTATTTTATATAACTATACGTATATTCCTTTAATACCTTTACCTTTAATACCTGCTGCGACGTCATTGACCAGATTTTCTGGTAGTAGTTCATTATTCATGAAATACATCTTTAGGAATACCACAAACTCAAGTGGATGGTATATGATAAATAACAACTTAACATTTTTCTTGAAAATTTGATTGAAGAGTTAAGACCAATTTTAAACTTGTATCTGATAAAATGAACTGCTTAAGTCGTCCCCATTGTTGATGTCGAATCAGCCTAGCTAAGACTCCGAAAACGTAAATATCATTAAAGGGTATATGCCTAAATCTCGTAATTTTAGCATGCACTTTGTTAAAACTGTATTCGGATAGACATAAACAAATGGACATCCTCAATGTTTTGTTGATATTTCATGTTAACTTCTTTTTACTCATAACATGATACTTTTGATGTAAAAATGTAGATGGCTATTGAGCATGTTTTTCATATAGTACGAGTTTGAGTATAATACCAAAAAATATTTAAAATGTTGCTATCATGCTACAAATATTTTTAATAATGACAAAAAAACACGTTTAATTCTACTTTACTCGTAAAAAGCGTATACGGGTAATACTTTAGTGATATTAATTTTTTTCACAATAGAAAGCATTAATTATTTACAAAACCATACACTTCCTCATTCTATAACTCACCATTATAAAATGTCATACAATATAAATGCTGGAGTAATTTCCATAAAACCAAATCAACTACGTTTCATATTCTGTAATTGTGCACTATTTCACCAATTCCGTACGAAATATGTATGCAAAATTTACGGGATTCAAGGTGGAAAACATCTGGGTAAAACAATGGGTGGAATGCCGATTATATTAATTAACGAGGAGTATCAAGAGGAAACTCACTAAGGTAGACCAATTCAACCTAAAGCGAAAATTAACTTGAACTAAGACTATCAGTTCTCATTGTGTCTCAGACCAAGTTCACAGCCCATTGTGCCTGAAAGCTTGATGCCATCGTCTGATAGTGACTTCTTTGTTGAGTGGTTATTAATGGTATCCACCAGCTCAATTAACCTAAAATCTTAAGCCTTCACTCAAGTTAGTGTATGTGTCTAGACTCAACTACAATTTTTTGCATTTCCACTAAACGATTATACTCTGATGTCTATGAAAATCCGTCTTGTATCACAATATTGTGGATTTTCTATTTCAGAAATTCATTCAGCTTTTCATTTGAGTTATTATAGTAACTAGTCATAGAATTTCTCAATCCAAAGTTTATTATGTATAGCCTACTCTACCTATCACTTGAGTGAGTTGTTTACCACTGTTTGTTTTCTATTGTGTGTATTGACATATGTGGTTGTACAGTTTCCATGTGGTTACAATAGCTTACAACAACCAACCGTCTAACAACCGATAGTTTTATAAGTGAAGATTGTTTTAGATCCATAAAAAGAGTAATAAATATTAAACATTGAAATTACTCTACATATACCGACAACATTAGCTTTTGAAAACAAAAAAGTAGTTAGTAAAATTAATTATTTAAAATGCCCTCATGGTTGAATTTTGTATAGTCAATTGCTCTACTCAAAGATAGGGTTATTTTTTCTAAGTTTTTGTGCAAATAAAGCATAATTTGGACTCCAAATCACTAGAGTAACACGGTTAAGTAGCTAAAACGATTAAAGATTAGGGGAATCTTAACCCTGACGATTAGAGAAGCCTCCTGCTAAACAAAGATTGACCAAGAGCTGAATATTTTAACAACACTAAATCACAAATTTCCAGGATTAAAACTCATAAAGAACAAATTATTAAACGAAGAAATGCTTTAGTGTTATGACAGAGACCAATATGGAAAGTTGTGTACAAACTAGATTTATTGACCTGAGTGTCCACAGTGTAACGGTGTAATGTGTCCCTGTTGGGGTCGTAGGTCATCGTTGACCTCTTCTGTGTGACGGTGGGGAACTGTAAATCTCATTTACTCCGAACTTTCCTTCTCAATCACAGTTATGACCTCCGCCATCCCGCAGATATAACTTATACGCTGACGTATACAAGATTAACTGTACACTAAAAACCCTGAATTCAGATAAAAATACAAACTAAAATTAAATTAATTATAATATATCTTGTTAAGAATTAATTCAAAACAATTGCGTTTATGAAGAATTTTCCCTGATCAGATTCAATCTTCCGATGGGCAAACCGAATTTTAACATTTGTTAGGACTAGGCTAAAACCACCTAAAAAATAATTGTTCCACATACTATCTCTAAACAACCTTTTTACTTTTAACTAAATACATTTTTGGAGTGTACAATAAGCTTCAATACAACTTTGCTAATATAAACCGTCAGAGAAAACTACGTGTTTCCTTTTTGATGAAATATTGTCAGAATGGTTTTGTATATCAAGATAACATGAGGCAAAACCCAAAAATAATGGTTGAAGTCTTGGGTAAAAAAACTGCATGAAAGCCGTGGTCTTCTTTCTTTCTCACGTTGATGTTTGTTTCTTCTTTTTAGCCCCACCTTCACATCCTTGGACGCTAGGTTCTAGCCCGTAAATGTTTAACACATTACTTCAGGCTAGTCCTATAGGTCATTATAACACATTGTCACATTATCACATGGATAAAATACACTGGTGATTGACTGGATTCAACCCGTGACCGCGAGCTCCGAAACCCCACGCTCTACTACTAGTCTGTTCCCCACTCACGTTGATAGTATTTTAACATTTTAATACAATTAATAATTTTGGCTGGTTCCATAACCTACCCAGCTTGGATTATCAAAAAGGACTTTCAAATTTAAAGGCTCGATATCTGACATGTCTAGACTATTGAATGATGTATCTTATGAAATAATATATTTACAAAGCTCATAAAAATGTCGATAAGTAAGTAAATGATAATTTTCAATTGTAAAAGTATGATGCACGAGTATATAATTTAGTTTCACCGTGCACCACCAGCTATTGTGTGTGAGAAAACTTTTCATCACAAAAGCTGATGTAATTTCCATCACAAAAGCTGATGTAATTTCCATCACAAAAGCTAAAACTTGCGTTGCTTGTTTCGCTGTAAAAAGATACTTTTAAGTCAACTGAGAAAAGTATAACATACTGCTTCATTATTATGAGTCTGAAACATGGTTAATATAACTTGTGTGAAACTTTAATTTCATGTAGTACGTTTATCTCTGTTTGTTTATTTTTACCTAGCTGAGATAAACTTGGTTTTAGATAAATGAATACGATAAAAGTGTAGTTGTAAATTGATGAACATGTTTAGATGAAAACTGCTTGCCTTAAATGTATGACTAATAGCATGATATTAAAATTAACATGTATTTTTTCTTTTCCCTATAATGTTTTAGAATATGGTAAAGTTGAGAGTTTTAAATGAGTTAGTTAAAGTTGAATTTATAAAGGTGAGATTGAAACTCATTTGAGGATGTCAACAAGAAAGACGAGGGTATAAATCTTGTACTTTGCTCTCTTGAATATTAGGAACGAAAAATCTAAATAATAAAATGACAGGAAATGTTTTCGGCTGTGAAGCAGTATGGTTGTTGAAATGTTATAGTTTATTATTTTCAGCAATATCCAAGGGAAAGGTGAATTAACTACAATTAAAATAAAATACATCACTTAAAAAAAGTCCTTCATCTTTTTAGTTTTGCCTGCAGATAAGTAGTTCCTGTGTATGTGTGCTATAAAAATATTAGCACTTCATTTCTTTTGTAGTTAAAGTTTTAATGTATTCAATTTACTGTAAATTACAGTAATGACATTAAATTACTCTAAAACCATTCATGAAATTCACGTGGTAGACCTATTTGGTTTTACTTAAATTTACTCAAAATTGTAACTTCAAATGTTCTTGTTGACATTCAATAGTAAATGTTTAACCTTATAAATAAATAACATTATCATTATCATCGGTGGCCGAATTGATATTATAATATCTTATATAGTATTTGATACTAGAATGAATCTACAAAATGCAGCATATGAATATACTTGATCTTTTTTAATTCGACAAAATTACAAACTGATGTTAACCTAGATATTGATTTTACTGATTTGCGTTTATCACAAGCTCAAATAAAAACACGAGTGGCACAGTTTGTAATGCTGATAAAATGTTTGTATTCACTCCCTGGGGACTCAATGTTTTTGTCAATTGCTTGGACGATTTAGGTTGGTAAACAATATTGTTGTTTTCCTGTGATTAAGTATAAATATTAGTAAACCTATAAATTTGTTTAGACATATTAGTTTAATATGATGTATATTTATATTTTTATTATCATTCAGTTGATTGTTTTTGAAAGATCACTCTTAATATAAAAAATGTTTGTTTATTAATTATTAATAAATTATGTTGACAAAATATAACACACTGTATATGTTTTGTGCAATATATTAGAGTTTTTATTTTTTTATCTGATCAATTTTTTTATCTGTATGCAATTTACCAATTATCGGTAATGTTCTCTTTTATTTTTGTAACTTCCATTTCAATTAGCTTACAGAATGGCACAAATGAGAATCTTGAAACTACTTTCAAACGACCAGACTTAAGACATAGTATAAAATATATACATGTATACTGTATGTAAATTATCGTTCATATAAATGCAAATACAGGGAACCAAATACATAATTCTAGGATGTTTTAGTTTACTATTAAGCTTGGCACTAAATCCTGGTCTAAAATTGAATTTATCCTTCCAATAAAATATATTAGCAACCCATATTACAGCAATTGCATTTTAGCTGTAAAACCTAATACATACATTTTTTATGCTCAATAGTATTTTACGAACTTTACCATCTTTTGCAAGGTGACACCATATAAATTAGGTAAAAAGTAGGAATACTTTCTTCAACAACACAGAAAAGCAAACCGCATCAAAGCATGAGCTGGGGTCGCCTCAAAACATATCATTTACATAAAGTTACCCTTCATTGAAACACCATGTAAAATTCATCCACAAAATAACATTGCTAAGACAAAGTTCATCTGGGAAGAAATAATAGGTACTATCCTGTAACATTATTTGTTTAATGTATTATAGGCCATTTCGTAATAATAAAATATAGTTTTTTACAATTTCAATAGCTAAATGCATAAGAATGATGGACAATTGGACATATTGGCGATGGATACAAATTTTATATTCAATCAATTAAATAAATGTAAGCAAAAATCATCTAACCATATTCTCTGGATAAAATATAACTTACATAATGAGCTAAATAGCTAAAAATTAACACTATCTGTCATTCGATATTTTTATCATGCTATAAATAGATAAATAGCAACAACGTATTTTAAACAATTAATTAAGGTTTTATGAAAGTTGTATCCTGCTATATTTAAAACATACATGATAATTTTAAGACTAATTTTTTAATAGAAATTAGGTTATCTTATTTCCCAGTAACGCTATCTAAAACATGTCTTAAGTACTGTTTTAGTGATATTCTTGCTTTTGTCAAACCGTTTGTAAATACAAATCGTCACTTACAGTTCCAACACGTGTTTTAGCTAAACAATTCAACTTTAATCCGCTTCGTATTTACATAAAGTTAGATTTTATATCGACAAAACAAATGATTCATTACATCAATTTTAAAGAAAGACGTCAAAGAAATTGTGGAATTTTGAAACTAATCAGCCAACAGAATCACCAGAAAGTAAAAATTGATATTTTTTATATTAATATAAGATGCATTAGTTTTTTTGGATTTTTATCCATACTTTGGTAAATGTTTGTATTTCTTGTTTAAATGTCCTTTATTCTCCTACTTCCTTAGCCTTGTTACACAAAACAAGCTTACGTCTTATCACTCACCTCCTCCCTCAATTCTTTCTTTTTATACTTGTGGCTCACCAAGGCCCTTATCTGCTTATCATTAGCTGACCACCGATAATAAGCGGGTAAAGTTATTTACCTCGTTTATAATAAACCATTTATTTTATTTCCTAGCTATTTAAGCTAGGAAAGAAATTATATTACTTTATTTGCTTCCTCGACGACTTTCTTAGGTCGTGGCACGTTGCAGCTTAATTCCTTCAAGAGAGTAAAAACAAACAAATCACAGACCTTTTACAGTACGGTAAAAAAAAAAAATTCAATATGTATTAATGAAACATGAGTGAGTAGTAATAATGAGAACTAGCCCATGAAAAGATTACGAAAAATTGTTTAAAGGGTGTATTTCATATCCAAGCGTATTCATACGTTCGATAATGAATTCATTATCAGTTATCGATAAATTTTTGGAGACCTCGATGCACTCTTGGGTGCGTATTTAAAACTGAATATGAGTTCAATGTGAGTGCGGAATGGATTTTGACGTCCAGTGTACTGTATTGCTTTATTTTCGTTCGTTAGGACCATTAATTATTTGTCCAATAATCAAAGACAGCTGGGTTCAATTTCAAGTCATCGAAAATAAACTGAATTTCTCATGATCTTTAGGCTGATTATTAGGACAGCACTATAACCACTCAGATGCTCTTATGTATTAATAGAAGGTAGAGAATCTTGAAGTGTAAATTGTATTTGTGTTTTAGAAAGCAAAATAAAAGTATTTTAAATCAACGTAACTGACGTTACCCGTGTGAATAGGGAGTCTTAAGCCCTTACTCTCTGCTCTTAAAGATCTTAAAGATTACTCTCTAATTTTGCGGCAATTTGTAAAGGTACAATTTTAAACGGTGTCACAAAACTTCAAAATATGTAATATTGTACAAAGTTTTACATAAAAGTAAGCATAAGTGACCAGTAATTTTGTGATGTCTAAACTTAAAAGAAAGTCATAGATTATCCAAAATATAATTAGTATAACGTTTTAAATGTTTAAGTAACATAAAATATGAAATAGTTTTTTAAGCTAAGTTAAACCAACTCGTGTTTATACAAAAGAGGTCGGAAGGTATAACTTAGAAAACCCCAAAGACAATGCTGGTCCCAATTTTCAACTCAAATAACGAATCGTGTTTTTTACAGTGATGGTATGATTCTTGAAACACTGTTAAGTAGACCGGTTCTTGTTTTGTTACTAGATTTTAAGTTCCTTTTTAGTTTTACGCTTTTAACAATTGTATCTGTTAAAGAGAAATAACAATTCAAAAGCAGTAAAATCGAACTTATATCAAATAATCAGTAGTTGTATAAAAAGTTGTTTTTTATTCAAATTGTTACACACTTTATTTTCTTTAGGTAGGAAGGCCTACTGCATAGTTTTAGTGCACTCCTTCAAATCAGTAAGTTGTTGTTTCATGCATGTAATTAAACACATGCTATATCTAGACCACATCTATCATTGCGCCATATCTATTATGTTTTATAAGGTTGACGTTATAGAATTTTACACAATCAGGGCTTCAACAGTAATTTAAAAGAAAAAGAAAAAGAAAAACAGTGTACGGAAAAAACACATAAGAAATCTTTATAATTAGAAAATTGAAATGATAAAAAAATATAGAAATTATTTTAGAAATTTAAATAATTTTTTAAACAGATATGTGGCTATGGATGTGAGGTACAAGTATGATCTTAGACGATAACCTTAGTTAAATAACGAATATTAGGATCACCTTTATTTGCTACAACCTTAACCAAAATTGATAACGGACTCTACCTGTAAATTTCAGTTATTGATGAGGGACTCATCTGGGATTTTTATTTATTATGTTTACAACATAGTAATTGGTGGAAAAAATTCAGTTTGAAAAGGTCACAGTAGCAGCAACTAAGTCTTTGGAATGTAAATTACAAAGTTTCAATACGAAAAGTTACCTCCATCACAATAGCCATTGAGGTTTAAGCTAAAACTTATTTTGATGATAGAATATACCTCTGTTTTAGATAATAAAATAAAAAACATTTATCTTTACACACTCTTATCTAATTTGTGTATATTACTTATTGAATTTGTTTACAACCAAATTAGCTTAAAAAATTGTAAAGTCATAATTAGATAGAATCCTGTTTAATGACACTTTAGGTAGAATTAAAATGAATTAATTGTGTCAGAATATTATTTGTTTCCAACTATATACTTAAGAGGAATTGTATTAATTCTGAAACAAAGCCCATATGATCGTAAATGAAACAATAGGAAAATATTCACAGACATGAAAATAAAATAATTTTACAAACTACTGAAAAGTAACTTTTTTTGTAACTGTTAAGTTGCATTTTTACTTTACGTTAACACATCTGACAAACACTTTAAGGTTTTGAAATGTCCGCAGTGTCACATGAAAAATTCATAAGTCTCCCTAGGTTCTTTGTTTGGTCTTACCTGCAGAACATAATAGCTTTAACGCCAATAATCTAGTTAGAGTAAACAATAAGTTGAAGCCAATATTGTTAAAAAAGGTTTGTTGTGTAAACCTTGATTTAACCGCTAGTATAAAGTGATTATATTCATATTATTGAAAGGTTCAAATGTGTCTTGTATTCTACAATTTGACATAACAATTAGGTTCAATCATCTAAAGTAAAAATGTAAAATATTTACGTGTAAAAAATCATCTTCCAATGCCATAAATGATGAACAACTCTTGACAACTTGCAGTAAAATTTACCACAGCTAAAACTGACCGATTGAAAACAATAAATCATAGAATTTTCAGTCAAAGCGGTTCGGCTGTGGACATAAACGTTCTTCCATTAATCAGACGGATTATGTGTTGCGGTGCCGTTTGTCACAGTGACAAAACACTATTGCAGCGTTACAATATACCCAATTTTTTATTATCATTGTCTGTCATGTAGGACAATGATAAGTAAAAGGTTCATTGTCTGGCTTAAGAAAATTTCCTTTCAGCTTAATTTCATTACTTACTCGTCTCATTGTTGCCAGGGACTAATGATAAGAAGGTCGATGGCACCAAAAATATACAGCCGAGAGAAAATAATGTGCTTTTCCTAAGTTCTACCTTCTTCTATCTAGTCTCCAGTCCCAGCTAGGGTTATGCCCAGTGCATAAGGATGTGACGACATCATTCATGAAATGGATAATATATTTGTCTAGTAATATTATGGTATATTAGCCAAAATAGATACAAAACATATAAATGATGGCTAGAAACAGGCTTGGTGTACCAATTTTAATAAATGTAACATGAAAAAAGTCATACTAACTTGTTTGACTTGATACGAATTTAAATGGCATGTTTCGGTACTATATAACATTGGAATGTTTTCCATCATAACATATCATTTGTTTGAGAGAATTAATAATAAGACCGTAACAAATTAGTATAAGAACCCTATTGAATTCAGGCTCAATTTTAAGAACCATTGGGAAACAAACTACTTCTTCAAAGAAAAAAAATCAAATGTTCTCAACCCCAGACAATAGAAAGTTTTCAAGTAAAAATAATAGTAATTTAAAAATTTCTGATAAACTAGAAAATCCGCCTCAAAAAGCCCTTTCATGCTTGGTCTAAAACGACACCTCTCAGGAGCTCATGTATAGCCACAAAAAATAATATTTTAATATTGGTGGTTTCCATTGGAATGGGTATAGTTAATTCAAATGTTTGCATGTCTTGAGAGAGTTTTCAAGAACAGAGTTTTCTTGTTTGTTCTCGTTTTATCTTTAAAGGAAAGGAAACATTGTAAACAATGCGTCATACCTTCCTTGGTCAAAGTTAAGTACCAATGAGATAAGTAGATATTTCTTTTAGCCAAAGTGACAAACAAAATTTTTTTATTGGATCATATTATTGACTGGCTAAGATCTTTCCGGAATGTGAAATAATTCTTAATTATCATAATTTTTCAATCGTCACATCTGCTAGATCATATCTTTAAAATATGCAATTGAAGTGAACTGATGGTATACTTCTTTTTTAGGTGAAATAATACCGATGTTTTATGTCTTTGAACAAAAGAGTTTCCCTTTGAGGATTCGGATACCGACACATATAACAGGTGATTGCAAACGACGTGGAACGATTGTGTTACATTTACACGGGATATTCTTGTAATATAAGCAGGTCTTTGGGCTTCATTGTTTTACATTTACAACATTCCTTTCAAAACATTCATTTGAAGAAAGAAAACCTGTCGATAATAAACTATAAATACAAGACTTAATTTATGAATCCCAAAATAAGCATAAGACACTTGAAACACATCTAAACCTCGGATATTTTCACTCTTACAAAACAAATATTTTATTTTATAAACAATAGTGTGTTTTCTTCAGAGGGTTTGGATCCAGATACAGATAGTAAGTGAGCACAAACGACGTGGAACGATTGTGGTACACTTACACGAGATAGTCTTGTAATACAAGCAGGTCTTTCAATTTTCCTTTGTTCTAATAAACTAATATCGAAGAAAAACGTTACTTGGCTCTTTCTTGGCTCATAGTTGTCCCAGATATACACATATTGTTATTAGGCAAGTTTTTCTGTCATCGTCATTAGGCATGTTTCTAAAACAAAACAAAAAAACGTCTAATAATACTTGTAATAATATAATAATATATATACTTAAACAGACTTACAAGACGGTAAATATATATAAAAGTTGTTAAGTGATTATCGATTTCGTTTGGACACCCTAATCATCATCAGACCCAATAGGCGAATGTTTTTCTGTCTTAATCAGATTTTTGACTATATTATTGGAAATATCTGAAAAAATTATTACATTTCAAACAAAAATATTGTAGTAATCAATGCATATTTAAATATACATTTTTACCTGTCTGGCTTTCATTTTATGTATATCAGCAATACATTCTGCACTTACACTTCTGTTCAGTCACGAGTCACGTATCATGATTTATGTCTAAGACACGTGACTTTCTCAAGACATTATTCTTGTAAGATAGCGTTTAAGAGACGACATTTTGCATGTCACAACAGCAAGCAGTAGCAGCACTTTTTCCCGTTAACGTATCATGAGTTATGTCTAGAATACGTGATCGTTTGAGAACAATATAATGGTAAGAGAGTTTATAAGACGACACTGCAAATGTCAAACATCCAGGGAAAATACAGATAAGTTTAACTTTAACAGCACATGACTGTCTCTGCAATATAGAAGTTTATTTACGAGTGCTTTATTTTCATCTACCGGCTTCTTTTCCATAAGGGTTTAATATTGCCTACAAAATGTTTAACTCTCGTTTACCCCGTGTTTCAACAAGTCTGATTTAAAAAAAAATATTTTGCAGCCATTTTCAAGTCCATTTATTTCACAAAAGATTTATGTCGAGAGAGACCAAAAGTCAGTAAATAACAATTGGTCTTGTCACAACATTACAATACATAACAACATAATAAATTGTAATATTTAACTATGACCATAATAAGACAGGAAATTTCGTGTATTTCAAGTCTCTTAAATAAACTTGTATTGTATGATATGTTTTTTTTATGTTTAACTAGAGGTTTAATAAAGTTCTTTTAAGATGGTAATCAAGAATTTTGCTTATTTGATAACCTTATTGAATTTTTGTTTGTTATGGATTTTTGCGGAAATCGTCCAAAATTCGTTAACAAGTGTTTATTAAATTTAAATGGACAATTTTTAACCAGCAATGATGCGAAATTTTTTTTTGATACTTTGAAAACGGCTTTTATGACCTCGTGAAATATAAATTTTAGGTTTATTGTTCTATGATTTTAAACCCTTCGTTCAAAACTACTTTAAAACTTATTTTAAGATAAAGACCAACAATTTAATTAAAAAATCATCCTAGTTACCATTAACTAAATGACCATTTGCAGCACATGGAATATAGCAATTGCAATTATCTAATAATTAAAGTATACGAAGAACAATATTATGTTGGTTATGTTAGAAAATTAATAAAGGGAGGAAACATAGTCGCGAGAATAGAGTTGTTGGCCCTC
This sequence comes from Macrosteles quadrilineatus, assembly GCF_028750875.1. Taxonomy (NCBI): domain Eukaryota; kingdom Metazoa; phylum Arthropoda; class Insecta; order Hemiptera; family Cicadellidae; genus Macrosteles; species Macrosteles quadrilineatus. The sequence goes on along the minus strand of NW_026542598.1, from coordinate 68,691,250 downwards.
CTTAACCACAAACTATCTAACACTAACTACAAACGGGTTATAGGACAATATTAAAACATAAAAGTTAATCTAGGATCTAGGCCTTAAATCTATTGAAGAAAAGATGTACAATAAGAAAATATGAACACATTTAACCTCTTATTAAAATGTAATTTACCAGTTACCACGTATGAAAACTCATCGATGGAAAAAAGATAAATAATGTATTTTTCTGTCAGTGCGGTTTGGTTGTGGAAACGTTCATCCATTAATCAGAGGCATAATGAGTCGTGGAGCCGTTTGTCACAGTGACAAAACACTATTGTCACACCACAAAGATACCTGATGTTTTATATTATGAAATTGTAATGCATGTAAAAATTTGACTTAAATCTTAAATCTAGCAATGTAAGGCGTAAAAACAAGATAATTGCATGATTTTCAATACAATAAAATACAATAATATTCAGAAATAATACAAGATTTTCTCATAATTGACAAATTATTTATGGATAATTAATAGATCAACTTTCTAAATGAAGAAAAGCAATATCACATAGATACATTATTGGACATACATTTTGGAACATTGTTCTTAAGGAAAAAGCATGCAACCGTATGGAAAATTCTTTTATATTCATAACTAATGTAGTTTATCAGGGTTATTAGAACAGGTAAGTAATATTTTATAAGGTTTGTTAGGACCTTTTTCTAACAAATATACAGTTCAGCTTAGAATAATGAAAAACACAAAACTATTATATAAATTGTTTATTAGAAAAATGCTAGCTGTTCAATGCGTTCAAAATGATACATGACAAGATAGCCTTCTTAAATTTATCTTTAGTCCTGTGGTAAAATTAAAAAGTGGGAATGGGAAAGTTTTAATTGGTAAAATGTTGTTGTTTTTAGCGTCCTTTAATACACATAGTCCAAAATACACAATCCGTAAAACTGTGGCAATTTTAAATTATACTTGTCATAGTTAAAAGCCTAATATTAGAAGTTTTAATGGAGTTATGTTTTCCTATGGTTCCTTGTCGTCAAATAATAATGCCTGTTTTATAAAAACAATTTAAAAGACTGGCATTAGCAGCAGTTGATAAGTCATAGAGATTTCGGTAAAGCGTTATAAGATGTGTGTGTACATTAAAAGCCACATATTGCGGTTAAGCAAACAGAGTAATTTTAAAAGAGTGAATATGAACACCCAATAAACCAGATAAACTGTCCCCAAAAGCACCATTAGGCTTAGGCTGGGCAAAAACAACATCTCCCTGGACAAAACATTACTGCATTACCACATATTTAGTAAGGATAAAGTATTCATAGTGCACTTATTTATACAGACTTATAACGTTCAAAAACTGAAAAAAAGAATATAAAAAAACCTACTGTATATACTACCGTACTGTGTTTTACTGTGTATGCAAAAAGGAATATAACTATCAAGGTATTATGTAAGCATAATATATGTTAGAAACATTCTTTATGCCATTAGCCAGATAATTAATGTCAATAGACCTACCTACTGAATTCGTTATATTGTATTTACCCAGTTTTCTAGGTAGTGCTTGGTTATCAAAATTGTTGTTTTTTGGTAATGTTTACTGGAAAAGAAAACTGTCTACATTTTATTCTACCAACAATAAGTTAGTTAGGTATTCATTCTATTGTGCTAGGGGGACATTTTAAGATCAAATTATAGTTTAAAAACCAACAATAATAATTATGTAAATTATTGCCAAATTTGCTAACTGGATACGTAGATATAACACAATGAACATATTAAAGTAAATGAGTGCAACTATAAAATTAAATTAAGTAAATTTATATATTCTTGAAAACATGAGGGTTTTATTTAAATAATATAAGTAATCTATTCTGTAACAAATGTGGTGTTTTCCTGAGAGAGTTCGGATCCTGAGACGTATAACGAGTGAGCACAAACGACGTGGAACGATTGTGTTACATTTACACGGGATATTCTTGTAATACGAGTCGGCCCTTAGGCTACATTGTGTTACATTTACAGCAGTAAGCTCTTGTCTCATACATTCACGAACAATGTTTTTCTCACCTCATTACTTAGGTCATATTAGGTACATAGATAATTAAATCTATGTTATTTATGCACCTAATGTAAACCTTTAAATTTGTTACGTTATCTATTGCGATGAAGAAATGGCACATAATTTAAATATTATGTTTTTTACTTGAAACCCACAAATATGTTTTCAATTATTTGGTATTGTTGTGAGAATGTTTGCATTTACTCGAGTCATTTTGTATCTAACATATACTGTACTCTAAACGGTAATAATCTTACATGTTATTAATTATTATGATACTATGTTGTAGTCAATTAAACAAAGCCAAATGCTAAAAAGTTTTGATAATTTCACTCTATTTATCGCAGTTAGATCAATTTACGTAAGCCTTGAAAGTAACCATTGATTTCGATGGGTTTCACCTAGTTTCTATGGTTTATGTCTAATTAATTTATGAAACAATGTTTGTAGGAAGTTTTTCCTACCTTCCTCTTATTCATTTTGATACTTGTGTTATTAACCTTTAAAAACATGCTATAACCATGAATTGTTCATGGAATGAATTTTTTCTGTGATATTTTTTTACCCTCATTAATAATGATAATCAGAAAGTTAATGTATTATAAATTTAGTGGTACAATCAAGGGGTAGGATCTAGTTAGATAACCACCCCCGGGTCTTCCAGCAAAAACTAGTGTCCTCTGAGATTACTCTTTACGCTTTCAGGACAAAAACCGGGTTTCCGTTTGTTTAAGCCTTGATTTGTTTGCATTATCTTTGGAGAATCATTGAGCTATATGTTTTAGTAATATAATAATTATTGCATGTAAATACAAACATACTCGGGGTTTTCTTGAAGAGTAAATGTAAATGAACCTTTTAGCTAGGAGGTTAGTAACACTATTTACGGATATTTCATACTTTAATTTTACACAATATTTAACAAGCATGAAAGTTTACGTATAAAGGCCAGTATAACATTTACAAAATTCATTTTAGAAGGAACACTAATTTAATCTACGCTAAGAGAGAAAGTTTAAAATAAAGTAAATTCGGATACCTTTTCAAAAATATGTATAGTTGTCACAAGCACAAGTTTTTGTCTAGTTTTTAGGGTGCAAAATACGTTGAAATTTATTTTTAAGCTAATTCCAGCGTTTATGATCACACCTCGAGCATCATAGCTTGTAGGTAGTGCGTAACGCTATTTTAGTTCACCAAATTTTCTGCAGTACCGAAAACAAATTCATAATTTTATACTTTTAGTAATTTTTGTTTTCGTTCAATCGATGATCACCTTAAAGTAAAGTAAATGATCAGGAAGGAAGGTTATCCAGCATCACAGATCATTGCCTTCTGCTGCATCATCACCGATGTCTACTTCGTCGTGTGAATATCAAGACAGCCATCTTGTATTTTTTTTTCTTGTTTTAGAACTTTAATAATGTATGTCAAGGTTTAAGTAGCAGATTTAGTAGTAGGTTAAATGTGTAACATACGTCTCCTCTACTAGTTTTAAGAGAAAATTTATGTGTAATGGAATTTTTCAAGATTTAAAAATCATGATCGTTTCGCAAGTATGTTTTAACTTTGTGGAATGCACAGTGTAACAAAACCTGCTTTACTTATTTCACTAAAATCTATTGTATAGCTTTAAATATGCTTTAAAGTTATTGTGTAGAAATCTAATTAGTTTGCATAATATATTATTGTTTAGGAATACATTTAAATGTTAAACTAGAAAAATTTATGACGTCTCTAATTCTAACTTTAAACTCTAAGTTTAAACTTCGTCGTCGGCTAATAAATCTTGTACAATAGTTGAAGAAAAAAGATTTCTAGCTTTTTATTTAGTAGTATTATATATATAGTCATTTAACGACTATTTAACTACTAAAAACGTTTGTATAATCAATACATTTAGAAACATAGATGTAAAAAAGTGAGACCCCAGGTATAAATATTACATGTCTTAATATGCAATATAATTATGACTACACACTTTCTTGGAAGCAGTTTAAAGTAAGGCAATACACACTTAGGCCTACTACTAATAACTTAAATATTGGTTCTTGGAAATTTTTAGATGAAAGCGTCATGTCTGTAGATATTTTACAGCTAAGTTTCCAATGTATACATTACGTATTCATGTCCAGAGATCCGTGAGATGATATACGCATATGTGCGTTTCAGCTGTTACCCTTGCGATAAGTTTATTCTGTGAAGAGTTAATATAAATTAAGAGTTATGTTATATCTTTTACCCGATAGTAGAAAACAATAATATTTGAAGAAATAATATATTATAAAATATATTTTTAACTTATACAATATTGTAGTACGCATGCTGTTTTGTAAATGGACGACCTTATGTGTCTTCATCTAGAAAAATCAGAAAATATAATTTCCTTAAATGCCTAGTAACACTTTACCACTTAAATATTTCAACTTTAAAAACGTATTATAAACAAGGATTTGATAGAAAACAAATTACCCTTAAGTTTGTATTATACTTCAATCAATAGTGTAAACAGCTAATTTTATTGACCATCACATCCGTGGCAAGATAAAAGGATGTGATCCAGTTAGATTTCCTAGTTAGGATATCACATTGTCTTGTAGCAAAAACCATTGTCCTCCGAGATTACTACTATCTACTTTTTGAGAACAAAAACATCCTTTCCCAACCTTAGTCTTAATATTTTGTATACGTAATTTTTTAAATATACAAGTATAATACTTTCAATGTTTAATTAAAATTAATATGCAATATTGTATTAAAATAAAACTAAACTTTAGTTATAACTAAAGTAATATTATGACAAAAAATAATTGTAAAAAAACACTTGGATATACTGAATTATTACTTTTTTTAAGCTCTTTAAAAAGGTCTGGAGATAAATTGTGAAATTTTGTGTTTAGAGGGTAAAAAATTAGAAAAACCAATTTTTACCCCATAAAACCCCCCGTAAAACCCTGTTCCCATGGTCCGATCATGCTGGTTCGCGAACTCATTCAAGTTTATCCCGCCTTACACCTTCAAACCAAATTTCATCAAAATCGGACAAAAATTACTCAAGTTATCGTGTTCACGGACACATATATATATATAAATCTATATATATATATATATATATATATATATATACATATATAAAAATTTGAACGAATGGTGTTTTTGGCCTCTGGGGACATCAAAATGAAAAAGAAAATCGGTCCCGGGCCTAGGTCTTACCATGCCACCTACGGTAATAGATACTTCCCTATAGGGAAATTCGCTAATAAAAAGAAACTATTCTAGAATGAAATTTGTACAGCAATTTCTTTTGATATTGTTCAAATTGTGAATAGATTTCTTAATTCTCAGGTTCCATGTAATGTAATTTTTTTGTGTTGTGTAACTAGTTAAACGATAATCAACTAACTACAAGAATCGTTTACTGATCTCCATTGGTGAACTTCATTTCGTAAGGTTAAGAATTTGTGGAAACAAGTCGCGCTCAAATGTTAAAATGTTGAAACAATTGTCTTCCATTTTCACGCAATTCTCTTGTAATAGAACCAAGCCCAGCTTTATTGTTTCACATCCTTATCATACTTACATTCAATTCGTTTAAGTGTTAATTTTGATATTTATTGAGGCCATATGATATTATATATGCTTGATTCAACAACAAGTTATTTTTGACTAATTATACAGGGTGACCCGTAATTCTCTGGGCACTTGTAGTATTGCTTAGGTCAAGACAAACACATTTCACCATACGAACATGGGTCTGTGGTGCCTAGTTTTCCGTCTGTCTGTATTTATGTGTTTTTTTACAAAAACGATTAAACAGTTTGAAATACAGCGTTTTTTTACTTTTTTAAGATTATACAAAAAAACAATTCACCGTTTCAAAATGGCAGCCATTTAAAATATTCTGTGCCAAAATTCACGAAAACCGTTAATGCTCCTTTTACGTTGTTTAGCATTGTTTAAATGGAGAAAAGTGGTCATGCATTTGGAAAAGAATACATTTCTCTGTTGTTATTTATCCATTCTTATCAAATAAGGCATAATTGAAAGCTACATAAAATTTACTCACTTTTTGTCTCCTGAAATTCTTTCGTCAAGTTAACGGTTTTCATGAAATTTGGCATCAAATATTTTAAATAGCTGTCATTTTAAAAGGGTTTATGATTTGTTTGTATAATTGTATACAAAGATAAACCTTAGAAAAAAAACATATATGCAAAATCTCAACGCTGTATCTCATACTGTTTAGGAGCTTAGTTTTTGTAAAAAAACACCTAAATACAGACAGACGGAAAACTAGGCACCTCAGACCCATGTTCCTAAGGTGAAATGTGTTTGTCTTGACCTAAGCAATAACGCTGTACAGTATACATGTGTCCAGAGAGTTATGGAGCACCCTGTATATCAACTACAAGCTGTGCTCCTTAACCTCATTTATGTTAACTTTTCATAGCTTACAGATGTGTAAGTAACGTTTTCCAGGTTGGATGGAAATTGTGTGATTCTGGCTATATACCAGCCAAAATGTACGGTGTTCTTCACCTAATCTTTTTTAACTGACGCAATCTTTAAGTTTAGTTGACCAAGACATTGTATGTTTAACGTAGAAAATTTGAGTTCTTCAAAAATTAAACATGAACAAGGCGTGCTAAGAACGTTTTACACTAAACACGTTTTCAGGCTGCTAGTATTTTTAATACCAAGTTTCACGGATATCAATTACAAAACTTGTAAGATAAAATGTTTATCTCATGTATAAAACAATAAATGGCGAATATCTGGGCAAATGTGCGTTTAAGGGCATACCTTCTCTTAATTATTTTTGTTTCTATTTATGTGAGAAATCACATACCAAAGTCCTGAAAAGTTTTTTTCTAGACAACCTGTATATTTTGCCTACTCACATTATACTGTATACTGTATACGTAATAAATGTCAAAACGACAATCTCTTTAAAACCAAAATAAGTTTTTTTCAATTGTAGACTATGCTAGAAAACTATATAAAGTTGCATTTCAGGTGTCACCTTCAAAAACTTTTGATTATAAAATCAGTGGCTGGCACAATAGAAGGGTTAACTCTAGTTATACAACTATCACAGGATCTTGGGGCAAAAACTATCCGAGATTACTACCCTCTACCCTTTTAGGACAAAAACAACCCTTTCGCAAGCTTTGGCATTGGTTTGTTTGTGGTAAACGTTACTTTGGTATTGCTTAAACCTTTGTTTTACATAAATGTTTGAATACAGAAACATACATCCTGTTTACTTAAGATATAAAAATACTGGAGAATATTTTTCTGTAGGAACATATTGCTCATAATAGACATCATTTGCTCATTGTAGAAATATGTAACTATAATGGTACGTAGTAGAAACACATAATAGCTTACATAACAAACAGATGATTCTTACAATTAGTTCCATCAAAACATTACAGTATTTAAAATATGTTCATATTATGGAACATTAGATTCTTATTTACTTAAAAATTTTGAAAAACCATTTTATGGGGAAGGGGATTAGGTAAAATCTAAAGAAAACTATTTACGATTCATGTAACTCTATTTTACTAAACAAGTTATTTTACGGTTTATATTTTACAAGATCTATTTTCCTATTTTGTTGTACCTATTACTTCATTTCATCAAATTACGAATTCAAGTAAACAAGTTGCGCTGAAATGGTATGAAACAATTGTGTTTTATTTCCACGTTTTCCGCTTGTAATAAAAGTAAGCTCCTTTTCATCGTCTCTTCTTTTACTTGTTTATACACAGTGTATTATTACTAATTATAGTGTATTGTTACTTGTTTATTATAATGTTTTATTTTCAGAATAAGAAGCATAACATTATACAATCACATAGTCAATGGTACAATAAAGATGGTTCAAAATGTTGAAGAGATGATATTAAAGTATTGTAGGTTTTTTGTGGTAGGTAAAGATCGAAAGGAAAACCCCTTACATATTTTACTTGCACTCTTGCAAGTTTGTAAATGGGCTTTTATAATACTACTTAAAACAGATATTAAATTACCTCAACTCTAAAATTTTGATTGTATTGACTAACTACCTAATTACCTGATTCTCTTAAACTTTAACAGTTTCCTCAGCCAATTAGCATAGATGACCCTACACCATATCCTCAAAAAAAGCTAGAACGTGATAGTTAATTTTTGTTGTGGTGTTGTAACAAATATTTTATTGAAAGATACTTGAAATGATAGGCCATTTAGTGAAAGCACGTGCAGTCTTGAATGTTAAAAAATATATATTGTGAACTTAATCATACAGTTCAATGAATGTCTTTAATGCAAGTAGTGGTGGCAACATATAATTGTGTCAATCTTTTTTACTTAATATTTTTTGGCTAATATTATGACAAAAGAAAAACTACTCTATAAATAAAGTTTTACAGCAATTTCTTTTGATATTGTTCAAACTGAGAATAGATTTCTTAATTCTCAGGTTCGATGTAATTTAATTTTTTGTGTCGTGTAACTAGTTAAACGATAACCAACTAACTACAAGAATCGTTTACTGATCTCCATTGTTGAACTTCATATCGTAAGGTTAAGAATTTGTGGAAACAAGTCGCACTCAAATGTTAAGATGTTGAAACAATTGTCTTCCATTTTCACGCAATTCTCTTGTAATAGAACCAAACTCCGTTTTATTGTTGCACTTCCTTTTCATACATACATCCTCTGCATTGAATTGTAAATAATGTTTATATTATTAAGGCCATATGCAATGTTATATGCTTCAGCAAGTTATTTTTGACTAATTATATCAAGTACAAGCTGTGTAACATAACCTTATTTATGTAAATTTTTCAAATACTTACAAATGAGTAAGTAACGTATTTCAGGTAAAATGCCAAGTTGGATGTAAACGGTGTGATTCTAGGTACATCCCAGCCAAAAGGTACATTACTCTTTATCTAATCTTTTTAACTGACGCAATCTTTAAGTTTAGTCTACCAAGACATTGTATGTTTAACATAGAAAATTTGAGTTCTTCAACAAATTTTAAATGAACAAGGCGTGTTAAAAACCTCAGCAAAATGTTTTACACTAAAACACGTTTTCAGGATGCTTGTATTTCTTTTACCAAGTTTCACGGAGATCGATTACAAAACTTCTAAGATAAAATCTTTAGCTCATGTATAAAACATTAAATGGCGAATATCTGGGTAAATGTGCGTTTATGGACATACCTTCTCATTTAATTGTTTTGTTTCTTTTGATGTAAGAAATCACATCCCAATGCCCAAAAAGTGTTTTCCTGGGCACCTTATACAGTATATATTTTGCCTACTGAACCTGTTATACTGCGTCGTAAATATCAAAATGACAATCCCTTTATAACCAAAATAAGTTTTCAGTTGTTGACTATGATACACAATTATATAAAAATTACATTTTACACTGATTATAAAATCAGTGGCTGGTACATTAAAGGGGTTAACTCTAGTTATATAACTATCACAGGATCTTGGGGCAAAAACGAGTCCCCTCCGAGATTACTAACCACTACCCTTTTAGGACAAAAACAACCCTTTCGCTAGCTTTGGCATTGGTTTGTTTGTGTTAAATGTTACTTTGGTATTGCTAAAACCTTTGCTTTGTATACATTTTTGAATACAGAAAAACACGTCCTGTTTACTTTAGATATAAAAATACTAGAGATTAATAATCCGTTAGTTTCCTAAATAGTAAACATGATCTCAATACGTGTCTACTACGTATCAATATAACTGCATAATAGTTTACATAATAAACAGATGATGTTTACAGTTAGGTCCTACAAAAGTGTTATTATTAAATTCCATTTTACTAAGAATGTTTAACGGAAATAAATGTCAACGCGGTTGGAAACCCTTTTACTCAGAGGAATAAGATTTTCTTAAATAATTAAATTGATAAATTTAATAAAAAAGAATGTTTACCGAAAATGTTTTAGAATAAAATATTTTTGTAAAATTAATGGGTTGGTCCTTTTACACAAACAAATAAAGCCATTTTAGAATCTATAGTATTGACTCTCGATGAAATATGAAGCTATTTTAACAACTTGATGAAAAAAGTGGGTAAAGCCTTTGCAACTTCAAACGTACGAGTATGCAGTAGCACATGGAACATTCCAAGAACTCCTCAGATTCTCTATACGTGTTGAAAACAAAAATTTAATAATTCATTATAATGTGTATATTATCAGAATAAGGATATTGACATTAGTACAAGAAAAGATGGTTAAAACTTTAAAAAGGCAATATAAATTTATAGTATTGTAGGTTTTTCGTGGTAGGTAAATATTGAAAGAAAACCCAAAACATATTTTACTTGCTCTCCTGCATGTTTGTAGATGGGCTATTATTGTATTACTTCAAACAGATATTAAATGACTAAATCTGTAAACCTTTGACTGTATTGACTAACTAATTACCTTATTCTATTAAACTTGAACAGTCCCCACAAACAATTAGCATCAGTGACTACACCAAATCCTCCAAAATAAGCTAGAACGTAATAGTTTATTTGTGTTGTGGTGTTGTAGGAAAAGAGTTTATTAAACGATACTTGAAATTATAGCTCGTTTAGTGAAAGCAACAGACATGCAGTCTTGAATGTAACAAGAAATATATATTGAACCTAATTAGACGATTCAATAAATGTCTTTAATGTAAGTACTGGTGGTAACTTTAAGTAAGTTAATCTTTTTTACCTTATCTCTTTCGACTATACATTAATTCATAATGAATCACATTCCACCATCTTCCACTAAAACATTTGTTTTTAAATCGTAAAATCGTGACGCTTACCATTAATATATAAACATATGCAACTTTTTTAAATTCTAACTTAATTTGTATTATAAATAGTATAAAATTTAATTTTAGAAACTTCTACCGTAAAGATTACATTAAGAATACTCATTCTTTTGCTTAAGACAAGATAAATTTACGATAGTATTAGGCCTTTAGCCAGACAAAGGTAACGCTTGAAACTGCTTTATCCGAATCATAGCTTGTTTGTTGAAATGTACTTCTATGCATAAAGTCCTTTTTGGAAATACTCATAGTTGTCATGAATTTTTGTAAAATATATTTGTCTATCATTTTCCACCGTTAATATGATAGATTATTTTACTAGGCCCAAGTAAATGTGAAAGAGCTATCACATCTTTACCAACGATTCAAAAAATAAAAATGTTTGACTATTTTTTTTTATTTACCAGTGAGTATGTACCAAACCAAGTTACTTCTCCAAAACTATTTAAACATAAAAGAGATTATTGGCATAAGCCTATTAACTTACTAGCATACATATTACAAATTTAGATTTATATTTGAATGAATACCATAACTAACTCATTATCTTTAACTAGTACATAGTAATCAGTTGATGCAATTTTAATTTACTAGATTAATCTCGAGTCCCTTAGTGCATGCTAAGCAAAACGAGCAAAAGACTAGTCTTAATCTACCTTTGAATTATGGGACCAAGAGCTCATCTCGACATGTTGGTGTAAATATTGCTGAGTAAGATTCACTAGCTTAAATGAGTAGCCACTCATTAATAATGTTACAATTTATCTAAATACAAATTTACATATTTTTCAGCTTAAAAACATCCTTTTATTTTTCGACATTTGTATTTTTAAGGATGTTATATTTTTATATGAAATAATGTTATGTATTTAACAGTGATCTACTATAAAGTTCGTTCGATTCAATCAAAAGCCCAAAACAGTATCTTGACTACTTGAGTGTATTATATTTCCAAGCATATCACCTATTTTAATTTAATGCATTGTCAGAAACATCTAGAACGGATGTTGCCGGTGGCGACGAGTCCAGCAAACATTTTCCATTCCTGGGCCTCGCAACTTCACAATCTCCCGTGCTCTCTAAAACAACTCGATAGTGATGTGAAGTTTTGATTACTGTTTTAGCACTCGTGATGAGATTTCCTAAATAAGTTGGAATAATTTATTTGACATTTCTATATTGCAGCAGATTAATTTTTGTCAAAACAACGTATACGCGTCTATCTCTATGTCTTTGTGATTTTAGTTGGAAACGTTCCATCCGTTTACCACGAAGCCTTGACATACGGTTTTATATATTCTGGGAATATTCTGTTTTCAACTTATCTTAAAATATCTTAACACTCTGTACTGGTTTTCCAAAGCTATCAAGCTTCCAATAAGCTTATAAGAATAATATAGATCGTTAGATCCTATGTGGCTTAACGCTTAAACTAACTGAAAATAAAATTGTTTTCATCACAGATATTTACCTGAGCGTTGAACTGGTATTGGACAGAATGAAGACTTGTTTGGTCTATTGGATTACTAAACGAGTCTCCATTCTGTCCAAAACCAGTTTGTAGTCCATTGTTTTGTTAAGCTTGAAACAGTCGTCAGAAGATGGTCTATGTAGTAGACGATTAATGATATCCAACAATTTAATATATGTTACACATGAAATATGTTGCAAACTGTACGAATAGTTATCCATGAAACCTTTTGAAAGGCATGTAAATTTTATGTTAGAGTGAAACAGAAATTAATATGTTTTGAGATAACTTCCATCGCTTTGAAGATGGCTGGTCAGCTGTGGTGAGAGGTAAAATATTATTTACATCACTGCTTCCAAAACGTGCTCAAACTGTGCACGTACAGGCAAATTATTTACCAAAGCTATGATTTTGAAGTGTATTAGTCTTGATGTTTTATATCTACCAATTTAAATATGTAGTCACCCATTATTAATTCTAATATAATCGATCCAAATACAAATTTACAAATGTTGTCTCCTAAAAAACATTTTTTTTTTGTCATTGGTGGTTTAATACCATGTTGAATGTCATATTTTTTTTAAGGTAGAGGAGGAAAAATTATTTTATGCACACAAACTACTGGCTAGCCTGTAGTGTGAGACTCCTAAATTTATCAGACTCCCCTCTACTCTGTAGGTCACAGACCTTGAATTGTTTGTCACATCACTTCAAGTCAGTCCAACATGTGCAATCATGTGAACAGTTTCAAGCCTTTAAAGGTTATATTTGATTCAGTGATTTTCATATAATAAATTATTAAATTCAAAAATAAACAAGTGAATCACTTTCCAAGGTATTTATTTAATTTTTGTATAAAGCAAGGTAGGGTGGTTGCACTACAAATTCACTTTAATCTTGTATGGTTTTCTAAAAAAATAAATTTATGTAAATTTATGAATAACCCATTGAAAAGATTATAATTCTAGAGATTACAATTTATGAAACAAAAAAAGTTAATAAGGTAAACATAAAAAAATTAATTTGGCGTTCTTAACTTTTTTCCTCGCAAATGTACAGCATATTATGACGTACAAGTCCACATGGAGACGACATACAACAGTGGGACAGTGGGAATAGTAAATGTCATTTCCTGCTAACTTTTCCTCTCTGTCATTGTTATATACTTCACTACCTTCTCTAAGCTGCTAATATTCATACATAAAGAGTGGTAAAATCTATCAAGATATAAAGTATCTGGGTACCAAGCTTTGCTCGGAGCAAATTAGTAGTCTTTGCGCAAGTTTATCCAAATCTCATTTTATAGTTTATCTTTAATATGTTCCAGTCGGGACCACGTAAGTTTGCAGTTGAGGGAGGAGCCTATTTACCATATGGTTTTGAATGAACCAATAAGAACCGTGTGGTGTTGCCAAATATAATAATACAAGCTGATTTGAAAATATTGCTTACTATATTTTAATTAGTGTTGTCAACGGGCGATGTGGCAACGTCGCACTAGCATAGTCTTGTTGGCTGCCACCAACTGCAAACTTACGAGGTCCCGATTTTTTTTTTTTAGTTGACTTTGCTTGTATAAGCAATAGTTATGATTTTACTGTATTCATTACGTTGGTATTTTTGTAACTAGCATATTTCTTGATTTAAATATTTTGAAAATATTGTATAGCCTTTGCTTTTGCCACAAAAGAGCCATTTCAAAAACTTTCTTAGCTGATTTACGAAGCCCCTTTATCAAGAGTATAACTAATGTAGTTTTTTTTTTTTAGAATATTTCTTTAAAACTTTTTAGCATCATAGGGTACTTAACAAAACACGTAGTTTAACACGTGTTACCAGTTGTTTTTTTTTAAACCTTTTTTCTCAGCTTGGGTTCATTGTAGGGAAGATATACGAATAATGTCAGAAGGATAAAAAAAAGAAAAATACATATTGAGTAGAGGAAAAAAAAGATATTTTCGTGTATGGATGTGCAGAATCTCTTTATAAATTAAAATAAGCTAAAAACTAAACACACAAAATCTATTTAAAATTAAAAAATAACATGGGGCTTATGTGTGGCCATGCTGGTGGCGAAATAAGAACGAAATATAAACAAAAATCATAAAAAATGGAAGAAACTCCAATAACATGTTTTATTCACAGCGTGAGGTGAAAATAGAAGACTGTACATGACCTATAGTTTAGTATTAAAGGATGAAAGGGAGTAGGAATATTTCTGATTAGATATTTTGACTATAAATAAAAAACCTACTTAATGATCAGTTGCGTTCGAACCATTCTACAAAAAACTCTAGCTTAATAATAGACGTGATTAGTTTTTTTTATTTATTTATTTATTGACGGACAAACCATTACATACAGAATACAATTTTTGTGATACAACTATTGAGTTGATGAGTGATGACTAATAACAAAAGTACAAACAGTAATAACGATAACAATAAGTAATAACAATAACAAAAGGAAAAACAATGGAGTAACAATAAGAAGTGAGTAACAATATTTTGAGTGAATAGTATGCACTGTCAGGTAAATTAAATGTGTCGGAATCTATCAATGCAATTTCCAATCTATATTTGTTTTAAATCATTGTAAGTCATCTTGGGCCCATGTATAATGGCCCTAGTTAGATGTGTATGTAGAAACATGAAAAAACACATCTCTTTTAATCCCAAATAATTATAAAAAAACCTAGTAAATAATATCTCCTTAATATTTTGTTTTGTAATCTTTTGCATCTCATAAAACTAAAGCAAGCCATGATATTCGTAAGAAACTGCGTTAAGAGCATTTCTCAGTTCGTTACCTCACAGATAAATTTATGGCATTGTTTGTTTTGTAATAAGCATCACACTTATTGTTGAATTGTGTTGATGTTGCAGTTCCTCAGTTTTGTTTCTAAGATAACAATTTCAAACCCTATGAAAATTATTCTGCCAAAACACGATCACGGTATGTGGTAAAAATTGAATTCAACAATGTTATTTTCATTTAGTGAAATAGAGGAATATAAAGTAATCATAGTACTTATTATAGCCTACTTGGATTCAAAACTAGTTATAAGTCAAATCTTGTATATTATATGGTTATTTTGTGACGTGTAATATGTCAATTATGAGCTATAAAAACTGTCTTACTTCCTTAAATTATAAATTATTTTGGTGCAAAACAAGTTTGGTTTTGAGATGTTATAACTTGCATATAAACATATTTTTTATGTTGTTGCACAGTTCAAATTTCAATCAACATGTTTTAAACTATTTAACAGTGCGATGTTGCTTTTTATTGTATTAGTAATGTCATACAACTAGTACCGTGAAAATTTAGTGTTTATCCCACTCAAACTGCAAAAGATTTGTATAACAGGGCTTTTTCAATGTTTCTTTTCTTTATTCTTTACTTTTTATAAATAAACTACTTAGTATACTTCTATAATGTTATAAAATGAAGGATTGTTCCAAAGTAAACTTATTAAGGTGAGATTGCAAGTCATTTCAGAATGTCAACAAGAACGACGAGGGAATAAATCTTTGCCTCCTGTCTGATGAATATAACGAGATAGCAATGAAGCTTTACGCTTAATCAATGCAGGGGAAAACCGAAGTCCCCCATAAAGGTTTGTTTTCGTTTGTTTCTAAATAAATATAAATAAATAAATAAATATAATCATAGCGTGTCCGATTAGTTAAATATGGATAGCCAAAAAGAAATGGTTTCTCCACCTTTTGATCAAGTACTTTTACTACTAGTTTAAATAGTAGATAAGATGGAATAATTGTTTGACCCATGTTTGCTGTCTATAAGGGTTGATTTTAGCCTTGATAATTTGTATCCTTTTTTCAGCAACATTTGGCTTAAAAGTGCGGTTTACCCTCTCCTCAGAGAATTTGTGAAACACTAAAAACCTAGGAAGCTTGTGTTAGCAATTTTAGGGTCTTACTAAACATAGACGATTATGGAACCTTGACTGTGGTTTTCTATTCATCTAGTCTTTCAACCATATTTATTGATTTATTGAGTTAATTTGGGTGTTTGTGTTCAATCACCTAGCTTTTGAGTGAAGATTTTTGTCACTAACTCTGCCTTAAGAAACTGTTCTTTCATTCGGTACTTTTGCTCTAATGCAAAACTCGATTTTCATGTTCTAATACCCCCCCACACACGGTCCTACATGTCGTCAGACATGCCCGCCGACTCATCCAAAGTGTGTGGATGAAACAGACCGGGTCGACAGTTCATTCACTTTTTACTATAAAGTTACTGTAACAAGAGTTGTTTAAAATTTTCTGCGGAAGTTGGGTTAGGTGCTTACGTTTGACACGCATTTTGGACAACTGGCTAATCCTCAATTCCATGCTGTGTTGACCAGCTGAAAATATTTTGGTGGGGTGTGAAAACCTACAGAATGTGTTATGTGGGAAGCTTCTATGAATTAGCCTACCTGTAGGAGTAAAAAATATCGTTTTCGTCTTTTTTGTACTTGCATAAGAAAATATAAATTTTTATTAAAGATTATCCATTAACATATTTAAAAAAGGGCAACAGATAAGTAAAATAATTGTATAACATGGAGTAAAAGTTTGGTAAATTAGGTTTTATATGATTTTTTAAAGCAAGAGTCACAGAAAATTTTAAACTGACAATCAACTCGAAACGTAAGATGACATAGGTGGTGTGAATCAAATTAGGTGTTCGCGAATTATACTTTATTTGTTACAATTTTTCTATAAAAATTAACTATTTATTTATATAACTTTCTACATCTTTGTAGAATTCTTTTCCAAATTGCCAAATATACTTTGAGAGCAACCTGTAATTTACTACCTCGTGTCAATGCAAGAAGCGTGACGTCATTTGTCATCTTTGAAATAAGCCCTCAAACTAAGAGAAATTGGAAACGTCACCTGAAGTATTATAAATTACTGTAGCACAAGAACCCTGGTTGGCTCTAGGGGAATATTTACATAACCTGCTTTACATTTAGAGTTTTGCTCTTGAAACTAATTATGTTTAAGAAGACTATAACCAACTCTGCATTTTATTAGTAAATTTATTTTATTTTTTTAAGTTTTTATTTTATTTTATTATATTTTTAAGTTTTTCCTTAAGAATACAGTTGTTCCCTAGCATTCATCACATTTCCTTTCTTACAATTCTTTAAAATACATATATTGTATAATGAAAGGCCATTTTGTAAGAAGTGTTGTGCAACATTTGATATTTCCGGTTCTCCATGCAGATACATATTTTTTTTAACATTTATCAAAGTTTACAGTTTGTCTTATGTAAAAGCTATCACAATCATTGCAATGTAT
Source organism: Macrosteles quadrilineatus (assembly GCF_028750875.1). Taxonomy (NCBI): domain Eukaryota; kingdom Metazoa; phylum Arthropoda; class Insecta; order Hemiptera; family Cicadellidae; genus Macrosteles; species Macrosteles quadrilineatus. The sequence goes on along the minus strand of NW_026542598.1, from coordinate 68,673,576 downwards.
TTTGTAGATAGCCGAAGCGTCCAATTCGGTATATTCTTCTATTTGTGAATGTAATATTTTACTCAAGGTGCTCCGAGTCCTGGATGCTATCGTTAATCCATATCACAAAAAAGACGAGACGAAAAATCTAGAACCAGAAAAAGGTACACAGCAGGACAACCTTGAAAGAAATAGAAGTAGAAACCCCCCGATATGCTACATTTAGCTACACAGGACCCAGGACACAAATTATCGCTATGGACACTCCATATTTCTCCAAGTAGTTGTGCAACAACCAAATATGTAATTTAGATGTTAGTATTTATTCCTCTTATTATTTCATTGAAGTGTCATTCTAAATCAACAACCTCTGCAAGGTGACACGAAGAAAATGAGTGTATAACCTACAAACTGCCCCTTATCAAACATAGTACTGTACAGTCAACCACATCAAAGCGTGAGCTGGGATCGCCTCAAAACATATACTTTACATAAAGATACACTTTAATGAGACACCTTGGAAAATAATTTAGCAAATTTGCAAAATGAGATTACCATGAATAAGTGTGGTAGAGAAGTGTTACTAATTTTTTTTATAAAAAAAACAATTATTTTAGCCTATTTGAGTTAATCATGTGACCTACCTAACTTTTCTCATACTGTTACATTCCAGATACCTGATGCATTTCTTATTCACATTTTTCAACTTATCAACCAACATACGAAAGGTGCACATTATTGAAAAAAATCTATGTGTGCCTAAAACTTAAACAGCCTATACAAGAAGTTTTTTCAAAAGTTTTTAAATTTATAAATGGGAAAGTGGTTACAGAACACAAACTTGACTCGGCTTACTGATTACCTTGAACTCAATATCATTAGTTACTTTTTTTTTAATAAGTAATATTATGGTTATTCCTAAAATATCTGAATTTAAAGTATATAACACGACACAAACAGAAGATATCTTCAAGCTAAATCACCGGAGAGGACGGTTATCCTGTTTCACAGATCATTGCCTCTTGCTGCATCATCACCGATGTCTACTTCACCCCTTACAATAATAGTGACGATTGTGATAGGGATTTTACCCTAGGGGTGAAACATTGCTCCAAGTAAACTTCATCACAAAACCAATACTTGACGGCTACCCTATGCTCTTTTAAAACGCTGTATCATGGAGTGTTATTTTAATGTTAATGTAGGGGTTTGAATCACACCGTTGACTATACTATGCGGGAAACTAAAAAAAAATATTATTTTTCATGAATATAATTTAAATTCCCTTTTATATTTTTAAACATTATAAATACAATTAACTTGTTTATTTTAATTGGTTTTCATATGTTTCAATAAGGATAGACGAAATTATATTACGTTATAATATTTCAAAAGTAATTTAAAAATGTATATATAATGTGTATTAAAAACTTAGTTATTGGTGTTATAACGTTTGGTAGGTTGAGCTAGGAACCAAACGATGAATATAAATTACAAAATAGTATTAAAATTTCACCATCATAATGTATTTTGTACGTGGATAAAAATGAATGTAATTTTCAACATTTAATCACTAAGAAATCCTACTAATATTATTATAAATGAGAAAGTTTGGATGTTTGGATGTATGGATGTATCTATGTTTGTGACAAGTAAAAGTGAAAAATACTGGTCGGATTGGGCTGAAATTTGGCATGATGATAGCTCACATTCCCGATTAACATATAGGCATATTCTTATTTCAAAAATCCTATCGGGCTCCACCCCAGTGGCTCTGCAGTTCCCCATGTTAACCTTATGAGTATTCACATTTAAAGGGAATGAAAGAATTTAACCAGCTGTTTCAACTAAAAGAGTTGGTTCTATGATATGCAAAAGCATTAAAAAGTTTATCCGATTTGCCAACAGGGTGCAACACTATTATTTTTTTCATTATTTATGAAAACGGCTAACTTGAACTAAACACTGTGATACGCAATGAGAACTTTTAAAGTAAGATTGTTAACAGTTACGTTTATGTTTTTAATTCCATAATTAATTTGTGTATTTTGGGAATTTTTGATAATCTATCCGTCTCTATTGTGTAGGTGAAGTGGTAGAACATTATGGCTATGGTAGATGTATAATACTATAGCATATCACAAATTTGAGGAAGCAAATTTTCTCAAACCGTGTCCTCTCTCATTGAAAACGCAAAGATCGGGTATAACTGCAATAAGCATTTTATACTTATATGCCAACCCCGTACGAAGGACGGGTACTCTGCTAGTATACAATAATACGCAAAATGGTTATCAGTAAAATATCATTGTAAATTTAAATTTGAGTTAAATACTTGATATCTATGTTCATATAGAAAGGGTATTTATAGGTTCATTAAGGATGTAACCACTTAAACCTTTGTAAGCTGCTTAAAACCTAAATTGCAATTTTTACAGTCTCCCCGTTATCTATAAGTAGAACAAATACCCCCGCCGCAGCAAACCTGCCGCCTTAGCGAATTTCCATTTGGCTGAATTGATTTTCAATTGATCTATTTAAATAACATTAGGTTTAACGAGTACCAAGGTTTGCTGCTACAAGGAAACTAATAAAGTGTGTGTTTTAAGTAAAATAAATATTGCTTAGTATAAAATGAATATATTTGCCAAGTTTGATCAAAAGATATCCATAAACGAGCAAACTACAACATTTTACAATATTCTCCTTAAGAATAACATGGGAATTTTAAATTGACCATTTTTTTTTAGTTTTCTCCGTAACCAATAACCGTACAAAAACACTTTGATATACAGAATTGTTTGTTTTTTTAAGCTCTTTAAGAAGGTTTAGAGGAAAATTGGGAAATTTTGTGTTTTGAGGGTCAAAAGTGAGAAAAACCAATTTTTACCCCATAAAACCCTGTTCCCATGGTCCGATCATGCTGGATCGCGAACTCATTCAAGTTTATCCCACCTTACACTTTAAACCAAATTTCATCAAAATCGGATAAAAATTAGTTATCGTGTTCACGGACACATATATATATATATATATATTATATTTGATACTGTTCATGTGTAGGGCTACTGTAATTAATATTAATAAATAATACACCAAAGAGTAGATAGGGTTGCCTGATTTTTTCTCCGGCGAATAAAAGTGACTGCGATGTTGGGAATGAGTATACGAGTGTGGGCAGGGGACGATTTGTCCTCGAGCGAGCGACGACGACTTGTGCAGGTTAAAACTGTATGTTAGTTTGTATAGACTGTAGGCACTAAGCACTGTATATATAAGAAGTATGTAAGTATTGGTTAGCAGACAAGTAGAGGTTACAGCAGAGCTGTAATTACCAGCCCGCTGTTGCGAGTATAAGTGCGAGGTGAATGTCATGGCTGGCTGTACAAGTGATTGCAGTAGAAAGTGAATTCACTTTCAATTCGGCGCACTAGGTCATGAATGCAACTCAGCGCAACCTGTCTGACCTAGAGAGCTGACACTAAGTTAAGTAACGCTTGCGTAAAATACACATGTCTACATCTACATATAGTACTTAAGACTAAAAAAGGACTGAATAAACCAAATACGTATTCAGTGAGCAAATATCAAACATTTATTGTTTCCAAATTTTTATATTCGGAGAGTTCCCGCTCATCCCCAAGTATTGAACCCGATATGCCTTGCTCTCAGCGATCTCCTTTAGTTCATCTGAACTCAACGCCTCGCTGAACCGCTTCGGTAAGAATATACAGAAGTCGGCACTCTTTTCCGGCACATGGATGTCTAGGACGATGGACGCTCCGTATTTGGTGTTTACTGCCCTCCCTGCCACAATGGAGTAGCCCTCTTTGTTAGTAAGCGCCGAAACGTCGATCTTAGGGAGGTATGGTCCTTTCTCCAGGGTGTTGAGTTTTGCTGCTAGGGCCATGATTATGATCTATAAAAAAAATATCCTGTTTTAAAAGTCGTACTAATAGTATGCCATATTATAGACCGAGTACTGATATAATGAAAATTTATCGAGTTAACTAGCTTAGCATTAATAGACAATGCATAAACAACTGGAGCACTACAGCATAAATAGTACAATTGAAGATTGCTGCGTGAAACAAGTATGTCACAGCATATAACGCAAGGTGTAATATCATAGAAATATTAGCGCAACGGAGGGCAACTAGATACATATAAAACGTTTAACAGCTTAGTAATAACGGCTAAATGTATAGAAAAACCGTTGCACTTAGAATATACAAATATAACAAGTAAGGTTTGCAGATTGTAACAAGTATATCGCTGCATATATCGATTAGTAGAGTGTAATACCATACACATAGCAGTCTATCGTAGCGCAACTATATACATATTACAAATAGCTCTAAATAGCTAAATGTGTAGCAAAACTGTTACACTACAACATATGGATATATTGTAATCAATGTTATCTTGTATTATGTGTCAGGAATACCGTTTCATATAACAAGTAGTAGAAATATTAGTCAGTATAACATGTAGGCAGTACCAAGACAGTATAGCAAACGCAGCAGTGTAGAGAAAAACACATATTGGGACAGACAAAGGGGGGAAACCTTGAGTAAGTGGAGGGTATGAGAGTAATGCATCATTATGCATTAACGCAAAACAAATATCAGCACAGCAACAAATAAGAATATATAACTAGCACTCTTAGAAAATACAATTATGGAGCTATAGTAGTAGTAGAAAAGTGTAAGCTAAATAAGCATATACAAACTAAAAGATCATACAAGTAAGATTATTCTCACAGTTAATGCATAAGCACACGAGACATACCTGTTCGGTTGCGTGCAGAGAACTGTGCAGTCATGTACGCTTATGCCGCTTATAAGCAATCCTGGCTCCCCACAATCACTGACCTTACACAAACTGTATAAAAGCAGCCCATTGGCACTGCAAAGTTGTATTCGACTCCAGCTTGCATTGTGAGTAACTCGTGCACCTTGGTCAGTTTGTGCGTCTGGGGCAGTACGTGCATCAGTCGAAGTCGTCTACGCTTGTGTGATGCCAGAACATCTCCATAGTTGTAAGTACAAACATATCGTAGTTTGCAATATAGTTGCTAGGATTTTAAAAAGACCATTAGATTTAAGCTTTTCCTATAACTCCTTGCTCTCCTTACCATAAGAGCAACGTTAAATAGCTAGACTCAAAACTTACAAAATTATTTACAATTATTTAATGTCAAATCTGAGTGTTGTAAAACGTGGTAATGCTCGTTAAATTAGAAATCTGAAGTGAAGTATGTAGCTAGAATATTAAAAGATGTCTAAAAATCTGTTTGATTAGAAATACGTTGATCTTTAAAAACCAATTATATATTCAATAAATAAATATAACTAAATAAACTTCTAATAATACGATTAATATAGATTAATTATACAATCTCTGGCTATCGCATGATTATATGTTGAATATACACTTAATCAATACTATATACAATTTGAAATATTCTTCTCTCAAATCAATACAAACATTCTATTTCAAATGTCACCAAGAACTAGTTTGTGTAAAAAGAAATAAATAATCCGCTAGTGTGTGTTTGCATTTAATATTGTTCTTACTGGACAAATCATGACGCTAGCCAAGGGTTAAGGGTTCTTCTTTGTTCAAATAACTAGCTATTAAATATAAAGTACCCTAGTGACTAGGGATGTAGGTACATAAATAAAAGTCAATAAATATTTCTTTTAACTATATATCTATTAAAATATATATGTTCACTATTTAGTCTTTATTACTTAATAAATGATTTTTAACCTATATACCCTATAGAAAAAATTAAGAACACTTCTATACTACAATGTTTTGAAAGAAAACGTACTAAAAAAAAAACGAATTAATATCTATCAGAAAGAAAAATCATTAGGTATTATGAACTTAGCAAGCATGTAGGATTATTTTAGAAAAACTTGCATATACGCATTTTTTGTCATAAGTTAAGCTAGCAAAATAAGAAAAATAAATAAATAAATCATGCTTAGAAATGAGTGTAGATTTTGTCTTTAGAGCTGTAGCTTAGTATATGCATAGATTAAGCAACTTTAAAGCTCGTTCTTTGTGTCTAACTCTTGAGTGCTGTCTCTGTTTGCTAGTGCAGACACAACCATCTCTCTACCATGTGTAATTCTATGATTTCCGCATTATTGTTAGGCTAGATAACTAGTGAATGCATTATTGGCTATGAAAAAATCACTTTATTCGCATTAACAAAGTTTAAAATTATTAAATTGGCAAGAAAAAAAATTGTAAAGAAAAACACGAATGCTTAAAACTAAACTTTGTAACTTAAGTTTTGTTCGGTATTTCGATATTGTTAATATAAATTTTGTGTGATTATATTTTAAGCTTATATCACAAACGTTTTAAATATAACATATTGACACTAATCAAGTATGGATGGTGAATAAAGATATTTTGATTTTGATTTGACGATCTATGCAGTGGATAGAACTAACAAAAAACTAGCTTCAGTGGTTATATAATGATGAAAAATCTACTTAGGAAGGAGTATGCTTTATTTTTGGTATTGACGAAACTACTATATATGACAACTGACACTTTATTTTTACATTCACAGCGCTAGAAGTGAGCAGTCATTCCCCACGTGCCGTCTTGCAAAGTTCCGCTTAGATGTTAAACCTTCAATGAGCAGTCTAGCTGTGAAAACTTCTACAACAATGTAAGTAGAAAGCCCTATCAGTTTTATATCTTCTTGGTACTACGTTTAGTAAACTATTATTTGAGAGCTTACAACTTAATAAAGTCGAATGTAAAGAGCCCCTTAATACCTCATATTGTCCTAGCAAAAACTTCATTAAACCAAGCAACATTCATTGTTGCAAGAAATCCACACAACTAAAGACAAAATGCGTGTAATATGAGCTTAAAGAATCTGAATTGTAAAATCACATGCTGAACATGATAACACAGGCAATAAAACTTAAATTAAAATATTAAAATAGGTAAGTGCTAAAAATTAATGTATTTTTTCTAAAACTTAACGTAAACAATCTCAAACCAAATATAATAGAACTATAGCAGACCATGAGCAATGTACTTAATGTTTGAAATTAATGTTTTAGATGTATCTACAATGTGCCATCTGTCGAGAAGCCTACTTCCTTAGTGCATCCGCAAGGAGCCGTCACCAGCAAATGTGTTTGGCGTTGAACGACTACTTCACATCAGCAGTAGCGAGCAACAATGACAACAGACGAGAGACACACGAGGCAGCAATTCAGACACCTCCACAGCAAATTAAAGCAGTACCCAGTGGCAGTGGCTTGAAAAGAAAACTACCACCTCCAAAGGTGACTAAGCGTCCTGTGACTAGTGTATTGTCAAGTCCATCATCACATACAAGTTCAACAACAAGGCTGACGTGGTATTTAAAAAAAGGTCTTCAATCGGCCAAAGACTATGTCATAGAAAATAATGAAAACCTCTACAAGGACCTACCGCCATTTATTGAAGCTGCTAACGAAGTGGTGCTCGATATACTACAAGATGAGCTGCGTGTCACCAAATCCCTCAAGTACAACGTCGTACTGGAGGCCGTCTACTGCCATCCTGAAGGACATTGCGAACTTATGAACTTCAAGACCACGTCGAGGCTTATACACAGCGCCTGTGATGAGCTACAAGAGCTGCTGAAGAAGGACGCCAGCAAACTGCTTCGTGAGGAGTCTGAAGCGCAGGCGAAAGGCAGTGGATGGACTTTGCATGAGGTAAAGAGCCTCACACTTAGACTAAGCAAATTTTCATATGCATTGCCTGCTGGAAGTGGCTATCTGCCACTGCCCCCAAAAATTGCTAAAAGGAAATGCATTTTAAATGTAAAAAACAGCAATGATTGTTGTTTTATGTATTGTATATTAGCCAAAAGTCTACCTAATATACGTTATGACTCAGTGCTTACTGAGCATAGCTTTAGGGAGTGTGAAACACATTACAACTTTGATGGTATTTCATTTCCAACGCCCATTTCACAAATGAAAAAATTTGAAAAACAAAACATCAACACTAGCGTAAACATCTTCGAACTGGACGAAAATGCCCATATTACACCACTCAGGATAGTTGATGAGCAGCAAGACCATTTTGATCTCCTTCTCGTTAGAAATGATGAAGGAGAGGCTCATTTTACGTTAATATTGAATTTCACAAAGCTTATGCAGCCACAAATTACAAAAGGCAGCAACAAAATTACAATCTGTAAAAGGTGTAGCACCTTTAAAGAAAACAGGCGCTGTGTTCCGACACCTCAGCACTGGTTGAGTGAACATTTAATGCTCTGTGGAAAATCAAAACCAAGTGAAGTGATTTTGCCGGAGCAGCATAAAAGCAAACTTAGATTTGTTAGCTACGAGATGCAAATTGAAGTACCAATTGTAGTCACAGCTGACTTCGAATCAACACTATATCCAGTTCCCTCGACAGACAATGCCTATCAACGGCACGAGGCGAACTCGTTTGCTTATATCGTAGCAAGTAACCTTCCCAAAGAGCTGTTAGAGGAAGCTGAGATAAACACCTCACCCTACATACACAGATCGGAATCGGCTGCAAAAGAATTCCTTTTACAAATGCAGGAGCTAGCTGTAAAAGTGGAAAAGCTGTACACTAAAAATGTGAGTATGATTGCATTAAATGATGAACAACAGAAACAGCATGATGAAGCGACAAACTGCGAGCTGTGTGAAATAGCATTTGATGAGACATTGGTTCAGTCAAGGAAATGCCGGGACCACGACCATATAACAGGTCAGTTTCGTTATACCTTGTGCTCGTTGTGTAACACCCGCTGTCAACTTCCAAACTTCATACCAATATACTTTCACAACCTTTCTTCATACGACGAAGCATTCATTATTAAGAACTTGGCAGTATTACCCAACAGCGAAATAAAAGTGATCCCTAGTAATTCAGAAAGATTCATCAGTATATCGATAAAGATTGGGAGGATGTGGCTTAGGTTTTTGGATTCATTTCGCCTAATGGCGGACAGCCTTGCGAATCTCGCTTCGTATCTCACACCGTCGGAACTCGTAGAGTCATCCAAGCTTGTGCCAGAACAGCATATGGAGTTGATTCAAAGAAAAGGGATTTATCCCTATGATTATGTAAAAGACTTTGCTGTATTCAGTGAGGAAGCACTGCCACCACGTGAAAGCTTTTACAATGCCCTCAATGACTCGGAAGTTACGGATGCAGAATATCAACATGCCCAACACACTTGGAATACAATGGAAATGAAAAATTTTGGACAATACCATGATTTTTATCTGTTATTGGATGTTTGTCTTTTAATGGACATAATTCAATGCTTTCGCAAAAACTGTGTAGCCACCTATAACATTGACTGTTGTCATTCATTTACAGCGCCAGGTCTAGCATGGCAGAGTATGCTACGTATGACTGGTGTAACTTTGGAATTGTTGACAAACTATGACCATTTCTTAATGTTTGAAAGTGCGATTAGAGGCGGTTTGGTACAATGCTGCCACCGCTATGAAAAAGCCAACAACCCACTTTTAGAGAACAGCGAAGACTATGATCCAAACAAAGAAACCAAATATATGTTGTATTTGGACTGCATAAACTTGTATGGAAGCCAAATGAAAAAACACCTTCCAACTGGAAATTTTGAGTTTGTAAATGATGTTGATGATCTTAATTGGTCAAACTTACCTGAAGATTCGCCGTATGGACTTTTACTAGAATGTGATGTCACAGTGCCAGAGCACTTGCACGATCTAATGAACGACTTCCCCATTCTACCAGAACAAAAAGATGTGGATAATCAGGGAAAACTACTTGCTACGCTTGAAGATAAAAAACACTATATCGCTCACTATACAGTGTTCCAGCAGGCAGTCAAACTAGGCTTGAAAATTACAAAAGTTCACAGAGCGTTGCGATTCTCCCAGTCGCCGTGGATGGAAAAGTTCATCGACAAAAACACCACATTAAGAGCTGAATCTACGAATGAGTTTTCCAAAAATTTCTACAAGTTTATGAATAATAGTGTGTTTGGGAAGACGTTAGAAAACGTGCGCAATCGTGTAGATATTAGAATAGTAACTTCTGATGAAGCGTTCCAGAAGCTGTCACGTCAAGCAAGATTTGTTGACAGAAGCATTATCGCTGATGGTGTGATCGCGGTACATTTAAGAAGACAAAAGGTAGTATTAAACAAGCCGGTCTATGTTGGTTCCGTAGTTCTCGACAAAGCAAAAGTTCATATGAACTGCTTTCATTATATGGTTATGAAGAAAAAACTAGCTCCGCCAGACTTTGAAGTGTATGTTAACTATTCTGATACTGATTCTCTGTTATATACCATAATTACCAAGTTAAACCTAAATAATGAATTGAAGGAAAGATTGGGAGATGTACTGGATAGGTCATGCTATCCCAAGGAGCATGAGCTGTGGCTGGAAGGAGCGATTCCTCAAATAGGCACATTTAAGGATGAATGCAAAGGAAGACAGCTATTTGAGTACGTAGGATTGCGTTGTAAAATGTACTGCTACAGGTTCAACTCCAGCCAACAGACAACGGCAAAGAAAAAGTGTAAGGGAATAAGCAAACGCTATGTCGAAAACAAAATTTCATTTGATCACTACAAGAAGGCACTGTTTGAAGATAAACAGTACAGAGCGACATTTAACCAGATAAGAAGCAAGACATTTCAACTCACCTCTAGAACAGTTGATAAACTCTCTCTGTCAGCCAATGATAACAAACGCATAGTGTTGCAGGACAAAATTAGAACTTTGGCGTATGGGCATTATCGAGCTCGTCAAAATGACGATGGAGGATCGTCAGAATATGATTCTAGTCAGTCTTAGCTCGATGGTTGATCAGCACTCTTTAGGAGTAGTCAGAATGTTGTATTCATTGAGCATGGATGCCGTTGCCCGTACTATTCCATATGAAAAAGAATATGAAAGAATCGAGGATATCGAAATGTTTTCGATACTCCCTTCCCTCATGCACACAGAGTTGAGAAGCTCTATTAAACGGACTTGGATAAAAACTACAACAGTCAACAGAGATTTAATAAAAAGTTATGAGTTTAGAGATATCGACTTTATGCAAATTGATAGTTATCAGTTTGTCATGCTCATGAACCATCCTCTGGAGGAACCAGAGTTTTGGAGTCGAAATTACTATGGTAATAATTGTCATATAAATGTGGACTACTATGAAACAATACAAACAGAACGTCCTATGAAGTATTGTCGAGGCTGCTTTTTTAACCTTTTTACACTAAAAGACGATAATGATATTGACTATCAAAGTTATTGGCACGAAAAGGGGTTGGCATTTGTACATGTTGTACAGCATTTTGAAGTTAACTCTAACAGGCTAATTGATGCAGTGGTTAAACAAGAAAATAACTGGTGTGACTACTGTGTATTTCGACCATTGTTTACATTTCTAAACTACTTTGACTGTAGAGACAATAACAACATGTTACATGATAGTGATGAAGACAGCCCCGCATCTCCAGTGACAATGTTTAACCGTACAGAACTTTATGATCCATATAGAGAGTGACATACGCTAGTCCAGCATATTTGAACAATGAGGCTGTTGGTCAAGATTTGTTTTTTAACCATACAATTTCACGTTTACTTAGTTTGTTTTGCGTTTCTGTTTATATATTATGTTTTATTGTAAACCCTAGCTATTGTAAAATAATTTGATGAACTCATGCCTTTTTGTTGTCTATACTCTATAAGAGTTGTTTATCTACTTGAGAACTGAATTCTAGTAGTATATAGCTAAAATATAACTTAATAACATGATATAACAAAGTAAGATAATGCTTAGCATTATGATATTTAACATATGTATATTATTGTGCACATTTTATGAATATTTTGTAATGTACTAACAACCTTTTTCTATCTGTATTTGTTTTGCTATTACATGTTTACTAATCTTAACACATTTATGTAACGCTAGAGTTGTATATAATAAACACATCTAAAATGTTTATGGTTACCTGTTATGTTGGTGTTATCTATATAGCATTTATCTTTCAAATAAACTTATGTTAAACTTGACTACTTTGTTTGTTGCTAAACCCATTATTTAAAAGTTTTCCAAACACCCTCTGAAAAATTACTTTAAAAAGTATTATTGCTATGGATGCTAAGAAAAGTAAAGTCAATCCTCTACTGTGTTGTTGCTAGCTTAACTGAAGGAAAGGGTAAACAAATAAAGAAAACCAAAGTTTGTAATACAAATATATTACCATAAGATACATTGAATACAGCAATTTTCTCTTTACCATTTTGACAAGTATTTTAAGTTCTCCATCACAGCTTCGGTAATGTTTGCTGCACAAAAGCGGCGTACCTCACTGTCTATCCACGGCATCATTGATGTCCTGAGTGCAGTCCGTTCATACCAAAAATCTTGAGTCTCTGCAGGCAACCTCCTTTCATTCAAGTCAGAAAGTAAACGTGGCAAATCACTTGTAATGTGTCGAACGAGTTGTTTATCCAAAGTCATTGAAGTCAAGTCATTTGTAGTGTTTGAAGAAAGCAAGGCCATTACCTTATAGTGTTTGGTAAAATATTGTGTGTAACGAGAGATCAGAAACTGCACAGTTGGGTTTATTTCAAGTAGGATATTAAAGTAGCTTTCAAGGGACGGGAACAAGCGTTTTAAAGAAATCCATCCATCATTTTGTAGAACCACTCTGGGAGTCTGTCGAATAATATCAGATTCACTAGAAGCTCTCGAAAGCGTAACAGAATTCAAATTGTGATTAACTGGCTTATTTCTCAGACGATAGTTACAAAATGATACTAATCCATTTGGTCTGGGTTCCAATATGACTGTATGTAGATAGAATGGATTGAATGGAGTTTCATTGGAGTAAAAGTTGTTGACAGAGTGGTGAACTGTAGAGCTTTGCAGACTTAAAAGATCTTCAAATGTCAATTCAATTGAGGTTTCATTATTCACTAAACAAATAGAAGGAGAAAAGTCTTTAATAGAATCAAGACCAACAACCGCATGAGCCTGGCTTGCAACTTTGTAAATCTGTCTGAGTAAAAGACGTGGTTCCCATGAGTTAGACTGCTGGTTAGAACGCACAGCTGCTTTGTGTGAACTATGAGAGTGACTCACCACAGATGTTGTCATCACAGGTGTTGAAGTAGACGTCGAAGAAGAACACACATATGACACTGGAGGTGAAGTCGATAGTGTGGTCGGCGACGTAGATAGCTTAGGTGCTGATGTATTTGATAATAGTTGTTGCGAACGTTGAGGTGGTGGTGGTGGTGGCGGCGGCGGTGGTGGCAGTTGTGATGACAGTGATGGCAAAATCGAGGCATGAAGTTTTTCTTGATGACCTTTCTGACGAAAAACCTGGCTCGACCTGGCGCGTGTGCCAGATTTTGCCGAATTGGAGTGGGCTGGTATTTTCTGTTGTACGATTGACGGCTGTTCCGGTCGATACTCTTCCACTTCCTTTGAATCGTAATCCTCATCCTCTTCCACTGCATTACCATTTTCACTGCAAACTGTTGAACACTCGCGGGTATAGTAATTCGCTTGGATCGCACTTGCACCTGCTGTTGTGTGTACAGAATCAGATACGTCTTGTAGAGTCTCACCAGTTAGAGATGCAAGAAGCTGGTCAATGTCCATAGTATTTACATCTGAGTATATTACGTTATGCACTGGGGGTATAGGGGGAGCTTTAGTACGTTTGCGTTTCACTCGCGATAGATCTTTACGTGGAACTGGTGCCGACCGCTTCACTGACGCGTTCATACTGACTGAACCAGCAAACCAGTTCTAGGTTTTATATGCAGTGTATTTGCAGGTCTGGACAGGTCTTAGTACGATCATTGACCTTACGAGGCAGATGCTGAGCGCCAAGGACAAATCCATTGAACCTCTTGGATCTCTTTCTTTTTTGCGATTACATAACGTTGTTGTATAAAGAAGGCTTTGACAACAAGTCTAGACAGGTTTCCATTTATTTATACATGCTAGAAATTTTAAGAGATAGATAATCCTGTTGTCGTAAGTAATGCAGTGAGCTTTCTATCAATAGTTGCAAAAAATTTTAAAGTTTCGGCATCTGATCTATCCAACGTGTTTAGCCTTTCATCAATGGTCCTTAATAATTTTGATGTTTTCTCATCTGATTCTTGCAGCTTCTTTACCTCTCCATCTAAGGATACTAGCGATTTAGATTGTTTCCCGTCTGAATCATGTAGCTTCTTGAATCTTTTATCCAAAGACATCAAAGATGTAGAAACTTTCTCATCCGAGTCTTGTAGCTTATTGAGCTTATCACCCAAAGATACTAAAGATGCAGACGTTTTCTCATCTGATTCAAACAGCTTTTTGACATTTCTATCCAAAGATAACAAATGTGTAGACGTTTTCTCATCCGAGTCTTTCAGCTTCTTGAGCTTATCATCCAAAGATAATAAAGATGCAGACGTTTTCTCGTCTGATTCAACTAGCTTTATTAGTTTGTTATCCAAGGAAGCAATTAATTGTGATGATTTCCCATCTGATTCTTCTAAGTTGTTTAGTCTATCGTGATAGGATAACTGATTCTCCTTTATGTCTTTTAGCTCGGTCTTGATAGAACCCTCTATGGAGACTATTGATTGTTTTACATCCTTAACTGCTTGCTGGGCCTCTTTGAGGCTAACAACAAAGGTCTTTAACTTTCCTTCCACCTCATTCAAATCGTCTTTGTTCACATAGAAACGATTTAAATAGCCTTTAGACACCTTTTGTCGTGATACGTCAGGTTCCACTGCAGCTCTAAACCTCTTTGATCCATCTTCACTTATCACATATGCATCATCTTCGTCATCAGATAAGTGATGCTTCTGTTCTTGATACAAAGCATGTCCAAACTTATCTATAATGTGTCTTCTAATCATAGCTTGTACAATATATGTTTACAATAACAAGATCTAATCCAGAATGATGGGAGAAACAGGTTAATATACTATTTAAGCCCACGAGTTGTAGCGTGAGGGAAACCCAAGCCATTTGACATAAATCTTGTTTCCTTTGCGCTTTATAACCTTTTCAACCAAATACGTATCTGGGTAATTTGTCTTTTGTAATTCTGGTTCGTAAAATGCCCCTTTGATAATGTCCCCTTCTTCATCTTGCAGGTAGTACACTGGTGGGACAGATTTTCGCACTCGTATGATTTTAAATAATTCAGTACTCCAGTTTGGGGTATAACCTTTTTCAAACAAAGTTTTATACTTAGAAACCCTGACTTTATCATTGACTCTTAGCTTTGGAATCCCTTGTACCTTGTTTTGATTTAATTTCCTCACCAATGCCCTCTCGTGAAACGATGTAACATCTCGTGGTCTCATGCCTGTTGTCCGATGTAGCCTTGAATTGTATATGGAAATTAAACGAGGAAGCATGTCTAGCCACCTATAATCTCCCTGTACAGCAAATTCCTTATACATCCAATTTTTAATCGTTTTATTCAGCCTTTCTACCACAGAGGCCTTCAAATGGGTGAATGTACTGAAATGATTTATCGCAAAACGTTGCATTAAGGATTTAAATTCTTTATTATAAAAATCTGTACCAAGATCACTTTGAATGTTTTGTGGTATTCTTCCGCTATTTTTCAAAACATTTTCCATAGCTGAGGCCACTGTCTTCCCTTTTTTGTTGTCTAAAGGAACCGCCCATGCATACTTTGAAAGAACATCAATTATCATTAGGATATACTTTTTCCCTTTATTCGCTTTTGAGTAAGGTATCATTTCTATCAAGTCGACTTGCCACAAATCGTCAATACCTCGAACAAAAACCTTTCTTCTGACAAAGTTTTTCCTAGCTGGTTTGTGTAACTCATTAACAATACCTCTCTTGGCAGCATCTGCTTGACTTGACATTGTCTTCTTTCTTTTATTCATAATGCCTTTATTACCTATGAACACTTAAGCGATAATACCGTTTAGTTGAAGCAACTCTATAATATAGTCTATTTCTTCGCTATGAGCGTTGTGACCGGCTTCTTGTGACAAAACCAAGGTTTTAAGTCGCTTCACCAGTAAATTCACATCAGATGTGTACCTGTCCACGTTGTCAACAGTTATACCACTTCCACTAGCGTGTTCCGGTGTTGTAACGGTCATGCCTTGCTTTGGTGGAAAAAGTACCGATATTACGCTTAAGTACTTTTTGCCCCTATTTGCATTTACAGGTTTTTCAGCAGAATACATCTGTCGGTGTGCATTGGTGTCTTGAAGGATCTTTTTATACACTGTCAAATCCTGCCTTTCTACTATATCCTTATCGGGAACCTGCATGAATAGTAATTCAAGGAGTCCTGGAGTTGTTTCAAAGCTGTGATTCCTTACCTGTATCTTTGAATTTGTAATTTTTATTCTAGAATCACCAATTGTCATATTACCCCTTCCATCAAGTCGAACACCATAAGTCGTGTCCATTTTATCTTTTGTTTGAGGATTGGAAAGCTTTTTTAAATACGTATCCAGCTGATTGGGTTTAATGGTTTGAGTAGACACATCTAAGGACTTATTGAAGTCATCCTCCTTTTCTTCATCTTGTACAAAAGTTCTATCCATAGTTGTACTCTGATCATCTTTTTTAACCACAAAGTCTAGTTCTTCTTTTTTAACAGGTTTATAATAGTACTGCTGTTCCTTCAAACGTCTCTCTACTGTCTCTTGCAGAGGTTTGACTATGGGTTTAGCTTGCACTTCTAACAACCTCTCAACATAATCAGCATTATGCTTCAATTGTTGAAACTTTTTACGCACAGCATTTGTTAGTCTAAGTAGTTCATTTTTTACTATATGTTCGTGCTTGTTAGCACTGTCTTGGTTCCGCTCCTTCAAGTTTGGTATTGGATATTTCTTCACTATACGTCGGATTACTCGTTTCGCTCTTAGCTTTCTTTTCTTGGGAGCTCTAAGAGCCATCGGAGCACTGCCATACTTCTCCATCCTCTCACTGTCACTCTGATTAACGTTTAGTGTATTAATGCTGAAAGGAGCCCTTTATATATCGACTATATAGGTATCAAGACCTAAACGGTAACGACCTTTGTTGATTTCAGAATCTTTATCTATGGTTACAAATCCATACTTGTGTTTGTTCCA
This sequence comes from Macrosteles quadrilineatus, assembly GCF_028750875.1. Taxonomy (NCBI): domain Eukaryota; kingdom Metazoa; phylum Arthropoda; class Insecta; order Hemiptera; family Cicadellidae; genus Macrosteles; species Macrosteles quadrilineatus. Next base: position 68,656,417 of record NW_026542598.1, on the reverse strand, counting down.
ACAGGTGTGACACAAACACTTAAATTGATCAAAAGTCATATCGCTATTAACATGATCATTGTATACATGTCTTAGATTTAAGTCATCCTGCTTGAAAAGAATTATTAAATTGGCGTTATCTCTAAGGAGATGTTTAGGGAGCCGCGTGTACGTCTGGATCAAGTAGAACGTATCTACATCTCTATGTCTTCCCATGCTGAAGTATGCTTTCATATTGTCTTGTTTATCACAGGCCACATCATCAAATATCATTATTGAGTCCTTTTTAGCTTCATCAGGATTGGGAACATCTTCACTGTTGGTAAATGAAAAATAACCAATACATGACAGGTTTTGCATTATTTGTTCAAGCATCTTGTATTTAGGTTGCAGCAATGATTTACTAAACACATATACATTAGCATACTTTAATCCCTTTGGTTCAGTCAAAAGGCTAAACATCAAATTTGTTTTTCCACAGTTAGATGGACCACAAATGATGCCTCGAATGGATTGAGGAAGGAGTTCACTATGTTTTTTCACTTCTTTGGATTTAATTCCATCCGAAGTGGATTGAATGAGTTTTTCCACAGCATTGTCCACAACAAAAGTGTCACGGTGCTTTTTAAATTTCATCTTCACACACTGGGGGACAAAAGTGAAATGAAGAATCGTATATAAGGTGTTCATATTTGTAAGACCTGCTCAGTATGCGTAGGATCACTAGAGGATGTGGTCTGCTTAATCGTGCTATAAACTCTCTTCCGCTAGAACTTCACCTGCCTGGAGGATACCAATTTTGTGGACCTGGTACAAGATTGAAGGAAAGGTTGGAAAAGAAGGATCAAGGAATCAACCTATTGGATCAAGCTTGTAAACAACACGATATTGCCTACAGTAAGAGCAAAGATCTTTCATCTCGACACACTGCTGACAGAGTATTAGCAAACGAGGCGTGGGCAAGGTTCAAAACAAAAGGTGTTCCTATTGGTGAGAGGCTCGCTTCCTGGGCTGTTGCAAGCGCAATGAACGCGAAATTGAAGCTTGGTGCCGGAACAACCGAAGGCAGGAGGAGGAGGAGACGGCAGACTAGGCGAAGAAATCGAGGGAGGTTAGGTAGGGGATCGTTAGCCAAAGGGGGCACAGCAAGAGGTGGAAGTGCGCTAAAACGAAAAAGAAAAGGCACCACTAGAAAGTGCAGCAGAAGACTTAAACCTTTTACTTTTTCCGATGTATTACGACAAGCAAGGACGGCTGTGCGGGGATCAGGAATGCATCTTGTTGGCAGAGGTGGAATATTAAACAGAGGGAGTAGAAAACACATAACAAAGGCAGCATCATCAGCGTTGAACGCCATCAGATCTATGAAGAGAGGGAGGCGTAGTGCGTTCAGTCATTTACGACGTAGATCACGGATTCTATCACTTCCCAAGTCAGGAGGTGTGCTACCATTGCTGCCAATCTTTGCAGGGCTTAGTGCATTGGGAAGTCTGACAGGTGGGGCTGCTGGTGTGGCCAAAGCAGTGCTTGAAGCTAGAGATGCCAAAAAACGGCTGAGCGAGATGCAAAGACATAACGAAACTATGGAGGCAGTAGCTTTGCGACATGGCAAGGGCCTGTACTTTAGACCATATAAGAAAGGACTTGGTATTTACATGGCACCTTATCAGAAGCAGCCAAAAAACTTATAGATATTTTGCCCAGAAGGGCAATGTATGATTTTGAGTTAACACGTTGGGCCAGGAAGCTTAAAATCCCCCATTTTAGAGGAGTGTTTATGCGTGACAACCTTCCTAAAAGTCCATGGAGGAACGAGTCTGCAATAGTCAACTTGGACAATACCAATGGTAGTGGTACTCATTGGGTATGCTACAAGAAGAGTGGAGACTACGTGAGGTACTTTGACAGCTACGGGGACTTAATACCTCCACTGGAACTTCAGAAGTATTTAAATGGGAAATACGTATCTTACAACCGAACCGCTTATCAGGATGTCAACACTTACTCTGAGATCTGTGGGCATTTGTGTTTGTATTTTTTAACCTCAATTTAAATGCTATTACAGTGTACACATATATATATATATTTGTTGTTATCATTTCCACCCTTTAGTCATGTCTCAGACGTTCATGCTTTCAGGTAGAACTTCTACTCTTTCAGTAGACTACTTTCCTCCCATCGAACTTGAAGGTGGTTATGATTATGAAGTTGGTTTGCTTAGCTTCGAGTCTTATAACTCCATACCAAATGTCGACGAAACAAACAACCAGTTTCATTTTGATAATGGAAAGATTATTAAAATACCTACTGGTACATATGAAGTAATGGATATTGAACGTTTCATACAGGATAAGCTAAAGATGTTGGCTACACAGGAAAAGAAGTACTTTTTTCGCTTGGGAACAAACAACAATACATTGCAAACTACTCTGAAATGTAACGCTCAGGTGGATTTCTCTCAACCCAACTCTATTGGCAGCCTCCTGGGTTTCGATTCTGAGGTCATAGGACCTGGAAATGAGCACTACTCGAAGAATGTTGTGGATATTTTTAAGACAAACACGATTAGAGTTGAATGCAGCATAGCGGGCGGGTCTTTCGTTAATAATAAGCAAAGTCATACAATCCATCAGTTTTTCCCAGCAGTACCACCAGGATATAAGCTTGTTGAAATACCCAGTACAATCATTTACCTTCCAATCACCACGAGGGCAATAAGTAACATAACACTACGGATTGTAGACCAGGACGATAGGTTGGTGAATTTTAGAGGAGAACGTATTACAGTGTGTTTACACTTGAGGAAGGTCCCTAGTTGAACAGTTAGTAGGAGATGGGTTACTTATATTTTTCAAACTGTTTATCAAGACCAAGAATATCAAAGGGTCATATAGACAGAGTCAAGAAAACCCATAACTCCGACGACTATTTATTGGGTGCACACTCAACAGTACCAAGCAGTGTTTGTTTGTCACCCAAGCGACTAACACACACAAACCGAAGGTTTTTACGCTCCTTGGGCTATAAAATACTTCAATAATGGATGTACTGGATATTTTTAGTAGTGTCCCATTTGATGACACTATTTCTCACATGGAATTTCACACTCATTTCCCTTACTCTTCTACCACACTAGACAACAATGACGAGATAAGAATACCAATTCAACAACAAGATATATGCATTGTGCCTTCTATGAGTTATTTGTATGTTGAGGGAAAGCTATTGAAGTCAGACAATACAGCAACTACAAAAACAAAGTTCACTCCAAACGCATTTGCATTTTTGTTTGACGAGATACGGTATGAAATAAATGGAGTTGAAATAGATCGCATCAGGAACCCAGGTATAACTTCTACAATGAAAGGATTTGCTTCTATTGGAGAGAACTCTTTAAGAAGTTTAGGGAACTCTGGCTGGCCAACCGAGGTGAATAAGTTGTCTTCCACTTTGGAAAGTCATGTGACTGACATTGATGGAAATTTTAGTTTTTGCATACCGCTAAGTAGGCTTCTGGGGTTCGCAGAAGATTATAGAAAGGTTATTGTCAACTGCCGTCATGAGCTTGTTCTACTGAGGTCGGCCGGGGACAAAAATGCAGTTTTGTGGACCTCAAGTGGTGCTACTGACACAACTCCTGAAGATATTAAAGTTAAACTAGAGAAACTATGCTGGAGGGTTCCCTACGTTTCTTTGAGTGATAGACAAAGAATTGCATTGCTTAGACATTTGGAAAGGGGAACGAGTGTTCCTGTAGAGTATCGAAGCTGGGAACTCTATGAGTATCCCTCTTTGCCACAATCAAACAAGCAATCTTGGTCAGTAAAGACGGCATCACAGCTAGAGAAGCCAAGATACGTCATAGTGGCTTTCCAGGAGAATCGCAAAAACAACATGAAAAAGTCTGCCGCATGCTTTGATCACTGCAAGATATCAAACATAAAACTTCATTTAAACTCTATTAACTATCCTTATGATGATTTAAAACTAGACATTGCAAAGAACCACTACGCTATACTCTACGACATGTATACCCGTTTTCAGGAGTCGTATTACAATGTTCCATCACAACCACTTTTGGACGTTAAAAATTTCATTTCTTATGCACCACTAATCGTAATTGACTGTTCTAAGCAAAACGAATCCCTTAGGTCAGCCCCTGTTGATATTCGTTTAGAATTTGAGGCCAGCGAAGCTTTCCCTCCAGGGACTGCTGCTTATTGTTTGATAATTCACGACAAGTCATTCAGCTATGAGCCAGCCACTAACCTGGTTCATCGGATAATGTGATTCATGCAGAAAGTGTTGGAATTTGGGGTGGGGATAGGCTATAAAGCCCGCTCTTGTCGGTTTGGTTTCTCAGTCTCAACTTGAATTTCGTTGGAGTTAGAACTTTCAGTCATGATTAAACAGGCCATCATAGATTTTAGTGCTTTTATCGGAGAGGATAAGACAGTGGTTATCAAGGAATTGAGCATATTGGACTTGGATTCAAGATGTGTACAACATTGGATTTTCTCACCACCTAAGGATGGATCCAGATCTACTTTTCCAAGCACACAACATGATTGCGGAGGGTGGCACAGTTCACAGTTTGACAATCATAACAGGTGGTTGAGTAAACACTATCACGGCCTCGGATTCGGAACAGGAAACGTTGAATATAGCTCTCTCACGTCATCTCTGAGAGACATTTGCTGCAATGTAAACCTATTGTATGCTGCTTCAACTGAAAAGGCAAAGGTTTTGGAAAAGTTGCTAGAGAACAGAAGAGTTGTGTTCAGTCTTGAGCTACTTGGAGGCCCCCCTCTATCGAGCGATTTTCTACTACTTCCTCCCGTTGAAGAACTATCCAAACAGAAGAATCAGTGTTTGTTTCATCATTTACATGCTCCAGGATTTTATTGTTCACAAACCAATGTACACAAACTGGCTGATTGGTGTTTGAAAAACCCAGCTATGCTAGACATGAACAACCCTGAAGTGAGAGTAAAGACCTTTGACGAATGGAAACTTAAAACTCCTTCTGCTAAGCAGCTTGCCGATGAAGGCTTTGTCAAAATGGCTGCTATGAAGGACACCACTAAATGCGTTTATTGTGGAGTTAATCTTTTCAAGTGGGAAGAAGGTGATGACGCAATAGAAGATCATCGCTACAACTCACCGTTTTGCTCCTATCTTCGCTTCAAGGAACAGACAACAAACAAGGGCAGCACCAAGAATATAGTCTACTGCGAGGACGGATCAGATACATTGGGCCAGGATGTCACTGGGAGATATACATTGTCTCTGGAAGTCACTCATGATGATCTTCTAAATATGTGTAAGGCTTGAAATGTATTCAACTTCATATTTTGAATAAACAAATCTTTATTATTTACCAATGTTGTTTTTTACTAAGCTTAACCTATATATAAACTTACCATCTTTCATTATCATCCAGATACACAGCTACTCTTATTGACTTAAGTCATAACAAGTTGCTCATGTCTCAGTTTTACAAATGTGAAAAGGTAGTTACCTTTTCTAATCCCATGAAGACAACTTTTTACTTTGCTGATAATGAAGACAGGCGCTGTACGGGCTCCATCGACAAAGAACGGTTTAAACTAAGAATTCTTCAGGTTGGAACAATTTTGCAAGACTCACTTTTATCCAAAGTATTACACATTAACACATGCCAGTTTAGTGATCACTCCAATTGTTTTATAAAATTAAATAAACTTACTACTTAATTTAACAAAGACTCATAATTTCATATCCTAGCTTTCATATACCATAGGTCTTTACCAGCAAGCACTCTGCTGGAACTAACATACAGTTTTAACCTGCACAAGTCGTCGTCGCTCGCTCGAGGACAAATCGTCCCCTGCCCACACTCGTATACTCATTCCCAACATCGCTGTCACTTTTATTCGCCGGAGAAAAAATCAGGCAACCCTATCTACTCCAAAGTACCCTTTTTTTATTATTTTTTTTATTTTTTAATTTTTTTTTATTTTTTTTTTATTTTTTATTATTAAATTATTAAAGTATTAAAAAAAATAAAAAAATAAAAAATGAAAAAAAAATCATTAAAAAAAGGGTACTATGGTGTATTATTTATTAATATATATATATATTTATACATATATAAAAATTTGAACGAATGGTGTTTTTGGCCTCTGGGGACATCAAAATGAAAAAGTAAATTGGTCCCGGGCCTAAGTGTTTCCATAAGACCTATGGTAATAGCTACTTCCCTATAAGGAAATTCGCTAAAAGAGGTTTTCCCTTTATATTCTCCAATGATCCTTTGAATACCACTTACGTATGTATGAAACTCAAGAACTGTAACATATATAATTTAAAAACACAAAATGTCACTTGCTAAATACATGATCAAGTGAATCAAATTGTAATCCTGGATATAATTGTAATCATCAGTTGAACTTTAGGTACACTTATTAATATCAAATATATGACTGGCCAATATTATTATTTTTTAAATTAAACGTGGTTTATTATAGGTTTATTAAAATTATCCATAGGAGAATGTAAATGTTGTAATGGTTTCCTTATTTAAGGGCTTATTGAATCTTATCTTCCATTGAGTGATTTTTCTTTGAATTGTTTTGAATTTCAGTTAGACAAGTTTTGAACTATAAAAGAATAATCTTTTAAGATTTTCTTTACAATTTTATTCACTTTCTTTTGTGTCAGATTTAATCAAAGAAACGCTTTAAATAAATAAATAATATACCTTCAGACAATAGCCGCATAACTGAAGCCGCCAAATGTATGCTACGTACTGTTGGACTCTCTAGAGAATTTCTTGGGTTAGCGAAATGCCTCGTGACAGGAATTGAAAGTGTAGATTTCCCAGGTGAACTTATACAGTCTCGGTTCTCTGTATCGTTTAAGTGGCTTGGACTAAAAATAGTAGTTTTGTAACTCTGTTAACTACGTATACGATCTTAAAAGATTAAAATCAAAAAAAGGAACGAAAAAACTAGTAGTGGTGAAATACCAGATTACGATTTTGGTTTGAAAAATTTTCCATTACATTGGAAAAATAAACAATCTTTATTTTGGATCTTTTTTTTATAGATGCCTTACTTTTAAATCCTCAAAACTAAGATTTTTCTTGTAATGGAATATGTCCTGTTTATTGTTAAGTAGATGAATATTTTTTTTTTGTACATTGGAATATTCACATAAATGCAAAGAGATTTAACTCCCAAAGTGGATTACGGTGGATCCACCTGACTAGTGATTGTAAATATTTAAAGAAGAATCTTGCAAAAGGATTGTTTGCTGCTAGCTGTTTATACTCAATTGTGGTTCCATTTTAATAACTTAATAATAATAATAATAATAGTCGTACTTGATTTAAATCTCGTTTATCTAATTTTCCCAACCACATCTTTAATACATTAGGGAACGTATCTCATATAAGATAAGTGCAACGAAATCCTCTAATCTAACTTGAAATTTTAACTGCCAACACTCGTATTGCTTAAAAACAACACAACCTACGAAAAGCCTAACTAAACAAAGAACCGTCACATACTGTTTTTCTTTTTGTTCCAAATGACTGTCCCTTTTAATCCCTTAATCAGATCACACGGGGCCTAATCAAACAAAATATGCTTTAGAAAAGAGTTATCTGACCGTTTCCGTAATTTTATTTTGACCTTTTTAGTCAGAAACGGTGCACGCAGATTTGTAGCATATGCCATCACTCTTGTTCAGTAAACAACTTTAATTTTTGCTATCCTGAAGGGTAGCAAAGATTTATACTTTAAAGAAAATGTTAGGGCACTAGAATTGTACCCTTTTGTATGGAAATATTTACAAAGATGCTTATAAATAGTCCGGTTATTTAAATTAAGAATGCCTTAAGATTAAATGTGAATTATTATATGAAAATATATGGAGGAGAAAATAATTGGTAGTTCATATAAAAAAACCATAACAAACTTCTTGTCTTTATTCACAAACATAATTGTGAAGCAAAAAACTAATATATATACAAATTAATATAATAATAAAAAAATTCGCTAAAATAAGAGCAGATTTTATAAAAAAAAGATGCTTTATCATATTTTAAGCATCCTAAAGCTTCCTTGGAAAAATAAAAACTTATAATAAAAATAATAATTGAAAATTAATAATTTACGCGTTATAAGTCAAAAAGAGACAGTTTCTATCTATTATTAAAATATAAAACATAAGTATTAAAATATAACAGACGTAAAGCATTTTAGAACCAATACATTGCGTAATGACTTTTTTTTATATCAAAAATATTCTCTGTAGGATTATCAGTGTGGCTTAATCTTAAATTAATCGAAGTTAATTAAGTTGATAAAAACTTAAATTGTATTAGAAAGGAGGATACAACTTTACAAACACACAAGTAGAAAAGTCAATTAAAGCTCAGATACCGGGGATTCGCTGACGTGCCAATTTAAGTTGCTCAACAACTGAGAAAATCATCCCCACAAACCCTATCCTTCTAGTTTATATCTTTCTCCTTAGGCTAGCCCTCACATATTAATATGGCAAGTCTGATAAACATTAAAAAGCATTTGCAACTAAGTTAATAAATGCCAGTAATAATATTATAATTGTTAAACAAGGTAGAAAGTGCATTTAAATTTTGGATCATTGTGTTACTTATCCATATAATGTTCTAGTAATAATATAGTTATATGGAGACGACCTAGGTGATTGTAGTTGTCTCAAACAACCAGCTGAAATATTTTACTAATCTTTGATTACATGCATCTTTCGTGATTCTACAGCTAAGATTAATCGGAAGCTAAACAAAAAAGACAACTCCATGGTAACCTTATACAAGCACAATATAGGCCTCACAACACAGACCCACACATAGAGGATGAATGGACACCGGCAAGATCTCAGACTCATAAGATAATCCCATAGCATTGCTTGCTGAAAAGAATAACTTGGATATTGTTTATTTATTTCCTTATTTCTTAGCCAACAAAGAAAAATAAAGTTCATACCCATAGACATGCAAAAATTAAAAGCCCTCTGCTGGGAATGAAGAAATTAGCCTTCCAAAGTTTTACAGATTACAGATATCCTCTAACCTCAACCTATGATAATAATCCTAACCTTTTCTAAGATATACTTTTATTTCTTTAAGTAATGCTTTATTTTACAAACTTAAGTTCAGAGCAAATACAATCTGCCAATTTGTTTTGTAATTTCCTTATCCTAAGACTAATACCTACTAAATATAGGCTACACATTAAATTTTCAAATAGCTTTTAACTAGACTTTTACAAAATTTCTGTGTAAAAACATAAACACACATACTATTTTATGTGTTTTGTACAGTATATAAAAGTCATGATGCCTTGTCTTTTTTGAGGCCATTAGTTGGCAACTCTGGAGGTTCAGTTTTGAGCTTGAATTGACATTTATCATCAACCTAATATCTGAAGAAGTACTACAACAGGACGAAATACCAGTGCTATGTTGTGTAACTTTTAGTTGTAAACCTATAGAAGTATAAAGAGATACCTCCACCTTAGAGGATAGTTTTGGAATCCTCCTATAATGAATTTCTAATGAGGAATCACTATATAAAATTATGGTAAATTACCCTCATATTTAAACTGTAGATTCTAAGAACTATACACAAAGTTTAGTCTATTTAATCAAACCAAGACCGACCCGTGGCTTAATGTAAGAGGCAGGAAAGCATAACTCAGTCTAGAACCCACAGACAATGTTGGCCTTAATTTACAGCTCCAGTAACGAACCGTGTTCTCGTACAATGATGGCGAAACTAGATTGAGTAAATACGTTAACTCCTCTGTCATTTAATTATTTAAAATTATTTGCATACATAAAGGAATTAGTTACATTTAAGATGTCAGAAAGTTATTATATTAAAAGAAAATATAATTAAATGGGGAAAATGTTAGAAAAATAAAACAATTATAGAAAGTTTACTTCTTTTGGTATAATATTAAGAAATAGTCCACTCAAATCACAAATTATGTCTGATGTAAGCCCATAAACATTGTTGTATATCTGATCAACTTGTATCAATGAAGAATGTATTGAACCCTGCAATTGATTGATTGATGTGCTAATGTCTCATTAAGATTAATGTGAACGATGTGTTTTGTAATAGCTTTCAACAATGAATAAATAAATCTAATTCACCTATTTCCGTTATATAATGGGGATTTTTATTTGTTATCAAAAGTAGTAACGATTTATATTAGAACTAATTAAAAATACAGAATTTCTGTAATAAATGGAGCATATATGTATATACTATAAATATATATACGGGGTGTCCATTAACTAAACGGCCAAACTCCGATAAATGGTTCTAGGGATCAAAATCAAAAGATCAAAAGAGAAAATACAAAATAACATCTTTTCAAAAATCGCTTCGTTAACCAGATATCTGTCATTTTGATTTTTTCACATAAACATTTGTATCTTGGAATTTTTCCACCTGATTATTATGAAACTTGGTATGTATATTTTGGTAAAACAAAACCACGTAGGAAAATTATGTACATTAATCCATTGACAAATTTTGAAATGGTGGCCATTTAATGTTTTTATTGAATTTTCTAAAGAATGGCTAATAAAAAATTTTGTAGAACACTTTCAACATTAAACATTTCCTATCAAACGACACCAAGTTCTAAAAGATCAAATAAAAAATAACTGAAATATCACGATTTTTAGTTATAAAATTATGTCGAACAAGGCATAGCTAGTCAGGTTTGCCTTATTTTACAAATGGAAATCGCTATTTTTCAGTAATATTTTATTTTATATTTTTTTAATTAGTGTTATTTGATAGGAATGTTAAATGCAAAATAAAAGTAATCTGGAAATATTTTTATTAAATTAACCATTTTTTCTTCAACTACAACCTATAGGCCTACAACTCAATTCAAAAACACCAAAACTGCAAAAATTAAAATTTACGTAATGTATTAAGGATTCAATTAGACTTTATTCAAGAGTATTATCATCGCTTGAATATAATTTGATTTAAGTAGGTTTATGCTTAAGTTTTATGTAGAAATTTTGTTTTTTAATTCGTTTCTCATACTCAAAAGTGGAAATACTCAACAATACATCTTCGTTTTAATGCAATGTATACTGGTTAAACTCAGCGTTTTTACCTTTTAAACAATTGTTAAGGTCCTGCTACTGTTCTGTAATAATTAAAAAAAATTATAGGTAAGACTCTAGCCAATTAAGCAAGCAGGGATCATTTAAAAGTCCTATAAGGTTGTCACCAGGGAAATCTACTATTTCAATTTCAGTCAAGAAGCATTTCACAAAACCGAAAAGGTTCTCTAGAGAATTCAACGTTTGCCTACCTTTTGTCTGGAGATGACTCAACTTTGTTACTGTCTGTATTTATACTAATAAAACTACAATACATGCTATTACATCAGCTCAATATCATACCATCGTCATTAATGAAATAATAGTACCATAAATAAAGTTGTAATCAATATAAACACATTTTTAACAACAAACTGTTGAATCAAATAAGGTTTTCTTGCACTGACAATCTTTGTCATCTTTGTCACATTTGTCAATCCTACTAATATTATAAATGAGAAAGTTTGGATGTATGGATGTATGTTTGTGACAAGTGAACGCGAAAAATACTGGTCGGATTGGGCTGAAATTTGGCATGATGATAGCTCACATTCCCGAATATAGGCATATTCTTATTTCAAAAATCCTTTCGGGCTCCGCCCCAGTGGCTCTGGAGTTTCCCATGTTAACCTTATGAGAAATTGAATTATTGAATCTTAACAGCTGTTTCAATTAAACAAGTTGGTTCTGTTCTATGATGTTCAATAGCATTAAAGTTACAAGGATTACCAACAGGGCGCAGCACTGTTATTTCTTTTACAACAGCTACAACAACTAATATGACAACAGCTAATTTGCAACCAAAAGGTGAGTGAGCGTAGCAAACGAACTTCAACCTAACCTGAAGGCAAGTGAGCGCAGCGAACGAGCTCCAACCTAAAGGTGAGTGAGCGTAGCGAACGAGCTCCAACCTAAAGGTGAGTGAGCGTAGCGAACAAACTTCAACCAGGACGTGATTGAGCCATGCGAACGAGATAATCTTGAAAATTAAGAAGTTAAACGGGGCAAAGCCCACGGGTTACAGCTAGTTTATAATATATTTATTGATTAGTAATCTTATGCTTTTATTACCGTATTTTTAAGTGATATTTAAAAAATTTGAAATACGTAATTTAAAATAATTTAGTCGTAATTTATTTATTTACAGTTTGTTCTACACTCATAGTATACAACTATGAATATAAATTTAGCTAATAAAACGCTTGTGTTTGAAAAGTGTATTGCTATTTAACATTATCTCTATTTTTACTTAGGACCTTTAGTATAGAAGTTTTTACGATTGTATATTCCTCTTTCACAATGCAATGTAAAGTTTTTTTTTTTTTTTACCGGGTTGAGAAATAGTATTAAAGTATTTGAAAACATTTAGGGAGAGCACGAGGGTAAAGAGTGCGTTTTATCAAGATAAGAAGAATGTCAGAAAGGTAGTTTCAAGTGTTACCTTTGTCTGGCTATCCGCCTAATGCCACCGTAAATTATTCTTTTTGAGACAAAAGAACGTTGGCTAACTTAAAATTAGTTTTAGACTAAAAAAAAAACTATTATTACAGCAAGAGGCTGTATAACGTTAAGAGTAGTCTGAATTTGTTATTTAATAGGATTGCATTGATAACCTGTCTCTATAAGTATAACCTAGACTGTTTTCTTTTATAATTATTCGTTATTATAAATAATTGCTAATGTAACTAATACTAGAATCATAGTTCATTACAACTTTAAAATACGAGATGTATCGTGGTTCTTCATTGGTGAATTTGGTATCAGGAAAAAATAAGTATTCAACGACTTAACAAATGTTTAGTATCAAAGTGGAGAATTTATCTTCGAGATTACCAAATACATCAATGTATTACTGTATTATATATTATTTAACTATAAGAAAGATTACATATTTATATATTTATTTGGTTATGTCAAAGTGAAATATGAAAATCAAAGGATAAAATATATTGAATCAAAAATATTTGTTTCGCTAAATATATGGGTTATTACATTTATTAAAAGTTTGAGAGGAAAACAGCCGATGTTTGACATCGCCTAATTACCTTTCAGCTGAGTTCAGCATTCAAAGAACTCTGGATTTATAATTAAATTTCACTGATCAAGTTTTTTTTCCGAATAACTGATCTTGCAAATTATTTCCAAGCAATATTCTATGCTATGGTATAGAGTATCGTGAAGTTTACCTGATGTAAATAAATGTAATATCAGAAAAATACTAGCAATACGTAATCGTTAGCGGAAGTTAAGCGATTTAAAGAACCCATATACCAAAAAGGTACACAGTTTATTGAACAATATAATGGCAGCACAAATGTAGCATGTTATAGAGTATAATACTGGGTGACAAAAAGTGTAAGAAGGACTTCATAACTTTAAAACAAAAAAAAAGGTATAACAACCAAATTTGGAGTATTGTTACTAGCAATTGTAACCTACCTTTTTTCGTACATGGTGATCGGATGTCCCCTATGGGGGACGGGCATAAGCTTAAAGTCTTATATGTAAGCATAGGTCGATATTTACATAAAGTTAATTAAAGGTCTTGTTGAACTAAAAACAATGCCACAAAGCAGACCTCAAATGGACAACCGTGTCAAAAACGGCAGCTGTTCAAAGATTTCTCAAATCTACCATTTTGAATATATAAACGGCTGCCATTTTGTACTCAGTTGTTCTTTTGAGCCCAAATTTGTGGCATTGTATTCTACTAATAAAGGCCAATAATTTGGTGTGCATAAAACCACCAAAATCTCTTTGTTGCTTTACCGGGTGCCATCAAAATCTTTCCAAACATACCTAAAATTAATCAAATTATATTTCATTTAACGGTTTTGAGTTTTAGATAGTTCAACAACTAATTAAAACTTGGTACCAAGTGACAAGATAATGTATATATAATTAAACACAAATCCCGAAACAAGTTAAGCCATTGGTAAAATACACGCAACTGAGAGAGGCATGTAAAATATAATTAGCTAGGTTGTGTGTGTTATTTGACATTTGAACGGTTTGTTAAAATGTCTAATTAACCAATGTATGTTACATCATGTTTATCTACTGACAATGCTGACAATACAGTGTAATAATGTTGTGCGTTTGTTTAGTACTTGTAGCCCTGTTGTAGAACAAAGTCTGTCATACAATTATACCAATGCTTGGCATTTAAAAGAGAAAGATACAATTACAATCTTGCTGAAATAAATTAATGGCCCCTTGAGTTTTTAGATGTTATTTAAGTGTGGCAACGGTTGTGTAGTCTTAATGGTAATAATATGTATTCATGGCTTATACCGTCAATAATTTTTTAATGAATTTTTCTCTGGTGTAGCCTACCTATTTCAACATTTTTTTTTAAGTTCATAAAAGATTTGTTATGTCATCCACTTTGCAGCAAATCGCTGACTGCCTGTTAACTATGTTGTTTGAATCGGTTATCATTTTGAGTTTTAAATCCATATCTGTAATTATATGCCTGATCAGTTATTAATAAATGAAACTGGAATATATTTTTTTATATTTTTTAAGAGACTTGCTTTTATGTATTGCTGAAATACTGTTTGTTCTTAACATTTGTTTAAATTTAAAGTAATGTGTTATGCATAGTTAGTAGTTTGTGTCTGATTTTTTTTAGAAAACACAAGCTCATTTGTTATGTTGAAATAAATATTTTATTTTGTCATTTCTGAATTTCATTATAACTGACATCGTACGTGATTTCCTTTTTTAATGATTGGCAAAGATTTTGACTTTAATTCTAGGTCTCAAAAAAATAAGTTTCCATTGGCATATAGTTATCATCGTTATCAATAGTTACCATTATAGTTATAATTTAGTTCATTATTATATCCAATAAGTCACAAGGACCTTATAACTCAATTTAATTCTATGAGACGGGTAAAACAACAATCGAATAAAACTCTTATACTTAGCTGTAGCGCATAATTAAGCAAACAAAAGCAAAGTAGACATGCCAAGTATTGTAAGTTTAATTGTTTTACTCGGCAAAAGGTTTAAGACGACGCTATGGTTCGTTAAAGGTCTGTGTAAATTAGAAACACAACATTTCCTTCTGTCTGTTTGTTTCTTTGGGTTGTTTTTCTGCTACCTCTCTTAATCCCAGATTTGTAGGTAAAAATAGAAGGGTGCATATTGTATATTCTTTAATTTAAACCATTATATATAATGGATTAATTATTTAGAAAATTCAGTTCTCTGCGGCTTTGTTTTCATTTGCAATATAAACATTTTATATTTTGTTGTTTTATATTGCAATTTAATAAAGTTTGTCATCATAGAGCGATATTTAGAAGGTTTTTAGTTATTAAAACCCTTTTTTATTGGGAAACATTTGTCACAGTTAGCTTGACATTTTTAGTAAGTTTCGCGTTTTTATCATGTTTTGCAGCAATTGGAAGTATTATGTAGTTATTATAGTTTGAACAATTTATAGTTTCAAGAAAATTTATCAACAATTCGATAATCGCCCAATCATGCAGACTTATATTTCTGGCCGTTTATTCGATAATTTGTTTATCATATTTTTTTTTATTTCAGTGGATTATTTACTTCAAGCTGTCTTGAAATGCAGGACTTACGAGAAAACAACCAACTCAATTATGAAGCTAAATGATGATTTTAAGAGAGTTACCTATGACATGTTCCAACGTTTAAACAAAAAGGTAATGGAAAGTTTTACGAAAATGTCTGAGGTTTGCAGTGGTCATTTGACGTGTATAGTATCAGTCCAAAAAAAAATTGTCTACCAAATAAAAAAATAACAAATTAGAAAAATAAAATGATTACCTATTATTTAATTTTACATCATAAAATGTAACCGTATCACGCTATAGATTATATTGTAACCCAACAATTGTACGGTATATTCTTTTAGAGAAGTGACGATGACACAGCACGACACACGTCACTGACAGTGACGTCATCAATATCTTCAACAGACTCTCGTCAGATCTTATATTGGAGTTGATAGATTCTCTTGGGATTGCAATGCTTGTTTCATAGATATGCTACAACCTTGTATGTGCAAAATTATATTTTTGCATAGTCAACCTAATTATTGTTCAGTGATATTTTTACTAATATTCATTATACACAGTTTAAATTAAAAGTTAAAACTTCTAAAAGGTTTGCCTGATAATTACTGTGAGTAGAATAAGGATAAGAAACTAAAATTTGTAGTTTTTAGTCATGTAAGTTTAATAACACGTACAATGCTGATCAAGAAGCTATTTATATAAGTTTAACGCACAAATAAAAATGCCTTAAATCCTTGAAGAAATTAAACTTTTGCCCCTCCAGTTTTAAGTTGTAAATAAAAATTCATCATGTAATACTACTCAAGTAGATTAACTAATTAATATATTTAATTTAAAATGCCGGGTGTCCCAAAAGGAATAGTTTAAAAATATAATGGAATAAACACTTTATTATTGAGGATAAAACTGTAACTTAATATACAACCTTTTCATCAATTTTCTAAGTTTTTCCTAGCATGTTTTCACCCCCTAACCTCATACATATTCTCGGTAATTTGTTCGAAGAATGTCAAGTCTGTGTTCCATCTCTGACAACATAGTGTAACGTATTTCATTATACAATTTTCCAAGTTTTCCTTAACATTGTTAAATTCATCTATGTTTGATATCAGACAGGGATACACTTGATCCTTTACTAACCTAGACAAAAAACTAACCACAGATTTCGTCTCTATAAACCATTAAATGGTGCTCTATAAACCATTAAATACACCTCCTAAATCTCCGTATTGTAAATGTATGGTTTAAAAATTCAAACGTGCTAACAACAATAGAACAGCTGATTTGAGACCAAAGTTTACACAGCTACATATTATATTTTATCTTATTTGTTGCACTTTTTGTATTGACTGACGTTTGCTATACAATGTACAATTGTCAAAAAGCAATAAAGAGATTATTATTATTATTGTTATTATTATTATTATTATTATTATTATTATTATTATTATTATTATTATTATTATTATTATTATTATTATTACTGTTAAAGGGTACAAAAGAAAAACGTAAAGATTCCTGCTTTAAAACGCTTTATATGACTTTTCTACAACCCTTGGTAAGATTGGGACACGATGTATACATTCTTAACTCCCTTTGATAATAATATTAATTATATAGAGTATAAAACTGTTAATACGAGCCTGTTTGCGTATATACTTATTTAATAAATACTAAATCAATCATCAGTACTTTTGTTGTTGATAAAGAACCATAAATACACTAAACATTAATTTAGTAATATTTTCCACCAACGAATTTAAAATAACGTGAGGCAAAGAAGGGAGGACCTTTCATCAACTACACAAATCTAATCTTTTATACTGAATTCATGCGGAAAAGTCTCTGGCAGAATAACCAGTTACAGTATTGGTATGGGTCGTATAAGTTACATAAAGAAAAACGTCGATTCTAATGGCATTTACTTTTCAAATTATTACATATTTACTTATTGTTGTTTTTAGGGTTAGACCCTTTAAACCTTCAATAAATTATGCAGACTCGGGAAACATTAGTTGATAGTCAGGAACAAAGCCATACAGAATACCTCACATTTCCACAGTTAGATTTTAGATATATTGAACTTAAAAGTCCACTAAAGGCGCATCATTGTCTTAGTAAATTCATGAGAAATTAGTAATAAAAAGGGAAGATTGTCTATATAACCATTTATTTATATTATCACTTCAATTCATATAGATCGAAGATAAAAGAATAAGAAAATGCATAAATAGAAAAACTTCATTTCTTGTTAATGAGGAAAAGCAAACTATGTTGTTTTAAATTTCAGTCCGGCGTAACGAACCACGAAACCTACTTAGGAATGTATAACTTAGTTTTTATCTTAGTTAACTGTCATACACATCAAGGAGTTATAGCAGGTGTCATGATTATGTTTTGTCGACGATTCATGTTTCTTTACGTTATGAAAGCTAAAACATCACTCCTACAAGTGTTAAAACACATTGAACGTTATTTATTTCCATTAAATTTTAGTACAAGATTTTAAAGCGTATTTCAATTCTCTTAAACAAAAACTGATCCATCTACATTTGGAGATTGTTGTTTGATTCCAAAGGGCTGAAAATAAACCGTTCCCTTTGGAGTTATTATTGGTCTCTGGAGAGATAGAACTTGGAAGTCTGCTCTTGTTTTACGGGCTTATTGCACTTAACTGTTAAGATAAGTATCTTCCCTTGGTAACGGCCAGCTGGTCAACTGTGGTTTAATATTTCCAGATTTAGAGCCTCTTTGTGTGTTTCCTTTATATATTTTACACTTGGGATAATAGTGTAAAATTTGGATGGAATGTAAAAATGGAATAATAGTGCAGTTTGGTGTAATTTTGTGAAGAAAATTTGAAAATAGGAAACAGTTTGAAATTAAATGAAAATGCTTCTTTATTGAGGTGAAGTTAAGACCTCATGGTCCTTTCTTACAGTCAACCTTTATTCTAAGTTTGTCGACTTTATGAAAATATTTTAAAGTTAAAGGTCAGGCCAAACATAAGTTTTAGTCCTTGATAATTATCGTTTCCGTTAGTTGCTGAATCACCTAACTTTTGCTCCTAAAGATTTGGATCAAACACATCCAATTTATTACTATATCACCACTTCAGTAAAGACAACGCTATATCTCAAATCATGTAGGAGTTATTAAATCGTTTGTAAAAACGCATAAATGCAGACAGACAGAAAACTAGGCATCACAGACTCATGTTCCCATGGTGAAATATGTTTCTATTAATAACGCTAAATACATGTGTCCAGAGAGTTACGGGACACCGTACATAATTTAACGAAGTCAATGTCTTGTGTTCTTGAAAAACCAATACTATATCAATATAGTTATCACATACGAATGATTACTGTATATATGAAATATCCTTTTATTTCCCTCAAATACCGAGTGTGCGTCAAATAATATTGGCTATGTAGGAGCTAAGAGCAAACCTAAACCTTGAAATGAAACCCAGGTAAACATTTTATTCTTCATAAAGTTACTTATCAAAAATGTCTCTTTTGATAATAATTGTAAATCGCAATATTCATTTTGTGGGCACATCTTATTCTTGAGATTGACTCTAAACCCGTATCTTTAAAAACATAAATAGTTGAATAAACAATATAGGACTCGAAGGTGTTATGAAAATAATAATCAACTAAACAGTGAGTATTTTTTTATTAAAGGGAAACAAATCTTTTTAAGAACAGGAATTTTTCTATTTACAATACTTTACAATTACCTAAACTTAATAATATGTATAGAATTAAAATGCATAACATGGTCTGTTGCATATTCATACATATTTTAACCATTCATATTGTAAAGTTCAACCATAGTTCAACTCACAGACAATCAAATATGCAGATGTCTAGCTCACAGAACCTGATTAGAGGAGGCAGATGTATCTAACTTGACTGTCTAGAGTTACTTCTAACGTTAGGTATAGCAATCCTACTTTACAAAAGTCAAGATGCACAGGATTCTAAAAAATCTCTTAGCGAGTTGAGACTTTCTTATAATACGTTAAAAGACCCTCATGATTTGATCTATCCTCCTAATACCCAATTAATAAAGTTTTTATTCTGTAAATATATATATTCAGCAGAATAAGCCTAAAATAAGATATTTATGTACAGCCTCAAGATGGCTATAATTTTGAATGTTACTTGTTGAAAAATGCAATTAAAGATATTGCTTTGTTTTCAAAAAACTACAATAAGGAATATCACAGTATTAGATAAAATCTGTTATGAATGAAATCACATTCTCTTTAGAGGTCCCAAAACATGTAAATAGTCATCTTTGGTGTACATATTAATAGTTACTACGCATTTTCATGCATGTACATACACATATTTTGAAATAGTTATTAATGATTTGCAGGAATTAAACAAGTAAATATAAATGTTACATATACATGTTTTAAAATCTTAAGGATAGAAAGGAAATACAATAACGTTTCAAAGTAGGGCTTATACAATACGCATTAGTTGTTCAGCGAAGGGTTTGAATGAAGGGGGATGAGTGTATAATACTATTTACAGTGTTAAATATTGTGTTTGGAATAAGGATCGCTCAACTAATACACTTAGTTTTACTTAGACAAAGAATTTAATAATATTTGAATAGAAACCATTCTTTTTTTAGCTACATTTGAAGTATGCACTCGAATGCTTTAGGACAAGAGAGCACAAAAAACCAAACCGACACAAGCATTGGTCGGCCTTACAAAAGATATTGGAGATCACAGGAACCTTTGCCTAACCATTTATTGATATTTATATCCCTTTCAATAGAAAATTTTTAACTTAACAGGAGTAAGGTTACCGTTGACTGAGGTCCTACAATTATCATAAAAAATTAGAATATAAATTAAGGAGATAAAAAGATCATTAAAGTAAATGAGTATTTAAAAAAATAAAATACTATGCGATATGTGTTAACAAAAGTCCTACCTTAAGCTCACATTTTTTTAATCATCAACAAAATCTTACTCTGACACGTCAAAAGCGAAAAGGCATGTTTACTTATACTTTAAAATACATTCGGTGTGTAAATACTGTACTTTATCCTTAGTTCGTTGTCTTTTACATAATTTTCCATTTTAATAAAGCCATCCAGGCCGGATGTAGCTAGAGGCGAAAAGAACTTCTGCAAACATTAGCTTTGCAACAGTCTCTGAAAATTTACTATCTGCTTTTTCATGCATCCAAAGCAACCTTGAATTTATCTATTTACAGTATTACCGTATGTTGGGCATTGTCAATTAACTAAGATGTAAGATATAATTATTATTTGTCGAAGAATAAATCACTTTACGATTGTTTTATTCAACACCACACACACACATTGTTTTTTATTGTATTTTTTTAACTTTATTATAAATCTCAATAATCATCACCCATAATAAGGCACGAAAATTAGAAATTAACCTAATGGCATCACTTAATCATAAATTTTATACCAAAATAGGTCTATTAAAAAAAACCAATTAAATTACAAAAACCTTAGTCAAATCCCAAAATAAATCAATTTAAAGTTACTTTTGAGTTAATTGCTAGCTGAACGATGACTGGTGAGGAGTAAACAAACTGCTATTATTTAGTATAAGTGATATTTTAGTTTTAATAATTGCCATAATTACTAATCTACTTACTGACTTATTAATATCAACCACTTTTATACCAATAATACATGGTATGACTAACTCAAGTTCACTTACTTCTAGATCACTACGCAACAAAAAGGATTTTGTATTAATTGGCCAAATACACTGACAACTATGCTGTACTGTGTTGCTATGTGATAAAATATTTTGAACACAGTAATTTTGAGTAATTTTCCACACAAAAAATTACTAATGATGATAAATTTACAGTTTTAAATACATTTTATTTGTTAACCCTTTTTACTGGCTTTTCGATTTATGTTCGATCGCTTTTTTTTACTATAACTACCTAATTAAAAAAAATAAACCATACCAATTCACAAAATGTAATTTTCTTATGTAAATAGATACAAAAAAGATACAATAGATAATTTACTTATTGACAAGGCTTTTTACTTAATTGAAGATTTTTACAGAACAACAATTTAGAATTTGATTTTATTTTAAGTGTTTAGTTTTAAGTTAAAAGTTTTATTGTTAAATATTTTATGTGTGGATTTAATTTTGACAATGCACCTATTCTAAATGTTATGACATGTATGGAATGTTTTGTGCAAATAAAGTATGTCTATGTCTATGTCTATGTCTAAATGAGAGATGGAGGCAACTTGTTGGCGAGGCCAAATACCACCTAGGGTATCCACGGCCATGGGAGTAAGAGTAAGTAATAAAATGAGTGTGTAGACGATATTAGTACTTCTTGCTTAGCTTTTATTATTTCAAATAGCATATGAGGTGCTGCTCAAACCTGAGATGCCACTTTGTGTGCACATATTTGCTGGCCTTTTAATATGTATATTTTTTAAATGTCAGACTATATAACTAACAAGTTTTATGATTTTATTTTTTTTCCTCCTTTCAAAGTCTAATAACAGTGATATAATCCCCACAAAGAAGAAAGTGTTCGGATGAAAAGGGATAAAAGGCTCAATGAATTGTTAGAAACTTGTTCTCTGAATCACCAATATCTTTTGTAAGCCTCCACTAAAGCCTGTCACGTATATCTCTTTGATCCTCGCTGTAATTAGACAACTTTACAATTAACTACACAGTTGTATACCTAGTTACTGGAACCGTACTGTAAAAAAATTAAATTAATATTATTTGGATAAATTATTAGTTGGGTACACTTTCTCTTACCCGGTGTCTTTATTTTAAAGTAATTTACCAAATATTTCTTATAGTGGAACGAAATTAAAACTTGTTTTACTTTCTTTTATACATTTTATCTTTTTGAACATAAGTAAGAACAATGTTCATCTAGTTCCCTTAAAACTCTATTGGCTGACGTAAAACATTAGACACCGTTATTGACAAAATATTGTTTTATAGTGACTACGTTTACAGGAAAAAGAAAATTCCTACTTTACCATACTTTTTTATGGTGTAAAACATATTACTACGTAATTTTGGTAAGATAGACAGTGCACTTAAGTGTAATATGTTTGTAATGAAGATAAAAAACAATATTAAAATCATTCATTTGGTGTATTTTCTATGTCCAGCATACCACTACTAAATTAATCACAAATTTAACTAGGGAAAATGTTTACGTCAACCATAAAGCGCACTAAAATCATGATTTTGTTGCAAGTATAGATACACAACCTCATATCAGCAAGATATGTGTACAGATAACAACTTTGTCAACATATTTTACCTTAAACATTTAACATCGTGTTATACTACCTTCTTATATACTTTCTTTAATTTGTTATACTTTCAAATACTTTATTTGCTTGAATGTGTCAACAGTCATCAAACTCAAATGCCTTACGTATTGTATTTTGTTATTTGAAACTTAATCTTTATCATTCATATTATTTTGAATAAAAATCTCTGACGATGCATGTTTACTAGCTTAACTTATCAAATGTAAAAATATAATGCATTGTTGCACAGTAGAGTCTATTACAGGCACATTTATCTTTTGTTATACCAAAAAGGTGAATAAAATAAATTTGTGAGTATTATTGCTCTAAGATTTTTCTTG
The DNA here is from genome assembly GCF_028750875.1 of Macrosteles quadrilineatus. Taxonomy (NCBI): domain Eukaryota; kingdom Metazoa; phylum Arthropoda; class Insecta; order Hemiptera; family Cicadellidae; genus Macrosteles; species Macrosteles quadrilineatus. The sequence goes on along the minus strand of NW_026542598.1, from coordinate 68,633,052 downwards.
TAAAACCGTCTAGTTGAAATTATGTTTATCAATTCATTACTTTTTGCTTTCATTTTCAACTGCAAATTGATTATTTCGATATAAAGAAGATAACGCACTCAAAGAAAGTTTTAATCGATGCCCGTAGAATTGCCAATATCCTGTGAAAGACTGCCCATATGTGTTATTTATGGGTACTCTAAACTCTCTAATTTATTTTAGGTCAAATAAAAGATAGTGCATATTTTCATGATCAAACGGTGACTAAAACGAATAGTGATTATTATATAGTTTCTAAATTGTTTAGTAAGATCTTACTATCAGTGATAACGTACTGATTATTTTTTACTTTAATTACGTTAACAATTACATAACCGAATCGATTTTTGGTTAAATATTATAGTACAATTGAGGTCCTATGCTTTCTCATTAAATCTGCTTGCCTCATAAAAAGGTTCAGGATATCACGGCCGGATGTTGCCAGCAGCCAAAACAACTTCTGCCAACATTAGCACTGCAAGTCTGGGAGAATTTCCCTTATTCTGTGTTGTTTTACTTGTGTCAATATTAAATAAAACACGTTAACAGAGTAATATAATTTAATACCTAATGGTTTTTATCGTTAATAATTAAGTTATTTTTAAATATTTACTAGATAGATGTTTGGTATTGAATTTATAAATAGTATGCTGTTAATTTGTTGACACATTTTGCATTAAACTCCATTGTACGGAAAAAAAATAGTGAGAAAATGTCGTTTAAATTAATCTTACGTAACGTTTTGCCATTGCCACTTGCCGGTTTGCCACTTTGCCATTAACATGATTTTTCATTTCGTCAAATTAACCATGTTTATTGTTTTAATTTTGATTCAACTTTAATTGTGATTAGATTGTGATGATAATGTTTTGATATGGGTAATCTAATTTTCAATGTTTAAATTTGTTATTCCATTACCTAAACAAACTGAATTTATAATTGTAATTATGGCAGTTTTTAATATTAATGATAAATATAAAAATAAGTGTTGCCAATTAATATCTACATACTCAAGTTTTTAATATGCTAAAACAACAAGTTAATAACTGAAAATATCTATTAAAGTATAAGCATCCATAAATGTATTCTATTTTTCCTCCTAGTTCATTACTTCTATGGTATTAGATCACATGTATAATTGACTTGCCATTATAATTAGTCCTATACTTGTGGTAAATTATTATTTTTTTTTTATTTGATCGAATACATTGAACTGTAGACATTTAATATACTAATAGATATTTAATAATAAAACAATAAATGGTACCAAAACATAAAAATAGGTTTAACATTATAAACTACTTCTCTTAAGTTTTTGTATTGATTTAAAGTTTATTTAATAGCTATATTAAAAATACACTCGTTAAAATAATAAAATGTAAAAGTTATCATATCAGGAGTGTAAGACTATTCCTTTGGTTGACTTAATCTGCTAAGCTAAGTAAATTCAACTTTAATCAGATTAATTAATCAAAGTTTAGCTGACAATGATGAATACTTTTAACTTACTTTTCTAAATCAAAGCACAGTTAGTGAACAGTATCAATTTATTTTCTAAAATTAATTAAGTTTTGTTTTCCATTGAAAAATAAAGAAGATCTGCTTTTAATTTTAATTACAAATGAGACTTTGCACAACATAAATCTGAAATGAAATCTAATTTAAAACAGCTAGCTTTATCAATGATGATTACCCTACTTATTTGTTGTCAATTCCATAGACATACAAATGATGGATTTAGTATTAAAGGATGTGTTAGAATAATTAAGATATTCTAGCCAAATAGCTAAATTGAGAAGGAAGAGTTTTACCATCACCGTAGGAAATGATGGTTAGTTCCTTCAGCTGTATATGAGGACCAACATAGTGTTTGGTGACTTGCCTAAATTATACCTTCCGACCTCTTAGCAATAAGACTTTAAAACTTAAAACGCATTTAAACTTTTTCTGTGCATAACTGCTAATGTGTGTTGACATTTTATTGCATCTTAAACTTCAAGCGCCAATTAATTCATCTTCAATATTATTGTATACTGTATAATGAAAATGATGATTGAAAATAGCACATTTAGTTACTGTGTTATTTTTTTTTAATCAGTGTTAGCCAATGTCATCCTTCTTTATAATTTTTTTTCTATTTTCCATTTTTTTTTATTATCAAAAAGTTAAAAAGAACATTATAAATTAAATAACTATAGTTATGTTTAAGACAACTTTTCATTATTTTAATTCTTTCTTTGACAAAATAAAAGTGAAAATGAATTAGTAAAAGGGTAAAGGAATAAGATGAGAGTGTGTTTCCAACAGATGAGTTAGTTTAATTGATACCGAAGCAAATCATATGTATCCAAAGTGTTCATTTACTATTACAACAAGCGTTACGACAAATTGTAGACTTTTACGTGTTGCATTTTTAATATTTCTTTTAAACCACACAGCATTTAAATTAAGGTTTGCAATTGAATTTAAATAAAATAAAATAAATGCTATTCTGCAGCATACTTTAAAAAAATTAAATATGCTAGGATAATGATTTAGTTCAGGAAAGTTTACTACAACACGAATTATATTCTTTTAATAAACCACTTGGTTTTGATCTACAGTATGTAAGGTTTCTATCCATAAATAATAATAATAAATGTTTAGTTGCTCCTAAGATAGTAACTTGTTTGATGTATTCAGATTTGTATATATTATGCCTACTAAATATTTATACATTTTAGAGAGATCCTATTGTTAGATTAATATAGTTAATATGGATCTAAGAGTTGAATACGTATACTAGATATTATAATTAGTCAAGATTTTCAAAACATTTTAAACCGTGCTGACTCAAAAAAGCTTAAAAGCTTCTTTTCGTATTAGAGATCGAATCATTAACACTAATTTTAATATTTAAAAATATTAAATAATAATCTGCAGTTATGCCGTTAAGTGGGTTTCAGTAGCAATAAGAAGGGTTTACTGTAAAATAATATTACATGTAAAATTCTGCATGAATTTCTTTTTTATAAAACACCATCCTATGAATATAATTAGTAGCACTGTTCGTTAAGCAGCCAGTTCCAGTTGTCTATTTGGACAAAAGCCAGAGAACGATATAAACCAACCCTAATTATCTGGGAGGAGTTTGCCAAATTTATGAGGGTTGATGTTTATCTGCGATGATTATTTGGGGAATATTTACTAAATAATTTTACACTTCGATTGGTCTACTTTTAATTAAATACAAAAAAAACAATACATTGTTTTAAATATTCATTACAGCATCCTATATTCGAATACAATCAATGTCTTTTTGTCTGTCTCTTTGTCTGTATGCCTGTCTGTCTGTAATATAGATCTCGAAATCCAAAGGAAAGGATTTTTACTAAGACCGAGACTGGCTCGGTCCCCCGGTACTTATTTAATATGAAACATGCAATATTTACCATTTAGTAAGTATCGATTGTTAATTAGGTTAAAATGTTTAAATCATATTGTGTTATTAGCAGTTATTAACATTACCTTGACTTTGAACATATATTGTTTTACGTTGTTATATAGGTTTTCTAAAACATATTTACTTGTATAAAATAACGTTAACCAGGAAACATAATTGTTTTTTGTACTAAAGTATATTAATCTGTATGTATTATTGCATCATGTGACTCCTGCGAATAATTTTCCTGCACTTGCTCCAAATATTCTCATCCTTGGTTTTTTCTCGTACAAGAACATGACTCACATCTTCGGCTTCCACTTGAAATTTTGTGTTTTTTAATGAAATTGAAGCGTGCACCGGATAGTAGTACTTCCGGTACTTGTAATGAAATCTACTATTTTCAAACTATTTATTTTGTTCGACAGAAAATTACTCAAAATATCTTTAGATGGTGAGATTCTAAGTTATTCTTACTTATTGCTAAATCGGGGTTAAAAAAACTATTGTTACATGTTTGGAAAAAATAAAACTACTTAGCAATTGAAATTTTTTATTTACTTCATTACATAACTTCTACATCTGCGTACATAACTCTTGTACATGGACTTCAGAATACACATCGAAGATAAATCGATTATGATTTGTTACTTACTAAACCTAAATCTTTACAATCATTTTATTAGTTTTTTATGCCGTGATACGTATCTGCTTTTTGGAAAGCTACCTTTTACAGTACATAATTTTATATATTTTTTTATTAGTATTAAATGATTTTTTTAATTGGAACACGAAGTATTATTCGAATAGATGGTTTGTATGTAATTGTAGCAGATAAGTATAGACAATTCACTCAACAAAAGGCTTAAGCGACATCACGGTTTCGATCTGTGTAAGTTTGAAACAAAATTTCCTTATGTGTGTTTCTGTGATTTGTTTTTCCTGCTCCTTTAACATGTGGTTAGGAAGCTAAGCCGAATTGTTATAAGGAATTTAAACTGAAATTAAATCGTTTGTATTATTTTTACAAATCTTAGAATGTTTTATAACTCTATCTTTAATGATAATAAGGCATAATAATACAGAGAACTTACTAACTTACCATGACACGACATGAAACACGTCACTGACAGTGATGTCATCAATATCCTCAAGAGACTCGTCCGATCTTATAGAGGAGATGATAGATTATCCAGGGAGGCACTATGTGTTGTTATACTATCTTGACACACCTTTGACGTTATATTACACGGTAAATAGCTTCTTTCTGTACTATTTTATACCGTAAAATCGATGATTACTGGACCGGCAAAGTAAGGTGCAGTACGGCAAACAGCCGGAGTACGGTAAATGACTATCGTACTAGTCTAGTTGACAAAATTTTCAATAGACTACAACAGTAATATGATATCAACAAAGCTACCCCCCCCCCCCTCAGCGCGAATACACACGACGTCCACCACATCAATATAAATACTGCGATAGTGCAAAATCACTTGGAATGACGAGCACAGGCGTGTAGAGTGTTGTGAGTGTGGCCATATACTTTTTCATGTATATTAGGAGATATATTACGATAAGAAACGTTGTGCGATTCCGCATTAAATAACTGTTAAGTGCCACCTGATAAATCTAAATATAGGACGTATTAATTACTATGGATATTTCCAAATTGAATATGTACAAATTTGCGAAGTTATAGAAATGTATGTATGGTTATGCTAGTCTACGTATTTAAATGAACAAAAAATGTATGTAAAATCTTGTTGATGGTTAATGGAAAATATCCTCGCCACAGCAATTCTGCAGACTAATCGAATTTCCATTTGCCTGAATTGATTTTCACTTAAATCTATTAAAATAACATTAGGTTTAACAAGTACCTAGGTTTTCAGCTATAGAAAAGGTAATTAAATGAGTTAATAAGTAAAATATGTATATCTCAATATAAAATAAATATATTTACCAAGTTTGATTTAATAAATCCATAAAACGAAAACTAAAACAGTTTACCTATATATACTTATACAAGTAAATACAACTCTCTCACTGACCACTATATCTAAAAAACTACAAGCCATAAAAACTTCCAATCAACCTCTAGGTGTGCAATAAGAAGCGTTTTCAAGAAATTCCATCAGGGCTCTGCCACAGTGGCTTTTAAAGTTCCCATGTTGTCCTTATGGATAATTTTTTTTTACATTTGAGCACATGAATACTTTTGAATCTGCACTATTAACTAAGAAAACAGCTGGTTATATTTTATTACTTAAAATGAAAATATTTTTACATAATTTTTGTGGTTTGGAAAACTGTTTTACTGCGTAACAGATTTTAATAGTTGAATGAATGAATAACAAAATCTAAAAGTGTAGGCCCTACTCAGGTTGAACAATAAGATTTTTAATAGAGCGAAGCCACGATGGGTTCCTAGATCTCCGTAAGAATAACATGGGAATTGCAAATTTGTTTAATTTCCTTCATAACCATTCTTTTGTCCTTGTATTCTAGCTTTATTGTTTTTAAATGAGGATAAAGAAAACAATGTTGGACCTGTGGGTAACAAACTGTGAAACGAAATTGTGTTTAATTTCGTAATTTATTTATGATTTTTATTCATGCATTCTGTAAATGTACTATCATTTACAGTTATGAACGCGTAAGGATAGCAAATAGCTTTAAGAAATAGGCCTGGTTCAAAAACCTTTCTTTAAACTTTACGGTACGCAAAGAAGATTTAATAAATGTTATTATACAACGTTTATAACGTATTTTCAATTTTTTATCACTTATTTTGGAACAGAAAACTGTCATCAAGAATATTGGACTGTCACTATTCAAGTTCTTCAAAAGAAGATATTTTCTAAGATAGATGTTTGATTTGACGAGGCTAGAACAAACATTCCGTCTAGACCTATTATTGGTCTCTGGAGATGGAACTTGGAAGTCTTCTCAAGTTTTACAAACTTATTGCAGAATAACAGTTAAGATAAGTATCTGCTCTTGGTTATGGCCAGTTTGTCATGTCTGAACGAAATCATGTCAACTTTAGAGCTATTTAGATGGTTTTATTGTGTAGATATCTTTTAATCTACACCATTTTTTAAGTATTGTTTTAAGGGAGCTGCCCCGGTCTTGTTAGTCTTTTTACTATCTAATAAAAAATCCTACTATCTAATAAGAATATAATATCTATTGTAAACCTAAACAAAATATAAACCAGTGTGTCGCTATATAAGCTAAGCTACGTATTATCTTACAATCCGCGAGTTAATGTATACAAAAGACTTGTTTTACACTCTGGAACAAAAATATTATATGGACAAATACTTATAAGAGAATCATGTTAAAAATATCTTTATAATTGTTGTATAATAAGTCAGTGAACATAAAAATAATTAAATTCATATTTTCTACTTCAATATTTTTGGTAAATAACAACAACAAAAGTCAAAAAGTCAAATAAGTAAATTTAGATGCCCTTATTATAAGTTAAATATTGATTTAAAATAAATTAATATAATTGAGCCCTTTAACTTATTTACTCAAAATCTCAAGAGCATTTTTTTCACCAGAGGTTGTTCCAATGTTTCCTGTTACAATACGCGTTAAGAAAACGTTATAATAAACAACTTTAACGAATTCAATTTCACGCTTTTGGAGGGGTTTGAAAATAAATCACTGATCTTTTGAGACAAAGAACTGCTGGGTTGTGAATATTAAGCTTAAACACTAAAAAATATTTTACCGTTACAAGTCAGATTTAAGGTTTTACATCCACTCATGGATTTATTGTTTTTGTTTTGTTTCTTTTTGGAGCTGGGCTAGTTAGTTGTTAAGCCCTTAAACTTCTTTTGTTCTGAAGGACTGTATTTAAGCCCCATCAATAAATAATTTGATTAAAAAATACATATGTGGATAAATGAAACGAAAATTTAAAGGGCAGACACAATTTGTATGTTTGTAGTGTCAATATTTTTAGTTTATATTTGACACAATATCACCTAACTCATTATTGGATTTTTTAATTATTGTATGTGAAATTAGTGAATAACCACTTTTGTTAATATTGTAGAAATTTTACTTTAATTATAATGAAATAATGATTTTTTTAGATAAACACAAATTATTTGTATGCAAGATTAAGCAAATATACTTGTATTGAGCTTTAAAACAAAAAGTAACTTTTATGTACATATAAAAGCAAAACCAAAAGGTTTATTTAGAAGCGACTCGTTGCTTTGTGTAGCTTTAAGAGCTCGGAAGACATCGCTCTGAGTAGAACACACAGAAAATGTTGGTCTTAATCTACAGCTCACGTAACGAACCGTGTCCTCTCACAGTTACAATGTAACATGGGTCTCCCTCCTTAGTCAACATTGGGTTGGTAAATGCATTATTAAATCGTAAATCGTAAATGTCTACGAAGGCTATTAAGACAAAATGATTATTGTTTTAAAGTTGTTATAGACATTCTAATGTTTATAAGAGACTAATACCTGATTGTGAACTATGGACATCTCTTAGTTTTATTTATTTTAGTATGACATTCGTAGGATGATGATATCTCATTAAATAGACACCGTTTTGTAGCTTAGTTAAAACTATTTTCTGAGCAAATTTTCTGGGAGCTTCTACCTCAGTATCAACACTTCCTTGTTCTGTTATCTTTTACCTAATCACTAGTAAGGTTTTATAAACACAAGGTCCCTTTGATAAACAAACTATTATTTTAGACTCATTAATTAATCAAATCGGTCCAGTAGAACTCTGAATTTAGTTGTATAATTTTTTTTTTACTGAATAGAGTAGATAGTAAGGTTGTAACAACTTTGTAAATTCTTTGAAGGACTTTATACATTTCCCAATCAACATATTTTCAAAATAAATTCTGCCAAATGCCATTGATGATTACGATGTGACGAAATTATAACATTTCGGTTTTGCCGTAGAAAAGTTTCAATTATGAACTTTAATATGGCCAATAATGTCTGAATATGTATTAAACATACAGTATAGATGTTAAATCAATAGGTTGTGGAGTTGCTATAGTTTTTTTCTTTCTTTGCAAAAGGCAGAATGAAGAAGGAACAGGTAAGGAGAGAGCAGTATTAAGATAAGAAGAATGTCAGAAAGGTAGTTTCAAGTGTTACCTTTGTCTGGCTAGCCGCCTAATGCCCTCATAACTTATTCTTTTTTGAGAAAAAAGCTATTTTTGGCTAACTAAGGAGTAAATGTAAGACTTTCTCACTTGAGCTTGATGTAATGATTAATTAAAAACAATATGTGCATACTGGTGTTTAATTATCTTTCGTTGTTTCTATACATGATTAACTAAAAACCTGGTTATTGGAAACCGACGTAACTGTCAAAAATGTTTTAGGCAACGACTATGTGATTGTTTCTGCAATTAGAATTGAAAAGACTAACAAAATAGTCCCTGCTATTTATTTAAGATATAAATTCAAACATTAAACAACCAAAACCTTACAGTTTAATGAATCTTATCTTTGTTTATCGGTCAATGCACTAACTAACCGTTCTGTAAAAAATTATCTTTATAAGGTACAACTAAACAGTTTAAAAAGTCATCCAGATATCAAACTTATTATACTGGTTTTTTAAAAATTACTTGGAGAATCGCAATGGTTTAATATACTGCAGATGTAATAATTAAAAAATATACTAATTTATCCTAAATTTGTGATAGGGGTCCTGAACTATTAACATGGCTGTAATATTATTATGTAATGCTCAATATCTAGATTATTTACTGAATTTCTGCTACTGTATAAATACTGGTAACCTTTAAAGGAAAACATAGCCGGTGCTGGCTAATAAATTATATCAGAGGCAAGTTCAGTATTCAAAGAACTCTGGACTTATAATTGGGTTTCACTGATCAAGTTTTCACCTAAGTTACCTTTTGTAATTCTAGGTAATTTAGTTTTGAAGTGTATTTGTCATTAATATTTAATCCAAATTCAAAATAATTATAAATAAATAACTAAAAATCGAATAGTATAAATTACAAAGTTTTAGTTACATAAATAATAAGTTAAATTATTTTATGTTTATTGTCAGAAAACTTTCGTAAAATATATTTAAACTCCAGAGCTAACTGAGAGAGTTTTGCTTTTTAAGTTAATGATAATCATTCCAAACAATGGTTGTTCACTCGTAGTGGGATTTTTCTCTCGAGAGAGGTAAGAGAGTTTTCAAAACCGCAGCCTTGTGTAGATCTAATTGTAAGCCGGTATATTTTTTTTAACCCAAGCAGTGTGTTGACTACATCTTACTAACCTTTAATTGTTATTCTACAATTTACTTAATTATAATCCAATATAGCTTATATGGATCCAATTCGAATCAAATAATAACATTGAATCATTTTCTCGGTCTACTTGACCATCTGACAGGAAGGGTTGGACGATAAATGAGTTATAACACACATTCATCATAAGAGAAGAGCAATTAACTCTCTCTACCTCCATCATAGTCACAAAATTTCATTGATGTGTTGTGGGTTGAAAAGTGTTTTTGGTTTATGAATGTTAGGGTTACATAAATACTTTATCGTAACTGAGGATAACGATGTATATGTATAAGAAAATGAACGGAACGAATTGATTTATAAATATTTGCTACATTGAACAATAAAGCCTGTAATGAATTCTGAAACGTCAGTAGTTAAAATGTAAAGTAGTTTATTACCAAATGCCTTGTTTGCCTTTGATTTATATAGTTTGACATGTTCCCTTACGGTACTCGCAAAAGGTTAAAATACTCAATAAAGTATAAAAGAATGAAAAAGTTGCGGAAGAAAACAACATGTCGGACATGTTGGTTCATGAAACCTACTGTCAAAAACAGCTAAACAGTCGCCTTTGATTTTGGGAACTAAACTCATAAGTAAACATTTAAAAAGCTACATGGAGGAATAAAATTGATATCAAATAAATTTTTATAAAAAAACTAAAATGTAAATAGTTAAATTATGCACACCATGATTTTCTTTAAGTTGTCATGCAAGTTCAACCAGTATATCCTCCCAAAAACTTCATCACTAAGTCTTGGACTTTTTAAGTCAGAGTTAATTTTGGAAACGTTAGTATTTTGGTATATATAGAGGTTTCTGCTTTTTAGAACATACAGCTTGTTTAAGGGTTGTCGGGTCTGAATATGTTTTATGGAAATATATTGATACGTTTATATTGTTATGTCTGGTCAGGTTTATCCTATATTTTAATGTAAACTATTTGATTTAAAATATTATTCTAATTTAATATTTTGCCATTTAAACATATCTAAAGTTTTACTGTTCCAAATATAGCAATACTTATCAGATGTTATCGCAATGTAAGTTTCAGTTTGACTAATCAATCCATGTCGTCTGGACTAGTTAAATTGACGCAGCTCCCGTAGGGTCTGACCTCTTGACTGTTGAGAGACGAAGCTTACCTTCAAGTCTCGCACCATTACACCGTAGGAGACTGAGTGATCTGTCATTCCTTTGAGGAGTTCCTAGGAGACTTCATGGATGGTTAGATTCCATTACTGGTAAAACCGTTTGCAGAGAAAATTACTATTGTTGAAATATTAAAAAAGTATACTTCTACATGGTAAATTGCATAGATAACTTTTAAAAGTTAAGGAACACTTCATTTATATCATATATTGTTTCAACATGCATGTCCTAATAGAAGGCAGTCTATTCATCAATGGCATCGCTGCTTTTATTTCGTAGTTATTCGCACCTCTGACTTACCAAACTTTAAAATTCACTTTAAGTATAATGAATTTAATAAATTGACTTAAAATCGTATTGAAATTAAAGTCACAGTTGTCAAATGCAAACCGTAAGAATTACCCAGTTTTAATTTCAGGCTCTGGAGCCATTACCACCGATGTTTCCAGCACAGTGACATTATGGTATGAAGAGAATAGGCTAGTCCCAAGTTTGATAAAAAGTTTATAAGAGTTTTTGAACCTATATTTTGATGAATTTAGGAGCTTATGTCTAACTTGATTGGAGACATGAACGATCTCAGGTTCACAAGGGATATCAAACAGTGTGAAATACCATCTGGTTTTCCTTTTAAAGCCTTACACTTATACTATTTTTTTTATGTAACTACGTCCATAAAAATCTGCAAGGGCTTAGGTATAAGTTCATGGACGTCATTTACGACAACAACTGACAATTGAATACGATGTATTTTCATAAATAGAACTATCTACATGTTTTCTTACAATGTAGCTTTTCACATAATGCGAAGTTCCTCGTCTTCCTCATTTTTCATTCTCTCGTCATAAAATTGGTTGTAAATAATCTTCTCGCTATAGAATAAAAAGTACATAGCATACACATACACAAACTCAAACACGTTTTAGAGCTAAATTTATCAATCTTTATATTTAAATGTACATTTTAAATAGGGTAAGGGTTATGCTAAACATTGTACGAATGGTAGTATTTATATCAATTGATATCCTGATGGTATCCTACTAATTTTCAATATATTTGTTTCAAATTTATTACAATCTATCCTATATTATATAGTTAGTACAAAAAATCCTGATTAACTCAGCTACAGAGAAAAAAAGTAAATTCAATGTGTAATACTATGGTATACTAAGGTAGCTTGCTATATAAATCCATTAGGTTCTCGAGGTCATAAATTGGTTTATATTGACATTTATATCAACAAATGGAGAATGCATTTACAATACAACGAGAGGGTTTACTACCGTAAGCTGCTTAAAGCTGGAATGGCCCATTAATACACACCCACTGTTGCCCACATGTATAATGGAATGAGTTGATTCATTTTACACTCTGCAACGATTACGTTAATGAACCGTATTGTGATAATTAAAATAATGTTATTTCATATGTTTTGTAATACATAATAAACATTACTTAGCCTAAACCATAACCCCTAATAAAATATTTGACTTTGTAAAACTAAATAGCAACAAAGGTCATGGCAATTTAAATATACAAATACATACGAATATACTTTATACAAACAGATTATCACTTATCTCGAGGTAAATTGTGAGGAAGAACGTTTATCCTTTCTCAGATCATTGCCTCTTGCTGGATCATCAGCGATGTCTTCTTCACCCCTTACATTGTAAGGTGACTTTTCCACTTGAGGGGGAGGGAAATCGCTAAGTGGAAATGTCATATCAATTGCAGTTAACTAAATTAGGTATAATTTTTCACTGAAAGACGTTAAATTCTGCATATTTTAAAATGTAATCCTTTTAAAAATGTGCTATATCTTACTGTTATTGTTATAGTTATTTGTTTGTATTTTATTTCGAATTTAAATAAAATACTTTATTATTATCAGAATATAATACTTTAACAATTTTATTACTTTTTGGTTTAAACGGCGGCCATATGAAAGTAGGTATTTTAAGTCAAGTATGAATATAGATTAGTAAGTTTGTTTAATTCTTTTTTGTTGTTTCCTTCTTATGAAGGTCGACTTCTTACCGAGGTTTGCAATTACATGTGATTAGGGATCATATAAAGTCCAAGAGATTTGTATTAACAAGGTTCCACTGAACAACATAATGAGATAAGAAATTATGTAAAATGTCTAAGTGTTCTCGTATCCTATATTTGCAGCATGTAACACAGCGGTTTGAGCGTTATCCCAAATATGAAGATTATGCTTTTATTTGTAGTGCACAACACTACTGAAGAAGATAATTTTACTCTAAAGATGAAAATTAATCTCGCCTCATATCCACCAGACAGAAAATATTTACGATGGCATTAGGCAGCTAGCCAGACAATATTAACACTTGAAACTACTTTTCCCCGAATAGCTTGTTTATTTAAATGCACTTTTTGTGTCTGCAATTGCTGGAATTTAAGTACAAAGTGTTTTATCGACGTAATGTCTCTTACTATGTAGGTCATTTAACCACATAGGTTTCCTAGTTATACTTATTCAACAACTACGGATTATAAGCTGGTAAATGGCCCACTGCATAAGTCCAATTAAACTCTTGTACTGTACCGGCTTACCCTTGCTCCCTGGTACGTTCCACTGCACTTACCTGAGGCCTATGTGGACGACCCAAACCAAGGGTAAAACGGACTGCAAAAATACAATCAAAACAAATAATGATGAAGGGAAAAAAGCTATTTTCTTTTCAGATTCATTAGTTTAGTTCAACATAACTACTTGTATAATCGAGCTTCCTGCTTTTGCTTATTAGAATAGTCAGATTTATTTTATGCATGAATGGCAGAATGAGAATCTATGATTAACGTTATGAATCAAGGCACCTTCTCAACCACTGTTAAATATAAGAATATTTAGTTTAAGGAGCAAAAAATAATTAAAATACGTTGATTACTTAATTTATGATTATTAAGTCCATCCAGATTTTCAAGGGGTTGTCAAATGAAATAAAAAGTTATATCATGTTTCTTTTAAGAATAATTTTGTTTTCCTCTAGAGATTGCTATACAGATAACAAGTGAGCGCAAACGACGTGGAACGATTGTTACATTTGCATGTGATATGCTTGTAAAAAAAACCTTTATCTTCATTGTTCTCCATTATAAACAGTAAACTATTGTTGAATAACGACTTAAATTTTCTCATTCAAACGTTATAATTGACTATGATATACTAATCCTAAACGGACCAAGACCTATTGCGTATGGTATTTAATTACATAAGCACAGGGGGAACTTTTGTGTTTAAATATTACCTATTTCATTTTTGTATTGGTCACATTTAAAAATCTTACATAAAGTTTTGCTAATAGCATATTTGTATTTGCAAGTATGTTGTGTTTTTTTTTTATTATTATTAAATTTAGGTATTTTGTATCTATAATGATACGAAATAGCAAATAAACTAGCCTCAATAATATGAATTATAATATATTCCCTTTTTAGCGAATTTCCCTATAGGGAAGTAGCTATTACCGTAGGTCTCATGGTAAGACTTAGGCCCGGGACCGATTTACTTTTTCATTTTAATGTCCCCAGAGGCCAAAAACACCATTCGTTCAAATTTCTATATATGTATATATATATATATAGGTATATATATAGATTTATATATATATGTGTCCGTGAACACGATAACTTGAGTAATTTTTATCCGATTTTGATGAAATTTGGTTTGAAGGTGTAAGGCGGGATAAACTTGAATGAGTTCGCGATCCAGCATGATCGGACTATGGGAACAGGGTTTTATGGGGGGTTTTATGGGGTAAAAATGGGTTTTTCTCACTTTTTACCCTCAAAACACAAAATTTCCCAATTTTTCTCTAAACCTTCTTAAAGAGCTTAAAAAAAACAAACAATTCAGTATATCAAAGTGTTTTTGTACGGTTATTGGTTACGGAGAAAACTAAAAAAATGGTAAATTTCAAATTCCCATGTTATTCTTATGGAGAATATTGTAAAATGTTGTAGTTTGCTTGTTTATGGATATATTTTGATCAAAGTTGGCAAATTTATTTATTTTATAGTAAGCTATCAATATTTTACTGAAAACACACTATTTTATTAGTTTCCTTGTAGCAGCAAACCTAGGTACTCGTTAAACCTAATAATGTTATTTAAATAGATCAATTGAAAATCAATTCGGACAAATGGAAATTCGCTTAGACGGCAGGTTTGCTGCGGCGGGGGTATTTTTGTATTGTATTGTAAGTATTTTTTGCATATTGTTTTAGTCAATTAACAAGGCTTAGATACTTAACAGTTTCTTAAACTCTGATTTGAAATAAGATACAATTGAGAAATCGTACTTAGAGCAAAAGTTTATCGAAACAAAAAAGAGGAATTTGTGGCTGGCATTTGCGTCAGAAGCTGACCCTAGTGTTGCGCATTTATTTGCATAATGCAGTTAAAGCAAAGGGTCATATATGCATGAACTGTGAATTTGGTAGGAGTTTGGAATTATTCCAGCAACTTTGGAATTACTTAGAGAATATTTAAGATTGTAACTCTACTTCACATTCACGATGTATCTGTAGCAAAACCAGGAACGCATGATGTTGCTTCAAACTAAGCATTATTTAAAATAATACTCATCAGGAGCTACTGCAAAGATTACTTTAAACCTTTAACTTGTTATTTTGCATAGTTTACGCTGGAGGGACTCTGTAAGATAAACTTATTACCTTTAACAACAATACATTCTACAGAAACATTTCTGTTCAGTCTCGTAACATGTATTTATATCTAGAGTACGTTATGTCAATACATTATTCTAGCTGGATAGTATTTGAGAAACTACATTTTATGTCACAACACGTTCAGCAGTAGTAGCGCTTATCCACAATTTCGAACCTTGGGTGGTCATTAAAACGGGTAAAGCAGTCATTTATTGTAACATATATAACAAATAACAAAATTACAACATGTATAACAACATATAACATAGCTCTATACATGTGAAAAAAGTATTGGTATTAAAATCAAATGGGGAACAAGTGACGTAAAAGTAAAGTGTGGAAGGATGTATGTGGACAAAATATAGCGAAAACAAATATCGAAGAGGTAATACGTATGAGGACTATAAAAGAATAGGTAAAAAAACTGCGACAACGAATTTATTTAGTTTGTCAATATCGTAATGATTTGAAAGTAGCACTTTTCGAGAATTTCCTCAGTTCAAAAAGGCAAACAATTGAAATTGCGTATGTTTTGGCCCGAAAACAAGTTCATCGTAGGGAAAAAGCAGCCTGAGAAAGACTCGTGCAGTATAAATGTACGTTCAAATGCAACTGGCCAACTAAAAACGATAACTCATACATTTTTCTGTCAATGTGCTTTTTGTGGACAGAAACGTCCATCCATTAATCAGACAAATAATGAGTTGCAGAGCCGTTTGTCACAGTGACAAAACACTATTTGAGCCACAATGATGGCCAATTTTTTATCAATACGAGGCCCTTGGCTCATTAAAAGCATTGTTTATCATGTTTCTCAATGTATAACCTCAATATTACCCCGCTATGTATTTTGAGTTTTTATGTATTTTTAAGCATAACTTTACAAACGAAATACTATATTTTAAACACGCCAAATACTTCAATAACCTCACATAAAACTGTATAGGAAATACTAAGGAGTGCCCTAAATATTTTACATATTTCTTTTCCTGTTTTCTTCTATGTAGACTATTATCACTATTACTTCTCTCTAGTTGCTTGGCATTTTTCCTCTTTCCCATATTACTTTTATTTCTGCACCTTATTCTGCATCACTTGATGTACATTCTGGTTCTGTTTTTCTAATCAAAATGTTTATGTACATTCTTTTCTTTATTCCTAATAGACTGTTTATTCAGTTTCTTTTTATATTGGTCTTTATCTTATATGTCATTGCTGTTCATCCAATTACTCTTCTTCTCTCGCCGTTATGTTACCTTTAGTACACAATCTTAATCTATCTATGTTCTTTTAATTATTCTTTCATTTCTCCCACAGGAATCCTTTGCTATTTTTTGTTCTTGTTTCCCTTTAAGTTATTTCAGTATGCGTTCACTTTTTCTCTTCTACTTTGAAGTATTTAGAGTCAATTTCAAAGCTAATTAAATAGAAATTAGATGGTACATTGTGAATTTTCAAGCACGTTAATTATTGGGCTTGGGTTTCATCTTCGCCGATTGACAACATTCTAAGTGACTTTTTATGTAAAAAATTATTGATCCATCAATTGTCTTTTTGGATACTTATTTTTAATTCGATTTCCAACCTAAAACAGTAATAGTAAAGCATTGTCCACCATGATCCATCATGATTTGATTTTATAATAAAACCTACGACATTTCGATTTATAATAGACTTTACGTTAATATATAGATATTTATTTATTACATAAAACAATTTAAAATAGTTATAGTTTCTTCTTTCAACAAGAGTGGTTTTTCCTGAGAGGGTTTGGGTCCTGAGTCGTATAACGAGTGAGCACAAACGACGTGGAACGATTGTGTTACATTTACACAAGATAGTCTTGTAATACAAACAGACCTTTGGGCTTCATTGTTCTTCATTTACAACATTGCTTCCTTAAAAACAAACATAGTTTTTTCCTACAGCCAATGTAGGTGGATATAAACTCGGAAATAAATATTTCATTGGCCAAGTGGTACTATTGGCCAATAGAAATGGATTGTGTTAACTGTTTTATCTTTATACTTATTGTATACAAATCGTTACAGAAATAAGACACTGCTACGCTCATCGGTAACTTAAATGTAGCCCATATTAAAATTTTTGTGCCTGGGTATGGTAAATGGCGAAAAGAAAAATCTAAAATGTTCTAATTATAATAATCATAGTTGAACAAATATTTATTATATAGTTAACTGTAGTAAGTTTTGCCAAAGTAATTCATATCTAATTATCATTCATGTATCATTTTAGATTATATTTACAACGTTTTAAAAATATGTACCGACTTTGTCATATACTTCGAGGATTTACAATGCTACAAAAAATCTCAAAGTATGCAGATATGAGCCTAGAATCCAACGGCATTATGTATATGAGAGCACAAGTAGGACATCATCGTAATGTAGGGGAGCTTGACAAGCTCTTCTGTTGTGTATCTTAAACTTGTAAATGAGTAAACTAATAACAATAGTATACCAATAAGTATTTGCATAATGATAAATTAGGTTATACTGGTTAATTTGGGGATATAAGATATGTTTCTATTAGAATCTTTACCATTAATGTGATGTTAGTTAAAAAATGTTTCGTAAAATTTTATGAATAAATAACCGATTACATCATACTCGCAAATATTTGGTTATTTATATGATTAATAAGATCTCCTTAAGTAAGAACAATGAATACAAATACTATTACGACTTTTTAAGGTCTACAATCAAAGAATTTTCTAAATAGTTTTGTAAAAAGATTTAAGAGCTATGTTTATCATCAACAGGACAACTTAGTTCGTTATAAAACAGGGTTTAAAAATTCCCCCTTTTGCGAAAAAAAAGAAAAACCAAGACACAAGAAACAAATTTCTTTACGAGATTAAGACAAAATATTTACAATGTTCGATTCGTATTTAGTTTTTTTTTTTTTTATTTTTTTTTATAACAAATATGTCGAATTGTTCTTTACGTAATCCAAGGATCAACAAAAGGAGATAAAAGTTATGTTTTAGCTATGATTGGAAGTTTTACAAAACAATATTCGTTATAGACAAATACTGTAAATAATTCTTATAAAGTCATGTGGAACAAATTATATCATATCCAGAGACATTTTTAACAAATGACTAAATGAGTTTTATTTAGTGTAGTGTTTGGTATTTAGTTCAGTGAATTTATACTTAAGAATACAGCTAACATTGGAACAAACCTTTTTCGTCGATTGGAACAATAAAATGTGACAATAAAACGTCTCTACAGTTGACCATTAAGAGCCCGAATCCAGTTGTCTATTGGGATTGGAGCCAATTGTGGTAATAAGGTCCTCCTAGTTTTTAGGCAAAGTCAATCAAATGTACATAAAATAAACGGAAAGTAAATAAGAGAAACGTCTTATAACACTTAAAAGATATATTTACGCTTATACTGTTACTCACAAGACGGTAAATATACTAAAAAGATGGTAGGTGGTAAAAGTGGTAAAGATAAAATAAACGGTACATTTTTATATAATTCAGTTTAATTTGACATTAATATCCTAATATACTTGTTATTTTATCTAAGTTTCATTACCGTAAACAGTTGTAGCTTTTTGAAGCATTTTTTTCATAAATTTGTATTGTACTAGTATATAGAGTTTTGTAGGCCTATGCAAAAGACTAATGAAATAATTCGTAACTTTTCAAGAGAAATAACTATTTTTGATGTTTAAATTCTGTTAATCCCTAATATTGATCAACATATTGGTTTGTCATTACGAACGGAATACCTCTTGTATCAGTCAAAAAGTGTTTCGGGGTATCTTAAAAATATCCTATCAACTCTTTTTAAAATTATTTAATTGATTGGAACTAACTAAACTTTGTCCTAGCAAATTTCTTTTAATGAAAATGCAAGGGTATAAAATAGTATACAAGCTCGGACGGAAACGAATGGTCTTAGGATGTAGCATAAGTAAAGATTGGTCTAGGATTACATGATGAATTCTTAAAAGTTTGAATTCTCTAAACCTTAAACTCCTTTTTAAGATTGACAGATGGTGAAGTATTCCTCTATATGGACGTGGTTTTATTTTATTTTACACAAAGATTGTTTAACTACTGTAAATATTTTAAGAAGATAAACAAATGATTGAATACGGTAGTAGGGAAAAGTTTTAAGATTTTCAAAATTGAAGATACCATTTGTAATTATAGTTACATAGTACTTGCACAGATATTATTACTTTAAAAAATATAGCATAA
Organism: Macrosteles quadrilineatus; assembly: GCF_028750875.1. Taxonomy (NCBI): domain Eukaryota; kingdom Metazoa; phylum Arthropoda; class Insecta; order Hemiptera; family Cicadellidae; genus Macrosteles; species Macrosteles quadrilineatus. The sequence goes on along the minus strand of NW_026542598.1, from coordinate 68,613,208 downwards.
TATATAATACGATTTTATATACAGATTTGTAATTTTTTTAATAATGTAATAATACTTTCATATTCATTTTTTATTTTAACATCGATGATCACTTCGAGGTAAATGATCAGGAAGGGAGGTTATCCAGTCTCACAGATCATTGCCTTCTGCTGCATCATCACCGATGTCTCCTTCGTCGTGTGAATATCTAGACAGCCATCTTGTTTTTTACAGAAAAACAACTGTATTTGCTTATAAGAAATAAATTGAGTATGTAAAAACTGTCCTTTGATTACGTAATCTTCAAATTTTCCAACATACCTTAAGTTGTTGCCTACAACTTAAATACATGGTGAATTACGTAATTAAACCCACAATGTTGAAATAAAATAATTTCCCACTAAACAACTCCGAGGAATAACTTTAAAATATCTTATTTTGAAAATACAGAATGTGCAAAAAAGTAAGTTTACTAATTTAAATCTCAAAACCTTTTCCAATACTGTACAAACATACGTCACATTACACATTATTTTAAAGGGTTTAGAAAAAAATGGTGAAATCTATTTATATTTGGTGAAAATCAACTAAAATAATATGCAGCAATGAATTATTAAGACTAATTTTGACTACAGTACAAAAAGGAAGTTTATATACTGGCATTAGTTAACAATGCTTTAATTCAGACCACTGATGTGATTTTTGGCTCTATACACATCGACACACACATCACTTCTAAGACCACTTTTTAGGGTTCAGGAATGCCCAAAATGAATATGCCCACTCACTCAAAACTCAAAGTCAAAAATTTGGATGCAAACCATAGACCTACTTTATTTATGGTATAGGGGAGGAAAGTAAAAAGTGTCCTGGATCCAGATATCTTGAAATGAAATAGTTGTACACGTGTTACAAACCTACAAAAATGTATTAGTAAAAAAAGCTCTGTTTTTATTTTTTTTATTTTTTTTATTTTTTTTTATTTTTTTTTTGCTGTTGTATAATTAAAAGAACAGAATTATTAGCATTTTATTGCTAATCACTAGAGTTAAAATGTCACCTTAAGATTTTTATTTACAATTTATCACGAGAAAAGTTACAGCTTAAAACTGTATTCCTTTTACAAAGCCATATCCAGACCATTTGGACAGACGCCAAAGTCTATACCACATCAGATTACTGAGACACAGCAAATAAATGTATCTTTTAAGGATTTTATAGATATATTTGCATTGCTTTGATGTTATCAGTCTAGGATTGATTTTACTGCGTATAAAATGTTTATGTTTACCATATAACTTATTGCATTAGTTGCGTTTGAAATTTTAAACAAAATAACCACGAAAGTACGTGCATTGTGAATAAGGAGTTTTTAAAAGTAAAAGAAGCAAACCCCTCTGCATAGAGACTTTTTTTATGAAAATTGCAAGGTTGCAATACATCTAACTGTCTCACAATGGCTGACCAAATTACAGTGAAAACTTTCTCTTTGACCAATGAAAGTCCTCTAGCATTTTCAGAAATAACATTGTAGATAAAAAGTTTAAGAGATACACTTAGAATTTATTTATTCCGATTGTGTGTGATTCAAAATTATGTTTAATGTGGCTATTGCCTATATGTTTAAAATAACAGCTTGTGTTACAAAATAATACTCTCTCCTCAGAAAATCTGCAGACTAAGCAAATTTTCATTAATCTGGTTGGTCTTTCAATAAAATCATCCTTTAGCTTGTCAGATTAATTTCTCATCTAAATAACATTAAATTTTTCGAGTAAGGTGCTTTTTTGTCCTGCTACAGGGAAGAGTAAGTATTTGTATTAATATAATAATAACTTACTACGAAGTAAAAAAAACACATACCGTTTGATGAAAATGAACTCTTAAACAAACTGAAACAGTATTTTATCCTCCAAAAGAGTAACATGGTAATTTTCATTTTACAGTATTTTTCAAAGTAATTTTTATGCGTAAAACCAAGTTTCAATATAATTTGTATACATATGTTACAAAGAAATTATAAGTTATTGAGGATTACTCAATGGGATAGAAAAATTTTTGGATAAGCAAACTTATTGGAAAAAGATTATGTTTACACATTTCTGCAGAATTTCATCAAATTTAAATAATGTAATAATCGTAAAAACACAAGCAAGTAATTGGAGTAAGATAACACAATAATACTTTTTAAAAATATTTACAATCATTAGAAATTAGATGAGACATGTGATTTTGTGCCCCCTCGAATTTCGTATATTTCAGTGGTAAATCCCAGTTTCCAAAAGCATCATTTTGGTATGTAAATGTAAAGATAAACCTTTTCTTGAGTAATCTATAAACACCTTTGGGTGAAAAAGAATATGTTTAGCTATAAAATTTACATTTTAACGTTAAAATAATTAGGATTTTCGTGAAAATTCTTCTAAAGTGATAAGGTTGAGAGATAAGGGGGGACCAGGTCAAGGTACAGGTGAACTGACCTTGTACTCACCTGCGATAAGCGCATATGTATTGGATTGTTTAAGTTGTTAAATTAATATTAATGCAAATTTGTATTAATCTGCATAAAATTTTATCCAATGCTGTGAAATTGGATATTGTTTTCTTCTACTATCAGATCTGTAATATTTTTGTATTGGTGCATCGATATTTATAAATAAATTATATACAACTAAATAAATTCCAAGTGTTAATGTGTGAGATGAAGTGATTTAGGTTTGCGATTAAAGAGGATGGGAAACTCAAAGGAGTCGAGGCAACGTCCTTGGAATTGCCAATATCCTGTGAGAGACTCTTCGCATGTGTTATTTATGCTCTTAGCTGTCCCTCTTTTATTGCTTCTTCATCCATAGTTAATACGTCCGCTGAAAAACTCGTAATTTTCAAACTTGAGTGACATATACAGTGTATGATGCTACGAAATTGATATCAACTTGCTCCAATAAAGCTAATTTACATCAAGAAATAATAGTCAATTACTCATGGATAGGACCGGCGGAATGTCGAAATCAACACAACTGCATTATACCATTGTCTATTGCATACAGAAGTTGTATTGATAGTCAAAGGCTATCCTTACGGCTGATCCGTAGTTCGCATATGGGATTGCTGCTATCGCCAAATATGTATTGGTTAAGTCCGATAAGTTTCTGTACGATGAATTAATTATGTTAATTAATGATTAGCTAAAGGTTTTTATTCTTGATACCTAACCCTTCATCTGGCAAACATCTCTAAAAGACGAGTTTTGTATGTCACCTGTACGTCATTCCCACATCATCTCCCAGAGATGAGTTTTGCATGCTTAATCTAAAGTTTTTTTTCTTTAAGTATTAGTTTGACAAAAAACATTAAGGATTAGAAAATCATATTACAAGGGTCTACTATGATGTATAATACATTGGTGGTTTTAGTAAATAACGTACACAAATTACTAAACTTTGATGATTTTAACGTAGAAGATACGGTGTGATCAAAACACAATGTTGGTTTGAAAAGTTCGGTTTCTGAAGCAGTATACATGAATTTAATCTCAAATCTCTCAGAGTGTATGAGTTTTTCTGTCAAACTAATATTTAAAGGTAAAAAATTCATTATAGACGGTGCATGTAAAATTCATCTCAGAGAGGTGGTGCTAGGTGACAAAATTCGTCTCTCAGAGATGGTTGATAGATCTAGGGTTAACCATCTTTATTTTTAGTAGATTTACTCTTATGTTGTACCAAAAGCTCAATAATAAAGAAATCTTCTTAAGAAAACAAATTCGAATTTCCTACGACGTAATAAGGTACTTATTTGATCCTCTGATTGAATAAGCTGCTTACATCAGTCAATCCTCTCATTGAAGTAGAGTTATTTCTATACAGTATATTAATTTTCTGAATATCATGAAAATTAAATTATTGTACAGCTATACAATAATTATTGTTGGCTTCACTCTAAATACTTTTGGGTATTTTTACTACTATGAACCCGCTGAAGTTGTGACTTCAGTACTTACTAGAATTACCTCTTGCATTAGTTTTCCGCATTGTAACAGTTATTAAAGATCCATTTTTACATACCTTCATGACCTAAGCTAGTTAAAAATATGGAACTTCTGACGTCAAACTAAGGGAGAACTTCTTCATTTGGACATTTACCTTCTAACAGGAGCTTCGAACTACTCTCTAGAATAACCTGCATAGTATTTTTACCAAAAATACTATTCCTGTTCTAACATCTGCCCTCCATGCGTATCATATTTCCCGGTACCGGCGTTTTTTGTAATGTTTATTTATTGTTCGTTTTTTCGTTTGTGTGTAATTAAATGTGAGACATCGATGGATTTTAACTTCAACGACTTCCTCTGGAACGAAATTTGATGTCCTTGACAGCCAGATGAAGTTCCCATCGAGAAAAAACACTGCAGTAGCCTATATAGACTACAAAGGATCGTTTTGACAGTATAAGGTATTCAAACCATTATTTATTTATTAATAAATAAAAGTCTTTTCATTTGCAATATCATTGATTTCATTAATCTATTATAACACAATCTATTATACACGATGAAGTTAACTAAATAGTTTAAAATCTTGCATCGTTAAGAAGTATACTTAAATTTTTACAAATGATAAATTAAATTTGAAGTATCATTTTATATATCTGAGTGCATTGTTGTTGAATTTTTTTATTTAAAGTAACCTTTTTAGGTGGAAACTGGTGACATTTAACCCGGTTGACAAGAGCCTTGGTGGGAACAAAGCTAAAACATAATGAATATTATCTTATAGACTTTGTATGTTGTACGTTCTATACACTTGACCCAAATTTCGTTGTATGGCTTATGATACTTTGGTTTATAGATGTAAGTATTTATTAAAGGTATCATTAAGGCATTTATCTTGTTCACTGCTGGATTTAATATATATTTTTCACAGACAAGTTTTGTGTTTTCCTACCATAATTTATTTTTACCTTTTTTTCAGTTCATGTTTTGTGCTTTAAGTCACACTAACAGCAAATATAAAAAGAACAAATTGTAAAGTACAAAGTAGTACACATTATGTTATATAATATTGGTGATATTTTAATTAGATACTCTGATTGTCAGGTTTACTCTTTTTGAAGAAATGCAAGTCATGTAATTTTTATGATATCAGAAAATTCTCTCTTTGAATTAAGACATACTCTTACATATTTTTTTAATTGTAAAGTTCGAATTGGCAGGTAAAAAAATTAAAACCATGATAAACTCACTCTCCTGCATTATCTGTCAAAGACAGCAATCTATCTTCTGTTAAGACGGCTTGACTGCAGCCGTGAAATTGAATTCCTTGAACTCAACACTAGAATCATTCGTTTTACGAACACCTAAAATTTAGGCCCCCTAATGCCGCAGTAAACGCTTTAAAAGTAAATCATAAACTAATAACTTATTAAGTTATTATCTCATTTATGTGTGCTAGATAAATGAGATTGACATCTGTGTTCATCTCATGACATAAAATTAAGGTTAAAATCTCTCGAAATCTCTTATATACCCGCCTTATACATTAGTTGAAACGAATAGAAACCCTTACAACAGGAGGTTCCCTTTGTGAGGAAAGATTTAAGCAAGATATTATATTTAAGAAATATTTCAGTTAGCCTTTTACATTCGTTACACATTCCGTTAAACATTATAAAAATTTAAGTCAAATTTATTAAGTAGTATTTTATGTTTTATTTTTAACAGAAGCAATTTATGGATAAAAGCCGTTTAATATGGATATTTTGTACAATCTAAAAATAGGTGGCAATCAGTCTTGCCCGTTTGATGCTCAACTTTTGTTGTTGAGACGTGTTGTGGATTCCTTCTGAACGGATTAATTTCCAAGCCGTCATTAATTTATCCTATTATTACGTTTGGATTTACTTATTACACTTTACATTACCTATATGGGTATCAGGTAAATCATATTTAGGCACAAAAATTCGTTTTACACGCTTAAAGACATACGTGTTAATTATAAAACCTACTGCTTAATGTAAACAATCATCTAGTATAGTGTACCACAAGGCACCCGATGGTGAGGTAATATCGAAAATGGTCGTCGTACAATAATGCGTCTGGATTGCGTTGAAAGGAAGTAACTAATACATGTATATAATAAAATGTTATAGTTAAAACTTATACCAATTTTGATACAATTTGAATTTATTCTTTTACAATAAAAATATAAAAAATTATTGAAAAGTACCAATCAGGATTGTTTTCCGTGTTCTGTTTTTCAACCTGATGAAAATTAGTTTGGTTCCAATTGCATTAGGCCAGTTCCGTTAATTTATTTACAGTAAATATGCTTATATTAGATTTTTGTACCGTAATATAATAATCATATTCTTGAAGTGGCCTACCGTGATATCTTTAACGGTTATAGTCTTTCCCACTCTATATCGGCTACAGCGAATAGCGTGAAATATTTACAACTTGTATTTGTTTATTTTACTTTTTGTAGTATTAAATGTTTTCTTGCTCTTTAGTTAATTCCCAACACATTACAATGTGAATAGCATTATTCATGTCCTAACCCCGAGGGTAACTGTGTAGTGTTGAGTGCGTTTCTCTGTTAAACCCTGAAAATGGGTTTAAGCCTAATGTTGTAATTTGTCATTCTCAGGATATTATAAATATTCCAGCTCATTGCGTCATAAATAGTGTTACGAGATTACAGTTTTAGTTTTCCACGTCAAACATGAATTAAATAATATTTTTTGTCATGATTATAAACCCTTGGGTACTGCAGTGGTTGATTGTATTAAAGAAGAAACACAATATAAAAGTGTTTAGGTGTCTTTGTTTTAATGAGAGGTTTCGCTCAAATGTATTTATTACGTAACACGTTTAAAGTCTACGCTTCACCTATTCCATGATAGGTTGGCTCTGTTAGTTCCAACTGAGTTGTGCATAGTTAATAGCCAATTTCTGGGCTGGATTGCAATTTGTTTTGTTTTTAGGGTTAAATATGGGAAAACCCCGAAAAACCCATAAACCCTTTTTCTCATGGTCCGATTGTGCTGGTTCGCGAACTCGTTCGAAAAAACGTAGGTTTACACATTTGTACCAAATTTCATCAAACTCGGATCATTTTTCCTCGAGTTATCGTGCTAACGGACACATATTTAAATATATAAATATACTATAATTTGAACGGATGGTGTTTTTGGCCTCTGGGGACCTCAAAACGAAAAAGTAAATCAGTCCTGGGTCTTGCCATGAGACATACGGTAATAGCGTATTCCCTATTTGGGAAATACGATAAAAAGAACCTGATGTTACAAGCAACACGTTTTTCCAGGGTTACCCCGGGTGCATTTCAGTTATCATTCACTTTAATGTTTCAGCTTATTTAAACGTCTAAAGTAACGTTGTACAAAGGCCAGTTGTATGTGCAGCCTGATGTTTAACCTAGTTGGTTAAGACATTAGGTGGTAAAAACTGACCATGAAACTATAAAAATATTAGTTACGAGCAAAACTAATGCTTTATTGTGAGTATTTTTCGTGACACATAAAATATTAAGCTAAAAATAATAAGGTAATAGATGGAAAAATAAGCCGCGCTAGACAGTTTGGTTGAACTGATAATCCGGGCACCAACTTAGATTGCGAAATCTGCAGAAACTTTAATACCGTGGAACTTTTGACATCGTTGAATACATTAGCAGAAATTATTATTATGATTGCAATTGAAATATACAGAGATATTAAATAGATATTAAAACAATTTATGAATGAAAAATACACATGTAAATCAAATACGTCTCAATTAATTTGTAATCGTAAAATTTAAATATTACTCATTCAGTATTAGGTGTCATACTATCGTTCTTGTTACAAATGGGGTTTGAACATTTGCAGTGGACTATGACCTATGAGACCACATGGAGTGGCCATTACAACTGGTAGACAGCGGGGAGTAGTATATCTCACTTCTAACTTTCACACTCTGTCACTGTTATGTGCTGCACACATATAATATTATCATGCCACTAGAGTAGTATGTAGCGGAGAAATAGGAAAAACTTTTATGTGGGTCACAACATATTGTAAATTTTTGTTGTTTTACGATGAGGCTAATACAAATGTTGTTTTAGCTATGTTTTAATACGTTACTGGTCCAGAAAATAGATGTTTGCCAAATGTGGTTGTTATCTTAAGAGAAATTTTAAAGAATTGATACCATAGTGAACGTAATATAGAATAGAAATCTAGAAACCAGCTATCTACTAGCCTTGGTATGTCGATTGAAGATCAATAAAAAATCCACTTGTTTCAAAGGAGACCTAATTATATTTAAAAGAAAACTATGTCTGAAACGAGAACATATTTGAAATTTTTACGAAAAAATAGTGTAAAAATTAGGAGTTCATAACAGTGAATCCACTCCTCGCAGTAGTTCGATTTGGTAAATAAATTTTTTAATAACTCCACTTTTTTCAAGAATGTGAGAAAAATTTAGTTATTTGTGCAACTAGTGAGCAAAGGGAGCAATTGACTCACTCGAGTGAAATACTTACTCACGAGCCGTAGGCGAGTGAGGAATGGTTTCTCGAGTGAGGCAATTGCACTTTGCACTCGAGTTGCACATTATATTTTTCCTACAGTTACCATAAAACAAATAAATTGGTAAAGAAACGTAGCATATTTTTACATGGAAGTGAACTTTTAATATGACATTTAATGTGAAGTAACAAATACAACAGTACAACAGCTAACCAGCTGATTTACAGCCAGTGCTGCCAACGTATTTCGCGCGCATACGACATTGTCTGCATGTTACGCGCTCACTATTTCGTGCCTTCACCTTGCAAATCTGGAGTGAGACAAAGTAATTAGAGTGAGACAATGTTAACATTGTCTTCTTGATGAGCGAATTGGCCACTTTGCCTTCTCAAATCAGTGAGAGAACATGTACATTGTTAGGTAACTGAAGAAAAAAAAAATTTAAACACAGAGACAAACTGTTAAGTTATTCTTTTGGTTCTAAAAAAAACATATTTCTTGGTACGAATTTCCTGCAAAACAGCTAAGCACTTTCTATGGTTACAGACGATTTTAGAGCTATTAAATGCAAGCAACCATTAACTCAGGTTTTTCAACACAGTTAGTTACACAATTTTAATTAAATATCTTGACACGTTCACCTGAAGAGTCTTATTTCAAATACAGTTTAATTAAACCCACAACCATGAGTTACCGCTGCTGCTACGTGTTGATCTTAAATGTGATCACTATGGTATTGCCCTACTGCAGTTTATCTGACTTTTGCACTACAGGGATAATAGCTTGTCCTAATTTACTAAATACTTTTAAAAATACTAAGGGCATATATTTTATGTTGACTTCTAGTTAACGACTTATATGAATATTATTTGGGCATCTATATATATATATCTAGGCATATACACTTAATATGATAAGGGTTTTTGGCGGTATCATTCTATAATTTTAAAAATATTTTTAAACACTAAGAATTATACACTTTAGTAAATCATTTATTCAAAGTAACCTCATTAAGGTAAAACTGAGGACATTTGAGCCTGTCAACAGGAACCGTGGTGGGAATAAATCTTGAACGTGACTTCTAGAATATTAACTAAGACCTGAAGTTCACAACGTTATGCTCAAAACTCTACGTATAATTAAGTGTATTTTATATATAATGGTGCTGCGATCATGCACTTCACAATTTTTTGTTTTGTTTTTTCAAAATAAAAAATATAACAATTTTACATTAAAGCGGTCTTCAAAAGCTTCTAGAAGTTATGTGTAGAGATTTAGTGCTTTACGTTGAGTACATTTGTTAAATTGTTTAGTTAACTACAAAGAGTATGTCCACTGAGTTAACAATTATATAAACATGAATTGTTGGCCCACTACTAATATGATTAAGGAGTAACTCACTTTTCTGTAAATACTTTTGTCATTTAGCTTCATATATACATAATGTAAACCTTCGTACATATAAACATTAGCATTATAAACTGCTTTGAGTGATATGCATTATAACGTTCTATATGCCTTGATAATTTTCTTTCTGCAAACGCAAAACTTAAATATTTTTACTTTTGCTAAGTGAATTATTCCAGTTTTCTGAAGGATTCAATTTCACGGCTACAGTCAAGCCTTAGAGAAGATGAATTGCAGTCTTTGACAGTGTAGGAGACGTTTGAGTATTTCTGTTTCTCAATGGATTTGAATTCAATTGTAGTTTTATCACAGCATAAAATTCTCGGAAGTTTAAAAAATAACCATCCAGATATTTTTAACATTGGTTCCATTAAAAAAAAAAAAAAAAAAAAAAAAAAAACAGTTGTGTGAACAATGTCAGTCAAATCTATTTACATAAAGCTTTTTAATGCTGTTTTAAACGAAAATAAATGGATGACTTGTCAGTGTATCATTATTAAACTCAGAGCATCACATATAATATGATTTTTCACTACCAAAATCACATCTTTGAGAGCATTGAACTGCGGTAATCGTCAGTTTAAAATAAAACAGCATGTAACATAGTATTGTATACTTTCAATTTATTTTTGTTATTGTCTTCATAGGCCTGCAACAATCATTAAGACTTCACATGTTCCTTTTTTTCATATTACAATTTAATATTATACATATTTGATGTGGGTATTTACTGCACGTTTCTCGACCCAAACATGAAAAGTACTGGATAATGAAATGCTAAAATGAAAATTCAACTTCATTTTAGTCTCTTTTCTTTAAAGATATCATAATGTTGATATCTAGCGCAATTTTAAAATCAATAGATGAATTACATTTGGTAAATCGTTATGAAAACAAAGATGAAGTACTAACAAAATAAAAGCTAAAAGTAGACATTTTCTAGATCACGACTATGGTAGGATGTCTGGAAAGTCCTTAATATCTCGATAGTTTTGAATTCTGTCAACTTTGTTGAAAGTATTACAAATAGCATTACCAAAATAATAAATTTTTATTGTTTAGTGCAATTATAATATTTAATTCAATCTTTTACGAATATTGAGTTTATACGTCCAAACCTATCCAATGTATGGGGGTGGTGATATTTTTCCAGTTTTAATACTTGCAATCCAGTGGTATAATATTGTGTACATTTTATCGGCTCTCTATATGACATCAAGAGAAAACAATATAAGAAAAGCGAGGAGTTCAACTCAAATCCCTTGATCCTCTACGATATATGAGGAAACAGATACACAGATAAACAGATAAAATATTTTGAATGGAAATATTAAATCTGTTTTCATGTAATATGAAGGTTTTACTATTGGAAAGTCAACAGCTTTAGTCTACAAATAATACAACACAATATGTCTTGTTGTTTAAAACAGCAATATTTTTATAAACCTTATCTTGTTATTAACTGTATTTAACATATAACATTTAAGACGAAAAAAAAGACTAACGAAGAAAAACTGGACTATTGCTTATCAGTTGGGTAGTTTTAAAACATGTTTAACAGTAAATATTTATTTTAGTTTGTTCATAAGTAATATACACATTCGTTTTATTTTTTTATTGCCAAATTGCAAACGTTTGACGTTGGTTTGGGATACTGTAATACGGGTAGATATACTATGTATAATATACTTAATTCATCTATGTATATTATGTAAACCAGCTAAACCAACAATTATGGGTTGGTTGTGATTATGTGCACTCAAAAGAACGTAGTAGGTTTGTTTCGATTATTTACTTTTTATTTTTTTTATTTTGTTTATCGTATAATGATCATTAATGAGGACGTATATAATTTTATTGCTTACAGTAATAATTTCCCTTTTCAGTTCGGGAGGATTGAACGTTAGTGTATGAAACAACCATCTTGCTCAATTATTCGCCCAGTTGAACCAAGTTTATTTTGTATCTAGTAAAAAATAGGTAAACCTAAAACTTTTATTTGAGAATAATATTTTGTCCTACAAACCTATTGTTGTAATTGTAATTCTAAATTCAAAATGTAAACAAATACATGTAATCCATACACTGTTAAAACCGGTTTATTAACCATAATAATCTTAACTGTTTGTTTGAAATTACGATTCATTTTTATAAGATAACAAAGCACAGCAGAGTTGTGTTACTTTAGTCAAGAAGTGTCTTACTCTTAGGTATTCACCATGTCGTCTTGTCACCATTTCTCTTCAGATCTGTCCGTGCTTTTGTGGAATTGTAAAAGACGTCTTCAGTGTGAATAAATAATAGAAGGAAATTATTAAACATCCTAAACAGTAATAAGTAGGTGATATTTTTATGATATTGTTAAATACACGTTTTACATAATGTTGTACTACGGTACTAAATTTGTTTGACTATCCAAAATAATACACGGTCTATGTAAGCAATCCAGACACATAATTATAAAAGTGTAATATACGTTGAAAATATCAACATAATATACTTAGGGACCTAATGCAGAATTCAAAAAGTAAAAATGTTGCGATTGCAATAATAAATGAAATTTTGTCTCGAATAATATTTCAACTTGTTTGCTAACTTTAATTAAAAATGTCCATTTTTAAACAGAATTAAACTTAAATTATCCTAAATGGATGCATTTATAGTATAAAAAATACTGACAATTAATTGTAGGTTCGTTATTTATTTTCTCATACACTAGAAAACACACTCCATATGGGTCCAGGAATCCAATAAAAAAATACCTTATATAATTTAGTTTTGTTTTTTTGTGAGGGTTAAAGATTATATTTTTATAAATGAATGTAACCAGCTGATTTTCAGTAACCAAGCTACACTAATTGATATATAACACAAGTTATTAATTTATTTATTTATTTTTCCCAACGTTTTACACCAGTTTACAAAAATGGATACAATGTTATAAGATGGCAAAATTTATGCAACAGTAAAAGTGGTACAGTAAAAGTAGTACAGTAAAGTGGTAACAGCGAGAACATAATAGAATAAATAATAATGAACCAGTAATAAGTAAACAGATTATATATAAATAAACAATATTGAATAACAATAACAAAAACAACAAAAGCGACAAGGAATAACGATAACAATAAAAATTAGAAGCAGTGAAAGATAGTTTTGGATAAATGAATACAATGTAGCAAAAATTAGACTCGACAAAAACATAGCATAATTGCACTTGGCAACAACAACAGGAACGATTAATTATGACTAGAGCTAGGGAAGGTGAGAATCTACAGTAGTGACTAGAATTATTATCACTTAAGCAGGGAGGCAACCTTTCTCCGGAACGAGGACAATGAGTCGTGAAAGAAGTCCAGGTGGATTGCGACATCACTACTAAAAACTCATTATTATGACAATTATAATAAGTACACAAACTATGTCACTGGTTAATAAAGTGATTATTGATCAATCCCTGAGTTCACTCTTTTTATGTACATCAACAATTTAAAAGTTTTGATTATACATTGAACACGATCCATAGAAATACTGCCATATGTAGAACTTGTGTTAGCAGTCTATTGCCTCAGCTAACTTTGACTAGATATTTGCCGTTTGTGCGTAGTGGGATTCTGCAAAGAATGCCTTCCACTTACAACTTTAAGACATAACTTGGATTTAATAATTGTCTGGTTAAAAATATCCAAACATCGAATAGCAATGGAAAATTGAATTACTGAGTCTTAGATTAACAAAGAACAAGCGAACTTAATGGGACTCTGAACTGTCAAACTAGTAGAATTCAAAAGTTAATTTAAACTTGATCGGCTCTGTCTTTCTGTCTTCTGTCTAATTCAATGTCACCAGATGTTCAATTAGCTGTTATTCATATATTGGTCAAATTTGAAATAGTTCTTTACATCTATCAAAATACTTATTCATACAGTGCTTACCATTCCTTACTTTCAAATAAGCTTAGATTATTCCATATCTGGATACCATTATCTTTGTCAGTGGGCAATATTATTGATAATATCTCACCTAGGATTGACATAGAATAGTAAAAAGACAAGTGCTTAAACAGTTTACCAAAATCTAAATTGCGTTACACTAAAATTGTGACAAGTCCAATTATTTATACAAAGTTTTTCATACATAGTATCACAATAATTTATTTATTTTATATGAGTTACACATCATAAATAGTTTTATGTGAGTTATGTGAATGGGTGTATAAAATAAACTGTAGAAGTTGACAAAGGACGTTTAAAACACTATTTAGAGAATAAAGAAGTAGAACAAGATAAGAAATAGCCAAATAAAGAGACTAGTAAATACTTTGGTGCACAATCTTTTCCAGGGTAGTATAACGGAATTTTTATATTTAAAGGTTACTCAAATAAACAGAATAAATAGTCATCAAGAATATCTCCAACTGAACGAATTCCATAGAATATTTCAAAAGAAGTGACTGTGTTGCGAAAGATTTGTATAAGAACTGCAAAATAGTGTTCCACCAGAAATATGTAAATTTCTCAGTAGGTCTAAGTTGATGTTTAACAAAAACTATATGTAGACATTTTATCAAGCTTCAATCCGTTTTGGAGCTATGTTAAAATAAATGTTTCCAAGGCTTGATCAAAATTGTTTTATTTCATCTTATTTTCATATTATTGGCCTATATAACAGCGTTTTAAATTCGATCAGAATTTTTAGTTGTGTATTCATACTAGTGAGGGGAAAACGCCACCTTCAATTCTTCAAAGGATTTGTTTTAATTTATTATTTACTACTAGCCAAACACAAGATGAATAAAGTTTAAAACTTACAACCATTTTTCAATTTGTCATTTAGTCGTTTAGATTTTTCCAACTGATAGAACACGTTTGGTATTTTTTCATCATTATAATATTACATTTCGCGTTTTAATGGAAACACATGATTTCTTATCGAGCACGTGTTTCAGAAATTGGGCAAAGCAGCACAGCTTCTATCTTGTCGTTTATTTCTCAGGGGTCCAATAATCCACCACCTGAGACAATTTGGAATTTTTAGATTTCCCACACGTTATCTACAGTAAATGTAACACTTTTATTCGAATTCCATGTTTCGAATTGTATGAGATATTTGATTGTTTTCATGCCATCATGATTGCAGAAAACATAAAAAAGTATGAAAATATTTGGTGTGAATAAAATTATTTGTATTTTGGGCTGCGTACAATAAAGAATTACAATAAAGAATTAAAGTAACAAAAACAAAATCAAGACAATATTATTTGCAAAGTTCCATCCCACACTTATATATTACACATTATAGGCAAATACTTATGGATTTAAATATAATTTAAGGTTTAAACCTATTTAAAGATTTATCAGTGCATACAAATGAGATAAATAAACTTCAAGAATAAAAACCTACCTCGCAATACAACCGCACCAATTTTACCTACCTGCTACATATTTAACAGTGTACCATTGTTCAAACTAAAAAGTAACTCAAAAGTACTCAAAAGGACTACACCTCAATATTTTAAATCATCAAATCGCACTTCAATCGGTTACCTACTATGCATAGTATAAATGCATCGCAACACTTAACTTAATTTTCAACAACACATTGAACCTCTGTCGACACTGGATTGGACAGAAGACAGAAAGATAGGTCTTTTGCAAGTTTAAATTAACTTTTGGATTCCATTAGTTGGACAGTTCGCTGTTCCATTGGGCTTGCCTATATTCAGAGTCAGTCAAACTCAGTCAGCATTGGCTGACTGTGTCCAAAAAATTTATTTTACAACATGGTCTGTGTAGATAAATGTATTGCATCGACGTTGAGATTATGTAAACAGTTACGATCATTTGGTGATAAAAGCTCTTAACTTGTTTATAAAAATGTAAACAACACATTTTTTTTATAAAAATGTAAAACATGGTAAACAAGATTTAGATAGAATGTTCCACTTTTCACAATGACGTTAGCCACAACTGCGAGGTAGAGTAATAATTTGTAATTATGTATATATACATATAGTTTTACTATCTTAGTGGGAATGAACGAACAGTTGTAATAAATCCACAATAGAAAACTTACTTCAAGTAAATACAGTGGCATCAACTTTTTTTATTTTAAAATAGAATAAGCATATTTTTAAATTGGTAAATCCCCTTCTCGAAGTATCATCGCTGGTCGTTGTTTTTTTTTTTTTTTTTTTTTTTTTTTTTTTGTAACATTTAAAATTATTTATGTAATCACTTGGATAATCCGGAAAATTTGAAAAAACAATTCGGTCATTGTGACCTCTCTACGCGAATAAATGTATTTATAAAACGAAAACTCTCAACTACAGCTTCCCATGGATCCGGTTTATGCAACTATAAAGAAAGTGAAGTCTCTATATAGTAGTATAATATGGCTTATTGGTCAAAGGTTACTACTGAGTACTGCGTATGATAGCTTTTCCTCCTAACTCCACTCATTTATTATTTTAAAGTTCAATTACGACGTTTTTAAACATAGCTTTGCCAGCCCCCTGGCTTAAATACACCATAGCTTATTGTCTTAGCACGGTTAAATACACAAAAAAAATTAATATCTCGAAAAGAACACCTGCAGAGTCACATTTGAAATACAGTTTAATTAAACCCACAACCATGAGTTACCGCTGCAGCTACGTGTTGATCTTAAACGTGATCACGGTTGTGTTAGTGTAGTTTGCTGACCTTTGGACTGCAATTAAATAGCTCTTTTGACCAATGGTCATTATGGTATGTTGGCAGAGTAGTAAAATGAAAATTTTACTCGAGTAGTTTTTCACATTACCAGTTCAGAAATGCGTTTACCGGACGAGTGTGATATGAGTACTGTTCACACATTTTACATGAGTGACTTACTATATTTTTGTCATTACCATCCTAAACTATCCTAGCATCAAAAAAGTTTTCAAATCGACATATCTTGATAACGTTTTTGTCTGCAATTCTTAAAATTCGAAAGCAGCTGTACTGAAACAGATGTGGGTTTTAACGGAATAGACACCCGTGCTTAGGAAGTACCTTATATACATACAACGAGTTTATATGATACAATTTTATAAAAGCAAATACTTTGCAAACAACATCTGATGTGTACAGGCATAAGAAAATTAAATGACTGGCGAGTAAATGAAAAACCTAATAATATGACAAAAATAAATCATTTTTAACAGTAGCCTAAATAAAAATTACTTTCAATTTTGCATTTTTAAAACATAGTTAACATTTTTAGAACACGAATTAAAAATATTCTGTTAAACCAATATAAGAGAGAGGCTTTCCTTAATTATCTTAGTAGTCCCAGGAGACCGGGCTTTGCTCGGATTGAATAAGCGTTAAATTTATTGAATAAGTTTTAAATCAATCAATTTTAAATCTTTAATTTAGCTAAATCAAATATATTTATAATGAACAAATTTATTGTTAATCAATGGGAACACATTTTAGATTATACAAATAAAACATTTCTAATAAATTAAATTATCCACACCAACTTTATTTATTAACAGCAGCTACAAAAGGTGTTGACGACAAAGTGGGCATATTCAAGGACCGTGGGGCGGAAACTGGATTTTTCCCAGCCTTGTGACCAACTCCCATCGATTTCTCGTAGCCAAATACCCCATAATAAACAAAACAAATAAAAATCCTTGGACGAAAATAAGAGTTTGTATTAGAGCTTGTTTTAGAGTGTAGGATGATATCTGTATAAGATTGAAACACAATAAACTATGAATGCTTACATTCCATTTTAACTATGCAAACTGAATAGCCAAGAGGCTTGACTACTTTAAGACCAGTCAATGTACACTAACCACCAACAGCAATTAGTGGTCTGGCTATAGAATGAAGAGGTGGTTACCATGGTTATTTATAAACTGTTCCTTCACCTTGAATACCATCAATCTAATAATAATCGTTAACCACAGTGCTACAATTATAGCATTTAAGTGATCGAATTTTAATGATTACATATTCTTAAATATTGGTGCAATGCTTTCCAAGTCTCTTACGTCCTATTTTTTAAATAATTTCACCGTAAAATAATTATTTCATACTGTGTATCAAGGTAATTTATTTCAAAAAGCTCCATAACTTATTTTCTAAAAGAAAAGGTTTGAGTAGTTAAGTATGTACGATAATCAAATCAACTATCACACTAAAACTAAAGTGATCTAGTTCCTAATATATTACACAATGCCTTGTTCCGGAAATACAAATGAGGTTCAAATAAATTTACTTAATACCTATCGGAAAGTTTATAAGTTTTAAATTTAAGTTTTATCAATAAGTAAATAATAAGTAATAATAATGTAGGCCTATTTATTAAAAATTAAAAAAAGTTTTAGATACACCATAAAACATGAGTCTGTTTATAAAACGCATCAAATTAAATGGATAGCAAAGGCAATAATGTGTTTAAATTAAGTAAATGTTTAACTAAAATGTGTTAAAATGTCTAATTATTTTAAATTGTTATACGTATAATGGCTAATTTGATGCAATTTAATTGGATTTGTAATAGGACTTTTGTTCTAACCTAACTGGGTTTGAAAAAACACCCCTTTGACGTATTTTTCATTATTTATATCTTATAAGGGTAGGAAGTCTGAATATAGCAACATATTTCATGATATCCAGTTTTACGGAAGCTTTAAGATATTCAATTGAGCACAATTGCGTTGTGAAACTGGAGGTTTGAGATACATTTTCCCTCTGGAATAGAATATCTCGAGCTCATTTGGTAGAAAAAGTTTAAACGCAGAATGTATTCCGGTATAAAATGTGTTCTCTAATTTATCATGCCATGCACAAAAATACGTAAGGTAATATAGTGGACGCAGACTTTTATATTTGTTGTTTTGTCTGTGACAAAAAAAAACCTTAAAAAACATTTTTAGGAAGTATGAAAAAATGAGGTTCATGAAATAACAGCAATATGTTTTAATGTAACGTTGTATTAGTGATGGCCATTATTGTGTCAAATTAGTAGGTCTTCAGTTATTTAGGGTTTTATTTGACATTCGCAGACTCTTAAACTCATTGTAAAGGTAAACATGAATATTTGTTTATTTCCTATGCATACAGGGCTGTATGCAATACTATGCATGTAACACTTCTATGCAACGTTCCTGTGTAACATCACGTGACATTTACTAATAAAATAACATAAATTTGATTACTTTTATGTGGCATTGTATTAGCCAGAATAACAGCATTCTAATACTCATTAATTAATAAGCCATTAGAGTGACTGTAAAAAGATTTTGTATAGGAATAGTTTAATGTAGGAACAGCATACTAGTAGAAACATAACAAAAACGCAAAAAAGATAATTATTTAAGTAATATTAATAAGATAGTACATGCACTAGTAAATGTTAAATTTAAAAATTTGTGTTGGCAACGATAAAATTGGTAAGGCTTCAATACTCACATAAATTCCAATTTCAAGAAACACATTACGTTTCGTTGTTCAAACAACCATCAATTTAATAAACGACTTAAACCCCGAGACATTTGTTACTCCTTACTACAGAATGGTTGAACCAAGACTTTAATCGGATAACTTCAATCTATGGTATTTATATCAGTTTTACACTTTATAGCTGTTTATATTTTTGCATACTTTGACTCTTGTAACGTATTAGTTATATATTTTACTTCTATATTTTACAGTATTTGATTAAAATTGGTATGTTCTAAGCTCTATCGATTTTATTATTATCAATTAACCACTTTACAATGGAAAGCACCAGCATTTTATAGCCAAATGACAAATGTCTACTTTGTCTTGAACCAATTTTGTTAACCATTGTATTCACAATTTTATTGTTCGTTCTACCTTGATCTAAATCTACATTAAGATATTTTTTGTAATGACTTACATGAGAAATATGAAGATACTGTGAAGTCATTAAAACAAACTAATATTATTAACGATTTGGTTTGTTTTCAATTGTTAAAAAGGGTATTAATTTGACTATAGCTGTGCACCACTAAACCTTGTATCGATTATAAAGTGTGTTTCTTTTCTTTCTTATTAATAGGTGGGAACTAGTTTCCATTAGTCAATAGTGAATTAACTTATTGATTTTATCACTTAGCCTACGGATTGCGTCATTTTGTGTCCGTAAACACCAGCAAAATGTGTCAGTTTGATTGACAACTCGTCTAAGACATAGTATTTTCTATTAATAGTTTACCTGTCCTTTAAGAGCCTTTGATGAAAATCCCAATAACAATATCCAACTGGAAAAATATATGATTTTGTTATCAAATTGGAAATATTAATAGTTAAAACTTGTTTTAGTGCATACCAACATTCTAGGTAAGTATCTTTTAGCAAGAATGTATTAACAATACTATTGTCAAAACCCCTGATATAAAAATAAATGTATCGCCATGGTTAAAATATAAGAACATTTTAAACTTTGACTAAACTACAACTGAATTTAAATCCATTGAGAAACTTGTAAACTGAGAAGCCCATTCCACATTATCCGTCAAAGACAGCAATCTATCTTCTGTAAGACGGCTTGGCTGTACCCGTGAAATTGAATTCCTTAAACTGAAAACTGGAATAACTCACTAAACAAAAGTAAAAGTAGAAAATGTTGATGTTTGAAGGAAGAAAAGCATATCACCTGTTAATTTATAATGCTAATGTGTCTGTGTAACAGGGGTACTCGCCTATCGCCTATTGGGTCTGATGATGATTGGAGTGTCCAATTGAAATCGATAACCACTTACCATCTCTTTTGTATATTTACCATCTTGTGAGTAACAGTATAACATAAAATGAGGTTACTAACCTGCCGTCAATCAGTCCTCTATTGTCTTGGATGACTATAGTTTCGGGGTTAAGGCCCCATTTTCATATCTTCTCTTCAGTCGTCAAATGTCAAACATATTCTCGTGCATATGATTTAAAAATGGGGTCTTAACCCCGAAACTTTAGTCATCCAAGACAATAGATGACTGATTGACGACAGGCTAGTAACCTCATTTTATGTCAATAGATCAATCCTGGAGGCAATTATGTATAAATATAACAGTATAAGCGTAAATATATGTTTTAAGTGTTATGAGACGTTTCTTTTATTTATTTTCCGTAACAGGGTTATAATAATAGTAGACCAACAATATTACTGTTCATTTAATTTTATGCAGTGAACAACGGACATACTCTTTTAAAAATATACCATTTAAACAATTTCCTCAACGTTAAAACTCAATTCCTGAACATAACTTCTAGAGTCAGTAAAAGTCCAATTCGAGCCATCCATAGAGCTTCCTGAAACTAATTTTCAGGAAAATATAAACAAAAGCTCGTAAATAAGTTATCTAATTTAAAATGTGACAGCAACCAACAAAGCATTGTAACAAATCCATCAGTTATAAAATATTTTGTTATGTATATTTTATTAATCAGCACAGTGTATGTTACTTTATTTATAAAACAACACAGGAAACATGTTTTCCATTATGCATTGGGTAACGAGATGGTGAGTATATAATTAACTACTCTCATATAAATTAGAAATACGATGAAGGGTTCAAGAGTGATTTAGGTTTATTTAAGAGGTCTTCTTTCACATTTTATTTTAAACAAGTAAAAAAAGTTTGATTATGATAATACATGTTAATAAACCAGTTTAATCGGTCTATGGGATAAAATATAGCGTCCCTAAAGTTGACCTTAAACCATAAAATCCTACAATTTATCCCCTAACCCCTTTTTTAGAATTTAAAAAATAAACGACTATTAAAAAGCTCTGCTGTACTCTACGAAAATTGTTTTTTTACTTACTATGCTATTAACATAACAAAGGACACTTGGGTTTTCCTTCTCGAGATCACAGGTATGTTTCTGTATAAGTTAGTACTGACTATTTTTTATTTATTTTTTTTAATACATATTTTAAAAAATACAAATATTCTCACTCCAGTAGTGAGAAAGTGGACTGGATTGAGAAAGTGGTTTGGGATAGATTGAGGAAGTGTAGTAGTGGTTTATTATAGAGAAAGTGTGTGTTCATTTTTCTCTTGACAAACGAATAAATACTGTAAAATCAGAATATTTTCACATTGCATCCTCAATTAAAATATACGTCAGAAATGTCACCACAATAAATCGTAACTTATTTCGTATATGCTCCTCGTGACATTTTTTCATGTCATATCCATTTTATAGTTTCACAAATCATCATCTGACAAAGTAATATTTCTCTCCTTGTCGCACCAGACACAACTGTCATGGCGTCATCAGAGTTTTGTATAGTAATAAATGTGATGGGTTGAATCAAGTTTATTTTATTTGGCATTTAGTTGTGGCACAACATTTGCTTTACTTGTATTTTACGCGGTTAAATGTGTATATGAATATAAGAGCGCTATAGGTACTCAAAGCATTTTAAGTAATTATTTGTTTTTGTAAATATTTCGTAAATTATCAAATAAATTATTTCGAAATGTTCACAATGTAAGTGTAACTCGTTGTAACTTTTCCTTTTTTGTGAAATATAAAGGTTTTTGCACACATGATCATGTTTACGCTTATTACACAGCCATACATAATAGAAATAAATTTAAATTGAGGAAAAATGTATTTTTCATCTTACTTATCCAAGGGGTATAGTAAATTTCATATAAGGGGTATAGTTCATTTTAAAGAATGGTATGTATTGTGTTTTATCGAGAATAATTTATGATTTATGCAAAACATAAGTATTCATATAGGAACTTTTAAAATGTATATTTATGTTAAGATATAAAATTATAAATTTAATTCAGTTAAGGGAAGTATAGATGTGTATGGGTCTTTAAAATATTTTGAAATATTAGATGTGATTAGTTTATATAAGTTCGCAAACTTATGAAAATTTTTAGTAATATTGTAATTCAATAAATCAAGATTATATATACGTTTCTGTCGATCTAACTATATATGTAGTGTAACACAACACATCACGCTTATAATTACCTGGAGCAGATATCAGTGTTTATTTTTAAATAAGTAATTTCCACCCTAACTGCATATCCATTTATCCATCTGTAATAATAATTACTTGAAAGTGTTTTAATAATTATAAAAATATAACACAGCATTGTAATTAAATATCTCCAACATTTTCACTGTGACGTATTATAAAGAGTGCACCTGTTAAGAATAAAATTTCAATATAACAGTCACAATAAACACCAATTAGAAAATATGAAAGAACGTATATATTTCGTACACAGCTCATCAATCGTATTACCAAAGAACTTCTTATCCTTCGTGAAATTTAATCATCCTTATTTGACCCATTTCTACGGGAATCCCTTGACTTAGGAATGAAGTTTGACAGAATTAAATGCAAGTAGTGTCATTTTTGTTACAACAAAGAGGAGGAATTTTCGTCAAAGTTATTACAGCAGGTAATCTGTGGACGTCAACAGGG
The DNA here is from genome assembly GCF_028750875.1 of Macrosteles quadrilineatus. Lineage (NCBI taxonomy): Eukaryota > Metazoa > Arthropoda > Insecta > Hemiptera > Cicadellidae > Macrosteles > Macrosteles quadrilineatus. The sequence continues at coordinate 68,589,832 of NW_026542598.1, read as the reverse complement.
ACCGTGGCGGAAATAAATGTTAATGACGCCCCTGTCTTAAATTTTAAAGATAATTCTGTAAAATGGTGGGGTATTTGTGTGTGCAGTGTTCAGCTGCTAAGTGCTATTTACGATATGTGTTAGGCTTTTAGAATAGTTATTTTTTATTGTCAATCTTAATTATTAACATAGCAATCGTACGACATTTTTAAGTACGATTTTCGGGCTCACATGCTGTGTCTTTTGGGGGAGCTCGGGGGATTGACGACGTCAATCACGAAACAGCGGCTTATTTCCATTGGTAAAATTAAAAACAAGCTGTAAATTGTTTCGAGAGGTTACATGAACATTATTCTTCATTTCTAACTTGTTTTGTCAAATAATTTTGCAATATGACGAAAAAATATAGTTAGTCACAAGGGAGTATAGTAAATAATAAAGCTCGTTTAGTGTAGTAACGTAATAACGTTACTAGTCCTGAAAATAAGTGTTTACCGGACGAGTGTGGTCGTTCCCGTGCGAGACGAAGTCGAGTACGGGATTACCATACGAGTCCGGTACACACATTTTGGACGAGTTACGTACGATAGTTTACGCCATACTACTAAATCCGTACAAATCCTTATATATTTCCACCAACTAAAGGACTAAAAATCACTAGTCATAACCTCTAAGAGAGGTTATGTTTTTGTTTATAACCACTCACTGCCACCTAAATACAGTATAATCAGCTGATTTGTGTCCGGTAAAACACATTGCAGTACAGTAGTACGTAATGAAACCCCATTTGAATAAGCTGGCGGCAAACAGCAGTTTTCTGGACTAAATCCTTGCGTGGGAAGTTCGTCAAAATAATGTAGTGTGGCGTAAAAGTATTTTCAACCCTCGTTCATTTACCAACCTCGGCTTCGTGTCAGTCTTAAACTTGAGCTCGGGTTGAAAAGTGACACTATACTTCCTAATGATGAAATATACTAATTAATTGTTTTAAATTCTGTGTACTTCCGACTATCGCTCTTAAAGTAAGGGTTCTTATTTTACGGCTATAATACGAGAAAGGCCTTTAGTTTAAAGTCAATAAGTGAAATAATTCCTTGAACTGGGATATTTGGAACTCCTTGAAGTGATTTTAAATGGAGATATTTTGAATATAAACCATCGTTCTGGTTTGCATTTGGATTGGTAATCTTTTCAATTCATATTACACAGTGAAAATGAAAAATGGTGAAAAATTTTAATTCAAATAAATATTTGTATAAAATACCAAACCACTACAATTTGATGAGTTTTAGAAGCGCCTTAATATACGGAATACTTTAATTTTTTTACTGTAGTTGTAAACATTATTTAAAATAAATCTCATTCAGATGTTAAAATAAAACAATTTCAAAATTTAATTGAAATAATAACTCATAGAGACTGCCTAATTTACGAAATCGTTGTTTTGAAATATTTGGCGACGCAGCAAATAACCATTACAATTATATCATAGATTGCAAACAACTCTCATAATTTAGCAACTCCACCCAGATAATTATTGTTGGTTATATAGTTTTCTGGGCTATATCCAAACAGCCTGAGTTACGAATAACTCTACTAATTATATACAAATGAAGATGTTAAATTTATTTCAAGAATAGCGATTTTTTAGTTACCTTCACCTACCTAAACAAACAATAGCTAAAGTATTGTTAACTTATTAAATATTTGTTTGTTTGTACAATTAAAAATACGGTTAAATAAAAAATAATCCAATTAATTCTTTTAAATACAGGATTTTCATAAAATAATGGTGGGTTTTAGTTATGAAATAAAAATAAAATTATATAAGATACAAAAGTTATTTTTTTTAATGCCTGATCTCAACAAGATTTTATACAAAGCTAAATAAACTTCAACATGGGCACAATTTCTTGTACTATTGCATCGACTTTCCATTATTTTGTGCTAATAATACAAGCCAGTGTTCTCGATCTCTCTTTGTGGGCAATCAACGTACTCAAGAAACCACTATGGTCGTTGAAAACACTCTGAGGTATCAAGTATAAGTTTCAGTTGTTATATGCTGCAAAGCTTAACAGATTGAGATGTAGTGTTTTCAGCACATTTCAACATGTTTGTTTAGCCTTTGACTCGCGCTCGTAGTAATTAGATTCTCTTTTCATCTGTGTCGCTTTACGAGGACTTATAATATAAATTTTGAAAAAAATAACACCAAAGTTCACATATTTTCCCAAAGATATTCATGCTTGCATATAATAATAGTTATGGGCTAGGTCTAATCGTAAGTCAGCTAATGAGGTGAAAGTAGCACTATTTTTTGTATAATCGTTTAGTTTTACTTCACCATTACCAATACATTTTAAACATAATATTACTTTAAATTTGAACACACAAGTGTGTTATTTTTTTCTTTAGTTTTTAAGAGGTCGGTTGCCTCTTATAACTTTGCATTTTCCCATCCACATAGGCTACAGCCCTGAGCATGGAACGTATTCAGCAAAGCGAGGGGTGAGCAGTACAAGGGTGAAGTGTACTGATAAAATGTTATCGGCAGTGACTAGGATCCGACCCACGACATCACTGCCTTGGGCCCGAAGTCCGTGGTGCTACCGACTGAGCCACCGACTCCCAACCACTGTTAATTACAGTTCTTTAATTTTTCTCTGTTAATTACTATCAATTTAGTATAATTACTATTATTACTATATTAATTAGTTGAATGCCAAAGTATAGTTTTATGTACAATAACATACTACACTAGCAGGACGTCTTATCCTTAAATACACAACTATGCAAATTATAACTGCAGTTCGCACTTTCAACGTTTGTGTACTAAAATAAATTAATAATTTACTGAACATCCATAATAAGTCATCAAAATATTTGAAAAACAAATCAAAATTTAAACACCAGTTTAGAGCATATAACTTTCACAAAACACAACAAACAAGCAAACAAAAGGTGCTTGAGGTGTCAGAGAGTGAAATGAGAGAAAGAGTTTTTACAAGTGTAACTTTTCCATCTCCTGTTCTAACACGCAGAGGTAAAAGATTTGTGAAGAGTGTCGTGTCACTAGAGGTACACTTTGTCACTTAGTTATCCACGTGTTATTAAAATTTAATGGTAGGGTAAAAACTAAGTGTATTTCTAACATTAATGGTAATTACTACTAATATTTCGTATACATTTACAAAGCATGAATTAACTTAAATAATATTTTCATGTTAAAAAATAGTTCAAATTAATGGACATTTTATTTTATTGCATTAAAAGTTTTGTAATGCACATTTCACATTGTAAATAAAGTAACTACTCCATTACCCCTTGCAATAAACTCGCTGCGAATTCCCTTTGCATCTATCAACTCAAAGGAATAACAGATCACATCGTCTTCTACGATGTAATGGTGCGAGACTTGAAGGTAAACTTCATCACTCAAAGTCCGGTCAGCTCCCTTGGGAATACTGTGATACTTTGATATCCTGCAGCTGCTAGTGCCAAAAGGAGTTCAGTGTCCCTTATCATGGTCATACGAACAAGTAAAATATAAAATTAATTCGCTTCAATTTGATTTGTTATACGCCAATTCAAAGGCCAAATTTATACTACAGTGGGTCATTTAAACGAATATTCAAGGGTTTGACCAAAATCAGGCGTAAGGGATTAGATTTTAGAAAATGTTAATGTTACTCTTGCATTTACATTTTTTACTAAAAGCAGACATCAAGTGCTGCTAGTTGTTCAAATTACATTAAAATCAGGATAATCAAGGCCTATTTTCATCTATATAATCTCATGATTTAATATTGCACAGTTGGTATTACTGAGAGTGAACCACGAGTTGGCAGATGGGAGCATGGCGCTGGTCCAAATCTGCACCTTATCAACATGATGAATGAACACATTATTCAGGATAATCCGTTTTGGCTGATTTGTGGAAAGGACCGTTGGTATTCAAAGTGTGCTCCTTCTAAAAAATACGTGTTACCCAATTATTTCACAGTATTGCTAATAATACAGTAATTCTGGTAATCATTAATTATAATATTATAATATTAGTGTTTCATAACAAAACCATTGTTGTTACTAAAACCTATTAAAAAATATTGTTATCTAATTCATTCTCTGCATTTAATCAATTTCCCGGACAAAGTGTAACTTGACCATCTGACAGGAAGGGTTGGACGATAAATGAGTTATAACACACATTCATCATGAGAGAAGAGCAATTAACCCCCCCCCCCTCCTCCTTCTCCTACAATCGTGAAACTGTTATAATGCGGGAAGGGTAACCTTTCACTGTAGTATGAAGTAGCAATCCAATTGTATTCTATGGATATATTTTCTATTGAGTCAATAAATTGTAACGTTGAAATTGAGTGTAGCGCTATTTGATGATTGTGGTTTGTTTGATTAAATAAATCTATAGTTTATGAATTAATAGTTTGATTGGTTTTACGTTAAGTTATGATTTGAATGTTATCGAATTAAACTGCAAAGTTTTAATAGTTATAAATAAATTTATGTTATTCGTACCTTTCTGTTTGAGCAATGGTGACTAGTGAGAAAAACAATGCTTTAAATACCATACCAATAGTAAATTTAAATCTACACTGCCAAATACAACTTTTGATACCTTTGAAAATACAACTTTTGTCCAATTTAATAGAAACACAAATAATTAAACAATACCGGTTGTCAAAGATGATCATCAACTATTACCGCTCGAGAAATTATTTAAATTAACAAATAAATTAAGAAAATCTTAAATTTCAATAACTCTCGAAACTACGTTTAAGTAAGTATAAACACTAATTTTTTTAGTTTCAAAACAACAGAACGAATCATTCAGTAAATATCTTCTTCTACCGGTTGTTTATCTCAGATAAGTGTGCATTGATTGTTATTTTAGTATTCATGATTCACAAATTGAAAAATACCGCTGATTACACAAAACTCAAGAAAAGAGTTTTGTAAAATAAAAAACACAGGTTTTAATGTTAAAGATTATACCTTGAGGAAAAGAATGTGATGTAAGCTGTACAACGAAATATTCAAACATGATTTAGGATCACGTTGTTTGATATGTTCAGCACAAAGGATTTAAAAGCTCCAGTAGTCACAGTTGACAGATCTATTTATTACATTTGTATTTTGTTTTTCCTCATTATTTCCTTGGATACACTATACGTTGTTTCAATACTTTAGAACTTTGTTTAAGCTTCATGTCATTTTATCGCAATTTACTAATTTATTATTTTCGTTCCTGTTTTTTTTTTTTTTTTTTTTTTTTTTTTTTTTTTTTACCAACTATGCATTGTAAGAGACGCCATCTTCGACGTTAATGTTATAGTGTCAATTTTAATAGTGATAAAATAATACAATTCATGGCTTTAAGCTATACACATTTACAAAAAAAGTTTAATTCCGCCTTGAGCATGTTATTATATAAGTTTATACAGAGTCAATAATTATAATTTTATGAATTACTCTCTGGTATTCAACTATGTTATTTGGTTCGCTTCCCCACAATACCTAGCCTTATCTACCTTATTAAGAATTGAGAACAAATCAATACATAGAAGTGATAAACATTGTAATAAATACTTTTAAAGAATATTTCAGTGTAGATCATCAAATATTACAATAATGAGAATTACTAAAATTATAGATCAAATATTTAAACTTATAGCGAGAATAAAACTTATTGTTGAAAGATCTAAATTAAATAACGAATGGCCATTTCATTGAGAAAAGACCAACTCAAAGTACTGTATGAGAACGATTGATTAGATATCAGCTATCAAATCGAACAAACGTATATTTCAATTGTACTCACTATGAAATTTATTTATTTCACTAAGACCTTCATATACTTTTTCATTGTAGTTAATAATGTAAGAAACCATTTTACAAATAACTAGATCTGTAATGTGAAAAGCATGCTCTAATATTATATTCCATGAAATTCAATAAAAATACTTTTTTGTTATTTATGCAAAAATACCTTTCATTTTAATCAATGCTGTGAGAGACGGTTTGTATGGAGTATGCGATGGTACGTCATACCATTTGCTCAATGTCAATTAAAGATGTCACAACCGTCACGATACATCATATTTTGTTATACGTGTTTCAAAAGATATTAACTTTTGTCATACTTTAACCAAGATTGGTCATCCCACCGTATCATGATACATTGAATTTGGGTTTCACGTTACACTTAACGTATGAAATTTACACTAAAATAAAAAATATGTAACTTTTACATATATATACATGAATATGAATGTCAAAATCATACGTATATATTTCCTTTTAAACCCCCTCCCTGACTCTTTAGAAGACAAAGAACACTAATAATAAAATAGGAAGCTGAATATTTTATGTGTAGACGACTTGCGTTTCTTCTGTAGACATTTAAACTAAAAAATGACTCTTCTTTACAATTTCTTCACTAATCGCTGTATTCCAACCTACCTAATAATTGTCTTAAGAAATTATTTTTTTATGTAACCTTTGGTTGAAAATCTATTAATTCGGAATGATGATTATAATCAATAATTCTGTTCAAAAGCTTTAAATTTGTTGTAATGCATTTCAGACATTTCAAAAACGTTTTTTTTATGTTTTATGTTTTTTTTGTGTTATGTTTCAAAGAAAACTTTGAACTTCATTTGATACATTTACTATCAGTAAAAATTTCCCAATTTAGTTATTTAGTAGCATATAGTTTTATAACTTAAATTCCTACCTAAATAGTTACTCGTTCTGCACCGTTGTTATCATTTATATGTTTTTTTTTTTACTCGCACAACCATTGCAGGGACGTGTAGAAGTGGCTTTAGTAGTCTATATGATGCATGATTTGAATATGTCAAATTCATCAAATACACTCACTGGACATCGTATTGTCAAGCTTTCTGTTTATTCAGTATATGTTATACAAAGAAATTTACCAGAATTTGCTACAGTGAAAACTAACTGGTAACTTAGCTCAAAAGGTTGAATGTACTTACTTTGTTGAGGGCATCTAGGATCGTGGAATAAGTTTAATAACATCACAAGAGATAGTATTGGTACTTCTGAACACTTATCATTAAAGCTAATGTAGAAGAGTACCATCTTAAATTGATACAACTGTATTTAAACGTTTGACTAAGTATTTAATCTATTTCATACAGGTATTTGTAAACAGTGAGATTAAATTTCAGGTTTATGTTAGAGAAAGGTAAAGCAAGAATTGTCGTCGACAACTGTGAAGTAGTGGTATAATTGAGTAACAACGGTCTCTTCCTAACTTACTTAACTTGGCTCTTGCCTCGCCTCTGCAGAAGCTGCTTTTTGATTCGTTACGTCCTTTGGTCGAATTGGAGTTATTGTGGCACAGCAATTGGTCAATTGTTTACCTTTATTCTTCATGGTATTTCAACCGTTTTGTGCAACAGTGTTTTTAAATGTCTCCAAATGTTATCTAGATTAATTTAAAAAGTTCCTCCCCACTAGGAGTTGTGTTAATAGTTTACAAAACGATCGCGTAAGGATAGTATTTACGAGAGAAGTGAAAAGTGAAGGTACGAGTCTTGAGGAGTGTCTAAACTTCTACGCGTGTCTACCTACGACCATTTCTTAATTACTAAAAATCACTACTCATAGCTTGGAAAAGAGCTTATGTTTTCATTTATAACCTCTTATTATTGCCACTGATTGATGCAACTACTTAGTCCCATTGTTTACTCACTAACATTGATCTTAACAGCTGCTAATTAGACGTTTGAAGTTACAATTTTATTTCTTTTCTCTCAATCCTTGAACCTCATTGGTCCTTTACTCGTGTTTTTCAGTAAAACGATGCTGTCAAAGTTAGTAATTAATGCTGTTAGGAGAATATTTTCAATTCTAATAACTGAACTGTAACAGATAGTTTAAAAAACTGTTGTATGTAAAAACCTTTTAATGGACATTTATTTTCGATTCAAAACTGCTTTAAGGACAGTCAAGTGTTTTGTGGAATATTGCGACATAATCCATACAATGACGCATGCTTTGAGAAATCATAGTAGGGACAGAATATGGCAAATACAGTCCCAATAAGAGTGTCATAGCACAAAGAAACAAATATGAATCACATATGGAAATAGCATTAGGGATGCATGTAATGATTTGACACCTGCTGAGTATGAATGAATGAATGAATGAATCCTTTTTATTTCATTACAGTACATCATTTACAATGGTACAAACAAATGTAGTCCCCAAATGGGCTAATGCCTGTGGTTGGGGATTGAGTCCATCATCCGCACAATAAAACAATAAATTTAGGCTACTTTTAAAAAGGAAAAATAATATTCATTGTACACAGAATTTTGTTTACAAGAAAAGATAAATAATAAAAAAACTAGTTTACGAGGTAAATATATACAAAACGATTCAGTGTATGAAAAATGAATGCACACATATATCACGCGTTCAGTTTGCACGTTAAAATATAGGAAAAGCCTTTTATATATCTAGATTACCATTAGAAATAACACATAATTTGAAATGCCTGAGACTTGGCACATACATTCCACACACATAGCCCTAACACATCCACACAGACCACTCATACCTAGTAATGAGTAGTTTGGAATTTTAAGTTTTAAATTTAGTATTGAAAGTATTTTTCTGTGTAAAGTTAATTAGTTTTCTTAAAAGGTAATTTGATATAATTTTTAATTTAGAAAAGAAGACACTTCATTTAAACTGTGAAATTAAATTTATTTATGAGGCAAGAAATGAACGTGACTTTTTTTACCTTGTTTGAATTGAGTTCTTTGTAGGTTTAAACGTTTTAACACTGCAAATTTTTACAGTGTTAATTAACCAAGATGCTGTTTTCACATGTATAAAACTATATATAATTATTATTTTTGCCCTACAATCCACATATAATATTATTCCACGTAATTTTTAAAAAATATATTCTACTGAAAAAAGTATAAGAAATTTAAAAGTTGTGAACGCATTAAATACTGTGTTTGCAAAATCAACTATCATTGTAAGTTTGTTTAGAACATATAAATTGTGATCTCTGTATCTATTTAATCTTTATAACACAGTAAGATCTACTAATGATCCCAATCTTGTACCATACAGTATTCTTTGTCCATCAACATTGTTAACCACATACAGTAGTTCCCATATATCTTGTCGGATTATAAGATTAGAGCCAAACTCCTCACGTTTCTTTATAACTTTATCCTTGACTTTACTTGGCTGTAAAATGGAACACAATTCTTATCAAATTCTTAATATATTTCACCAATCTAATCTCTAAAACTGTGTCGTAAACATTTTTACAATTATTTTCATTTTCAATTTAAACACAATAAGTCCAATCAGAAAATTATGATTGAGGTTAACGTGTTCCTATCAAAATCTTAAAGAGGTTCATCCAAAAATAAAATATGTTAATATACTTATATTTACAAGAGCCAAGCATATTATGACTGCAGTACCATAAAAGCATAATTGTGTCTGGGGCAATAAATGAATACTTTATGGTTTTGCAAATAACATACCTTTGATAAATCGTTAATAAACATACATTGAAATGAGCCGATTATCCACCTAATTATATAGAACCAAGCCAAAACATTGCACTCGACAACTTATTGTATATCGTCACATTCAGCACAGCATGTCTGTGTTCAAACTACAATGGCGGCTGTGAATTATAACACTGGGAACCGTGTCGCTGTCGCTATTAACTATGAGATATTTAATGTTCATTATCACACATTAGCAGAATTGGCAATGGAGGAAAAGCTGCCAAAACTATTTGAAATAATAAATAAATATAATCGTCTTATACAATAAATGTTTTAGTATCTCCCTTTCTTTCTCACCCGCCCTTCATAACCGATTTCTACGATTCAGGTGTCACTTTAAAGCTTATGACCCAGCGGAGGACAATTTAAGGGCAAAGGATATTTTATTTAGGGTTTTGCCACCCAAACGTTTACTTTTGCGCTTTTAGCGTTGGCGTTACACTTATTGATTTGTTAAACAATGTTTAGTACAATTATACCAACTATTCACATACTATGTTTAACTGTATTAGTTCTATATTTACCTCTGTTTGGGGAGCGAGCTGGTGTAGTGGTTAGAGCACGGGATGTCAGTCCCTGAGGTCCCGGGTTCGATCCCCGCCAAGTCACAAATAAATGTTATCCAAGTGATAATGCCGCAACCCCTAGGTCTAGCCTGAAGTAATGTGATAATCAATCCCAGGCTCGTGCCTAGCGTCCTAGGAAGAAAAGACTATAGCTGGGTGGATGGGTGCTTATAGTACTCGCCTATTTGTCAAAAGGTCTAGAGTTCAATCCTTAAAAGTGTGAAACATTTTGAACCAGCTGTCCTTGATCATTGGGCTTCCAAAAAATGGTCCTGGTTAATGAAAAAGTAGGTCTACAAAGTCTAACAAAGCCACACAATGCATCTCGTTCTATTCTACATTCATTCTTCACTTATATTTGGGTTAAAATGTGCACATAAGTGGCGCTCCCATCTCAAATCATAATGGTAATTGATAATTGTTGTCAGCTTTAGATTAGGTTTACCAATATTTTATTCCATTGGTGATTTTGAATGGGGATAAACAAGTACATACATTTAATAATGTTAGCTTCTCATAATAACTATCAACCTCTCATACACTTTTGCGGATTTTAACGTAAAAGTATTTTTATCAAATCCATAGCAACGAATTCAGAGTAATTTCTGCAGTTGGAAGATAAACTTGCATTTTTACTTGTCCCGACATTTCCATATTTACTTCAATCAATATGATCTTCAGGATTGTTTTCGAGTTTGTCCGGTGAGTACAAGTTTTAAGTATAAATATATTTTATCTACATTCCAAGATTTTTTTAGTTTTGTAATTTATACTATACAACAAACTGTTCTCGTAAAGATTTTTTGATCATCTTGTTTGTGCTGTTTAAATAAGCTGTATTCAGTTAAAATGATTTTGAAGTAGTAACTGTTTTAATGAAATATGATGCAGTTAATAACCTCCCGAAATAAACCACTCATTCTATAAGCATTTATGTATGCATACGTGCATTTCTTTGCTCTTCATATTAAAAGGTTTCATGTATGGTGAACTTTGGACCAGCATCTTCATACTCTAAATAAATGTTATTACTGGTCATAGAATGTGTGGTAATTTGATAATCTTACGTTACAATCTTTCTATTGGTTGGCTCAGCTATGAAGACTTGCAAGTACCCTAAGTTAAATGTAGTTACTGAATGTAGAAAAATTGTTACTTGAAACAGGAAATAAAATACACTTTCAGAGACCACCCACTACTGACCCTCCTGGCCGTTGGCTGTTCTGGCGCCGTTACCTACCTGATGTTAAGGCTGCGGTCCTCACCTCCGGATGCCCCTGCACCCACCCCAGAGCCGTCGCCAGTGTCCTCGTCTAACAGCTTTGACCTTAGCAACGTCACCTTCAGTGATCACAACGCTCCACCCCAACCAAATCCTATATTCAATCCGACAGACGAGGAGCTGGACGTAAGTATTGATATTGATTGAGATCACAAGCATAAAATATTTAATTTAATTTCAAAGGAAACTTTTACAAAGAATGCAGTATCTGGAATGGTATGATGCAAAGAGTATCATAAAAACCAAAACTATTTGTATATTAAACAGAAGGTATTGAGTGGATATTTTAAATTTGTATATTTAGGCTAAGGAATGGGAGGCTTCCCAAGTTAATATCTTATATCCCATATTTAAATATTTGTAATCCATGTTGAGAGAAAAGTTGAAAGGCCAATATTTTTTTGCCCTTCCCAGGATAAATTTCTTACAATCTATAGTAATTTAAGTAAACATAGGTAACAATGTAATATAATCTGTAACAATTCAATATTTCCACTTATATTTTTCATAGATAATTTAACTTTCACCATATGTTTTATTTGTATCAATATGTCAATTTATCAAACCTTGTATAATATATGACCAAACAGACCAATGGGTAATTGATTCGAAACAATATAATATAGAAATTTTCAAATAACTTATTTCATGTTAATATATAATAGCCTATAATTTTTGTAACAAAATTGCTTCAAATTCAATATAATTTTATTTAAATAACTTTTCAAAATTCAAATATATAAGCTCTATAGCAAATTCAATTTGTTATAATATATATGTGTGAACAGTGGCTTACAATTCTCTGTGATTAAGTCAGCATTGACATATGTGAGGCAACAATGCATCAAACTTTCATTACTTTCAAGAGAGCTGAGCTAGTATGAAGAAGTAAATTGGATACTACCTATTTTAATATCAAAATTTATAAAAAAGTGTGTATATCTGAAACTAAATTGGTGAAATTCGATTGAAATTGAACCGTCCTTATTACAAACATTAATAATTAAGTTACAACATCAAGAAATTTTGCTGCGAAGAAGACATCAATTTGGTGAGATCACTCCAATAGACTTTTCCCCTTTGGAAGCCATTAAAACATTTTTAGGCCTAATCTTTGGACATTTGTACTCAAATTCAAAGTCAAGAAACTAATAGAAGCTTAATATTCAGAACTTTAATCAATTCAACCAATCTATAATTTGAACCTATTTTATATTTCAAACAAAATTTTAATTAGGCTATATAAAATCACAAGATTAAATTCAAATACCGCTCGATCACCCCACCTGAGATAAAGATTCATGCAATAAATTATAACACCTGAACCTTTAGAACTATTGTAATAGGCTTAGCCTAAAGCTTTCATTACTAAATTCATTCCCCACTCATTGTAAACTTCATTGTGAACCCCTTATTTTCTTTTACTATTAATTTTGTATTTTAATTAAATAAATTTAAGTTTCGATATTGTACATGGAGTTTCCATTGTTTTCTTAATTTTAAGGTTGATTACAAATCTAAAACAGATATTCCTTCTAAATACTAACCTACCAGGTTCTTGGTTGGTTGAAAGTGAGAAGTTACCACTATTATTATAAGTTGAAACACGTAATGTTAATTGTGTATTTACAATTTTTTTCAGGACATGTGGCGAGAGGAGGTGCAGGGGCCCGGTGGAGACGTCGTCTGAAGATTGATTACAGACCATATAAATTATGCAATTGTTTATCTTAAATGATGTATTGGATTTATGTATTTTGAAAAATAAATTACATATTTATTGCAGCTTTTGTGATTAAACCCATATAATATCTTAGTACAACCTAACCAAAATAAAAAAGTGAGAAATACTCAGACATAGAGGAAGCAAAAATATCACGTTCTAGGAAAAAAAATTACCTCTGTTCAATCTTATCTTACTAATATTAAAAATTTGAAAGTTTGTGTGTTTGTTTGTTTATTTATTTGTTTGTCTGTTTGAAGTTCAATCACGCATTAACTACTGGATGGATTGGGCTGAAATTTGGAATAATGATAGCTTACATTCCCGATTAACACATAATTTTATCTCAAAAATCCTGTCGGGCTCCGCCCCAGTGGCTCTGTAGTTCCCCATGTTAACCTCATGAGTATTCATATTTAAAGGAAATAAAAGAATTTAGTCAGCTGTTTCAAATAAAAAGGTTTGTTCTATGATATGCAAAAGCATTAAAAGTTATAAGATTTACCAACAGGGTACAGCACTATTTGTTTCATTTATGATAACAGCTAATATAATTTGAACTTAGCAGAAACGAAAAACTGTGATACGCAATGAGAACTGTCAAGGAAGGACACCAATCATAGAATAAATAAATAGGATAGATTCAAAACTTTCATTTATGAAGAAAGATTGATTACAGTTATGTTTATGTTTTTAATTTCATGAATAATTTGTGATATTTTGCGAATTTTTGATAATTTATTTTTAGTGGTAGAACATTATGGTTATAGTTGTGTAGTAGTATAGTATACCTTAAATTTAGAGAAGCAAAAGTTATCAAACAGAAAGCTTATTAGCATAACTGCAATAAACATTTTATACTTATATGCCAACCCCGTACGAAGGACGCGTACTCTGCTAATAAACAGTAAAATAATAACTAGCACCATGTGCATCAATGGAAGACAAATCAAATAAGGTTTAAACCTCAAAATAAACTTTTTTTCTCTATGAAAAAACCTTAAAACTGAGTATAAATCTCTATGGATGTCTTAATCAATTATGTGACAAAATCGTTATTGCTGTATAATACCTCCATCACTGGGCAAAGAGATTTTCAGTTTTTTGCCGCGGCACAGTTGGCATTACTGAGAGTGAACCACGAGTTGACAGATGGGAGCATGGCGCCGGTCCAAATCTGCACCTTATCAACATGATGAATGAACACATTATTACTGTATAATACCTCTATCACTGGGCAGAGAGATTTTCAGTTTTTTACCGTGGCACAGTTGGTATTACTGAGAGTGAACCACGAGTTGACAGATGGGAGCATGGCGCCGGTCCAAATCTGCACCTTATCAACATGATGAATGAACACATTATTACTGTATAATACCTCTATCACTGGGCAGAGAGATTTTCAGTTTTTTGCCGCGGCACAGTTGGCATTACTGAGAGTGAACCACGAGTTGACAGATGGGAGCATGGCGCCGGTCCAAATCTGCACCTTATCAACATGATGAATGAACACATTATTACTGTATAATACCTCTATCACTGGGCAGAGAGATTTTCAGTTTTTTACCGTGGCACAGTTGGTATTACTGAGAGTGAACCACGAGTTGACAGATGGGAGCATGGCGCCGGTCCAAATCTGCACCTTATCAACATGATGAATGAACACATTATTACTGTATAATACCTCTATCACTGGGCAGAGAGATTTTCAGTTTTTTACCGTGGCACAGTTGGTATTACTGAGAGTGAACCACGAGTTGTCAGATGGGAGCATGGTGCCGGTCCAAATCTGCACCTTATCAACATGATGAATGAACACATTATTACTGTATAATACCTCTATCACTGGGCAGAGAGATTTTCAGTTTTTTTACCGTGGCACAGTTGGTATTACTGAGAGTGCGTGTAGTAGCAGTTGCGCCGAGTAGCATTTGCGCCGCGGATTAAATCGTGCTTCCAGCGCCGCGGAGTTAGATTAGTTCAATGATGCAGAAGTGACGAGGGTCATAATTACTTACACATTACTTGACTGAGTTGCTTGTAAATAGTGTCGTTTTCCATACTCCTAATTAACTTGTACTAGTAGTGCACTATTGCACATAAAAAATGATTAAACACTTGTATACCACCACATGCAGTATTGAGTTAGTATAGATATTTTTCGTGAACTATAATTATTATAACCAGTAGACATTTCTACTTATCACATTACTAATTTAGGAGAAAGGGGGAATTTTGTTTTCCTATGAAGTTTTTAGAAAATAGTTGCACCAGGATAGTCTGCGGTGCTATGTGGAATGCAAACAGCTCGTCATATTGGTATTCGGGGGATTTGCTAGGGGTATATATCCCCCCATACCTATCGTAGTAACCCACTCCCTTATGTTACCTTTGGTCACTCAATGGTGTTGTCATTATCAGTTTCGAGTAGAATTTAGCAGAATGAACATCGTAGAATCCACAAAGAAGGGCTCGGTTTTCAATAATTTCGTCTACTACAATTGACCTACTGTACATTATATCATCGATATGTCGTACAATTGATAACAATGCAACAATAAGCTACAATAAAACCTTTCTGAAACCTCTAACCGAATAAATGAATCGATAAATAATTTCGAACCATGCGATTGCTTACAATCGACATTTACAACTGTTCACAACAGTTGACTTGTACTCCCTAGGGACTAAAAAGGCTTTTTACTACTGGTGATTAAAACGTTATATAGATTAGACCCATATGGTTTCGTCTTTTGTTTGCTATCTAAAGGTTATACATCGAAGTGAAGGATCACGGGTTCATACATAAAACCCCATTATAAAAAGGTTTGTCATAATTACAGGTTCTAAAAAAGTTAACCATGTAAATAAATCAATAACTTGAGGGGGGGGGGCAAGCCCAAAATGACACTTTTAGCTACCATTCGTCCCTCTGCTATATCATAAGATGTACAAGGACACCTACATCGAAAACATTGGTTAATCAAAACGGGTGAAAAGTTATTTCACAAACAACCTTATGGTATCAGGTACACAGTTTCATTGTGTGTTAACACTTAGCTAAACTAAACATACAATACCCCCGCTGCAGCAAACCTGCCGACTAAGCGAATTTCCATATGTCTGAATTGATTTTCAATTGAATGTATATAAATAAAATTAGGTTTAACGAGTACCTAGGTTAGCTGCTACAAGGAAACTATTAAAGTGGAGTTTTAGTAAAATGTGGATAGCTTAGTATAAAATAAATAAATTTGCCAAGTTTGATCAAAATATATCCATAAACAAGCCAACTAAAATTACTCAAGTTATCGCGTTCACGGACGTATATAAATCTATACAAAATGAAAAAGTAAATTGGTCACGGGCCTAGGTCTTACGGTGCCACCTACGGTAGCTACTTCCCTATAGGGAATTCGCTAAAAACATCCATTTTTTGCGAATTTAACATTATGGTACAGAAAATGTAAGTATCGTTAATTTATTTATATTATACCTATATGTGTAGGTAAATAACAACAGGTTTCATTCCGATATCGGTGATACCTTCATGTCAAATTTTTTATTTTGATCTCAAATATAAATAAATTATTTCAGACTAACAAATACTCTGGAATTAGGCCATCGCAAAACAAAGCTTGAATTCAGGGACTGAAAAATGACAAACATTTTACAAACCAGGACTTTTACACAATACACCATAAATTATTCATGCCAAATTTAATCAAAATCGCACGAGAAGCGATAAGCATAGGCCGGGAGCGCGCCCGAGTTCACGTGCAAACCTCGCACTGTCAAGTTGATGATTTTTAAAATATTCGTGGGAATGGATGGGGATTTGTAATGTTTATTGAGTTGTACAATAGTATTAAACATTTGCATGGGCTTGTATATGCCGAAAGCAGGGTTTTTAGAAAATGGCTTAATAAACTCACCCATGTTATTCTTATGGAGAAAAAGTGCCTAAAGTGAGGTCATATTACTATATTATACCTCCTTAACATTTAATGGGTCAATAAATGAAAGAATTAGCTTTTTTAGCTTGATTTCGAATATAGTTTATGAGGATTATATGTAAGGATACGCAGGCAAAGATCAGGATTTTTGGAATTAGAGGCTAAAAAATGATCCCCATGTTATTTTTATGGGGAAAACGCCTAAAGTGGGGTATTTTTGTGGTATTGCCACTACACGTTTTAGAGAGTTATTTTGTAAACTTAATATGTACTTGTATTTCTAGACTTAAGATAAACTTAAATTGATATAAGGCCTGTCTCAACTCCCAGGCTTCACGAAGCGCAATGTATTACTAACAAACCTGGTACAGAAACAAACTATTTTTTTCGTAATTTCCTCTCTTTTGAGTTATTGGTAATTAATTGGTTTTAGGTAGCCCTTATACTGAAACGGCGGAGTGTACTGTTAGTCGGAGAAATATAGGATATGACCTTAAAAAAATTGCAAGAAAACGTTTTATGGTTTTCTTTTGTAGAGTTGGGTTCGCAGAATGACATACTAAAAGTTGCCAAAAATCGGTGCACGAGAAAACCACTAAAATCATAATTTAAAATGGCGGCTTTTTCCAACATTGGACAAACTAAAAAAACATATTCCACATGCATTTGTTATGCACATTTTACGAGATATTGACTTGGGACCACCACCTGTATTTATTGGGTGGTTAGTATTTCATTTTGATAGGGAACATGTTTTTGGCCGCCATCTTGGATCCGCCATATTGGACATAGATATTTTTTTTCAATGTAATGATAGTGTTGTGACACATTATTACCAACTACATTTTTACGCTGATTTCAATGCCGAAGTCCGTTTTTAAATATCTTTATTCATTTAGAAGATATGTTCAAACGAAAACTCTCCACCATACATTTCTTATGGACGTTTCGTAGTTTGATAATTTTTTTAAAACTATTTTTCTTATATCTCCAGTTCTTATTGACGGTTGTAGTTCGTTCTAGGCTTAAAATATTCAGTAATGTAAGGGCTTTCGTAAGAACTCTTGATCATTAAAATCAGACGAGTTAAAGACCAGCTACAAACCTCAGAACAATATTAAATTTAACTTTTTAGAAATATATTTTTATTAAAAGATTTATAACTCGGGTTGTTAATACGTCACAAAGTTATTTCTTGTCTCAAATTACTCAGTTAATGTTTGGCTTTAATTTTATCGATCATTAAACAAAATCTGACAATTTTAAAATGAGTCATGGACCATAAATTAACATTAAAATGTATTTATATTGAAATTTGTCTTTAGTTAAAGACGTATATCCCCAATTCTAAATAACTCCCAAAACTCTTTATAGTCTTAAATAATTCGCCAAAATATTGACTTTTATTTTAGACATGGATTACTTTCCGGGAGTTATTAGGGTTTGGGATATATGTCCTTAACTAAAGACAAATTTCAAAACAAATACATTTTAATGTTAAATTAAGAACCATGACTCATTTTAAAATTGTCAGATTTTGTTTAGTGATTAATACAATCAAAGCTTAACATTCACTGAGTAATTTGAGACCAGAAAGAACTTGGTGACGTATTAACAACCCGAGTTATAAATCTTTTAATAAAAATATATTTATAAAAAGTTAAATTTAATATTGTTCTGAGGTTCGTAGCTGGTCTTTAACTCGTCTGATTTTAATGATCAAGAGCTCAAATGAAAGCCCTTACATTACTGAACATTTTAAGCCTAGAACGAACTACAAGCGTCAATAAGAACTGGAGATATAAGAAAAATAATTTTAAAACAATTATCAAACTACGAACGTCCATAAGAAATGTATGGTGGAGAGTTTTTGTTTGAATATATCTTCTAAATGAATAAAGATATTTAAAAACGGATTTCGGCATTGAAATAAGTGTAAAAATGTAGTTGGTAATGATGTGTCACAACACTATCATTACATTGAAAAAAAAATTATCTATGTCCAATATGGTGCATCCAAGATGGCGGCCAAAAACATGTTCCCTATCAAAATGAAATACTAACCACCCAATAAATACAGGCGGTGGTCCCAAGTCATTATCTCGAAAAATGTGCATAACAAATGCATGTGAAATATGTTTTTTTTAATTTGTCCAATGTTGGAAATAGCCGCCATTTTAAATTCTGATTTTAGTGGTTTTATCGTGCACCGATTTTTGGCAACTTTTAGTATGTCATTCTGCAAACCCAACTCTACAAAATAAAACCATAAAACGTTTTCTTGCAATTTTTTTAACGATCCCTATGTAAGTTTGTTTAGTTTGCTTGGACTATGTGTATTGTTGTCAACCATGAACGATATTTGCAGATATTTTTGGTGTCATCAACTTTGCAGTTAGGCCTATTAGATTTAAAATTATGTGCAACCAGCATGGGTCACGAGCATCGAAGTATATAACACAAGTTGTGTTATATACTTCGATGGTCACGAGGTGACTGCATGCAACCACATGGCAACCACTTTACGCTGAAAGTAAAATGTGGTAGGAACATAAGTCCTCAATAATCCTATTAGTGCAGTTGATTGGTTCCGCCTTTGTTAACCTGTCAAAACTGCTAACCCTCATTTAATTAGCTGGCGCGGCGCTGGTGCTACGCGGCGCAAATACTACTCGGCGCAAATACTACTCAACCCTGAGAGTGAACCACGAGTTGACAGATGGGAGCATGGCGCCGGTCCAAATCTGCACCTTATCAACATGATGAATGAACACATTATTCAGGTTAATCTGGATTGGCTGATTTATGGGGAGGGTATTACGTTTTTGCCACTTCTGAATAAAATGACAGTATACACAAACCTAATTCATTGTTCAAGTTAAAATTACATATTTTGTATGAAAAATATAACCAAGACAGTTTTAAAGACTGTGTCTTTTCTTGTACTAAGTTTTCATTTATTAGAGTATATATGTATTCTAAAAGCCATACTAAATAAAGTGTATTATGTAATGCACATTGAACATTATTTAACGTGAGTAAACACTAATTAATGGCTATTTATGGCCATAATTAATGGCGTGAGCTAGCCTAAACACATTTTGATGCTGTGTTACTAGAAGCCAGAAGGTACAAGCTCCAAAAAAGTATTCAACTAAAAATTGGAGATAAAACACCAATATTGATGAAAACGAATGCTTCGACAAATACTTTTGAATTACAAACATACGTATGAAATATAACACTATTTACGAAGAATAAATTTCCATCGGCCGTTATTTAATTGTAGTTTTACGTTTTCCAAAATTGTTAGTACGATTTTTTTTAAACACTGTTTTCATAAGGATTCTGGAAAACAAGCTAATCGGGTTTGAAATGATATTTCTCAGGTGCAGGCAGTTTACATTCTAGATTAAGCTTTATTTTACTTACAACAGGTTTGTTTGGCCACGATCAATAACTAACTCTGAAATATAGGCCTATATAAGTCTAATTAACAAATGTGATTCTTCTATACGTAACAAACATGGTACTTATTAAATGGTTATAAAAAGTATTGGTAATAAACAAACAAGGTAAGTGATAGTTATTGACACTAACACATTCTGTAACAATCAAAACTAAAAATAACGTAACAGGTGTTATGTCAATGTAACTGTTTGCATCTCTACTTTGATATACAGTGTAGATTGTAAACTATTACAGAAAAACGTGATATTTATTATAAAAAAATTGTTGGTGGCATATTGTATGCAAACTGTTGAAAATTATTAAACCTAATATTTGCTCTAACCTTTATGTCGTAGTTGATAAAAAGTTATATGTAGTAATTAAAGGTTTTTAAATTTTTAAAAAATATCGTTATGGCATTGGAAATTATAGCGCAAAATTTTAAAATCGACCACAAAAAATTTCATGTTTCCAATGAAAGGTTAATAAAACATGTTTTGAAACATTGTATTCATCAGTGTTCCGAAAAGTAAGCTAACCATGTTTGAACAATGACATTTTCTGGCAGCAGGCAGTTTACATTGTAGATGAAGTTTTGTTTTACTTTCAAGAGATTCGTTTAGTCTGGTCAAGAGATTCGTTTAGTCTGGTTTAGTCACAATCAGCAAACATCTTTTACTATTCGCCTGCAAGTCTTTTTAACTGCTGACTTGGGATAATTTTATACATTGCAAAACTATCTATGTTTGACACCACTTCTTAAAAAATATCTACCAATAGACGGACAATAACTCTTGAGTTATCTTAAGATTTTTAAACTGTATTTGTTTTTTACGATTTGTCACAATGTATACAAAACCCGGGCCGATATTTAGAAAATAGTGCTGAAAAACAATGAGTTTGATCCTACTTTTAAATACGATTTTCATCGCAGAGACCTTTAAGACATTTCTAAGGTGCACAAACTTGAAAGTTCAAAAGTTAACTTTGTTGTAACCTCATCATTATCCTAAAACCAAAGGCGGCAAGAAGTTACAAACCAATAATACTGTCGAAGCAAACCCATAAATCAACTAGTTTGAATTTTACTGCCCTATTAAATACTTACCACAGGTTATGTTTACTACTTTATATAAAAAAATCGGAAAGCACATGCTAAAGTTATGGTATTATTATATTATAAATTTGAAATGATTGATTGTGTGATAACAACACTCATGGTTTTTTTAAATTATTTAGATACAGTACTATTGAGTTTATTTATACATACTGTTACGAATTGCATTTACATTGAAACAATCAAGGAATAACTTAAAAATATTTTCAATGTTTTTCCTTTACATGATGCATAACTAGTGGTCCACATTTCAAATATTACAATTTTCAAATACAAATAAATGTCATATTATACATCGCTTCATATATCTTGTTTTTTTCACCCTTTCTTATCATTATTTTGTTTTTGTGGAGAGTTTTCTAATCATTCTTTACTAAATGAGTATCCCAAAGAAAGATTATATGGTTTTGATTACTAATGGGCTACAATAAAATAGGAAAAGAAGGCAACTCAAATTTAAAATGCTGCTTGTGTTAATAAGACTTGATTTTTTTGTAAAGTTTGGATATTTCTTCAGGCGTTTGTAGGGAAACCAAGAGGAAATAGAAGATAAGGAAAGGCGAGGAGTCCAACTACAATCCTTTAATCCTTCCAAGATATATGAGGCTACCTCAACTTGATAACAGAGTTAGAGAAGAAAGCTCCTCTTTGTACAATAGAAGTGCTCAATTGTTTGAAATGATATAAGTTTTAACAATAAAAATTACTTAAATTGACTTCATGATGCACGAAAATGTTAATGATTAAAAATGTATTAGACTATAAATCGGTCCAAGTAGCATTACTCATCTTGATGTGTCAAAAATATTGCCTCCTTCTCTTGAAAATAGACGTTATTGTATAAATTATATAAAAATTAATCTTAAAAGAAAACTAATTGCCATAAACAGAAAAAAAATATTACTGAAAATATATTTTCAGTCACCTATTTTACGCAAAGTTTCTTATTAAATTATGAATTTTAAAACAAGCACATCTGTAAAATCTATTATCTTCTTTAATATAATTAATCCACCAACACAATGGTCTCTTAATAGACACCAGAAACAATGAACGGTGTAATTAGCTTTACAACTAACTTAACAGGTGACGGTACCCTTAGGTAAAACTTGATGACCTTATTGGTTTATAGTGAATCCGAAGCATAATTAGATAACTAATTTTACCACATTGTGACATAATACCACTAACTAATATCAATGTTCGTAGAAGGAAATTATCCATCCAAATCAATTGCATAATCTTAGAATTGCTATTTTATATTTTGTTTTCAAAAATACTGAACCGTTTAAAACTAAAACAATTAAATATATTTTAAGTTAATTGTACATAGGTACCTGACGAGGGCAGATTACTATAATGCACATTCATCATTAACAACCATCATTAATTAAAAGTTTTGTTTCCTTTTTCAATAAACACTGTATCGATACGTGATAGCTGAGAACAGCAATAAGAAAACTCCAGATTTCCTCCTATTCAATTTCACGGAGCTTTGAAACATTCAATCGGGCCTATTAGCGTCGAGAAACTGAAGATTTGGAACCTAGTCTTCTTTTTAGAATGGAAAATCTTTAACTCTCTTGGGAGCATACACCTCACCATAACCTACTGTATTGTGTGGAAAATGATATTCTTTAATATGTAAAACACATGAGTTTTAAGTTTTTTCAAACTTATAACACACGTCCTTATGTGATCCCAAAACGGGATTTACATTGGTGAATCCTTTCCTTTGGTTGGTTTCATTTGCAATGTACATATAAAATAAATCAACCTCATTCTTAAGCTTAAAACGTATATTCTTGAAACAATTATCTTTAAGAGATTAAAGCACTTTAGGGGTTTTTAAACGATTCAAAGCATTAAACCACTTTAGAGCATGCAATAATGCACATTTTTAAAGCAAAAAAGGAAAAAAGCTTAGTTACTTATCTTAGCAAGAACACCTGCAGAGTCTTATTTGACATAGGGTTTAATTAAACTCACAACCATGAGTTACCGCTGCTGCTACGTGTATGATGTTGTGTGTTTTTACGCCAGTGGCAATTTTTACGTTTTGAAAGGGAACGGTCCAAACCCTGGTCTTGTTACTATCTAACGTCGACCTTTTTGTTAGGTAGCATTATTAATTCATAGCCCACTGACAAATGGCATCTGGGTCTGGAAACGAGCTCCCTTAGATTCGAACGGCCGTATTGCAGTATAGCCTCTGATGTCGTAGACGGTAAGAACAAAATATATTATTATAATCACATTTTTTTTTATTTGAGTGTACGAACTTATAGCCTACACAATACAAGAACCAAATGAGTGATTTTTATTCCGGCGTAGTCCACGTCCCTTACGAGGCGCAAATTTCGTCAAACGAGAAAACACACTGGTTTGTTTCTTAAATAGGGTGTATTTCGATGAGCCTTCAAGTTGGCATAAAATCAATATACAATTACAAATTCACTTTTGATTTTTGCTTGTGCTACTGGCACAAATCAGCAATAATACAGGGATTAAAAGGCTAGAGAAAATGAAATCTAACGTTATTTTATTACCTAATACAGTTATTTTATAGTTATAATTAAAAGGGATTATTAACAGGGGATGAGCAAATGAACACACAAGAAAAGAGACAAACTGCCCCCAAAAGCACCATTAGGCTTAGGCTGGGCAAAAACAACATCTCCCTGGACAAAACATACACCGCATTACCATAAATGTTGTAAGGTTTAAGTTTTAATACCGAGTATGAGAATCCTGGAAATTTTGCAGAAATTATGTTTACTAAGTTGCTTATCTTTATACAATTTATTTTTAATTTAATAACGAGCTGTTGGCCCGTCCTACGTACTGGAATCCATAAAATCCATTAAATCTATCATTAGTCCATTAAATCTGTATATAGTTATATCAATATGTCTATATGTCTAGGTAGGTTTGCAATTAATTTTAAAGGTAGCTGAAAAATATCTCTCTTAAAATCATATCTGTGTAATCGCACTTGTTGAACTAAACTAGTTTTTTTCGGTAAGGAAAGGTTATGTTAAGGAACCGAATGATATGCTATATTGGATTTTGATGATTTTTGAGCCCTTATAACTAGGTTGTTCATAAATAAGCTATATATTTCATAATTAAACATAGTGATGAAAAATATCTTGCATTTTCTTGTAGATTCTAAACAGTTTTTTTTCATTATTACAACTTACAATGGTCTCATAATTCAAATCAGAGGCACGTCGTAAATTAACTTTGACAATTTATTATATTGACGCCGTTATTTTAATCGCCTGTTCTCTTAATTAAATAATGAACAATCTTAAATGGTTTTCATAAAACAAATAAAAAATCATATTTTGTAAGAAATGTCAAATGGCATTAAGAGAAATGGCATTATAAATAGGAGTGTTAAAGATTTTTCTCATTGAAAAAGCAATGAAGTTTTTTTTATTTTTTATTTCTTGTGTTTTAAAGGTTACTATCTTCATGTGAGAATAAGAAACCCTTTTAGTACCGTACCATATAGGATGGTTCCCAAATAGGAGCCGAAACTAGTTGCTTCTGGAATTGAGTGATTTGCCTAATTAATAGCAGGTATTTAAAACATTTTTAGTATAACCATAGTCGTGACAGCAATGATGTTTCAAACTGACGTGATGTAATTTTCTGCATGTGTTTAACTGCTTCTAAAAGAGTCCAGTAAACAAGGATGATGACGTAGTAAACCTTCGTCTCAACCACAAAAGTTAGCCATTAAGAAACCAGATCCGATTGTCTGTTTGGACTACGTCCAAACACTGTGACAAACTACATGTAGGTCTCTACGTTTTATATATGTTTGAACTAAAGTATTGTTATTTGCTAAACGAGCTGAGTTTTTTTAGCTATTGTATTTCCTACAATACTATAAAAAACGCTCCAAAAATAGAAAAATAAAAATTATTTTTTTAATAAAATAAATTGATATGTTTTTTCTATAAAATAAGATTCCCATGCATTAAGATGTTGAGGTTTTTTAATTTGTTTTAAAAGTTTAAGGTTTCCCAAATTAAATAATGAAGACGGCCCAATTATGAACTCGAAATTACTTAAAATAATTACATCACGATAAACACTGAAATATATCCAAATTTCAAAAGATTATTTTTTCATATATTTTTCCAATATCCTCTTCATCACCTGTTTTAACTTTACTTTAAATTAATTTATCATTGTAAATATTTACTTTTTGTATCAGTTTAAACACAGCCTGACGATGGAAACATAGTTTCTGAAAGCGCTTGTGGATTTAAATAATTTATTTTATTTTAGCCTTGTTGAACTTTTAAATTTAATTATACATTTCACTATTAATTGCCAATATCATCAAAATAAGTTATTAAAACCTAATGTTTATTTATTTTTGGGCCAAAAAAATTTGTTATTGTTTATGATCCATACCAGTACTGTTCAAGTATTCATGGTTTTGTACCATTCTTATAGAATAACACTGTATTTCGTACATATTATCAAACTGGTCTTGTGTTTCTACTTATAGTAACAGTGGTTGCAACAAACGTTGAAAGGTTATGTTTGGTGTAAAATATAAACATAAACATGGCTTTATTATTAACCGATTCAGCTACAACACTCTTTTTATAATTCACATTATGTGTTGCAGTGACAGTTTTACAGAATTACACATCAACTGAAAATTCAGTGTAAATTTTAAATGTCATACGTTTCACCACACAGGATAAAACATTACATGACAATTTGTTATACTTGTTCCACACACCTTTTTGACATATGGAAACAATGATTTGTCGTCCCAATATATCAAAGGTACTTTATAACTCATCCTGTCCACCAGGCACAACTAACTGTCATTGTATGTATAGTCACAAGTCTTCATTCTGATGAAATTGATATAGTAAAAAGTAATACTGTGTATTATTTAATTGGTATAACATACATTTATTGTAGGGTTTTTAATTGTTATTAGTTACTTTCCAGGTGACTTTTTTAGAAATACTGATTAGTAGAGGAAAATAAACGTTCCTTTGAACGCCATAAATGTATAAACATATTTAATATTTAAAGATAATTCAGGCTTTTTAGTTTTGAGTTCTTAATTTTTTCGTTTTTGAACATAATAATGTATCAACATGACAATCGAATTCACCCTCATAAGTCTGCAGAATATTAAAGCCATGAGTAAAATTAAATATATCAAAATTATTCTCAGCGGTTCGAATTCTACAGTTGGAACCAACATTTCTTGGCATCACATTCACACTGAATCGTTTAGGTTCAAATTTCCACTGCGAAGTGTAATTTTCCATGCTTAACAGGTTACAAGTTCCATGCTGCTCTCCATCATTATGTGTTTATCCCTAAGAGCCAAAACATTGTATGTTGAGATAACAAGTTCCAATGTGCGATTGTAAACCATTATTCCTGATCGATTTAAACCCATAACTGAAGGCTGAAAAATGGTTTAATGTTATTAAATAAAATGTTAAAATTGATTTCGTTTCTTGTTTAAAATTCATTGCTGAAGTATTTTATAGATACTTTAGATAATTTTTTTACAAAACCTAAAAATATAAATTTAATATTTTCCCCAGAGATTACCAGTACTTATTTGATCGCTTAGATGAATAAGCGGCTTACGCAAGAAAATCCTCTCAGTGGGAATTAATATCTTTTCCTCTTTATTTTATTCAATTAATTATAAGAATACTAGTACAACCAACCGTGGCTTTGCTGACAAAATTTTAATGAAAAAGCTAAATGTTTTAAACTGATAGAAAACAATATAAAAAACCTTAGGATTTTATCAGTTTTTTTTATATTCATTTCATAAAATATATTTGTTAATACCAGCAATATTTTTCTTAACGACTTTGGTTACCTAATTAATACAAAGGTAGAACCTTTATTCACTATATTAACTTAATGTCCTTTCACCTTAGGACTTTGGACGAATCACTCTGGAACAACTTCAAAATATTCCATTTGTTATTTGCCAACAGTACGGTAAGTGATCTCATACCTCTATTGAATTATTTTAGACATCTTAACGTAGCATTAAAATACGTAAACGCATTTATTTATGAGACATAGTGTTAAGTGATGCATTTTAAACTCGTGCACAAATAATTAAAATGTAAAATATTAGTCCTATAATATTAAAACACCATTAGCTGCGTTAGATGCTCACAAATCTGTATCCAAGAACACTACCTATTTAGACTACCTAGAATTTAAAAATGATTATGTAGATGTATTGATGAGGCCTGGCATGGTAAAGGGAACTAGAAGAAAAGCAGTATTGGGTTTAGTAATCATACATTGTATAATGTCTACATCTCACAATGTCATCATGACTATAGTATATAATATATATTTACAAATATATATATATATATATATATATATATTTGCGTATCTGTATGTGTCGTGTGTTGAATGTGTGTCCGTATTCAAACATCAAAGAAGCTAATCAAGCGGATTCAATGTGAATAACTTGATTTCCCATATTTACTTATTACTCTATATACTTTATTACGTATTACTTTTTATATCCCTTATTGCTTTTGGAACCATGTGACAGGTAATAATAACCCATTCATTATTGCAGTTTCGGGTCGATCACAATGAAACCAAATAGTTGTGAATGTAATCAAGGTAAGGTATATTTCCTAGGATTTATAACTATGTACAGCATGTCTCCAAGTTTTTTTCTTCTATTTTTATATTGATAGTAAATATATGACAACTGGCATAGCTGTTCTTAAAATAATCGCATGTGGTGAATACTATATTTCAAAATGTACCACGACTGATATAAAGGACATCCGTTGGATGAGATATGACAGAATATGAATCTATGGCTTATATCTCCCCATTCGTCTTGGTACAAAATGTCTTTTTCCTGCGTGAAATAGAATCATCGCTCGTTGACAAGAGTTCCTTCAAGTTAGAATAATGTAAGGATTTACATCATAATTGATCTGCTGTGCACAGCTGTACGACAAATCTATACACAGTTTTTTTGTACAGAATATTGAGTTTTTCTGTGCACAATTTATGTATCAATTTTAAAACCATTATAATCTATGTGCAAGCTATGGCTTATCCCTTGGTATTATTACCAAAGAGGGATAGAACATATACGTTAAATAAGGTAGAAATATTCAATTTAAATTAACTTCACATGGGCTTACCGAACACGAGACACCGTTCAAAGTTGACTTGCAGTATTGAACGTTAATTTTGGGTCCAAGAAAAGAATTGTTCTTGGTCAAGTAAAGTATTGAATTGAAACCTCATATTATCTGTAGACAACAACAGGAACCATAAAATAATAAATCTTAGGTGTCCTTATCACGAACCTCTCATAAATAAATTTTAGATGTGCGCCTTTTCTGAAAATGTTAGAGTGAATGGTCGGTAACTGTATTAGATAATAATAAGTATTTTGTACAAACTAAGGACATGTTTATATCTTCTTATTTTGTTATGTTGTTATATCTTATTATATTGTAGGCAAAAATGGAAGACAAGCTTTAATTTTTAGTCCTGTTACATAAGGTTCACATTTAAAATAATAATTGCAAATTGTGTAAATATCTGCTTATAATAATTAAAAAAAGTAGAGATCAGTAGCTATTTTCTTAAAATTGAACAAATTTTGGGTCAGAAATAGTTGTTGAACACCTTTTTCAATATTAAAGGTATTCTTAAGGTTATTGTAACAGTATAACAAGTTCTTGAAGTTATACGTTCTAGACCTGGTACTACACAGGCTATTGAAATACATCATCGTACTCTTCTTCCTTTTAGAAGTTCATAAAGTAGTAACAGACGAAAATTTAGTTTGGTAAATCATTTGTTTTGAATCCTTGAAACTAAAGGGTATACTATGTAAGTGCGTGAAGATTTTTATGTATCAATAAGAGTCCTTACAGTCAGTTGGAAACGTAAGAGCATAGAATGGCGATAAGTACAACATTAAAAAAATAATTTTCTGTTCCAGAGTTACTATTAAATTTTAATTAGCACCGTAGACCATCTATACATCTAACTAAACATAGTCAAACTCGTTGAAGTCACTAAGGTTTGATGACTCCCATTAATTTCCTTATCAGTGATTTTGTATTAGAGATGACTCTACAACCACCACATAAATCCCGTGGATGGAAAAACAACCCTCATAAATTTGGCAAACTCCTCCCAGATAATTAGGGTTGGTTTATATTATTCTCTGGCTTCTGTCCAAATAGACCACTGGAAATGCCTGCTTTAACGAATAACTTTACTAATTATATTCAAATGACGCCTGAACTATTTTTCCACAAAGACTTTTGATCTCCTCTAGATAAATGAAATAAATCTCTTAAATTCAATTATTTAGATTTTTAAAATCTAAATTCAATTTATAAATATCAATATTTTTCAACATTAAAAAATCTAATATTAATTATAAATTTTACCGATTACTGTACGTTAAAAGAAGGATTCTAATAATTGAGGTAACTGATGAAATCTTTGGTACAGTTAATCTGGTTCCGATTTATAATTTCCCGAAGGAGCTGTGTGATTTTTAAGACGTAGGCTATTCCATTTCAAAATATTTTGCAATAAAAAAATAAAGAATGAATTCCTTTAAGCCCTTGAATGATAACAATCTTTAATAAGAATAATATATTGATTTGTGTTATATCAACAAAACTAATTAGTCAGAGACTTGGTTGATATAACAATTGAGAGCTTGGTTTGGAAGATAATGAGAACTAAGTTTATATAGGGTCAAAAAGAGTCAGATCAACGACACACGTTATACAACTAGTTAAAGCGAAAATGTTACGACTTTCAATAAACGCTATATTTACAAAGCAGAGAGCAGAGAGGTTTAGTCTATGTTGATGTGTGTAAATCTCATAACATCCTGGACTGCATACATAATATCTCTAGCTCAGCCTTTGGTTGTACGTTTAGACATGTTTTTCTCATAAAACCTTACAAATTCTTAATATTTTATTAATATTACTGGAAATAATACCACACCAAATCTACACCACACTTCACCTATCTTAACAGTTCAAATCCTAATTTTTGTTTACATAATGCTTAAAATAAAAGTCTATTAATTAATAAATTATGATATGGTACTATGAAACGTAATCTTAGCAAACATTTACTTAATACTTTGAATAGTGCATATAGACTAATCATTCAGTAGACTACTTACTTATCTGAAGCATAGTATGATGTGCTTCATTTTTGTGACGTTTGAGTTCACTGATACATGCCAAATACTTATTTCTTTCTTTCTAATTGTTGAAAATTTCGCGATTTTTAATCTGTAGTTATAATATTAAAGTTGCAGTTAAACATTTTAAATTAGGCTAAATAACGAATGAAAAGTAAACAACAAAACTATTAATAAACTGGGAAGAACTTAAGATCAAATTGTCTTCACCTAATCCATAAAGATTAGAAATTTGTATAGTTTATGACCTAATGTATTACTGTGGCCATTCTTGAGTGTATCATAACATATACCATTTGCATTAACACCCACTCTACCATTGATAACACAGCTGGTCTTGTGCAGCTTGGTTATTTAAGACCGTGTAAATTACACTCCATTGTCTGTGGTATCTTATGTTTATGTTCCTTATAAATACACAATTCAGCTACAGCGTTGCCTGGTGATGTACCACTTGGATGAAAACGAAATGCTAAGCATTTACAAAAAAGTATTAGATGAAGATAAGTTTTGAAGCACTAACATAGTATGAGCATTTGAGACATTCTAATATTAAAATGACAATGATTCTGATTTAATGTACTAACAAACAATTTGACCATTAATTAAGTGAAATTCTGTATATATAGTTAGCCTGACCTATGTGAAGGTATAATAGTAGTTAATTAACGTTTCTAAATATATTTTGGCTTCAACTTTTGAAGTTTTTAAAGAAAAAGTCTATTTGGGAAAAATATACGTGACACAAATATGAACCTAGTCCTACCTAGTTTTCGTAGAGGATTTATAAAGATGGCAACTTAAAAAAAAAAAAATATGATAAACAAATTTTTTACCAGAGCGGTTGGTTAGGAGGTAAGGGTTGTTACCTTCTCTTAGTCCGTTGTCACACCAAGTAAAAGATTTTTATGTTAATTATTCTTTTTAGTATTAACTAAATAGTAACCTCTCACGGGCTTAGAAAACAGGGAATGTACCTGCAACTAAAAAGGGGTCATTTAAAGCTACTGTTACCCAAGTACAAATTAGTAAATTAGGTTTTGTTGGTGGGTCAGTTAGTAGCGTCACTGACTTGGGGCCCAAGGCAGCGATGTCGTGGGTTCGGATCCTGGTCACTGCCCAAAACATTTTATCAGTACAGTTCACCTTTGTACTGTACCGGCTCACCCCTTACTTAGCTGGATACGTTCTACGCACAGATCTGTAGTCTATGTGGACCAACAGGTGGACGGGCAAATACAAGGTTAAAAGAGGCCACCAACCTCTAAAAAAAGTAGTATTAGTAATTATAAAACTTTAAGGGTTGTATATGAGTATCGCTCTATTGTGGGAAAAATCATTAAACCACCATTTGCTCGGGGTTTTTTATTTCATTCTGGCACTAAATTATACAAAAACTAAGCCCATAGGATGGTTAAACACAATGTGGTATCTTCATGTGAAACTTTAAGAGTTTGTACGTTAGAACAGGCACAAGTTTATTTACATGATACTAGTTACCATTTAAACCTAACATAATGATTTTAAACAATATTCTTTTAAGGTAAAACACCAGTTTGGTGACTTCAAACAAAACACTGAACAAGCAAACAAAAGAGGTGTGAGTGAAATGAGAGCAAGAGTTTTTACAAGTGTAACTTTTCCATCTCCTGTTCCAACACGCAGAGGTAAAAGATTTGTGAAGAGTGTTATGTCACTAGAGGTACACTTTGTCACTTAACTTTTCTATATCTATTAACTATTTCTTTTGTACCACAAGTTATTTTTACAAATTAAATATAAATAAATACTGTTTAAGATAAATATATTCTTGTCAATTAAATAATTAAGTACATAGCCAATACTGGTTTCCCTTGAAAATAACAAGGCATTAAGAACAATTATTATTAATTACTGGATTAAATTTAAATATTTTATTTGATACAAAAAGTTGCAAACATATCAAATTCACCTTTTATAAAGACTGGGATTGATTAAATTTTAATGGGATTAAATTTTCATTAGTTAATTAGTAAAACATCTTTATGATTTCATTTGTTAGAACAAACAACTTTAACTAAGCACACTCTAATAATCGTAAACAAGTTTGCGTAAGACTTAAGGTTAAACAAAACTTTTAACGATTTAAAAAGTATTGAACAGAATTCGCTTCCTATAAGTAAATTAATTAAGTGTTCAAAATTAATAGGAGCGATCTATTAACAAATTTGCTAAACAACAATTAATAAAAACCTAAAAAGGTTGATTGTAAGTCAAAATACCTTGATAAAAATTTGGTATTAAGCACAAAATTTAAAATCTATTTATTACAAAAGTTAGTAGAACGAGACTGAAAGTTTTCATTATAATTAGCCACAGTATATTGGTTGTTGGCATTGGTCCAGTGCAGCCTTAAAATTGCCGCCTAAAACTGACAGATTCATTCTGTTTGAAGCAGATTTTTCAATCGAACTCTTCCCTACGTTTATATATTTTATGATGTATAGTTACATTGATATTTCTTTTTATAGCCCATCAAGTTTTTCTAATTATCATTTCCCTTATTATTTTCTTTTTTTATTAACAGTTTTAAAGAGTCAAATTATTTTAACATCTATGGTGTCCACAAGATTGTAAGTATTTTTAAACTTAAGCCACATTCATACTTTTCGACGCACGTGTGTTGGTTCTATCGGGAAAAAGCTTAGGTATAGTTATACTCGTATTGTTGACAAGTTTTTTCATCTAAATAGATTTTTTGAAAAAAAAAATAAAAAAGCCATAAAGACTGTATAATCTTATTAGAAATAAGTATTTAAATGTTTAAGAGGCATTACAGCAGTTATGTTAAGGTTTTCACCGTTCCTGAGACGGATTTCCTTCAAGCCTAAGCAAGGGATTTGGATATCAGCTGTCGATGACAACGTGATTGAAAACTCTTACCTTCAGTTGAACGTGCTTTGAGTTTTATTTATTGTATCTAGATTCATATACCATTTTATTTCACCAGTAGGCCTATGTATAAGTCGTATATAAATCAAGTATAAATATTTAATGTAGTCAGATGTGTGTATTCATAGTTTTGGATCGTTGATAGTTAATTTGTGTTTTAGTCACCCATGATCAAGACATGACTAAACATTAGGTGCAAGAGTGCATTCTCGAAGTCCAGCAGCTGTCCCACTCTAGGGGAGCGATAAAACACTTTAGTAGCAAGGAATCTGCTCCAGACAAACTAATGTCAATGAATAAGAGTTCTCGCTTTGCCGAGTACTCTACTCCGAAGGCGAGGAGTGAACAGATGTGACCATATTTAAAATACTTTAAACATTAGAATTTATTTGACATGTATTGGAATGACTAACTGTTATGGCAGGAAGGGAAGTGTTGTATTGTGATTTATTGGGACGACAAATCATAATAACATGACAACAACTTGAAGTGTGAAGTACATACAGTAAAATACTATGTGTGGTGGCATTCATTACGTCGTTGGTTGACTTTTAGTCCAGAAATCGCTAAAATACATATTGACAAATTCAGTATAATTAATTATTTATTATACTTTAGTATGAGACTGCAGCCAGTGATCCCAGAACTCACCGTTAACAGTCCTGCCATTGCCTATGCTTACATGGGATCAAAAAGGTAAAATCCACTGAGCAGAATAAATGAAGCCTAAATTGAAGGAGTTATACATGGCATTTTTTATTTTGATGTTACCTTCACTGACATGATGATAGACTACATCACTCTGCATCTCTTTTTCCAAAATTTTCATCTGATTATTACAAATTGGTTCCGTTAATATTTTGTTTAGAACAATACAAATTTCAGTTCCAAACAAGACTCATGTCTATGCTCAGACCTGATTTTCCTAAATATTCTCAGACTAGACATTCTCCTACAAATTAATCAGGTATTTTGTAAAACTTTATAGTACGATATAGAATACTTACTTTTGTTAATTTTATAGTAAGGAGTGTGTATATGTATTACTTTAAAATAACGTTCATTGTTTGTAATTTTAGATGGAAACAAAAACAATATTTAATTTTTATTTCATTTTATACAACTTACTCTTCACAATGTACATTTTGTTAAATAATATTATGAAAATAAAACGTATTTACGACTAAAGTATTTCATTGCCTCTTTCCCCCTGTTTTAATTTAACAATAAAGTCCTTATTAGCTATTTACCTTACAAGTGTAGTAAGAGCGTTTTTACATCACGCAGGTGAATGTTGTGCAACGAGCGGAAGCGAGTTGCATAATTTACCGAAGTGATGTGAACACGCTCTTGCGTAACGTGTAACGTACAAGATTTTACCTGACCCGACAATATACAGGAGGTTACGAACAATATTTTTCATTATCCATTTCACTCATATTCTAACAGTAACGTTTATTTACAAACAAAAGCTAGGTTAGGAAAATTCTACAAGACATAACAATAAAATTCAAGCGCACAGCTGATTTTTAGCGTTGAACGTCGTTGGCTCCATAGAGGTATATTTTTTAAGTTAAGCACCCAATGTTATTTAAATGGGTTTCATTACATCACTGAGTGAGTTTTGTTCAACTTTACATCACTCGAGAAGTAACGAAGTTATATACATCACGCTTGGGATAGGGAAGTTTAACATGGCGGGTTAGGTAAATTAATTTACCTAACCCGCCATGTTAAACTTCCCTATCCCAAGCGTGATGTATACAACTACCTTACTTCTCGAGTGATGTAAAGTTGAAAAAAAAAACTCACTCGGTGATGTAATAAAACCCATTTAAATAACATTGAGTGCTTAACTTAAAAAAATATACCTCTATGGAGGCATCGCGACGTTCAACGCTAGAAATCAGCTGTGCGCTTGAATGTTATTGTTATGCTTTCAAGTATTTTCCTAACCTAGCTTTTGTTTGTAAAAGAACGTTACTGTTAGACGATGAGTGAAATGGATAATGAAAAATATTGTACGTAAACCCATGTATATTGTCGGGTCAGGTAAAATCTTGTACGTTACACGTTGCGCAAGAGCGTGTTTACATCTCTTAGGTGAATTATGCAACTCGCTTCCGCTCGTTGCACAACATTCACCTGCGTGATGTAAAAACGCTCTTACTACACTTGTAATGTAAATAGCTATTACTTAAACGTAGAATTTTGAACGGTACTAAAGATATTTTTCAAGCTCCTTAAGTTGCACTAAATTCTGAAAATTGATCCCAAAGTTGGCTTTTTTGCCTAAGAAAACTCTGGCACACTCTTTGACAATCATTAATACACTAGCTGTTACCCACGGGCTTCACTCCGCTTGACTTCGTAGGTATTAATAAAACTATTGATTGGTTAAGAAGCTAATATAAACAAAACAGAATACATTAATAAACAATTAATCACACCTGATTTTAATAAGGTAATAAATTGAAAGAATAATTACAGCTGGGGTGTTTTTTAACATTAGGTGTATGGAAAGAAAGGAATTACGACCTTAAAGGGCAATTTATGAAATAATGTATAGTTTTGCGCAATCTTTCTCGTCTTGACGAACATTTGAAGTATATGGTTTATGGGGGTGTGACTTGTAGTTTGATCAAAAATTCATGGGTACTTTGGGATTTATATATGGATATTCATTTTTAAAGCTCATATTTTTATGAGTAAACTGGCACTTGTTGCACTGTTCTATCTCAAATGGTTTTCGAGTTATACGCGTTTTAGTAAACGGCGCCTCCACCATATTGCCCCCCCCCTGGGGATGTCGACAACGCTGGGGTGCGACAACATGCGTTTTCATGATCACTATAGTGCCTATAACAACAATCAGAAATAAAATTGCGTCAGCCTTTCCATGCATACTCAACCCCCTTCAGATCCTGGACTATATAACATGTGTTGCAACACAATTAAAAATTTTATTTCAAATTTAATTTCAAAGTTATACTTGCAAATTTTAAGAAATTCGCTTAGTCTGCAGGTTTGCTGCGGCGAGGGTATTTATCCTTTTTATCTTTTTTATCAGGGAAAAAATTTTAAAGTGTAATGCTTAACATTACTAACACTTAACTAAAGACTTGAGTTAAACTTTTTAAGTGGTTTTAAATGCAATGTATTTGTATGTTTTTTTTATGATTCCATAGAAACATTAAATCACTTCATTGAAAACTCTCACTTCATTGAAAACTCTCAAACAATCAACAGCACGAGTAATTATCTTAGTAAGTCTTCTTTTTTTCAATTACTAAACCATGAGTCGCATTCGTAAGGTGGTGGTAGGTGTGGGTGTAGGGATCGCTGTAGGCTGGGTAGTTAGGAAAGTATTCGGGGGGCCGCCTCCGCCACCTCTTGGAGGTGTGGGGGTGTTGGTTCCGCGAGTACTTGAACCACTACCTTCCGACAGTTTCCCTACTCCTGCACCTCCAGCATCATGGGGGTGGGGCTCTTGGTAGGAAGTAAAGAAGGTGCTAGACGGGGACAACCACAGATCAAAGAATAATAAGAACAAACACAAATGAAAAACAGAAGGAGGCTGCAAACATCCAAAGCCAGGCCTAGGATACGACTCTGAACCCATCACAAGCTCTAAAATAAAAACGATGGGATGAAATTCTCACGACTTAGGGTGACTGAAACACCTTCAAAGGATGCCCTCTAGGAGTCGAAGCAAAAAGGAAATATGCTAGCAGCAAACCAGAGAGTCTAGCATCAAACTATACCATGGGATTAAATAATGTATTAACCTTTACTAAGGACTGGACAAGACCAACTCGGTGAGGAAAATCAAGTGCAGGATGTTGAACAAACAGAGGAAACCAAAGACTAAGAGGTTGGAATTTAAATACCCAAAGGAATGTCTGGTGGAGGTTCTTCGCTTTGCTGTTGAGTAACCAATAAATACTCCCTTCAATAAACTACATATTTTATTTTTATTTTTGATTAGCTGTGTGCCCATCCTACGTACGTGAATCTTGTAGATAGTTTAAACTTTCTTATATTTAGAACAGGAGTTAGTTTGCGTATTTAGTATGAATTTTTTCAGATATGCTGGCAAACTATTATATCTAAACATTCGAAAATACAGTATCTGACAGTTTCAGGCCAAAACTAATGCTTCGCAATAAAATGTCACCCGATCGTGTTAGTCCATATTTTATATCTAATGATAAAAGAAATTGCCTTATGGATCTATGAGGCATAGCCATAAGGTACCGGTAGACCTATAATTGAAAGTTTCTTTTCACACTGGTTAAAAGTAGTTAAAATACTACCTTAACCTCACTACGGCACACTTTATTCAGGTTGAAATTTTCATTAACAAATGTGCTCTTGTCTTTTCCACGAAACACTGAGAAATAAGGACATTAATGCGTTACCAACATACATACACACACAAATACAGAATTAAATTAGGGGATTTGCTACACTTTAACCAAAACAAATTACAAACACAATAATGATTTGAAAGTTTTAATAGTGTCATCAAATTTTATCCTAATCGTACTTAGGGCCTAATCAAACTGTAAAATTGGTGTAAATCCGTTGGCAAATATATAAATAAGTAAATAAATATACAGTCCACAAAACATTGATACGTTAACAACGTAAAGCTTTAAAATTTCATGATGGTTTTCATAGCATAAACTAACATTGTGGAGTCCAGACAGAAAACACAAAAAGTAAGACATAAATTTAATTTAATAAGAAAAAAGGTGCAACACCAACGATAACTAAAGTTGTAAATAGTGATTGGTTTGTACGTAAAAATGATTCTTACTGCTACCACCGGTTCTAAAGAAAAGTACCAGTACCAAAAGCCAACGTTTACAGTTAAGAAAAGAACTACCTATAGTACTTACGCCCAATTCAAACTGTCCTTGTAATCAAACTGTATTATAGATGTTAATCCGTTGGCAAATAAATAAATACATAGGCCACAAAACATTGATAGGTTAACAACGTAAAGCTTTAAAAATGCATAATGTTTTGCTCACAAAATCTTATACTTGATGATTTTTTTTAAGGGGGAGGAGGGAAAATGCTTTTACGCACACAGGTAGCCAGCCTGTAGTGTGAGACTCCCGAATCTATCACAGACTACTCACTAAAAAACCCCCTCTACTCTGTTGGACACAGACCTGGAATTGTTTGTCACATTACTTCAAGTCAGGCCAAACATGTGACCTAAGCCCTCAGGGCTCTCACCATTTTTGGCATTTAGATACTTTAGGACCTACACCGCATCCCGGTCAAGGTCGAGCTTCTTGGCGCGGAGAATACCCTGGATGTAATGTGACACACAGGTAATGTTTACTTGATGTGGTATCAGTAGGTACCGAAGTTATTAATCTCCCTTGGTTTTGAATTTTTTTTAGTTTTCGAAAATCAAAGTCATTTTTTATTAATAACATTATTTACATTAGTGTTAATGTTATCATGTTAATGACAGTTTGAAGAAACCACCTTTATCCAAACAAAGGTTTCTTATTTAAAAGATTAAGTAACCTCTAAACGATGATCGGTATATCTAGCAAACATTCAGAGGAAATGTGACAAAAAACGCACAAATCTGGGGGTTTGGACGTTAGTTTTACTTCCTAAGTAGGAAGGCTATGTATTCCAGGGAAATGTACCGATATCGTTGTCGAAATGTGGTTTTGAATAATTAGGCCTACGTAGGGCCTACCCAAGAGATGGGCTATGGGCCAAGATTTGCGGTATCGTTCAGCGGTTGCAGCACAAAGAGGTAAGTAGAAACCAAAAGTGACACATTAGAAAACGAGTTTAGCTATATATGTAAGTTAAACCTCTGTTACGATCACAGCTAAATCAGAAAGATCATCCAAGATCGCAGCAACATCCACGATCGCCCACTGCAGTTGTGATTTTTTACTTTGCACTTTACACAACTGTCCTTGAAGAACCGTCAATGAGTGGAAACCTGTTTCGTAAGCTATTGGTGACTATGTTTAAAAAAATTTAAGTTTCCCAGCACTATACAACACTGATTCACGGTCTTTTCCCCGGTTATCAAAACTCAAGAACAATCGTTGCACTTACGATTAATTAAACCGGTTAAGTAAGGCACAACGTTTTTAATCTCACTTGGTTTGGATGTGCTTACAAAAATTGATCGGAAATGATTGCTTTATTTGTAAACACTATTTAATGTGAACATATCAGTGACAGCAAGAAGTGACAACTAATCCAAACAGCTGATCGTTATTTCGTAAAATGCAATAGTGGACATTAAGAGAAAATTTGACAAAAATCAAACAAAACTGGGTTTTTGATGGTTTTTTATTTTGTATTCAAAAGGGCGAGGCCATGATTTTATAGCCAAAGACACTCTAATCCAGTAAATACAGAAAACTGATTTGAACCTTGATCGGTACTCTAGAATTTCTAGGAGTAGTCGGCGTAAAATGACATTTTGGCGTCACAGACAGAATGACAGAATGGACAGACAAACAGACAGACAGAAATTGAGATAAGACTCGTTTCGGCTTTCTTAGGCTATGAAACGTAAAAATTACCAAAAACTGCATGATTCTAAGCAGTACAGGCAAAACTGTAATTTTATTTATATAGATATGCTAGTATACGCACTACGACTGAGAACGTGATTGTTTTCTTTCTTTGTGCTTGTATTTTTTATAAATTGACACATCAAATATGAGTTAAAGGAAAGCTTGTAGAGTACAGCATATTTTATTATTTGTTCCAAAACAGTTTGTGGTTATGTACAAGTTTCATTAAAATAATTGATGTATATAGAACTGACCTTACATCTACTGATGATTGTTTCAAACATGGAGTGCGCGATCTTTTATATTCGATTTGAGAAGACATAAACAGTTACACAAACAGCATGAACCAACAATAAAAAGCTCACTATTTATCGTGAATTTGAATCGTCCTTCGCAGACATATTTTTGGATTACTCTAACTATAAAATAACTATATTCAATAGTAAACATCTACAATATTTACCTATTTTTAAAACATCTTTTCCGAGAATTGAATAAGTAATGTGTTTCACACCTAAGCTGTTATGCTGAGACTGAAACTCCTTTGAAGTCATCTAAAGGAACCGTGGAGGGAATAAATCTTGGGACGTTCCTGTCTTGAATTTTTAAGGCATCTCTGGGAAATGGAGTGAGATTCCTGTGTACAGCTTTAAGCTACATATGGATCCAACATAATAACTATAATGTTTAAAACTATATTAAAACAGTAAACATAATATGCTATAGTTTGCTTAAGATTTTAACGTACGTTAGCATCACATGTTACATCAACAAGTTATTCTTAACAATTCATAAACACATAGACAATTATACACTTGAAATTTGTTATTATCAAAACTAATTCCATTATTGATACACTTCTAACCCTCATAACTTACGTTATAAATACGTTATATAGTAGGCTATATTAATTTGATTTTTTGACCTGTATAGTTTCTACCTTATTCTACCCCATTTTACAACTAAACATCGTAATATTTCAGCTATATCTTATTCTATCTTTTTTGACTTGGTATAGTTTGATAGGGAATTAAAAATTCCAAATAAAAGTGCTCTTTACATTTTTTTCATAAAATCAGCCTTTTTTGAGTAATTTTACTTAAAAATTTAAATGGCCACCATTTTGAAATTTTAAGTTGAATCGAGATGTTTTTCCCTAACATCTGCTCTACTTTAACATACATACCAAGTTTCATAAATATCGGTTGGAAATTTTCAAAGATAAACTTGTTTATTAAAAAAATACAAAATGGCGGTTATATGGTTAATGAAGTGATTTCGGAAAAAATGTTATTCTTGATTTTCTCTTTATTTTGACCCAAGGAATCGACGCCATCTTTTTTTAACACCCTTATAGTTCTCTGGATTCTGTCAAAATAGGCAACTGAAATTGA
This sequence comes from Macrosteles quadrilineatus, assembly GCF_028750875.1. Classification (NCBI taxonomy): domain Eukaryota; kingdom Metazoa; phylum Arthropoda; class Insecta; order Hemiptera; family Cicadellidae; genus Macrosteles; species Macrosteles quadrilineatus. The sequence continues at coordinate 68,548,010 of NW_026542598.1, read as the reverse complement.
GTCTTATGAATAAACCAAAATCTCGTCTATGTGTTACGAAATAACATCCAAGGGATATATAGGCCAATGTACGGCTTTATGCAATAAAAACCATGTAAAGCTTTTTAATCAAAAAGTGTATATTAGAAATTGTTGTTATTCATAGCAATCAGCAAATCCATTCTCTTTCACTTTATATCTGAGTTTATAATGGTGCCTCTCATTAGACATTGTAGTAATTTAAGCTTAGAATAAGATAAATTATTTATCCTATTGTTGGAAAACACTTAAAATCAACTAAATATAAGCTATGCATGTGATTGTTTCATGATGCCAGACTTGACAAACATAATTTTCACTTGGCTGGTAAACACATTTCAACATGTTTATGCAACCTTTGACTCGTGCTAGCCACGGTGTGGTAATTAAGTTTCTGTTTGAGCTTTGCCGCTGTATTTAGATTAGTTGTAACACATTCTACACAAACACACTGAAAAGTTTTTACGAGTTTGACCTGTTACAAATATATAGAAGTATATTTGGTTAGTTTTGAGTATACTTGATAGCATAGTGTTCATACATCCTCAAAACTTGTTGCGGTTTAAACAAATATTGGGGTATTTAACATGTATTTGGAGTATGCAGCCTCTGTTTGTTGTACCTCTCTAAACCCATTAGTGAAAATAATATGTGAAATATTAAAAGCACATAATATTAACAATCTTACTATACAAAATATCGCATAAATAACTAAAACTGATATAATTCGTTTGGAAAGCACATAAAATCAATACACTTTTAACACTCGTTCTGAACATAATTACCCTACCAACCATAAATACGTATACTTTAAATGTTAAGTGTTCCATGCCATATATAAAGATAAATAAATATAAATATTGTATGTTTAACGTAATATAGATTAGCTGTTAATTAGCATTATCATTTATTTAAAAGTGCGGGCCTAGTTTTGAACCGTCTCAAACTAGTTGACTCGTTGGCTTTTCGGTTGCACCGCGGACTTCAGGGCCCACGACAGCGATGTCGTGGGTTCGGATCCTAGTATTTACCACTACTTTTTATCAGTACATTTTATCATTGATTTGCTGAAATCGTTCCACGTACAAGCTTGAGACCTTGATTTAATGTAATGTTAAAAGGAACAAAAAACGTCTTTAAAAAAATAGCTTCTTACTTTTCCCTGATGAAATTTGCGAAATTTAAAAAACAAAATGAAAACTATAACTACGCATCTTCCCAGCTTGGGTACTGTATACACTACGTCATATCCAGTGAGTAATTGATACAAATTTGACAGATACAGTGGTAATATTGTCACAGACCGGTACAAATCAAACATAGAGATGAGATCTCAAAGACACGCCTTAGCTTGACATATGCTGGGTTACGTCATGAAATGATTATTCAGAATACTACGTCATATACACTGAGTTCATTATGACTAAATGTGACAGATAACAGCGGTCATGTGACACAGACAGACAGGTACAAATCAAACATGGAGATGAGATCTCAAAGACACTCCTTAGCTTGACATATGCTGAGTGACGTCATGAGTTGATTATTCAGAATACGATATATACACTGAGCTGATGGTGACTAAATGTGGCAGATACAGTGGTCATGTGACACAGACAGACAGGTACAAATCAAACATGGAGATGAGATCTCAAAGACACGCCTTAGCTTGACATATGCTGAGTGACGTCATGAGTTGGTTATTCAGAATACTACGTCATATACACTGAGTTGATTATGACTAAATGTGACATATACAGTGGTCATGTGACACAGACAGACAGGTACAAATCAAACATGGAGATGAGATCTCAAAGACACGCCTTATGCTGGGTGACGTCATAAGATGATTATTCACAACGAGATAGATCCAGTAGCATATCAGGAGTCCATAACCTAGACAGACTTGCATTCATCAAAAATGGAGATTATGCTTGACATACATACAAGCCTTGTTATGACATGTGGTGACACCAGAGAGGATGCGATTGTTTGTACACTGTACAGTTACGATTTTCTGTATAATCAAACTAATCTTATGAATCTCCCTCATTATTTATGGACTATTTACTCAATGAATACATTGAGTAGATTAATTTGCTTCCAGTTTCTGCCCTCAAAGTTGTAGGGTATGTACAAAAATGTAACATGTTTGCAAATTATACGAAAAATAAATGGATGTACATAATATAAAGCAAGTATAAATTGTTTCTTACTTTTTTCAATCCCAGAGATCCTAATATTTCTAAAGTTAAACTTAAATTAGGTGTTGTAGATTGGAGATCAGATTACAGGAATTTAGATTAGATATATTTTAAAGATTACCATACTTGTGAATGATTCATAATGGTGACAAATGATTCACCATTGTACCACCACCACCTTCCCAACCACCATTCCACCCTAAGATTACATATTACAGAATTATATTTGCTGCTACTTCTTGAATATATGTATACGTGACTAATGTACAACAAAAATAGTTGTGAATTCATAATTCACAACGTAAAAAACATTTACTAAATTTCAACGTATGCCTAATAGACCTTCTTATCAACACTTTCGTTAAAGTAATTGACCTTTTATGTACCGGTAGTGTTTTCCTTGTTATATCTGAAAGCGTTGTTTCATTTCATAAAACAGCAGCATAATACTTTATACCATAAATAGTATAATTGTAAGTGTTTACAGTTATATCATTGGGTTAGTTAAGCACTGTTCCTCTGATTTGCAAATTATATTACTGCAGCACTGCTTGGTAACTACAGTATAGCCACAACGGCCCCAGGTCTCGTAAACAATTAGCCTTTATCATCAGACAAAGTTAACTGAATAATTGAATTAGTTGGTGGGCTAAACTTAACCCCTTTGAGTTACAAAACAATTCACTATTTGATCAAAGAGTCCTTAAAAATTAAGTTTTATTATGAAAATTGAATTAATTGTGTACAAAATAGTACTCCATATAATATGATTAGGTACTGTTAATTATTTTAACTTATTCATAATTCTTCAAACTACGCATTTTGTATCCACAGAATTATGAATAAGTTAAAAACAAAACTAACTGTATCCCTTTGTGTCATATAACTAAATGATGTCTGAAACTATAACCATATAGTGTCAGACATCATTTAGTCATATGACACAAAGAAGTCTTTATCAAACGGTATAAAACTTGAAAAGAAAATGAATTATGAACTTGGTCTGAGACACGATGAGAACAAAGCTGGTATTATAAAGTGGAGTCTTTATAATACCTCTTTATAATAGTGGATCCTCACTGCAAATAATAACGTTAGACCTCCTTAACGTTAATAAACCAACTGAAATACCGTGGTAGTATATCTTAACCTTAACCATATACCCACTCACTAACTAACCTGTATCGTCCGAATTTTCAGCTCAACAATCAAACTATGCACTGGTTTGTTCGGTGCAAGTCAGCAGCATTGTGGATTATTTCATAGTCATTATTTTGAAGGAATTCATTTATAAAATAAACTTAAACAGTTCAGAGTCAAGAAAAAAGATATCCTAAACCAAATTTTTATGTGTGTAAATCTCCTAACTATTTGCAATTTATTTAACTACGATTATTTTCAGATATATTGTTATTTGATTTTTTTATTAGCGTTATAGGCTACTCACACCTAAGATTTGTGAAAAAAAAACACATATTCACTTGTTTATTCATTGTTATTAACAAGGCATTAATTGTGTATTCGTTTTTCTATCGTAACAAACGTCTCATTTATAAAGTCTTGGTATAGATTTTTACAATAAAAGCTATACCAAGTAAGTAGATTGTATGCATGCGATATTTTTACAAGTTTCATAACCCTGAATTTAAATATGTTTCCCACATATTTCCAAGCCAGTGGTACTTTTATATCAGCATTGCATGGTCTTATAATGTTAAAATTAACTTATCATTTTCTAAGTAATGTTTAATGGGCCACAGGCCTTTGGGGATTGGAAATTACTTGCAACATGTTTTCACAAATGGATTTTTACAGTCCAAAGCGCTTAAACTGAAATGAAATAAACAGTTTTAAAAATTTCTGATGATACACCTAAGGTCATCAACAAAACTTTCGTTGTTAGAAATTAAATGAGGCCTAATTTTACTCATTGTGTCCCAAAATAGTGAACCCTACTCCTTGGTAGTAATATAATGAGATAGTGAGCATCTATGATATGTATATCAATCATAACACCTCTCATCTACCAAACCGATTTATAAATAAATATTACATACTTTCATAACCAATAACAGTTTACAACTGATAATACAACGAGCAGCTTGGCTTTGGACCATATAAATTACACCCCATTGTCTGTGGTGTCTTATGTTTATGTTCCTTAAATATACATCTCATCTTTAGAACTCGAACACTACTCTTCTGTTCACTTTGTAATGCGGAATTTTAAATGGTAGAATTAAAAACTTTTTTATGTATGAAGAGTCATCTGAAAGTTATTACATATCCTCAATAACTGCGAATTGAAATCCTGTAGTTCAATTTTGTAGAGTTTAGAGTTAATGAAATTTTACTGAATACAAACTAACTGTTTGCTCTCTTCTGTGTTGTGAATTTACTTCTTTTGGGTTATAAATAAAAGAGTTAAGTCATTTCAAGAATGTTTCCGCCGCTTGATGAAAATTGGACAAATAATAATAAAAAGGTTTTAATGCCTATTGGGCAATCCATTCAATTGCAGTTGCAACTAATTTCGGTTCTTATTTCGATCAATCATTAGGGGGTTCAATTACTTTTCCTTTCTTTATGTGAAGAGCGTCACATTTATCACATAGCTAAATAAGTAAAGAGTTATCATAAAATCGCAAACATAAAACAGTACATTTTATTAACATTTTGTATTAATCAACTCCTTTTTTGTAGTAAAATAAGCTGCTGTATTAAATAGCTTGATTAAAACATAACTTAAGCCGTAAGCTATTTGTAAAACAATATTTAGAGTCTAGTGCCTACAGCCACTTAAAAAACACGCAAAAAGCAAACGAACGAGGAGTCTGACAAAGAGTTTATACAAGTGTAACTTTTCATCCCAAATAGAGATAGAATGTTTGAACTCTGGCATGTCACTTGAAGTACAATTTTATTGATCTATATATGGCGAAACATCTGTTTTACAATGTTTTTCCTTGTACTTAATTGTATATAAATATAATACGAAGTATTAATACAATAATATTAATACAGAATGTAAACCAATGGTACAACAGACAAAAATTATATTTTCATTCAGAATTTAAAATTTACAAATATGTTTACAACAAACAATACTATGCACTTTGCCTTGAACTCTTTTACAATTAAATGTCAACAATAGGGTAACTATATGCAATTTTTAGAGACTGAAATTTTACATCAGTTGTATGCAATCAAAAATACCAACAGATAAACAGATATAATTTCGTGAATGATTTTCCGGAGCCCGAGGGTTGAAAGTTGATGGATTATTTTAAACCTATACTGTTGATGCTGTGTTTTTTTGTTTTTTTTTATTTAAGTTTTTCAATCATTTTTCAAAAGAGCTAAATAGTACAATTAAATTGTGAGCTGCATGTTTTTATATCCTCAAAGTGATTCTTTAAGTATTCCTTAGTAGTCAGATTTCCTTCCTTTCACTATGAGTTATTTCAACTGAAGAGAAACGCACCTCTAACAATATGCGTATATGTAAAGGTAAAACAGCGTAGACAACCTTGCGCTCAGAACTTAAATACCTCGTACAAATATTAGAGTCAGCGATACAAATTCTACATTTCTACAAATTCACTAGAAAGTTTACGCTTAGTGTAAGCCATCAAATGTTGGATAAAATAATCAAACCCTTTACACGTCTATTAGTTAAATTACTTAAATGATTTCAAGCAATGCATTAAATTGAATCGGGTGATAAAACATGTTTGATGAAACGTGTACATGAAATGTTAAGTTTATAAACAGTTTATCGGGTTTAATTTGTTTAAAAATCCTGTTATATTATCAGAAAATAAACCACATATACAGATAGATATTATATTGGAGAGTGAGCAGCCTACATACCACTGAAATGTATACGTTATGTAAACCTCCTTTTGAGTATTATTTATAATTAATTGTACCATCTACAACAAATTCAACAAATTGGTTCTTATTACAAATTTGAGCAACACATTTTCATAATAAAATTTAATGTATTTATCACGTAGTGCAATATATTTATGAAAATAATTTTAAAACACAAGTTTTTATTTATTTACCTAATTTGTGATGTGTTGTAAAACATAGTACCCGACGTTTTTGGCCCGAAAATAAACATTATTTAACATTGCTTAAATGGAACTGCCATAACATATGTTCAAATGATATTAGTATAGGATTCGGGCCTACAACGTCATTTGTTTATGTTTATAATCTATACCGGTATTTTTCTAGTAATCGTGATAGTACCTAAGAGTTGAGTTTTCTTCGTCCACACTTCTCTCCATTTATCTTGTCGGATTAAATGATTAGAGCGAAATTCCTTCCATTTCTTGTCCTTTATACGTGTGTTTTCTTTCTCTAAGCGACGCTACTAACACCTAACCGGGATTTTATGAATTATTTTATTTAACAATGTTACAAAAACAGCACATGTCAATTACATTGTAGCATGCAAAAGATTGTTTACAAGAGTGATACAATATGGAAAATAAATATAACAAGGGGTAAATGTCCGTCTTATATGGTGGGAGTCTTGTAAAAATGTCACTCAAAATATAATATAATATAAAAATATAAGAATGACACTATAATATTTAAATATATTATCATTGACAAGATAAATTATACTAACTAAAATAATACTGATGGTCATGAATCAAAAATATAGCAGTAACAATCAGAGGAAGTCTGATGGTAACTATTGTATTGTTCTTATCAACGCCAGCCCTGATTTTACCACCAATTTAGTACGAAAACACTTTCAACCCATTTTTGCGATCACCACTAAACGATAACCCATCATCCCTCGATTTCCATATATATTAGGTTTACTCGGCGATGGTAGCTGTATTTTCCCAAATTTGTTAACCATGTGTACACTTTTCGCTTTTGTTTTTCATAAATAATATGCTTCTATGTAGTTTGCATTTTAGCATTTGTTTACCCAAGAGGGCAAATAATAATATTGTAGCAGACTACTTTGTTAAGTTGGTATAGACCAATGTTTTGAAATTACAAAAGATAACCGGTTAATGAAATATTTCATAAATTAGTAATGACACTATATTTTATGACACTGTGGAAAAGGTAAGTAAAAAAACGTCACATTATGCAGAAGGGGTGAAAACTGAATACTGAACTGTTCATAAATCAGCCAGTCCGGATTAACCTGAATAATGTGTTTATTCATCATGTTGATAAGGTGCAGATTTGGACCGGCGCCATGCTCCCATCTGTCAACTCGTGGTTCACTCTCAGTAATACCAACTGTGCCGCGGTAAAAAACTGAAAATCTCTTTGTCCATTGATAGAGGTATTATACTGTAATAATGTGTTTATTCATCATGTTGATAAGGTGCAGATTTGGACCGGCACCATGCTCCCATCTGTCAACTCGTGGTTCACTCTCAGTAATACCAACTGTGCCGCGGTAAAAAACTGAAAATCTCTTTGTCCATTGATAGAGGTATTATACTGTAATAATGTGTTCATTCATCATGTTGATAAGGTGCAGATTTGGACCGGCACCATGCTCCCATCTGTCAACTCGTGGTTCACTCTCAGTAATACCAACTGTGCCGCGGTAAAAAACTGAAAATCTCTCTGCCCAGTGATAGAGGTATTATACTGTAATAATGTGTTCATTCATCATGTTGATAAGGTGCAGATTTGGACCGGCGCCATGCTCCCATCTGTCAACTCGCGGTTCACTCTCAGTAATACCAACTGTGCCGCAGTAAAAAAAAACTGAAAATCTCTCCTGCTATTGATGGAGGTATTATACTGTAATGAATTTGTTTTAGCGAATTTCCCTATAGGGAAGTAGCTATTACCGTAGGTGGCACGGTAAGACCTAGACCCGGGACCAATTTACTTTTTCATTTTGATGTCCCCAGAGGCCAAAAACACTATTCGTTCAAATTTTTATATATGTATATATATATATATATATATATATATATATATATATAGACTTATATATATATATATACGTCCGTGAACGCAATAACTTGAGTAATTTTTGTCCGATTTTGATGAAATTTGGTTTAAAGGTGTAAAGCGGGATAAACTTGAATGAGTTCGCGAACCAGCACGATCGGACCATGGGAACGGGGCTTTACGGGGGGTTTTATGGGGTAAAAATTGGTTTTTCTCACTTTTGACCCTCAAAACACAAAATTTCCCAATTTCTCTTTAGACCTTTTTAAAGAGCTTAAAAAAACAAATAATTAAGTATATAAAAGTATTTTTGTTCGATTATTAGTAACGGATAAAATTAAAAAAATTGTAAGTTTAAAATTCCCATGTTATTCTTATGGAGAATATTGTCAAATGTTGTAGTTTGCTTGTTTATGAATATATTTTGATCAAACTTGGCAAATTTATTTATTTTGTACTAAGCTATCAATATTTTACTCAAAAACACACTTTATTAGTTTCCTTGTAGCAGCAAACCTAGGTACTTGTTAAACCTAATGTTATTAAAATATATTTAACTGAAAATCAATTCAGACAAATGGAAATTCGCTTAGTCGGCAGGTTTGCTGCGGCGGGGTATTTTGTTACGTGACTGATTTAAACTGAGTGTTACAAGTAAATTGAATTGTCTGTGGATGAACCACGTTTCAATGAATATTGCTTGTATTGTTTTTACGATAACACTTGATTATGTAAAACAATTGCAAGGTCTATCCTTTGTAGAAGGATATCGCAAATTATCTACCACTGACAAGGCACAAGATTTTCTGTGGAAACTTAACTCAAATACCAAAAACTCAAATATCTAGATAAACAGTATAAGTAAAAGCGTTGAACCAATTCTCCATAAATTTGTTGAAGTTATTTTTTTTCTTACTTGAGGACAAAATAATTATTTACAAATAAAGGTTTATAGAATTATCAAGCCAGAACTTGTTGTAAGTAAAAGTACAAAAGGTATGTAAAAAGAAATTTCCATAAATGAACACGAGCTCTAAAAAAACTAACCTTATTGTTAACTTAGACACACAGGAAATATCTCAATCTTTTTGTACGGATAGTAATAATGTCTTGGCTATTAATAAACCAATGTAAATACTGGAGTCTGATTAACATTATCATATTTCAAAACCTTTCCTTCACCCTTTTTGGTTAACGCCTTCGTTGGGGTTTCCCTACTTATCTTTTTTTTCAATATGAACAACTACTTTCAATGTATGTATGTTTTTTAGCAGGCTTTTGACATTAAATTTCGTCCAATAAACAGTTTTATTACAAAAACATATATTGTTGTCTGTAAAAGAGTGGTCCAAACTCTGGTATTGTTACTACATAACCCCTACCAGATGTCAGGACAGATATATTAGGAACAATGGTACTGTTTTAATTAAAAACCCGTAATCAATAGCCTGCTGAAAAACATAGTTCATAACCTACATCTATCTAGACCAACCCACTCAGTCCATGGATGACATGAAACAAATACAATTTAAACCATCCTAGTTGAAATTTTACTTGTAAAACCCCCGTAGAGACTCTCTGCATCCCTGAAGCACTAACACAAGGCCATCAAAGTATCACAGTATTCCCAAGGGAGCTGGCCGGACTTTGACTGACGAAGTTTACCTTCAAGTCTCGCACCATTACATCGTAGAAGACGATGTGATCTGTTACACTTTTTAGTTGATAGATGCAAAGGGAATTCGTAATAAGACTAATGTGAATATATTAGGTACTTTTCAAATAGGAAATGTTTGGTCAATAAACTGCAAACTATTAAGGCCTACATAGATTTGTGTTAAAAAATCATATGTTTTGAGAATAAATTCAGTTCCCTTAATTTTTACCTCGCTATCAAAAAAAAATTTAGTTACTCATTATTCCACTAAGTGCAATAAGTCCGAACAAATAGTGCTTTTAAAATTGACATTATCTATAAATTGCATCTTCAGTACTGTTTTGCAACTATAATGTGTTACTCCCCAGTAACACATAACTACAACTCTTGTATGCGTTAAATATATTTTGGTTTTTGGAGCATAATTTGACGGATTAGGCTACGTTTTGCAGAATTCACACTTAAAACATGTTGGTTCTAAACAATAAATAGATAAATAAAAATATACAACAAAGTTTCGACACACATCAATGTTTTATAACTTAGAAATAAGCCTTTTCTGGGAGATTGTGGACTCAATCCTCTACGTGGCCTGGTACCCAGCCAAGAATCAGTGCTCCCAAGTCTTTGTGTTGTTAACAATCATGAGATACTGTAGGAAACATTTCATTGCCAAAAATGATATTGGTGCTCAACTTTATTTTTTAGTTCAATTGTTTTCTAAACTTTGATAAAAATTTTAACAGCGAAACAGCGTTAGGTATGTTTAATTTATCAGCTAATCAGTTGCCATAAATGTAACACATTCGTCTTGAGTGTCTAGTGTAAAATGTTTACATGTATTTACTTTGACAATCATCATACGAAGATAAAAATAATACGTTCTTGTGCCGCCTGATAATGTATCTATCTCAAATCTGAAAATGTTTGAGTTATTTTCAGTTTTGATCAATCATCTAAGGCAATACATTTACTTTTTTTCAAAACTATTTGGCGATCTAAAGACAGCCTTCTTCATAAAATTTATTTGCAATCATCGTTTAACATCCAACAATTGTAGCATCATTGTTCAAAGTAAAAAATTTCTCAGCCACCATTATAGTTAACCATCGTATAGTCATAGAATAAATAAACACCATTAGTACTGAATGTGAAAATATCAGTTGTTGAAATACACGTTTGTGTTAGGGTCCCACTTGTATTAGACTAATTTAAATTCAATATGTTTTCGATTGAATTGTGATTCCGTAGTAATAACATTGTAAACCTAAGCATATCATAGACAGGTGTTTCTGTAACTCGTTTAAAATTTGTTTGGGAAATTAAGGATATTAGTGATGCATTACCCAATGAAAGTAAGTAAGTATGTTTAATTTTAGAAACGTTTTAAGTATCACAAAGCAATTGTTTTACAAAATTATACTTAACGACGTTTTGGCTTACTTTTACAGCCAAGAAAATTTTGAGAATGAAGTATAAAGAAACGTGAGGTTTATGGCTCTAATCCTATAATCCGACCAGATAAATGACAACCACTGTATGTGGATTACAAAGAAAGTGACAAAAACTACTTGATAATATTTTCTGGAACTGAGACTTCACTAATATTATTTAACTCTGTATAACATGAAAATTTTAATCTGGAATATTAATTTTTCCGAACTTAAACACGTTTGTAAAACAAGTGTTAAAGCATGTCAAAACTGACGTTCTTAACATATATTAAATTTGACTTTTTGTTTTGAAATAGGATATGGATAAGTCACGATATTTTTAAAAATCTCTTTCTTACACACCTGACACCTCCATTATTATAGTTTGAATTTTGTTTCTAGTGGTTTCAAACACTAAACTTGTGTTTCTTTATGGTAAGAATGTGTTTTTTATTTTATTTCTTGGGTTTTTAGTATACTTTTATTTTATTGTAGAGCTCCAAATTATACCATAAACAATAAACGTAAAGCGGCTCCAAGCCTGCAGCACTGTAGCAGATATGTTTATTAAAGCAATGTAAACATAAGATACCACAGCCAATGGAGCGAAATTTATGTGGTCTTAAATAACAACGCTGTTCCTGGTCTTGCTAGACTGTTTTGAAGTGTTATTGTTATTAAAATTAATGTTAAATTGTACCTTATAGTTGATTGAGAACTAATGCTAGAATTTTTAAATTCTTGTTATTTATTATTAACACACCATAGTGATAATAATGGACATATCTGAACAAACTCTGATAAAAACAAATACTTCGTCATACAATGATTAGGGAATAGAGTGTAGTAAAACTTGCTACATATGTTTCGGAGGTTATTAGAGCCCTATTTGGCTCCACCTTCGCCAGGTTAACAAAAGGATCCTCTTCTTATGGTGTAGTTAGAATAAAAACTGGTTGAGTAGCTTAGAGGCTTAGGCTGTTTCGAAACGAGATCCAGTTGTTTATTGGGCTTTAAATAAATGATCCAGGCTAACAAAATTATTTAGTCTGCAAAGACTAGTCATTTTATTACCTAATTGAAACATATATTAGATATGTCTTTATTACAGTTAGGGACATTACAAAACTCATAGCATATTTTAGGTTATGCCTTCATTTTAAAGTCAATATTTACTTTGGTTATACAGTTGTAGTTGTTGAAAATTTTAATTGTTGACAAAACAATAACAAATCTTTGTTTACGTCGGCAAAATCTAAAAAAAGATAGTAAACATTACTTTTACTATAATAAACATCCCTTTTCCGTAGTAAACGATGCAGTGGTGAATTTTCTCAAGTGATAAGCATGTAAAGAAAGCAGGTCACTTCAAAGTAGTGTAGTGAAAAAGTTTGTTTAACTGTCCCATCTGAGATTAATTCTACAACGAATTAAGTACACATCATTACAATGTTTTGGATTTATAGAATCTCCAGCAACCACCACTGGGTTTCTAAGTCCAATGACATTTGAAAGATTAAACTTAAATTAAAGTTTGTTCTATGGGACAGCTGTAAAGGTCTGAAATTTATCTAGTGACTTATAATAATACTGTACATAAAATAATACTGTACATAAAATTCGTATTATTGAAAGTGTTTACAAAGTGTTGATCCTCATTAGGGTTGACAGTTAAAAAGATAGAAAACAACACAAAAACAAACTCAATAATAAATTTGTTAATTACTATTGATGCCTTCTATACCAGGTATATCACAACCAGTACCATGCTTTGGAAAGATACAGATATTCCACAATTTTCTATACTTCTCTTTAACATTCAAGACAGGGGTGACCAGGATTTATTCCCACCACGGTCCCTGTTGACGTCCACAGATTACCAGCGGTATCAACTTAATGACTTTACTGTGACAAGAATTATTCTTTTTCTTTGCTGTAGCAGAAATGAAGCTCCCAGGATATCATATCCGACACTATTCTTATATCAAGGGGACGTTGCGGAATTGTTCAAAGAAGGATCATTGAATTCTCGTAGCGAGATGAATAGTGACATGGTAACCTTATATTTACAATATACCATTCTGTTATGTTATCTCACTGATGTACATAATTGCTCCATTTTAAACTGTATTTTCAACAAGTACTAACAACGTTAAGTACACAAGTACACTTTTTAAAAGATGTAACAGAAGCGTTTAATTTAAAAATTACTACTTTTAAACTTACACAAAACAAAATAAGAACATTCACGTAGAGTACGGATATAATGGTTTAAAATTACCTTCAGTCTTCAGTTCAAAATAAGTCGATTATTGCGACGTAGGTTTCAGCTCGACGTTGTGCTCATCAGGCTTCCATGCAGAAATGTTCAGTCGATTGGACGTCGTTTAGTAAAAACATAGATTAAACGTACTCGCCTTGGGGAGTATGTTTAATCTATGGTAAAAACTATATACAGTTCACAAGACACAAACACAAACAAATACAAGTACAAATGTATATAGTTTTTACCAAACGACGTCCAATGGACTGAACATTTCTGACTGGAAGCCTGATGATAGCACAACGTCGTGCTGAAACCTACGTCGCAATAATCGACTTATTTTGAACTGGAGACTGAAGGTAATTAAACCATTATATTAGTTATAAACCATTTCAGGGGCAATTCCACATCTTATGATGTCAAAACTATGTAGAGTACAGAGTTATAAGGTCAGAAACTAAATTCATTACAGTTCATTAGTACAGTAAATTCATTACTAAGACGCTTTTAAATAATTATTTTGTAAAGCCCCCACATGAGACTCCGATGCCGTTGAGAAACAATTAACTTTATTTAAAATTTAAATACTTTACATTTCAATTTAATGTGAACTGTGTAAACTAATAAAGAGAGTTAAAAAATATTTTACTACGTAAAATCAGAATAAATTTACAACATTAAACATAAAAATGGCTATTTTTAACCGACTTCCCCACTACCAACAAAAGGAGGAGGTTCTCAATTTGTTTGTGGCGATGTTTTTTTTTTCTATGTATGTTCACCAATTTCTCTGTGATTCTTTTACCGATCAGTGTGGTTCCACCACCAAAATAACCAGGAGAGTTTCTATTTGGTACCTTATATATTATGTTTAAGTATAATATTTGTTTCGGTGAAAAATTCTGAAAACCTTAAATATTCAACATTTATTTTGTTTACATTTGTGCAGATTGTTTACATTTGTGCAGAGAAGGCAATAAATCATAATAACATTCCTACAGCTGTTAGTTGAAACCATTTAAATGAAGCTACAGACAATTTTTCATGAAACAGTTGCTTCATATTGATCAATAAACTATTTCTTGCCATGGAGCCTAAATGAATTACATTGAGAAAAATTCATTTTGTTTTGGTTACTATAAAAAATGTATTTTAACGTTTTACCTGATTTGTGTATACAGTAATTCTGTTTTTAGTATTGAATATTCTGACTTACAAAAACATATATGTTTCAGTGAATAGCTGTATGATATTGTTGACAAATAAAGGTGTATTGTGAAAACCAAAGCATTCGTAAAACAGGTCTAAATATAAATCAAATGCAATTATTCCTTACACGACCTAAGAAGTGTGACAGTGCATAATCGTCAATTGTCTTAAAAGTGTTAAATATTTTAATTACTAAACATGCATTTGCAGATGTGGAATGTTTATTGATATTCTCTACCCAGTTACTATATCATATCAATAATATTATGCCTGCTTCGGGAAGTCCTAGAGGAAGATGATTTGCAATTTCGACTAGGCTATATCTTGATCAAAGAAAACCACCTACATGGCTTGCACCACTTTTAGCTGAACCAATCTTTCATATACATATTTCATTTGCAGATGTGGAATGTTTATTAATATTCTCTACCCAGTTACTATAACATATCAATACTATTATGCCTGCTTCGGAAAGTCCTAGAGGAAGATGATTTGCAATTTCGACTAGGCTATATCTTGATCAAACAAAACCACCTACATGGCTTGCACCACTTTTAGCTGAACCAATCTTTCATATAATATTTTCCAAAGGTACTATACGAAAGGTACTATAGTGTTAACGACCAATTTTCCACTTTTGAGAGATTTTTTAGTGCTTGTAGCTGAGGAATAACTTTCATATTGTTCCAAAAGGCTTGAGACGTTACTGTATTTCTTTTTATAATGTAGAAGTACACCGATTGCAGGAAACGATGATGTCTGACATTTCAATGTATCTAGAAAAGACAATTAGTTTTTCTTAGGCCTAATGTAATGGACAACTCTTTCTTTCTTAAGGAATATCTAAAGATGTTTATTTCCATACCCATTGATTATGTAACCTGAACAGGTGACTCAAGCAGTTTTAAAATAATGATTGTTCTGTGGAACTTTTGATTGTTTCAAACAGTTTTGCTTATCGAAAATCCTCAAGTAATTAATATATAAAAAAAATATACAGTCACTAAAAATCATGAAATAATTTATTTTTGTAAAAAAATACAACCGACTTCAAACGCTCTAAAAAGAATGAAATAATTTCAATAAAGTAAAAACTTTTGTATTAGGCAAGCTCACGTATTTCAAGTCGGCGCGGCTCAAACTGCAAATATGATTGATGTGTGTGTATTTTGAAAATCAATAAATTGTAGCTGGATAACATAAATATATAAAAAAAAACATACTGAACTGTTTTATTGTTTATACCTATATTAAAGGAAATATTTTCTTGTATTTTATGTTTACTTCAGAATAAATGCATTATGAAAATAACACACACGAATGTTCTATATGAATAGGAAAATAATTTAGTTTGATATTATGATAGGGAAAAGAAGCTAGTTTAGTATTAAAACGTTACTTTTCCAAGTTAGAAACATTTAAATGCGTTATAATCTTTTTAAAGATACTCGTTAATACCACTATAATACCGATCTCTGATTACGGTAATAAAATAACACCTAACGCATAACTATGAAAAAGACATGCAGATTAACACCTTTAGTTATAGATAGTCACCTGCAATATGGACACCCTCTTTCAATTTTGCATCAAAAATCATCATAGGGCCGCGCTGACTTAAAATACGTGAGCTTGCCTAATACAAAAGTTTTTACTTTATTGAAATTATTTCATTCTTTTTAGAGCGTTTGAAGTCGGTTGTATTTTTTTACAAAAATAAATTATTGATTTATGAGGTTATGTAATGTAAAATAAAAGAAGATCTATTAATACACCGTTGGGAGGATTTTCTGCTGTAAGCCGCTTATTCATTTAAGCGATCAAATAAGTCCAGGCTTTACCTGAAGCAATATTGAATGTGACGTATCTTTATCTCGAGTTTCCGAAGTAATACAGGGGATATTTTAAACAAACTATATTCTTTCCAACTAACGCGTGCCTATTAGTTATTTTCTTTGAGGAATATATACGAACAAATTGTGTGACATACTTTACTTTACTGTTAGCCCAGTCAAATTAATGTAATCAAAATACAAAAAATGGTATAGTTTTGCAAATTGGCTTAAAATGTCAGTTAAGGCTTCTACTTTATTATACCAAAAGTCCCCTAACGTGAGACTTGAGCTTTTGCCGCCATCTTGGATTTTAGGTACAATTTCCTAGTTTTTCTAAATTTTCTTCTAAATTATTAATATTTTATATACAACATGCAATTACAAAATTAAAGTACACAAAATTTACTACAAAAATTGTATTTACAGCTTTCATGTAACTCCAACTGTTTCAGAGAAATATCTTCTTAAATTCTTTGTTTGAAGTTCATTGTTGGTGATGGTGAGTTAATGTTGTTCAAAGGTTTATTGCGGACATTTTCCATCACGAATGTAAAAAAACAATACACAACGTTTCGGGATCTGGAATCTGATCCCGTCTTCAGGTGAAAAAACTTAACTAACACATTACAACTAACAATACACAAACGCCCAACCTAACATCATCGTACATCGCTCCGCCATTTTGTTGGTTTTACTTTTCCAGGGACCGGAAGCCATTTTCGTTGTCTCCGTGTTTCCGTTTGGTCAGCCATGTTGGTTCAGTCTCATTGGTGGAGTCATAGCGTACGGTGTTGTTAGTGTTCCATTGTGTGAGTTTTTTGTACGTAAACCTTTTATAGATTATAGTGTTTTGTGATTTGTTATTAATTGCATGTTGTATCATGACTTGACTGCTATACAGTGCATATTTTTTGACTACTACCCTCGGTAGTGTATTCCAACTTAGGTTGGGCGTTTGTGTATTGTTAGTTGTAATGTGTTAGTTAAGTTTTTTCACCTGAAGACGGGATCAGATTCCAGATCCCGAAACGTTGTGTATTGTTTTTTTACATTCGTGATGGAAAATGTCCGCAATAAACCTTTGAACAACATCTTCTTAAATATGTAATTATATTAATTTTTAGGTACAATTTTTTTTGTTTTTCTTAATTATCTAAAAAATTATTAATATTTTACATAGCATATATATGCAAAGTTGAAGTACACAAATTTTACTACAAAAAGTGCCTTTAGTACTGTTTAGTAACTGCGTCTGTTTTATAAATATATGCACATTAATATGATTATTTAATTCGTTTTTTAATTTTACCCTGTATGTGGGCTATTAAAGAGTATACAGAAGCTTTCTGTTATAATATAATTCACCCTCTGATGCAATTTGTTTACAATAGTTATAAACATTAATGTATATTACTTATATTTAGGGTTGGTTGACCATCATCATTATTACTATTATTCATAAAGTACTATACTGTATTTATTTTTAGCTGTAGAAAGTAACAAACCTGTTGACAACAATTAATTACAACTTATTTGTTTTTTTTTTATTTAGGGCAGAGCCCCAAGAGAGTTCGTTCATACCCATATTTTTTGGCAAATTTACATACTCTGAGCTTCATTTTGATGGATAATATGCTTTTACTTTTAATAATTCGTTAATGGTCTCAACCATTTACATACAATTTGATTGTATCACTTAAATAATATTTGGAAATCGGCCTGTGGGGCAGAGCGGAAAATTGATTTTTGGAAAATTTACACACTCTGAGCTTCATTTTGATTAGCCATATGCCTACATTTTTATTTGGTTTATGGCCTTAACCATTGACATAAAATTTGATTGTATATCTTTAATAATATAATAGATTATATTCAAAAAAATGGAAATAAGTGAATCATTGAAATGTGTTATTTGTGATCAATGTATAGTGGACGGCGAAATTTGTATTAAAGTTAGTGCGAAAGGTTTGGCAGGTTTTGTAAAAGCAAATGAAGAAAGGAAAGATTGGAAAACATAAAAAAAATCCATGCTCCGAAACATATAAATTTTGCGTGTCTTTTCCAAAGAGGCTTTTTTCACCCTCAAAGTATGACTTACTAATAACCTCACAACAAGCACTTTGTTTGGAAATCAAATTGTACCTGTGATGATCGCAGGGTTGAGCTCTAGGTATCATTATGAGGAAGTGTACTATCCTTGGTTTTGGCTGCAGCAATAGATGATGGTCTGATGATATATGTTTGTTTTAAGGCAGTATGTATGGACATATACTGCAATAAGCCCAGAAAAAATGTCTTTCCAATCTTACCTTTCTTCGCTTGCATTTACCTAACCTGCCAAACCTTTCGCACCAACTCTTATACAACTTTCGCCGTCCACTATACATTGATCACAAATAACACATTTCAATGATTCACTTATTTCCATTTTTTTGAAAATTATATATTATATTATTAAAGATATACAATCAAATGTCAATGGTTAAGGCCATAAACCAAATAAAAATGTAGGCATATGGCACATCAAAATGAAGCTCGGAGTGTGTAAATTTTCCGAAAGTATTGGTATGAACGAATTCTCTTAGGGCTCTGCCCTACAGGCCGATTTTCAAATATTATTTAATTGATACAATCAAATTGTATGTAAATGGTTGAGACCATTAACCAATTATTAAAAGAAATAGTTATTTGTGCAACTAGTGAGAAAAGTGAGCAATTGACTCACTTGAGAGAAATCCTTACTCACGAGCCGTAGGCGAGTGAGGAATGGTTTCTCGAGTGAGGCAATTGTACTTTGAACTCGAGTTGCACATTATACTTTTTCTACAGTTACCATAAAACAAATAAATTTGTGAAGAAACATAACCTATTTTTACACAGAAGTGAACTTTTAATATAACATTTAATGTGAAGTGACAAATACAACAGTACAACAGCTGACCAGCTGATTTATAGCCAGTGCTGCCAACGTATATCGCGCGCATACGACGTTGCCTGCATGTTACGCGCTCACTATTTCGTGCCTTCACGTTGCAAATCTGGACAAATGACAAATGACAAATTCTTTATTTAACCTGCCCTGAGTTAGACCAAAGGTCCACTCTTCCCCCAGGACAGGAACAACAAATATACAAACAACATATACAGAGTTGTGGACTGAGTCGATACAGAGGATCTGGAGTGAGACAAAGTAATTAGAGTGAGACAATGTTAACATTGTCTCACTGATGAGCGAATTGGCCACTTTGCTTTCTCAAATAAGTGAGAGAACATGTACATTGTTAGGTAACTGTAGGAAAAAGCATATGACCCATCAAAATGAAGCTCTGAGTGTGTTAATTTGCCTACAAATATGGGTATGAACGAATTCTCTTAGGGCTCTGCCCTAAATATAAAAACAAATAAGTTGTAATTAATACTTTCTACAGCTAAAAATAAATACAGTCGTACTTTATGAAAAATAGTAATAATGATGATGGTCAACCAACCCTAAATCTAAGTAATATCTTTGACTATTAATGCAATCCAATAGTCAATGGTAATATACATTAATGTTTATAACTATTGTAAAAAAATTGCATCAGAAGGTGAATTATATTATAACAGAAAGTTTCTATATACTCTTTAATAGCCCACATACAGGGTAAAATTAAAAACTAATTAAATTATCATATTAATGTGCATATATTTATAAAACAGACGCAGTTACTAAACAGTACTAAAGGCACTTTTTGTAGTAACATTTGTGTACTTCAACTTTGCAATTATATATGCTATGTAAAATATCAATATTTTTTTAGATAATTAAGAAAAACAAAAAAAATTGTACCTAAAAATTAATATAATTACATATTTAAGAAGATATTTCTCTGAAACAGTTGGAGTTACATGAAAACTGTAAATACAATTTTTGTAGTAAATTTTGTGTACTTTAATTTTGTAATTGCATGTGGTATATAAAATATTAATAATTAAGAAGAAAATTTAGAAAAACCAGGAAATTGTACCTAAAATCCAAGATGGCAGCGAAAGCTCAAGTCCCACGTTAGGGGACTTTTGGTATGATAAAGTAGAAGCCTTAACTGACATTTTAAGCCAATTTGCAAAACTATACCATTTTTTTGTTTTTCTTTATAAATTTTAAAGCTATATGTTGTAATTAAAATTTTAAAATATGTTAATAGATTACGTCAATTTACCATCCTTGAAAAAACTTGAGTATGCATATAATTGTGGCTAAATAATACGAATTTCTGTAAAAAAATTTTAAAACCTAAAATTAAAAATGAATAATCATTGATCATATCGCAATTATGTAGCAGTTTTATCTTGACACAGTAAATCATTTTGAAAAATCATTCGCCTTTTCATATAGAAAAAATAAGATACTGTTTCATACTATTTCTGCACCAAATCTGAAAAATTTTAAAAATTAAAAAATTATGGCCTTAATAGTTTAAGAGTATAAGGCCATTTTTGACTACGTATAAGTCATATATTGTGGTACATTAAATATATCAAAGTAAATTGTTTTAAAACAAACTACTGAAAATTCTTTTGTGTACCACTATTTTTCTCACATCCACATCCGTATTCAAATCCATAACTTAAGACAATACTAGTACATTAAATTGTATACAAATTAAACCATTAATAAAATAAACTGTATTCAACCTATTACATTTTATGACGATACATAACTCTGATGACGCCATGACAGTTGTGTCTGGTGCGACAAGGAGAGAAATAATACTTTGAGATGATGATTTGTGAAACTCCAAACTGGCTACAACCCGACAAAGTGTCACGAAAATTCTCATGAAAATTTACGTTGGAAATTGAAATAAATATTACATTTGAAATTTCAATTGAGTATTAATTCAAGAAAAACTGACTACAGTATACGTAATCCTGTATTAAGGGTAAAGGAGAAACTCGCAGCAATAGGCCTAATTATTGTGAAACTGTTTGTAAATAGGGAAGTGGTAAATTAGGAATTGTAATTTTACCATTTTTTATCGAATACTCAAGCCTCCACAGGAATTATAGAGAATATTCTAATTACATTAGACTTTTTGAGTGCACTAGAAATTTTCAGAAAAATGAAAAGCTGTACTTTAATTTAAAATAGTGTTCGGTTTAATTTATTTCTTGAGTACAAACAATGTATTTTCTAAGATATCTTCGTCGAAAAAAGAGTTAAAACCATATTTATAACCATGAGATACTTTTAATTGTGATGCCAATAAATAATTTGAACAAATACTCTGAATACGGTTTAACTAAGGCCAGTTAAGTAGTTTAATTAAAAACACGTTTTATAGATGGAATGGTCATTACAATTTAGCTAGTAATTGTCGTTTAAATTTCGTACACGATACATTAACCAGATTAAACTAAAATTGCCAATCATTTACTGATAGTCTACAGTACTTATTAATTACACAACTATTTACGTCACAAAATGGTTATGGACTCATTTTAAATTGAAATATTTATGAATAAGTTGATACAATAACTCCAAAGTTACCGTTATTCAAGACAAAAACCTTTTGAAAACTACATGGATTAAAAACCCTTATATTATAAAAAAACTTCATATCTGTTACATGTTATATTCTGGGTGTTTTTTTTTCAAATGCTACCCAAATAATTACTACTATTACCATGAGACACTTTTAAACAACAAAACCATCTCATACGATGGAATCCCTGTTTTTTAGGATGTTTTTTTTTAGGAAAAGAAAGAGTTTTTTTTTTGTAAAATATAACCTTGTTATATTGTTAATTTATTCAAGACAGATAAAACCCTAGTTTCGTACAAGTAGTTTATTACAGTGGTTGGACGTTGGCCAAATAGACAATTGGATCTGGTTTCTTAGTGCCGAACTTGTGATTGAGACGTGTTTTACAACATGTATTTACTATCTAAAGCAGTTAAACACACTTATAAATGTATCATTTAATAAAGTCAAACTACTGATTATAATTTTAGTATTTTCACAATAATGATTTCTGATTGGAACATTTTAAAAGCAAAAGTAAAGTTTTTAACGCTCTCCCGGCACATCGTGGAACCTTCCTTTGACAGTCTATATTAAATATAGAAATATAGAATACATTACATTCTATTTGTCTATGCTCTAACATTGGTAAATATTGAGACAATATTGTAAGCTGTTGGATTATACACTTTGCCTAGGTAACTTGACTCTTCTACAACTCAGGCTTGTGCGGAATCGTTTCCATTAATAAGTTTATTTTCTATATTTCTCAAAGCTCCTAATCGTGAATGTAGAAATATAGAAATTAAAAAGGACCTTGGAAAGTTCACATTACATCAGAACTTAATACTGTATTTGATTATGTATATATGATGAAAATGTGATTGTTCTACTAGGTTAATTGTACTGACTTTTACATCTATATGACCTAAATCATTAGGTTAAAAATTTCAAAAACGTTTAAAAGGTTTAGATTTAAATTGTATTATAACATGCAAGTCTGATTCAAAGTAAGGTATTTTCTAACATAATTGGTAAACGTAAATTACAAAGAAGTTTAAGTAAAACAAAACATTTTTAGAGGGTTTTTGAAGTACCGTACAAAATAAAATTTTTCATACATTTTTGGGTTTATGAGAATTTCTTTTTTTTACTAAAAACTTAAATGGTAGAATGTCTCGCTGTACCTTATGTTTGAGAAGTAAGGATCCAACATGGATGGTCGTATTACAAGAATATCCCGTGTAAATGTAACACAATCGTTCCACGTCGTTTGTGCTCACTTGCTATATGTAACAGGATCGGAATATCTCTCTCTGGGGTTGTGAAGAACACTGAAGGCATGTATTAAACTATTTAATGAGTAGGGCAATAGGTAACTCAATATAAATTTATAAATATAGATCAAAGTTTATTTCAATATATTTGGTTCAGATAAAGGAAGTTTTATTTAATGATTCAATCGAAGTTTGTTTTTACTATTTCTTCATAACAATTTTACCAATTTTAATACTGGGGGTTTACTCTAAAACTGGCTGTAAGTTTAACTCGAAAATAGAATTTGTATTAATCGGTTGTGTATCTACGGTAAGATGGGTGTGGTACCTTGTTGAGTTTTTAAGATAGCTAGATAGCCCTTCAAACTTGCCAATAATGCACAAAATATAAGATCACATAAATCTACATCGAGGAACCATAAAAAAACTGAAGTAGTAATTGAAAAGGAGAGTGCAAATACCATTACCATAGTAGTATGTTTTCTGTGCCATTACCCTGCCAGAACAGCGGTGTTGCTAGTGTGTCTCGCCGTGTTGTTATTATATATATATACTAGCTGACCCGGCGAACTTCGTATCGCCTAAGTTATAGGTTTCCCCTAAGACAGACCGATGGAAAGAAAGTACCGTTACGTTTAATTTTCAAGATGATCTCGTTCGCATCGCTCAATCACGTCCTGGTTGAAGTTCGTTCGCTACGCTCACTCACCTTTGGGTTGGGGCTCGTTCGCTGCGCTCACTTGCCTTCAGGTTAGCTCGTTCGCTACGCTAACTCGCCTCCAGGTTGAAGTTCGTTCGCTACGCTCACTCACCTTTTGGTTGCAAATTAGCTGTTGTCATAAATGTAAAAGAAATAATAGTGCTGCACCCTGTTGGTAATCCTTGTAACTTTAATGCTATTGAACATCATAGAACATAACCAACTTGTTTAATTGAAACAGCTGTTAAGATTCATTAATTCCATTTCTCATAAGGTTAACATGGGAAACCCCAGAGCCACTGGGGCGGAGCCCTTTTAAGAATTTTGAAACGGGAAATAGTTTACGTCCGATTCGCATACCTACAGAATTTACACACCAAATTTCATAACGATCGGTGAAGTCGTTCCGGAGGAGTTTGCAAACAAACACTGTGACACGAGAATTTTATATATTAGAGATATATACATGCAAATGGGATCCAAACAACTTCACCACTCCAGCATTTTTAACCCAAAAATACCAAATAACGCTTGTATTCACTTGCAGCTTTAATGTAAAAAATTTAAATAATGAAGAATACAACAAAAGACTTTATGAAATAGTGAAATTTGTAGGCATACGTCTAATTCCTCATGAATGTATTGCAATACAAATGTATAACACTGTTTAGAAAATGATTTTTTTCCAGATTCGTATCCTAATTTGTATCTGCAAACAACTTATTCACATGTAGCATAGAATACATCAGGAACAGCCAAGAGAGTAAACTATGTACAATTTGTCTAGGGTTATATTCAAAATAAAATGAAATCACTTTTAAGTCAATTGCTGTTTTAACCTCTAAATGATGTGGATATGTATCACTTTTAATAATATAAATTATGAATATACAGTACAATCTTGTCGATGGTATGATCATTGCATGGTTATTTTACTGTGTTAAGTATTTTCATCGGTGTCCAAAAAACTGTCCTCAAATAAGGGCTAAAAGTGATCTAACGTTCATTGAAATCAGTCAGAGTCTGTCAACACCACAGTTGGCCTAAAGCTGATATTTATATCTGTAAAAAATATATTTTTACTAAATCTATTTAATTTTATCCAACAAAATATTAGGACCAAAGTTTCAAAAATCTTTGAATACAAAAATTTATTCCTTTGAATCAAAAGTTAAATATAAGTGAATCAGGATGATCCTAGCACCAATAGTCTTATTTTCAGTAAAATAACAAATCCATCTCTATTCAGAAGGATGGCGGACTAACTCGCTAAGGTTGAAAACAAACCGTTCCCTCCGGAATCATTATTGGTCTCTGGAGAGATAGATCTTGGATGTCAGCTCTTGTCTTTCAGACTTATCGACTTATTGCTTTATAACTGTTACAATAAATATCTGTTTATGATATGGCCAGGTTACAAAGACTGAATGCGTACATCCAAATTGTATAAAAGGCTAGTCCAATCAAATATACTTTTGAACATTTAAGTTAATTTAAAAAAATGTTTCTTGATCACATAAAGTTTTAATGAATATCAATTTTTATCAACCAACTAAGACATTTCTTTGTTGATAAATCTATTTATCATTAATCTAAAAAAAGTTGTTCAGAATCGGGAAAACATAATAATTTTTCAGATAAGCTTATTACAAGCTTTTCTGCGTAATTTTACAAATAATACGATCACATTATTTTAAGCAACATGTAATGGTACTTTTAATGTGTAGATTTATAAAAGTGTATCGCGTACCGGAATAACATTGTTTCGCGCCTGAAAAATATAAAGTGAAAATCTCTCGGTAAACCTAATATATATGGAAATCAGGGAGTGATATGTTATCCGATATATTTAGAGGTTATCGCCAATTTTCATAATATCCATCTAAACGTGCACGAAATATATTTGACAAATAATGAAGTTTTGAGAGGTATGAATAGAAAATAAACTCTGTTAAAAAGATATAAACCATGAAAAGTGATCGCTCCACTCAACTGGCTTTCACTGCTTTGAAAGCAATCCCAGTTTAAACTTATTCTTTAAATCGTCATCTCATGAAACTTGGGAACTTTTTTAATTAATTACAAGGCTAGGTAAGGTCATTTACAACTTTCTTGGTGACATTAATATTGTTTTTTGTCGAACTCTATTTATTATATTTAATTAACATAATAAATCAATTAATTAAATAAATTATCGTATGAATAACATTAGATGGATTCTACGGTATTGAGAGATTTGTCTTTAATCAAGCAACCTATCTCTTTTACCAACTTAAGGAGGACCTACAACACTATCAATATTATTGTATAATATTGTATAATTATTGTCACTTCAATATAATAATATATACATCTCTATCGATATTCAATTATTATATGCTACGTTTTTAACCAACATTGTTTAACTAAAACATTCTTGTTTGACTTAGATTTTCATACTGACATATCTGTATCATTCCAGAAGTCCATGGATAAACACAAAAGTCTGGAATACAGTTGAACTAACCCCAATACGTGGCTCAGTTTTCTGTCCAAGGATTAGAGTGGGTCTAGCCCTGCTAGTTGTGTTTTGCCTCTCCTAGTCACGAAGTACAAACCGTGTTAAGCGGACAGACAAAACAAACTTGGTACAAACCACAGAAATAACACTGTTAAACTCTTCATATTAGGGAATAAACAAAACTAAGAGAGATCGTGATCAGTACTAATGAACATATTTTTATCAAACATTGAAGTGGAAGCATTTACTAAACTCATTAAACTATTCCTGTGTTTAATTAAATTAACCTAAATACTATTATTTTTATGATTTCGATGGACTATTTAAAAATTAAAAACGTTGACAAATTTACTACTGAACTTGCATGCTAATACTAAAACAAATAAGTTAAAACTATATCCTTACAACATATGGTAATGTGGTGTGTATTTTTTCCAGGGAGATGTTGTTTTTGACCAGCCTAAGCCTAAAGGTGCTTTTGGGGGCAGGTTGTCTGGTTTCTCGTGTGTTCATATTCACCCCGTGACCCAGTTTTATTTCAATTAAAAAATAATAATACATAAGATTAAGAGTTAATTATTATTTGCGTTTTATAACTTTTACTCGTCTGATGACGATATGACAATATCATGTACAGCCAAAAGTGATAACGATTCTATCAAAGGTTTACTTAAACTTGAATCACATTGAATGTTCTTATAAGTAGATAAATATTCAATTAACAGCATTAGCCCGTTATCAGTTATTTGAAAGTTATATTCCAATATGCCAAAGTCGAAAATCGTAACTTACTGTCTTATGCTGAAAATCGCTGCTTTTGGTTTGTACAATATTATATAAACTATAACAACATTAATTATATGTTATATGAGTTAGTCATGTATGTTCATTCCTCTTTATGGACCCTTTTTCAAACAAACGTAGAAAATAAGTTAAGGCAAAAAATAAGTTAAGCCAAGAAAATAACTAATAAGTTAAGAAAATAAGATAAGGCAAAAAATACTAGATGTGTAAACTTACTAAAGATGCAACTTTAAAAAATCTTTATACCGCCAATAGAGTTGCTCGTTGGAACCGAGAAGTATAATGTACAATAAGTCAGATGAAATTGCAAAAATAAAATTAGATTTTCTCTGAAATAACACTTAATCTTGTATTGCCTTACGTCTGCAATTTATTTACCAATTTTACATCTATCTCATTTCCTAATAAAGATGCAATCTCATTCAAAAATACCCCCGCCGCAGCAAACCTGCAGACTTAGCGAATTTCCATCTGCTTGATTGGATTTAAACTAAAATGTCTCCTTAAAAATATCACATTTATTCCCTATTTTAACAGAATTAGTTTAATGAGTACTTAGGTTTGCTGCAACAGGGAGGGTAAAAAAGTTTTTTTTTTATGTAAAATATTAAAAGGTACTGTGGTTTAGTAAGAAATTAATGTATTTTCCAAATTTGATCAAAATATGTTCATAAACAAGCAAACTACAACAGTTGACTTATTCTCCATAAGAATTACATGGGAATTTTAAAATTACAATTTTTTTGATTTTTCTCCGTTACAATTAGGCGCATAGTAACGCTTCAATATACTAAATTATTTGTTTTTTTAAGCTCTACAAAATGGTTTAGGAATAAATTATGAAATTTTTTGTTTTTAGGGTCAAAAATGGGAAAACCTATTTTTACCCCATAAAACCCCCCATAAACCCCCGTTCCCATAGTCCGATCATGCTGGTTCGCGAACTCATTCAAGTTTATCCCGCCTTACACCTTCAAACCAAATTTGATCAAAATCGGACAAAAATTACTCAAGTTATCGTGCGGATGGACACATATATATATATATATAAAAATTTGAACGAATGGTGTTTTTGGCCTCTGGAGACATCAAAATGAAAAAGTAAATCGGTCCCGGGCTTAGGTCTTACCATGAGACCTACGGTAATAGCTACTTCCCTATAGGGAAATTCGCTAAAAATAACAAAAATATTAGCTTTTCAAATTATTTTCCTTGTATCTGATATATCTCGTCTTACTTTGTGAAAGCGTATAATCAAATCTGGTTGTGAACCATATTTCTTTACTTTGCTTGGTTTATAGGTTTTTTAGCTGGTCATGAGCCCTTTGTACACTAGACTATCAACTGACATATTGGTGACTGAGTGTATAATTTTCGATTCTATATTATTGAAAAGGTTGTTTGTAAAAAAAAAAGCTAACGTGAGTGTCACATAAATGATAAACCCCAAAAGTCTTGATTTATACTATCCATTTACCAAAACACTAAAACAAGGTTAGTTTTGCAAGCCCTTTAAAATTGGAAAGTTGTGGAAACTATTAGATTACCTTATTTAATTCAAGTTTGCACACAGTTAAAGCTCCTACTACTTAACAAATTATATTTTACATAACCCACCAGCAATTTCCACATTTAATATCCTTGGCTGCTAGGAATCTAAAAGGAATATACACTATTGGCTTACTGAGTTTTGAGCCGTGACTAATTCCACCGGGCGAATGTCACGACTCATGATCAATGGTCAATGTGTTTTTTGTATAGTAGGCTAGTTTAGTGTGTTTTTTTGTTACGTCCACGACCCCGGACAAGGCTGTGAGTTTTGTTCTTATTACTCCGACCGCGAAGTGTCAGAGGTTGCGAGACGTCGGATTTGAGTACTTCACTGAAGATTTTTATCCTTTTAAATCTTCCCTTTTGGGATAATAAATGTGCCTTTTAAGTTTTATTCTTGGCCGTTTGTGAGAACTTTCTTTATGGAGTAACTTTAGTACGCCCCGCGCGCCTTTTGGGTAAGTTTTTCACATTTTGCTAAAGTTAGGTTATTGCCTCATGTTGCACTAGGTCTAGAACCTAGTCTTGGGGTCGTGGAAGACTTTTGATAGTTAGTTTCCCTTTTCCCTGTTGTTTGTATGATTCAGGGCTTTGCCCGAAATGCTAGGCCTAGAATTTGACTGAGAAAAGTTTGTTGGATTGCCGCTATTTGAGAGAAACTGCCAAGTCAGTTTTTGGTCCTTCTGACTGCTTTGTAGTAGGCCTAGGCCTACAATTTTGCTCAGTAAATGTAAATGTCTTAGGCTACTACTTCTGGTAGTCTTTTGTTTTTGTGTCCCGTTAAAATTTAGTGTTGTTTTGTCTTGTAAAATGTTCAGTTTGTGTTACCCAGTCAAGTATTGTTAAAGTCCTTTTATTTTGCTTTGTTTTCGCCAAACTAGTTAAATTAAGTTGAATTTACTGCTCTTAAAGCTCCCCAGAAAGTTTGAGTCATTTTACTCAAGTTTTAAGGAAGTTACAGTAATTAAGAGTTTGGCAATTCTCCATTCAGGTTTGAACTGGGTAACACGGAAGGCCACTGGTTTCAGCCTTTGAGTTAAGGTTTGGGATGGTCTGGAGAGGCTGCTGGAACATTTTCCCCAGCTTTTGAGACCATTCCGAACAAATTCGGAGCACAACTTTTGGAGAAATTAGCAAAAATACATGAGTCGTTGCGTTAGGCCTAAATTTTTTGTATGGAACGTTTTTTGTCAATTTTAAAGTATTTTTCTGTGTTTAAGTGTCAATTGTTCTCTGTTAACTTGTTCTTCTGGCCACTTTGGACCAGGTAATTTAAATATTTTCTCTATTGGTGAAATTTATCACTGTCACATACCCGTATAGTCTGCTGGCATTTTTACCGCAAATTAATGTTACCATTCTTGTACTGTTTAACCTGTTAGTTGTTTTATTTAAAATATTGTTATTGTTTGAAATGTTTTATTTTGTTAAAGAGCTGTGATAGAGAGACAAACCTTGTAAAAATTTAGAAACTTTTGAAATAAGCAATTGTTAGGCCTAATCAGTGAAATTTTGGAACTCAGTGAAATTTTGGAACTAAATGTGAATGGTGAAAGCTGTGACAGTGAACCTTGCGGATATGGACTCAGTCTATTATTCTTACTACCTTGTTTTCTGGGTTTTGCCACTCAGGGCCCGTGAGGAGGAAAATGACTGACCATCTTCAGCGGAGAGGAATGTTGCGACTAGGCTGGCGCTGCATATTGGCCCCCTCTCCGCCCTGCTTCTTCTCTCCTCCGGTGCTGTCCGCCCAGCTTCATGGCCCTCCGGTGTCACACCCTTGAAGACTGTTACCGCAAGTTACCGACTAATTGTTATTTATCTAATTGTTATATATATTGCTGTTGCCGAATGGACTTTAAGATTTTTAATATTTGTTGACTATTTATAAGCACAGCAGCCTATTGTTATTTATTTCAAATTTTATTCTACTGTTGCCTAATCATCCGATTTTTAAAATCTCTCCACTGTATTTAATTTTTGGGGCCCCTAGTTAATTGTTAACTTTTCAGATATTTATTAAAGGAGTCATCATATTTTATTATTGTTATAGTTTGTTAATTTTGGTAATTTCCTTTTATTAAATGTTAAATTTTTACTAAATCCTTCTGATTTTCTGAATGATTAAAATAAATTATTGTAAGTCAGCAGCTTAAACGGGTACCTAAATTTATTTAAAGTTTATTGAGAGTATTTAATTCATGTATTGTTGTTGATTATTGTTGTTGTGTTTTCTTTTAAATGGTTAATTACAGCTCGTTTCTCTCAAATGGCGTGTTGTTCTTGAACCTCCATCCATGGTTCTCATTTTGTTAAGTAAAGTTTTGTGAGCCGCTCCTCGGGCCTGCGCATGGATCACGCTTCCATTTCGTTAGTCTGGGTGCAGGCACGAGGGCATGGTTCATCTGGTAGCAGAGCGTGGTTGGTGGGTTGCGTCCTGGGTGCCTTGCCGTGAAACTTGGTTTCACGACTCGGATACTTAGAGATGCGATCGCTGTCCACGTTCTGTTTTTTTGGTTTGTTTTGAAGAGCCGTGGATGGATTGGTTTCTTGGGAATGTTCCGGCCTGGCAGTTTTGGAAAAAGGTCTTGTTGTTGTTGTGGTGGGGCGTAAACACATTTTATTAGGAGCTCGCCCTTTGGCCGAGGCACCGGGTGGAATCGGTGGTAATGACTTGCATCCTTCGGGAGCAAGAGTGTCAAAAGCATGGTCATGTGTCAAAAAAAAAAAAAAAAAAAAAAAAAAAAGGTTTGTGTGTACACCCCATCACACAAGTGTTAGGTGTTGTCTAGTGTATGTATCGGTGTATGTTTGTGTGTGTGTACGTTCGTGGCTCATTTGTTGTTGTTTTTCTTGCGGTACTTGCGGTATGAATGGGCAGGTTCTTCTTTTGGGCCCCATCAGGTGCGTAGGCATCAACGTCCAGAAGCCTTAGGAATTAAATTTCTGTGTTTGTTTTGTGAAAAAATTTTGTTGTCTATTTTGAGTCAAGTGCTGGTTGAGACTCGGTATGGCGTCAATTGTGCCGGAATATTTGAGGAAGCCGGAGCTGGTGTACGAGGTGCGGTCCCGGGGGGAGACTCCTGGAACTGATGTACGCACTTTGCGTACACAGTTCAGACAAATTGCTAGCATGCCTCAAGCTTGGGTTGAGTCGCTCAGTTTGGATGAGGAACTGGAGGCATGTAAAGAGAGGATGGAAGAGCTAAGTGGGGAAATTAATAGTTGGAGTAGTTTGCCTATGGGCTCAGCTAAGGGTTCGGCTATCACACAGCTGACGCACTGGCGTAAGCGTCTACTCTTGGTTTTGGGGCAACCTGAAATCCAGGATGAAGACAAGAGTTGGGTGGAGGCCAGAATCCTTGAGCTGGAAGGTATTTTGGAGAGTATTAAGGCAGGAAAGTCTGTCAAAGAGAAAGTTGAAATTTTTGAAGACAACCGTTCTTCGGAAACTTCAAACGAAGTACCAAGGTCAGTTGATGTGACTCCAGTGGGTACCCCCCAGGCTCCGCCTACGCCAAGTACACTGCTCCAGTTGCCTGCAAATGTTCAAATGTCAAATGCAAATGTCACACCGTCCCCCTCTCACACGTCCACCTTGGCTGCGGCTACGCTGAATGTCCAGTCCCCATCTACCTTTCCTTCTCAAGTTCATAGTTCCCCTTCCATCTCTAACTCCTTTGGCAAACTTCCCCATCCCCTTGCCTCTGTCCTGAGTGGTTTCCGGCCGGTGGACGGGTTAGATGTGAATGGTCTTTGTTTTTTTCTGGAGAGTGTTTTGCGCATGCGTGAATACCCTGGCATGTCAGACGCAACTTTGATGGAACTCATTGCTCCATACTGTCTGAAACCGTTGGGGGACAGATTGCTTGATTGTTTGCGCAGAGGCGTCACCTTTGATGTTTTTCATAAAGAAGTTTTGGAGCTTTTCATGCCCCGTCGGGTCATGGAGAAGCTGAAAGTTGAGAGAGTTTTTCGTCCTCAGCAGCCAGCCGAGTCTCTCAGCCAGTACGTGGGGGACATTCGCACGGTGGAAAGGGTCTTGCGTTTGGGGATCAGTGAGCTTGAACTCATTGACATTGTGCTTCAGGGGTTGAAGCCTGAGGAACGCTCCCGTCTGGTTTTTGCACCACGGCCTGCATCTTTTGCGGATCTGGACAGACTTTCCATCCTTTCGAGATCTGTCCAGGACGCTGATCTTCAGAGAGACCAAGCGGCGGGGCATCTTCCCCTAGCTGGTCATCATGCTGTCGTAGCACCCGTGGGAGTGTTGGGTCCTGAACCGCCGCAGTGGCAGAGGCAACCTGTTGTTTGTTTTGGTTGTGGGCAACCAGGTCACATTCGGCGGCATTGCCGTCAAGGTGGAAATTTTGGACGTGGTCCAAAAAACTAGTTTGCTCGCAGGAGGAAAAATTGCCCAATCCTTCCTGTGAGGTTGTTGGTGATAATGTAAAGGGCAATAATTCGAAAGTTTTTTCAAGTAAGTCAAAGTTTAAGTTAAAGTCAGTTAATGTTTCTGTTGCCTCCCCTTCTGGGAGTGTTGTGCCTGTGACCGAGCCTCTGCTGCGGGGGATTGCGGGCCTTGCTACCATGGGCGTGAAAGCGGCGCGCTCAACTTGCCCACGTCTCAACATCTTCATAGGTTCCACGGTGCAGAAGGCCCTAGTGGATTCTGGGTCAGCCCGTTGCCTCATTTCCTTGTCCCTTTTTGAAAAACTTGAATCGTCTGGGCTTATCAAGCGAGTTGAGCGAAAAACCCCTATCTGCTGGACTGCGTCAAATTCACCCCTTCCCATCATCTATGAAGCCCGTTTCAAGTTCAAAATTGAACATTTTTCTTGGGTTTGGAGTTTTTGGGTGGCAAAGGACCTTTGTTTCCCTGTCATTTTGGGAGCGGATTTTATCAAGCACACTGGCCTAATTTTGGATTTAGGCAGAGGTCAGTGTTTTTTCCGATTTGCGAGACGGGTATTGATATCTTTTGCTGATGAAATTGGTGGTGGTGCTGCGGTAGTTGAGCCTGAGATACCCAGCAAGCCAACAATTGATCCGTTAGGGCATCTGACTACTTGCGAGGCTGAAGCCATCAGAACCTTGTGTTCTCGTTTCCCAGATGTGCTGACGCCAAAGCTTGGAGTCACTAACCTGTTAGAGTACGAGATTCGTCTAACAGATACCCGTCCCGTTCGCTCTCACCCATACAAATTAGCTCCACCCAAAATGGAAACTCTCAGAAAAATCATTGACGAACTTCTGGAAAATGGTGTCATTGAACCTTCCCGTTCGAGCTACGCTAGTCCAGCTTTTCTCGTCCCAAAACCCAATGGCAAGTCCCGAATGGTTTTGGACTATCGCAAATTGAATGCGCAAATTGAAATCGACTCTGTGCCTCTCCCCGATTTGCATTCTGCGTTTGATTGGTTCGGTAAGGCCAAGTATTTTTCTGTTTTTGATCTGAATCAGGCCTATCATCAGATTCCTTTGAAACCTGAGTCTCGACCTCTCACTGCTTTCTGCGTTCCGTGGAATTTGTATCAGTTCACAAGAGTTCCGATGGGTCTTGCTGTGGGGGCCCAGACTCTCACCAGACTCCTTGATTCCATCTTTCATGATGTCAAGTTCAAGTTTGTGTTCAATTACCTCGACGATCTCTTGGTGTACAGTGAGAGCTTCGAAGATCACCTGATTCATCTTGAAGAAGTCATGAGTAGATTGAATAGGGCTGGCCTTACCGTGAATCCTGACAAGGTTAGTTTTGCAAAGCCGGAAATTTCGTTCCTTGGTCATCTTATCTCTCATAGAGGCGTCTGCATCGACCCCGCTAGAACCCAGGCTATCAGGGAGTTTCCTCCTCCCAGAGATGTCAAGGGTATTGCTAGGTTCATCGGCATGGTAGGTTTTTACCGACGCTTCATACCCAATGTTGCTGAATTGGCGGCTCCTCTCAATGAGCTTCGGAAGAAGGGCGCCAAGTTTGTCTGGGGTGAAGCGCAGCAGACGTCTTTTGATCTTCTCAAGGAGGCTATCATGCAGCCCCCTGTTTTGGCGATGCCGGATTTCAATCAAAACTTTGTCTTGCAAACAGATGCTTCCTCCGTCGCTATTGCGGCTGTGTTGTCACAAGAGGTGGATGGTGTTAGGCAGCCAATTGCGTACGCCTCACGCACTTTGAGTCCCTGCGAAAAGAAAAGCTCTTCTGTGTATGAACTCGAGTGTTTGGCTGTCGTGTTTGGAGTCAATAAATTCAGACGCTTTTTGGAGCACAAAGAGTTTTTATTGGAAACCGACAACCAGGCACTCTCGTGGCTTCTCGCACATCCACGCCAGCTTGGGAAAATTGGTCGTTGGGTTGTCCAAATATCGTCCCTTAAGTTCCAAGTGCAACACGTTCGAGGCACACAGAACGTGATTGCTGACACACTATCTAGGATGTACCATTCACCCGACGATCCTCCTTCTGACCAAGAGCAACCGGGTTGTGCCGTGCTCTTGGAGTTTCCACTCGCCTTTTCTGATTTCATTCCCCATCAGCTGAAGGATCCGGAGCTGGCAAAGATCATTGGTGAGCTTCAAAATGGGGGAGCCCACCCCCCATATTTTCTGTCCCAGGGTGCCCTTTGCTGTCGCGCTCGGCAGCGAGGTAAACCTAAAGTTGTGCTGCCTAGTCTTCTAATCCCTATGGTCTTTGAGTATTTTCATTCTTCTCCTGTGGGTGGGCATCTAGGTATCCACAAGACCATTGCGAAGGTTAGGGAAATGTTCATCTGGAAGGGTATGGATCGGGATCTTGCTGCTAGGGTGCGTTCTTGTCAAACGTGCTCACTGAGCAAGCCCGCTCAAAACTCTAAGTTTGGTTTGTTGTCATCTGAGGTGGCGGAAAGACCTTTGGAGAAGGTTTTCATTGACTATGTAGGGCCTCTCCCGCGTAGCAAGTCAGGAAATAAGTTCCTGCTTGTTTGTGTGGATGCCTTCTCCAAGTTTTGTTGGCTTTTCCCCTTAAGGAATGCCACTGCACAGCTCACCGTGCAGGTACTTCGAACTCACCTCTTCCAACATTTTGGAATACCCGCCACCATTGTTTCCGACAACGGAACACAGTTTGTTTCCCATCTGTTCAAAAGAATGTGCTTTGGGCACGGAATCCGCCATGTGACTACTTCCCCTTACTATCCACAGCCCTCTCATGCTGAAAGGTTCAATCGCAATCTTCGCTCCGCTCTCATAGCTTTTCATGCTGACAAGCAGACCACCTGGGATCAGGAACTCCCTTGGCTTCAGTTTGCTTTCAATACTGCTCACCATGAGAGTCACAAGGCGGTCCCTTTCGAGCTGTTTCTAGGCTATCCGCCTAACAACCCGTTAGCGAATGTGTGGGGAATTGGCGACCTTCTGCCACCTCCTGGTGCGGCTGATGTCAAGGCTACTTGGCAAGCGGCCAGGAGAAACTTGATCAGAGCTAGGGAATTGGTCCGGAGGAAGCACAATCGTGGTAGAGTAGACAACCCTTTCCAGGTGGGGGATTTGGTGTTTTGTAAAGCTCATCCAGCCAGTTCGGCTGTGGACAAGAGAGCTGCAAAGTTGTGTCATCGGTGGTCAGGTCCCCACCGCATCCTGAGGTTTTTGACGCCTGTCACGGCGGAGCTTGGAGATCCGCGGACCGGAAAAGTGTTCCGGAGGGCGCACATTTCTCATCTTAAGCCCTTCCGCGGAACTCTTCCGTAGGCAATTTTCTTTCCTCTTGTGTCTGGGTGGGAAGTGCACTGGGCCAGAGAACCTGATCACTTCTCCTGTCCCCTGTGTTCTGCGAAGGAATTTCCCTCACAAAATTTTCCAGCTCTGGCCAGAGCAAACCCTGGGGGTGAGTTTTCCCCTCAGTTTGGAAGTCCCTTGGCGTTCCCCACCACAGACACCTGAGTTGTCTTTCAGGTCATTCTCTTTTCAGGAAGTGGGGGAGAGGCTTGTTTGTTTGTCCCTTTTGGAGAGGAGTGTCCTCTTTTGGGGGGGGAGGTTGAGCCGTGACTAATTCCACCGGGCGAATGTCACGACTCATGATCAATGGTCAATGTGTTTTTTGTATAGTAGGCTAGTTTAGTGTGTTTTTTTGTTACGTCCACGACCCCGGACAAGGCTGTGAGTTTTGTTCTTATTACTCCGACCGCGAAGTGTCAGAGGTTGCGAGACGTCGGATTTGAGTACTTCACTGAAGATTTTTATCCTTTTAAATCTTCCCTTTTGGGATAATAAATGTGCCTTTTAAGTTTTATTCTTGGCCGTTTGTGAGAACTTTCTTTATGGAGTAACTTTAGTACGCCCCGCGCGCCTTTTGGGTAAGTTTTTCACATTTTGCTAAAGTTAGGTTATTGCCTCATGTTGCACTAGGTCTAGAACCTAGTCTTGGGGTCGTGGAAGACTTTTGATAGTTAGTTTCCCTTTTCCCTGTTGTTTGTATGATTCAGGGCTTTGCCCGAAATGCTAGGCCTAGAATTTGACTGAGAAAAGTTTGTTGGATTGCCGCTATTTGAGAGAAACTGCCAAGTCAGTTTTTGGTCCTTCTGACTGCTTTGTAGTAGGCCTAGGCCTACAATTTTGCTCAGTAAATGTAAATGTCTTAGGCTACTACTTCTGGTAGTCTTTTGTTTTTGTGTCCCGTTAAAATTTAGTGTTGTTTTGTCTTGTAAAATGTTCAGTTTGTGTTACCCAGTCAAGTATTGTTAAAGTCCTTTTATTTTGCTTTGTTTTCGCCAAACTAGTTAAATTAAGTTGAATTTACTGCTCTTAAAGCTCCCCAGAAAGTTTGAGTCATTTTACTCAAGTTTTAAGGAAGTTACAGTAATTAAGAGTTTGGCAATTCTCCATTCAGGTTTGAACTGGGTAACACGGAAGGCCACTGGTTTCAGCCTTTGAGTTAAGGTTTGGGATGGTCTGGAGAGGCTGCGGGAACATTTTCCCCAGCTTTTGAGACCATTCC
The DNA here is from genome assembly GCF_028750875.1 of Macrosteles quadrilineatus. Lineage (NCBI taxonomy): Eukaryota > Metazoa > Arthropoda > Insecta > Hemiptera > Cicadellidae > Macrosteles > Macrosteles quadrilineatus. Next base: position 68,510,135 of record NW_026542598.1, on the reverse strand, counting down.
GAACAAATTCGGAGCACAACTTTTGGAGAAATTAGCAAAAATACATGAGTCGTTGCGTTAGGCCTAAATTTTTTGTATGGAACGTTTTTTGTCAATTTTAAAGTATTTTTCTGTGTTTAAGTGTCAATTGTTCTCTGTTAACTTGTTCTTCTGGCCACTTTGGACCAGGTAATTTAAATATTTTCTCTATTGGTGAAATTTATCACTGTCACATACCCGTATAGTCTGCTGGCATTTTTACCGCAAATTAATGTTACCATTCTTGTACTGTTTAACCTGTTAGTTGTTTTATTTAAAATATTGTTATTGTTTGAAATGTTTTATTTTGTTAAAGAGCTGTGATAGAGAGACAAACCTTGTAAAAATTTAGAAACTTTTGAAATAAGCAATTGTTAGGCCTAATCAGTGAAATTTTGGAACTCAGTGAAATTTTGGAACTAAATGTGAATGGTGAAAGCTGTGACAGTGAACCTTGCGGATATGGACTCAGTCTATTATTCTTACTACCTTGTTTTCTGGGTTTTGCCACTCAGGGCCCGTGAGGAGGAAAATGACTGACCATCTTCAGCGGAGAGGAATGTTGCGACTAGGCTGGCGCTGCATATTGGCCCCCTCTCCGCCCTGCTTCTTCTCTCCTCCGGTGCTGTCCGCCCAGCTTCATGGCCCTCCGGTGTCACACCCTTGAAGACTGTTACCGCAAGTTACCGACTAATTGTTATTTATCTAATTGTTATATATATTGCTGTTGCCGAATGGACTTTAAGATTTTTAATATTTGTTGACTATTTATAAGCACAGCAGCCTATTGTTATTTATTTCAAATTTTATTCTACTGTTGCCTAATCATCCGATTTTTAAAATCTCTCCACTGTATTTAATTTTTGGGGCCCCTAGTTAATTGTTAACTTTTCAGATATTTATTAAAAGAGTCATCATATTTTATTATTGTTATAGTTTGTTAATTTTGGTAATTTCCTTTTATTAAATGTTAAATTTTTACTAAATCCTTCTGATTTTCTGAATGATTAAAATAAATTATTGTAAGTCAGCAGCTTAAACGGGTACCTAAATTTATTTAAAGTTTATTGAGAGTATTTAATTCATGTATTGTTGTTGATTATTGTTGTTGTGTTTTCTTTTAAATGGTTAATTACAGCTCGTTTCTCTCAAATGGCGTGTTGTTCTTGAACCTCCATCCATGGTTCTCATTTTGTTAAGTAAAGTTTTGTGAGCCGCTCCTCGGGCCTGCGCATGGATCACGCTTCCATTTCGTTAGTCTGGGTGCAGGCACGAGGGCATGGTTCAGTTTGAGATGGACTCTGAAAACAAACAAGCTTAATGGAACAGCGAACTGTCCAACTAGTGGAATTCAAAAGTTAATTTAAACTTGCAAGGACCTGTCTTTCTGTCCTCTGTCCAATACAGTGTCGACTGATGTTCAATTAGTTTTTAAACCTGGAATGAGAGTAAGGCTTTGAATTGATAAGTACTAAATTGGTGAATACTATTATATACATTATAGTAGCAGGCATTTTATTGGGAACTATATTTTAAATGTTTTCTACACAGCATTATCCTTATCTGTCGAACAATTGCGCAACTTTGAATCAACTTTGAACTTTGAATCTTCTCCTGAAACCTTTTTATAGCCTTGACGAATACTTTGAAACAGTAAATAAATAGGGTTGATCCACCGCCATAAGTGATTGTATGTATATATTGTAAATAGAATTTATCAAATAGTATTTTATTTTTATTTTATTATGACACAACCTATCCGGCAAAGCTGGTCTTGGTGAAGAGGAAGGTAATCAGGTAATCAGGTAAACTAACATTGCGAATATTTCAGATACATCCATTCATCTACTACTATATTTTTGTTTATGAATCATTATTTAAAGTGTTTTATTTTCTTTTATGATTATATATTTGGATTTTTCCTAAATAATCATTTAAATTTGAATACATGACACTGAACAACTTGGGTTGATAAACAACGTTGAGTTACAATCAGGAAAATAACTTTTGAAAGAATATCGTTATTCACTGCTGAATCTATTCGCTATTAATTATGTATTACCTCGTTAGTTTTTTTCCCACATCCGAGCATTTTCTAATTCATAAAATAAAATTTGGTTTTTCTTCTTAAAACCAGTTGTTATCAAGTTAAGTAGCCTCATTTATCTTGGAGGATTAAAGGATTCGAGTTCACCTCCTCGCCTCTTCCTATCTTCTGTACCCACCTGCCTTCTCAACAATCGTGTAGAAAATGTCCAACATTATAACAATTTGTTCTAACGGATTGGTCGTATGGTTCAATAGAAATCATGTCAAATAATTATAAAGAATGTAATTGTTTTATTTTGTTGGCATTTGGACCTAAACACTACATATTATTGAAAATTGAGGAGTATTTCAAAAATATATATTTTATAGTAAATGAAAATTTAAAATGTAATAAATAATGTATTATTTTTTCGACAGAATAAACCTTTTTCTGCATACAACTCATCTTGGTACATAGAATCATCAGTTAATGTAACTTTCAATCGGAACGAGGCTCTTTAGACTGACAATATTACTCTATTGTATGTGCTATTAGTTTCTTGTTTTTATATTCCAACTTTATTTAACAATCTTGGATTGAAACGCATCATAAACTCCATCACCTTTAGTGACTGACAATCAAATATGCTTGTCTGAATTCTTGATTAGAGAAAGCAAGTGTTGTCAATTTGACTGTCAAGAGATTGACAATTCTGTCAATACTGCAACTCAAAGCATTCATTTAGGGTATTCTATTATTCATTATTTTACAATTAATAAACACTTAAAGCTAATAATAGGTTTAACATTAAAACATATTAGTTATCAAATAATATCATAATTTTCTTAACAACTACACTATTAAATGGTGTTGTAAAATAATAACAAAATATAACATTTTAAGTGATTATTTGTATTATTTAATGACTCAGTGTAATTTAAAAAAAACTAGAAATTTATGAAGTAAGGCGGATGGTATTAAAGATATTGTATTTATTTTACAGGAGTTTTATCATTTAATTCGCAGAAATACAGATACAAAAGTTGATTTCATTAAACACTATATATATATACATTATCTATCTTTATTAAGCTGAGGGTACTTTTAAATAATGGTTTTTAGATGTAGCAAGCAATGTTAATTAGCTTATGCTCTATTACCTGATTAAACACATTTTTTCAGGTTGCTGTGTAGTAAACATACAATGAAAATTATTACGCACTAACAAGTTGTATTTATGGCCTCCTAAGAATAACACGTTACAGCATTAGCCATTTTCAGTATTAAACAGAGAAACGCACTCAACACTACACAGTTACCCTCGGGGTTAGGACATGAATAATGCTATTCACATTGTAATGTGCTGGGAATTAACTCTGAAATTTAAACCAGTCGTGTACTTATCTAGTAGGAAAACATGTCGGCAGCCTTTTTTGTGAGTTTCCCATTTAGGAAATAACCTATTTCTATAATAATAATAAACCCTTAATTAAAGCGTAGACATAATATATTAGACACGTTGAAATGTAATTTATCTAAGAATATTAAGCTAGTGGAAATTAAAGTGTATCTTATAAACAGTTACAATTATTTACAATCATATACAATGTATTTGAAGTAATCAGACATATTCTCGTCATAGTACTACCACGAAGCAGAAGTACTACCACTCTGTGGGAAATGGGAATTCCCGGATTCCCGAGCTGCACGATTGAACTATTCTACTCAACATTGTAGGACGCATAATTACAAACCTTATGAGTAGTGGTTTTATGATTAAGTGAGTATTTTACATTCCCTGAAAGAAATCAAATGTGTTGCAACTCCATGTTAAGCCAGCGGGTAGCACTGAGGCCGGGCGCTGAATTTTTATTTCAGCTGCAGTATTTTTAATACGGTCAAAATGAGAGCATTCTATTGGCTGAGGGAACACCATTACCGCAACGATACGGCTTGTAGCCATCGGCCTCGGTGGTCTAATGAATAACGTGCTGGGCTGAGAAGCTAAAGGTTCCAAGTTCGAATCCTATCGGTGGCACTTACTTTTTATCTAAGAAGTTTGGTTAGTTTGGTTAGGTTATGACAGTTTTATTTTAGAATAAAAAAAAAATATTAAATTGAATTTGAGGCATTTATAGTTTTATTTTATGAACAGAACAATTTTTTGATAAGTAAACCTTCATTAATTTTTTTTCATTATCAGCAAGTTTGGTTAGTTAGGTTAGGTTATAACATTTTAATTTTATAATTAAAAAATTAATTTTAAATTTTTTAGTTTTATAATATTTTTTTTATTTCTAATTTTTAAACCCTCGTTTTGTCCGTATTAAAACTGCAGCTGAAATTAAAATTGTGCAGCCCGGGCGAGGTGCCTCCAGACCATGATTTATCATACAAAAATGATTTATCATTATAAATGTGAAAGTTTTTTGTGTTTGTTTGTTTGAAGTTCAATCACGCATTAAGTACTGGTCGGATTGTGTTGAAATTTGGTATGATGATAGTTTACATCCCCGATTAACATATAGACATATTCTTACCTCAAAATTCCTTTCGGGCTCCGCCCCAGCGGCTCTAGAGTTTCCCATGTTAACCTTATGAGTATTCATATTTAAAAGGAATTAAATAATTTTGCCAGATGTTTCAACTACACAATTTCTTTCTATGATTTTCAATAGCATTAAAAGGTTATATATAAGGTTACCAACAGGGTGCAGCACCATTAGTTCTTTACACATTTTTTATGACAACAGCTAATTTGAACCAAGCAGCAACAAAAACCTGAGTGTGAGAACTCTATTACTTCTTTCTATTGTTTAGGTGAAGTGGTAGAACATAATGGCTATGGTAGATGTTCTATGTACTATAGTATACCGTAGATTATAGTAAACCAAATTTTCTCAAAACGTGTCCTCTCTCATTGCAAATGCAAAGCACAAGTATTTAACTACAATAAGCATTGTATACCAACCCCGTACGAAGGACGGGTACTCAGTTAGTATACTCATATATTTCATATTAAGCATATTATCCCCTAGGTACCCCACTTTGACTAGATATTGCACTGGACATTTGACTACAGTTTGTGTACTTCTCAGACAGATAACCAGTGCTGCTCTCATTTAAAATGACTCTGTCTATATTATAGTTAGTTAAACAACGATTTATTTAAGCGTGTTGACGGTAACAGGTGAGAAATGTCGAAATGTTAAATTTTGTAAAATACCAGTGCGTGGGATTCCACAAATTGCACTAAATGAATAATTTAAGCGAAAAATAAGTGAGTGATAAATAGGGCTGTCAGTTAAGACTATGAATATCATTTAAAGTTCATCCCTTAAAATATAAACATGTACATCATATGTTATGGCTATGACATTCATTTCTGAGAACTATAAAACTTTGTTATTTAAGTATCATTTAATGAATTTTCTGTCTAAGGTTTTAAATATCATGGACACAGTGTTGAAGTCAAAACAATACATTTGCAGGCTTGACATATAATGAAGAACGTTTCGCTAAGTTTATAAATAATAAAAATACTAAACTACCATGCGTTAAATTTAGTAGCCTACGATCTAAATTTGTTAAGCATTTATTTCGGTCTGTGAACAATTTTCCGTGTTTTAACAGTGTCAACTAAAATGTTTAAAATATGTTTGTGTTTTCTCAACGTTTCATTTCAAGAGATGGGCCTCTTTTATGCTAGGCCAAATCTTGAAACTCCAAGATATAGCTGGAACGAAAGAAGAGAAATTACAGCTAAGTCTACGTACAAAAAAGTATTAAGTTGTATTAAAAACTTAACCTGTAGGTTTGATAAAACCATTTTTTAACACAAAGAAACTACACTTGTTACAGTCTAGAACTCAGTTTTTCTTGTTATATACAAAATGGAAAACTATTAAATATTTATGAACAATATTGTGTTATGTAAAATGCATTATAATTAACTTAGTCATATTTTAAACTGATTCTTTTACCAAAGAACGTATGTTCGCATACATAAGGTTTCATAAAATGACATTAGGTAAAGAAACAAATGTTTTATTGAATGCAGAGTACATACGAATATTCTAGCCAGTTTGTAATGAAAACATTTATAAATGAGGTACTAAGGATTCTGATAGTTAAAATATAGATTTTGATCATTAGCAAAATTAATAATTCAAACACATGCTAATTTTACTAGCGATTCATAATCAGTTGTATCATATTTAGAATTATGAAGTCAACAAATTATTCACTCAATAAAATTGACATTCAATAGAATTAGCATGTCATCAAAAGCTGTAACATTTAAGTAATATCATGATAAAACTTCTCATAATACTGAAACGTTTGAATTGTACCAAAGTCTTAGTTTATATTCAAGAGAAGACGTCCAGGATTTATTCCCACCACGATTCCTGTTGACAGGCTCAAATGTCCGCAGTTCAACCTTAATGAGGTTACTTTAAGTAAATTAGTTAGCGGAGTTTATTTTTCTTAGTGGTTTAACAAATAGACCACATTTACCTAATAACTTTATCTAATAAAGTTAGATGAATGGTTGGATTCAGAACTATGAAACACCTAATTTCTACATACGTATTATGTATTTTTCCATATATAATTCTTTTTTTAGATGGTATATTCATGTAAAATATACTATGTAATAATATATACAAATATGGTGATATAGTTATTTCCGGAGGTATTATGGTAAGACCTGGCCCTCGGAGCGCTTTACTACTAAGCTATTTAAAATTGATTTAAATTGATTTAAATTTTATTACCTTTCATGAAGCGGCAACTCTAATTACTCAATAACATAAATGTTATCAAATGGAATAATACGGACATTGTTAAGGAAGTACTTAAGTCAAAATCAAAGCAGGCAAAGGAAATTTGCTCAGTCTGCAGGTTTACTACGGTGGGTTATTTAAGGGTAGGCCTATAGTTTTGTAAAATTGCAAATAAATAAGGAACATAATCCTTTGTTTGCGAGCCCCTAACAGGTTTTAAACTAAAGTAAATATGGTTATTTTATTTATTTTGTGCAGCTATAAGCTTTTTCATGCATAGCTGAAGATGAACCAATGAATTGCCACTCAATTTATTACCGTACCGGAAGTTAGGGCATAAATTGTTTTTAAAGTTAAAAATGCATTTAAAGCTAACAAAAACATAATTTATAACTGATTACAGCGATTTCAAGGGAGTCTACACATCTATATTCAAACATTTCCAATGCATTCCAAGGTCACAAAACTACAGTAACACAACCGTGATCACATTTAAGATCAACACGTAGCTGCAACGGTAACTCATGGTTGTGGGTTTAATTAAACTCTATTTCAAATGTGACTCTGCAGGTGAACGTGCCAAGATATTCAACTAAGTTAGTGTTTTTGTTGTGTTTTGTACCCTGAATTAATGCATACTAAGTCTCTAAAATAATCTGAAACCTTAGAGAGTGCTAAGCTTTTTCGGAGCAAAATTTTGTAAAAATAACGGGTTTTTAAACTCAATAATCATAAGATTGTATTATATGTTTATGCATAACTACACCCTTTAAGGAGAAGAGTCATATAAGCTCCTTATTTGTTAGGAAGATCAATTAAGTATATTATGACTTTGGAGAAATGCCCAATTTGTTTTCCAAGTGGATTCACTATTATTTATATTTTACCGAGTTGCTTAATTTAAACTGGTGTTGGTATTATTAATATAAAAATTGAATTGAAAATCACTTTTCCACCTTCTTTCTTTTAAATATAAACGTGACGTGCGAAACTTCTTATCCAATTACACGATCGCTGAGAAAAGCCAAATCGTGACAAGCCGACATATCCAGAAATGTACGATCTCCCTCTCCAAATTGCCTATTGTAATAATTTGAGAAAGTCAGATATAAACCAACCATTCTTAATAATAGACAAAAAACTAAATTTGAATTTGCTTTTCTTAGTTGTTTCACCTATTTTTTTTTTATTTAAGCAGATTTGTAGCTGAACACAACGACTAGCTTCAAAATGTAGAGATAGTTAGATTCAAGTGAAAGTTTATGTTAAAATCGAGAAATATTTTATCAATATTAAGGGCACTCGAACGTAACAACGCATGAAAAGTTTTTGAATTTCACAATGGGGTGTGAGGTATTGACCCCTTCCTAGTAGTTGCAGTATCCAAAGTCGATTGTTGAAGAAGAGGTAAATAGCAGCTTTACCAAAAAAACCACTAGGATTTGAGAGAAAATTATAGTTACAAAATTGAACAATAAAGACAATTCTTCCTTTAACTTTCAATATTTAAGTTTAAAAGCTTCGCCTCAAGACTTTGAAAGCCAATGGGGCAGAACCCTAGGTCAGTATCGTAGCAGGAATAGTCTTTCACTATTCCTATTGGCTCTTAGCTAGTAGATATATTTTTGTAAAATTTAAGCCCAATCGGTTCATTTAATAATTCATTTCATTTATTAATTCATTTCATTTAATCGGTGATTTAATAAAATACACATACATATCTAGACAGACACCATCACATTTGTATATAAAGGTATATAAATATAAAGGTAAGCAGACGTATACGTATGCATCAGTGTGGGGCACAAACGAAAAGTTATTTAAATGAAATAACAGTTTGAGCTTTAATAAGGAGACATTGCATTTATTTTCTTTACTTTTTATGTTGATAAACATTGAAATCATAATATATTCATATTTATACTTTTCGTGAGCTAAACGCAATTGTTTAAATAGATCTTCAGTTTTATTGACGCACACTTAGAAGAAATAATTTGTATGCACCAAATATAAAATTATTGCTAGCAAACAGAACTGCGGTAGGCCCTAAGCATGAGAAATAATCTCAAAACTCTTCTTTTTTATAAATTAGGGTAGGCTAATTTAATTTTAATCATAGATATACATGAAAAACATGTTTGTTTTTTTTCAAGACCGGTTAATTTTTATTTCATCAAATTGTATGAATTTGACAGGTATTTATGAAAGAAATTCTATTTATGACTTTGTTGTTTTAAATTATAAATATAAAGTATAATAGAGATTTTACTTTAAACTATAATATTATAAATTGATATATAATAACCTTAATGAGTAAGTTTAACTATTTATAGTGTTCCCTTTAACTTGGCTAACTTTGTAATTACCATAAAAAGTATTTTAAAAATCAAATACAAACTATTGTTTATTGGTGCTCGTCAATGTTTTTTTTTCTCATACGAAAATAGTGATAATCCCTTTGAAAATACAAAAGCCTTAATCAGTCCTTTTTCTTTCACATAAACTACCTATATTAAAACACAACTTATTAGTAAATCCTTTCTCACAATTTAGGCTCAAAAGGGTTTTTATGCTCCAGAGAGAAAACGGGTCTCAAATCTTCAGTTCCACGACGCTATTAGCACAGACAATATAATACTTTAATGTAAAAGTATTATATTGTCTGTGCTATTAGGCTCTATTGAACGTCTCAAAGCTCCCGTGAAATTGAATATAAGGAAATCTGGTATTTAAATATTACAGTTGTCGGATATCATGTACCGATCCAGTAATAGCTAAAAAGGGTGAAACTTCCCTTCATAGATTATATTTGTTTACTGGCTAATGTATAAGGTCTAATTTGGTACGTAGGTTGTTCTATGGGAACAGTGGAATCAAAATATTCACGTCCTACTAAACTTTTGTTAACCTTGCAAACTCAATGTATGGTTAGCAAATTGCGTTTTAGTAGACTCACTCAAAACGTTTTAGTTGACTATTCAATTGATGTATTCTGAGTCCTAAGGCTACTAAATATTAGAGGTTTTAAAAAAATTAACAATAATTGGTCAGTGACATTTTTTATAACAACTCATGGAACTGAATTCTGAAGAAATACATGTTTAAGGTTTGGGGCCTTATCATTCATAACTCCAAAGCAACAAATAATAAAAAAGTATTATATTTAATTTTATATAAAATCTTTGAGTGGATAACGAATAAACTCAAGTCAAACTGTAAGTTGAGCATCATAAACTTAATTGTGATTTTTGAAATGAAAATAATATGGTAAGTAAAACATTTGAAGTATTTTATACATGACATAAAGATATAAATTTTAACTCAGAACTTGTTAAAAGTAATGAGATAATAGAACAAGTTTATATATTCAATACAGACTAATTAAGATCATCCCGTTTAATCTAAGGGTATCAGTTTTCTGATTAGTTCCAAGCTAAGTTTGCAGTTCATAGTTGCTGGTATCTAAGGGACCATTGTAATGGCGGGCTAATTAAATTGTATTGAGGTCTACATAATAATATTCCCATCACTGTTCTCAAATTAATAGTTTTTGTAAGCATTATCGTGTAAGATAATGAGAAAAGAAAAGAATCCTGCCATGAATGTTACTTTTCTAAATCGGTTTTTATACATTCATTTTCTTAAAAGATATATTTATTTATCTCAGTATTATCATTCTAAAGATTGGATTTATTTTCAATGTAGGGAGGTTGGGTTTTCAAACACAGCAATAATACTAAGACTACTAAAACCTATGAAATAATAACTTTATTTTCTACTCATCAAGACTATTTTTAACAAAAAACCTTTTTTATTTGCGTTCTAAATTTGCATAGAGTCATTTAAACTATATTAAGCTACTTTCAGCTATTTTAGTTACATAAAGATTAAATTTCTATATAACTTCCCAGCATTCAATCACTTTCCATTGTACGAAGTGGAATAAAGCCTTTCTTCTCTAACTCTGTTATCAAGTCACAGTAGCCTCATATATCTCGGAGGGATTAAAGGATTTTAGTTGGACTCCTCGCCTTTCCTTATCTTCTATTTCCTCTTGGTTTCCCTACGAATGGCCGAAAAATGTCCAAACTTATTAACAACTCAACTTAAATATAGATAACCAGTTTATTTTAAAAACCAGTATTTATTGATTAGAATAATTGAAATTATTTATTCTTGTTAACGTTTTGAGAAAAACACTTGTTCATAATAATCAAACCATTTTTTTTTTCAAACGATTATGATTTAATGCTATTTTATAATAAAGATAGCTCAAAATAGTTTATTTGGTACGCGTGGAAAATTAATTGTGTAACCTGTTGGTTAAGAAGCATATGAATTGTGTATATACAAAAGATATACACAATTCACATGCTTAGTTAATACTATACGACAAAATTACTTATAGTACACCATACACTCCAATGTTGTATTACGAATAAAAATATTATAACCAACCGATTATAAACTCTTATGTAGAACTCTTAGTTTTATGTAGAAATGAACGTGGAAGGAGGTTCACAATTTACTACTGTTATATTAATATAATTCGTAACAAGGACTTATTGTTAGTGGATCGATAGTCAAAGGTATAAAAGAGGTAGCTGATATTACAATTTTAAATCTAATACCTAACCTCTTTTAACATCGATTTAGTTTAAGACCGTTCACAATACCTTTTTTCGATCACCTCTAAACGATAACCCATTTTCCCTCGATTTCCATATATATTAGGTTTACTCGGCGATAGTAGCTGTATTTTCCCAAACTTGTTAACCATGTGTACATCCCTCTTTTGTTTGATCATAAATAATATTTCCTCAATGTATTGAAGACCGTTTATACTAAAAAAATTTCATACATAGAACCAGTTCGTTTTTAACTAATTATTATGATCTTAGGTTCTTAGTCTTAATGTAATGCCAGGTTTCTTTAACAAACAGTTCTTGCAGATTAAATCTAGATTGAAACAAAAACAAAGTGTATTCTGAAGATTTTAAGTAACTAGTTATAGTAAAAGGTACTTACTATTATTTGTAATAAAGGATAGTTAAATTCCTCAAATTATCATCAGTTTATGAATGGATTGATCAAAAGATATCTATATCCGAGCTGCTATTGGATATTTTTAAGATAGGATGTTTATAAAAAGAATTTAGCAAATGCAACTTGAAATTATTCATGCCATCGCAACTGCACCTGAATAATTATTAAGTCGTAGAAGTTATATTTGACTTAATATTTACCACATTTGAATGTTGAAACTTCGAATCTGTTTAGCGTATGTGTCATTCAGGGGAATTTTAAGAGAGCTGTATGTAAAATTAAGGTTTCTAACTCAGATACTTTCCGTAATTTTCCATTTATGTTTCAGGAAGTCATTTACAACACTACTTGTTGATGCGTAAATTAAAGTATTATAAATGTAACGTGATGATAGATAAAGCTCTATCAAGTTGTTGTTCAAAAGGGTTTATTAAAAGATTGTAATAAATTAATACGGTTCCAAAATATTAACGTTAACTACAAGATTTTGTTAATAACTATCACTTACTACCTTTTTTACTACTATTTTTTTCTAAAATACCGTGTTTGTAACGTATAAAAGAGTCACATTTGTAATTATACTCACATAGGCCAATATTTCAAAGCGATTTATTTATCGATTGTGGCCAAACAAACCTCTTGAAAGTAAAACAAAACTTCATCTACAATGTAAACTGCCTACAGCCGGGAAATGTTATTTCAAACACGTTTACCTAACTTTCCAAAATCCTTATATGAATAGTGTATCGTTTAAATTCACTTTTACCAACATCTTTGAGAAATGTTTAACTACGATTTAATAATAGCCGATAGTAAAAATTATTCTACTTCAATGGTGTTAAATTTCGTAGGCAGGTTTTTAATTTAAAAGTATTTGTTGAAGCATTAGTTTTCATCGGTCTTGGTTTTTTATCTCCTAATTTTTGTTGTATACTTTTCTGGAGTTTGTAGAAGGTAACACAACATCAAAATGTTTTTATTTTATTATGTCCGATATACGTCACATAATTTAGTATGGCTATCTGAATACGGATAAATAAATGAAAACTAAGTAGCCTACTAGACAAATTAAAGACACAGCCTTGAAAACTATCTTTCTTATTAATTTTCACACAAAGACTGTAGTTTTAACTTGGTCTGACTAATATGATATCATTCAGGAGTTGCCAAAACAAAAAATGTTTTGCCCTCACCATAAATCAGCCAAAACGGATTAACCTGAATAATGTGTTCATTCATCATGTTGATAAGGTGCAGATTTGGACCGGCGCCATGCTCCCATCTGTCAACTCGTGGTTCACTTTCAGTAATGCCAACTGTGCCGCGGTAAAACTGAAAATCTCTCTGCCCAGTGATAGAGGTATTATACAGTAATAATGGATTCATTCATCATGTTGATACCGTGATGGTGGTATATTATTTTATAGCTTTCATGTTAATTTCAGTAATTTATTTTAATTGTGTAACATTATTTGTTACTTATTTTCATATGGGTATTATCGTTAGAAAAACATTGTATTAATACATTCTTTTAAAAATAATTCTTGTGCCTCCTTTTGCCTTATTGCACAAGTAATAAACAGTATCAACGATGTGACACATACTTTATCCCATAAGCTTGTCAACAACCTCTATCATGGATAAGTAGTAGGTAACTGTAATATTTTTTTAGGGAAAATCGCAAACTTGCAATAACTTTTGAACCGTAATTGTTACAGCAATGGTTTGATTTTAACGGGTTGGTTTTAATCGAAACCGGCTTATTTTCCAAAATCTGATTTTGTTGTTATTTTATGGGATCTTTTAATAGGAAAATAACATAAGCTACGATAACTTTTGAACAGTAATTTTTACGGAAAAGGAATTTGTACAATTTTGTTCAAAATGTAAAGGGCTATAACATACTACATTTTTAACAAAATTGTTTGGGCCATTTTTGAGGAAACCCGTTTTTCCGTTATTTTATGGGTTTTTATGAGAAATCACTATTGAAAATAAAAATTTCGAAAATTTCATATATCCGAGCTTCTATTGGATATTTTTAAGATAGGATTTTTTTTTTTATTTAGCAAATGCAATTTGAATTTATTCATGCCATCACAACTGCACCTGAATAATTTAATAAGTCATAGAAGTTATTTGACTTAATATTTACCACATGTAAAATTTGAAACTTCGAATCTGTTTTGCGTATGTGTCATTCAGGGGAATTTTAAGAGAGCTGTAAGTAAAATTAAGGTTTCAAATTCAGATACTTTCCGGAGTTTTCCATTTATGTTTCAGGAAGTCATTTACAACACTACTTGTTGATGCGTAAATTAAAGTATTATAAATGTAACGTGATGATAGATAAAGCTCTATCAAGTTGTTGTTCAAAAGGGTTTAGTAAAAGATTGTAATAAATTAATACGGTTCCAAAATATTAACGTTAACACCAAGATTTTGTTAATACCTATCACTTACTGCCTTTTTTACTACTAATTTGTTTCTAAAATACTGAGTTTGTAACGTAAAAAAGATTCACATTTTTTAAATATACACACATAGGCCTAATATGTCAAAGCGATTTATGGCCAAACAAACCTCTTGAATGTAAAACAAAACTTCATCTACAATGTAAACTGCCTGCAGCCGGGAAATGTCATTTCAAACACGTTTACCTAACTTTCCAAAATCCTTATATGAATAATGTATCGTTTAAAATCACTTTTACCAACATCTTTGGAAATGTAAAACTACGATTAATTAATAGCCAATAGTAATAAATTATTCTTCGTCAACAGTGTCAAATTGCATAGGCATGTTTTTAATTTAAAAGTTTTTGTTAAAGCATTAGTTTTCATCGATCTTTCATTGTTTTATCTCCATTTTGTTGTTGTATACTTTTCTGGAGTTTGTAGAAGGTAACACAACATTTAAATGTGTTTATTTAATTATGTCCGATATACATCACATAATTTAGTATGGCTATCAGAATACGGAACAATAAATGAAAACTAAGTACTAGACAAATTAAAGACACAGCCTTAAAACTATCTTTCTTATTTATTTTCACAGAAAGACTGTAGTTTTAACTTGAGCTGTGATATTGGTCTGATTAATGTGATATCATTCAGGAGTTGTCAAAACAAAAAACGTAATGCCCTCTCCATAAATCAGCCAAAACGGATTAACCTGAATAATGTGTTTATTCATCATGTTGATAAGGTGCAGATTTGGACCGGCGCCATACTCCCATCTGTCAACTCGTGGTTCACTCTCAGTAATACCAACTGTGCCACGGTAAAAAATAAAAATCTCTCTGCCCAGTGATGAAGGTATTATACAGTAATAATGTGTTCATTCATCATGTTGATACCGTGATGGTGGTATATTATTTTATAGCTTTCATGTTAATTTCAGTAATTTATCTTCATTGTGTTACATCATTGGGTATTATGGTTAAAAACTACGTATTTATACATTCTAATAAAAATAATTCTTGTGCCTCCTTTTGCCTTATTTCACAAGAAATAAACAGTATCAACGATGTAACACATACTTTATCCCATAAGCTTGTCAACAACCTCTATCATGGGTAAGCAGTAGGTAACTGTAATAATTTTTTAGGGAAAATCGCAAAAGTTGCAATAACTTTTAAACCGTAATATTGTTACAGCATTGGTTTAATTTTAACGGGTTAGTTTTAATCAAAACCGGCTTATTTTCCAAAATCAGATTTTTTGTTATTTTATGGGATCTTTTAATAGGAAAATAACATAAGTTACGATAACTTTTGAACAGTAATTTTTACGGAAAAGGAATTTGTACAATTTTGTTCAAAATGTAAAGGGCTATAACATACTACATTTTTAACAAAATTGTTTGGGCCATTTTTGAGGAAACCCGTTTTTCCGTTATTTTATGGGTTTTTATGAAAAAACACTATTGAAAATAAAAATTTCGAAAATTTCATATATCCGAGCTTCTATTGGATATTTTTAAGATAGGATTTTTTTTTTTATTTAGCAAATGCAATTTGAATTTATTCATGCCATCACAACTGCACCTGAATAATTTAATAAGTCATAGAAGTTATTTGACTTAATATTTACCACATGTAAAATTTGAAACTTCGAATCTGTTTTGCGTATGTGTCATTCAGGGGAATTTTAAGAGAGCTGTAAGTAAAATTAAGGTTTCAAATTCAGATACTTTCCGGAGTTTTCCATTTATGTTTCAGGAAGTCATTTACAACACTACTTGTTGATGCGTAAATTAAAGTATTATAAATGTAACGTGATGATAGATAAAGCTCTATCAAGTTGTTGTTCAAAAGGGTTTAGTAAAAGATTGTAATAAATTAATACGGTTCCAAAATATTAACGTTAACACCAAGATTTTGTTAATACCTATCACTTACTGCCTTTTTACTACTAATTTGTTTCTAAAATACTGAGTTTGTAACGTAAAAAAGATTCACATTTTTTAAATATACACACATAGGCCTAATATGTCAAAGCGATTTATGGCCAAACAAACCTCTTGAATGTAAAACAAAACTTCATCTACAATGTAAACTGCCTGCAGCCGGGAAATGTCATTTCAAACACGTTTACCTAACTTTCCAAAATCCTTATATGAATAATGTATCGTTTAAAATCACTTTTACCAACATCTTTGGAAATGTAAAACTACGATTAATTAATAGCCAATAGTAATAAATTATTCTTCGTCAACAGTGTCAAATTGCATAGGCATGTTTTTAATTTAAAAGTTTTTGTTAAAGCATTAGTTTTCATCGATCTTTCATTGTTTTATCTCCATTTTGTTGTTGTATACTTTTCTGGAGTTTGTAGAAGGTAACACAACATTAAAATGTGTTTATTTAATTATGTCCGATATACATCACATAATTTAGTATGGCTATCAGAATACGGAACAATAAATGAAAACTAAGTACTAGACAAATTAAAGACACAGCCTTAAAACTATCTTTCTTATTTATTTTCACAGAAAGACTGTAGTTTTAACTTGAGCTGTGATATTGGTCTGATTAATGTGATATCATTCAGGAGTTGTCAAAACAAAAAACGTAATGCCCTCTCCATAAATCAGCCAAAACGGATTAACCTGAATAATGTGTTTATTCATCATGTTGATAAGGTGCAGATTTGGACCGGCGCCATACTCCCATCTGTCAACTCGTGGTTCACTCTCAGTAATACCAACTGTGCCACGGTAAAAAATAAAAATCTCTCTGCCCAGTGATGAAGGTATTATACAGTAATAATGTGTTCATTCATCATGTTGATACCGTGATGGTGGTATATTATTTTATAGCTTTCATGTTAATTTCAGTAATTTATCTTCATTGTGTTACATCATTGGGTATTATGGTTAAAAACTACGTATTTATACATTCTAATAAAAATAATTCTTGTGCCTCCTTTTGCCTTATTTCACAAGAAATAAACATTATCAACGATGTAACACATACTTTATCCCATAAGCTTGTCAACAACCTCTATCATGGGTAAGCAGTAGGTAACTGTAATAATTTTTTAGGGAAAATCGCAAAAGTTGCAATAACTTTTAAACCGTAATATTGTTACAGCATTGGTTTAATTTTAACGGGTTAGTTTTAATCAAAACCGGCTTATTTTCCAAAATCAGATTTTTTGTTATTTTATGGGATCTTTTAATAGGAAAATAACATAAGTTACGATAACTTTTGAACAGTAATTTTTACGGAAAAGGAATTTGTACAATTTTGTTCAAAATGTAAAGGGCTATAACATACTACATTTTTAACAAAATTGTTTGGGCCATTTTTGAGGAAACCCGTTTTTCCGTTATTTTATGGGTTTTTATGAGAAATCACTATTGAAAATAAAAATTTCGAAAATTTCATATATCCGAGCTTCTATTGGATATTTTTAGGATAGGATTTTTTTTTTATTTAGCAAATGCAATTTGAATTTATTCATGCCATCACAACTGCACCTGAATAATTTAATAAGTCATAGAAGTTATTTGACTTAATATTTACCACATGTAAAATTTGAAACTTCGAATCTGTTTTGCGTATGTGTCATTCAGGGGAATTTTAAGAGAGCTGTAAGTAAAATTAAGGTTTCAAATTCAGATACTTTCCGGAGTTTTCCATTTATGTTTCAGGAAGTCATTTACAACACTACTTGTTGATGCGTAAATTAAAGTATTATAAATGTAACGTGATGATAGATAAAGCTCTATCAAGTTGTTGTTCAAAAGGGTTTAGTAAAAGATTGTAATAAATTAATACGGTTCCAAAATATTAACGTTAACACCAAGATTTTGTTAATACCTATCACTTACTGCCTTTTTTACTACTAATTTGTTTCTAAAATACTGAGTTTGTAACGTAAAAAAGATTCACATTTTTTAAATATACACACATAGGCCTAATATGTCAAAGCGATTTATGGCCAAACAAACCTCTTGAATGTAAAACAAAACTTCATCTACAATGTAAACTGCCTGCAGCCGGGAAATGTCATTTCAAACACGTTTACCTAACTTTCCAAAATCCTTATATGAATAATGTATCGTTTAAAATCACTTTTACCAACATCTTTGGAAATGTAAAACTACGATTAATTAATAGCCAATAGTAATAAATTATTCTTCGTCAACAGTGTCAAATTGCATAGGCATGTTTTTAATTTAAAAGTTTTTGTTAAAGCATTAGTTTTCATCGATCTTTCATTGTTGTATCTCCATTTTGTTGTTGTATACTTTTTTGGAGTTTGTAGAAGGTAACACAACATTAAAATGTGTTTATTTAATTATGTCCGATATACATCACATAATTTAGTATGGCTATCAGAATACGGAACAATAAATGAAAACTAAGTACTAGACAAATTAAAGACACAGCCTTAAAACTATCTTTCTTATTTATTTTCACAGAAAGACTGTAGTTTTAACTTGAGCTGTGATATTGGTCTGATTAATGTGATATCATTCAGGAGTTGTCAAAACAAAAAACGTAATGCCCTCTCCATAAATCAGCCAAAACGGATTAACCTGAATAATGTGTTTATTCATCATGTTGATAAGGTGCAGATTTGGACCGGCGCCATACTCCCATCTGTCAACTCGTGGTTCACTCTCAGTAATACCAACTGTGCCACGGTAAAAAATAAAAATCTCTCTGCCCAGTGATGAAGGTATTATACAGTAATAATGTGTTCATTCATCATGTTGATACCGTGATGGTGGTATATTATTTTATAGCTTTCATGTTAATTTCAGTAATTTATCTTCATTGTGTTACATCATTGGGTATTATGGTTAAAAACTACGTATTTATACATTCTAATAAAAATAATTCTTGTGCCTCCTTTTGCCTTATTTCACAAGAAATAAACAGTATCAACGATGTAACACATACTTTATCCCATAAGCTTGTCAACAACCTCTATCATGGGTAAGCAGTAGGTAACTGTAATAATTTTTTAGGGAAAATCGCAAAAGTTGCAATAACTTTTAAACCGTAATATTGTTACAGCATTGGTTTAATTTTAACGGGTTAGTTTTAATCAAAACCGGCTTATTTTCCAAAATCAGATTTTTTGTTATTTTATGGGATCTTTTAATAGGAAAATAACATAAGTTACGATAACTTTTGAACAGTAATTTTTACGGAAAAGGAATTTGTACAATTTTGTTCAAAATGTAAAGGGCTATAACATACTACATTTTTAACAAAATTGTTTGGGCCATTTTTGAGGAAACCCGTTTTTCCGTTATTTTATGGGTTTTTATGAGAAATCACTATTGAAAATAAAAATTTCGAAAATTTCATATATCCGAGCTTCTATTGGATATTTTTAAGATAGGATTTTTTTTTTATTTAGCAAATGCAATTTGAATTTATTCATGCCATCACAACTGCACCTGAATAATTTAATAAGTCATAGAAGTTATTTGACTTAATATTTACCACATGTAAAATTTGAAACTTCGAATCTGTTTTGCGTATGTGTCATTCAGGGGAATTTTAAGAGAGCTGTAAGTAAAATTAAGGTTTCAAATTCAGATACTTTCCGGAGTTTTCCATTTATGTTTCAGGAAGTCATTTACAACACTACTTGTTGATGCGTAAATTAAAGTATTATAAATGTAACGTGATGATAGATAAAGCTCTATCAAGTTGTTGTTCAAAAGGGTTTAGTAAAAGATTGTAATAAATTAATACGGTTCCAAAATATTAACGTTAACACCAAGATTTTGTTAATACCTATCACTTACTGCCTTTTTTACTACTAATTTGTTTCTAAAATACTGAGTTTGTAACGTAAAAAAGATTCACATTTTTTAAATATACACACATAGGCCTAATATGTCAAAGCGATTTATGGCCAAACAAACCTCTTGAATGTAAAACAAAACTTCATCTACAATGTAAACTGCCTGCAGCCGGGAAATGTCATTTCAAACACGTTTACCTAACTTTCCAAAATCCTTATATGAATAATGTATCGTTTAAAATCACTTTTACCAACATCTTTGGAAATGTAAAACTACGATTAATTAATAGCCAATAGTAATAAATTATTCTTCGTCAACAGTGTCAAATTGCATAGGCATGTTTTTAATTTAAAAGTTTTTGTTAAAGCATTAGTTTTCATCGATCTTTCATTGTTGTATCTCCATTTTGTTGTTGTATACTTTTCTGGAGTTTGTAGAAGGTAACACAACATTAAAATGTGTTTATTTAATTATGTCCGATATACATCACATAATTTAGTATGGCTATCAGAATACGGAACAATAAATGAAAACTAAGTACTAGACAAATTAAAGACACAGCCTTAAAACTATCTTTCTTATTTATTTTCACAGAAAGACTGTAGTTTTAACTTGAGCTGTGATATTGGTCTGATTAATGTGATATCATTCAGGAGTTGTCAAAACAAAAAACGTAATGCCCTCTCCATAAATCAGCCAAAACGGATTAACCTGAATAATGTGTTTATTCATCATGTTGATAAGGTGCAGATTTGGACCGGCGCCATACTCCCATCTGTCAACTCGTGGTTCACTCTCAGTAATACCAACTGTGCCACGGTAAAAAATAAAAATCTCTCTGCCCAGTGATGAAGGTATTATACAGTAATAATGTGTTCATTCATCATGTTGATACCGTGATGGTGGTATATTATTTTATAGCTTTCATGTTAATTTCAGTAATTTATCTTCATTGTGTTACATCATTGGGTATTATGGTTAAAAACTACGTATTTATACATTCTAATAAAAATAATTCTTGTGCCTCCTTTTGCCTTATTTCACAAGAAATAAACAGTATCAACGATGTAACACATACTTTATCCCATAAGCTTGTCAACAACCTCTATCATGGGTAAGCAGTAGGTAACTGTAATAATTTTTTAGGGAAAATCGCAAAAGTTGCAATAACTTTTAAACCGTAATATTGTTACAGCATTGGTTTAATTTTAACGGGTTAGTTTTAATCAAAACCGGCTTATTTTCCAAAATCAGATTTTTTGTTATTTTATGGGATCTTTTAATAGGAAAATAACATAAGTTACGATAACTTTTGAACAGTAATTTTTACGGAAAAGGAATTTGTACAATTTTGTTCAAAATGTAAAGGGCTATAACATACTACATTTTTAACAAAATTGTTTGGGCCATTTTTGAGGAAACCCGTTTTTCCGTTATTTTATGGGTTTTTATGAGAAATCACTATTGAAAATAAAAATTTCGAAAATTTCATATATCCGAGCTTCTATTGGATATTTTTAAGATAGGATTTTTTTTTTATTTAGCAAATGCAATTTGAATTTATTCATGCCATCACAACTGCACCTGAATAATTTAATAAGTCATAGAAGTTATTTGACTTAATATTTACCACATGTAAAATTTGAAACTTCGAATCTGTTTTGCGTATGTGTCATTCAGGGGAATTTTAAGAGAGCTGTAAGTAAAATTAAGGTTTCAAATTCAGATACTTTCCGGAGTTTTCCATTTATGTTTCAGGAAGTCATTTACAACACTACTTGTTGATGCGTAAATTAAAGTATTATAAATGTAACGTGATGATAGATAAAGCTCTATCAAGTTGTTGTTCAAAAGGGTTTAGTAAAAGATTGTAATAAATTAATACGGTTCCAAAATATTAACGTTAACACCAAGATTTTGTTAATACCTATCACTTACTGCCTTTTTTACTACTAATTTGTTTCTAAAATACTGAGTTTGTAACGTAAAAAAGATTCACATTTTTTAAATATACACACATAGGCCTAATATGTCAAAGCGATTTATGGCCAAACAAACCTCTTGAATGTAAAACAAAACTTCATCTACAATGTAAACTGCCTGCAGCCGGGAAATGTCATTTCAAACACGTTTACCTAACTTTCAAAAATCCTTATATGAATAATGTATCGTTTAAAATCACTTTTACCAACATCTTTGGAAATGTAAAACTACGATTAATTAATAGCCAATAGTAATAAATTATTCTTCGTCAACAGTGTCAAATTGCATAGGCATGTTTTTAATTTAAAAGTTTTTGTTAAAGCATTAGTTTTCATCGATCTTTCATTGTTTTATCTCCATTTTGTTGTTGTATACTTTTCTGGAGTTTGTAGAAGGTAACACAACATTAAAATGTGTTTATTTAATTATGTCCGATATACATCACATAATTTAGTATGGCTATCAGAATACGGAACAATAAATGAAAACTAAGTACTAGACAAATTAAAGACACAGCCTTAAAACTATCTTTCTTATTTATTTTCACAGAAAGACTGTAGTTTTAACTTGAGCTGTGATATTGGTCTGATTAATGTGATATCATTCAGGAGTTGCCAAAACAAAAAACGTAATGCCCTCTCCATAAAGGTCGATTCACACACATCAGTTACGGCACGTCACAGTAAAGTCACTTCAGGCACGTCACAGTTATCAAAAATATTCTTTGATGGATTTTCTATTGCGCTATCTACACTCATCCGTTGCAGTCCCGTCAGTCACTCTGCTGGCATCCGTCAGTCAATTTCAGATTTCTTTCCAACGATACTTTTTGATTCTTCGGACGCCTGACGGAACTGTTTGAGGTTAGAAAATAGTGTTATTGTTGTTAAAATGGTTGCGTTTGTATTTTGAGTACTGTTTGTAACAATCAACAAGATGGACAATGATAATTTAATAGAATATAGGTTTAAAATTTAAATTTTTTGACTGTAAATTACTGTAAATATTAGCGACGGAAGACTGACTGAAACCAACTGACGGACAATTGACTGGGAAATTGCGGATGCAACTGTGACTGGACTGTAACTGGACTGCAACTGCACTGTAACGGAACTGTGACTGGACTGATGTGTGTGAATCGACCTTAAATCAGCCAAAACGGATTACCCTGAATAATGTGTTCATTCATCATGTTGATAAGGTGCAGATTTGGACCGGCGCCATGCTCCCATCTGTCAACTCGTGGTTCACTCTCAGTAATACCAACTGTGCCGCGGTAAAAAATAAAAATCCATCTGCCCAGTGATGAAGGTATTATACAGTAATAATGGGTTCATTCATCATGTTGATACCGTGATGGTGGTATATTATTTTATAGCTTGCATGTTAATTTCAGTAATTTATTTTCATTGTGTAACATTATTTGTTACTAATTTTCATATGGGTATTATGGTTAGAAAAACATTGTGTTTATACATTCTTATAAAAATAATTCTTGTGCCTCCTTTTGCCTTATTTCACAAGTAATAAACAGTATCAACGATGTGACACATACTTTCTCCCATAAGCTTGTCAACAGCCTCTATCATGGGTAAGCAGTAGGTAACTGTTTACAGTACTGTTTACAGTTTACAGTACTACATTTTTATCAAAAAATTTGGGCCATTTTTGAGGAAACCCGTTTTCCGTTATTTTATGGATTTTTATGAAAAATCACTATTGAAAATAAAAATTTCGAAAAAATTTAAAAACACCTGGATGGATTAGTATACATACAAAATTTTATCAAAATCAGACTACAGGT
Organism: Macrosteles quadrilineatus; assembly: GCF_028750875.1. Taxonomy (NCBI): domain Eukaryota; kingdom Metazoa; phylum Arthropoda; class Insecta; order Hemiptera; family Cicadellidae; genus Macrosteles; species Macrosteles quadrilineatus. Next base: position 68,486,191 of record NW_026542598.1, on the reverse strand, counting down.
GTGGTCTGTAGCTCTGTACACATTCATACACACCCACGTACACGCACACAGACATCACTTCGAAAACCACTTTTTTGGGTTAAGGAGGCCCAAAACGGATATATCCACTCAAAACTCAATCTCGAAAATTTTTACGAAAACAATACTTTCTCCATATACTATGTATATAAGGAGAAAGTAAAAATCTAAATATTTCATCTATTTACATTAGATTTTTTATCTTTAAGTCGTTAGATCAGAAATTTCAAAAACTTAAACTATTCTCAACATTTATTTCATAAAATGAGCCATCTATAATATTAAAACGAAACAGTGTTTTTTTATTTCACGATTCTGAATCAACCACTCGACGGATTTTCATGATTTTTGTGTTGAAAGAAAGATAATTTTGAGAACTAGGGAATGTCGAAGCCATAATTTTAGTTTAGGGTCCCAGTTTTTTAGAAATTAAGTTTTAATTTTTAAAAAGTCTAGCAGCCGACGCTAAGATTCTAAACTAGCTTTTGGCATAAAATAATTTGCTTAACATAACAGCTGTAAACATTCAGCTTTTGTGTCACAAATTCAGCATTTGGATAAAAACATGGATAAAAATGTAAATACATACTGAGGGTTGACTTATTTATACTATGTGTAATGCTAATCATTGATACGTTCAATTCTTTTGTAAGAGGATGACAGATTAATTTAATATACATAGTAAAATACTAGGATGTTCAAATTATTTTTTAAAGCAATCTTTGTAATCTTCAATTTGTTTTAGAGCAATATAATTTGTTTTAACTAACAGCTGGTTAAATAAAAATGCCCTATTAGAACTATGAGGTTATTTACTCTGATTTTGTCATTGATTATTAGAAATAGGTAAGATTAGTAGACCACCGAGAAAAGTAACACCATCGATGTGTACAAGTCGTACACGAGTTAAATGAAAAAGATTTGCAAATTATTTTACTGCTCAACTTTTTTGGAAAGGGTAGGAAAATCACAATTTTTACATGTTTTAATTCGTCTTGGCAGCTTTTTGTTTACAATCAATGTTTTTGAATGCTTGAACTTTGTTTGGATTAGGCCCGGAAATATTGATGTCATAAAGATGGAGATCAAGAATCCTCAGGAATACGATTTTAAATTACCACCACAACCTCAGACGGGTTTTATCCAAAGATATACAGATGAATGCTATAAATTGAACACAACGTCATAATTTATCAACTCATTCAACTTATTTATTTAGCAATTGGTGCAGTGAAATTGACATAAAGGATGTGTGTGGACGATTCGTTTAATGATGTCAGGACACCAACGTTATAATTATGTGTACTGTGAATTTTATTGGATGTTTTCGTTTTATTTTAGGGAGTTTCAACTCAGACCTACTGAAAATTGTGTATAGTATGAGTAATTGCATTGTGGTAATATTGATTATGGAAGAGGTAGGTATGCGATGGAAGGTGATATCATTGACTAGGCCTATACACTTCTCAATTGATAATTACTCATTCTACTGTAGGCTGCAATAAAAATTTTCTTTATACGTGTAAACTAGCTATTCTGAATTATAGGCCTAAACCGTTTTAACTGACAACTCCCGTACGTAGGACGGGCTAACACCTCGTCTATAACATTAAAAAAAAAACATGGTTTTTTTATTTCACGATTCTGAATCAACCACTTGACGGATTTTCATTTTTTTATTTCACGATTCTGAATCAACCACTTGACGGATTTTCATGATTTTTGTGTTGAAAGAAAGATAATTTTGAGAACTAGGGAATGTCGAAGCCATAATTTTAATTAAGGGTCCCAGTTTTTTAGAAATTAAGTTTTAATTTTCAAAAAGTCTAGCAGCCGACGGACGAGTTAAAGTCGTTTTAGTGGTGGTTTAACTAACAGCTGGTTTCTAACTGTCATTGAAATGTTTATGTTACAAGTTGTTTGTATACAAAAATATTGATCCAGAGTTTGCCTACACATTATTTCACTTTAAAATGCAGTTTATTACCTACCGTAAAAGATCTATGTTATCAGGAGATTGTGTAATTTCGAACTAAACATTTTAAACGTATAATCAAGTTTTGTCATACATGCAATCCGTCTAAGTATAAGTGCTTAATCCTTTAAGATATAAGTGGTTTACGTGTTGATACATCTTTTTCTAGATGTTTGAATATAAGTATGACCGCATACAGTACACATGAAAATGTCAACCGGTGTAGTAGGTCTCCAGAAAACTGACCAGTAAGCTGCAGGGTGTCAGTAGAGACCAAAATTGATTCAGACCATATCATAACCATCCCAGTAGTACTGTATGATTCAGAAACTTGATAAAGGGGTACATTCCAAAAGGCTCAGATCTCGGATGGGCTGGGCAGGCTTTGCATGGCGGAGAGAAGATACTTCAACTTTTAAAAGTGTATTCCAATGAGTACTACAAGGTAGACGACCACTTGGAAGACCAAGTAATGAAAGAAATCTTCAGACCGGTATCTTCCTTAGAAATGGCAGAGGATAGAAGAGAACGGGAGGCCAGGATCATTTTAGAGGTTTCAGTGACCAAGGTGGTAAAATAAGGTACGGTAAGTGATAGTAGGCCTATGCAGTGGAAGGTGGTATGTAGCTACTGTACTCAAAGCCAGTGTGTGTGAATCGGCCACCAAGTTGTAAACTAGCTGTTCTGAATAATATACAGTTTTAATTGACTACTCGATTCCCGTACGTAGGACGGGCCAAAAAGCTCGTCTATAATATTAAAACGAAACAGTGTTTTTTTATTTCACGATTCTGAATCAACCACTCGACGGATTTTCATGATGTTTGTGTTGAAAGAAAGATAATTTTGAGAACTAGGGAATGTCGAAGCCATAATTTTAGTTTAGGGTCCCAGTTTTTTAGAAATTAAGTTTTAATTTTTAAAAAGTCTAGCAGCCGACACTAAGATTCTAAACTAGCTTTTGGCATAAAATAATTTGTTTAACATAACAGCTGTAAACATTCAGCTTTTGTGTCACAAATTCAGCATTTGGATAAAAATGTTAAGACATACTTAGGGTTGGCTTATTTATACTATGTGTAATGCTAATCATTGATACGTTCAATTCTTCTGTAAGAGGATGACAGATTGATTAAATTATACATAGGAAAATACTAGGATGTTCAAATTATATTTTAAAGCAATCTTTGTAATCTTCGATTTGTCTTAGAGCAATATAATTTGTTTTAACTAACAGCTGGTTAAATATAAACTATGGAACTATGAGGTTATTTTATTTACTCTTATTTTGTCATTGATTATAGGAAATAAGTAAGATTAGTAGATATAATTAGACCACAGTTTAAAATAGTTTAGACCAAAATTAATTAAACCACAGTACAAATCGAGGCTCTGTACACGAATCTTAATAAAAAAGGATAAATGTAAATTATTTTACTGCTCCACTTTTCAAGGAAAGAATAGAAAAATAACAATAATTACATGTTTTAATTCTTCATGGTAGCTTTTTGTTACAATTAATGTTTGTCTGCTTTAACTTTGTTTGGATTAGGCCCGGAAATATTGATGTCATAAAAATAAGATGAAGAATAATCAGGAATCACGATTTTTAATTACCACCACAACCTCAGCCGGGTTTTATACAAAGATAAACAGATGGATGACATAGATTGAACACAACGTCAAAATTGATCTAGGATACGGCAATTAGACAAACCATCCTTTTATGAAATCGTGTTCAGTTGTGGTTACGTTTGGGGGCGCCTATATCAGCGCCCCCAAACGTGAAAATATCACTTTTATTTCAACTATGAATATATTGTAGTTTAAATTAACTAATAAAAAAAAAATGAAATTACGAAGGAAATTACGATGTACATTTATTCAATGAAGGGGGGTAATTATCAAGGATAGAACTGATAACGGTATGGATAGTAAACATTGACAATTACGTCATTAGCTTTACTAGCGTGTTTACTTTTTATATTCCTGCTACATGTGACCAGTTCTTTTTTCAAATGAATGTGGTACTTTCCTGTTAAAGGGAACATTCATTATTATCGATGATTTATTTTCGATATATCGATAGTTTTGTTTTCCATCCGGTATATTGATAGTAACAAATTGAAACATATCAGCTGACAAGTACGATATAGGATACAGTAAATAAATATTGTTCAGTATCAACAAACAATTAAAAAAAACATTAGCCTATATTAAAATGAAACTGTTCTAAACTAACCTAACCAACCAAACTTGCTGTAACATTTCAAAAATCCGTTTGATAGCCTATTCCCCATATGCCTTTTCTCTTCTGTTATCAAATGGAATTTTGAAACGGTAACTTAGCCTATACAGCAAGTTTGGTTAGTTATGTTAGGTTAGTTTAGAATAGTTTCATGTCCTAATCCAATGTATAGGCTATTATTTTTGCCTAGACAAGGTTAGTTCTTAATTTGTAATTTAAATGCGTTTGAAGATATTAAAACAGATGGAATACCAATCGTGAAGTAAAACAAAAATATCGATATATCGAAAATAAATCATCGATAATAATGAATGTTCCCTTTAACAGGAAAGTACTGTGAGGAAGTTTCCTCCAGAGCACTAGGCCTTATCAAGGGTGGTAAGGGTCGATAAGTGAAAGACTCTGGGTATCTCAAACTTCCATTTTATTCCCTGATATCCTTATCCTAACACATATGTTTATATATACAATATTATATACAGTCTTGATCCTGGGTCCGTAGTCCTCCTACCAGGCAGTGTCTCCGGGCTCGTATTCAGGGGTTGGGCAGAGGTTGGATCAAGTCTTGCTTGCGCCCTTACTGGCCGGGTGGTCTACGACACTCCTAAAAGATATCCGTGTGGGTCCGCGGTCTAGATCCTTGGCACCTTCACCCCGGAATCCTCGGTCCCCTAGCTGCTGCTCTCCACTGGAGACGGTTCTGGCTTTCCAAGCACAGAAGTCAAGCTGGGCCGGTTTAATGTGCTACTGCTCTCCACTGGAGACGGTTCTGGCGTCACTTGCTCAGAAGTTAGCACTCTCTAGGCAGTCTACTCGGTCTGCAGTCCGACGTAAACTCCTTCAACACTTAGCGTATACCTATGTATATGCTTTAAAGGTGGTGGGGGACTCCAAAGTCCTCCCCTCCACCTACGACTACGGACCCGCGGGCTCAACACGCCCATGCGAGGGTGTCGGTGGCTCAACACGCCCGTCCGACAGTGCTGGTGGCTCAACACGCCCGTCCAGCGGTACCCGTGGCTCAACACGCCCATCAGGTGTCCCGCGGGCTCAACACGCCCATGCGGGGTGTCGGGGGCTCAACACGCCCATCCGACGGTGCTGGTGGCTCAACACGCCCGTCCAGCGTACCCGGGGCTCAGCACGCCCATCAGGTAACTCGCGGGCTCAACACGCCCATGCGAGGGTGCCGGGGGCTCAACACGCCCGTCCGACGGTGCCGGGGGCTCAACACGCCCGTCCAGCGTACCTGTGGCTCAGCACGCCCATCAGGTGTCTCGCGGGCTCAACACGCCCATGCGAGGGTGCCGGGGGCTCAACACGCCCGTCCGACGGTGCCCGGGGCTCAACACGCCCATCAGGCCCCACACCGGTGGCTCAGCACGCCCATCCGGCGGGGTCAGGCCCGAAGGCCCAACTGACTTCTCGGTGCCAAACACCCTGGTTAAGTACCCGCCGAATGGTACCCAAGAGGTGGGGGTGAGTACCTTACCACCCCCATCGGAGCATCTCTCCCCTCCATTGGAGTCATTTCGATGTCTCCGAGTACCTTTGTATCTTTAACCTCAAAAATTCTCTTGGGAGTTAAAAACACTTCTTTACAGTACCATGAAGGTTATTTGAATCAAACAGCTGTTTCAAAACAAACTGTTATTGTTTTTACTTTTCTTTGATTAGCTTAGCAATTAATGCAGTGAAATTGATATAAAGGATAGGTGTGACGATTAGTTTTGATGTTAGGACACCAAAGTTAAATTATGTGTATTGTGAATTTTATTTCATATTATTGTTTTATTTTAGGTCGTTTCTATTCGGACCTACTGTAAATTGTGTATAGTATTTGTATTGTGCTGATAATAATTATGGAAGAGGCAGGTATGCTATGGAAGCTGGTATCGTTTACTAGGTCTATACACTTCTCAATTGACTATTACTCTCTCTACTGTAGGCCACGATTACTGTAGGCTACTTATAATCAGTGTGCGTCTGTGCGAATCGGCTGCAAATCTCACTTCGACGCTTTTCACATCGTAAAAATTGCAGAATTGCTGTTTTATTGTAAAATTATTGGATTTAAAATGCATATTGTTCAGGCCTATGATTCCACATATTTGGTCACACAACATTTGTTTACAAGATGATTTTTCACATTAACACTGCAAGAAACTTTGTCTTTATATGTGTAAACTAGCTGATCTGAATTATTGTACACGGTTTTAACTGACTACTGAATTCCCGTACGTAGGACGGGCTTACACCTCGTTCTTAATTAATTTCAGGTATAAAAATTGAAATGGCCGCCATTTTGAAATTTCACCTCGGACCCGAGTTAGTGTTTTACCAACATAGGTCTCCTTACCCTTTAAAATATATAACAAGTTTCATAAAATCGGTTGGAATAATAAAAAGATAAAAATATTTATGTAAACAAAATTGCCAACGTATTGCCAATGAAGCGTTTACGGGAAAACTTACTCGTGATTCTCACTTTATTTTGACCCGTAGATATATTTCCCCGGGTCTAGCTGTTTACTTACGAGAGATCCGTAAATGGTGATCGAGGGATGATGATGGGTTGTCGTATTGATGGGTAATCGTCAAGATGAGGTGGTAGTGCTTTACAAAAAGGATTTGCATTCAATCTAGAAATTGTGTATCCCCCCATGAACTTGCCGGCATCTTAAAGAAAGTTAAATATTACTAGCCTATAAAAACATTATACCTAAAGTTATTTATGGTACTTTTTCCTAGATTTTATGAGACGAAAACAAAATACTGTAGTATCTTTAAAATGTTCATTTGTAAAAACTTGTTTTTATTTTTATCTTTATTTTCATGTATTTATTGAAAAATATCATACATCAAATTGAAAAAATAAAAATTCTTTAGTTTATAAGAACGTTTGTCACTACATGTCGGCATAAAGTTGCTTTTAATGTTTAAACTGTTTTTAATCTGTTTTACACTGAAGAGAATAATGTTTTGCTGTGATACAGGCTAGGTCAACAGTTACCCTGAATAACATATGTCAACAAACAGTGGGAACACATCACTTATATCGTGGTTAGTGGCTTATGAAACTCTGTGAAGATAAAACTTGTTTATGGCAAGATAATTGTGAGGTCGAGCCTTTTTGGGAGGATATTGAGATTTATCTACCATAGACGAGGTTCTAGATTTCCTGTGGGAATTAATGTTAATTAAATTTCTGGACGATGCATCTGAGTGAAAGCTTCCAAGATCACTCTTTAATTTAGTTTTTAACGGAATTTAAGTTTGTACCAGTAGCTCTATCAGGAGGATTACGAAATGTTGGTAAAGGTTAGCAAGATGGTCTAGTGGTAAAGCTCAGGACATCAGTCCCCGAGGTCCCGGGATCGAATCCTGTCAGTCACCAAATGAGTATAAGTGATAATGACGCGAGCCCCTCTACACCTAGCTTGAAGTGATGTAGAGTGGAAAACGATTTCGGACTTTTTTATTTCTTTAGGTTCTACCCCAGAATTTTTTCCACATTATTTCATGTTGCTCCAATTTCATAAGTATTGCAATTTCAGTTAACACAATGACTTTTACAAAACAATGTTATATTAGGTTTTTACTGAATACAACCTTCAGTTTAAAGCAATCTGAAATTGTAAGGACAGCTCTAACTCCCGCAATGAAAATATATTGAAGTGAGCAATGAACATCTCATAGTTGATGGCGACAGCGACACCGTTCTCAGAGTTATATTGAACAGCCGCCATTGTAGTTTGAACACAACATGTGGTGAATGGGACGACATACAATGGTCTCTGCGGTTAGTTATTGGGGGACACGTTTTGGAGCGATTTCAGAGATAATTAGCTAAACAATCGGCTAATTTCAAATGTATGTTTGTTTACGGTTTATTTAAGGTATTTTCTTATGAAACTAGAGGATACGCAATTTATTCATAGCTCTACTCACCATCATCCTTTGAAATGGCTTTTTTTATTTATGAGTATCTTAAAATTTATATATTTTACGGTTAGTATTATAAATAATAGTCGCCAACCAGTTAATTTAGGTAATCATAATTGTTTGATTTATTTATTATTGTAAGACTTTATAAAATGGACACTTTCACAACAATGATTTCCTTTAAAAAAAACACACTATATTTAGGCTATTGTATTTATGGTTGGCTTACTAAGCTAATGTATTTAATATTTACGTTTATTATACTCATTTAAGTTCATTTCATTTAGGTCTTGGTGTGAAAACTAAGTTTAAAACTAAATTGGACGTCTTGTGGTATTTCCCGCTTCCATATTTTCAATAAAGAAGAATCTTCATCATATTTTTCCGTTAAAATAAAATGTTTGGTAAAAATGGAAAAATTGATGTAATTATGAGTATAAAACAAAAAAAAACAAAGTGTATTCTGAAAAATTTAAGTAACTAGTTATAGTAAAAGGTACTTACTATTATTTGTAATAAAGGAAAGTTAAATTCCTCAAATTATCATCAGTTTATGAATGGATTTATCAAAAGATATCTATATCCGAGCTGCTATTGGATATTTTTAAGATAGGATGTTTTTAAAAAGACAAATGCAATTTGAAATTATTCATGCCATCGCAACTGCACCTGAATAATTTAATAAGTCGTAGAAGTTATATTTGACTTAATATTTACCACATGTGAAAGTTGAAACTTCGAATCTGTTATGCGTATGTGTCATTCAGGGGAGTTTTAAATTTCATAGGCATGTTTTTAATTTAAAAGTATTTGTTGAAGCATTAGTTTGCATCGATCTTTCATTGTTTTGTTTTCATTGTCTTTGATCTCCATTTTGTTGTTGTATACTTTTCTGGAGTTTGTAGAAGGTAACACAACATTCAAATGTTTTTATTTAATTATGTCCGATATACATCACATAATTTAGTATGGCTATCAGAATACGGATCAATAAATGAAAACTAAGTACTAGATAAATTAAAGACACAGCCTTAAAACTGTCTTTCTCATTTATTTTCATACAAAGTCTGTAGTTTTAACTTGAGCTGTGATATTGGTCTGGCTAATGTGATATCATTCAGCTGTTGCCAAAACAAAAAAACGTAATGCCCTCTCCATAAATCAGCCAAAACGGATTAACCTGAATAATGTGTTCATTCATCATGTTGATAAGGTGCAGATTTGGACCGGCGCCATGCTCCCATCTGTCAACTCGTGGTTTACTCTCAGTAATACCAACTGTGCCACGGTAAAAAACTAAAAAAATCTCTCTGCCCAGTGATAGAGGTATTATACTATAATAATTTTTTTATTCATCATGTTGATAAGGTGCAGATTTGGACCGGCGCCATGCTCCCATCTGTCAACTCGTGGTTCACTCTCAGTAATACCAACTGTGCCGCGGTAAAAAATAAAAATCTCTCTGCCCATTGATGGAGGTATTATACAGTAATAATGGGTTCAATCATCATGTTGATACCGTGATGGTGGTATATTATTTTATAGCTTTCATGTTAATTTCAGTAATTTATTTTCATTGTGTAACATTATTTGTTACTAATTTTCATATGGCTATTATGGTTAGAAAAACATTGTATCTATACATTCTTATAAAAATAATTCTTGTGCCTCCTTTTGTCTTATTTCACAAGTAATAAACAGTATCAACGATGTGACACATACTTTCTCCTATAAGCTTGTCAACAGTATTTAGCACTATAAGCTTGTTGAACCGTAATTGTTACAGCAATGGTTTAATTTTAACGGGTTAGTTTTAATCGAAACTGGCTTATTTTCAAAAATAAGATTTGTTGTTATTTCAGTTAACACAATGACTTTTACAAAACAATGTTATATTAGGATTTTACTAGGATCTTTTAATAGGAAAATAACATATACTACGATAACTTTTGAACAGTAATTTTTACGGAAAAGGAATTTGTACAATTTTGTTCAGAATCTAAAGAACTATAACATACAACATTTTTATCAAAATTGTTTGGGCTATTTTTGAGGAAACCCGTTTTTTCCGTTGTTTTATGGGTTTTTATGAAAACTCATTATTGAAAATAAAAATTTCAAAAAAATTGAAAAACACCTGGATGGATTAGTATACATACAAAATTTCATCAAAATCAGAATACAGGTGTGGTCTGCAGCTCTGTACACATCCATACACACACAGGTACACCCACACACACACACACACACACACACACACACACAAACACAGACATCACTTCAAAAACCACTTTTTTGGGTTAAGGGGGGCCTAAAACGGATATATCCACTCAAAACTCAATCTCGAAAATTTTTACGAAAACAATACTTTCTCCATATACTATGTATAGGGGGAGAAAGTAAAAATCAAGATATTTTATCTTTCGCTAGATCAGAAATTTAAAATGCTTATTAAAAACTATTCTCAACATTTTTTCATAAAATGAGCCATTCATGATTAATTTCAGTTATAAAAATTGAAATGGCCACCATTTTGAAATTTCAACTTGAACCGAGTTAGTGTTAAACTAATATAGGTCTCCTTACCCTTTAAAATATATACCAAGTTTCATAAAATCTGTTGGAATAATTAAAAGATAAAAATATTTATGTAAACAAAATTGCTAACGTATTGATGTATATCTGATTAATGAAGCGTTTACGGAAAACTTACTCGTAATTTTCACTTTATTTTGACCCGTAGAACTATTTCCCCGGGCCTACTTGCGTAAATGGTGATCGAGGGATGATGATGGGTATCGTCAAGTTGAGATGGTAGTGCTTAACAAAAAGGATTTGCATTCAATCTAGAAATTATGTATCCCCCCATGAACTTGTCGGCATCTTTAAGAAAGTGAAATATTACTAGCCTATAGAAACATCATACCTACAGTTATTTATGGTACTTTTTCTTATACTTTAATGAGACGAGAGCAAAATACTGTAGTATCTTTAAAACAGTCATTTCTAAAAACTTGTTTTTATTTTTATCTTTATATTCATATATTTATTAAAAAATATCATACATCAAATTGAAAAAATAAAAATTCTTTAGTTTATAAGATCGTTTGTCACTACATGTCGGCATAAGGTGCTTTTAATGTTTAAACTGTTTTTAATCTGTTTTACACTGAATAGAATAATATTTTGCTGTGATACAGGCTAGGCCAACAGTTGCCCTGAATAACATAGTGGGAACACATCACTTAAATATCGTGGTTAGTGGCTTATGAAACTCTGTGAAGATAAAACCTGTTTATGGCAAGATAATTGTGAGGTCGAGCCTTTTTGGGAGGATATTGAGATTTATCTACCACAGACGAGGTTCAAGATTTCCTGTGGGAATTAATATTAATAAAATTTCTGGACGATGCAACTGGGTGAAAACTTTGAAGATCACTCTTTAATTTAGTTTTTTTAACGGAATTTAAATTTGTACCGATAGCTCTTATTAGGATTACGAAATGTTGGTAAAGGTTAGCAAGATGGTCTAGTGGTAAAGCTCAGGACATCAGTCCTCGAAGTCCCGGGATCCAATCCTGTCAGTCGCCAAATGAGTCAACCCAAGTGATAACGCGAAACCCCTACACCTAGCCTGAAGTGATGTGGAGTGGAAGACAATTTCGGATTAGAACGTAGAAAAATAGAAAAGACTAATGATAAGTTAGTATATTTCTTAAAATTAAAAACTCAAAACCGAAGCTCGTAAACATTGTAATATCTTTACAATGTATTGTAAGCATATGAAAATACGCGTTATTTCTTTAACGTGGTCACGAATCTGCTGTAATTTTTAAACAGATACGTCGAGTAACTGTCAACATGGAATTAAAAGTACAATTTACATAATATCAAGTTAGCGACTAGGTATTTGTTCAAGAGCTTCGTTTTGAGGTTTCAATTTTAAATAATATCTTAACATACTATTTCGGATTTTTTTCTTTAGGTTCTACCCCGGAATTGTTTTCCGCATTATTTCATGTTGCTCCAATTTGGTAAGTATTGCAATTTTAGTTAACACAATGACTTTTAAGAAGCAATGTTATATTAGGATTTTTACTTAATTAAATACCACCTTCAGTTTAAAGTAATCTGAAATGGTAAGGACAGCTCTAACTCTCGCAATGAAAATATATTAAAGTGAGCAATGAACATCTCATGGTTGATGGCGACAGCGACACCGTTCTCAGAGTTATATTGAACAGCCGCCATTGTAGTTTGAACACAACATGTGGTGAATGGGACGACATACAATGGTCTCTGCGGTTAGTTATTGGGGGACACGTTTTGGAGCGAATCCAGAGATAATTAGCTAAACAATCGGCTCATTTCATATGTATGTTTGTTTACGATTTATTTCAGGCATTATCTTATGAAACTAGAGGATATTTAAATTATTCATAGCTCTAGGTACCCATCATCCTTTGAAATGGCATTTTTATTTATTTTTGAATATCTTAAAATGAATATATTTTAAATTTGATATTATAATAGTCACCAACTAGTTAATTTAGGGAATCATAATTGTTTGATTTGTTTATTATTGTAAGACTTTTTGCAAGCGACACTTTCACAGCAATGATTTCCTTAAAACCCACTATTTTTTAGGCTATTGTATTTATTAGGTTGGCCTACTAAGCTAATGTATTTAACATTTACGTTTATTATACTCATTTAAGCTCATTTCATTTAGGTTTAGGTCTGTGAAAGCTAAGTTTAAAACTAAATTTGACGTCTTATGGTATTTCCCCCTTCCATATTTTCAATAAAGAAGAATCTTCATCATATTTTTCCGTTAAAGTAGGATGTTTGGTAAAAATATCTAAACTAATTGTAATTGTTAGTATAGTTACAGATTTACAAAGAGCTTTTAGCCTGCAATCAACTTTAGTGTAGATAACTACTTTTAAAGCCAAGAAAAGTTGAGGATAAAGTATAAAGAAACGTGAGGAGTTTGGCTCTAATCTTATAATCCGACAAGATATATGGGAACTACTGTATGGGGATAACAATGTTGGTGGGCAAAGAACACTGTACTTTACAGGATTGAGACCGTCAGTCGATTTTAAAAGTGATTTTATTAAGTAAATAAAAACGAGTGTGGTAATTCAAGCTCTGTGAATAGAACTTACATTTGGATTTGTTTTCAAATTAGCTTACTTGCTGTGGAAAACCCGTAATGTGAAATAATAAAAACCAAAGTGCCCTTAAACTAATTTTTTATTTATCTTCTCCTTATAACTTTATTAATTTACATATTTATTGAAAAGGTAGCCTTAAAACTGAACAGAGCATTAAAATAAAGATATGAATACATATATGTATTTGTTAGACAAATATCACGTTTAATTATATTATTTAAGGGTTACAGAGCAAAACTAAATAAATTCACTGTACGGATGAGCGTTTTATAAAGTTAATTTACTATTCAAACTAAATATGTTATATATAGAACGTCATAAACTCCTAATGAAACTGAACCCTAATTAATTATAATGGTATATATGTTTACACGCCGTTTACTTTGTCTACGATTCCATTTAAACTCTCTTATCTTCCAATCAATATTTTATGTGTATTAGGTAAACTGTTGGACAAATTAGTGTATTCACAATTAAGAGATTTTGTAGATCGTAATGATATTATGTCTAGATACCAATCAGGTTACCGAAAGTTCTATAGTACCCAAACGGCTCTTATTAAAGTGACCGATGATATGAGAAAAGCAATAGATTGTAGACGTGTAACTGTACTTACGCTTTTAGATTTCAGTCGTGCTTTCGACTGTGTTAACCACGATTTGTTGTTGGCTATTTTAAAATCATATAATTTTAATGTTAACTCAGTTAAATGGTTTAAATCCTATTTATCTAATAGATTGCAACAGATTAAAACTCGTAGTGGAAATGTATCACAGTGGATGTTGAACTCTGTAGGGGTTCCACAAGGTTCTACATTGTCTGCTTTGTTATTTAGTTTATATATAAACAGAATTAGTAATAATATAATGTTTTGCCAAACCATGCTATATGCAGATGATGCAGATGAGTTGTGTATACATTGTGAGCTAACTAAGATTAACGAATCCATAAATATGCTTAATGCTGATTTAGAAACTATTAACATGTGGTGTAGAGACCATGGTTTGAATTTGAATGTAGGTAAGTGTAAGTCAATGATTGTAGGAAATCAGAGGTTACTAAATTCAATTATATTAGAAAATATATCTCCTTTTAAGATAAGCAATGAAGATTTAAGATTAGAGTCCGAAGTGGTTAATTTAGGTTTAATATGCAGTAACCTATCATGGAGTAGCCAAGTAAATCATGTTGTTAAGACTATTTATAAACATCGGTACCAGTTTAGACGACTCAGGTTTCAACCCTCCTTTGATATAAGAAAAAAACTTATTTCTACTCTCTCCCTGTATAATTATTATACTCCCTGTGATTGATTATGCTATTGCGTCATATTGTGATATTAATAATGAACTGACTAATTAGTTACAAAAGGCACAGAACGCTTGTATTCTGTACATATTTAGGATGAGTTATGACGAACACGTTACACCTTTTTATAAGAGGTTGGGTTGGCTCAAAGTAAAAGAAAGAAGAGAGTTAAGAGTTTTGAGTTTAGCATTTAAAACAATTAAATACTCTAAGCCTGAATACTTAAATGAATACTATCGAACATTGCATAACGTTCATCAAAGGACGACTAGATTTGGACAGGAAATCTTACAATTTCCCATTCATAGGACTCAAACATACACAAATTCCTTTATTGTGACGTCAATAAGACTTTTGAATGGACTAGACAATAGTATTAAAAGTTTAGAATCAGAAAACAGTTTTACAAAAAAGGTAAAAATGTTAATGCTGAATCGATACTAGTTAAGAACAAAACAATCTGTAAAGTAGAACATTAACTGAAACGATATTTTCTTTTTAAGTGTTGTATTATTTAGAAAGTAATGTGTAGATTACTTTAATTTTATTTTTAAATAAGAATATAGTATAATAGGTTATATTTGTGTGTTCTGTATATAGTGGTTAAACCTAAACAGTTTGTAATTTGAAAAAAAAACATTGTAAAATTGTGGAGCCTGTCCTGGCGGAAGAGTGGACCTTCGGTCTAAGCCAGGGCAGGATAAATAAATAAATTATCAAATTATCTTCAAAAATATAGTGTTAACTAACTCAAAAAATGGATACATTGATAATATATTTTAAATCTGATCATGAACAATTGTTCAAGAGAAACTGCTACTTGTATATTCAAACCCATGTTTTGACTAGTAGACCATAATATAATGCCATTACCTTCAGCCTTTAGAACTCAAACTAGGACTTAAAACTGTGACATTATATGTATTTCTTGTTGCAAAGAAACATACATAAGCACTTAAAACTTAAAGGAAAAGAATAGGTTTTTATTTTTTTATATGTATACTAGCTGTACCCGCGGGCTTTGCCCAGTTTAACTTCACAAGTGAGCTCGTTCGCATGGCTCAATCACGTCCTGGTTGAAGTTCGTTCGCTACGCTCACTCACCTTTCTGTTGGAGCTCGTTCGCTCCGCTCACTTGCCTTCAGGTTAGCTCGTTCGCTACGCTAACTCGCTTCCAGGTTGAAGTTCGTTCGCTACGCTCACTCACCTTTTGGTTGCAAATTGGCTGTAGTCATAAATTTAAAAAAAATAATAGTGCTGCACCCTGTTGGTAAACCTTGTAACTTTAATGCTAATGAACATCATAGGACAGAACCAACTTGTTTAATTGAAACAGCTTTTAAGAAATTTCTTTTAAATATGAAAAATCATAAGGGGAATGGGAAACTCCAGAGCCACTGGGGTGGAGCACGAAAGCCCGATCAGAATAAAAACTTCTCAGTTTTCCTATTGAATGCCCAAAGAATCGGTGTACCGAATTTCAGCCTTCTAGGTAAATGGGAAGTGGGAGAATTAGTGATGAGTGAGTGAGTGAGTCAGTCAGTCAGTGAGGGCTTTGCCTTTTATATATTTAGATATATCGTATCGTGTTTTTCTCTTACACCTACAGTTGTATCAAACATGGTCAAACATACGTTAACCGAATTACCATAGTGATCAAAGGATAGCGGTGTCCACAGCCAAACCAATCTAGCATTCTAATGGTTTATTGGTTTTATTTTCTGTTGAATGTTGTCACTTTTTTATTTTAATTTAAAATAATGTATATGTGTGAATAAAATTTTTGTTTCTACATAATGTTTATATTAAGCCTCTTGAACAATGTTTTCTACGAATTTCAAACATTTATACACCAAAATTTCGAAGAATCCGTTTGGAATCATGTGTTTCTGAATTCAGTATACAGTGATAAGCGTTTACCATACAGTGATGTAGCTGAAATTGTGTATTTAAGGAACACAAACATAATATGCCACAGACAATAGAATGTAATTTACATGATCTTAACTATTCCAACATATTCTTAGACCTGCCAGTGTGTAATCAGTCGTATCATGTTATTGTTATGATGGTAAATGTTATTGAACAATACACAGTTGGGGTTTGTTTGTTTGTTGTTCTACTTAGTGATGTAGGCACCTATTGTTTTATGATTTGAATATTAATTTAACACAAGACTTATTTGATTTGATTTTTGTAGAGTTGTGCTTAACACTTAACACTTTACTTAATGGTTTACATGATAAATGTGAAAAAATTATAAATTTAGAACTGTTTGACGTGTTCGAATTCTATGATGAATCACTATTTCATATACTAGCCAATGGAAATTGTATTGCAGCCCGTCAAAAATTACAACAAGAGAGGTAAGGTAAGATTTTAAATATCCATACAAGGCGGTTTCGAGATTTGACGTAATAAACAAACTATGCCCCTGATCTACTCCCTGGCTCTTTAATTTATTTATTTGTAAACGGATTCACATTTTTTACAGGAAAATAAGAGATTTCTGTGGGACATTACATATGTAGTAATAAACTACTGGGAACAACAACAAAAAACAAGAATAATACATAAGATTATCTTCATTCATCAACATTCCCTTGTCTTTGAGGTAGCTAAATAAAAATTGAAATATCATCGAAAAAATTATAAATGTAATTGACTATTTGATATATTAGCTCAGTGCTCATTGTGTCTTAGACTAAGTTCATCGTCCATTGTTCTTGGAAGCTTTATAACGTCGTCTGATAAAGACTCCTTTGTGCCAGATGACAAATGATAGTCTACATTCTCATAAGTCGCTATGTGAATAATTTAGTCTGGGATCACTCGACTACAATAATTATATCAAAAACTAATTTAGTTTGCTTAGTAGTTTCGTTATTTCAAACTATCATATATTACAAATTATTGTAAATGATCTAAATGACTAAACTATGAGATGGTTGTATTGTTATATCAAATTACAAAGAAACAGCAGGTATTTGACAATAATTAAAATATTGTTTTAAGTTAGTAATCAAACCTGTCAATTAACTGGAATTCAGGGTTTTATAAATAAAAATATTTGAAACAGGGACCTCAAAATATCGTTTAAGGTACATACCTATGTTCTAGTTTTAAAATCGAATTAGTCTCTGTGTTTGGATTAATTTCGTAATTTCAAAATGAAATAGGAGGCTAAATCAGTTTCCTGACCGAACAGAGAAGGCTTGTTTGGGGACGATGTCGAAGTTGGACAACGTTAAACGTGGACTACGTTAAAAGCAGACACCACCTCAATCAGACAACGATAAAAGCAGACAACGACGAACCTGGACACATTCAAATGTGTCCAAGCTTAACGTTGCACGCAAACGACGAACCTGGGCACATTTTTTAGTTGTCCAGGGGTGGCGTTGCACGACACGACGAAACTGGACACATTCAAATGTGTCCAAGTATAACGTTGCATGCGAACGACGAACCTGGACACGTTTTAAAGTTGTCCAGGGGTGGTGTTGCACGACACGACGAAACTGGACACATTCAAATGTGTCCAAGTTTAACGTTGCACGCAAACGACGAACCTGGACACGTTTATAAGTTGTCCAGGGGTGGCGTTGCACGACACGACAAAACTGGACACATTCAAATGTGTCCAAGTTTAACTCTGCACGCAAACGACAATCCTGGAAACTTAATCTGTCCAACTTTAACGTTGTCCGCGTGTGTCGTTGTCCAAGTTCGGCGCGGTCCCATTTGACAGCGTGCCATTATAGGCACATGAGGATTCAAAAAAATGTCACGTTCGCCTGTTAACTTTTTAATTCCAACCAACGGCGTCCAAATGTTCTTTGCCTATTGCTATTATGGTTTAGTGCACTATTGTTGATGTTTTGGAAATTACTATCACTTCAGACCAACATATAGAAAAGGGAGTATGGAGGCTTAGTGTAGAAGGTTAGTAAATTACTTCTTATTTCAATATTTTAGGCTGTTTGCTTATATATCTAAGTGATTTGCACAGATTAAAGATGAGAAAACATAACCCAGGTCAGTAATTAGCTTAAATATGAATATTGATTTTTTTATAAACTAAACAATTTGAGTGTGACAAAAATGGTACATCGCCAAAGATCCAGGGAACAATGAAAATTCTTGGGCGTGCCAAAAATGGCACATTATTAAAGATGCAGTAATTTTTTTTAGTTTGTTGAGCACGCCTAAAGTGGCACACTGAAAATAAAACCGTAGTGAAAGGTATTTATATAAGTAAATGTATGTCTCTTATTTTGACAAATTGTAAAATAAAAATGTTTTTGTGAGAAAAGATTTTTCACTAGGTTGTTTAGAAAAGACTTTGGCTTTACAAAAATTCCCGACCATCCATGGCAACAAATATCTACAAAAAACAGTTTTATTTCCTGCTGAAAGTGAATCATCTTACCGTATATGAAAGTCGATTGTGCATTCCGATAATTACTTTGGTATTTACAAATATTTGCTTACCGAATCGACATATCGTCGAATAACGCATTGCTACTACGTTGAAAATAAATTAAAATAAACTGAAAACCAGCAAGACAATATGTCACAAAAAATTTTAGTTATGGGATTTTTGAATCACTAACCAAAGAAAGGAGTAAAACACAAGTTCTAAAAGACAAGGGTTTACTTCTTCTCACACCAGCTGCTCTGATGTATGTTGAAGATGTACGCTTTGTACCCTTTCTTTGTATACATCAAGAGGTCGATGTAGATTTTGCAAAAATAAAAAATCGTCGATAGAGTATTCAAAGTGCAATGCGAGGCTGTAACTGAAAGAAAATAGCAATTGTTTTGTGGGGTTTCACCAAAAGTAGATGACGTTTCTTGATGGACATACTCTAACGAAATTTCAAACGATTTTCCCGATGGGCATGACTAATGAAATATCAATAAATTATATAATAATGTATTTTCTATTGTAATCACTTAGTTTTGTAGAGGTTTTACATGTGTATATATTTTAGTTAATTTTTTATTATGACGTTTATACCATTTTATATTGGTTTAATAACTTTTGTGGCGAAATTGATTTTTGTATATATTACATATAATTATAGTTATACAATTTTGATAAACAATATGTGATAATGTCGACTTATTCAAAAGTGCTATACAGATAAACTTGTTGTATTTAATTCAACATGAGATTCCTAGAGAAATCTCCGCATATGAAAATATTGTGAAAAATACTTATAAGAATTTTAAAATATTTTTTTTTAAGTTTTTTTGGACCCTTTTGATTGAAATATTGCAACTAAAAAGTAGTTTTCAAAAAAAGATTTGTTTGCCAAATTAAGGGTTAAACAAAAAACTTCTTCCTACTGAATTTTAACAGGCTTTTAATTGTGCGTTCCATGTACGTTGACTAAAACACTTCAAAGAGGAATCCTTAAATTTTAAATGAGATATGATTTTTTAAATTTGTACATAATTCATTACAGATTTCCGACTTATTTCCCTTGGGAAATATAGATAATCAGTAAACGATTGACTTTGCTAAAACAACTCCAACTCAACCAAAGGACGTAACGAATCATAAAGCAGCTTCTGCAGAGACGAGGCAAAAGCCAAGTTAAGTAAGTTAGGAAGAGACCGTTGTTACTCAATTATACCACTACTTCACAGTTGTCGACGACAATTCTTGCTTTACCTTTCTCTAACATACAACCTGAAAATTATTCTCACTGTTTACAGAAGGTAAAATGTTCAGCTAAAAGTTTGTATTATTCTTACAAAATATCTTTGGAAGTGTTTGAAAACTCGACTAGCTACACTTACGTACGGTAAACGTTGCAAATGAAATAAAGATTTTAATTATAACTGAAAAAGGTATGTTTGCGGGAACGCATAGTGTTAACGTAAACAAGAATGTAATTAACTTGAATACAAGATTATGAATAAACTAACAACATGCAAAAGGATATTAATCTTTAGTATACAGTAGCTAGAATTCAACAAACTCTAGAAATTAGTTCAAAGAATAACAATCCATATACTGTTGGGTTTGAAAAGTATTTTTTACTATCCGAGTCCTATACTTTATACAAGCAGAATTTAAAGTCTCAATGTAAAATTCAGAAATGGTTTTTCAAAAGGTACTGGGAATATTATTAAGTTGAGATCTTACTTTTAAATTCACAATGGATCTTCTCCCACTCCCTTGAATAGCGATTTGATAACCAATCTTAAGATTCAGGAAATATTCCATATAGATAATATTTTTTAAACTCTTTTTAAAAATTATGATCATTTTTTATAACTTTATTCAAATTATCACGATACTGGGCTATGAGGGAGAACCAACTCTTTTTATCGATGAACAATGAATGACCTTTTGTTTGTGGCATAACTATCAATGTCGTTGTGTTGGATCCTCGAAACAGTATGAACTATAAAGAATAAATTGATAAAGCAAATACAATTTCGAAAAATTCGTACATTTGTATGACAAATTATGTTTTTTTTTCAAATGGCAGCTAACCCTCATATTTGCAAAGTAATTGACGATTAATAATACAATTCTTCAAAATATTGGTACTCCTCTTAGTATTCACTGTATGTTGATTTTGTTATGTGTGACTTTTATACAACTTCTTTAAGTGAGGATTATAACAAGACAAGTGTCAATGCACAAATACTATAATTTTCATATTGTAAAAGTTGCAGATTTGCATTGTAACTAAGCAAAATGGAAAATTATTATTGACCTCTCTCACTTCATGATAATGGCCCTCTTCCAGGTTTTTCAGGGTCGACCTCTACTTTTGACACCCAGCGGGTTCCAATATAAGGCACCTTTCTCAATGGTTCATTTTGGCTTCCTCAGAGTATGTCTCAAGCAAATGAATATTACAAGCAAAGTATATACGGTAATCAAACATTCTATAGAATTATGAGGCACCATTTGCTGAAATTAATCAGGCAAAGTTTTTAATTGGAGCTTACTATAAACTTAGATTCTTCTATAGAGCTTTTCAAAACATCGTAAAATGGTGTGAACAATGAATAATGTTTGTGATTTAAGTCTCAAGCTACCATAATTTAATCAGTAAAGAGTTTTATAACATCACAATAATTTTTATTTTCAATAATGGTTACAATAATTTAGTCATAGGTCAATTACAGCCTGGATCTCCTCGCGGGCTCCTCGATGTGCCGCTCTTCCCCCTTGTAATCGATCTGGATATGGAGATGGTGGAGGAGATGGATCTGAATCTGCGTGGAATCTGTTCCACGTCCAGATACCGATGGACACCAGGGAAACAACCACCCCCAGACCACCAACACACAGCAGGGCTCGATTCTCCTCCCTAAAACAAAATTGAAAAATTGAAAACTGTTTTAATACATGTAATATCCTCAATACAACCTGGATATGCAAACATAAACATTTGTTAATTTTGACGATTCATGATCCAAATCAAATTGGACCTCTCCCCATTATTTCAAATGATAAGCTAGAGGTTTATTATATTGTAAAAAAATAATACCCCTTGAATGTTTCCTAAACGATGTTGGTTTTTTTTTTCAATCAATAAGAATTTAAGTTTTTTAAGGACACCACAGGCAGTATAAAAATGAACTACATCCTTTTTGGAATTAAAAGTATTTTAAGTACCTAGCTATACTTCAACCAATGGGTAAACCAAGAGTAAATTTATGGATATGCATTGAACTTATTCAACGATCTAGCTTAATATTTTGTACTCACCAGGCTTTTTTAAGCCCTTCCATTCTCGTACGTTCTCTGGTTACGTAGGAGGACTTGTGACACCTTTCTTCTAGAACTAGAAGTAGCTAGTAGTTGACTAAGTTGAAATAGTATAAGTTATCTATCAGATACAAATGGTTATCAACTTTATATGTAGTTTTTTAAACTGCGCAAGAAAGTTCGACCTTATATCAGAAGATTTCAGGAAGAACAAATTGTTTCCATGGTAAAAATAAATGTAAACAACGTTACTAAGGTTAACTGCTTCAAGGCCTATCTATGAAAAACTACTTTCTGGTCTAAAACGAGTACAAAAAGAAGCTATTTACTGTGTTGTGTAAAGTAAAGTAAACTATGTAAGCTATATAAACTATACAGTTTTACCAGTGTTAGATGTTTTTATCTTTTTGTACCATAACTCTGGATGTGTGAATATGCTTACTAAATTGCCAATAAATGCAACATTATTGATGTGTACGCTTTGACGAGGGTTAGTTAATAACCCAATTAGACATAAGTGCAAAAACAATCAATGTTAAGAGAATATTGATATTGATTGATTTATGTGTTTTTATTTATTGTGTGTAATTGGTTAGGTGTAAAACAACACGCACTTGATTAAGAGCTCAGTTTAAAAAAATTAAATTATACATGGCTACGGATATCTCTTATCGTTTGGGTTTGTACGGAATTCACGTATGGATGAAAATTGTTGAGGCCAAAGAGAACCCTTTAACTGGTCGACAATATATTTCTTACTTTAAACTTCCTATAAAAATATAGGACTACGCCCATTCAATTTTATAAAATGATTTGTTGTAGATATAAATAAAATGATTATCAACTCGTGGTATATTAAGATATATATATATATATAAAACTTTTAACAACATTTACAAAGTACATTATAAGGGTCATAGCTGTCATAAAAAAACAAACAAAGTCAACCAGTCAACAAAGTCAAACATAATATTACTGTTTTACTGATTAGAAACAGACAGCAATCGAATATTAGGATAAATGACATTGGTCAAAGACTACTCTAACTAGAGTATACTAACGGTTTTCTCCCAGAAAAGATCGGTCTCCACGTACTTCATATTTAAATTCTAAAAGATACGATTAAACATAATCAGAAACTCAATTTATTGTCAATATACTGCATTCCATACGTATGAATAATTAGATTCACTTTCAACACATTATTAAAACTACTTAAGTTAGTATTGGAATTTATGTTGTCTAATAATAATATAAATTGTCATTTTATACTTCAAACACTGTACACTAGTTTTTCATGGTGCCTTCATGGTATCTTGATGGTTTCATGGTATATTATTCTGTGTACGTGTTCAATAGTAAATCACATGTTAAATAAGAATTGAGCTAGTAAATAAATAGGAATACCTTTATTACCAGTTTTTTGAAGACACTAAAGACATTACAGGATGTTACAACCAAATTTAACATATGTTCATGGTTTTTTTATGTTCAGAAGCCTTTTAAAAATGATTGACAACATATAAAATCTGTTCTTTCATATTGTGGCAGCCTGTGTGTTTAATTTTTTACCAAGACTTAAAGGAGTCTTTGTAAGTTTATGTTCTAGGAACAATGACTATGAACTTGAGTCAAAATTACTACAAAACTCACTTTGAAATAAGAATTGGTTTAGTGATATGACTGGGATACCACTTTAAAACTCAATTTCAATAAAAAAAAACTCAGTACAAAACCAAAAAAACTTCCTCGACGATTATCCAACGTCTTTCCGTTACTACCTTAATGATAACTTTACATTTAACATTTATGAGTATATCATTAAATTGAAGGGAAAAAACTTAATAAACTAAGATATTATTTATTTTTAGTATCTAACAGCTTCATGTAACAAATTAAAGATTAGGTCTTTTATTAGAGAGGCTCTTAGGCTCTTAGATTAACGAGTGGTTTTGTGTGAAAAATCCAGAAGACAAAATTGGTCCTTGAATATCATCAGTGAAGTTATCCGCTAAGCAGCCAGTTTCAGCTGTCTATTTGGACAGAAGCCAGAGAACTAAATAAACCAACCCTAATTATCTGGGAGGAGTTTGCAAAATTTATGAGGGTTGTTTTTCCATCCACGGGATTTATGTGGTGGTTATAGACTTGGTCATTTAAAACTTTTAACTCAGTATTCTGTTGTAGTAAAATTGTTATATTCTAATATTTTCACACAGTATTTTTCTGTGTGTCAGTACGAAGTCTCGTACTGACACACAGTAAAATACTTCGTAGCTTAACCGTAGTTAATAGTTAATTTCGGTCTAGTGCCTAGTTTTAAGAAGTTGTATGATGTTGTGTGTACATCATTAATTATGAGTTGTATAAAAAATAATCAATAATAGTTCCCTATTAGGGCTGATTGTAAAGAAATGTGCTTGAGTTGTTGACCAATGGGTATTTAAGCAATAATCTAAGTTTATTTAAAACAGAACTTAATATGAAAATGTAAAAGGGACTGTGTTATCAATATGTCATGTTTGGCTAACGTTACAAAGAGTAAAAATCCCAAACATCAATTATCATAAAAAAAAACAAGATTAGGCCTATAGGTTTTTTTTAATGCTAGACAAAAAATCTGTTCTTAAGAGACTGTTTATGCGTTTAGTCTTCTAAAAGGAGGGGGGGGGGGCAAAAATAATTTTGTTAAGATTCAAGCGTGCAATGTACATTTTGTTAGTGAATTTTTTACATCTTTGAGTGTGAAACTAGTGTAATTTTTTATAAAGAAAACCTCTGTGTGGAAAGCATATAAAAAGAGTTACATTTTAATACATATTGGGACGACAAAAAATCAGGTTTGGACTTGACAGAATGCCGTGTAAAACACGTGTAGCAACATTTGATGCATGGAGGCAATTACGACAGCTTAATTGACATTGACCCCCAAATAGTATGACATACTATCAGTTCCAGTATATAACGCAACTATAACACTACATATTATTTTAAATGTGTTTCCACACATGCCGAAAAATATTTAAGACCAAAGTAAATTTATGTATGAGTTATTTAATTGAGTGTCAAAGAATGTATTTTATAGAGTATGCTTTTCGTGTTATTCTAGCAGAATACAGCAGTTGCTAAAAATCACTATTGTGTGGATTTTCCATCAAAGTTTTGGAAGTTTATATCACTTCCATATATAATTACAGCATATTAATTAATTTTACATATTGTAAATGGTTGTTACCGTCAAATAAATAACAAATAATTATGAAATAAAAAATTTTAAATACAGTATTACTTTTTTTAACGCGTACTGTGTGCCAAAGTAAGGATTTCTGTACTTTAATTTCTGCAAGGAAGCCCACTTTGTCGAGTGACGGTAGGAAAAAGTAGACCTATCGGAAATGAAAACAGAGAGGTATTCTTCAAATAGGTCATCTATATATATATACATTTTTATTTCTAATTGGTTAGTGAAACTTACTAGTGTGATATTTCATGATTTACGTATATTTAGCAGAATAAACAACATAACGAAGTAACTCAGCAATCAAATTATAAAAAGACTGGGAACCTAAAATATTCGGGTGTTTTTACTTCAACAAAGCTAAAAACATAATTTAATTTATGTAAAACCAAATCCAATAAAAATCCGTAAATTACAGATTTATAAAATCAAATTAACTGCACCAATCAAATACCGGCGCACTCGATTTCAATTTTCCAATTATTGTAATAGCAATATATCCGCAGAGGGTAATTACATTGCAGGAATAGTATGTTATTGTTTGCATTGTTTCACCTTTCACCACTTCATTAGTTTTAGACAATATCTACTGCGTTTAAGTTGGTTTAAATACCGCGAGATGATGTATAAATCGCAAAACGATCATACGGTAAATTTTATAAAACTTTAATAATCTATACCTAAATTGATTTGAAACAGTGTTTCTTTGTCATTTAAATAACAATCTGAAGTGTGTACTATTTAATTAGTAAGATTTACTAACTAGTCCACTGTCAAATGTACACCCGTGTGCTCCTTGATGAGGCAGGTGTGGGAGTAGTCTTAATCTCTTCGTTTGACCTTTGAGAAATACAATTTCGATGGTGGCACTCTTGAAAATTGTGCGTTTGAACGCTGTTGGTAAAAAACAAAATGGCCGCCATTTAAAATGTTTAAAGTCAAATTCCATGAAAACCAGCTATTAAAATAAAGTTTTGCAACACATTATTATTTTAAAGTCCTTTTTATTTCAAATCGAATGACACTTTATTTGCGAAAATCGGATAATAAATAAAAAAGTTATGTAACGTTTGTTATTAATGCTAATTATCAAAATGGCAGTCATTTTAACACCACAAAGTTAAATTCCATAGAAACTAGTGACAAAAACATTATAAAAGTTACATAACTTTTTTATTTATTATCCGATTTTCGCAAATAAAGTGTCGTTCGATTTGTAATAAAAAGGACTTTACATATTGTGTTTCAAAATTTTGTTTTAATTGCTGGTTTTCATGGAATTTGACTTTAAAAACTTTTAATGGCCGCCATTTTGAAATTCGATGAGCCTAATCAAAGATTTTTTCGGAGAATGTTAATAGTTTTAGACTTAAAGTTTATACCAAGTTTCATAAAAATATCTTGAAGGGCTATTGAGTTATGAGTTATTTTCAAAAAATTCAAAATGGCGGATTACGGCTAAACTAAGCCGAAATCGAAACAAAATTATACAACATTTTTGACTTATTTTTGCACATAGAATCTGAATCTGCACAGTCCACAACGCTTTACTGAAACACCCTTTATTACTTTTTCAAATATTTAACTGTCCTGGGACATTACATCCACCCTGATTAATTTTATTTATGAAAAATATAAAATTATGTTTGATGAAATAATGGTTGATCCTACATAAAAACTGTAATCATATTTTTGGTGCAGATTTTAAATAGCTACATTTTGTTATCAACAATTCTTTTGTAACCCTAACGGTTACTGATATAAGTAAGAAAACAAGTTTGCGATGGCGGCCATTTTGTTTTTACCATTCGGCGTTCAAACGCACAATTTTCAAGAGTGCCACCATCGAAATTGTATTTCTCCAAGGTCAAACGAAGAGATTAAGACTACTCCCACACCTGCCTCATGAAGGAGCACACGGGAGCCTGTATATGTACATTTGACAGGGGACTAAACATCTGACTATTTAGAATAGAGTAAATATAACAAGATTATGACAATTAGGTTTATGGTAAGTTCTCTTTAGAAAGGAATAACGACCTTAAAAGGCAGTTTATGAAATAATGGATAGTTTTGAGCAAAGTTTCTCGTCATGACGAACATTTTAAGTATATGGTTTATTGGGGTGTGACTTGTAGTTATCTCAAAAGTTCATGGGTACTTTGGTATTTATATGGTTTTGATTGGTTTCCATAGAAACGGTAATAATATAACAATATTTACATTTTTTTGTGTTTTGTTTTGTATTATGGACCTTTTGTTTTGCTAAAAATATTAAACCGTTGATTGATGCCATTGACTTTTGGTAATAATGGTAAAAGATTAAACTAATCAATTGGAATATTTCTAAATCCAAAATAATATATATGCTACGGTGACGCAATTATAAGAAAATATGTATTGATCCATAATTCGTAGTTGTAAATAGCGTTTGCAAAAGTAGCGTCCAATAATATATTTATTTTATTTTCATTACTTGTTGCGAAACACGGATAAATTTACCACCCTGCATAGTGGAATAATCAAAATTTGTATTGTTATTTGTTAACTAAGTTAACATTAACTGAAACAATCGAATTTCGCATGTAATTAAATGGATAATCATCTGTTTTTAATAATTGCATATTGAATTTTCACTCTCCGCATTATAACAGTTTCGCGATTGTTGATGGGGGTGGGGGGAGGGGGTTAATTGCTCTTCTCTTATGATGAATGTGTGTTATAACTCATTTATCGTCCAACCCTTCCTGTCAGATGGTCAAGTTACACTTTGTCCGGGAAATTGATTAAATAGAAAGATTAAATGAGGTTTTACTATTTTTATTCTAATTGTGGTCACTGCATATTTAAAAATAGTTAAATTGTTTATTATAATCTGTTTTAATGACGTTTCAGTACTCTTCTAGATACTGTTTTTTCACCAGGTAAAGCTATATATTATTATATTCTGGTAAGTTGTACCATATATTAAACACACTCACTTTTCCCTAGTAGATTTTTGTCATCACTATGGATCAGCTGAAGACAGTTCTAATGTTGGTTCCGTCCGGTGTCACTAGGGGCGTGATTGTTTACATTTGTTTCTTGTTATTTCAGTTATTTACAGCCCTAATTTAATCAAATAAAACGGTCTAGTCATAAACAATAGCTCCTCCCCTGGTTATATAACTTAACCAACAATAAAAGCATAAATCTTAGTTATAAAAAAAATAATGGAAACATAATTTTGTCGACACTAGCGAATGGGATGAGAAATCTGCTTGTGTTATTTAGTCTATGCTTATACGTTGTCTTGATGGTTATAATTGTTTACTGTTTACTACTAAACTAATATTTGTGACTATAATAACTGGGTAACTTAGTGAATGAGAGAAGACGTTTGATTTTCAATGATTCGACCATGAACCTAGCTGTAATTGATTAATAAGCTTTTAATAAACAGTCTATGCTAAATAAGCTTGTCTTAAAACAGCATTGTCTTAAAAAAGCTACGGAAGGCATATCACTCTCACTCCATAATCTATTAATCTTCTAAACATGCCATTGGTCATAAAAACTATGTACTGGATACACATTTTTCTAAATTACGTCATCTGTAATTGTGAAGCGTGGATAAAACAGTGTTAATTACAATTTAGGGGCGTAATTGTAGCTGTTTTCATATTTAGGCGTTTATTAATGTGAAAATGTTGGGAGAGGGGATTATGAAGCATATTGCCCCCCAGCTGCGATCAATGCCTCGGGGGGTCTTAAATGATATATTAAACATACATGGTCTTGTTTACTTTAATAAGATTGTCACGCATCTATTTCAATATTTGCTGAGCTCCTTCGTTTTAATTTCAGTTACAGTATTTTACACTACATATACATTTTTTATCAACAAGCAATAAATACCACTCTTAACGGTTATTAAGGTACAGAAATAATTAATTTGTCATCACCCCGTACAGAAAATAGCTATTTTCGATAACAGCTTATATAAAAGAAAGCATTGTTTGTTTTCCAAGCTGTAATTTTGAGCAAGGGAAAACGATCAGCTAATTTTCATTGCTCTAAATTTTATTTACCTGCGACCGTTTTTTTACTAGCCTTTTCAGTAAAATTTTTAGATTTGGAAAGATTCACATTAGCGCATTGTTTAATTGCTTTACAACACTAGAGTGATAAAGTAACGGACCAATGGGGTTCAAAGAGTTTGTGAATAACACTATAAACACGCAACCAAAACAAGCTTGGAAAGATTTGAGAAGTTCACACTTAGTATACAAAGCCAATGATAACACTCGTTGGCTACAATTTTTCAAACGCATTGGCATTGAATACTAGCCCGATATACCATAAACTGATTAGGCTACCTGTCTAGTGTCTTCACTCAGGCACGGCCACATTTAACTACAGACCGCGGCCTGGTAGAATTGGCAACGTCGCAAGTACAGTAGGGTTGTTTAGTGACAGACGTCCCATAAGATAACATGGCAGACAGGTGACATCAGCTCATTAATTCGAACTTTATTGATTTTAATTTTAATTTATGAACATCAATTTATTAAAATGTCAAAAATAAAACATACAGAATTGAAAACTGAAACAATATGAATTCAACATCTATATCTGTGCATTTTAAGCGGAGTCAATATTGTCATAGTCCAGTAACCAAGCTTTCGTAAATACACAAATACCATTAGCTGTTGCCAAACTAAACAGCTGTTACGCGGCCACTTCGAAGGCCGCGGCCTGGAGTTAAAGGTGGCCGTGACTCAGGCCCGCTTTTATAATCGGACAGACTGGGCGTATGCCCAGGGGTTCCGGTGGTTGGGGGATGCCCACCGGGCGAGATCCTACTTACCCTACTTTTACATATATATTATATATTTGAGGGGGCGCAGCTTTTGGTTTTGTCTAGGGTTCCGCTGAACCTTAATGTCACCCTGTCTACATTGACACCTGAATCATGCATACTTATTTGTAGATTTGGCATCCTTATGGTCAGCTAAGTTTTTTTCTTTCCTTCTATTTAATACTTTTGAACAATCAATTTGTCATTATTAGAGCTAGGATCACCTTTACAGTTACAGCGTGTCGTAACACTTCGGCCCAAGTAACACTTCGGCCCAGTAACATTTCGGCCCGAAACCCTCAGATGTGGCCTACGGTCCAACTCTCTCCCTGCCCACTAGTAACACTTCGTCCCAACAAAATATTTGATAGGTTAGGTTAGGTTAGGTAAGATTCCACCGATTCTCCGTCATGTGAGGTCAGAGGATGCAAGGGGTGACGGTTGGGCGACATTCCACCAGAGGGTGGTTACAAAGAATACAGGTCATGTACCTCTTACTACCTGAACTGCGTTCCTCAACCCTTGTCAATTTTTCGTCGGGCCGAAATGTTACTCCATTAGCTTATTTAATCATCTGTAAAAGCGAGTGGGACGAAGTGATACTGTTTTTCTAAGAAATTTGAGTTTGGCCGAAATGTTACTGGGCCGAAGTGTTACTACATCCAGTTACAGTACCAGTACTCAAAATACTTTCACTTTTTATTTGGATCTAAATAATAATATTTTCATTGACACATTGCTGACGCTAAAAAATTAATTATTTGAAAAATGTTAACACCTTTTCAGACAATTTTGTTAATTGTTTATATAGAGGAGATGGATAACCTCTATACAAAGTTAGCCAGTCTACTGCAATAATATATCTAAGTGTTGTAGAACAGCTAAGCAGCGCTAACAAAGATGTATAATAGACTAAATGTATTTACAGGCTTGTGACCTTAACTATAGCATAAATATATACTAATAATTCAAAGTCTATTAACAGTGAAACTGCATGGTTATAATAAGTTTTACTTTCATTGGCTTAAAAAGACGGAAAATCTCAGTTGGCAACACTGCTGATCTGAGACCACTGAGCTATAATTCTAACTGGAGGTAGCACTGAATGTCAAAGATGCGTGTCGCCAGCCGCCATGTTTGCGTGAGTCTGGTGTCATAAGAAGCCATATTATTGCTATAACTATTATTATACTTGGCTTAAAATACCTACTTTGTATGGTCGCCATTTCAAAGAAAATTATTAAAGTATTAAAAGTATTCAAGTATGACAAAAATACTCACTGCTATACCAACCTAGTTATAAGAAGCCATGTTATTGCTATGGTAAGAAAACTTACTGCTATACCAACCTAACAAAATCAGCGACTCGCTTTTGACAGACTTCTGCCATGGCAGTGCTACCTCCAGTTATAATTTTAGCTCAGTGTCTGAGACACGACGTCTGTCGTTCTGTCATTCTGTCATTTTCATGTGATATGCGTAAACAATGATACGAGATTAGGTTTCTAAAAACCGGTTAATAACATTTTAATCTTGTCAATTATTTGATGAATTATCCTACTTTTAAAGTAGTTCAGAGACGTCTTTTACAAAGGCTGTCACTGATTCACTTCTAGTTAATATCCTAATAGGTTAGCTGAACGTTAACATAATAATTTACAAACCCCGGTTGGATCTGGATGCACTAAGATTTCAACATAAACTAAATTAGCAGTTTAACTGCAAGTGACAGAATGAACCAAAATGGTGATACAAAAGTCGCTCTTATAACTGGAATTACTGGTCAAGTAAGTAACTTAATCTAAATTGTAGAACCGGTAAGCCTAGGCCTAGTTAAGATTCAATTCATGTTCTCATTCTTACCCAAGTTGTTACTTTTAATAGCTGACGTTTACAGTTTCTCTGTATGTGTCCTTGAAAACTCACCCAATGCTTTATTTAACTTAATGATCAATGATATTAGACTGTCAAAGTCACTCATGGGACACAGTGAAATTGGAGTCCAGAACCTTAGGTATGTCCTTTTTAGATCCGGTTCATTATAGCCAAGGCATGTTGAAAGCCTAACTTATTATTCTAGGAACCAAGCCTCCA
The DNA here is from genome assembly GCF_028750875.1 of Macrosteles quadrilineatus. Classification (NCBI taxonomy): domain Eukaryota; kingdom Metazoa; phylum Arthropoda; class Insecta; order Hemiptera; family Cicadellidae; genus Macrosteles; species Macrosteles quadrilineatus. Next base: position 68,453,601 of record NW_026542598.1, on the reverse strand, counting down.
TGTTCTATCTCATAAATCTTCTCTTGATTACCAATCTACTAGAGTAACCTAAGTTATATTATTGTTTGTAGCCTAAATTAAGTTAACATCTCTATCAAACTCTTTTCGCCATAACTTAAACGATCATGGTTATTTTTTACCTAAACCACTTGCACTACGAGGCCGGCAGCGGGTTATGAATTTCCATAAAGAAGATGATTGAGGCTAGGAAAATTTGCCTGCAGACCAAGTTTGCTAGATTTTACTGTTGTCCTCAATAGTCAAATACAGACTTATCATTTCCGAGCAATCTCTTGTTGTGTCACAAGACGATCCGCATCCAAAATGCCTTTGACGTATAGCCTATTACTATCTCAAACGAGATTGATTAATGACTGCAGCTGCAGCTGGCACTGTGCAAAACATTGTGCAGATATTTTAAACCATGTCCAATCTCCCTTCACTCCTTACTTAAATTTTCCAGGTCAAATGACTATTCATGTTAATCATCTAGTCAGTGGCGTAACTATGGGGGGATTAGGGGTATAGAGCCCCCCCCCCCAGAAACCTAAAATGAAAATAAATATTTGTATCACAGCAATCCTACTTCTTTAAAATACAGTTGGGTGAAGTTTATAACTGAAACTTATGATTTAGTTTTGGTTTGGTTGTAGGCCTACTGTATTAATCAAAATCGTTAATTATTAGTTGATTTGTATGTAGGCCTAGTATAAACTAATTTTAAAAGGTTTATTTAATAAATACATCCAGGTAGTGGGTGTAAATTTGGAGAGTGGTAGTTTTAACACTGTAGGTAATCACTAAGTAGACGCCAGACGGCTTTTAGGTTAGTTCACTTAGTATCTAACAAATATTAAATGAGCCTTGTCATTCTGAAATGCATTGGTTTTATTTCGTAAAATGTTGTGTATTATTATCTGGTATGGTGTCAGGGCTGTCGGGAGGGTATGTCAGCCAAGTCTAAAAAAACTTGGAGAAACTGTAATTTAAGTTGTGAATCACGCAGACGGCAGGTAAAACGTGTGTTTACCGATAGTGATACTGTACTTCGTAATCTAGAAATACTATTTTCTGTCTTTCTGAGACAGCCTCAATTGGGTTGATTTTTTTAGTTCTTTTGAACGTGATTACACCTCTGGAATGCCTGAAACGCGAGTTTGGAGTTCTAATTTTTCCAAATTTTCTGGACCCCCTTTTTACTGGGGGGTTTACAATACCCCCCAAACCCCTCCTGCAAAACCCCCGCACGGCTCATCCATCCCTCTCCCCCCAAAACCATGTTCTAGTTACGCCACTGCATCTAGTGCTAGACTTGAATAGTAGTTGATGCCTTAGACCACAGCAATCTAACTTACAATGTAATTGCTCATATGGCAAGGTCATAGATTTTCCCTCAGCTTGTTTTTGCTAACTATGACAAGAATAATTGTTGATTAATGACAAGCTAGTCATAGTGGATGAGTAATGAACATGACGCTGGTTTCAAATTTGAACTAACTTAATTCACTTCGCCGTGGCAGGATCTTTTAGAGGCCTTAATTTACAAACAAGCACCTTAAGTTATTTTTTCATTATTAAGTTAATCCTTGCTATGTTAGTAGGCCTAGTATTTTTTTCATGCTGATTGTTTGCAAATGCTTGTTTAGGAGATGGAGCCTAATAATTTTCAGATACCAGAGAGCTGAAAATTTAATAGCACAACGCATGGTTATTCCTGATCCTTTTCCAGGATGGGTCTTACCTGGCCGAGTTTTTGTTGGAGAAGGGCTATCATGTTCACGGCATCATCCGAAGATCAAGTTCCTTCAATACAGGCCGTATTCAACACTTGTATTCCAACCCCACATCACACAAGGAAGGTCGGATGAAACTTCACTATGGAGACATGACTGATAGTAGTTCTCTTGTCAAGATAATCAGTACAGTGCGACCATCAGAGATCTACAATCTGGCAGCACAGAGCCATGTGAAGGTAAAATCTCTAGATATGATCATAGACAAAAAGAATTAAATATAGACCGTCGGCTGTGCTGCGGTTACCATAGGTTCCGGCGCACACCGCTGGTAACGCCGTGTAGTACGGCCTACGCGCTACGTAACTACAAGGGCGCTCCCAGTGGTGTGCGCCAGAACTTATGGTAACCTTGGTAACCACTGCACGGCTGACAGTCTATATTTAATTCTTTTTGTCTATGATATGATGTTTATAAATGAACATTGTCGGAACAGCAGACCAATTAGGTTATTTGTCTAGTTTGAACAAGAGTTCTGTGTGGACTGTAGAAGTGAGTAGATAACTTATGTTGTCTATTAAGCCTAGCATAGCAACCAAACTCATTGTACTAGATTACATAAGGTAAAAAACAAAGTTTAACAGGATGTTGACTCACTTGAGAAAATCGTGTTAATTAATACATATTTAAATACCGTTTCAGATACGCCAAGGTAGGCCTAACACCAGGATTCTCTACCACTTTTGAAACATCCTATTCAGTAGCTTCTTAACTATTAACAATAGTTAGCTCCAACCGCAACTCTATTATTTTTACATTACCAATGTAACGATCACAAAAAAGACATAATTCAAGATTAGGATACTTTGTCAGTGTTTTAAGATTACAAATTTGTTTACTTAGGTTCCGTGCTTACATGAAACCTGGAACAACTTCATCATTTACTTGGGAAGTCTGAATAAGGCTTTGCACAACTTAGGAAAGCCTGGTTCTACATAGTAAAATGTTCCAGGTATCGTTTGACCTAAGTGAGTACACGGCTGAAGTAGATGCAGTTGGTACTCTTCGACTACTCGACGCCATCAAAACTTGCGGTCTTGAGAAGAGTGTAAAGTTCTATCAGGCATCAACCTCCGAACTTTATGGGAAAGTTCAACAAGTTCCACAAAAAGAAACCACTCCTTTCTATCCAAGATCACCTTATGGTAAACTCAACTGCATTTTTGTCTATTTGGATTTTGTCAGACTAAACCCCTGAGCTCAGGGTATTTATTGATTTTTTTATGCATGCTTAAATGATTTTTCCTCCCATTTTTTTAGCTAAACGCATGATTTGAGGTGCAACTCCTTCCTCTTGATCAAACCACCGTTTATGTCAGGTGGGCCTTTCCTGCCAAGCTCTACTAGGCTCCTACAGATAGGTAAACTCCTGATGCAATGCACATTGGACCTAACCGAGACGAGATTTTAACGCTCAATCAGGATGCTAATTCCAGGCCGCCAAGACACTGTACTTGCTCGTCCATTGATTAGAATTAACAGTGCACCGCTACCATTCATCTTTAATTTTAACTATAGTTTAGTGTAGATCGTGTTCAGCTTTTAACCCTCCAAGTGTCTCTAGTTTTGGTCTTAATGTTCGCCCATTTATTGCGCAATTGCAGGGTTTTATTAAAATGTATCTTAGAAACTTAAAAACAATGTAAAGTTTACTGTTTTATATATCATTTTGTTTGGAAAATTATGGGCTTCAATGTAACATATAAAACATTACAAAAAAAATGTTCAACAATTTTTGTGGGGTTAACATTTCTTAAAAATTATAAAATAAATGAAAAAATTTATGTTTGCGCTCAATAAATTGTTATAATTTATAGGTCTACAATTATTTTAATAGCCACTTTGTTCAGAATTTCATGAGGATTCCAAAAATATAATAATATAAGGAAGTAGATTTGCAAATAAATAAGTTATGGGCAAAAAACTGATTTTGGTACATAGCGTTTAGCTAAGAATGCATAGCCTAACCATAGCTAGGAATCTGGCTGATAATTTACATCAATATCACTACCTACTTCTTCAGGATCATGAACCAGCCCTTCAAAATCACTTAAATCTTCTTATAATGCACCACGTATATCACTACTTTTGATTTTTAACACTAAAACAATGATAAACGTAATAAAACACATCAGTCATCGGTGCGAGGTTAACCAAAATGTTTACAAATACGCACGTCAGCTGTCTGCTACAATTATGATCAGCTTGAGAAAAAAAAGCGCTTAGAGACAGACCTCGGGAGAAAGCTTAGAATCTGCCAAAAAAACGATACCTAACTCGATCCAGTTCAGTCCGATTTAGTCAGTCATAGAGCCTTCGCCGTAAACAGTGTCTGTGAGTCGCAAAAGCAACACAAAACACTACACAAAGTGTGTTATGAGTCGCTTTTACGACATATAACACTCGGAGGGATAAACAAAAGGCTGTGGTTTTCAACGTGAATATAAGAATCGTATGAGTGTAAATAGATTGATATACCTTGCATAGCCTTATAATAGGACAATAGAAAAAACATTGCCGCAGAAAACCTGCTGACTTTGCAAAATTCCATTTGCCTAATCAGATTTGCACCGAATTATTACCTTAATCATGTTTGATTTATTCCCTATTTGAATAACATTATGTTTTGGGAGTACTTAGGTTTGTTCAAGGAATCTTGTAAAGTGTGTTTATTATTTAAATGTTGATGGCGTAGTACGAAATTAATAAATTTGACAAATTTCATCAAACTATATGACAACAAGCAAACTACAACAGTTGACTTATTCTCCACAAGAAAAACGTGGGAATTTTAAAATCTCAGGTTTTTTTTTACTTTTCTCTAGAACCTATTAGCTTGCAACAACACCTAAATTCAGGGTGGTGTGACTCTGACATTTACTCGCATTACCGTATATCACATATTGTTATGTTTCCATTCACAGTGAACGACGTATCCTGACCCCCAAAGATTCCTAGTTTAACTGGGAACATATTCCAGTTCAGTGTTTTCAGCTCTGCGCTATCATAGGCTTGCCATTTCGACCTACAAAACAATCTTTATTGACTCACCCCAGAGCTGTAAATCCTAACATCTCACGGGGAAATAAATATCCTTACTATTTTCCTGAAATCTGTCTGCTTTTTCATCCATTGTAAACTGTTAAGTATCTAATTGTTCCTCCTGGATCTTCGTTTGAATCCAATGAGCTTTTCTGAGGCAAATGCTTTATTCCTTTACTCTTTTAGAGCAATATTTTCAGCAGTCACCTTCTCTACTTTGGTGTTTATACCGAGGTAATAGTCCTAAGTCCTTACTTTTAACAACTTGTTGTCTAATTGATTCTCAAGAAGGGTGCTTAATTCTGCTATAAGCTGTGCCAGGGAACTTTCAACAGCCATTTTGTCAATCTTGTATTTTGTCCAGCATCCAGCAGCATTGTTGGGCATCCAGGTGAGTTGCAGACATGTGACCTTAAAACGCTCCGATTGAAGAATTTCCTACTTATTGATTACTGGGTATAAAAAAACCACTTGACCAATAATATTCAGTTCCCTAAAAAAAGTCAATTATAGTAAGGTTCCGTATAAGTTCACTAAAGCATGATGTACCCAACTAGCACAATCAAATTTCCTAACCACAGTTTTACCAACCACAGGCAGGAGCATACAACTAAACAAAATTTATCATTAAAATTTTTATTCCAACGTTCTGATTATGCTCAATTTCCATTTTTTTTTCAGCCGTAGCCAAGTTGTATGCCTACTGGATGGTGGTCAACTACAGAGAAGCCTATGACATGTTCACCTGCAACGGGATACTGTTTAATCATGAGAGTCCAAGACGAGGGGAGAACTTTGTGACGAGAAAGATCACCAGGTCTGTAGCCAAGATACATCTCGGACTGTTGGACTCTATGGAACTTGGCAATCTGGACTCTAAGAGGGACTGGGGTCATGCGAAGGACTATGTTGAGGTACTCGCTTACCTAACCCATATTTTATGCTCACAAAATATGCCTTTAGTTCTTCTTTATGCCTTTAGTTGCAAAACTTGTATATTTTGTCATTAGGGCCTACAGCGACTCTTTTCGGCACTCGATTTTAACCAAGCCAAGATTGAAAAATGAGCACGGGTTGAAAGAACAATCTTAGAAGAGATGTATTTTTTGTCTTTCTACACCACTTGATAAGTGTGACCACCGCTTGAATTTTATATTTTTGATCAGTACCTATGATGAAATGCTTCAATTTTGGATTTGGGGGCCTATAGAAAAAAAACCTAAGATTTTGGATTTTAGGCTTGGGTCTTGGAAAATTTATGTATTAGTAAAGTTGTTTGTTAGGGCGAGTGCACCAGTGAATGACCACCAGTTGAATAGCTGAAAAGAATGACAGTGCTTGTCTACAATAGCACTCTCTACGAGTAGCTCACTAAACTATTTCCTATTAGAATAAAACAATTGACTACAGCTGGTCCATATATGAGATGTCTACTCTAGTTTCCAAAAGTAAATTTGCAAGTGTCTTTTTGAACAATCCAAATTCATTTCCGAAGGGGTACGAAAAAGAAGAATTGGACTATATAGTAAAACATTTAAAGTTATATAGGCCTATAGTTAGAGTTTTCACACCGAGATAAAAGTTCTCATCTCATGGATGACAATGAGGTCAATGGTATGTGGCAGTGCAGGCGATGTGGCAGATGCTACAACAGGAGCGACCTGAGGACTACGTGATTGCCACGGGCGAGACACACAGTGTGCGCGAGTTCGTGGAGACGGCCTTCAGCCTCGTAGGTCGGACAATCGTCTGGCAAGGCTGCGGACTGGAGGAAGTGGGGAAGGAAGCTGACACTGGCGTCGTCAGAGTTAGAGTCAACCCGAAATACTTCCGTCCAACTGAAGTGGTAAGTATTGCACCATATAATTTGAATGAATGATTTGCTAATGGCTATAAAGCCTTGTGTAGAATGATAAACGTTGTACATCTCGTATTTTACCTAACACGTTATATTTGACATCACCATGTGTAGATTAGTGGTTGTAATGCTTACCTAATATTGCATGTTTAATATTAGTCTCTGAATCACATTTAAGAACAAACATTCAATAGTAGCCTGCATCCATACAATCCCTGCATTTTTTATTGCAACTGATTTCGACTTAATCAAGTAGCCATATTCAGGCTCTGTACTTGTTGGTACATTTAAAGATCAGCATCACAAAACTAAATAAATCTGTCACAAATACCTTTGACTGTGATAGAACTAGCCATTACATCTCCATGTTAAAGTTGTCGCCAGTTTTAAATTAAAATTGATGTGGGTACTGTAGTTAAAGTGAGCCCTTACAGATTGTATTGATGTAAATTACTGACCTCTGACAAATATTTGGGCTTTTAACCTAGTCAAACTTAGAGGACAACTTATTATAAGCTTTAGCATCACTTATGTCCAATCAACTATATCTCAGTATCAAAGAATAAGAACAAAAACAGAATTTTAGACACAAGTGCAATCTGCGACTGGCTCACAGGACAATGTACGTTTTGAGTAACAATTGGACACAGATGTTCTATATAGAGGGATGTCTACTTATGTATCCAAAAGTCAGTGCTCATACGGATCCTCATATCATAAACCAAAGATAAGTATAAAGCTCTAAAACTCATCTTCGATTCATATTCGGGTTTATCTGTGCCAAGTTGTTCCGCTAAATTAAAAGTTGTTTTAATATTTAACAGTTTGGATAGTCGGTGGCTCAGTCAGTAGCGCCACAGACTTCAGACCCAAGGCAAGAATGTTATGGGTTGGAATCCTGGTGCCTGCAACTACTTTTTATCAGAATACTTCACCCCTGTAGGCCTACTATTGTATTCATTCACTCCTTACTTTGCTGGATACGTTCCATGTACAGGTTCAGTAGCCTATGTGGACGGGCAAATGCAAGGTTAAAGAGATAAAAAAAATCAATATGCTATTTTAAAAACTTAACATGTTCGCTGCGGCCCATCAAATGGCAGGCGTAGCCCCAGTGCGGCGCAGCGTCGAACAAACCCGATTGCCCGGGTGATCGGCGGAAGCCAAGATATGGAAATATTTCGGTATGACGAATAGCAAATAACGTACGGTAATGTCCTGCTTTATGACAAGAGTCGACGTAGTTCGCTAAACACCCACAGATGCACTGCATGGAAAGTAGCCGGTCCCATTGTATTGCCAATTGGGGAGAGAAAGATGGGACACCAAGTTGATTTTTAAGTTTGCCAGACGGAGATTTTATGGGGAAATTTTACTACCAACCTACAAAACAACAAAAAGCAAGTCACCCACTACACGCTAACGTGGTATAGGTCTGCCTTTGACCGACGCTAGAGCAAAAACTAAGATATACGAAAGGCATTGCCGAGCGTATCCGATCGGTTACGACAGCACCTGAACACCGCTCGGCATGTATCCGATCGGATACACCCGCAGTGAACGTGTTAACTTGGAATTAATTATTATTTTTGATGATTTATACTTGGAGGAAAATGTTCTTTTTTAAATACAATAATTTTAAATGGTTCTATTATAAGAATGAATAAATAAATAAAATCAATGAAGTGTGATAAATGCCAAACCATCTTCAGTCTTTCCCCCTTCTTTAACTAGCTTTTTCTGTCCTCAATCGTGTTTTTTAATTAAGCAAAAATTAACCTCTAGTAAACAATACATCTTAGGGTAAATGCATGATAACTTAAATTTGTCATAGAGATTTTTAAAATACAGTAGAACCCCTAATAACCGGCCTCGGAATTTCCTATCCTCGGTTTATCCAGTCACTTCCCAGAATTGATACCAAAAATATTTCCCACAGCTGTACAAGTAGTCTCCATGATTTGAGCATTCTCAGGTTTATCTGTTTCCTGTTCATATACATTTTTAGTGATTTCTCTACTCATTTGAGCTAGACTCCAAAAAGAGACTTAAACAGAAACACTACTTTTAACCAATAACAAGATGTTTTAGATACAAATCATGGTTTTAATAATAGGTTGGTTTATCCGGCCAGGGGCTCGATCCAAGACTTGAAAAACAGGCCATGCTGCAGCATGGGCAGCGCAACACTATGTCACAGTGGTGGATAGTTGTACTAAACTCTTACCATTAAAATCTTAGAAACAGCCAGCTTGTTTATATACCTAAAACATATGGGAATCGTGATGGCAATGGGTTTATCAATGAAATCTATACACTAGTGTGACGTCATGGATCCTGCAGCATGGCCTGTTTTTTCTAGTGGGGCCTTGCTCGATCCCACATAGGCCGGATATGTGATGTTGTACTGTTGTATTTTTATGTTTTTATGTTGCAACACCTTATGTGACCCAGATATTTTCAGATCCGAATAGTTGAGTCTAAGAAATGTTCAATTGTTTGTAGGACCTATTACTCGGGGATTCAACGAAGGCAAGGAAAGCATTTGGATGGGCTCCCAGAGTCACATTTAAGGTAATAGTAGTTGTAGAATTCCAACCTTAGTAAGAAAGTAACATATTGTAATATTAAACTCTAATTTAGAACTTGGGAATTTCTATTGATACCTTATAGCATATATTTAGTAGAGGTTCCAGATAAAGCAAATCTACTTTTCAACAAATTTGGAATTATTATTACTAGGTAGGCCTAACTGAGTCTTTCAGTCATTCTAGTTCCTCACCATCGAATCTAAAGGTTGCTTGTTAGATCTAAAAAAGTGCTGGGTCCACTCTCAGGGGTAGAAGGGGTTGGGTTGGCTGATCAACTGAAAAATGCAGCCTCAGCTACACACACAGTATAGGCTATGACTCATTAGAATACCTCCTGGGACAAGCAAGCCCTACCTTTTCTCCCCATTTCAGATGGTTGTTTCAAACATTCTGCAGTCAGATACCTACGAGACAACTTAAATACATCAGATGGTAACAAGATTAGGGTTGGATCGTTCCTTCACAAAAACAGTTTATAATTTAATAGATGTTAGCAGTCACAAAATAAAAATACATTGTAACAATAAAGAAACCTTTTAAATCGAGATTGGTTCATTTACCTTAGTTTTGCGATTAGAATTAACTGTCCCAATTAATCTTTTCAGTTAGACAATTTGGCAGTGGCATCATAGCAAGTTACTCAGGCTCTTTTCGCTCAAGGAAAAAACCTAAGAAATGAATCATTTAACTATAGTCAGAATTCTGTCCGTTAAAACTGAAGTAGACTGTTCTAGACAAGTACCACGTTGGACTGGTATTCGTCTTTACTAGAAAATGTGTTATGATACAAAATCAAGGCCGCACAGCAATCACTGTTATTTAACGTTTTCAATAAGTAAAAAAGGCTAACAAATCGTTAAAACTCACTATCGTAGCTCCAATTTTTCAAAATCTTGCATCCAAAGGCAAAACAAAGGCTTGGCCCCCCATTTCCATGACCCTGGACTCGCCTATGCTGGTCTTAGTCACTAACAAAGCTACACAGATCATCCCATTTCATTCTACACTGCCTTGCATTCATATCCAGATAAAAATACACACCCAAGTATGCCAATCTCTAAGAATTGATAATCGATTGACTATTGAGACAAATCATTTGTGTCTTTCACTTGCTAATGCTTTTCTCGTTCAAATCAAATCAAAAATGCCTTTATTTAGCAAGCGTTCCTCAGTACTGTACATACTGCTTTACAGGATAACTCTTGCCAATTTACTAATACTAAATAAAACTAATAACAGAAAGTATAATCTAATCAGAAAGTATACATACGAGCACAACATTCTATTTACATTTCTATTTTAATCTATTTACAAAATTTGAGGTCCTTCATTCACAGTTGTATACATTTCTTTTATTTTATTTCTGAAAGCTGGAACACCCAGCAACTTCACGACTGTATACCTTACCTTTGAGTATTTTTAACACTTTCTTGTTTCAGGAATTGGTGAAAGACATGGTGGAAGCAGATTTGGAGTTGATGAAGAAAAATCCAACAGCATGAAAATAGTATTAAGGATGGTATTTTTATAATTAATCAATATTTGTTGCTTTGCAAAAATCACTTACATCACCAATATAAGTTAAGGCAGTTTGAGAGTAGGTTTAAATGTATAATATTGGTCTAGTATGTAGTTTTATAAGATCTCTTATGAAAAGGAATATTAAGTTATACTTCTTAGCTATCTCATTAAGGTCGATTCACACACGTCAGTCCAGTCACAGTTAAGTCTCAGTTGTATCCGCAATTCCTCGGTCAACTGTCCGTCATTTTGTTTCAGTCAGTCTTACGTCACTTTAATACGGTGATGTTACAGTCTGGAATTTTTTATTAAAACACAATATTCTATTTAAAGTTTTCATCATCCATGTTATGGTTGGTACAAATTACAAACAGTAGTTGAAGCATAAACACAATATTTTGAATAATAAAAAACAGTATTTTTTATGTCAAACACATGTACATTGCACATTCCCCAGGCATCTAAACAATCCCAAAATATCGATGGGAAGAAAACTGAAATTGACTGACTTACGGACCAGCATTGGAACTGCGCCGGATGACTGTATAGCACAAAAGGAAATTAATTAAAGAATATTTTTTTTTACTGTGGTGTGACTGAACTGCGACGTGCCAGAACTTATCTGTGTGAATAGACCTTTATAATAGCTTTTAAGTTACTTGAGATAAAGTTATTAGTTCTTGAAGCTTTATAGGGTATGAGTTAAAACTATAACAAGAAAAGTCAGATTTTTTTTTCTTTTCAAAAAAAAAAAAAGTATATCAATATTTAAAAAAAAAACCTACAGTTCACTTACTTTAGATTAAAGTTCCCTTAAGCATATCATATTCAATATGAAAAATGTGTTGTTGTTACTAAAAATAGTTAACTGTCTGCACATTTGGAACACAAACCATACCAAAGTATTGTTAAGGATTACTGAGCACTGTCAATTAATAGGCGATATTGTGAGTTTAGTGCAAGACCACAAAGATGGAGGATCAAAGAGCTATCATGGTCTTCTCTTGTTAATCAGGCCATTTTTTCTAATATAAATATATTTTTAATTCAGATTAAGAATCCCCTTAAAGTGATCCCTTAATTGATCGTTTAAGTGATCCTTTACTTGTTTCAAATTGTACAGTAAACAAGATAAGCAACAAATTTGCAGCATGGCTCTTTGATATCATGTCATTGAATACCTATTCTCCTTTTTTGGTATTAAAAAGTGTATAACACTAAGTTATATGAAAAGTAAAATCATTGTTAGCTTTTTAATGAAAAGTAGCTCTTATAGTAAGTTTATTGTACACTTATACTCATATTTTATTCATATATTTAGTTACCTTAACATGAGAAAGTCTCAGAAAATTTGCTGTATCTGCATTTATTTTTTATTTAGTCTATATTATCAGCTAATTTTTGTGTATTATGAAGAGAAGTAGCGTAGTGTTCATGGCAAGACATAGTTCCTCTAGGGATTTTTAAGCTCCCTAGAAGCCAAAAACCCTTTTTTTCAAGCTGTTTTGTGTATAGGCCTATGTGTGGTTTTAGGTACAAAAACTCTTGTACACATTCTCTGATTTTTATGGACATTAGCACTTTGGATCAAACGAGTAAATCAAACCTAATTAAATGAGATTGTACCATAGGAAGGTTGATTTGACACCCCAATATTAGTTTTACCCTGTAACCTAGTTTAATATATGCTTAAATATTTTTCACCCTGAATTATACAATGTTATCTATACTGAGCATAAATCTAAGTGTAAATGCAGATTTTCCTACCCGGGAATTGGGTTGCGTTTCCCAGTACCTTCTGAATACACAAGTATCAAGGATGGTGTTTTCCTAGCTGAAGTTTTCTTTTAACTACAGTTTTCACTCATCATTGACTAAAAGATTTACCTATACAACATTCATAATCCCGCAGCCGAAAACCAAAGGTAGAACAATCTGCTTTAAATTGTTTTTTCATGAACCTGTTAAAAAACCGCATATGAGCAACCAGAAATTATTCATTCAGTCTGCATGTTTGCTGCAATAGAGATATGTTTGTGATAATGAACTAAATATAAGTGTAGTGGAGACAGCACACATGTATTGTATTGAACTAAATAAACCTTAGCAAATACTTGACATTTAGAACTGGCCTCGGGTGATGTGAGGCCCAGTGCAAACATTCAGAACGGGACAGGGCCGATTTACCGAATAGGCACGGTAGGCACGTGCCTAGGGCGCGAGGCAATTGGCATTTTTTGGGGGCGCCAAAAGTTTGGAAATTGAAAAAAATCGTGGTAGTATTTGCATGCTATCACGGTAAAATTCTGATAACCCCTCGCGGCCGTGTAGGCATCGTAATCGTCTCCCGCGTTTGCGGCGAGATTCTTCCTATTTTCTGCAGTCAGGTCGTTTGGACATAAAATTATCGTCTTCCATGATCGAGGCAATATCCCGCGGTCGTGAGGACATTATCATTGTCTACCGCAAATGAGGCAAAATTCTGATATTGTGATACGTGTGGCCATAATCATCGTCTTGCGCAATTGTCATAAAATTCTGATCACCCCTCCCGGCCGTGAAGACATTATTATATTGTCCCGTTGGTCGTTTGGACATAGTGATCGCCTCCCGCGATTGCGGCAAAATGGTAATCATCTCCCGTGGACATATGGAGATAATCGTTTTTGGCGAATGAGGCAAAATTCTGATCTTTTCCCGCGGTCATGTGGACATTATCATCGTCTTGAGCGATCGTGGCATTATTGTGATCATCCCTCGTGGCCGTGTAGAAATCATTATTGTATTCCGCGGTTCTGTAGACATCGTAATCGTTTCCCGCAGTTGTGAAGACATCGTAATTGTCTCCCGCGATTGCTGTAAAATGTTAATAATGTCCTCATCCAGTCGTGTGGACATTGTCATCGTCTTCCGTGATCGCGGCAATACTCTGATTATTCGTTGCGGCTCTGTAGATACCATCATTGTCTTCTGCGATCGCGGAAAATTCTGATCATCCCTCGCGGCTGTGGCTAGACATATTATCGTCTCCCACGATCACGGAAACGTCACTTTTGTCATGCGCGATCACGGTATATTGAAAACTCCAGGTAGAAATACAAAATTCACGGTTCAAAAATCTCCTGCATGATTCCCGGATTTCCCGGTCGGTGGACACCCTGTCATATATATATTGCAAAGGGGCGCTACTATTAGATGTGCCTAGGGCGCTGACAGGGTCAAAAACGGGCCTGGAACGGGATAACATTCCCTTCATTACTACCAAAATATTAGTATCCCATCAATACTAACCAAAATCTCAATGTATATTATATATTTAGATTTTTTTGTATTTTGCACCAAGCGAGGGGCCCTGTGTGGCCGCACCGTCCGCCCTTGCCTAAGGCCAACTTATTTGACACTGTTATGGCTCTTTTTTAGTTATGTAATCCTAAAAAGGGCATTTATTTTGTGGATTAAACTAAAAAAATATTTAGTTTTGTGTGAATTTATTTTGGGGAATTACAGCACGGTATGATTTAATCTGACCACCGCAGATGGAATTGTCTTGTTATTTCACTGCCTGTAATTTGTTTTAATAAAATGTATGGTATCAGTTATGCTCAATTAATATGTATATTAGCGTAACGTATATGAATCTCTGTCCTACAACCACTCATTGCGCTAAGCAGTCACTCTAAATTTTCGAACTGCGTCTAATCCCTAAAGTTATTCTTCAACACTGTTACTTTGAACTTGGGGGCAATACCTTATTAGGGATCGAACACAAATAAACAGATATGGCACCTTTTTGTGGACAGTCAGACTGCCTTGCTACTGTTGAATGGGATTATCTTAAAATTCTACTAGGTACCTTTAATTCGGATTGTCTGACTACCTCTCAACCATGAATTCGGATTGTCTGACTACCTCTCGGTATTGGATTTTGCTTACTATGTCTCAACCTTAAAATGGAATTGTCTGACTCCCTCTCAACCTTGAATTGGATTTGTCTGACTACCTCTCAACCTTGTATTGGAATTGTCTGACTATCTCTCAACCTTGTATTGTAATAGCTCTCAACCTTGTATTGGTATTGTCTGACTACCTCTCAACCTGTTATTGGAATTGTCTGACTATCTCTCAACCTTGTATTGTAATTGTCTGACTAACTCCCAACCTTGTATTGGTATTGTCTGACTACCTCTCAACCTGTTATTGGAATTGTCTGACTACCTCTCAACCTTGTATTGTAATTGTCTGACTAACTCTCAACCTTGTATTGGTATTGTCTGACTACCTCTCAACCTGTTATTGGAATTGTCTGACTATCTCTCAAACTTAAAATGCAATTGCCCTATTACCTCACAACCTTGAATTGGGATTGGCCTTGGAAATTAACAGGCTGGCCAGCTTACAACCCTTGAAATGGAATGGTCATAACTCTCTCACAACCATAAATTGGAATTGTCTTATAGACCTTAAATTGGGATTTTCTGGTTACCTCAGAATCGTAAATTGGAATTGTCTAACTAATTTTTAACTATATAAGAATTTTGAATTGAAATTGACTGATTTCCTCACAACTTTGAAAGGAATAGTCTGCCTACTTCATATATTTGGAATTGAACAGACTAAACACCCTACAACCCCTGAAATGGAATGGTCATGACTCACCACTTTCCTTGAATTGGGATTGTCTGACTAAATCACAACTGTGAATTTTGATTTTCTTACTACATCTGTACCTTAAATTGGAACTGTCTGATTACTCCACATCCTTGATTTGGAATTTGTACACCTCACAATCAGTGGAATAGTCGTAAATTTTCTAGTACAGGAACGCTTACTATATCCCCTAGGTGGTCATATTGATTGCTAATTAATATAGTGGAGTTTTGGAAAAAGCAGACTAGGAACTACACCACTTCTCACAACATTGAGACGGAATTGTCTGATTTCCTCACAACCTAGAAATTGTATTGTTTCACTACCTCCTTTTAAATGGACTTGTCTAACTACCTGACAACTTTGAGGTGGAATTGACCTTCTACCTAACAACATTAGAATGGAGTCGTTTACCTCACAACCTTAATTTTTAATAGACTACCTCAATTGAACCAACTTTGAAATTGATTGTGTCTTATTACCTTCCAACCTTGAAATGGAATTGTCTCACTACTTACAATACTGGTAATAGAATATTCTGAACCCCTACTTTATATGAATTTAATGATCTGACTACCTAACAACCTTAAATTTTAGTTGTGTAACCACCCTGCAATCTAGTAGTGTGATTGGCTGCTCAAAAGTGAATATTTTCCTTTCATATAATTTCTTGGCAAACTCAGAACTAACAAGACTGGATAACTTTCACTTTGACATTGAAAAGACTTTTCAGACTACCTTACTCAAGTTACCTTGACATTCACCTTTTCTGGCCACTTAACAAACTTTAAACTCAGGAAATATTTTTTCCTACAGTCACCCGACAAAGTTGGCTTCCTTGTACTGTTTATAGTACAGAAAGCTGCAAATTGCTGCATATTTATACTTTGCCGTACGGTTTATACTTTGCCGCACATCAGGATTCCAACGAAACAATACAAAACAGCGTGGTTCCATTATGCACGTAATCCGTGTACGCTTGGAAATAGGTTGGCAACACTTAAAGATAATTATACTATGAGCAGCTGATTGACTATTATAACTACGATTTAACCTGTCATTTCGTGTTTATAGTTTCGGTATTTCTGAACTTTCTGGACTTTTCTTTTAAACGTTTTTAAAACCTTCCTACGATCTTAATAAACAAGAAAATACCTTTTAAGCATTTTTTTTTGGCGCGGAAACCACTTCTAATTACAAAAACATACGGAACTATATTCTCAAAACGCGGAGCACATTTCTTGCCGAGGGAAAATAGCGGAGTGATATGGACCGCGGGTACTACTTTCTCTAGGGCACCATTTGTGTTGCCAGCTGAACCTAAAAACGTGTTGCATAGTGTTTGAAAGACTAATTATTTATATGCTTTATAGTGACTGTAGGAAAAATATAATGTGTAACACGAGTGAAAAAGGCCTTTGCTGCACTCGAGATCATTCCACACTCGCCTGCGGCTCGTGCGTAAACATTGCTCTCGTGTGCAGCAAAGTGCCACTTTCACCACTAGTTACACAAATAACTATTTCCTGACTATTTAGATACTAAGTTAAGTCATAGTCAAAACAAAATTTCTTTATCATACAAAACATGGTGCAGAGTCGTGTTTAATGATGTAATGGTATTTTTGCTTGATTGTAGCCTATTCACAAACTTTTCTTGATAATTAAACAAAATATACCTTACTCACTACTAAGTTACCTTGGCATTCAACTTTTCTGGCCACTTGACAAACTTTACACTCAGGAAATAGGTTTTTCTGACTAGTCAAAACAAAATTTCTTTATCATACAAAACATGGTGCAGAGTTGTGTTTAATGATATAACAGTATTTTTGCTTGATTTTATACACAAACTTTTCTTGATAGTTAAACAAAATATCACTTAAACTAAAGAATAGGGTTGTGGAGATAGATAACATCGTTTTAAAAGTTGTCATATTGATGTTTATTTATTTCAGCAGGCTATGCATTAAAATATTATTTTAGATATATAACTTCTTCAGAGAAGTTCCCTTGAAAATTTAAGTACCTGGTTATCTCGGTCTACCATGCAAAAGACTTGTTACTGTACCCCACCACTTAAGAGAAGTCTCAGCCGACTACTCACCACCACCAAGAAATGAGCTTGGCTGACTTATTCACTCTACATACAGACTTGTCTGATTTCTCATTATCTTCTAATAGACTACCCTGACCCCTACTCTACTATTGTTACCTTGGCAATAGATATGGCTGACTGTCTACATTCTACATTAAACATCACTGCCTGGGTACATTGAACTTGCTTATCTTCTAGTCAGCCATAAAAATGTAGAAAGTTTTATCATAGTTAAACATGCAAGTCTACAAAGTACATATTTGCACATACATAGTAAACTTGGTTCATGAGTACGATATTGTTTGTTTTTAGCGAATTTCCCTATAGGGAAGTAGCTATTACCGTAGGTGGCACGGTAAGACCTAGACCCGGGACCGATTTACTTTTTCATTTTGATGTCCCCAGAGGCCAAAAACACCATTCGTTCAAATTTTTATATATGTATATATATATAATATAGATTTATATATATATATATATATACACGTCCGTGAACGTGATAACTTGAGTAATTTTTGTCCGATTTTGATGAAATTTGGTTTAAAGGTGTAAAGCGGGATAAACTTGAATGAATTCGCTAACCAGCATGATCGGACCATGGGAACGGGGCTTTACGGGGGGGTTTATGGGGTAATAATTGGTTTTTCTCACTTTTGACCCTCAAAACACAAAATTTCTCAATTTCTCTTTAGACCCTTTTGAAGAGCTTATAAAAACAAATAATTTAGTATATAAAAGTATTTTTGTTCGGTTATTAGTAACGTAGAAAATTTAAAAAATTTTAAATTTAAAATTCCCATTTTATTCTTATGGAGAATATTGTCAAATGTTCTAGTTTGCTGGTTTATGGATATATTTTGATCAAAACTTGGCAAATTTATTTATTTTGTACTAAGCTATCAATATTTTACTAAGAAACACACTTTATTAGTTTCCTTGTAGCAGCAAACCTAGGTACTCGTTAAACCTAATTTTATTAAAATATATTTAATTGAAAATCAATTTAGACAAATGGAAATTTGCTTAGTCGACAGGTTTGCTGGGGGGTGTATTAATATGTTAAGCTCCAAACTAATTTTGAACCCTAACAAGGGTTTTAACAGTATTGAAATATTATTGGCTATGGTGTGTCAGACTTTAACTGGCTGGGTAGGGTAGCTGAGTGGTTATAGTGCTTGCCTGACAATCAAAATGTTACCATCGATCCTGAGAGAAGTCAGTAGCTTTTTGATGGTTTGAAACTGGACCCAGCTGTTCCTGATCAGTGTGATTTGATTTAAATCAAATGTTCCTGGCTAATGAAACAACTGATCTTAGTCAGCAAACAAAGCTACACAGATGTGTCCTTTCTACACTCATCCTTTACTCATATTTGGGTTAAAAAAACTTAGGTGTCCCCTTCCCAATGATTGATATTAAATACAATGGAAACGGAAGTCTGTTGATTATATTGTTGCAAGTTACTTTGTAAACCCCACTATTGTTTGACTTTATAACCTTATTCGCTCATTCAGTGATTTTCACATGTTTTAAAAGAGTCCAGAAACACGATTTTTTTTACATGGAAACCTACTTAAATATGTATAGAAAATATTTCTTAAAAAAATTAAAAATTACAAATAGTTTATGAACACTCTCTAGTCTGTTAGCACGCTAGAGGAAGTAGAATTTAGTGCCCGCTGGTTTCCGAGAAACTTTTATTTGTAACCATAAAAAAGTGTTTGTAAAACAAACACTCGGTCAGAGACGGCCTATAACGTTGGCGCATCTGACCCTAGCCTAAACAAACATTCGCTCAAAGACACCCACTGTAACAGGCTATAACCTAACCTAAACAGTCTTAAGTTCACAGCCATCTTGATTTATGATGACATAACCTCAAACCCCTTTCTTACAAAGCGTAAAAGTAGCCCGTTTATTTAGTTGTAAGAAACTGAAAAAAATAATAAATAACTACTAATTCCATTATCTTGTTAGCGTTGCAGTAGGAAGTTTTCTACAAATGGCCCGGTGAGTTGCAATAGGCTATAATATAATAATTTATTATGGTTCAAGACAATGAAACTCTGCATGGACTCAATTTTATTACCACGTGCTTTAAAAATCCTATGCACGTCCTAGAAGTCGATTATTGTATTATATGTGACTAGCTGTAACCCGCGGGCTTTGCGCCGTTTAACTTCTTAATTTTCAAGATGATCTCGTTCGCATGGCTCAATCACGTCCTGGTTGAAGTTCGTTCGCTACGCTCACTCACCTTTAGGTTGGAGCTCGTTCGCTGCGCTCACTTGCCTTCATATTAGCTCGTTCGCTACGATAACTCGCCTCCAGGTTGAAGTTCGTTTGCTACGCTCACTCACCTTTTAGTTGCAAATTAGCTCTTGTCATAAATAAAAAAATAATAATAGTGCCGCACCCTGTTGGTAATCCTTTTAACTTTAATGCTATTGAACATCATAGAACAGAACCAACTTGTTTAATTGAAACAGCTGTTAAGATGCATTAATTCCTTTTAAATATGAAACATCATAAGGTTAACATGGGAAACTCCAGAGCTACTGGGGCGGAGCCCGAGAGTCCGATCAGAATAAAAACAACTTAGTTTTCCTATTTAATGCCTAAAGAATCAATGTGCCAAATTTCAGCCTCCTAGGTAAATGGGAAGTGGGAGAATTAGTGATGAGTGAGTGAGTGAGTGTGTCAGTGAGGGCTTTGCCTTTTATAAGTATAGATTATATCCGTCTTAGGTAGAGAATGGATGCTAATTTCGGCTTTTGTCATCCAAATGTTGCAAAACGTAAACAAATGACTATAATTAAGAGTCCTTGGAGCCTAGATGTTTGAACTCGGAAACAATTAAACAACTACAAAGAAAATTTATAATCCCACAGTTTACTAGATATAGATATTTAAATTACAATCACTCTGGCGTTTGAAATAAATATTTTTAGATGGTAAATAACTCTTAAGTAGCTGTTTGAAATTAATGAAATTAACATTGCTCTTTTGACGACAAATCCAAGATGGCCGTTAAGCCTCCATTGACTCCCTTCGAGAACAATTCAAAACTACAAAGAACATTTTTCTAATCTCACAGTTGACTTAATAATCACTTTGGTGTTTTTGGATGAAAAATAACTCTTCAGCAGTTTTAAATCATCCAATATGGCCGCTATAGCCTCCAAGGACTCTAAAGTATACAATTTAAATGTAACTTTATAGTGGTTTTACAAAATCATCAATTGAAAACCGACGGTTTCATATATCAATCAAATTCATTAAACAACATGATTAGGCTACTGGTTAATGCCTAAGTAAAATGTATTCATTAAAATTAATATTAATTAGGCTACTGGTTAATGCCTAAGTAAAATGTATTCAATAAAATGAATATTAAGTTCTTTACCAACATAGGGAAGTCTACCATTCCTAATTCTGCTACAAAATGCAAAGACAAGCATGCGGTCTTGAACAAATGTTTACATCCGTCCCCTTCCTCCAGCACGCCATTGTTATCCAAATATTTAACTTGTGATTCACGATGTTGTAAAGGTGTATTACCAAATGGCAAAAGAGATGAATATTCTCGACAAAATGTGATTTCTAAATAAAATATATGCTCTGGCTGAGCAAAGGTCGCCTTAAAAAATTGTTTTACTTTGAGATTTTGTTATTGTTCAACCATCGACTTAAATAATACACTACTGTAAGTAGACCTTCTCAATAGATGAAAAAATATGAAGCCTTTATGTACCAGAACCTCAGCACTTGGGTGCGCTGATGTCCGCTTGAATGTATCTCTCATATTCTACGGTAGCCTGAATTGTTCAGAGTTGGCTTTACTCTTTATTTGGTGATATAGTTGTATGATAGACCAGAGTTTATAATTAAATCGTTCTTTTCTGTCAAAATATTTCTAAAGTCGGCAGAATTAATGTAAAATATGATAACTAGTTAACATAAAATCCACACATATCGGACGGAAACATAAAAACTGTCTCTATCTGATAAGTATAATAAATGTATAAGGTAGTCGCCAGTGGGCTTAATGTGTGTATTAAAGCATTCGACTTTTCGACAGTCAAATATTAACAAGGCTTAAATTTGTGGAAAATAAAATTAACTGTTTTTCAGTAGGTCAATTAGAATTAATTTACAAAAATTATTTCGTCTATTCCTCTTATTTTCTCTTTCCAAATTTTTCTATTTTCCTCTCTTATCTGGATAGTTTCAGTATCAAATATAAATTAAATATTTAAATTTGGGAGGTGCTGAATTGAGCCCAGAAGGGTATAACAAAACTTGTGTACTGATGAAAAATTGTATGATTTTCCTTTTAATTTGTTCGGAACGTATCAGCAAGGAGTTAACTTGTATTGTGATTTCTCATGAAAAACATCAAGTAATCCTACACACGTTGTTCTTAAACTTTAAAGACCATAATGACCATTTAGTAACAGATCCAAAGAAACAACTTTACGTAAAGAAGCAAAACCAAACTTTAAAGTAAAACTAGAATTTTTTCGAAGACAAACACTCCATCAAACAGGCGTGTCCCTCCTGCCATCACGAATATAAAGAAAAACTTTCCGAATAGTAAATAGCTCGGTGGGTCAGGCCAGGTATCACGCCATACTAACATAATATTGCATAAGTAATATTACCAAAGCCGTAATTCGGTTGTTTGTGGTAATATTATATGAAGTGGATTTCCCCTTTTGGTTGTCAGCAGTTTGGAACACTACGAGAGAGCTGGCAGTACACAACATAGACGAAGGAAGGTACAGTTAATTTGTTTCATTACAAATAGTACTTTAAGGGTGCGCTATAACCCAGCTCGGAAATCTCATCTCAGGGTTCATTATAAATAACTTTGTTGCGCCATTGAACAGTACCGCGAGATGTGCTTGCAGCTTGCAGACGTTTAAGTCCTCTCAAATTACTCAGTTAACTTTTTGATTTTTTCATCTGAAGAAGGTTCCTTTACTCCTTAAATTCAAATTTGTGACTTATGTGTAAAATGCTTTAGAAAAAACTTATTTAGATTATTTACTCACTTAGCACTTAAAATTATACTATAACCAAAAAGTTAAAACGACAACCCTACAAAAATAAGAAATGAATAAATCAACATAAATATATTTTCTATCGGTTAAGAACTAAGCCGACAATGAGGGAGATCCTAAACCATTGCATTAGTCATCGAATAGAGATCGATGGCAGTGCGCGGCGGACAGGTAGAGCGCACCCTTAAAACACCTTTCAGTTCTGGGTACTAGAAAAAGGACTATATGATTCTGTTCTTAAGGCCACAGTTCAATTCCTGCCAATCACCAACGGGGGTCAATGGAATCATGTCGTGACCCTATTCTGGAGCCCATATCCAGTATTACGTTTCTAGGTAATAAAATGGACAGCTCTCTTCATGGGAGGAGGCATTTCTGTGTAATAGCGTATTGAAGCTTCAGTATTGTACCTTTTTCTTTCAACCTTTAAATTATTCGTGGGAAAGTTCTCTAGCTTATGTGTAAACTAAATCATTATCAGGTAAAAAGATTAATTTTGGAAGAAAAATGTGTGTCATCGGCTAGAATAATAATAGCCTACAGCACTCTGGGGGTGGCAACAGTGATAAGATAGTGGAGATGACTAGTTCTGAATCAGCAATCGTAATGTCTATTGTCTTACTAGGCTAGACTAGAATCGATGGTCTTGCTAGAACCAACGATATTGAACAAACAATTATGTAGTTCTTTACATAATTGGCTAGAACCTTTGACTATAACCATTGACTATTGGATACAGAAGAAGACATCCCATCTATATGGATCAGCTGTCGCAAGTTTTTTACTAAAAACTATTGATCTCTATTTAAAAACGAATGTAGTTGTGTAAGCCAGTCACAGAATGCTCTAGTTTCTAAAACTCTATTTTGTACCTTATTTTTTTGTTACTAATATAGTTGTAGGGTCTTAACAGTTGCTGTATAGTTCCTAATAAGTCATTCCAGTTTGACTCGGTAAAAACCATCGTGTAATCGGCAGAAATCAGTAATTTATATCAGCGCAATCTGTAGGTGGCTCACATCAACTAAGACAAATTTGATTAAAAAGCTGGCGACAACTTTAAAACCTACAACACGTCTGTTTTATCAGCTGAAGACGCTATCACTTACCGGGAACCTAACATGATATGTGTACATCAATAGTGTACATTAAGATAGACATCTGCCAAACATCATTTTCCACATTTACATACATCAAAACTAACTCAAATATCCAAGCCTGGGAGGATGAAGCTGCAGCTTTATGTTTTACGATCCAAGCTGGGTCTCGTCAGTCCGCACCTCTCTGTGGCATTTCACTGCTTCATAGAAAACCAATAAAAATCAAAGTGAGTGGAGGGTGTCTTAAATGTGTTTATAAACATGGTTGTTGCTCGAGCCGCACCCGGTTCAGCTTACAAACAGCAATAAGCTCTTCCTCAAGGGCTACAGATAATAAGGCGTTGTCACGACTTTTAGACCAATAAGTTGAAAATTCCACAGAGATTAACCAGCCTCAAGGATTAACAAGACAGTTAATAACTCAATTTAATGTTTAAAGTAGGTTTTTTCCTTCCGGGATATTTAGAATGCATCCGAGTGGAATCAAGTTGGATATGAGCTCATGTAACAATCAAGGGGTTTCCGGTTCAATCTTAAGAAAAGTCGCAAACCTTCTAATGGATCAAAACTGGGCCCAGCTATGCTTGATCATTGGGCTTTTGATAGACAGTCCTTGCTAAGCTAAGGAAAAGCTACTCAACAAAGCTACACAATATATATATATAAATGTGTATCAGACTCCATTCCACACATTTCCTGTAGCGTTCCTAACTCAATATTTAGGAATGATAATAACCTTTGAACTAGTAAAACCAAATAAGTTAACCAAACTGTTATGACAAATAGAACGAGCTGAACAAACGCGACTGGGCAGGCAACTAAATGGTTATAGTGAAATGAAATGAAATGAAATGAAATGAAATGAAAATGAAATGAAAAATGAAATGAAAATATTTTTTTTTTGTGGCGAACATTAGGACCACACGGTCCTTTCTTACAGTTAACCTCTTATGAACTAAATATAAACTAAACAATGTATTTTTATAAAACTTTTAAACTTTAAACAAAATAATAAGTAAAAACTAAAGTTATAAATCTTTGTCCCTAACGCATACACACACACATTCACTCTTTGCCATACCTAGCTAGGCCTAACGCACGCCATCCCACCCAGCCACGGTCATCCGATCGAGATAGTAGGCCTACGCCTTCAGCGCCGCCGTCAGTCGGGAACGGGATTCTATGCTCCTGATAGTGAATGGTAGTGAGTTCCAAAGGCGACATGCTGTTACTGTAAATGATCGATTATAAACTGTTGTCTTATGGTGAGGAATTTGGAGAGTTGATGAGCCAGAGCGGGTATTTCTTCTTGCGCCTCTTTCATTTAAAAATCTAAAATTGATCGCGAGATAGTGCTATATTATCAGAAGCAATGAATACAGAACCTTATAAGAACCTTGTGTTCAATGGTGGCCGGTTCGATCCTGAGAAAAGTCAGTACCAAGCCCAGCTGTTCTTGGTCATTGGGCTTTTAATAAACGGTCCTGTCTATAAATAGGTTTTCTTCGTCAAGAACATGGATCCGTTTCACGCCAAGTACTCAGCTAACATTTATCAGGTTTAATTACGCAGGTGGTTTGTCTTGCACGTTGCTTCAAAATAATTCCATTTTATACCAGCTTATAAGTTTATTATACACATTATATACGTAATAAATCTCTTTAGCACTAACTTTTAAAACTTAAGATCAATATGTGTATTACACAGTGTTATTTGGTATTCCACTCCGTCCCATAAAGGGATTTAATACTTTCTTATCCCACCAGGGTTGTCATTTGTAGCACGTGAAATGAGTCCACAGCGTGTCATTGAACATTACTTCATTTAAGAGTTTTTTAACCCATATTATCCCTTTAGCGTTAATTTATATACCACATTATTCTTCTACGGTGTTATTGTATATCCAATCCGACAGTTTTGAGTCTAATACTACCTTGTATCCTAAAGTTTTTGTTATCCAACACAGTCTTCAACCTCAATTTTTCCCCTACGGATTTTGAAATTTTGACGATCCCTAAATTCAAAATTATTCACGGATAAATAATCGATTATCGTCAGTTCTCTCAAACTCACGAGTGTGAATTCACGCATATCCATGCAAACAATATGAACTCAATTTCCATCATAAAAATATCCAACCTCAACTAGAACGTGGAACAACTGTGCCACGTTTGTGATGCAACATTAATACCAACACCGATTACAAAGATCTTTACAAAGAGCGTCAGTGTAAGTTGCGCAAGGTTGTTATCGATTTTTTGTTGAACGAACAGATAAACAAACAAACAAACCGATGAGTTCAACTGGCCTTGTATCGAATGTTCAGTGATCGTTCCGTGGTCTGTGGAGAGCTTAACTTGCATAGATTCTGAGTATAGAATTGATTTAGTAGTAACTTTCGTACCGCTTTTGGTGGATGTTATCCAATAAAAGAATCCCTAGGCCTGTCTCAATTTAGGCAAACTACCTGACCAAGAGCAACAGGTATATAAGAAATTATATATCGTTGTTGTATCAGAAAATAATATATTTAAATACTGTTAATACTGTTTATTCTGTTCTATGAAATGGCGACCATACAGTTATCCCAAAACATGTTCATCCCATGCAAATCGGCCAAATTAAAGTAATAAAACAAAAGTTTTCATTTATAACTAGAGGAGAATATTTATTATTAAATTAGGTACTAATTTATACGCAATGAGACATTTTGTTTTGAGACTTCTAGAATAAATATTTTCAGATATGAAGAATTTATTATATTTTCCATTAACCAGGAATTAATATGGTAAGAAATATAGGGCTAGCAATATATGAGCACTTATTACAAGCAAATAACTAATATCAATTAATATTAACCAAAATTAATATAAAAAAAACACCAAGCTCGTGCCGATTATTAAGTTATGGGTGAACCCAAAATTGCCTATTATTTCTTCTTCTTTTTCTTCTTCTCCATACTAAGTATATGGCTTATACCTTCTTTTGCCGTGGTGTTAACATCGCAACTACTGAGCCACAACTGAACAGAATACAGGAGTGCCGTACGGCGCGCACCGGACGAAACCGTCCTCGTGTGCAGACACACGCTTGTGTTGTCCGGCGCAGCCTACAGGCCTAAATAGGCTTCGTTGATTCGGCTACGTGAATCGTGAATCTGGTAAGGTACGACTCCTAAACTTCAACCCCTGGATCAGTTAGGCTGACTTTCATAGACATATTTTTGACACCATAACGGTGCATTACTTCACAACCTAGGTGAAACGTTAGAATGTATAGGGCGGAACAGTGCCGACGTGGGAAAGCTATTTGACTTTGTAACAGCCAGCCCAAAGCTCCTGCTTTTTTTAAATAATTTTTTTGACAAAGAATTTAAAAGACTACTCACGTGTCAAATATAAAACTTCTCAACATCTGTGCAGTCAAACGTAAACACTCGTGAAACACATACGTCAAACGGCTTATGATTTTTCAATATGATACGGAGTCTACTTGCAGAATCCAAAGTGAATTAGAAAAAAAGATGAAGTGGGTAAAAGAAGTCAGGGCTTACTGTACTAATTTTTAATTAAAAAAATAGTACAAAAAGTAAATGGTGTAAACATTTGTTGTCTAGAATTTTTTAAAATATACACTATCTTCTTGTCTTGAAATGTATCTGTAAGGAAATAGAACTCTTTAATGCTTATCTAACACCTATTTGTATTTATACTTGGATGGAAGATGACAACAACAACAAAACGAACATTCTCTTCTCCGCTAAAACCACAAATCGATCTCTACAATAACAATTCAAAATGTAAACACCAACATAAAACGTAAACAAAAACCAAACTATTAGTCAGCTGATTATTCACAACTACACACGCCCTCAAGGTGCCAACACAACTCCCACTTTCATTTTTAATTTCATCTACTTTTCGCACATCTGCTATGTGATGAGGCCTGGCATCGACTTCAGCACTCATAGGTGAAAACTGTCGCGTTATCACTCCTTCCTTCCACTTTACAGTATGGGTTTGACGGCTTGACAAACACACGATCACCCAATGTAAGTAAACTTTCACCATTGAATACATTTTACATTTTGTGAGTTCACATTTACATTGCCATTTGCACGAGAAAATTTTAGAGCTCGAAGATGAATCGCCTTCTAGTCCTTCTTTAGATGTCAACTTGTACCAATTTCTTAGATAATCCCACTAGTTCTTCAGTCCATACCGATTGTTCTATGGTTTCGCTCAACTACCCCATTGGCCGTTACCACTTGGCCGATTGACACAACTAAACACATTGTAACACCCCATTAATCACAGAGCTGATTAATCTTTCGCATCGGAATGTTGCACTGTTGTCCATCAAAATCTCATTTGGCGATCCTCGTTCAGTAAACAATTCTAGTAACACTTTAGAAATCTGATCTTTCGGAATTCAGCG
This sequence comes from Macrosteles quadrilineatus, assembly GCF_028750875.1. Taxonomy (NCBI): domain Eukaryota; kingdom Metazoa; phylum Arthropoda; class Insecta; order Hemiptera; family Cicadellidae; genus Macrosteles; species Macrosteles quadrilineatus. The sequence continues at coordinate 68,425,449 of NW_026542598.1, read as the reverse complement.
CAAAATGTAGAACCTACTTGGACCACAGTCGACAATGGCCATGAACTTGCTTTGACCATAGTGTGTTACGTCAATGGCGCAAGCCTGTTCCAATTGTTCTGGCAATCCAAATGCCCAGACTCCCATATGATGCGGGATGGATCGATTTACAGACGCTCTCTGCAACTTTTTACAACTTGTTCAACAACTTTCGTCGTTACGGTAATTAATTTATTGAGCCATCTAACAGTGAATAAAGTACGGGTAACACTAAAATCATGTATGTCATGAACCTGTTTCACCAATGTCTTTTGAACCTCACTCTCATCCTCACACACAAGTTCAATGCCAGTCGCTTCTTTTCTTGCTTTGTTGTATTGGTTCTTTGTTTTCACTCTTGTAAGATATTATTTTTTGAACTGTGACTTATAAACAAAGTTCTACTCTTACATCGAGACCGCATTCCAAAATAATGTCCTTAAATAGACTTAGCCGTACTCTAACCAAAACTTCACTTAATTCCTTTGTTTTCATAGGACCGTCCCCTGTCCTAAGCCTAAATGACACCCAAGCCTGGACGCTGGATCTATGATCATGATGATCCGAAAAACTCCTATTGCTAGACTGTTTGCGTCACACCACACTTTTCCTTCTTCTTCTTCCCCAGGAAACAGAGCCCATTTTTGTGGCTGGGTCTCTATCATTGATTCGATCCATAATGTTTGTTATCATAGTTTGCGCACATTCACCAATCAAATAATCCAACATCAACCCCGACAACTGTCTCTTAACGAAACTACATGCAGGTCGGAGCCAGCTTGCTACCGGTTATAGTGTCCCATCAGGCCATCAATTGCACATACAAAGAGAAAACATCATCTTTATCTTGATTTGGTCTTGAGGTTTGGATTGGTTATATCTGTACCACGTTAGCTTTCCTTCTACTCTTCTCAGCCATTACTAAAATGCTGCATCTATCAAGTTTTTCAGCCGGCTTTGCTGACAAACCATATGTAATGTTTCCAATAACAACACCACTACAGTACTGGCAATTTCTTCTCTGCAATAACAATTCAAAATGTAAACAAATACATAAAAACGCTTAGCTGATGGTATATCCATAAAATAAATTCGCATTCACACACAGCCTTAAAACATACTAACCTACCAGTTGTACAAAATATTTAATTTATTCCGACCCAGTGAGAGGCATTTGTGAAATAAACTGCATTTGACGCATCTGTGTTTCAATTAAAATGTCAAACAAGTGTAAACATTGTGAGTATTCTTTTTGCCACCATGGAGACCAATCAATATTTTCTTCCAATGCTCCACCTCGAAACTGTTAAAAATGTTAATGCCCAGGATGTATCCCGAATAGGGTTTTAAGGACATGAATATAATGATATGTATATGGGAATGATTATAAATAGGCTTGTTAGTGTGTTAGATTTTTGCCTATTCGGTTCAGTAGTTGTTGGATTCAAATGGAACAAACACACACATAGGCACCACATCTTCTTCAGATTATGATAATATGTTACTATAATAAATTATATGATACTAGCAGAGTACCCGTCCTTCGTACGGGGTTGACATATAAGTATAAAATGCTTATTGCAGTATACTCAAGCTTTGCGTTTTCAATGGGGGAGGACACAGTTTTATAAAATTTTGTTCTTTAAATTTACGGTATGCTATAGTTAATAGTATAACACATCTATGAAGGCCATAATGTTCTACCACTGCACCTAAACAATAGGAAAAAATAAATTATCAAACATTCGCACAGTATCACAAATTATTCATTAAATTTAAAACTTAAACATAACTAACTGTAAACAATCCTACTTTGACAGTTCTCATTGTGAATCACAGCTTTTGTTGCTGCTTAGATGTAGCCAGAAATGCAAAAGAAAATAATAGTGCTGCACTCTGTTGGGAAACCTTATAACTTTTTAATGCTATTGCATATCATAGAACCAACTTGTCAAGTTAAAACAGCTGACTAAATTCTTTAATTTATTTCAAAAAATATGGAATACTCATAAGGTTAACACGGGGAAATATAGTGCCACTGGGGTGGAGTCCGGGCCGAACTGTTAGAGGTTTACAACTTAACATTTTAGGATTCTCCCTCCTTTTCCCGCATGGTTGAGCTCCTAGGTTCGTCTAATTTTTAATGTTATTCTAACAAAAATTTAAGAGTAAGTAAGAAATACTAACTACATAATCTGACTTTCCTGGTTTAATTCAATAATGTTATGAAACAAATAGAATTTTTAAGTGTGAAGTCTTTAATAATACAGATCTGATTGTTATAACGTTAACTTGTAACCTAATTATAATTTAATTGGTTGTTAAATTAAACAAAGGTAGCTCTCTTTAACTACCCATTGTTTAATGCAATCCAACCTTATCCTCATGTATGCCATTTGTTTTTGTTATAATCAGGATTTATTTTAATGGATTGAACAGAGCATTGTTAAACACGAAATCTAGATGAAAATTCCTGCGTCACAATCAACGAAACCAAATCATACAACTAGTAAAAAATAATTCTGTGGCAAGCATGGTTTTTGAATTTGTCTGTCAAAGAATAATAAACCCAATAATTTTTAATTATTTTCATATATGTATGGATTTATTGAGCAATTTTATTTATTTTGCAGAACGAATTTTATGTCCATGGAAATCAAAATAGTTAGTACTGTATCTCATCCATATGTGAAGGCGGAAAACATATCACAGATTAAAGCAACATTTTATTGGTCGATAATAAATCGATGAAAATATTTGAAAATTCTAATCGGAATCGCGTTGTTGAGCGTAGCACCGTGAGGTCGGAGGGGGGAGTATTGTTTACACGAAGATTTGTTTACCTTTTTTCGGAGAGGGGAGAAAAATGGAAGTTTAAACAAGTGACTGCAGCCACATCTGCTACAAACAAGTTGTGGAACCATATGTCATCCAGTTCACTTGAAAACTATGTCTGATAATGTACCGTATTTAGTTGTGAACATTTAATTGCTGCGCATTATCATTAGCGTATTTAGGTTTATGATTTCGAGGTTTGGTTTAGGTAGGCCTACACTGGTATCTCGTCTTAACTTCCATTCAGGATTGTTCTGTATTCTGATAGCTGATTGGATATAATCACAGCCACAGCATTCTCTGATACAATGCCGCGGCGAGACCATAGATAAGATATACAGTATATAATAACACGGCGAGACACACTAGCAACACCGCTGTTCCGGCAGGGTAATGGCACAGAAAACATACTACTATGGTAATGGTATTTGCACTCCTTTTCAATTAGGTACTACTACTACAGTTTTTTATGGTTCCTCGATGTAGTTTTATGTGATTGTATATTTTGTGCATTATTGGCAAGATTGAAGGTCTAGCTATCTTAAAAACTCAACAAGATATCCCACACATTTTACTGTAGATACACAACCGATTAATACAAATTCCATTCTCAAGTTAAATTTACAGCCCGTTTTAGAGTAAACTCCAGAATAAAAATTGGTAAAATAGCAATGAAGAAATAGTAAAAACAAACTCCGATGGAATCATTCCGTAAAACTTCCTTTACCTGATACAGTGATATTGAAATAAACTTTGATCGTATCAGGACTTAGTTTAATCAAATGTACTGTAAATTACCAATTTCATTCAAAATACCAAAGAGGCAACCTAAACAAAACTATTCCTTTTCTTGCTATGTAAGACATAAATCCAACTTTCATATGACTTTAAGAACTCTCTATGAGGTGATCGTTTAAACATGTTCTCTTGCATCAAATACTCCACAGATATTCTATAAAGATGAAATGTCTACTTTAGTACACAAAATCAATGGTAATACCACAGAAACGAATCTATAGATATTTTCTCTGTGGTGATACTAAGATTTATGGCTACAACAACACAAAATAAATAAACTGTTGAAAAATACTAGAACTCTTTGAACACAACATTCTCTGATGAACAGACAAACCTCACAAGAATAAATATTAACGTTCCGGCTCCAATGTTTATCATATCTGCTATTTTAAATCCGGCGTAGCAAAGTGTAAATAGGATTGTTTGGCTTACTTGTTCACAGCGAACAACCAGCACCTATACACAAATGTAAAAATTAAACACTTTGTATTGTTTGGTCCAATGTTACTTCACACGTAATATGCTTACGTCATGAGATTAAACCATTGACTTTGGATACTGCAAGTAGGTTTCTCGTCCCATTGTAAAATCTGTAGTTTTTCATGTCCGGTTGTGGGAGTATGTGGATTTGCAATATTACTCCCCCCTAATTAGTAAAAAAGTTCCGGCGTAGCATTTTCCTTTTGGTTACAAAGCAAGATAAAGTAAAGGCAAAACAATAAGTATCGATTCGTTTGATTGAATTAGCTTTTCATCTGGTGAAATAATAAGAAATAAATAGCAAATAGGGGGTGGTGCGCAAACTGCCCAGTTTATTAGGACCTCCAAAACTTGTTTCCGAGGGAAAATGAATCCAGTGCAATACCCATTTAACTTTACAACATTATGTTTGTTTAGAACAGCTACAAGATTAATACATAACTACTAATTTACGGTAAATTTGTTGATTTTATAGCTAATGGATGATTTACTTACCTCAATCAGGTCAGTTGTCAAAAAAGTAGCCTATATAAAATACATGTTCATAAACTCTTTAGTCTCTTGTCTACAACCTGGGGCCCATTTCATAATAAAATACAAACTAATATTATTAGTAAATCAGCTGATCGCCCAATGCAAATCTTATGGAAATTACAAGTTACAAGTTGTAACTTGTAACTTGTAGTTTATTATGAAATGGGCCCCAGACCGTGGTTAACCATTCAACTGAAGGATCAGCTGTTGGATTACAATTCGTATAAACCGTTATAAAGAAAGTTGGTCAGCAACACTGGATCTTTGAAAGTTTAAGAAATGATTGAAATGCAAGAAGGCTATGCACAATCGTCTTTTACGTTACTATTCGCAGCTGCACCAGATCATAGCTTAAAAATGACACCTCAATCGTGAAAATCGGTTAAGTAGGACTGCTGAAAATGGGATGGTGCAGAGCCTCCTTATTGTATTAAGTATATAGATTGTCAAATACTCATTACACATAAGAATGCCTATATTTTTATCAGCCATTGGTTTTGTATAGTGTAGTTAATTGTGCTTTGCAAAAACTGAAGCAAGTTTCAAATTAGGTAACTGAGTTACTTGATGTCGTCAAAACTTGTATCTTATTTTAAGTCAGATGTAAAACACGTTCTTTGATCTTGATTTATGATTACAGAGGACAAGCGTTAGTGTTTAAATATTTTATTGTTTTTTATTTCAAATAGTCTTAACGTTGATTAAAAGACAAACAAAATAAACTACAAAAAGCCTTTTACTTTCTATATCAACCGGGCAGGATCATGATTTACAATTATCGGTTGATCTGTTTAAGAATTATCATGCCAAAAGCGGTTTGTTTAATCTATAGCTCAGCCGACCAATAAAAATGGCAAATTCAAACGAAAAGATACTTAATTGACAGTTTTCAGGATTAAATAGTAATCGCATAAAACCAGACTTGTGTTATATGCAAGGAAAATTGAATGAGGCATGTTGATAAATACATATGATATTTTTGGAAAATAATATTTGACGCTTCCATTATCTAAATTAATTACTTTGGACTTCCATTACACTAGCTGTTTGTTGAAAACAGGTTAAACATTGATCCATATCAACCTAAAACTAGAACAGTGTACGCGTTTTATCAATGTAAAATAATTAAAGTTTAATAGTTGTATAAGCAAAAACTGAAAGGTTACAGTAACATTTGTTTGTAATTAAGTCTGCAATATTGGCATGATGAGGTTATTCTGTCTGTTATTATATCATGCGAAATCACTGTAGCAGTAGAATAATAGCAAAAAGTTGTAGTCATTTAGGTATGTCTTAGGCATATTAACTTTTCTAAATTTTGACGTAAATATCAACCCTAGACCATCAAAGTTGCAATGCAATGCAGCGCTGTCTGTGAGAAGTACTTTCTGTCTAGTTTCCATGGCAACAATAACAAATATCACAATGTTTACATTCTTAGTTTACATTTCCAAACGTAATTAATTTCACCCTACCACTCAGTTGGTTCAAATGTCTTTTCTACAATAGTTTAATCATGGACCAAACCATGTGTGTGTTATCTATGAATAGCTTCATTCAGATTTGAACTATCTAAAAACTACTCACTTTCCTCGTGATCGTATCGAGGACCTTCTGACTACCAAGTGAACAGACCATTTGCTTACTCAGCTATCGTTATTTACTCATAATATCCAAACTCTCACTGGTAGAAGTAATTTATTGATTAATCTCCATGGTAGCAGAGTGAAAACGACAATATTTACAATTGTTTTGTTTACTTTTTCATTCTAAAAATGCTATTAATGTTGGAAGTATGGAGAATGTTTAGGCCGACCGTTTTTAGAGAATTAAGTGCTGAAATGGTCTACATTATCGTATAAAATTATATTCGAACTGTATCGATATTCAAGCCATGTTTAATTAAACAACATGCTCCGTCTCTGTCTGGACGTCGATTTTTTACTTTAAATGAAAAATTAAATTAAGCGCATTTTAATTTTCTTTCCAATTTTAAGACGTAGATTCCATGGTATATTTATGTTTAGAGCTGAAATAAACAATTCTTTGGAACATAAAATAATTACTCGACTGATAAACAAAGCAATAACGAAAACAACAAGGTCTACCACATAAGCAAGGCCTGCGCGTGGTGAGTTGCGCATATCGTACTATTTCCGTAGGAATTTGTGTAGAAGATATAATCAAGATGTGTCGCTGTCACTGTGCATATTTTAAATTACCTATTCTATTGCAGTTAATATCTGTGTAATGGAGACGATGGGTTCAGCAAAATGAATAGAATACGTAAAAGGTATCAATTATTGTTATCAATTATCAATCATTGAGATACTGTTTTAAACTAAACTGTGTGAAGACATTTTGTGACATTCTACAAAAACTTCCGGTTAACAATCGACCTAATAATCAGTTACATTTCGCCAGGAAACTTTTTGTTTACTGTTCCACTCTTCAGGCAACTTTGTTTATTCAGGTTTTCGTTTCGACATCCGCATTAAGAATTCACCCGCTATCAAGACTATAATTGTAGACCATCGACCGGGCAAATTAAACAAAACTGGCTTCTCGTTTGAATAAAAGAGGGAATCAATAAAGAAACAATTAGACACAATTATTTAAGTTTGCTTTCGGTCGTTTCCTTCCCCCGTCGGCGTTATCGCGGCCACGTCAGCGCAAACAAATAAACAGTAAACAAAAAGCAATCAAAACATGTGTTCTCGCAGCGTGTTTGCTCTAGACGGATGGGAGAGCCAAACAACTCATATTTAAATAAATAAACGCGCCCCTCCACCACTCCCTTGTTTGCGATCCCTCCCTAAAGAGGGCTAGACTAGAAAATATCATTTAGTGAGTGGCGAGCCGTCGAACCGTGCGTATCGGAGCTGTTATCTCTTATCTGTTGTGTTGTAGTTATGTACTGATGTTACCGGTGCACTCCACTCCGACTACACCGGAAGTAGATTCTTCTCCTCTGCCAGAGATGAGCGCTCAACAGACAGTCGCATGGTCACTTCCGTTGTCGCTGTATTACCGCCAACAGTATGAACTGCAAGCGAGACTCCTGCCTTATTTCCAGCTGGCGAAGGCAAAAAGAGTGAGTATTGTTGTGTTGTTTGTTTATACAATTTAATTAAATTGTGATTTTGTTATGTAATTCTCGTTTATCGTCTTTAACAAATCTACATAAGTATTAATGGACAACTGTATACCAAATCATAGTTATAACTTCCAGTAAATACATTTCTCCAATGTAAGATGCTGACAATAGGCAAATCCTCTACAAAATAAGGTGAGCTCACATACATAGGCCTAGTAGGTACCAAAATACTCAATTTACCTTTTCATTACTGTAGAACAAAATATTGTGAGAGAATTCAAATAACTACAGGAGGTACCTGTAATTTGATAGCCTAACAATGCTAATATTTACTCAGCTGTAAATGTTTAGGCTTTATTTGAAGAACTGGTGTTATACAAAGGCTCTTTCCTGCATTGTTTATCTAATAGTGAAAGCTACATTTTAAATTTTGTTCATCGTTAACGTTTGGTTTGTTCTACTTTTAGAAATAAAATTTATAACTGACGTGATATTTATATAATAAGATGGTATGTAATAAGATCTTACTTGTTTTGAATATTGAAATTGAATTAAACTGAAACTTGAATAGAACATTAACATTGGTTACTGAATCAAAATTACAAAATTATTCTTGACTGGCTTAAACTGATGAATTAAAATAGGCAATTAAAACGAAAACATACTTAACTTGACACCTTCATTACCTTAAAAATGTTCATAATTCATTTAAATCTTAATAATAATTTGTTTATTGTAGTCAACAAAATATATTGAATTACAAACATCAGATAGCATAATTTATGTGAAAAATTATACAATTTATTGTTTACATTTTCTCAGTTTGAAAGTATTTCTAAAAAATCAACAGTTTTTTTACACTAGTGCCTGAATCATTTTGCGGTTTTTCCTAGAGTTTAGAATCCTAGCGGTTGATCATGAAATCGTCAATAGAGTACAGCACATTGGACATCGAAAGGCGTTTTAGCCGAGATTTGAATTGGTTTTTTGTTTCGGCATGTTTGATGCTGGCAGGAAGTTTGTTGAGGATTGTGATACCAATTTGCGATGGAAAAAAGACTTGAACACCACACTTCTATGCTGCAGAGTCTGGTAATTGTCCCTGTCCATAGTCTCATAATCATGGACATTTCGGCCCTGCACTAGTGAGCATTCATATTTACAGTACATGGCCACATCCAAGATGTAGAGACAGGGTACAGTGAGCAATCTCAACGCCCGTGCATTAATTACACCAAGCCCTCAAAGGGTCCCAAAAAATGTTCCTTAGTTGTGCCAAACCCAAGCCAAATTAAAACTTTGTTAAATTTATGGAGAAATTAATTAAATTACTTTGGATAATTAGTAGGGGTGAGTTGCCGGCGGAGGGATGTGCTCGTTTACGTGTCATGCACGTACCTAACCTAACCTAACTTATCCTAACCTAACCTACTCAACTATACAAAGACTTGGCTTGGTTAAGGAACGTATGAGGTGGCTCTCTGTAGTAGTAGTTGGCACAATTTAGGAATACCCGACTACCTGACTCAAATCAGTTGGCGCAAGTATTGCCCGCCCATCCCAACACCTAGAAAGCATTTTTACATGAGTCTCTCCTCCGCAATTTGCAGATAATCCTCACTGCCTTTTTCTGAAGTTTGAAAACCCGTTTCAGCCTGAAGATAGCACAGCTTTCCCACATAAATTTCATAAGTTACAACTCTTGTCTTTTTTCATATTGTTCAGATACTTTAACAGCAAAAAATATCAACATGTTAATCGTTTTTTTTGTGTGCATTTTCGTCTAGGCATTTTTTTCAGTAAAGTAAGCCTTCTGCTTCTGTTAAACATATCCGCTACAAAATCCTAAAAACCGCTGATGGATGGCTTAAGATTTTAAAGCCATCTTTACCAAAAATAGACGATATCAGCAATCTGACATATAGGTACTTTCTCCCATTAGCTTGTCAACAACTTTTATGGCAATTGGAGCTGTACCATTTTGTTTAGAGTTTAAAGGAATATAACATGCTAAGTTTTAATCTAAATTGGTCGAGACATTCTTTTAAAATCCTATTTTCCATTATTTTATTGGTTTTAATGGAAAAATCACACAAGTTGCAATGACTTTTGACCCCTAACTTTTACAGCAATGGAGGTTGTAACGTTTGTTTAGAGTTAAAAGGACTACAACCTACTAAATTTTATTCAAAATTGATCGAGCTTTTTTTTTTAATATCAATTTTTCTGATAGTTAATAGCGTGTATGCCCTAAATACATGGTGCTCCTAGCTGTATGCGCCAGAACCTACGGTTACCGCAGCACAGCTGAAGCTCTATATTTAATTCTTTTTGTCATAGATACAAATATACAAATATATACAAATATAGATTTTATCATAGATTAGTAGCCCTATAAAATTTCATAGAAATCGGCCCACAAACGTGGTCTGTTGTTCTGTATACATCCACACCAGGTTAACACCTTAGGTCAGGAAAAATCGGGACATTGCCCCCCTCCCTCCTGGATTAGCATAGGCTTTAATACGGGCATAAGGAACCAAAATCGGGACTGTCCCAGCAGAATCGGGACGAGTGGCAACCCGGAACCACACATACAGGCACACACACAGAAATCACTTGGAAAACCACTTTTTGGGTTCAGGGAGACCCAAAACCCATATACCCAAAAACAATACTTTATCCATGTACTGTGTATAGCAAGAGAAAGTAAAAGAATACTATGCTGGGGGTTTTTTTATCAATCTAATATAAATCCAATTAACCAAGAGTGCCCAGAAATATGAAATAAACAACACGTTGACATATAAAATAAACACTGTACACAATTTGTTTTTGAAACCAATTTATTATGTACACAATATGTTATAATTATAAAACAACAGGGATGAGAAATTTAATCATGGATTGTAGTGTAAGTAAATATTAATTAAGAGATGGCAAGGCAAGAATTTATTCAACTTGATAACTATATTTGTTTGTATGGTAAACAACATCAATTTCTAGTGTCGATATTCTTTCTCGCATTTATATGGTTCTGACATCAGAACAAAGATACAATAAAAATACTTATAGTGTAAACAGGGCAATGACCTCAAACTTGATATTTCCTTAAAGTAGTATTTTAAATAATTGTTTTGAATGTTTAATTTCATTGCTAATTAAACTCATTTTTTGATAGTTACAAAAAACACATTCTAAATAACTTGATTACTGTTTTATTATAGAGGAGACCATATACTTATTGTAAATCAGGAATCTCTATTACACCTAGCGATTCTATGAAAAATAACCCAATATCTTGTTCAATCAATAATTTAAACAAAATTTAATGTCTTAAAGGAGTTTTTATAGTATTTTTTGTGAATAGAGTACATAGTTTAAAAAAAACCAATGAATGCAAAGACAAAAAAAATCCAATATTCCTTTCAGTTTACAGATGTTAACTGAATTCAAAACTCATTTTCTCTTCTGACATTGTATTTGTATGAGGATCAGAGATTTTAAAAATACCTTAAAGTGACTAACCAAAATAGAGTGATTACGAAACCTGTTGTAATCCTGTGATTATTGTTGTTAGGATAATTTGTTATGCCTGAAGGCTCAGTACTCTTTACCTTTCTCCTAACGTTCATGTAGATATATAAAATAACATCATACTCAACTATTCATGAAGATGTTTGGTTTCAAGGTATTAAAAATTTGAAATATTTAAATTTTATTTTGTAATGTAATTATAAGAATGAGATAGAAAACTGTGTTAAGGAAATTTTCTAAATTATATTTCTATTTTCTAGGTTTCTGGGACCTAGGTAAAAGGGGTGATTTGAAATGATTAAATTATATATGTAATAAAATAAACTGTTACCTTGTTCAATATCCTTTTCAATATCATTAAAAAGGATATTGAACAAGGTAACAGTTTATTTTACTATTCTACTATTTTACTAATCATCAATATCCAGTAGTAGGAAAATGAACTCTGAATTAATTATATATGAATTCTGACAACACATATTTGAGAGTGTATTTTATGATGAACATGAATTTAGGATAGAGTGAGATGATCTGCGTAGCCTTTGTACTGACTAAGATCAGGTGGATTCTACCAAAACACCACTATAAAAACAGGCCTTGCTGCTTGCTGCAGCGCAACACTACGTCACAGTGGTGGATAGTTGTGAAATCTTACTATTAAAATCTGACAATCAGCCAGATTCCTTACCTAAAACATATGGGATATTGCTGTGAATCTATCAACAAATCTATCCACTAGTGTGACGTCATGGATCCTGCAGCATGGCCTGGTTTTCTAGTGGGGCCTTGGTTCTACCCGGTAGCCTGAAGTTCAATTCAAGATGGAGGATTATATGGATTGAAATATAGTTTGAAGTTGAACATATCTCTATTGTACAAGCTCTTAACATTCTAAAACTAACTTTTTCCAACGATTGTGTGCTTTTTGTGCTATTAACATATCAGAGCTTGCAATGGATGGGGAAAAACTAATTTACGGATTTTCAAAATGATTTTGTAAATATGTACTTAAAAAACAGTTAGGAAGTTTCAGTTCATCCAGTGCATAGTTTGGATATTTGTGAATATTTTACAGTTTATTTCAACTCGATAGACACTTTAATAATGCCACGAGGTTATTTTTGTAGGATGTTTACGCGGTAACCAGCCGGCGGGTGGAACCCTCTTAACATTCTTGCCATTAAGACTGATTTTATAAATATACAGTGTATCCGGTAAGGAAAAAATGAAACAGGTTTAATGGGTCAAATTAAAACAAAAACCAAGAGTAATATTGTTTACAAAAATGCCTCGTTAGTGAGATAAGAGTATGCGCCATTTTGTTTTTTACTTCCTACCCCTATACATATAGTATATGGAGAAAGTATTGTTTTTGTCAAAAATTTTTTCGAGTTTGAGTCTTGAGTGGATATATCTGTTTTGGGTCCCCTTGGACCTAAAAAAAGAGGTTTTCTAAGTGATGTCTGTGTGTGTGAGTGTGTCTACAGACTACACCTGTGGTCCGATTTTGATGAAATTCGGTTTGTAGGTACAAAATCCATGGTATCTTCAGGCGTTTTTTTTTCATTTTTTTGAAATTTTGATTTTTAATGTTTCTTCAAATTAATTTTATAATTTCCTCATGGCCCGAACGATTTTGATCAAAATTTAGTATGTTGTAGCCTTTTAAATTCTAAACAAAATGGTAGAAGTCCCATTATTTTAAAAATTACAGTCCAAAAGTTATTGTAAATTATGTCATTATCCCATAAAATAAGAGAAAATCATATTTAAAAAATCCGGTTTTGATTGAAATTAGTATGTTATAATCCTTATAATTCCAAACAACATAATGCTACCCTGCTGTAAAAATTACGGTTCAAAAGTTATTGAAACTTATGTATATTATTTTCTTATAAAAAACCATTAAAAAAGGAAAATGGATTTTTTTAACCCGATTCTGATTTAAATTTGTCCGTTATGGTCCTTATAATTCCAAACAAAATAGTGCGTCCCTTCATTCCTGTAAAAATTACTGTTCAAAAGTTAATGCAACTTTTGTTATGATAAATGTTGTTGACAAGGTAATGGGAGAAAGGGGTGAGGTTCATAATGTCCAAATTTCACAAACTCCAACGTCTAAAATATTAAATAAACAGTGCGTTTCATAACCTCCAAACTTCATAAACTCCAAAACTATAACTTTCAAATAAGCACAGTTTCACAATGTCCAAATTTCACAAACTCCAACGTTAATATATTAAATAAACAGTGCGTTTCATAACCTCCAAATTTCATAAACTCCAAAACTATAACTTTCAAATAATCACCGATTCACAATGTCCAAATTTCACAAACTCCAACGTTTAAATATCAAATAAACAAAGCGGTTTATAACCTCCAAGTTTCATAAGCTCCAACGGTACAGTCTCTGCCAGAAGTCGCTGCAGAGGTTGCCGTGCCATAACAAAAAAACTACTGATGTAATCATCATGAAATTTTAACAGCTATTAGAAAATATACTTATAAAATATATTTATATGTTTTAAAATTTTTCATCGGTAAAAAAAAATCTCTTACGATATTTGTAGTGGCTTTTTAATTGAGAGACGGAACAGTTAAGAAACTCAGTGAATTAAAGCTATTAAAAATATAAAAATGTAAATTTGATTTGCACATTGTGTGCTAACACATATTTGAGTCACACAGCTGAGTGTTCTTCAATCATTAAAATGCACGTATAATCAGTAGTTGAGCGCTGGCGAACGGTGCCTGCTATCTGACTGTGGCAACCACTGTAGAGACTTCTGGCCCAGACTGTACCGTTGGAGGTTATGAAATTTGGACATTATGAACCGCACTGTTTATTTGGTATCTTAACGTTGGAGTTTGTGAAACTTGGACATTGTGAAACAGTGATTACTTGAATGTTATAGATTTGGAGCTTATGAAATTTGGAGGTTATGAACCGCTCTGTTTATTTAATATTTAAACGTTGGAGTTTGTGAAACTTGGACATTGTGAACTAGTGATTATTTGAATGTTATAGTTTTGGAGCTTATGAAATTTGGACATTATGAAACGTGCTGTTCATTTAATATTTTAAGCGTTGGAGTTTGTGAAATTTGGAGTTTATGAAACGCTCCCGGAGAAAGTATATGTGCCAGATTGCTGATACCGTTTATTTATGTTTAAATAGGGCCTATATCAAAAACTTGTTAAGATATCTTTACAAATTTTTTTACAAAGAAGTTTTATCAACTCAAAATTTATTTCAGAAAAAATAATCTAAAAAAGTGTTGTTCCAAAATGGCGGCCATTTTTTTATAACTTAAATTACTAAAAGTGGCTGGTTTTATGAAAAAGTGCAAAAAACACTTTTATTTTGCATCTAAAATCCTTATATAATTTTTTATTTAAAATCCTTATATATAATACGGGAAGGTGATTTCTTCAAAACACTACTCCTCCGTTAATAATGGAAAAATGTTTACAAATAATGATGTGTCAAAATTAAGTATTTTTTTGTGTAGATACCCCCTTTCACCAATTCCTGTAATAAAAGTCCTCAAGCTTTGCTCCGCAGGCTATCAATATCCCAATGTATTTCTTATGAAGAAAAGATTTTGTTTACTTACAGACAAATAATTTGTATTAATTACAGCTGTTCATAGTAAACACATGATACACGATATAAAAGGGTTCGTTTTCAGAGTGAGTTTGTTTTTGGTTTCGATAACTGGAGTGGAGTGAGCGTTCGTTAACTGGAGTGCAATTATTTTACATTATCTTTGAGTTGACTCTCGGGAATTATGACTTGTTTGTTTTGAAATAACGCCTGTAATACCTTGCGATTGCTCGAATGCGAGCAACAGGTGCACAAGTTATCTATAAAACGACACCAAATTTGAAAAAGTCAAATAATTAATAGTTGCGCCTAAAAATTTTGTTTTCCCTAAAACCGCATATGTAGGTTAATATATGACAAATTTATAACACGACATTTCCTACTTTCAATTGAAGTATTGTTTTATGTTTTTGTGAAATAATTTATTCAATTTAAGTGTAATAAATTACGATTTATTGCAGGAGCTGGGAAGGCCAGTTGAGGACATGTTATACCCCCGACCTGAGAAGCCACCGTACTCCTACATTGCGCTGATAGCGATGGCCATAACCTCTGCGCCCAATCAGAGACTCACACTCAGCGGAATCTACCAGTTCATCAGCGACAGGTTCCCTTACTACCGTCACAACTGCCAGGTGAGTCTACGTTGATGTCAAATAAAAAATACAACATTACAAACTAGGCCCTTGCAATAAACGTAAGAGAAACTTGAGTGATGACGTTTTGCCCTCCTCAGAGCAGTTCACGGGTACTGGTGTAAAGCACTACTACAGTAATACGTAATGCAGAAATGTTAGCAATTAGTAATTAGTTTCTGTCTTTGACGTAGCTGACCCCGACCTAGTTTGTAGTGTTAGTGTTGGCGACTGCGGAAGCCTTATTTTTATGTACAGTTATTCCTAAAAAAAAGTTCAAAGGAAACAAAAATTAATTTAGACATCCGGTGAAAGGATATAGTCCTAACCTCTGAAGTTTTCATTCAGTTTACTACATTGCTCCATGGAAAAAAACGTATTTTAACAGTCAATTGTCATACAATTTACAAAGACATTTTTTATCAGTATCCACAATCCTTTTGGCCAATTTATGTGCGAAAGTATCCAAACAAGTTTTATGTTAGTTACCGTGTCTTGTAATATCGACCAACTCATCAGCATCTATAATTTATAAATTTATTCTTCTAGGGTTGGCAGAACTCAATCCGGCACAACCTGAGCCTCAATGACTGCTTTGTGCGTGTTCCCCGTGAAAGGGGGAGGGAGGGAGGGGGTAAAGGTAGTTTTTGGACCTTGGACCCTGTTAAGGCTGCCAACATGTTCGAAAGAGGTAACTTCCGAAGAAGGCGACCTCGACGTCAGAGACAGGTAACTTTTATTATATGTTTCTTTTCTTTTCCGCTTACCTAGGAAATTAGAATTTTGTTTTTGTTAGATAACAGGCCAAATCTTGATCTTACTCCTATCTAACATTGACCTTTTTCTAGAAATTGCATCATTTATTGAGGGAAAACATAAGCAGATGCCTTTAGGGGGTTCCGAACCCCACCCCAATTAGCATTCCGTATCACATTCAGGCCCTAACCAACTTATTCCGTCCAGCTGACGGTGACATGGTGGTTGAATTAACTTAATGTGTTCCACTAACATGTAGCTGTGAATATAGCTCTGACTCTTATATACATGGGTGGGTTTAATTCACATATGTGTACAATGCAGATTAAGCTTACGTTATGTGTGGCATAGCAGGTTGGAAGGCCAATCTTAAACAAATGTTATCCAGCTTGAGTGGAAGTTGACGGCTTTAGTGGGTTAAATAGGGATGGCGCACATCACCTGGTTTGCTTCCTTTTACACTAGTATAGAGAACTCACATTTTTTTAGTTTGAATTTTATTTTTGTTAAGCCTGGCAGCCTCTTTTAACCTTGCAAATGCCCATCCACATAGGCTAGGGACCTGTGTGTCGAATGTATCCAGCAAAGCAAGGGGTGATCCGGAAAAGTACAAGGGTATTGATAAAAAGTAGTGGCAGGTACCAGGATTTGATCCCACGACATCACTGCCTAGGGCCTAAAGTCTGTGGCATTACCAACTGAGCTACCGAACCACCAATATGTAGTATGGACGTGTTTTGTTGAAATTTATGTAGGAACTTGAGACAATGTACAAAAGTGACATTGATAAAGAGTTAGTTAAAGGGTTAGTTAATAGGCTAATCGTATCTCAATAATAAAAACTATAGGATCAAGAGGTTGTGGGATTTTATAGTTAGATTTTTTTCTTAAAAACTTGTATTTTTCCAGCCTGAAATTATGCCAGTAGAAGTGGAGCTCACAGAACCAGAACATACATCTTGGACTCCATTGAGGGAAGTTGAGGAAAAAACTGAAGAAAAAACTGAAGGATACCCCGAAGGAAACTCTCAGTCTATCAAGTCGAAGGCCCAAAGGCAAACCAAGACATCACTTTTTACCATTGAAAACTTGATCAGGCATTCCAGTGATAGTGAACTGCCTGATACTAACGTTCAAGATATCAAAGTAGACTAACTACTTACTGTAGGCTGTAAATTATTGTAGCACGGTACAACTTATATTGCACAGGGCATTTTTATCTATTTACAGTTTCTAAGGAAATAATTTAGATTAG
The DNA here is from genome assembly GCF_028750875.1 of Macrosteles quadrilineatus. Classification (NCBI taxonomy): domain Eukaryota; kingdom Metazoa; phylum Arthropoda; class Insecta; order Hemiptera; family Cicadellidae; genus Macrosteles; species Macrosteles quadrilineatus. Next base: position 68,407,897 of record NW_026542598.1, on the reverse strand, counting down.
ACTTTCCTCGATTTATAGCCTTAACAAACTATCTTGGCAATTACAAGTTACTGTCTTGGCAATTACAAGTTAAATGGATTTATATGTTTTTACAAAAATTGCAACATTTCTATGCTTTGTAGTACCATTAAAAACAATAAAATATTAACAAAGTAATAATATCTGTATGTAGGAACAGATCGTCACTTGTTTTTCATGTGGTTATGTTTAAAACTACATGAATCATACACTGTAACGCTCCTTTCACACTATACGATTTCGCTCGTACGAGTGTTAATCGTACGTGCAGATGATCGTGGGTCTGTCACTTTCACACTATACGATTTGTAATCGTACGATTAAAAAAATCTTAACCCCCACTCCACTAGAACAGAGTTCATTGACATTTCAGTTTAAAGTTTTAAGTAGTATGGATCGCGAGGAAATTATTGCTACTTTGATAATTTATCGGAGAAAAATAAATTTAATAATAGTCGTATTTAAATTTGAGACGTGAGGAAGTGGGGATGCTTAAAACATTATTTAAATACCTGAGAAATGACGAAGAAAGGTTTTTCAACTATTTTCGGATTTCAAGAGAATCGTTTAAAGCTTCAAGATCAATCACATTCATAATTTTAACTATATAGACAAAACTGTAATTAATAACAAAAACTAAATAATAAAATACTGTATGCACAGGTAGTTCAACTCAATAATTAAACAATTAAACAACTGTAAACGCAAAATATCTGAAAACTATACGCAACAAACTGCACTTGGGGAGGGCTACCGCACGACTACAATCGTGTAGTGTGAAAGGGGCCATATGGTCACATGGCCACTAGCAGTAGACACGATTTTTACTCGTGCGGGAGTCGGATACCAACCGTGTGCACCTACGGTCGCTACGCGGGTGAAAATCGTACACGGTTGGTAATCGTATAATGTGAAAGGGGCCATAAGCTCCAATGCGATACAACAAATACGATTAATAACCGCACGAGCGAAATCGTATAGTGTGAAAGGAGCGTAAGTGGTTCAGATGGATCTGAACGAGGAGTCTACTGTAGTTAGGAATTAAATATGAAGTTTTGTTGTTTTGTACTTTTAGTGTAATTTTGTTTTTAAATTAGTTAGATAAGGTTCAAATATACTGTGATTTTGATTATTAATTCTGAATCAAAAATATATTCAATGGATCAAACATAGAAACAGAAATTTTAAAGGTTCCTTTTATAAAAAAGTTGTTAAACACACGCTAAAGAAATTAGATGATACTCTAAATTGATTTGTTACTACTAAAATTCAAACATTTTATTTGGATAATTAAAATGTGTATTTGTACATAAACTAAGAAATTGTATAAAGGCTACTTACAGTCTTCGCAATCCTGATTAATTGAGCACTACGGCCGTTTCGGAGATAACTCCATCGTCGGGTGCGTAGTCATCATACACTAAACTGAACTAGGCCTATTTACATATTTACATTTTTTACGAGGTTTCTTCATTTTCATTGCGTCAAATTTTAATAAATAGTACATGCAACACAAGACACGGACACGACACGAAAACATTCAGGCACGTGCACGGCTAAAAACTGACGACCGACTGATCGAACTTTATCACTGCAAAGGTTGGGTGGACGACTGGAATAACTGATAACATGTGTACCAACATAGCTGCTCAAATTATACCTTGTCCTTTTTGATTTGTATTGTAGTGCTCAATTAATCAGGATTGCGAAGACTGTAAGTAGCCTTTATATATTTATTACACGCAATCTGCCACACTGAATAATCTTAAGAAATTGTTAAGATTGTCCTACAAATATAAGTTTATTTAAGGAAATATATGAAGTCATATAGTAAATTAACAAAAGAAAGAATTTTAGATTTACCCAAAATAATTTAGGCATACTAGAGACAATATGGATGTTTGCGTTAACTGAAACATTGATAACCTTGGGGGGAGTCATTGATATTTATTTACCTTTTCATATGAAAGTAAAGTTCATATGAATTACTTGTGAAATTTTTTTGTTTTACCAGCTTTATCAGCAACTAGTTGCTTTGCCCGTGCTTCACAACAACATGGTGAGAATAAAGAAGTGAATCATTAAATCTAACTAAAGTAATTCTTTAGATCTACTGTAAAAACAGTTGGCGGCCCATCATTTATTACAGAGGAAAAACTTTTGTTGGGTGTTATCTTTCTTAATCTTTCAAATTATAATTTACTTACTAAAATTAGAAACTAATTGTATGTTAATATAACAGTATTATAAGCCAATAAATAACTAAGAAAATGCAATGTATCTTTATTGCAAATAAGCAGATTGTACCTAGGTAAAAATGTTCCCGCCAAATTTGTGCACTGAATTCACAGTATAAGAATTTTGTAAAAATTGTTGATTCTAACATATTTTTATGTGACATTAAATTATATAGGATATTTAAAATTGTTTTAATTGAGCTACCCTTCAGTTTTAATGTTGTTAATGCTATGTAATTTGCTATATCAAAATATCATGTTACGTTATACGGTTATTATCAAATATTAAAAATATACATTATGTAATTATTTGATCAGTCTAGATTCAGTAATGAAAACTGCAGCAAAAACATTGTGGAGTGAGCATTTGGAATTATTTACATATAAAAATCTATGTGGCAAATATTTGAATCAAGGGGGGATTTGAACTAAGGGTTTGGTTTGGAAAAAAATTATCAAAGTGTTCCAATTTGTAAACTTAAGTTACAAATAAGTAATTTTTCGTAGGCCCTATAGGCCAACAAGTATCTTCTATCTATCTATCTATACTATTATAAAGAAGAGGTGGTGTCTGTGTGTGTGTGTGTTTGTATGAGGTAATCTCAAAAACTAATGAACCGACTGGGCTCAAATTGCACACAAATGAAGCTACAGCTCCAAGGATACATATAGAACTATTCCCGCTTCGATATTGTCCTAGGGCTCCGCCCCGTGGGCTTTCAAAAATTTGAGGTGGGAGATTTAAAAGTAAATATTGATTGATGGTATCCATAGTAACAAAGAATCAACCTACAAAGTTTAAAAATGTAAACAAGCAGAACTAACTGTCAAATGAATTTTGATTTCACAACCCCACACAGCTGGTTCAAACATATTAAATACTACACGAATATTAGAACAGAGAGGGTAAGGATTATAAATTTAAAATAATGATGTCACTAGCCCGAATGTAAACATTATTTAACATTACTTAAATAGAGCTGTCAAACTATATGTTAATGTAATTTCAGTTACCTCATTTGTTTATGTTTATGATCTATTATACTGAGTCTGTTCTAATATTTGTGAAATGCTGTAATAATATTTTACAGGGAATAAATCTTTGTAAATAAATTGTTCATGGATATAGGAAATAATTAAGATTCTATAATCAGAAAGTTTGGATGTACGGATGTATAGATGTATGGATGGATGGATGGAAGTTTGTGACAAGTAAACGCGAAAAATACTAAACCGACAAGGATGAAATTTAGTATGATGATAGCTGACATTCCCGATTAACATATAGACATATTATTCTTACCTCAAAAATCCTTTCAGGCTCCGCCCAATGTTTCTTGTAAATTAACTACAAATATTTTAATATAATTAATGTCCAATGTTTTGTGACCCTACTGTACGTAAAAAATATTGCATGTTTTCTTCCTGTATTTAAGGCTCAATGCAATATAAAATTCATTGTACTTAAACATTAACATTAACATTAACTGGTGTAGCTTTTTTTTTACAGTGATGGGGGTTATTAATCATGCTTTGTTAATAATTTAGAAATAACTTTAATAAACAAAAACCTTGTTATAGACTAATTTTATCTTTAGGAAGAGGAGCTCCGTAATTCTGGAGACCCTAAGTTCTCCCACCTGTCAGATAAACTTCACGTGTTGTTCTTACATATTATTCTTACCTCAAAAATCCTTTCAGGCTCCGCCCCAGTGGCTCTGGCTCTGGAGTTTCTCATGTAAACCTTATGAGTATTCATATTTAAAGAAAATAAAGAATTTTGTCAGCCGTTTCAACTTTACAAGTTGGTTCTATGATATTAAATAGCATTAAAAAGGTATAAGGCTTACCAACAGGGTGCAGCACTATTGTGTTTTTTGCATTTATGACCACAGCTAATTTTAACCAACTAGGAACAAAAAGTGAGACACAATGAGAGCTTAACTTTTTTCATGGTTTAGGTGCAGTGGTAGAATATTAGGGCTATGGTAGATACTATAGGACACTATATGATACTATATAATACCGTATAAATTAAAAGACCAAATTTTAATAATCCGTGTCCTCTCCCATAACTAAATGCATTTATACTTATATGCCAACCCCGTACGAAGGACGGGTACTCTGCTAGTAATTTTAAAAAGTGAATCACATCTTGCTATGTACCTATCACTAGATAGATTACTGGTAGGTGTGAAGAATCTGATTATGTTTAGCTTCAAAAAACCTTTTACTTCCACAGTTCCTTCCATTTCTTTTCTTTTTTTTGCTTCACCAACATTCTTCATCCAAAATATTGAAATTATTAGCCTATTGTTTTTTTTTCAAAGTTCTAAGGTTATTTCACAGCTTTTCACTAATATGTAAAGTTTCAAGTTTTTATTTGCAGGCCAACTATAGACTCACAGTCCATAAACATATTGTGTTTTACAATTGCATACCTCGTTCAATTGAGGCCTGCATTCCATGATACAGAAGCACTGTTTTACCTTAACAAGTGTTTTGGAGGTAAAAGCACTTGGCTAAGGAATTCTGTAACCTAAGAAGAAATTTGTCCCACTAGAAAATCTGGTAAGGATTTATACACAAACAAATCCAGTGTAGAGTAGAAACTTGTATTAACAAAACCCCAAAACATTTAGTAATCAAAATTGAAGTCGAAGTAGGAAGAGTCAAAATTGTGGATTCTGACGTAACCGTCTTCTCCTCCACTGGCGTAACTCTTACCATCCGGGTGGAAAGCCAAGCTGTTGATTGGTCCAAAGTGTCCCTTTACTCTGCCAAACTCCTCCTCGAAGACAAGATGGTAGAATCTGGCATCGAACTTGCCGGCCCTCGCTGAGGTGGTGGTTACTTCCATAGCTTCCTGACCTCCTCCTAGCACCACCTAACAGATCATTCACTTCAGATTAGTGTGGTGAACAATTACATTGATCGGAGGAAATGATAAACCCATCTAGATAATTTACAGCACAAGTTTTTTGTCATTACAATTAATATAGTGCTCCGCAACAGGAATAGGATGCAAAAGAGAATAATGATGATCTTAAAATCTACCATGACTCAATTGGGGACTAAAGAAAAGTAGGCAGTAAATAGCTCACGTATTTTAGTGATAGCGTTTAGTAATTTTAGTCCTCTGAATATTTGTACCTATATAAATTATATAAAACACTGGGAAATCAATGAGTGTTTACAATACAATTGTTGTTGTCACGGACGCCGACTCTACATGGCAGCCGGATGGATATGGCGTATTACAAGGTTCCCATCACAAATAATGAGGTCATATAACTGGTCGAAAATTGAACTAAATATTATCAGAACATCATCCGAGAATAAATTTGGTAAGTTAGCCTAATTTAAATTTTTATATTTAGTGCTTTGTGTGATATTACCAATTTTGGTATAGCATTGAACTTCTTAAGTGACTAATTAAGCATGGATTTACATGACAGTATGATGAATTTACCTCTTCATGGAATGCAACTTTTTTTCTTGTAGAGATCAGTTGAATTACCTACATATGTTTTGCCGTAAATGCAGCATCATTACAAGGTGACAAAAACATAATGAAGTAAATGTCTTACAAACACAAATAAAACAAAATCCTGCTAAACGGACGGTCCTGACACAGGTAGTAGACTGCAGTGTCACTCCTTCTTCATCGTTGTCCAAGTTATCATTGGGTTAAAATGTTTGTAATGTTATAGTATAGTCTTATATAATAGTGGGCTCTGAAAACTTGTGTATGAGAATAAAACTAAGACACTTCCAAGAGTTATTCAGTGCCAAACACACCCTCAACCAACGCTAGATTTTATTGAATTTGCCAGATCATCCAATTTGAATTCACTTTAACTATATAGGTCTACATTTCTTTCCTCTTATAAATAACATAATTGTAACAGCAACGGCACTCACATGATCCAGTATAGGTGACAGAGCCGCACTGTTGACAGGTCGCTCCGTCTTGTAGGTTTTGATGTGGTTGAGTTGGTCGGTCAGGAACAACTTGGCCGTGTGATCCTTGGATGCTGTCACAAAGAAGATCTGATCCTTGCTCATCTGCATGTCGTTGATGGGACCTTCGTGGGCGATCACACTAGTCACCTCCTTGCCAGTCTGTGGAGAAACCGTTTATGTATTTACGTTGACACTTACTAGCCCTTTAAGTTCCCGATATTTGGTACTTAATTAGGCATATTACTTTCTTTTCCTATACCATAGGTCTCTGTATATGTGTGAGAGTGAGTGGATGTGTACTTAGCTGCAGACCCAACCTAAGGTCTGATTTAAAAAATTTGGTGAGTGCGAACTAATTTATGGTAGGGCCTATATCTTCGAAATTGCAACTTATGTGATTTTCCCCATAAAACATCATAGTTACTCCCACCACTTACCCAGATGATAAGTGTTCTTCACAAGCTAATGGGAGAATGTATGTGCAATGAATACAAAATATTTAAGAAGCAAAATGCCGTTGTTAAAAATTCAGTCTGGACATATTTGAATTTCAGATAGTTCATACGGCGGCCACTAGGTGGACTATCGCAAGCACCCGGCAAAGTCAGCTGACTGATTAAGAGAGAGTGAGACAAAGAATCGGCTTAGAGAGAGAGAGAGAGAGAGAGATAGAATAGCACGGCCCCCGTGTGAGCCATCATAGCAGCGGGCGCACAAAGCTAATTTCGGCAGAAAAATTTCAGTTTGACTATTTTCCATAAGCATCTTACAGGGTTTGTATTCATTGGTATGTGTCAGATTTGCTGGTACCGTTTATTTTTAATTTAGGCTACATGTTTCCTTTCATCTAAAATATAAAATTATAACTAAAATATATTCAAAACAAACAAACAATAACTTGATGTAACTGTTCAGCCTTGGCATGTAACTAAAAAAATTAACAAACAATAAAACAAAAACATGTGACCGCTAGCACCGGTGACCAAAGGGAAATGAATGCCAATCAATTATTTAAAGCTTTTGAACTGAACTGACAGATTAACTGATAACTGATTAACCAATTGGTATACAAGTTTCTATGTAACAAGTACTTAAAGCACTAAGCCTAGGCCTAATAAAAATGTTTTAAATGGTTTTCCATGCAACAAAAATCTGCACAATTGCATACCATTTCAATTCCTGTGATTTTTTTTTTTTTTTTCTTAAAACATGTCTCAAACCAATTTTGAATTTGAGTGGAGGGTGCCAGGAAAAACAGAATCAAATGTTGTAAATTCTGTAGGCTACCCTCTGGATTAGAATATATTACTATCTTACCAACCCTATAAAACAACGGCACGACGCAATAATTATTTTTTTAACTGAGCATGAGCAATAGGTTACTCTTAACCTTAATCATGCAAAAGGAGGACAAGGCTTTTTAGGTTTAAAGTAAATTGGTATGGAAAAATTTGTTCAAACAAGTACATTTTTTTGATAGGCCTAATGATAAATTCATCAGTAAAAAACACCAATTTGAACACTTTCAATAATCTAGCTTAGTACTTGGCTACTTACTCTGAGATCCCACTGGACGATTTTGCCGTTTTCATGTCCAGATATCAACGTTTCATCTAAGGGTCCCCAAAGCATTGATGTCACTTTTGATTCATCCACCTTTATTCTGAGAATAGGTTCTTGACTTTCTAAAACAATACAAGAAATTATGAAATAAAACGTGGAGTAAAATCATTGATAGGTAATTTTATTTCTAATTTTATACACATATTCTAGTACTGTACGTAGTACAGAAAGTGCAAAGATAGTCCACTCTCATTGCTACGGAGCGAGCTAAGTTAGTTTAAATCTGACAACACCACCTGATCTTTACTTCGCCATCCACTGTTTTAATCCACCACATGTCTACAGCACTGAATCTTATCATAGCCCTTATACACTGTTATCATATTTTACCTGAGCTTACTCCGTCTAGACAGGAGCTCATTGGTGATCTTAATTTACACAGACAAAGACAACCATTGTGTAATGCATCTGGGATTCACTTGATCTAGATACAATTTTTTTAAATGAACCTAAGTTTACAAAACAATTTAATACCGGTAGCCTTTTTGATCTAGTTAAGTTATCTTGTTAAAATGGAATTATGAGATTATCAATAACTGCTAATTACCTGAGATGGCTAATCTATACTATTATAAAGAAGAGGTGGTGTCTGTGTGTGTGTGTGTTTGTATGAGGTAATCTCAAAAACTAATGAACCGACTGGGCTCAAATTGCACACAAATGAAGCTACAGCTCCAAGGATACATATAGAACTATTCCCGCTTCGATATTGTCCTAGGGCTCCGCCCCGTGGGCTTTCAAAAATTTGAGGTGGGAGATTTAAAAGTAAATATTGATTGATGGTATCCATAGTAACAAAGAATCAACCTACAAAGTTTAAAAATGTAAACAAGCAGAACTAACTGTCAAATGAATTTTGATTTCACAACCCCACACAGCTGGTTCAAACATATTAAATACTACACGAATATTAGAACAGAGAGGGTAAGGATTATAAATTTAAAATAATGATGTCACTAGCCCGAATGTAAACATTATTTAACATTACTTAAATAGAGCTGTCAAACTATATGTTAATGTAATTTCAGTTACCTCATTTGTTTATGTTTATGATCTATTATACTGAGTCTGTTCTAATATTTGTGAAATGCTGTAATAATATTTTACAGGGAATAAATCTTTGTAAATAAATTGTTCATGGATATAGGAAATAATTAAGATTCTATAATCAGAAAGTTTGGATGTACGGATGTATAGATGTATGGATGGATGGATGGAAGTTTGTGACAAGTAAACGCGAAAAATACTAAACCGACAAGGATGAAATTTAGTATGATGATAGCTGACATTCCCGATTAACATATAGACATATTATTCTTACCTCAAAAATCCTTTCAGGCTCCGCCCAATGTTTCTTGTAAATTAACTACAAATATTTTAATATAATTAATGTCCAATGTTTTGTGACCCTACTGTACGTAAAAAATATTGCATGTTTTCTTCCTGTATTTAAGGCTCAATGCAATATAAAATTCATTGTACTTAAACATTAACATTAACATTAACTGGTGTAGCTTTTTTTTTACAGTGATGGGGGTTATTAATCATGCTTTGTTAATAATTTAGAAATAACTTTAATAAACAAAAACCTTGTTATAGACTAATTTTATCTTTAGGAAGAGGAGCTCCGTAATTCTGGAGACCCTAAGTTCTCCCACCTGTCAGATAAACTTCACGTGTTGTTCTTACATATTATTCTTACCTCAAAAATCCTTTCAGGCTCCGCCCCAGTGGCTCTGGCTCTGGAGTTTCTCATGTAAACCTTATGAGTATTCATATTTAAAGAAAATAAAGAATTTTGTCAGCCGTTTCAACTTTACAAGTTGGTTCTATGATATTAAATAGCATTAAAAAGGTATAAGGCTTACCAACAGGGTGCAGCACTATTGTGTTTTTTGCATTTATGACCACAGCTAATTTTAACCAACTAGGAACAAAAAGTGAGACACAATGAGAGCTTAACTTTTTTCATGGTTTAGGTGCAGTGGTAGAATATTAGGGCTATGGTAGATACTATAGGACACTATATGATACTATATAATACCGTATAAATTAAAAGACCAAATTTTAATAATCCGTGTCCTCTCCCATAACTAAATGCATTTATACTTATATGCCAACCCCGTACGAAGGACGGGTACTCTGCTAGTAAATAAATAAACTTAGCGACAAATTAAGCAGGTACTGAAAATAAATAAACAAACTTGGGAATATCTACAAATTATAAATAAACAAACTTGGGTAGATCTACAAATTATAGGATAAAAAATAAGGGTTCGGTTCAACAAATAAAAATAACTTTTAGCTTCAAAACTGTTCCTTTTCAAAAAAAGCTCTTACCTAATGATTTATCAGCATTCCTCACGTCCATGATGATGATCTCACACACTTGTTTACGAGCAGTGTCAGTTGAGAATGCAGCCATGTTGGCCGAGTAGCTAAAGTTGCAAGTTCTTACAGAAGAAGTTGTGTCAATGTGGCCGATTTCAATACCTGATAAAAATTCAATTGTTTAAGTATAACGTTATTCATCAAATTACGATATAAAAAAACTGTTAAATTTAGTAGTTACTGTATTACTTAACTTAGCCTTGTCTCTATCTTACCCAGATACTTTCCAAAAAGTCAAGAGGGTAACTAAAACTAATTAAAGGATTGTTACTGTACCCTGAAAGCTCCAACAATCAAGCAGTAAAATCTTCATGATAGCTTTGTGTTTCTTATTAACTCCAGTTGGTTTGTCTAATAGGTACGGTAGGCTACTAAAACTAACCCTTGAGAGCGGTTTTTAATTAGCCTACATTTGTATTCACATAAAAGTTTTTTTTTTGCTATCCAAACTATGGACATAACCCACCTCAATGGAGATGTAAAGTGCTGGTAAATTCATTTTGGCATCTTTCTCACAAAATCAGCGGCATAAATTATTTGTTAATTTTCCAATGCGGAAACACTCACTATTATCGTCCCAGAAAAACGTGGGGTTACCTATTAGGCTAATATAATAAATCCATATATAAATCCCAAAGTACCCATGAACTTTTGGGAAAACTACAAGTCACACCCCCATACTTAAACCATACCGGTAGGCCAACTTAAAATATTGGTAATGATGAGAAACCGTGTGCAAAACTATCCATTTTTTCATAAATTGCCCTTTAACCCTCCGAGTGTCACGCGTCATAAAAATGACGCACAACACACTTTGTGTAGGGTCACGCGTCACTTTTATGACGCACAAACATCGTTTACGGCGAAGGCTCTATGACTGACTGAATCGGATTGAACTGGATCGAGTTAGGTATCGTTCTTTCCGTAATATTCTAAGCTTTCTCCAGAGGTCTGTCTCTAAGCGCTATTCATTTTAGTTCCGAAAATATTGTAGCAGACAGCTGACGTGCGTGTATTTGTAAACAGCTAGGTTCCCCCGGACCGATGACTGATGTGTTTTATTACGTTTATCATTGTTTTAGTGTTAAAAATCAAAAGTAGTGATATACGTGGTGCATTATAAGAAGATTTAAGTGGTTTTGAAGTGCTGGTTGATGATCCTGAAGAAGTAGGTAGTGATATTGATGTAAATTATCAGCCAGATTCCTAGCTATGGTTAGGCTATGCATTCTTAGCTAAACGCTATGTACTGAAATCCGTTTTTCGCTCATAACTTATTTATTTGATAACTTACCTCGCTATATGATTATATATTTGTAATCCTCATTAAATTTAGAACAAAGTGGCTATTTTCAAATATTTATAGGCCTATAATTTATACAATTTCATTGAGCGCGAACTTATTTTTTTTTAGAAAATTTTCGAAATTATATTTTTTTTTACCTAAAAATTTTTTTTTTGAAAAAATGTTCCTTATGTTTTATATATAATATTGAAGCCCATGATTTTCCAAACAAAATGGTATATAGAACATTAGAATTGACATTGTTTTAAGCTTCTCAGATCCGTTTTAATAAAACCTTGCAAAGGGGCCAAAAATAGGTGGACATTAAGGCCTAAACTATGGACACTCGGAGGGTTAAGGTCGTAATTCCTTTCTAAAGGGAACTTTCCAAATACCTAATGTTAAAAATACCTCTGCTGTAACTTATTTGTTTGTATTAAGTACTGTACTCTGTTTTGTTTAACTTAACTTAACCAATCAATAGTTTTATTAATACACTTATGAAGTCAAACGGGGTGGAGCCTGTGGGTAACAGCTAGTAGTATAATAAATATGATTTTTGGAAAAAGCAGAGTCAAAACCCCGATTCCTCTTTTTCCTGTCCCACTTCACCACTGCAAATCATAATCATATAATGTAGGCCTAACCTAACTTAAGTTTTAAAGTTATTGATTGTGCAAGTTTCAATATTTTTAAAGATTCTATAATAACTTAGTTGCTAACTAGTGTTTTTAAATTGTAAATTATCAATATAAATTAATAAATTTAAAACAAAAGGACTAACTCATTATTTTAAATTAAACTCTGGAATTTCGACAGAGAGCTGTTGAGCCTTTCTCTTTTTAAGATTAGTGATTTTTTAGAAAAAATTATAATCTTAGGCTTGAACACAAAGTGAAAATTAATCTCTGCTAACTTAAAATGTATCACTCAAAAGTTTGTTTATGAATCCTACCATTAGAACAATCCCACAGTTTAAGGGATGCATCTGCTGATCCTGACATGAACCTTGTGGATTCCCAGTTGACATCGATACACCACACGGCTCCCTGATGGCCCTCAAAACTACCAAGTCTCTCTCCATTCAACGAGTACCAGACGTTTGGTACCGGATCCTTAGAGGCAGAAAACAACAGATCTCCTTCTCTGTTGTACTTAATCTGAGTGATAGAACGCTCGTGACCTTGTAGAAGTAAAGGTTTCTGTAAACATTAATTTGTACATTACACCCTAGGTTATTTAAAATTAGATTTTACATCTAATAATGATTATTAATTAATTGAATGCCTAAGGATGATGAGTTAGGATAAAAATAACAATTGCAGCAGCCTATAATTAGTTGGGAATCAATTCTCAATCAAGTCTGAAAATTGAATTGCGTAGTAGGCCTATATCAATGAAATATTTAACACAGAAGCCTAGTCCCAGTCGGCTATTAAAGATTTTATTTATGATTTAAATCCTATTAATCTACAGCAAATAAGGGGGGAAATCTGATAGCAAAAAATAGATTTGATTTCAATAAAATAATACCAGAACGTCATAGTGTGTATTTTAAAATGATTGTTTCAAGTTGAAGTGGGTTGTTTGGTCAAGACAAGTTTGATTCCAACAAGTGAACAAATGAACAAGTGACCCGGATTTTACCGACTGAAAAGACCTGTTCACGTACTCCACTTCGTTCACTTTTTCCTTGTCGTTCCAAGACCGACCGAAGAGACTGAGATGACTGGTGACTGGAACTAAGGAGTGAAGAACCTTGAGTGACCCAAAAGTTGAGTGTTTCTGTTGGGCCTAAGTTACATTTACATCTCTGTTCACAACAAAACGGAAGTGAAAGAGAATGGAAGTGGGCTAACACGTTAAAGCCTCATTTTTACAGTAGGCCTAGGCCCTAGTCAATTTTATTTTTACTATGCAAACTAAGTATTAGCATTGTAACTTATTACTTAGGCTATAAAAAGGGAGGTGGTTATATCAAAACAAGTTAAGTCGATTAATACCGTAGGCCTAGCCTACTTTATACTTTTATCTGAAATGGCGACCATACGATTAACTTACATCAGCCCACTTAAGTTATCGCTAAAAATCATAAGTCTTATCATCGATAATTTGATTCAAACGGTAGAGTCGTATGTCAAGGTCTGTTATGTAGGCTACCTACAAATTAGGCTAGGCCATAATTAGACAATTAAAAGAAAAAGATAATTTACTTATGTAATTTATGCCAATGGTACGTAAAATTGAACATTGTGTATTTATGATCCAAACTAAGCTAGTTAGGGTAGGCTGACTAACGAACTAAATGATTGTGAAACGACTGGCTATGGTTTAAGTTACCAGGTCAGGCGACAGTGACCAAGACTGACTGATCCAATTCAGTAAATTTTATACGAGCTTCCCATCTCTTTGTTAGTTTGATGAACAAGTTGATGACAGACGAACTACAGTCATATTATCCAACCATAATAATTTAGGCCTATCCATAAGTTAACCTAAAGAACAATGACAGCTGGGTCCAGGTTTGAACCAAACCGGTTGCTCAGAAACTTTTCTCAGGATCAAAGCAAAGACCTTCTGATCACTAGGAGAGCAATATGCCTATGTAGTAACATTCTGGCTTGCTTGGTAGTCACAATTGTATTAACTTAATGATACTGTAATCCCATAATAAGCCTAGCCTACAGCCTTATTTATTCAAAGGAGCTAACAACACTTTTGTATTTAAAAATAAATTAATAGTTAGCTTATGTGCTTGAAATAGACTCACCATGGCTTTATAGAACTAATTGTCAATCTTCCTTGTAAAAGATATACCTCAATTTTAATGTAAAATAATACAATACTAATATAATATTATATACATGTGCCAAAATATGTACGCCTTTGAGTAAGAAAGAACCTAACCTCAACCTCTCCAACTCTTTTTTTCTATTTTGCCGAAAATGGCCGGCTTGCTCAGTAAAAACAATGCAGCCATGTGGTTCAATATTTTATATATAACCTTTTCAGTTTGGTTGCTTCCTTCGGGTTAGTATAGAATGGTATTACTAAGGGAGTATGTTTTATCTATGGTATTGTCATCTGAAATGAACAGTTTGTTATTGTTAGTTACATGGTTATTATTATTTTTGTAATTTGTTTTTTTTTTAAAGATTGGGATATTGCTAATAGTAAGATCGATGGGATTTTGAGGAACGGTCAGGGTTGAGTGTCTTCACTGTTTGAGGTATATCCAAAACCCCACCAGAAAAACGTCCATCATGCAGACTTACCTAACCCAGAAGAGGATAGGACCGCGGAATGAAGAACCCACAAGCCAGAAACACACGGGATATACATAAACATAAAAATGTTTGTTTTGAGTGTGTCAGTGCACGGCTACCAGGCAACGGCCTTTGAAGTGACAACGTCGAAAGACGCAAGTAGGGTTGTAACAGCTGTTTTGTTTGGAAGCAGCTAATAAATGGCATTTGTGTATTTGAGTGAAAATTTAAAAACGCACGTTTTCAGGAAAAGCACTTTGCAAATTTTTTTCCCCTTTTTTCAAAACTTTTATTATTTTTTTATTTTATTAACATTTGAAGTTTCATAAAATGTCCATGGTAACGCAATATCTTTGGTAGTTTTTTTTTAAAGAGCATCTTTAGTGGAAAAACACAAAATTCTGTCACGACCATAACGGACGTTTAAATGAATATTTAAAATGGTTAATATTATTTTTATAACTATGTTTTGCTATAAACTAATTTACTTTTATGACCATTATACAATAAAAAGGTCACTAAGCTTTTGGTATATTTGGTCTTTCCAGAAAAAAATAAAAAACTCAAAAAATTGAAAAAAGCCAATAAAATCTTTTTAAGTTTGTATAACTACGAAAAAACTTACCCGAGACCCGAATAATCGTTATGTTTGTATAGAGGTGTGCTTCTCTTGTGTATAAAACATTGAAATATGACGATATTTTAATTTATGAAATTGTTATGATAGAAGTCATAAACGTGATGGTCAGGGACAAGCGGTACGGTCGTGAATTGTCTGGAATAATGTAAATCTTTCTAAACAATCCTTCAATTATACTGTTAGTTATAATAAAAATATGTGTTTCAATTGAACTAAACTGTTCAATTTACAATTATATTAAAGTTATTGTCACGACCAAACACACTATAATCCATAAGGCTGGATTGGTCGTGAAAAACCCGCGATGGTCGTGAAACTTTGGTCGTGAAATTACGTGTTATTTGGCTCTGTTCTGGCGGTAGCCCTGCACCTCATGTTCGAGGATACAAAGTGGACTTCTAGGTTAATCTAGCAATTGAAATATCTTATAAACAAAAATTAACACCATGTCTACTTCACCGAATGACTACATACGGTCACGGACACACCAAAATTACAAAAAACACAATCTTTCCTTTATTAATCTTGTAATTCCTCCTTTCAACTCGAAACGACCGGCACTACAATCCTGACGTACACCCCGAACTAGTCTCTCAAACCAACTGACTCCATCGACGCCAGGCTTGCCACTGTCGTGCTCCAAAGTTGAAATTGTTTCCCAAATGGTCGTGACGCCAAATCGAGGGACAGACTTATTTTGTCATGGTAGTCAGTTTGCAATGACAATAAAATTATAATATGCTCCTTTTTTGTAAGTTTAATAACCATTGATGACATAAAAATATGGCTTTATATATTTCGGCATGAATAATTAGTCTAAAAACAGCGTGAAAGTTGGAAAATGTACCCTAGGGACACGTCATGGTCGTGAATTTCGAGACTTAAAAAATACATAAAAAATACCTAGAACCTATTTAAAACCAAATAAATGTGTGTAACATGTTGCCCCCGTCCCAAAAAATATTAAAACACAAACTAAAAAACCAGTATCTACGAAGCAAAAGGCCAGGGACATGAAAACGTACGTTTTTAAATTTTCACTCATTTACGAAAGCTTGGTTACTGGACTATGGAAATATTGACTCCGCTGTACAGGTACAGATATAGATTTTCAATTCATATTTTTTTGGGTTTAAATTCTGTATGTTTTATTTTCAATATTTTAGTAATTCTATGTTCCTCTATGTTGGGTCTAGGTTTTAAAATGCCAAGGTATGTTTCTTGCACAAGGAGGAAGTCACATTCGTACATCTTGCACTTATCAGACAGTAATATTTCTTTGTCTCTCGATATTCCCCTGATATCTTACTAATGGCCTTGAAAAAGTCCGCTTAGGTAGATTCATTTTTCGAAGTCTTCCGGTTGTAGAAGGATTTGCCGCTGAAATGTCAGCGTTGCCCGGGGTGCGCCCGATTGTGATGTCGTTCTTAGCGTGTAATGGTCACAATCTTCGGGGAGGCTCCTTCTGTGCACCCCAGGTTTTCGATTCGAAGTAATGTCTGTGTGTGTGTGTCTGTATGTGTGGATGTGTACAGAGCTGCAGACCACACCTGTAGGCTGATTTTTAATTTAATGTGGTAAGTAAATACTGTACTAATCCATGGTATCTCCAGGCGTTTTTTAATTTTTTTAAATTTTATTTTTAATGACAATTTTTCCATAAAATCATGGAAAAATCAGATTTTCAAAAAAATTGAATGAACGATTTTGATAAAAATTTAGTATGATATAGTCCCTTTAATTCTGAACAAAATGGCACAGATCCCATTTTCGTAAAAATTACAGTTCAAAAGTTATTGCAACTTATGTTATTTTCCCATAAAAAAACATCGAATATCAAAATCATCGGATTTTAGAAAAAAACCTGTTTTTGGTCCAACTTAGTATGTTATGGTCCTATAAATTCTTAACAAAATGGTACAATTCCCCTTCCCGTAAAAACTATGGTTCAAAAGTTATTGTAACTTATGTTATTTTCACATAAAATTCATAGTTACTCCCACCGCTTACTTATGTTAAAGGTGTTGACAAGCTAATGGGAGAAAGTATGTGTCAGATTGCTGATACCATTTATTTTGTAAATGCCTTTGTCATTTTCAAGCAATCCCAGTCAATATAATAATTACAAAGTTTTACCATGCTTCCAAATTTGGTTTAATACCTCTCCACATAAACACATTTTGATTACAGTGGCGGATCTAGAACAGTCACAAGGGGGGGGGCAAACCTGGAGGGGGGGGTTCGGGGTACCCCCCCTGAAATATTTGTGTAAACTAAGTCTCCAAAATGGCAGTTTCATACCATTTCTTTGTCCAAAGTTTTGTGTCACAAATTATTTTACGCAATTTGTATGCACTACTGCACGAATACTATAAAAATACCTGTATGGATCATAAACATAAACAAATGACATTTTTGGTCCGAAAATAAACATTATTTAACACTGCTTACATAGAACTGCCAACACATATTATGTTCAATGCTATTAGTATGAGATTCGGGCCAACAAAGTCATTTGTTTATGTTTATGATCCATACCAGTATTTTTCTAGTATTTTCTAGTATTCGTGCACTACTGTATTACATGCAGTAACAAATATGTGTATATGTATGCCCAAGGGGGGAGCGGTCGGCCCCTTTGCCCCCCCACTGGATCCGCCGCTGCTTGATTAAAATACCGACGTCTGGTTATCTGGGAAAAGGAAGTAGGTTTTAAGATTAAAACAATATATTTATTAACATTTTGAATTTTATTTTTTTTTATAACAAAAATTATTAAAAAATTAACTTATGGTAATATTTTATGATAAAGAAAAATCTCAAATACAGTATATACCAATAAGGACATAGACTAAAACTTTTGACTATCAATACACTCAGTCAAACCTGGTTTATGAATGATAGTGAGATTAACATTAAATGGCATGTTTGAAGCAAAACTGTTACATGCAAATTTCATAGTTAAATAAAAAATAAATTGAGTAAAACTAAGGTGAAAGTATAATTGCTTCATTTGTTGGACTTTGTGAACTATTTTCTAGGAAAAATTGAAGTTGATTTCAAACCTTTCAATCCACAAGGATATAATCATTTCATGATACAACTTAACAGAGCCCATTTTGTTTTTCATCCCTGCATTGGAGTGTATTTTATCACAAACATTACTAAGTCCTCACTTATTCCATCAATATAAAAGTTTTTGCATTTGAAGCACTTTTAATCACATGTATTATCATTTGTTCTGTTTTCAGCTTCTCAGAATCATTCTAATCTTGGTATATTATTTCGGAAATAAATATTATTCAAACAGTTAACATGATCATCCTTTAACGCTATTTTGATCAACCAAATTACAAACTTAAATGGCAGAGATACAAAATTACCAAACCAGACTTAATTGTCAACAAACACACAACATTAAATTATAATTTTACAGATTCGTTTTTTCTCTCAAGATACAATTTCTAATAATGCTAGATATAACTGTATACTGATTGGTGTGCGAGTTGTACTGCACGTTGTGTTTACGTTGATGTGAGGAGTTGAGGGGGGAAATGTCCAGTGTCTCCAACAGAACGTAGAACCACTCGACCACTTGGGAGAATCGTTAAGATCGAGAGGCTAGCATGACGAAGAGAAATCCTCAACCAGGCATCTGCCGGGAATTGAAGTACCCTGTTGATAACAATGTGTAAATATGATTTTGAAATTATTTCATAAGGTTTTGCCAGTGGCAACAAACTGCGTCATAAGATAAAGTTCACTGCCAGATGTTTTGCCCTAGCTGTGAAGTACTAGCCACTGTAGATATAAGTTTCACTTAAAACGGCAGGCAGTGAAATGTATCTGCAGCGCATTTGACATCAAAACCTATGGGTATATAACAGTTGTTCGTACACTATGGACTGTTTGTAATGGTTACCTAGTTGACTCTTTTAACTTCTTTCACTGGTTTACAGGCACTATAAACCATTTTTCTAAATAATAATTCCAGAAAAAACAAAAACAAAAATAGTGCCCAAACTAATTGATATACAGACAAAATTATCTCGTTCTCTAATCTACGCTCATTTAACACTTATGATTTCATATATCTAAATCATATCTGAATAAATAACAAAGAAATGCATAGCCTTTTAACAAATGTATGGAATAATGAAATAATACCAGAGGAGTGGGCAGAAGCGATAATAATCCCATTACATAAGAAAGGTGACAAACAGTCTTGCTCAAACTACAGAGGTATCTCACTTCTAAACACAGTATATAAAATATTCTCAAAAATTCTATTAATGAGACTAAATCCGTACACAGAATCAATAATTGAGGATCAACAAGCCGGCTTTATGAAAGGTAGATCGACAGTAGACCAAATATTTTTGCTTAAACAGGGAATCTCAAAATATTATGAATATACAGTACAACCTCAGTATAACGAATCTGAAGGGACCGAACTGAATATTCGTTATATCAAGGATTTTGTTAAAACGAGGTTCGTTATATAGAGGTTATGTTTGCAGGAATTTCGCTAAGTCGAGGTTCAGAACCAGCGTCGGTCAATATAGGTCGGGATTAGACATCATTAAAACACAATTAAAGTAGCATATGCTACAATACTTTACAGTACAGTGTTTACATTGTACAGTAGAACCTAAATTATCCGGCATAAAAAAGGGGAGGAATCTTGAATATTGCGCAATCATGAAAATGGCATTGACCTTGGTACAGGTTAAAAAACTGTAAGTTTAAAATCACAGCTTGTTCTAACCCTCCTAAAACCTAGCCAAACACTGTATTGCGTAGTCATAAACCATGTAAAGAACGAAACAAAACAGTAGTAGAAAGTTTTGTAAGCAACTGCTCGTGATAGGCCGGTAGGCTACTTACAGTTTAGTACTGATTTATCACAACAGAGGAATGTCAATAATAATCACTAACTATAGTATTGGTGTTGCTAGTTTAAACAAAACGTATTGAAAACAATAAATTATTAGATAAGTCATTATAAAAGTGTATAATCATAGCAAACTTAAAGATAATAAAAACACTTGAAAAAGGAATGTTAAAATAACGATGTTGCTATTCTTTCTCTTTGGTTTTGTTTTTATATTGTTTCTTAGGTTTCTCTTTATCCAAAAATTGTACAATTTACCATAGTTACTTATCGCCCAATCACAGCTTACTAAACATTACGTCGCTATCAGTCCTCAGTGAATGAAATCAGTTCTCAGTTGCAACATAGTGCGCGCAGCGACAGCAGACAGAGATGTGTAAAACGGAGCATACGAATGTTGGCGCAAGCGATGACGTCACCTTTCCATTTCATTTTATAAAGAAACACATTTTTCAAAAAACAATATTGGGGTGAGGGATTTGTTATATCGAGGGAAAGACGTAGACAATTCGTTATGCAGAGGTTAAATTCGCAATGTAGAGGTTCTGACAATGATAAATTCGCTATATTGAGCTGTCTTATTTTAGCCGAAATCACAAAAAATTTGTTAAATCAAGGTCGTTGTTATGGTTTGTTCGTTATGTAGAGGTAAAATATACATTGTGTCTTATGGAGAGTTCTAGGGGATTTAAAAAAATTTGTTATATCAAGGAATTCTTTGTATCGAGGTTCGTTATATCAAGGTTAGACTGTAATAAGAGTTTTTATGGGATATTTATTGACTTCAAGAAAGCTTACGACAGCATTGATCGAAGGACCTTATATAGGAAAATGGAAAAACATGGCATACCTAAAAAGTTAATAAAATTGACAAGATTATGTGTTGACGAATCAAAAGCGAAAGTAAATGTAGATGGAGAAATGTCGGAGAGCTTTAGTATAAATACAGGAGTGAGACAAGGGGACGGGATTTCCCCCACTCTTTTCAACATAGCAATTGAAGAAGCTCTACAAAAAATAAAAAATCTAAAGAGAGGCCTAAAATTGGGTGTAGACTTAAATGTCATGGCCTTTGCAGATGATGTGGTGATATTGGCTGAAAAGTCGGAGGATTTGTGTTTTCTAGCCGACAAGTTTATTCAAGAATGTAAAAAAGTGGGTTTGGAACTAAATGAGGAAAAAACCAAAATAATAAAGTTTGGACGACATCCCATCAATAGAGGCACCAATTTCAATGTAGCCAACTATTTAATTGAACCAGTAGAAAGCTTTAAATACTTAGGAGTTACTGTAAATAGCTTTAACATAGAAGATACAGAAATATTAAATAAGTTAGCAAATGCCAATAAATGTTTAGGTGCATGTATGAAGCTCCTGTCATCAAAACTCCTATCATCTGATACAAAAATAAGAATATATAAAAACCATTATTCAACCAGTGTTATTGTATGGAAGCGAGACCTGGGTCCTATCCAAGAAAAATGAAGGACGCTTGATTGTTTTTGAAAACAAGGTCCTAAGAAAATTATTCGGCCCAGTAAACGATGAAGGAAAATGGCGGATTAGAAAAAACAGAGAGCTACGAGCGTTATACCAGGACCCTGATATAATAGCTTTGATAAAGGCAAAAAGATTGGGTTGGCTAGGTCATGTATTGCGAAGGGAAGAAGGAACAAGACTGAAGGAAGTATGTTCTGCTGTACCAACTGGAAAGCGTCCACTGGGTAGACCAAAAATGAGATGGTATGACCAAGTTAAGAGAGATGTGAGTCAGTGTGGAGGGACAGTGGAGATGGCAGCGGACAGAGAAGCATGGAAGAGGCTGATCTAAGAGGTGAAGAATCAACTGCGATTTGTAGCGCCCCAGCAGTAAGTAAGTAAGTAAATCATATCTGAAGTTTTTTTTTTAGTTTTGTCAATGGATGTTGTTAGCCTGGTCTCTAGACCAAGATTTTGATTTGTAGAATGAAGGGATAGCTAACCTTAGAAAAAGTGCAGGTAGGCCATGGATAGAATACACAGAAAACTTGTAATATTAATTAAGAAGGTATTGAGAAGGCATTTACTCAGTCATTCAGCAAGTTACAAGTTTGAAATTAGCAACCCGTTTTTTAAAGGTAGTTTTAATTAACTGAATCATACCAGTACCAGTTAAACTGTAACTCTACAATTTCAAAATATTATTGTTTTAGTTATCACCATCAAATAGTTTGTTATTTGTGTAACTAGTGTGCAAAATGGCACTTTGCTGCACATGAAAGTTTCTCAAGTGCAGCAAAGGCACTTTGCACTATATTTTTTGTACAGTCAAATCATATAAATAATTAGTCTTTCAAACGTTATACAAAACTTTTTTAATTTAGGTTAAATCCAAGGGTTAACTGAGATGGGAAACGCTGCACCAGCTGATCATACTCGTAGTATCTTTATAGTTTCGCCAACTTATTTTCAAGCGTACGTAGCCTAATAAAAAGCACTCTGTTTTGTGTCGTTTGGTTAAAATACTGGAACTGGAGTGCGGCAAAAGTAAGTAAATGCAGCAATTAGCTACGGTACTTTGCGTGCTATAATCAGTGCAAGAAAACACACTTTGTCAGGTAACTGTACTAAAAATACATTTCAGCATCATTGAGCACCCTATGTTAGGTATTATTTACTAACTAAGTGTAGAAACTATAATTATTTAAATTTAGATTATGTAGATAGAAAACATTTAAAAAGAATACAATTTAATTAAATGTAAAATAAAATAAAATTGAAATCACAGTTTTCAAACCTGCAGAGAAAAAATCTTATGACGTTTCCATGACACACAATAACTTCGTAGGAGTCTTCCTTCTGTTTAGGACTTGCTCTGTGAATGTGCTCCCTAAAAGCTGCTTCGATGCGAGCTCCGTCTTGAAAAAACTGCTGTACACAAACAGTACATGAAAATATCTGGCATTTAATAAAACTACACCAACCAAAACTTTTTTTGTGATTGAGCCATTGTACCGAATATGGTATAGAATGTGCCATTAATGTTAATCTGAAAGGTTTATTTAATAAGCCTAAACTGTACCTACAAACTAGTAAGCATACAAAGTAAATTACGTGAATTGTGGTTTTGATGTACTAACAATGTAAAAGTTAAATGTAAAATATTACTTATCATGGTTGACTCTCCATAATACTTTGCTGTCATGAATGAAATGTCAGATTTTGTGGGCACAAAACTGGAATTTGTAATATGTGGTATCAAGTATCAGTCTAAATTACACGTTGCCTTAATTTCAAATGTCTATTTTTTGTATATTTACAATTTTAAAAGCTAAGCCTAAGCCATTCATGTAAATATAAAAATACCTTAACGAATTTTATCTTATGATGGAGGTCTAAGTTTCTAAAACTGTGGATAATTTAAAGCTTGAGACGGATGTTGTAGACACCTACTCCTTTCCTTAGATTTATCTTAGGTGTTAAGCAGCTAAACTTCAACACACTGATTACCAGTTACAGTTGCACAGCTATAGTTCAGTCACATACATGAGGTTCAGGGCGCCAGTCGCCCACTGGTGGTTCGGGAGGTATGGGTGCGCCCTCCTCCAGCATGGAGCAATGAGTCACTTTCACACTGGACGGCAAGAAGCCCTGTATGATGGAAGCCGTCTCTTTAGCCCTGGTCATAGTGGACACAGTCAGATGCGTGTAGTTGTGGCCGAGCTCCTTCAACCGCTTACCCGTCATTGCCGCCTGCTCCTTACCTGAAAACTCCCATAATCTTCAACCTCACCAGAAACAGTGTCAAATCCCCATGGTTTTCTTTAACGGCTATCCTTTTATACTTTATATTGAAATTGAGACCATACAAATTTGGTATTTTAAGCCAAGTATGAAGGTCAAGATTGTGATTAAAAGATAGAAGTGGGTGGCACCTAGCTTACCTTAGAAAAAGTCTCAAAAGCAATAGGCAATAAATAGACTCTCTTGGTCAAAATAATTGGTCATGCACTCGGATTGTGAAATATTTTTAGGCAGGTACAGTTCTGCGGAGAACCTGTGAATTATTATCAGATGAAATCTTAGTTTGATGTATAAATTGTATTGGATATAGTAAAAAAAAACTATTATTTGAGATGGGATGCCACCCATATGCACATTTTAACCCAAATATGAGTGAAGTATTAGTGTAGAATGGTGTGAGATGATCTGTTTAGCTTAGTTACTAAGACCAGCTAGTTCATCAGTAAGGATAATTTTTTGAAGCCCAATGATCAGGAATTGCTGGGTCCGGTTTCATAGCATCAAAAAGCTGCTAATGACTTTTCTCAGAATCGAACTGACAGCTTTTTGATTATTAGCAGGCCAACTGGCATTTTTTTCTGGTAATTTTACTGGGACAACAACCAAGTCTCGCGACGAAGCGACGAGCTCTCCCGCCACCTATCATAATAATATTTATACGAAAATTACCACAAGTATTTATGACAAAAAATTGTTAAACCAGTAAGAGCTCTCTGACAAGTAGTTTACAACAGCTAAACTGATACTACTTGACCGATCAATAGAAATTCTCTACTAACAAAAGAATTCATGAGAAGTATGAAGAAGTATATCAGTCATGCGGGTTGCATCAACTGTCCTCGGGGACTGCGTGAACGGACCGCATTACGCATTACCGGAGTATTATGCGCTATAATACGGACCGATAATAATTTAAAACCGATATGACCCCCGGCGGGTCACATCAGAGAGAGGCCTCTATGCTGATTTAACTAAATGAACTTGACCAATTTTTAAAATAAAATCGGCAAATAAACTTAGGAGACTAGAACACTAGCTAAAAATAATTCATTTTTTCATTGATACTACTAATAGGAGACTGCACACTGTCGGGAAAAAAATATGTGCACTCGAGTTTGAACTAAATTATCTCTAAGATGGACGATTTGATTTTGTTGAAACAAAAGCTAAATATGCTATAAGCTATTTTAAATACATTTTACATGGTAAAAATAAAAAAAAAATCTGTTTACCAGAGTGGTTTGGTTGCAGAGTGGTTTGGTTGCTGAGTGGTTTGACCAGTCACAGTCCTTTATTTACGATATCAAATCTTAAATAAAATGACACACTGTATGAGAGTAGTTATGATATTTTAAATTTTAGATACCTATTGGCGTGAGGAATTTTTCAACATCACTTTTTCCGTCCAAGTTATACTGGCCGTGACGGATCAAAATGATGTGACGCTTAGCAGTTGGGGTTGCATTTGCTATTTCTGCGTTGTACCTGGCTTCATCTTCCTTTCCTTTACAGGGCTTCACAAGGCTTTCAGGATTTCTCCTGTGAATGAAATACAAATTAGGCCTTTAAGATAATCTTGATTAGGTACTAATGCAATCAAATGATATGAGTCAAGAACTACGGTTTAATGTGCCCCATTCTAAGGGTGAAGCAGTGAGGCTAGATTGTAGCGGAGAGCGTAGCTGAGTTTTTTACCCTCGATGGTAGCAGTGCTGCACATGCACATAGTGGAGCGGCGACAGTAGTGATTCAAGAGGCTGAATTACAGTACTTTCGTATATACTTTAAACCTGATTTATCTATCATGAGGATAAAATGTACTGATTTTGTAAAAAAATGAATGAATGGTGAAAATGAAATGCCTGGGACCCGCTCCACTATATCTTGGCGCACCTGCGTAGCCTACATCCATATAAATAAAATTTTGTCACTACATTGCTCAGAATTATATATTTTTGGGTTATTTTTACGTTTTATACATAAAAGAAGCCGATACAAGTCTTATCTCGCTTTCTGTCTGTCTGTCTGTCACAGCCCAGAAGGCGTTTTACAGGGCCTCCAAGAAAACTAGAGTACCGATCATGATTCTAATAGTTTAATTGTATTCACAGGATTGGCGAGTAAGTCTTTAGCCATTAAAATATGGCCTCACTATTTTGAAAATAAAATAACGGACGATAAAAATCCCAATTTTGTGTGATTTTTGCCAAGTCTTCTCCCTAGCCTACTACATACGTCATTTATGAAATACTAATCATCTTAAAAGAATACGTCATCTTTGAAATTACGAACAGCTGTTTGGATAAAGATTATTTTTCCTAGCTTTCACTGATATGTTTTTTTTTTGTTTTTCTACGCCAGTGGTATTTTACGAGAGAGTCACGAGAGAATAAGTGTTTAGTGGATGTGCCGGGGATTGAACCCGTCCCTCCCGCACAGAAGTCCGAGACAATAACCACTAGGCTGGCAACACAAAAAAAAAATTGTTAAATTAAATGTTGTTTATGAATACTATGTACTTAACCATTTCACGTTTGTAAGCAAATCCAAAACCAAGTGAGATTAATAACCGTGTGGCTTACATTTAACGGGTTTGATTGATCACAAGTTGGTACAATAATATGTAACCATAAATTAAATTAGGCCTAAATAACTAGCCATCATCCAGGTTGGGAACCGGAGATTCTGTGTACGTATTAAGTTGTACTTGAGTTTTGATATCCGGAAAAAGACCGCGAATCAGTGTTGACTGGGAAACTTACATATTTTAATCGTGGCGCCAAAAGACTACAATCAAGGTTTCCACTCTTTACCGGCGTTTCGAATGTTGTTGTGTCAAGTAAAAAATCACAACTATACTAGGCCTACTGTGTTATCGCGGATGTTGTTGTGAGCTCGGAAGATCTTGGTGATTTTGTTTTCATCAAAACAATCGCTTTTCCAATATGACATCTTTCAGTTTTGACTCACCGCTGTTGCGCTGTTAACTTATAGCTGGACCGTACCGCCAATAGGCATGTGGTCCAAATTGTTTGGTGGTACGTAGGCCTACCCAATCAGGCCTATCCACAATCAAATTTAAGACGACTCTCGGTATCGGTACTTTTCCCCAGAACCAGTTTAATGTTAAGTTAATCAATGGTTATCACGTATAGAACAAATTTAATTGATTTATATCCGGGTGACATTTAGTTGCAAAGCATTTGGTTTGATTTGGTATATTTGGGTTATATGAGCACTTTGGTGGTGTCCCACCTCAATTAATATTAGGCTAGTTGATATATAAGTTTTGCCCAGCTTTCTATGAGAGCCTAACTCACAAAGAACACAACTTAGGCTATAATGATGTAGGCCTACGTGAAACAGGCCTACACTGCAACCTGAGAGTCAAGCTTAGAAATAAGTAGGTACCTAACTAAGTTTTCAGGGCTTTGGGTTTACCAGTATTCTTAAGTGGTAAGTAGGCCTACATTGTGGTACATTAGATAAGTTAATCTTGAATAATAAATACAAAATTGACTCTGCTTGTTCATTCAAATATTACCTACCTATTTAGGTTTAGAATGAGTCTGTCATAAATATCTAAAGCCTCGTCCATTTGTCTGCAGAAACGTTGTCGGCCAACTGTCTCCGTAATGTTGCCTTTTGTATCTCACTTAGCTACATCTCAAGATAATCATGATGCCTTCGGACAAGTTTTGTGGGTAGGTGTATGGCTCTGGGCAGGGTGAATTTTTGGCAGGGATTTTTAAATAACTTCTTTATTAGTATTTTGTACGTGTTAAAAAATTAGGCCTACCGGTACCTGAAAGCTGTGGCAGATATAGAATTTTTTTTTTTTTTTGGGCCGAGATTAATTTAAGGTTAGGTCAAGTAATTTCAAGTAGACACGCCATGACTTTATCTCAGTTTTGCTGCAGTAATTTACACTAAATGTGACCTTTACTTTACCAAGATCACGCTGTATCATTAAATTGTTCCATTAAATTATAAAAATGTATAAGTTATTCAAGCCAAATGAAGAAAATATATCAATTAGGCCTACTAAATCAAACAACTTTGAGTCAAGATTAAACAGTGTGTCATTCCATCTGTAAACACTTATCCGAACCTAAGGAGTCAATTACGTGATTGTGTTTATCATATTCGGAGGAGTTCTAACCTCCGGTACTGTATAAGTTATTATTTTGTGCAAACTGCAAAACGTTAACATTTCAGTACAACGTCGAACAGATGTAAATAACAAACAATAACTAGGCCTATGGCGGCTGGGATGGGTGGCGTCATCCTGTGATCCAGCTACTAGGAGGTCACGAATTGTGGATATTTAAATAGGCATGCACTGTGGATGCGATACTCCCTGGTGTGGATTAACGTCCGCACGGGTGAGTGGGCCTACTACAACTATCCACAGTACTATCCTGATAATTAGACCAATACATATACCAAAGGCAAAAATGTGGTTTGGATTCCACTATAAACTGTAGTTCCCTTAGTCACCATTAGCTGTATGGGCTATTAATTAACAGCTGTGTCTAAGGAACATGTCGGCCTTAGTCACTAACAAGACTACAAGATCACGCCACTCATCCTACACTCATCTCCATTCGAACATACTTGGCTTAAAATACCTAGGCTACTTTGTATGGTCGCCATTTCGAAGAAAAGTATTTAAAGTATTTAAGTACCACTGAACTGACTGAACTCTCCATTACTCCCCTCCCCTGTCACCAGTAGATATGCTGGTGGTCTCTAGCGGTCACTACTGCAAGCGAAGGCCCCATTTATGCACTAAGAGCAGGAGCGGTAGGCTAGCGGTTTTCAACAACATTGAGATAAATGAGACTGTCTTAAGCACGAAGAGCAGGAGCTGTAGCGGTTGTCCTCCCGCTGCAGTTTCTATTTGACCGCTGAGTAGTTAAAAATCACAGCAGTTGTTTGAGAGTGAGCTGTTTTCCAACAACATTGAGTCAAATGAGACTGTTTATGTACGGCGGAAGCGTGAGCAGTTGCAGCCAACTCGGCTAACCTACCTACAGGCACGCACATTGTCTTCTAGGTTCGGTTAGAGGTTATTTGTTTAGCCTACTGTGAGCTAGAGAGTTGGAGTTGGCAGGACTGTGTCCCCCCTCTGTTCGCCTTTGACCGACCTCTATCACTAATTTATTTTATGCCTGTGCCCCCCCCCCCCCTTTGGACTATATTCGCCCACCTGCCTGAAAGCACAAAAATAAATAACTCTTATAAGAATAAATTTACACTTATACTGTTTTTAACAAGACAGTAGACTATATAAGTTAAGTTATACCGGTATATAAAAGATGGTACCAGTAGCCTAAGTGGCACGATCGATTTTGATTGGACACTCCAATCATCAGGCCCAATAATTTAGGCGAATAGGCCTATAGGCAGATTCGCTTATTGGGTCTGATGATGATTGGAGTGTCCAATCGAAATCGATCACCACATACCATCTTTTATATGTAACTTAACTTATACTTTACTTTACTTATAGGTTGTCATCTTGTGAGCAAACAGTTGGCTGTAACTTAAGTGAATATTATTATAGGCCTAAGTGCTGTTTGACATGTTTGTGCTTTCAGGGATTTTTCCGTAATTCTTGTATTTACCCTAACTTAAAGTTACTTTGGGGGTAAAACAGTCCATCCCTCCCTAAAATTGCTACTCCCTAGAGCCATTCACCTAGCGTTTCGTTTTTCTGGAGACAAGATACAGACAGGTATAAAATCTGTTTCCCGTTTTTACAATATGAATAGGAAACGCGGAGACAAGAATCGACAAGTCTTTTGTCTCAACTTTGCATGTTTGGTGAGTGGCCTCTCTCTTAGCATCTAGGCTGTTTTGAAATTTTTAGTCAGAATGTTGAGAACTTACCTGTCCCAATTGAAATCCCAGGGCACTTGAGGGGTGTAGTTAGTTGTCCAAGATGCGTTCACTTTAAATTTCTCTAAATTCTGATTATATAAAGAATACAAGACTAAACCCCCGCCACAAGCTGATATTCCTGTGGCCAATACTTTTTTCAATACTGTCATTTTAGGTTAACTGTTACTGATAATAAAAAAAAGTTAAAAAATAACTTAAGTTAGGTCCCTAGGCGGTAAGTTAGCCAAAGTTAAGTACACT
Source organism: Macrosteles quadrilineatus (assembly GCF_028750875.1). Classification (NCBI taxonomy): domain Eukaryota; kingdom Metazoa; phylum Arthropoda; class Insecta; order Hemiptera; family Cicadellidae; genus Macrosteles; species Macrosteles quadrilineatus. Next base: position 68,377,647 of record NW_026542598.1, on the reverse strand, counting down.
TAGGTCTAATTGCACTACACTTTTCTAACCACTTGGGTAACCTAACTTACTTTGAATATATTTATTTGTGGATTTTATGGTGTCAGGGCCGGGCTAACCAAGAAAACTTATTTTATCTGATGTAGGCTAGGCCTAGGTAGGTAAGTTTGTCTTTCTATAGCTATGACGGTATGTAGATCGATTTATAAGGCAAAGCACACGAGTTTGTCACATGAACAAGTGAACCCCAACAACGAAACAAATACAACAAGAACAAGTAACAAACAACTCAAACTCAGACTCAAGCCAAACCTCAAACTCAAACCAAAACCAGAGCAGATGGAAAAAATTCTGAAAACGGATTGGGAACCACTGGGAACAACAGAACAACGATGAATGAGAAACGGAAACAAATTTTCAGTTCAGTTCTGGTTCAGATTCAGATTTCAGAATAACCAGAATCAGAATTCAGAATGACTGAGACGAAACGACGAAAGTAGAGAACTCATTAAAACAAAAAAAAAAACAGAAGCTGTGCAGACGGCTGAATTTTTATTTCAGGATTAGTGTTGCCTACAGTATTATTTTGAGGCTTCTGATTGGCTGAGGGAACATCATTACCGCGACGATACAGTTGATGCCAACGGCCTCGGTGGTGTTGTAGAGGATAGAGTGCTGGCCTGATAATCCGAAGGACCCGGGTTCGAATCTCACCCGTAGCACTATTTTTTGTATCGGATTTTTTCATTATCAACAAGTTTGGTTGGTTTGGTAAGGTTATGACGGTTTAATTTTATAATTAAAACATTATGAAATTGAATTTGACCCATTTATAGTTTTATTTTATGAACAGAAATATTTTTTTCGGTTTAACCTTCATTTGATTTTTCATTGTTAGCAAGTCTGGTTAGGTTATGATAGTTTAATTTTATAATAAAAAAAATTATAAAATAGGATTTGAGGCATTTATTTGCCTCAAATACGGAAAAATAGTTCCGTATATTTTATGAACGGAACTATTTTTTCGACTAATAAACCTTCATTAGATTTTTTCATTGTCAGCACGTGTGGTTGGTTTGGTTAGGTTATGACGGTTTAATTTCATAATAAAAAAATATAAAATTGAATTTGAGGCATTTATAATTTTATTCTATGAACAAAAATAATTTTTCAATTACTAAACCTTCGTAGTCAATCAGAAGCCTCTAAATGACACTGTTGGCAAAATTAATCCTGAAAAACAAATTGTGCGAGCAGACGAGACGAGACTGACTTCGTGAGCCGTGACTTGACTTGACTAGTGTGTACTGTGTAGCCTAGTCGTAGTGAGTGAGTGACTGAGCACTGAGCAGTGAGCAGTGAGCTGAGGCTGAGTGGCTTGGCTGGCTAGTGGATAGCTAGGCTCAGGCTGATAGCAGCTCAGCAGTGATAGCCGGCAAACTTTTGAAAAAGAGTTAAAAGAAATTGAGTTTTACAGTGCTAAATTGTTTAAATAATTTTGTTTATAATTATAAGAACAACCCTTTGTTCACTAATCCTAGTTTCATCATTAGTATCGACGTTTACTAAGTTTAATCATGACAAATGGAATGGACCCTACTTACCTTGTTGACCAGCCAAATAAGGTTGCTGAAATTTACAGAAATTATCGTCCCACAATTATGCCTTTAGAGATTGAAAAACACCTAGATTTCATTGATATTTCAGAAGGTAAGGCATAAACTGTCTAGGCTAGCATCAGGATTATGAGTCTTTTTTTCCTAGTTGTGGAATTATTTGGGTTGCCATTAGGCCTAGGCCTACATTGCACCTGAACACTAACTTATAACTTAGTCCCTACGCCTTTGAATATCTTAAACAGAACTAACATGTGTAATGGTGTACAACCGGGCTATCCTAATGTCTATTGAATATAGGCTAATCTCTTCAGTAAACCTTCATTTGATTTTTTCATTAGGCCCATCAGCAAGTTTGGTTAGGCCTAAATAGGTTAGGTTTTAAAATTTTCTTTTTATAATTGGCATAAGTTAGTTAAAAACATTGATTTGTAATCGATATAGGATCAATTTTAGGGTAGGGCCTAATCCATTTCAGAAACTTATCGTACCTGTGCGATGCCATCAAGTTTTTTATAGGTTGGGCCACAGAAAACACTACTATAACCCAGAATGCCAACCGCATGGTAAAAAGCATTAAATGTTTTGAGAGAGCTTTGCCGTAGGAAGCGCCACCAGCGTTGCTATGCTGAGTGCATGGCAACGCTGGTGGCGCTGCCAACGATTGACAGGCAAAGCTCTCTCAAAACACTTAATGCTTTTTACCACGCGGTTGGCATTCTGGGTTATAGTAATATGTTTTCTGTGGTTGGGCCTAGCTTAATGTAATTCGAATCACAGATGATACGCTTCTGGTATCCGGGCGTAGATTCGGCGTCCAGCAGTGATGTCTCCGGGTTGTGGGGGCCCGGAGCGCCATTACCACAACGATACGATGTACAGCGATCGGTGTTCGTTGCGTAGTGGATAGAGTGCTCGGCTGATAAGCAAGAGGTCCCTGGTCCGAATCCCATTGGTAACTTTAACTTTTTGTTACAGATTTTGCTTTTAAGTTAAATGCCATTTCTTCTTAACTGTAGGCCTACATCATTTGTTCGAATTTTTTACATTTATAATTTTATTTTATGGATAGAGTTTAACCTTCATTAGATTTTTATCATCAGCAAGTTTGGTTGAGGTTAGGTTATGACAGTAACTGCCAGACGCCTGATCCACGTCTCGTTACCGGACGCGTATCCTCTGCGTATTTGAATACATGTTTAAAATTCCTACAATTTAGATTGCTTTTTTGCCTTTACTCTTCGCCGCAAGTCTTGAAGACCAAGGCATTCTAGGTTTCATCAGGGCCGCATTTAGCCAAACGGCGCCCCTAGGCACACAAAACAGTTGCGCCTCCCTGCCGTAATATTGGTCGCGAAACGTAAATAATGTCACGATCATTATCATTGAGTTGTATATACAAGGATAATCCGTTGATATTTTAAATAAATCAACTCCTGTAAAATGTATAATATTGTATTAAACTTCACAGTAATTGGCATATGACCTGTCCCTATACTACACCTCTAATGAGACTAACTGAACAATTATAAATACTTTCCATCAGAAAATCTCAATCTTGTAAAATGTAGATGTGGAACATTTACAATACCATATTGTACTATATTGTGTTATTGTGTTATACACAATAACACGAAATACGTTTATGATGGACAACATTCATGTCCCGAAACATCATTTAAATTGTCGTTATCTAAATATTCACCTATTTCATCGTCTCGAAGCTAAATACCGGCTTGATTCAACAATGTTTACTAACAAAGCATAAACAGAATGACTCAACAGGTAAGTTAACAGGAGAGAATTACACAGCTGAATTTCGGCAGTCGCTGCAGGGATGTCGTCGAGACTAGCGCAAAACGAAATATCACACGCAAAAGAGCAGGTTATTCCCACTGAGCTATAATAATAACTGGAGTCACCACTCTGTGTTTTTTTCAGGTTTCGTGTTGTTAGGTTAGCCGTTTGATCGGTTGGTGGGACTTGTCAAATTAGAGGCATCCTGTTGTTTTGTTGATAGTAAACAAAAATATGTCAACATTATGATTGCAATATAAGTTTATTTATTTACTTTACGGGCAACCCATTTTAACAAGATCATAAATACAACAGCGATGGTTCAATATAAGTTAAGTAGGTGGGCGTGTAGGGCATTGACAAAAATAATTACACTAGGTGTAGGCTAGTAAAAATAATTACCAGGAAACTTGACTATTTTCACCATTAATCATAGCTTGAAAATAATTTAGTATTTAGCATAAAAAACAATTCATAATGTTACAAAATAACTTTAAATACACAGGTTTTAACGTTCAATAACTTAAATAAGTTGAAGTCCATCAAATAAAGGATAACCACAAATAAATAGCATGGATAGGTTAGAGTGAATTGAATTTGACAGCATCCCCCAACCGATCAGTGGAACGTTTTTCTCTAATGTTCAACCAGAGAGTAGTGACTCCAGTTATAATCTATTTATCTCCATGGTTATTCCCAACACGGCGGTATCAATCAATGCAATCTTTCTTCTTCTTTGATTTGCTTACTAAGCACGGCAAATTCAAACTACACTCGGACGCGCCCGTGTGTCAGTGGGCTCTGGGCTGGTAGCAGGGCTACCGGTCTGACGCGTGGGGGCGTACGTGGGATTCATTTAAGAGGTTAAAGTTTTGCGCCCCCTAAAATTTGGCGCCCTAGGCCTGGGCCTAGTGGGCCTAATGGGAAATGCGGTACTGGGTTTCATTAATGTGTTTTAGTAAGTAACTAAAAGCACCCACTTAAGTTATTTTAATGAAGAGAAGTACCTACTTAATCAACGTAGGTACTTATGTGAAAGAAAACAGGTGATGCGGTGGAAGGTTTCTTGTTGACAATGATGATGATTGAAGTAGCCTATGACTAAAAAACCCCATCTAAATAGTATCCAGGCTACTTACCTAACTTAAAGGGAGACTGAACCTTTTATGTCTTAAAAAATTAAATATTTGTTTTTTGTCTAAAATTAATCTCCGTTTCTTCCTGATTAAGAAAATATATAGGTAGGCCTAAGTTAATACCGTACTTAGAATATTAGAAAGCTCCTTATGATAACAATAAATAAACAAAGCTAACTCTACCGAGGTTTCGGCCACACTATTCTTATGGCTTTGAGTGTGTGCTGCAAAGCTTTAAGTGTGTTTTTCCATAGTTCAAAATCTGTAATACATAGAGACTTAAAATTTTGCATGCATTAGTCTGGGTAGGCCTACTTGGTGAGTACATTAAACCAATTAGGTAATCATATATTGATTAGTAATAAATTTTCATTTAAAAAATATTTTTTTTTTTTTTTGAATATCGCATAAAAATTTGTATTTTTCAAATGATTGAAAATAATTTGTATATTGATATATTTCTTTAAAAAGTGGTTTAACATAAAGATATGGATGTGATAATTAAGTGAGCAAAAAATCAGTATGATAGGTTTAGTAGTTTCGTGCTATATGTACTTGAACTTGTAGAGAATATCCATTTAAAAGCATTGAACTAGAAAAGGTAGGTACAGTCTCTCTTAAAACTGATAGTGAAAAAAATCAAATGAGGGTTAAATTCTGTTAAAATTATAAATGCCTCAAATTCTAAAAAAAGATGTACAGTCAAGAAGAAATGGCATTCTATCTTTAACAAAAATGTTAAGGTCGCCGATGAAATTCAATCTAGGCTAGATACCTCTTGTACATCAGCCGAGTACTCTATCCACTTTTTTTTTTTTCTTTTTTTTTTCAATATTTGTCATGAGAGCCGAAGCCCCCTGACTACATACCCGGTACGAGACGTAGGAATTGGCTAACTCAGGAACTCGCTAACTCGGTCGTGTGGCGGAACTGGCTAACTCTGGAACTGGCTAACCGTCTCAGTCAGGAATTGGCTAACTCCGGAACCCGCTAACTCGATTTTGTCTCGCGGCGGAATTCGCTAACTCTGGAAGTCGCTAACCCGGCCGCGCCCACTGCTCGGAGCGTTGCCAACCTTGTACGACAAAATAATCGTACACTGCCGTATTTCAAAATGTCAGTGTCTATAAAGATACAGTAAATGTTATTGTTTTTTGTTATCAATTCCACTTTTAACAGATAACTAGCCCAAAGTAATTAAAAGACAATTAAAAAACAATGAAAAAGTGTTTTTTATTAAACTGTACAATGGCCAGTTAAATGTTTATGATTTCGATCTTAAATATAAATGCCATCAGTATAAAAGAAAATAATAGAATATGAAAAATATTCAAAATTTAGTTTAATTGGTAATAAATAATTAAACCTCTACGAAATTAAGCTAAAATACACGCAAGTTCTTAAACACGGAAAACAGATTTAATTGTAATGTCCTAATAAACCAAAACCATTAATTAATACAGTCATCAACCATCGTAACTTTCATAACTAATTCATAGATTTTAAATTAAATGTTCGTCGTTGAACCGTCCAACTTACGTGTACAAATATGATGACATAGACTAAGTTTTTATCTAGGCCTAATAGTTTGAACCAAAGCATTGTAGGCCTACTAGTAAATAGTTGCCTAATTCTAAAATGTGTTGAATTTATTAGCAATAATGTTACATGTTTTAAAACAGTTTTTAGATTGTACACCTAAGCACCACTAGTAAAAAATAGGAGAAGATATAATATTCATATAATAAAACGTGACAGGGTTATTTTAATTCACGATTTTTAATAAACTAATTGACGGATTTTCCTGATTTGAGTGTTGGGTTTCCTTTATATTGCTTTCACAATCGATATAAACTATACCAAGCCATTGCTCGGTTCACCGTTCCCCAGTACTGAGCTACACAATAGACAGTAGTTTTTTTTTTTTTTTATAAGAAAGAACCAGCCTGGAAAAAAACTCCAGACTTTTAAAAAGTACGCCTACTGAAAGACGTAAAATTAATATTAATTAAACAAAAATAAGAGGATGACCCGGGTTCTACACTAATAGCCTACAATAAAAGAAATTTACAAGTTGTATTTATACATAGACTAACTTTTAATGCAATCCATGAATACATTAGGCCTACCACTTTATAATGTATTGATCAATATTTATTTAAATTCAATAGCTCTATTTAAAAATACATAACCACTACAATGTAATTCTGTAATGACGTTTAACGTGCAAATTTTATTATGATTTATGATTTAAGGTTACTACAAGCCCAGTATATAAAATACGAACTCAATAATTTTATTTGCAGAAGTTCACAAAATGGTATTTATTCGAATAAAAGAAACAAATGGCGGACTACGAAAATAGATATTTCATAACATGTAATAGATCCAAATTAAATGTGCATTTTTATCTTTTTCATACCAATAAGCTACTATTTAAGTAAGAAACCCACATATAAAACATACTCCCTTATATTAGTAGGTACATTTCTCATTCTTATGGATGATCTGAAGACAGTTGTATTGTTAGTTCTGTCCGGTGCACTGCCTTTAGAGGTTGTGTTTTGTTTACAATTGTTTCTTGTTTTCAGTAATTTAAAACCTCGTTTAACCAAATAAAACGTTCTAATCACAACTAATAACACGTCCCCTAGTTATATGACCAAACAGTAAAGAACAAATCATGAAGGTAACTATAAAATAATAGAAACACAATTTTGTCGACACTAGCGATCAGTGTCACCGGACATGAACTAGACACGAAAAACGAGCTTCAAAGTTTGGGGGAATGGGATGTAAAGTTTACTTGTGTTGGTTAGTCTATGGTAAGACTATAATGCATTTTCCACCCTAATAATCATAAGAACTTCTCTGTGGTTAAACATACTTCTAAATATATTTATTTTATCGACTACGTTGCTCTTACTCCTAATTACTCGTAGGATACGACATTATGGTGCCGATACGATATAGGTACTACACTTTCGGCAACACTGGCCAAAAATATTCGTGCTTGGCTCCCATTGGACGGCCCGCGAGGCTTCTGATTGGGAGTTAGCGAGTTCCGCCGAGGGACCGAGTTAGCGACTTCCGTACGAGGACGGAATTCGCTAACCCGGCTCTAGAGCGGGTTAGCGGGTTCCGGAGTTAGCCAATTCCGAAACCGAACAAGTTAGCGAGTTCCTCTCATCGACCAAATTTGAAGATAGGGCTTTTAACATGGGGTTAGCGAGTTCCAGAGTTAGCCAATTCCGCGGACCCCCCGGTACCTATCGTGAGACTTACCCGCGCCCCATGATGTAGGCCGAAGCTTACGCATCAACCTTTTGCACATCATGGGCGGATGACTTAAGGTCATCAGGCTCACCGGCTGCCGAAGCAGACCCTTCGGAAAGAGGGTTGCCCCTCAATCCTAACCAGGGTTTCCGGCTACTTGTTTAAGCGTCACTCCACCTGGGTTCCACTAGGTCGGGACCTAGAGGACCATAGTAGAGCGCCCCGACGCATTTAGTGCAAGCAACACTCGGGACCTATCTAATCCCTGACAGGCAAACCCGCCATCAATAGCCAGAAGGAAGGGGACCGCCAGCAAGCTGACGGGGGAACCTCCCATTTACACCACTACCCGATCGAGGCCTTACCCAGTTGCTGGGAAACCAGAGATAACCAGAGCGATAGATCCCCGGATACCTCTGGTGGGCTCGGACCCAGCACCCGATCTACTTCATTTGCCCGTCAGACCCAACATCACTGCCAGGCCATCAGGGTTTCCCAAAAGGAGGCAGGTATAGAAGTGGGACCCACCCGGATGAACCTATCCACCAGAGGTGGCGACACCCTTGACTCAATTGAGGTTCCGGGAAGAACCCCCCACACTCAAGATAACCATACCGTTTGCATAAGTGCCTACAAACCGTTACCCTCACACTGCGGAAAGTTACGTTGCCCTTGATTGTCCCCGTGAGCTACGGGTACTTGCCCGTTTTCACCTCCAGGAAAGGTTACTTCCAAAGTCGAGGATTTGCCACACTGAATGCTGGTCGCACACAACAAGCAGGCCGAAACCCAAAGAACCACAGACACAGGTAGGTTAGAGATTATGATGCACTTCCATCTCTCCTAGAGCTAAACACCCCTCCATCCTGGATAAAGGAATGTCACTGGGACCCAATGCCCAGTCGTCCATGTCTGTGGCCTACTTGAAAATGCCGATACCAACACCGAGCAGTTACCTCCCCTTTGGGGGCTAGGTTTTTCACCTCCCAGGACGAGGCTACTTCCAAAGTCGAGGATATGCCTCACAAAATGTCAGTCAAACACAACAGGTAGGACGAGCCCGAAGAACTCAAGTCACAACCACAAGCTACAGGCAGGTGAAAGATCTATGAACTTAATCAACACTAGCAGAGCTGAACACCCCACCACCCTGAATGGAGGAAATGTCACTGGGAACTCTCACTTTGGGTACAACCCAAAGAGGCTGGCTTGCCCAGTCGTCCATAGCTTGTGGCCTACCTGAAGTGCCGGTTCCAACACCGGGCAATTACCTCCCCTCTGGGAGAGCTAGGGTCCGCGTGGTCGCCAGGCCACGTTGACGTACGATGATTAATCATTGATAAAGAAAACCCCTCAATATATTTCATATAAGTTTGCCAAAAGACTGTTTAATAATTAATATATAAACAGTCATATGTTTTTCAATTGTTTTGTAAACAGAAAATAGTTTAATATGTTTTTTTGTTGAATACAATAAAGAAGATACCTAGTTTTTGTTAAAATTTATTTTGTTATTTCTAATGTTTGGTATTAATCGTCCGTGATATCAAAGGAATTGAATCACGTACAGTATAGTGACGATATCAATTGGCGACCGTGACAGGACTTTAAGAAGAAATGACAAAATTAGGAGAACCACCAGCAGACCCGGTGAGTATGTTACTAGTAAAGATTTCGGCACAGTTAGATACTCGATCAAAACAATTGGATACTCATTTGGCAGGCATCAAAAATGTAATTTCATCCTCCATTAAAAAGATTTCGGAAAACCAAAACCAATCAAAATTAGAAACTAAACTTATTACTAACACCTATGAAACAGACAAATCGGACATCAAAATTAAATACAATGAAATCAAATTCAACAACCGGGAAAATATCTTGGAGTTAACCGAGGACTCATCGGCCATCCCGAGAGATACAGATAAGATCCTGAATAGTACAGAGATGGTCCAGGACTCATCAGCTGTCTTGGGAGATAGAGAAGAGATCTTTCGACAAACAGTGATCGTCAAGGAATCATCAGCCATCTCGGGAGATAGACAAGAGATCCTGCGGCCAACAGACAGGGTCGAGGACTCAATGGTCATCACAGGAGGTGCAGAAGAGATCTTGCGACGGACAGTGATAGTCGAGGACTCATCAGCCATCTCGGGAGATAAACAAGAGATCCTGCGGCCAACAGACAGGGTCGAGGACTCAACGGTCATCACAGGAGGTGCAGAAGAGATCTTGCGACGTACAGTGATAGTCGAGGACTCATCAGCCATCTCGGGAGATAAACAAGAGATCCTGCGGCCAACAGACAGGGTCGAGGACTCAACGGTCATCACAGGAGGTGCAGAAGAGATCTTGCGACGGACAGTGATAGTCGAGGACTCATCAGCCATCTCGGGAGATAGACAAGAGATCCTGCGGCCAACAGACAGGGTCGAGGACTCAATGGTCATCACAGGAGGTGCAGAAGAGATCTTGCGACGGACAGTGATAGTCGAGGACTCATCAGCCATCTCGGGAGATAGACAAGAGATCCTGCGGCCAACAGACAGGGTCGAGGACTCAATGGTCATCACAGGAGGTGCAGAAGAGATCTTGCGACGGACAGTAATAGTCGAGGACTCATCAGCCATCTCGGGAGATAGACAAGAGATCCTGCGGCCAACAGACAGGGTCGAGGACTCAATGGTCATCACAGGGGGTGCAGAAGAGATCTTGCGACGTACAGTGATAGTCGAGGACTCATCAGCCATCTCGGGAGATAAACAAGAGATCCTGCGGCCAACAGACAGGGTCGAGGACTCAACGGTCATCACAGGAGGTGCAGAAGAGATCTTGCGACGTACAGTGATAGTCGAGGACTCATCAGCCATCTCGGGAGATAAACAAGAGATCCTGCGGCCAACAGACAGGGTCGAGGACTCAACGGTCATCACAGGAGGTGCAGAAGAGATCTTGCGACGTACAGTGATAGTCGAGGACTCATCAGCCATCTCGGGAGATAAACAAGAGATCCTGCGGCCAACAGACAGGGTCGAGGACTCAACGGTCATCACAGGAGGTGCAGAAGAGATCTTGCGACGGACAGTGATAGTCGAGGACTCATCAGCCATCTCGGGAGATAAACAAGAGATCCTGCGGCCAACAGACAGGGTCGAGGACTCAACGGTCATCACAGGAGGTGCAAAAGAGATCTTGCGACGGACAGTGATAGTCGAGGACTCATCAGCCATCTCGGGAGATAAACAAGAGATCCTGCGGCCAACAGACAGGGTCGAGGACTCAACGGTCATCACAGGAGGTGCAGAAGAGATCTTGCGACGGACAGTGATGGTCGAGGACTCATCAGCCATCTCAGGAGACGAGGATGGGATCCTGCATCGGACCGATTCTCCTGTGGTCACGTCAACCGCAACGGACACCGAGATACTACCTGCGTTCAATGTTACGTCGTGTGAATACTTTGAGGTGGAACACAAGCTAGGGAAGGGAGTGTACCTCTTGAGGTCTGATCCACCAATTAAGGTTAATGTTAAAGTTTTAATGTCGGAGTTAAAAATACTCATGAATCGACAAGCCGAAGAGAGTTCGAAGAGCAAGAAGCAGAAGACCATAACGATGCTTCACCTGGGTATAACTTAAGGTCTAGAAAGAGGAAGATTTGAAATATATATTGAGGGTTTTGGGGGGGATGATTGACGTACGATGATTAATCATTGATAAAGAAAACCCCTCAATATATTTCATATAAGTTTGCCAAAAGACTGTTTAATAATTAATATATAAACAAGTCATATGTTTTTCAATTGTTTTGTAAACAGAAAATAGTTTAGTATGTTTTTTTGTTGAATACAATAAAGAAGATACCTAGTTTTTGTTAAAATTTATTTTGTTATTTCTAATGTTTGGTATTAATCGTCCGTGATATCAAAGGAATTGAATCACGTACAGTATAGTGACGATATCAACGTACCCACGCAAGCGTGGGCCCCCTGCGGGAAACTCTATCCACTACATCACAAACACCGATGACTGGTACTGTATATCGTATCGTTGTAGTAATGGTGTTCCGGGCTCCCACAACCCAGTGAAGTCACTGCCGGACGCCTAATCCACGTTCGGTTACCGGACGAGTATCCTCTGTGAATTGAATAACTAACTGAATAACAAACTTCAGTTTTAGGAAATTATGCATATTAAAGTGACCTTGGGAACCTATAGCAATTTATATATCATTAAAAACTAGATTTTCACCTGAAAACAATGGTGCAAAGTTTTTTTTTCTGCTGTGACTAAAACTGAATAAACTACGATCGTTTGAATTTTATTACAATTGTAAAGCCTCTTGTCTGATTGTCTCTGAAGTCATTACCTAAATTGAGTACTAACTCAATCATGAACAATTGAAAGGATCGTCTTGGGAAGAAGAAGAAACCTAAGACAACAAACATTAAGTTTATACAAAGAGGACAAAGCGGTAGAGGCATTTGTAAATGCAATAGAGCTTAACCCTCCGAGTGTCCATAGTTTAGGCCTTAATGTCCGCCTATTTTTGGTGCATTTGCAAGGTTTTATTAAAACGGATCTGAGAAGCTTAAAACAATGTTAATTCTACTGTTCTATATACCATTTTGTTTGGAAAATCATGGGCTTCAATATTATACATAAAACATAAGGAACATTTGTTTCAAAAAAATTTTTTAGGTAAAAAAAATATTTTGGAAAATTTTCAAAAAAAAATTAGTTTGCACTCAATGAAATTGTATAAATTATAGACCTATAAATATTTGAAAATAGTCACTTTGTTCTAAATTTTATGAGGATTACAAATATATAATAATATAAGGAAGTAGATTTGCAAATAAATAAGTTATGGGCAAAAAACAGATTTCAGTACATAGCGTTTAGCTAAGAATGCATAGCCTAACCATAGCTAGGAATCTGGCTGATAATTTACATCAATATCACTACCTACTTCTTCAGGATCATCAACCAGCCCTTCAAAATCACTTAAATCTTCTTATAATGCACCACGTATATCACTACTTTTGATTTTTAACACTAAAACAATGATAAACGTAATAAAACACATCAGTCATCGGTCCGAGGTTAACCTAGCTGTTTACAAATACGCACGTCAGCTGTCTGCTACAATATTTTCGGAACTAAAATGAATAGCGCTTAGAGACAGACCTCCGGAGACAGCTCCGAATCTAACAAAAAGAACGATACCTAACTCGATCTAGTTCAATCCGATTTAGTCAGTCATAGAGCCTTCGCCGTAAACGATGTTCGTGTGTCGAAAAATCGACAAGTGACACTACACAAAGTGTGTCGTGAGTCAATTTTTCGACAAGTGACGCTCGGAGGGTTAAAACTTGGTATATCAATAATAGCCATGTCATCAGGGATTTAGGGCTTCAGAGGCCCCGGGCAAATCTGCCAATATGGGGCCCCCAGCATGAATATACGATTATGTACACAATATAATGTGTCTTACATGAACACTGATTTTAACTATTAGCCTATAAGCAATGTGATAGTGAAATAATATTTAAACATGTTAGAATATCAGTATGTTGCATTTTGTATAAAGTAATTTTATATAATATTTTAACTGTTAAAATATTTTCAATGTACGATTTTATGGTTTGTCGTAACTTTATTTATTAAAATTCAATATACCACATAAGCAGATACCTTGAATTCCTTTGCAATACTAGGCCTACATTAAACCATTGACTATTGGATACTGAAGTCTAATTCTTTTAATAGTCAAAGATTTAAGTGTAATATCCTTTTCAACAAATAACTAAAAAATTCAGTCAAAATAAGAAATAAAATAGCACAAAGTAGGCCTGTAAGGATTATATAAAATTTATTTTAAACACTGTAATAGGTACCATAGATTTTAATTTTTTTTTAAACTTGAATGAAAACACATTCAAAATTAATTAATTAAGGTAAATAAGTGAGAATTCTAAACTTCATTCTATAACACTTTTGTGGTAACAACTGTGGTGCTCTCCCTGATCGCAGCAACATCCGCGATGATTTCTCATGATTTTGGATATCTGTGCTGGTGCTCTTATATAAAAATCGCCCCAAAATATGTGGGGATTTCCTACAATCGTGTCAACATCCGTTATGATTCCCCACGATCATAGCAGTTCCGTAATCATTACTAGATCATGGCCAAATCCGTGAAAATTTCTCTTGATCATGGCAACACATGTGATGATAATCTCCTCTGATAGCAGGAACATTCGTTTATCTTCCATGCGACCATGTGAGAACCTCTTTATTTTACTCAACCACGGCAATCAGGACAACTTCTCGGGTTTTGCCGCGATCGTCTCTGTTTTTCGTGATAAGAAAGACCGAATACTTTTTAGTTGGTATGTTTAAATATTGTGACTATTTATTGGGATCTCGACGTAGTTTGTGATGATTCCTCGTGATCACGGCAACATCCACCATTATCTCAATACTCGTGACACTGTGTTGCGATTCCGATCATTATCTGGGATCATATTTGAATCGCGGCCAAATTCGTGATGATTTTCCGCTATCGCGGCTACGGCTGTCATGATTTCTTGCAATCGCGGCAATTTCCGGTATTCGTATTAGTTTCCCACGATCATAATTTTCAAGTACGCAAAACGAGAGAGGCCATTCGGTAAGCGCCTAATTAATTTTTGAACTTGTTAAGAAGGGGCCCCGGGCGCTCGCCCCGTCCGCCCCTAGGTAAGTTCACACATGTCTACTCTTTTAAGTTCTTGTCCCTTTTTTATCCCTGAAAGAGGACGGTCTTCAAGGAGTCAGACAAAATTCTTAAATAGCAGCATCTAGGTCAAGGTCTTAGATGGTAGAATACATTACCGCAAACTGGAACTCAAACGGACAACTTCGAGTACAAAATGACAGCTGTTCAAAGATTCATTGAATTTGCAATGCTATATGCTACCTCCTCAGGGAGGGGGGGGGGGGTAGAAGTCAGAATAAAATAACAAACGTAAGGATAGGTAGGTACACATCAAATTAAAGGTCTTTATTAGCAGAATACAATAACCAATGAGCTCTAAAGAACAAAAGTTAGGCTTTTTATTTTTATTTTAGAGCCTAAAATTATATTTTCTAAGTTATTATCTTATATTTTTACTGGTAGTTGATGAGACAAAACAGATGCTATAGTTTACTATAGTCACCCTATCAGTTTTCCTTGCTTATAAGATGGTGTAGGTAGGCTATTTGACAGCAATTACTAATTTACATAGATCTTTTGGAGGCTCAAATTACCTTCTTAAAATTTGAATTGAAAACTGGTGACAACTTTAAGGATGGAATGTCTAATTACCGGTATATCAGCGTCTTCCGTCTTTAATGTTGTAGAAGTACAACGCTGTAGAGACAAATTATTGACTAGGCATATCAAAAGAGTTCTTAATGTATACTAAAGAAAACAAACAGATTCTTACCTAAGCTAATTTTTTCTTAGTTAGGCCTACCTAACAAGTGTGTTTTTCCTGTGTTCAAGCTGTTTCTGAATTTTCAAAATTTAATTTTCTAGACGGATACTTTCTCCTTGGCTCATCGAACCTGACTGGAAGATACTGGAGAGGCTCTGTATGGTACTATAGTAAACCACCTTTGCCCCCCCAAAAAGAAGAATGTGAGACAGGAATGGAATGTGATAATACTGTTTCCGATGGTCAATTTCTTAATAATAAAACAGTAAGTACTTAACTTTTAAATCAAAGTATATATTTTATACTGCAGATTTTTAATTTAAAAATTGTTATTACAATAGGCCACTCAGATGTCACAAACCCTGTTGAAGTTATTTAAAAAAAAGAGAGAACTTTTGTCTGATGAGTGCTGAGGGAACATTTTGGTAGGCCTACACATTTCTTAATGACTAATAAAATAAACTTAGGCTTAAGTTTATTCAACAAAAATTTTACAAAATGAGTTTCAAAGTAGGTACCTATAGATCAGTCGGACTCTGATCAATATTAATAGTCAAGATTGAAAATAATGTAAAGGGAGAGTTAGGTTTCTCATGTTAACATTAGAAACTGTTTCTTGAACAATTTTTAGAGAACTGCAATTCAGTAAGTTTTATTTTTAAATAATCCAAAAATCTACGCCATATAGATAATTTGGTGTAGACGTACCGGTATTTATAATTTAACTTACCATTACATTATTTATTGTCATAGATAATAGTTGGTGATGATGGAGGGGCTGTGATAGTTTATGAAATTACAAAACGAGAAGATGGAACATTAGTTTTTACCCAGAAAAGTGCAAGATATGAACATGACAGTTCTGTATCGAGTATTTCTGTTTCCACGGACAAGACTGGGATTGTGTCTGCAGGATTTGATATGTGGTGAGAGTGATCTACTGCAGCTAATAATTCTACTTGCTATGTCGGAAGTTGCCTCTTTTCAAGAATTTCTACTGATTGGAAAGTCTAGAGAAGTGGTAACTTAGGTTAATCATTTCTTGCTACAGTAGACTCCCTCTTATCCGGACTGCTCGGGACTGAGGCCAGTCTGGATAACGGTTTTTCCGGTTAAACCGACGTCCCCAAAAGCTTGTTATGTAACCCAAATATTTGACTTAAATTTAGGAGAGCATTGTATTTAGACACGTGATCACTGGTCTCGAATCTTTCCTACGAGAACAGTTGTTTCAGTAACGCCCACTTCCTGCAGATCTAGTCCGGTTAAACCGATGTGCTGATAAAAATTGTCCGATTAAAGAGATGTAATTTCCGCCGAGTATAGTCCGGTTAAAAGGTGTCCGGATAAGAGGGAGTCTACTGTATGTCAGGAGCAGTAATAAACACAATTAATCCTTTTCCATTACGGTTACTCCATGAACTATGGATCTACAAACTCTCCATCTTTTTTAATCCCACTGCTATCTCCTATCTCACCATCATCTCCACGACCCCTCTTTACCTAGTCAATCTGATGTTTTTATATACTGGTAGGTAATACTTTTAGTTTCCTTTATCACCTGTAACTTCATGTTCCAAGACATTTTAAATTCTTGCATGTACACTTGAGTCCAGCTAATCCATTGGGACTGAACACTTTCAGATCAGTGGAAATAATGTGATATACTGTACAAGAACTTTGATTAACCGGAGCAATAGGGGGTATTCAAAAAAGGTTGGGAGACATCATTTACAAAGTGATTTCTTGGGTCAAAATAAGAAAAAAAGATTATGTAAACATCTTGTAAGTCAACCTTTTGATAACAAGTCTTATTTTATAATCCCTATGAGTCTTGTTATCAAGGCTCTACTGTATATTACACCTAATCACATGTTATTGCAAACTTCTATAAGAAGTAAACCTTGATAACAAGTCTTATTTGATGATTTCCATGACACTTGTTAATCAAGGTTTTACTGTGGTTCTAAGAGTGCTTTTCCACAGTGGTCAAACAGCAAACGGTTGGCAATCTCTTCCGATTGCCCGCATTTCCTACATTCTACATCCCTAATTTGTGTTCTCAAGCGATGTCAATGTTTCATCTGGTAACCATGACCTGATCTCTTAAATATCTAATACAACGGATTTACTTATTTCCCAAATACCTATTCTAATCATATTTCTTTCAGCATCAAGGTTTGGGATGGAGATGAACTGAGCCCTGCACAGACTTTCCGCAACGCTCACTCTCACCAGGTGACCAAAGTGGCTCACTCCCCCGAACCTGGCTCTAGAGTGTTTGCTTCCACTGGTCTGGACGGACTTGCCCTTGTGTGGGACACTAGACAACCCAAGCCCGCCTCAGGTATTTTATTTTTTTTACGCCAGTGACATTTTGTAAGGTTGATTCATTAACGGTTCTATGGTAAAGCGGTTCTTAAAAATTTCTACTCATCCCTCTAGCACTACCGGACACTACACCTTATATTGGACACAGATATTGTTGTACTATGTAGTTTTCCAAATGTCCTTCTGAAATTTACATTAGCCCTTTCTACTCTCATTTTAGGGCTCCGCCCCCATGCCCTAGGTTTATTTTACTATGCAGATCATTAAGCCTACTAGTATTTTTAACTTCCAACTATACTAATAATGAAAAATAAAAAGTGATGGAATATTTACATTATTCCAATCATGTTTCTTGAGAAGGTCGTAGTAGAGCTTAGTAAAATACTGGTTTGGAAATGCAACTCGTAAAACGTTCACTCAACCCAAAAACTTCCACCTAAGACGTCCGCCTTTATTTTAGTTGGACGCTATAGAAATTAAGTAGGTAGTTAAAGTTGTGCTAGTTGCTTGTAATTACAACACTTTATATCGAATATGATCATTATAATCATTATTGCGATTAGCTACAGGTTTATTTGTACATCAATTATATTTCCACAACATTTATAGCATAAGATTAAATTTCTAAGGTAGGTCTGGCTGTATTCAATGTTTTAAATAAGTAGTTTTTTTTTTACTTTTAGTCGTCATCGACCACCCAGGAGAAGGAATGACAGCTGTTACATGGAAGAGTGGGGATTTCAATACACTTGCCGTGGGTTCGTCGTTTGGGAACGTCTCTCTTATGGATCTACGTACTAATTCGTCAATACAACAGTCAGCGCCTTACAAACGAACGATTTTCAAATTACTCTTTATCAATCCAAGGTAAATTTTAAAGATTTTGTATGTATAATTTTTTGATGGGAGTTCTATTATTATAGTTATTTCAATAAATATGGATCATAAAATATGTGAGCTTCACAGATCAGCGTTAAATAAAACGTATGTATTGTTAGATAAATTAACTAGCCACAAGGCAATAGGTTGTAATAAAGGCATAGGTTGTAATTTAGACAATCAGGTTAAAATTTTATAATGTCAATCTAGTTGTAGGCCTAGTGATGGATGGAAATATTTAAACTTTTGAAATATTTCCATTATAAGGCATATTATTTAAATAACTTTAGATATAACAAGTAGGTCCTTAAGTTTGCTGCTACAGGAAAAGAAAAAAAAAGAAATGCCAAACCTTCTGTTGGCCGCATTGATTTTCTAACAACAAAGGGGACGCTCACGGATGTTACCTCTCGGGAGTACAAAAACTATACAATATGGGAAAAAACATTATCAATAAAACTGTTCCTTACCTATCCCTTGACACTTTTTTGTGCCTATAGATGCCAAATGGATACAAGTTGTCCTTATTATGGTAATCTGTCTCATCCTATGCCTATAGTTGCCAAACAGACAGGTTTCTACACGGTGCCATTTGTCACCTACAGGAAAACTATGATTGTGCAGCAATAAAACGTATACAAGAATTGTACATTATGAGAGAATAGTATCCATATGGATAACATTCCTTTTTTTACTTTAGAGGGAATACAATTTTTTGAGTCAAATATGACTAATTTGAACCTAAATAAAAAGAAAAAAGCAAAAAGGTTTTATGTCTCGTTTTCATAATTTAGGAAAGAAAGGGAGATTAAGTGGATTCATATGCCAGTACATGTACATGTTTTAACAACAATTTGTCTAATTTTTCAGATCTATGGTAGTTTGTGCTGATTCTAACGAACTCAAAGTAATTGATACTTCATCGCCCAACTTAGATATCAGGTAATGGCTATTACAATACAAAATTTTTTTTTAAAGAATTTCTGTGACATTTTGCACTTGTAGTTTACAATCTATATTAACAATTGCATTTAATTAAATGCTGATAAATAAATGATCAAACATTTCATTTTATTTAATTTTTTTTACATTATATATTATGTCAAGATTACTAAGGCCTAGTCTAATTATAACAAACCTGTATTTTAACTGCTATCTACAAAACGTACAGGTCCTGCAATGTAATAATGACAAATTGCTCAAAAAACAAAAAACTTTATTGTATCTAACAACCAAAACTTACATACTAACAACGGTTTTTAGTTAAATATTAAATTTGAAACAATATAACAACAATGCCACCTGATACTTCACCCTCCATTCTCTGTAACAATATTGAGAAGGAGGGATCGGCAATCTTCTGTTCAAGGAAATCATTGAAGTGTTAAAGCCGTGTTTACACGAGGCTAATAGGCAGGCAGGTTACCTGCCTCCAGTGTATTTCAAGTTACCTGAGGCAGGTAACCTGCCTGCAAACAGACTTAGTGTAAAGGCGACTTGACTGAGGTTTAAGTAACCTGGCGGAAGCTGGTACTATCTGGTTTATAATAGTGGTATTTACATAATAATAGAGATGACAGCAAAATGTAAACGTCTTTGAGTTTGGGGCAGTTGGCACTTGATTACTGGAATGTCTGACTGCATACCCTCCTTTAACACAAGGCCGTGACAATCATAACTTTGCACTCCCCTTCTTATTGCCATGGTAAAAAAGTAATTGTAAACATAAAGATTGCATAGACGCTCCATGTGAATTAGTGCTACAGCTATTTCAATAGGCGGGGACTTTAGTCTCGCCGCGGCCTTGTTTTACAGGGAGGAGGCTTTGCTGACTGGGATAACATTGCCATGGAAATCAAATGTAGGTTTCAAAATGTGCCTTAAGGCGGTGAAAATATATGGTAAAAGTCCTATAAGTATCTTATTTCAGTGGTTTTAAAAATAAATAATCTGTTCATAGTAATCTAAGTAATACCATTAATTAATGTAATCTTTATTTACCTATAATTAATGTATATTTTCTCTGCAGCTATATGGACAAGCGGCACTCAGATTTTGTCAGAGGACTTGCTTACGACAACAAAGCTAGTGTTCTCTACTCCTGCGGCTGGGATAAACAAGTTCTGTCTCACTCTCTCCCCTGACAGGAACACATCTTACAACATTTGTGAAACTACTTTTCAGTGAAAATAAAGTGTTAAACAATATTGTTATTCTGTGAAGTGAACACAACTTTTTGCTATATGTGTTATGTTGTCATTATTAAACAGAAATTAAACGTGACATGATTCATTTTGTGTAATAATTTTATTTGTATCATATTTTAACTAGTTTTTAATAATAAGTCAAGAAGTGTTTTTATTGTCTTTATTGGTGAGCAAAGTGGCAATTTTCTAAACAAGATAAGTGTTGACACATTCAAGGCTTAGTTAAAAATAAGACACTTTGATAAATAATAATAATAAAGGAAAAACCCAAAATGACAGCTGTTTGAGTAACTAAGGACTACCCTAAAATATCCTACACCAATTACCAATTCTAAAACACCCTGTGTGTGTATATGACAGAGGATATTAAACGACAAATTAAAAGAGAGGAACTATCGAGGGCTTGCTGATTGAGCCATTTTTGTTAGGAATAGTTTCCAGAATAATCAAGAATTGTACATGGACAATAAAGAAATGGAAGATGGAAAGACCCCAGAAGATTGCTTGTATTGTCAGGTTACACCACAAACCATCCTCAGTCCCCTGGTACTGTTTTATTAAATACATTGCATCAACAATTTTCCCAATATAGGTCACTAGCTGTAATGTCACACTCCGTCATAAACCAATGACAACATGTGTGTGTGTTTATACATGTATTTAAAAGCCAATTATATTTGTCATTACAGTATATACAGAACTTAACGAAGCTTAAATGATATGATTGAATAAATGTTGATGTACAGAATTGTCAGCATGTTTTGAACTATAAGGTCCAGGATGAACCAATATGCTTGATTGCCTTATTGGTGGTTAAGGATTTTTCATACGTAGTTAATTTATGAGGTCACTCTTCGGTGTAAACCAATGTATGAATGAAGGAACATACATTGGTTCACACAGGGGAGTGGCCTCATTGCTTTTGCTTTTCCAGGATTTTCCACAAGTAGTTAGTAATACATGTACGATGACCCTCTCCTCTACAGCCAGCTTTCTTCTCCCTATCTACATACACACAGGCAAGCAAGATAACTGATCACCTCATGGAATCGTTCACCGAACTCTACCTCATGTTTTCTAAGAGATCAAACATAACTGTGTGGCATAATTTTTCAGATCGAGACGGAAATGTTCTATCCTAACCTAACCTAACTTATCCTAGAACCTACTCTAACATCAGACCATAAAAATGTTTCCAACAATATTATTATTATATAAAAAGGCAATTATAGGCCTACCTGTTTAAATTATTTTAACAAAGACAAGTGCTGTCAAATTCACACGGAGTAAATATTTCCGTGAACGATTCCATGAGCCAACCCCACTAGTTCACTAAGTGTCCGTGGGTGGATGGGAATTAGGCAGGGAGAACAGGAAAATTCTATTCAGTCCTAATGTCGCACCCTCGGAAGATGCCACATGCCTGCCCCAGGGGGCTCAGGTTGGCCCAGGTCAAATTCAGTCCTGTTGTCGCTTTACCGAATAGATGAACATCAAAGTAGGCCTATTTTAACCTATTCACTTTTCTATAAAGATAACTTAAGGCTACGGGGGCAGAGCCCTGATTGAATTTATAACTTTGTCTGATGACAAATCTATATGCCTGGACCTATGAAACGACACCTTGTCCAGGGTGATTCTAGCTTATGCGTACCTACATCTTCAAAACAATTAACTTATCACAAATTTTGTGTTTGACTCTTACATTAGGTAGATATAGGCCTAACTTGCAGAGTGCCTGTCCTTCGTATATGGTTGGCGTATAAGTAAAAATGCTTATTGCAGTTATAAGCTTACTCATGCGTTAGGTGCGTTTGAATGGGGGAGGACCTGGTGTGAAAATTTGGTTCAATTAGGCTATATGCTATGGTTACACATTTACCTTAGCCATTATGTTCTACCTTCTACCACTGCACCAAAACAGTTACCGTAATAGGAAAAAATTAATCATCAAACATTTCGCATTACTACCATACTGTTCCTAACTGAAGAGAACAACATAAGATCTAAACATTACAGGATACACACTGTGAACTCACTTATCAAATCAAACATCCCGTCGACAAATTCTGCAGAAGACGCCCGCACCTACCACAAAAAATGAACCGGCAGAAAGAAAGTAGCACACGCGGCGCGGCGGAGATGGCGTCTGCAATATCTAGTATCAGACTGGGACGGGTGGCGTCGTCCTGTAATCCAGCTACTAGGAGGTCACGAATTGTGGATATTTATAGGGATGCACTGTGGATGCGATGCTCCCTGGTGTGGATTAACGTCCGCACTAGTGAGTACTACGACTATCCGCAGTACTATCCTGATAATTAGACCAATTCGTAAATTACAAGGAAAAATGTGGTTCGGATTCCACTATAAACTGTAGGTCCCTTAGTTGCCATTAGCTGTATGGGCTATTAATTAACAGCTGTGTCTAAGGAACATGTCGGCCTTAGTCACTAACAAGACTACAAGATCGCGCCACTCATCCTACACTCATCCTTCACTCATATTTGGGTTAAAATACGCACATAGTGGCGTCCCCATCTTAACTAATTGATAATTGATTGATAATTGATAGCTAATTTCCCTTCAATAAGTTAGTTCCCATCCATCACAACAAATGCATCTTCATTTCTCACAGTCATACAATACTCTTACTACTAGCCTAGTTAGTTGTGAAAGTGTATATTGCTGACAATTTACAGTTAAGAGAATGAGTTGTCAATGGTAGCCTATTTAATAGGCCTAACTTCAAAAACCTGAGTTAAACCTGTAATAATATAACTTACTGCCAGTTAAGTGTAGTGAAGGAGGAACATCAATAAATTAAATTTATCAAATTTCTCACATTTAATTCGACCGTTCATGAATCATGATTTCAATTATTTCTTATTACAAAATACAAATCCATATCACTCCCCTACAGACCATACCTTACAAACATAACAACAATTTATGTTATGACATAAACATAAACCAAAACAAGCAAAACTACACCTGGTCTTCTGCTGGTCTGCCACACCGCCGCACCGCACGGCACCACAGACAGCCACCACACCACATTTTGCCAAAATTGGCCGGCTTTACTCTGTATAAACCTTAAACAATGCAGCAACGTGGTTCGATATTTTACATATATACAGGGTGGCTGAAAAGTAACTCGCACCCCCACCCCCCCACTTAACTTTACAACCATTTGAGATATTTGAAATCGGTTTGCGGCAACCTTCTTAGATATTAGGGGCTACAATAACTATGGTCGATTTTGAAAATTTTGCCCTTAGGGGTAGCGGGGGTTGGGGGTAGCTCAAAATTTTCAAATGACAAGTATAGTCGAGTTTAGTATCATTTTACAGGTCTTGGCGAAACATAAAAATTGACATAAAGAAAACCAAAATCGGCCCACTAATAACAAAATGGCGCAATAAAACGTTTCAAATCCAAATAATCATGAGGGTGGCAAAAAAATTAACTTGCACCCTCTTTAACTTTTTAACTATTTGAGATATTTGAAATCGGTTTGCGGCAACTTGTTTGGATATAAAGGGCTACAATAATTATGGTAAGTTTTGAAAATTTTGCCCTTAGGGGTAGTGGGGGTTGGGGGTAGCTCAAAATTTTCAAATAGCAAGTATAGTCGAGTTTGGTATCATTTTGTAGGTCTTGACGAAACATAACAATTAACATAAAGAAAATAGAAATCGGACCATTAATAACAAAATGGCAGCTCAAAACTACTTTAAATAACCATTTTCTCAATCATTTTTAGCTGCCATTTTGTTATTAATGGTCCGATTTCTATTTTCTTTATGTTAATTGTTATGTTTCGTCAAGACCTACAAAATGATACCAAACTCGACTATACTTGCTATTTGAAAATTTTGAGCTACCCCCAACCCCCACTACCCCTAAGGGCAAAATTTTCAAAACTTACCATAATTATTGTAGCCCTTTATATCCAAACAAGTTGCCGCAAACCGATTTCAAATATCTCAAATAGTTAAAAAGTTAAAGAGGGTGCAAGTTAATTTTTTTGCCACCCTCATGATTATTTGGATTTGAAACGTTTTATTGCGCCATTTTGTTATTAGTGGGCCGATTTTGGTTTTCTTTATGTCAATTTTTATGTTTCGCCAAGACCTGTAAAATGATACTAAACTCGACTATACTTGTCATTTGAAAATTTTGAGCTACCCCCAACCCCCGCTACCCCTAAGGGCAAAATTTTCAAAATCGACCATAGTTATTGTAGCCCCTAATATCTAAGAAGGTTGCCGCAAACCGATTTCAAATATCTCAAATGGTTGAAAAGTTAAGGAAGGGTGCAAGTTACTTTTCAGCCACCCTGTATTTTTTATTTTGGTTGTATCTTTCGGGTTTGTATTTGCATTGGAAAAACATACTCCCTTGGTCATACATCCAAACAGTAAAGCACAACACAACTCATGATATTAACCATAAACTAAAATAATAGAAACGAAATTGCATCGAACCTAACAATCAGTGCCACCGGACAGCACAATTTGTTTTTCAGGATTAGTTTTGCCAACAGTGTCATTTAGAGGCTTCTGATCGACTATAACGAAGGTTTAGTAATTGAAAATTTATTTTTGTTCATAGAATAAAATTATAAATGCCTTAAATTCAATTTTATATTTTTTTATTATGAAATTAAACCGTCATAACCTAACCTAACCAACCAAACGTGCTGACGATGAAAAAATCTAATGAAGGTTTATTAATCGAAAAAATAGTTCTGTTCATAAAATAAAATTATAAATGCCTCAAATCCTATTTTATAAATTTTTAATTCTAAAATTAAACTATCATAACCTAACCAAACTAACCAGACCTTCTTATAATGAAAAATCAAATGAAGGTTTAACCGAAAAAAATCTGTTCATAAAATAAAACTATAAATATGGGTGAAAAAAATTCAATAAAAAAAATAGTGCTACGGGTGGGATTCGAACCCGGGTCCTTCGGATCATCAGTCCAGCACTCTATCCACTACACCACCGAAGCCGATGGCATCAATCGTATCGTCGCGGTAATGATGTTCCCTCAGCCAATCAGAAGCCTCAAAATAATACTGTAGGCGACACTAATCCTGAAATAAAAATTCAGCCACCGGACATGAACTAGACACCAAAAAAAGAGTTTCATAATATTTATAATAGGATGATAAGGTTACATGTGTTGGTTAGTCTATGGTATTATTTTAATTTGTCATATGAATTTATGAAACTGAAAGGAACACTAGTTACATTGTAGTACAAAAGTGTCAATTTGTTAACATCGTTTGAAAATATTCACACATAGTTAATTTTTTAAAAGATTGTGATAGTGATTATGCACTTCATGGCAGTTGATGTGGATTGTCGAGTGTCTTAAATGCTTGGGGTCTATCAAGCTCAGACCGCAATTGAAATTAAGTGAATTTGTGAAGCTTGAATCTTTGTTATTTCGTTTGCCCGTTGTAGTTGTACCGACTTCTGCTGGGCTATTTCAATTTCAAGCTCTTCTTGAAACGACGAAACTGTTCTGTTCTGAACCACTGGGCATTGTTTTTAGGAATTTATTTAACAGTTAATTTTTAAGCTCAATGAGTAAAATATTTTACACCTTACTACTCTACACAGAAAGAGGTACTTTTCCATCCGTATTGATAGGCAGGAAAGTTGTCCTTTACCATGCCTAAACACGGAAAAGTAACGATAACTAAAGTAACGATAATAACGGATAAGTAAAGTAAGTAAGTGCGCACTGCACGGTAATAGTATATTACTGTACGTTACTAGTCCTGAAAATATGTGTTTACTGGACGAGTGTGTGATCGTTCCGTGCGAGACGAAGTCGAGTCGTGGGAAGTTCGTCAAAACTCAAAACAGTGTGGTGTGGCGTAAAAAGCTTTTACACCACACTACAATGTTACAACTAACTTCGGCGTTAATCCCACCAGCCATCTACGTAGCGGCATCACTGCGCGCGGCAGCTCACACCTCATATCTATTGTCCAGTTCCTTTTGGATTCTGCGGTGCGGTGTTATGTTCGATCATAAATGTCGCATTAAATTAGTTTCATCTATATAAATAAAATTAGAGTTTTGTCTGTACATTGCTTAGAATAATGAACTTTTTGGTTATTTTTACATTTCATAGGTCAGAGAAACCGAATCAAACCTTATCTCAATTTCTGTCTGTCTGTCTGTCTGTCTGTCTGTCTGTCTATCTGTCATTCTCTTGGTAACGCTAAAATACGCACTTTATTACAACTACTCCTCAATAACTATAGCACTGTCCCGCCTGAAACTTATTTTCCAAATACTATACATATATGAGATGGTTTTAGACGTATTTCATCGAATATGAGACAGTTAGATATTTAACAGTAAACCCTTGAAAATCAAGTTTTTGTCGATTTTTGACGTGGAATTTCTGGAAGCCCATGTTAACCTTATGAGAAATGAAATTATTGAATCTTAACAGCTGTTTCAATTAAACAAGTTGGTTCTGTTCTGTGATGTTCAATAGCATTAAAGTTACAAGGATTACCAACAGGGTGCAGCACTAGCACTATTATTTCTTTTACATTTATGACAACAGCTAATTTGCAACCTGGAGGCGAGTGAGCGTAGCGAACGAGCTAACCTGAAGGCAAGTGAGCGTAGCGAACGAGCTAACCTGAAGGAAAGTGAGCGCAGCGAACGAGCTCCAACATACAGGTGAGTGAGCGTAGCGAACGAACTTCAACCAGGACGTGATTGAGCCATGCAAACGAGATCAGATAGTAAAAATAAAAGTAAGCCTACCGTTATAAGATCGACCGGCAGACACAGAGGTAATTTAACCTTTTATTGATTGTCATACCGATCCGGAACAACAAAAAACAACATAAAATGAAGCTATGTATAATAGTTTGGCCAGCATATCTTAAAATATGCAAACCAACTGCTGTTCGTTATATAAGAAGGTTTCAACTGAATATTATAAGATCCCCGTGCGTAGAACGGGTACACAGCTAGTTTGTTATAAATTTTGTATTCCCTTAGTCAAAAGTATGTTTATTTAAACTATAAAAATAGTTGGTCAGCTAGTAAGTTACTAATATATTTGTCATATAGCACATTTAATTTATTAGAAGCTCAACCTTCACCATATAGGAATAGAATGCCAGAAACTGCGTGAGCCCAGGAGGGTCTAGACACAGCCACCTTGACTACAGGCCGTGGCCTTCGAACTGGCAACGTCGCAAGTGGTGTTGTAACAGCTGTTTTGGTTTGGAAGCAGCTAATGGTATTTGTGTATTAACCACGGCCGCCTTTAACTACAGGCCACGGCCTGGTAGAATTGGCAACATCGCAAGTGGTGTTGTTCAGTGACAGACGTACCATAAGATAACATGGCAGACAGGTGACATCAGCTCATTAATTCGCACTTTATTGATTTAATTTTTAATTTATGAACATAAATTTATGAAAAATATTGAAAATAAAACATACAGACCTAAAAATTGAAACAATATGAATTAAAATATATATCTGTACATTTGTAAGTGTCGAGTCAATATTGTCATAGTCCAGTAATCAATCTTTCGTAAATACACAAATACCATTAGTTGCTTCCAAAAAATCAGCTGTTACAACACCACTTGCGACGTTGCCAGTTCGAAGGCCGCGGCCTGTAGTTAAAGGCGACCGTGGTATTTACGATAGATTGGTTACTGGACTGTGACAATATTGACTCCGCTTAAAAAATGTACAGATATAGATTTTAATTCATATTATTTCGGTTTTCAATTTTGTATGTTTTATTTTAAATATTTTAATAAATTTATGTTCATAAATTTAAATCGAAAGTTAAATTTAAGTAAATCTATACTTATTTAATTTAAATTTAAAGTGCGAATTGATGAGCTGATGTCACCTGTCTGCCATCGGACGTCTGTCACTGAACAACACCACTTGCGACGTTGCCAATTCTACCAGGCCTCGGCCTGTAGTTAAAGGCGGCCGTGGTCTAGATCACACGTTGACCTGACCTGAAGTAATGTGACAAACAATCCCAGGTCTGTGTACAACAGAGTGGAGTGGTTTTTTAGTGAGTAATCTAGTCTGATAGGCCTAGAGGAGTCTGACTACAGGCTGATGGCCACCTGTATGCGTAAAAGCATTGTACATCATACTACACAGAAACTGGTACTTTTTTATACGTATTGATAGGCTGGAAAGTTGTCCTTTGCCGTGCCTATACACGGAAAAGTAACGGTAACGTAAAGTACTTTTATCGTGCACTGTAACTTTTAACTTACAGTATGAAAGTTACTGCAACTTTTGCGATTCCCCCCATAATAGTTACCACGAGTACTAGAATAAAACCTTTTTCAAGTATTCGTGATAGTTACTCACTAGGCTTACAAATGATAAGGGCTGTTGATAATGGGTAAATAGGAGAAAGTATGTGTCCGATTGCTGATACCATTTATTTAGATGTTTAATAACCGCTTTGTTAATCTGCACAACATTTTAAATAGTACTGCACATTTATACAACTGTTAATAAACAATCGCAGAGTGGCTAACCTGAAGTTGCAGACAAATGTTAGCTAGCTTGTCGTACGTCAAACATGAAGTAGTGCGTCAGTGTGAGTCTGTCAGTTAGTGAATTTGTTTTTAGAAATCTAATGCAATTAGAAAATTACTGTGCATTTATTGGTTGTGCAAAGTCCTTTAGTATCCTGGTGAGTACTAAGGTAGGAATTATAATAAATATTTGCAATTATCATCAACACCAAGAACTTAAAACAGCTAATGTGGCCATGGGGGAAGGGTTTGTTTGAGAGCTAATCACTTTTGACAAGTAATATATTTTGACTCCTTTTATATCTGTGTTTACGAGATTGCAACTAATTAATATGCCTAATATTCTGCCCTATCATACTATATTGAAACTTAAGTTATTTCTCTACATTTTCTAAATAGGCCTACACCTAGCACAATTTGCAAGGCCTACCCTTGCTATTCAATCTTAATGAAGGATAACTTATGCCTAACTATTTTTTACCAATCTGCCTTGAAGGTTTAGGCTATTTCCAAATGGATAAAGCTTAAACAAACAATTTTACTAGGCCTAACAAAAAATGTAGTAAGTAACTTATCTTAAATTTAACTTAAGTCACAATACTTTAGGCTAAACATAATTTATTTAAGTCAGCTTTAAGCTAACTTAAACTCAATTTAGATTATGTCAAATATGTTTCAGACTGTGTAAAATCGTCAAAAGCAATCATGATGGAAGGCAGCTTTGGGGGCTACAGCTCCAATTCCTACCAGTTTAATGGAGTT
This sequence comes from Macrosteles quadrilineatus, assembly GCF_028750875.1. Lineage (NCBI taxonomy): Eukaryota > Metazoa > Arthropoda > Insecta > Hemiptera > Cicadellidae > Macrosteles > Macrosteles quadrilineatus. Next base: position 68,347,620 of record NW_026542598.1, on the reverse strand, counting down.
GGTTCAGATCGATCAAATGACTTCAGGAAAATTGCTCAGAAGATTGGAACAAACATACAAAAGATTTCTTCTAACGGTAAGCTTTTTATAGATATTATATGGATAGTGTAGCATTTTTTATAATAGAGTTGTTTAAATTTAGCTGTAAGTTAAGCTTAGATTAAATTAAACTAGAGGTTGTCCAACAGTTGAAAACTTGACCAAAAATATGCAGATTAATGTGTCACAGACTTTATTTTCACCCCACGCTGTAAATGAAACATGTGATAGGAATTTCTTCCATTTGTTTTGCTTTTCTGTTTAAGTTATATTTCATTGTTATTTCGTCACCAAAATGACAAAGGCCTGTTAAATTTATTTAATTTTAAATTCATTTTTTAGTTTATTTTAATTTCCAAAGGGATTCTGCACATCTACAGGAAAATATCTTTTAACTGTAAGTTATGGGTGGATTTTCCCAGCGATGCACCGAGCTGAGAAAAAAGGTTTTCAAGAAATGTGCTTTCCTATTAATAAATAGGATTTGTACAACGGTAATACACTATGGTATGGGTATTAATACCGCCTCGTCAGATACACCGGTAGCTGTATGGTAGGGTGCCCACACTGGCGCGGTACGCTGTATGTGGTACCTACTTCTATCAATCGATCAGGAGGCATGCTGCTAACTCAACTGACAACTGCTCTACACTGAGAATATGCGTACCGCTGAAATACCGCGCAGCAAAAATAGCGCATGCAGCACTTTTGTGGTACGAGGGTAAATTGTACCTACCGCACCGGTGGCAGTATACCGCGCCAGTGTCGGCAGGCCTTAAGAAGAGCTGCTTTTTTTTAGCTAGGACCATTAATTTATTATTTGATGATCAAGGATAGCTGGGCCCAGTCTTGAATCCATAAAATAGTAATTGACTTTTCTATAGTACATTCCAGCTATCTTGTAACTACTAGGCAAACAGGAAGCACTATAACCACTTGTCTGAAAATTAGCATTAGAAATTCAATTCCTTAGCCGAAAGAAGATAGGATTTGTTAATACTAGCCGACACACTTGAATCATTCTCACTGAATCCTTCTCAAATCCCGTAATTGAAGAACACAACATACAGGTAATACTGTGTAAGTGCATTGTTGATTTAAGTACGGGTTCTTACTTTTAGGAATAGATTTGGGTTTACATTTTAGATTATTAACTTTTTCAAAATATAATGTTAAGTTATTTACATTTTTTCATGTTTATAGGACCTCTTAGAACACTATCTTCTTGAAGTAATAATATGGCTATATAAAATTTTTGTGTTGATGGCTTTGTTTTTACACAGGCATAGATTTAACTGAAAAAGCTCACCCTTGACAAAGCCACAAACAACTGAACATGTAAAAAACGGGGTCTGACACCTACTGTAATCCTTCCTTCCTTAGTGTCTGTCTGCCAATCCATGTGCCTTATTTAACACGTTCGCTACGTCAGCCGGGCCACAGCGCCAGGAGCTAGGAACGTTCCGGAACGTCACCGTTCATTGTTGTTTAACGTTGCCATGGATAAGCCAGCTTGTCGCAAGCGTCCTATATTTCTTTGCAGCTCGTGGGGACGTACTTTTCTGACAATAAAAAATATAGTTTCCCAAAATCACCACCAGGGTCGTTTGGAACAGGGCTTTGTTCCATCTCTTTCCTGCTAGATAGCGACTCTACTTTATCGACTGTAACCTGGGTAGTGCTGCTATCTATCAGAATCACTTAGTACTACGCCAAAAGCCATTTTTATTGCAGAGCATTGCCATTCAGTATAACTACTGTTGTTTTTACTGTAATTCAGTGTATCGGCGGCAATGTCACGCAGCGGCGAGCGTTTGCTTAGCTCCTGGCGCCGTCCCGGCATCTAGCGGGCTGCAGCGAAAGTGTTAAAGTCCAGACAAAGGTAACTTGTAAGGGAAATTCCTTCTTAGTCAGTTTTAAAGGATTTTGGACTATTCCTTTGTTTGACCGTTGTCAGCCAACTTCGCTTTGATAGTGTAGGTGCCCAAGAGATCAACAAAAATTCTTGGACCCTGCTTTAGGTTTCTCATCAACATGATAATAGAGTTCTTTTTAGCATGGGTTTATGAGGTAATGAACCTAAAGGGCTTAATGAGTTCAAAAACTGTAATGGAAACAATAAAGCTTTGCACGTCCCTTGGTAAGGAACCGAATAAAATTGATATAGGCTACAGTAAACCGTTTCCTGTCGGTAACAAATTCAACACAACCACAATATAACCATTCATTGAAACCTGTAATAAAGAAAAGAATATGGAATTCTTAACGATACATAAAAATGGTTGGTAGGTATGTCCAAATGAAGGCAATGTCGTAAATAAAGAAATATAAAAGCCAAAGAATCCATGTGGTAACTTACTTACTTTTGTGTTGTTCTTGTTTAGACAATTGTCTCATCCATCGGGTATTATCTCACAGAGAACCAAAATACCTGGTGGAGAGACTTGTGACACGTGGAGCAATTGCTCGACGGGGCATTAGGCAGGACACCCTCCTCCACTTTCCAAAAGTTAATTTGGAAATAGGGAGGAGTGGGTTCTCCTATTCTGGCCCAACCATTTAGAATGACCTCCCCTATCAGTTCAAAAGCCTTTTGGCCTCAGCTTTAAAAAAAGATTAAAATGCATTGTAGGCCTAAAGCAGGCATGTAATTTTTTGTTGTTGTTTTATTCTTGTACATAATTTGTTTAGATATTTGACTTGTAAATGTTTAGTTTTAGTGATGTAAGTTGTTCTGTAAACCAATATTGTATTGAGAAGCGCTCAAGAATAAAGGCATTTTGATTTGATTTATCGTAGAAAGCACAGACTAAGTATGTTGGTCGTCATGGGTGAAGTAAAAACAAATCACTCTGATTTGAAAAGTAACGTAAATAAACATTTCAAGTCTAAATTACTTGCAGAATGATAAAATAGATCACATAAAAAAAAACAACTAAAAATTAGTGATTTCTATGTACTTTTCTGATGTATTGTGTGAAAAGAGATTTAAAATGACATGTCGTTTATTGGTTAAGAATTAAAGAAGATTAAGGAAGTACGGACAAAAAAAAGTACTTCAGAAATTATAATATATAGATTAGGGATTTTCATAAATGGTTCTGACTTAAGAAAGAACTGGACTTGGTCATTAACAAAGCCAACAAAACATCCGTCCCATCCCACATTTATCTTTACTAGTGTACATGTTGCTCGAATTCGAGCAATTGCAAAGTATTACAGAAGTTATTTCAAAACAAATAACAGTCATATTTACAATGAGTTTAAAAGAGTCAACTCTAAAGATTACCGGTGAGTAACTTAGACCATGTTTATCTTTGTTATTGATAAACCTAAAGCATTCCGGCCGGTTTTCTCCTTCTCAAAATGCCTCGCTGTACAGGCAACACAGGTCATTGATAGAGGGCCAATTGAGAGCGAAAAGTCGTTTTGGAGTAGTGTTAGGGTGCATTTGTATCCTAATAGTTGAGATTGTCCAGGGTCAGGTGCTGACTGTGATGAGTTAAAGCCTATTACGCGCCACTGTTCTGTAGCTGCGGTCGTTATCACGATTACGTCTCCTGCCTATGTTTCGCGTTGCCGTCGCGTCGGAGGCATTTGAAAGAAAGAAACAACAAATAAACAAATTATAGCTACACAAAACAACGATACATGCACAAATTAAAGTTACGATCAAGCTAACACAATCCGTCATAGCAACACAAAACAACGATAAATACACAAATTTAAGATACAACCATACTAACACCATCAAACTTGGGGGTTATGTTTACACAAACTCAAAAAGTAAATAAATGTACTCAATGCGTTTCGAATTGAAAAATAAATAACAGCAATTAAATTATACAGCTGATCAAAATGTAAACAATTAAGTTCTCCATAAGGATAACATGGGAACTTTCAAACCCACTGGGGCAGAGCCCAAGGGAATTTTTAAAAAATGTAATGCCAGTTTGCAAATCTACGCGACACGCTCTTTCCAATGAGACGTCAATGGATAAAATCGGTTAAGAAATGGCGGAGGAGTTCAACCGACAAAGTTTCATGTAGCGTATTAATTATATAGATTACGCTTCTTGAATACTTGCACTCTTCATCTTTACCAGAACTAGTTCGATAGATTGCGCCATACTTAATAATAAAACCATGTAGGCCTACATTATTTACAATATTTATACTAAGTTTCACGTGAAAACTGGACCGTTTAACGAATTGGCAAGGCAGACAGACACTTATCTCATTGCAAATATGGGATCAAATATTTGTTTACCAATCCAAAATATTGAATTGGTGACATCTTATAGTCGCTTGCACACTTCAAGTAATGAAAGTATTTGTGAGTATGAGTCCTGTTCTGCCTTGGTTTGCTTTTGAACAACCTTCTTTTATTCCCATGAGTCAAAGTGCTGTGGGTAAAAGTTTTTAGAACCTCTAATGAGGCATACAATTTTCGTTCAATTTGTTTCCGTCACTACTGCGGCTAGGTGTTAACCTCTTTAAAAGTAATGCAATTTATACCGGTTGGCCAGTGCGGCTGTTTTGTATATTTTGTTCCCGTTTCTAACATAAGTGACTTTCTAACTGCTCTCCTTTTCCAGTGTCTTCCATGAAACGGATGGTAAACCTTCTTGGGACACCCCAAGACTCGCAACAAATGAAGAATGAGTTGTAAGTGTTTTTACTTAGTCTACCATCATAGTAAAATAAACTTTTTCATAGTAAAATAAATTAAAGTGAAACGAACGACAGGCCCATTCGCTCATTAGTTTTTGTTTCTATGGCGAATCATTAGTCTTACTTAATCCTTCAAAGGTTGTAGGACTGCAAGAAGGGGTTGGAAGATTGAGTTCAATTCCCTTCAATGGAAAGAGATAGAAATACTGATTGGGTAGTGGCAGAAGTGATGCCTGCATCATTAAATGTTCCTATAAAACAATATAGTATTCCCCCATAATCATAATTACTACAGGAAATACAACCCTATTTTGGTTGGCTAGGTTAAGTTAGTCACTGTCAGTTTCTTACTGAAAATCATCTCAAGATTGGTGTTTCAAAGATGACATTGTGGCCACAAAATTGGATGATTGGACTTTGAAAAGGGAACAACAGGACACATTCAACCCTCCAAATGGCCATTTTCTCCAAGAAATCCAAAACATTTCCTTCCTGCCTCATCCCCCCTCACAGGGAACTTATGCAAGTGGGCTGCACAAGTCACATGATCCTGGACCAAAAATCTTGTACCGTAACTTTTATGACTCTACGTGATCATTTTTTGCTACTGATTTGTCCTAGACCAAGAATTACAGTACTTATATATTTTTGGTTTGACAAAATATATTTTTGTTTTAATTCAAGACCGATAGGTCTAAGGTTTTGAACAAAGAGTTGAAATGTAAGTTTTAAGTAGTAGTCTAAGACCGATAAATCTAAGGTTTTGAACAAAGAGTTAAAATGTAAGTTTTAAATAGGCTTATTTTCTTATCCGTCAAAATGATTATTGAGTTAAATGCAACCAAAATAAGGTACTCAAATTTTATCAAATAGTGTATTGTCAACTCGCTATCTTTGAAAACCATTTCCATAGTTTTATTGGAATCTAATTATGTAGGCCTATCTACTAAAAATCTAGTATGATAAAAGAAGAATTTGTTAAATGTAAATTAACCAAACGACTTACTTTATTCATGACTAGCTGTGTACCCGTTCTACGCACGGGGATCTTATAATATTCAGTTGAAACCTTCTTATATAACGAACAGCAGTTGGTTTGCATATTTTAAGATATGCTGGCCAAACTATTATACATAGCTTCATTTTATGTTGTTTTTTGTTGTTCCGGATCGGTATGACAATCAATAAAAGGTTAAATTACCTCTGTGTCTGCCGGTCGATCCTATAACGGTAGGCTTACTTTTATTTTTACTATCTGATCTCGTTTGCATGGCTCAATCACGTCCTGGTTGAAGTTCGTTCGCTACGCTCACTCACCTGTATGTTGGAGCTCGTTCGCTGCGCTCACTTTCCTTCAGGTTAGCTCGTTCGCTACGCTCACTTGCCTTCAGGTTAGCTCGTTCGCTACGCTCACTCGCCTCCAGGTTGCAAATTAGCTGTTGTCATAAATGTAAAAGAAATAATAGTGCTAGTGCTGCACCCTGTTGGTAATCCTTGTAACTTTAATGCTATTGAACATCACAGAACAGAACCAACTTGTTTAATTGAAACAGCTGTTAAGATTCAATAATTTCATTTCTCATAAGGTTAACATGGGCTTCCAGAAATTCCACGTCAAAAATCGACAAAAACTTGATTTTCAAGGGTTTACTGTTAAATATCTAACTGTCTCATATTCGATGAAATACGTCTAAAACCATCTCATATATGTATAGTATTTGGAAAATAAGTTTCAGGCGGGACAGTGCTATAGTTATTGAGGAGTAGTTGTAATAAAGTGCGTATTTTAGCGTTACCAAGAGAATGACAGATAGACAGACAGACAGACAGACAGACAGACAGACAGAAATTGAGATAAGGTTTGATTCGGTTTCTCTGACCTATGAAATGTAAAAATAACCAAAAAGTTCATTATTCTAAGCAATGTACAGACAAAACTCTAATTTTATTTATATAGATTTCATTGTATTTTTGCTTAATACTGTTTATGGGAAAACATTTTTTCAGGCACGAGGTCCAACACTACACCCAGAATCTGGTGAAAGATACAAACCTGAACTTGAAAGACTTAAATAACATTCCTTTGCCTGCACATTCAATAAATGAGGTGAATAATTATCCATCATATCAATGTATTATGGGTAATAGCATAGATTAGTCAATACTTTTTGTAATAGATCAGCTAAAACAGATTTTATAAGTCTCTGTCCAATTTATGTATGATGTCATGACAATTTTTTTTCTAACCTATTCTAAAACTATTTTAGCTGAAAAACTAACTAAATTATAAATCTACTGTATTTATTTGTAAAATAATACTTTCCCACTGGTCCGCTGCAAAACCTATAATTTTTAATTTTTTTCACAAATTTCAGAATTTGAAGAACAGCTTGAGTATAGAGAAAATATAAATATATCTAATAGCGTGATTCATTCACACACTCAGGCCTTAACCATCAGACAAAATCTAATAGCTACTTCTCTATTAAAAATATTCTCTCAAAGAGTTGATTTAACCATTATCATTATTGTTACCAATTAACATGGGGTCACCACCAAGCTGTGTATTTCAACCCAAATATAAGTTAAGGATGAGCATACAATCAAGACCCTATTAGAAAAACAGGCCATGCTGCAGCGCGAGCAGCACAACACTACGTCACAGTGGTGGATAGTTGTACTAAAATCTTACAAACAGCCAGCTTATTTACCTAAAACATATGGGATATGGCAGTAAATCTACCAATGAATCTATCCACTAGTGTAACGTCATGGATCCTGCAGCATGGCCTGTTTTTCTAGTGAGGCCTTGGTACAATGAAGTTAGATGCTTTGTGTACCTATCTTACTGACTAAAACCAGCTGTTCCATTAGTCAGGACCATCTATTAAAAGCCCAACGATCAAGAGCAGCTGGGTCCAGTTGAACCACCAAATAGCTAGGGACTTACTTAATTTATTTTTGCAGAGAGAATTCAAAATGCAGAAAGACAGACTACATGAGGAGTTTGCTGCTGCTGCAAATGCATTCCAGGATATCCAAAGATTCGAACTGCAGAAAGAAAAAGAAGAAGTTCGGAGGGTACGAGCTAACTCCAACATAGCTCCACCGCCATCCTCTAAAGATATTTTTGGAGGTAATAAAAGTGCACCTATTGTGGGTTGCCAACATTTTATCCCCTCGACAAAACTGGCGTCAAAAAAATGCCAGGTCTTACATTTTGAACTGATCTCATAAGGGAATAAACTTCCTTTTTTAATTCATTTTTTTCTGATTAATTTCACAGTTTTATTTATTCAACTCATATTGTGCAAACTCAAACACCTAGTGTGGCTAACACTAGTGGGCGGAAATTTAACCTCCTTGGCAGTGACGTCAGTTTTGCCCGGGGGTAAAATTCTGAAAATGCGTAAATGTCATCATCTGTACAGTAGAAACTGTTTTTTATTGTAATTTGATAGTACATCTTGATTAAATCTATATAGGGTTTGGAAAGATATTGCAGTAGAACTCTGATTATCCTAACTTTGATTGGGAATTGTGCCGATTCTGATGCAGAAATTCGAATAAGTGGGTACACCTCAGGAATAAAGCAAAAATAATCATCGTATTTTACACAAATCAGAATTTGATTGAAAAAATTACTACACATATTGTTTTCAATTACCTTATTAAGTATTTCCGCTCTTGCAGGATGACGTTCTTATATTCTAGGGAACTTTGGCCGCAGTGTAGCAGTACTAGAGTATTGTGCTAGAGTTTCTATTTCATGTTGGTCTTAGATTGAAATAAACTTATTCACTAACCATAAGTATACAAGAATGAGGTATAGATACTCTCTTTCCCCGAGCACGAGCTTGTACATATCCGGGTCTATTGTAGTCCGTTCGGGGGAATAATTCCTGAGTCTGATATGTCTTGCATATATAGTTTTTATGTTAAATAAAGAGATTTGATTTTATTTGAAAAATCTAATTCAAGGTAACATTAAAAGTTCTTCTTGGTAAGAAAGTTATAAACAGTAACACTTATCTTTCCCCATGAGATTCAAATTCAAATAAATTTACATTAACATCCACAGCAGGTATTTAGTATTTACATTTGTATTTGTAAAATACATGATCCAGAGGCTAAACATGTCAAGTCTTAAGCTAAAGGCAGGCTCAAAACTACCCAGGTTACAGCATTATCACATATCAAACTGCCATTGGTGATTAGTAGGATGCCTTGAATACATAATAAATAGAAAAATTCAGTGGGTAACTGTGGTTAAACAACCTTTATTTTTTATCAACAATCACATAAGACCAATAGATGGAGCAGGTCTATCGAATTAATTGCACTCTAAGCTCCTATGCACAGGCTAGCACACTCGCAATAGTAGCGCCTTCGCTTCATAGTGGCCGTTGCCGGAAATATCCAAAATTAAAATATTCCCAGACTGAATTTTTACAAAGGCATTGCGCTTCTTAAAGGGTTTTTATCAATTGATCATAACAAGTTGACTGTTTGTGTTGCAGATGACGCATTCTCCAACCAGCTGATTGAGCTGCAGGACAGCAGACAATCACAGACGCAGGCACAGCAGAATCTCCAGGATGACCTTGACTTGGAAATGCTGCAGCAACAGGAGCAGTCCATCCAGGTTTTGGAGGTAAGGATTGTTGTAATATTGCGATTTATTTTCACTGATGTAGTGAAATGACAATACCATTCAAATAAATCAACAATTCACATTGACGCAAACATGTTTTACATTTACAGACATATGAAGGTTTTAGCTGGGCGAGTTGTGCACCATAAAAGCTACAAACTTTAAGATCAAATTTGAGATCTTCAAGGTTTCTAGGCAAGCTCTAATTATTTATGTATTTACATCTCATTGAGACAGGATATCTGGGTCAGTTGAGTCATTAAGAAGCTAGTGACTTTGATTGAATTGATCGCCTTTAGCATTGAATAGATGATTGAATCAGAAATTTCTGATGTTAGGTTAGCTCTATAATTGCTCACCTACCCAGCTGTTATAAACAGATTTGGGAGTGTTGATGAAGGTCTAATTAGACCTTTGGCATACAATTTACATTTTGAACTTGTTGCTGAGGGTCTAAAAGTACAGTAAATGAAGGAAATGTATCCAATGTTACTGTTTTAGATCTTGCAGAATTTATACCTTGGTCCTATATTTTTTATTAAATTTTTATAAAATGAGAGTTTCTGAGGATCTAAATTTCAGAAGGTCTATGCATTTTGGACTAGGAGAGGAAGGTCTAAAATAAGAATTGGACCTTCCACCACTGTTCGTGTTTTGAAATATGTAGCAGAAGGTCTAAAAATGGATAGCGAACTTAAGTTCTTTGTGTGAGCCTGTGCTCACAAAGTGGCCTGAAATTGAACACAAGAGGGTATATTTGTGCATCCCTAGTCAATAGCTAAGCTAAACTATTAAACTATACCGATACATGGCTATTGTTTTCAAAAAATAAAATGTTAAATTTGTTAAGCTGTTTTTACTTTTGAACTAAAAAAAATAGATTTGGACTAAGTCTGATTTGGTCTGTTGGTGTTGAGTTGTCTAGCAGTCACAGTTTAAAAAATAAAAAGCTCTTCTCAATTAATTTTATAAAGTTGACCTCTTTACTTTGCAAAATGAATAAAGCCTGCACACGCGGGTTGAAAAATTAAAAAAATAATTTAACTGGCTTTGTTAACAGATAAAAATATGGTTTTGTTGTAGAAAAACATCTGTGAGGTGAACGACATCTTTAAGGAGTTAGCTGTGATGGTGCACGACCAAGGAGAGATGGTGGACAATATTGAGGCAAGCTTGGAGAACACAACGGTCCATGTGAGCAAGGCAACGAGCGAACTGCAGCAGGCAGCCCAATACACTGTAAGATACTCGGGGGCTTCTGATTTAATCAATAGTAGCTTACATTGATAATAATACACTTTGGGGGGCAATTTGTACAAATAACTCAAATGCATGAACTGTACTGGCTCAATTTTACAAGGTGTTATTACCAGTTGTACATATTGTTTGGGTTCTTTGCTAGGTTATTTTTTCAAAAAACACTCAGTACAATATACTTGTGTTGATTAGTCTTTGCACTAAGTCTTAAAGGAAAAGAAATCAGCTACATTTAAGGTATTAGGCTGTTAACATTTATATCCATTCATACTACTGAAACTAGGCTACCTACCTATTAGGAAGAACAATCAAGAGCCAATCATTGACTATTTCATTTATAGTCTAAACTAAACCCTGCAGACCACATATTTGACACCCATTCAACTTGTTATTCTTATATTTTTTGCATGATTACTCATCAATCTTTCACTTACAGTGGTTTAGAAAGGTTACAATACGATGTTGATGAAATTGATTTCATTACAGTTGAGTCAGATACCAAATTTACACACACTGTAGAATTAAAATCATCGGAATCAATTTGGACCGTACCACAATCGAGTACTGCAATATAGATCGGGTAGTTTGAATTTTTATCAAAATTTGCCTTCTCCAACAATTCTTAGGACCGTTGTTTAAGGGGTTTTAAATTTTTTCTGTAAGCGATTTGGATAATTGGTGATCCGGGTGGTTGGAGTGCTACTGTACATGAAAGATGAACTGCTTAAAACTGCTTAGGTGAGTCGGTAGCGTCACGTACTTCGGGCCCAAGGCAGCGATGTTGTGGGTTCAGATACTGGTCACTGCCGCAAACATTTTATGAGTACAGATCACCTTCGTACTGTACCGGCTCACCCCTTGCTTTGCTAAAATACGTTCCACGCACAGATCCTTAGTCTACATGGACGGGCAAATGCAAGGTTAAAAGAGGCCGCCAACCTCTTTAAAAAAAGTAAACAAGAGAGTCGTATAGGAAGTACAACAGTACATTAAACACATTCTATGAATAAGTTGATGTTAGATGTTGACTGTTACTTTGGTATCACTTCATTGCAGTATGAGATTTGAATAGTACATTTAACTGAAACTTCAAACTACATCTGGTTTCGTTGCAGTACATGATGAGCATTTGGATTGGCAAATTTCTTTTTAAGTTTTACATTAACTTTGTGTAAACAGTAAAAAAAAAATAATAAAAAAAGACAGTTCTTTTTAAAATCAACATTAAATAGGTCTAACAAAGCTACCACCCTTTATAAGTTTTAAACGATAGTGCAACAAATACTAATATCAGGTTTGTTTTAATTTTTAAGTGCCAATTGATGTAAGGCGATGAAAAGTAAGTAAATTTATCCAAAAAGATTTTGAATTACAATCGTTTGTAAAGCTTTATTTTTATTATTGACACCTGGAAACTTTACTCTTACTATGAACTCAGAAGCAAAGTATTTAGTTCTGGAAAGCTACTGTTGATTTCATTGAACTTAAGTTTACAAAAATATCCTATTGAAACTAAGAATATTTTGTTCATAATAAATTATGCACGTTAAAGAAAATTGTTGTGATGATATAGTATTTTTTCTTTTTTAGTTTTGGACAAAACATAATTTTGTATTAAATGGATTTTTTTCTTCTTAGCACTAAGAGTTAATATAAATAAATTAATAACGTTAGGACAAAAACCAACAAACTATTTATCTATATTAATCTTATTTGTAATCAATCTAGCAAAGTAGTTTTATTTTTATGATCCTGCTATCCGACATTCATGATACGTGTTTTATAAATATTTAGTTAAATATAAATTGATGGCTTTCAAAACTATTTTTCACCACACTAAGATGTTTTTAGCCATTTATTTTGCAAACGTTAATTGGAGACTGAAAGCTACCTACGTATTTCTTCCATGCCAGCTGTCATCGTCATTTGGGGACCAAGGTTTTTACATCCCTAGGGCCGAAAATCAGATGTTCGCTTATTTCCATAAAACATCGAGAATCTATATATTAATTTGAAACTGTTTTTCTTTGTCACAGCTATTTTGAGAGAACGGCTGGGCGTAGAAACTCGGTAGAGGTGTCTAAAGAAAGGTTTTGGTCTGTAGATGAGCCATCAAAAGAGAAACATGGCGAATTCCCTTGGGGCTCTACCCCCGTGGCCTTTCAATTCCCATCCCATGTTTTTCTTATGGAGGAAAACGGGGTTTTTGTCACAGCTAATTTGAGAGAACGGCTGAGCGTAGAGACTTGGTAGGGGTCTCTAAAGAAAGGTCTTGGTCTGTAGATGAGCCATCAAAAGAAGAATGAGGTAAATTCCCTTGGGGCTCTGCCCCAGAAGCCTTTAAAGTTGCCTCTTCAGATTTGTTTACATTACGACCATATGCATAATTCTACACTACTTTGAAACAGCTGTTAATATTTAAATTGTGATTTACTAAATTTGTCAAAATGAAGTATTTGCAAAGGTTTTTTTCTGATTTTAAAATCGATTTCTTCTGCATCCTGTCATGTTTTGCAATATGATGTTGTAATGTTGTAATGTTATAATGTGCAATCCAAATCAGTGGAAAATCCTAATATCACAGTAACTCTTAAAATAATTTCTTATGGAGTTAACTTATGTCTATTGTATAGGTTGGTTTCTGCCTTTTTTTACCACTTCTTGGAGATTGTACGTAGGCGTGTTGCACGTAGATGATGTTCTTTGGCGTATTGCATCTGTAGACGATACTTGGGTTGGTGTAATTATTACAATGGAAAAAAGCGAGAAATCCTGGACAATTTGATATAGGCCTACTAAAAATAAAACTGAATTAGAAGAAATAGAAATAATGTTTTTTTCTTCATTTATAATCGTTATTATAGAGAAACTAATGCGGCTATGAGTGGGAAACATTTGTATAAAACTCTAAAAAACAAGATCAGCTTTTAAAAAAAGATAAGATATTTACAAACAATTTTGGTTTTATCTAACTGTTGTGTACATCGAGAGTATTTCCATAATCTTTGAGTCGACTTTTATAAAGTCATCGGAAATTATGACCGTTATTCGTTTAAAAAAAAAAACCTGTAATGCTTCGCAATTGCTCGAATTCGAGCAACAGGTACACTAGTGTATATTAAATACAGAAGCAGTATCCATATTATCCATTGCAATAGGCTTGTTTTATTGTCACCCCTGCCTAGCAACTATTTATTATTTTTGCCGATTCCTCTTATTATTTCTCCACATAACCTTAAAGTTGTATTTTCTTAATTTTTTGTATAGTGTGGTGAAAAATAGCATTCGTAGCATGGGCCGAAAGGGTTTTGCAGCTCTTGATCATATATGTCGAATATGTCATGTAAGCATGTGATGCAATGTAAGGGTTTTATTTTAAAAACTTATTTTTTTCAGAACAAGCTACGCAAGAAGAGATGCATCCTTTTACTCTGTGGATCTGCTATCTTAGTGATTCTTCTTCTTCTTATCTACTATTCCAACTAGAATATTCTCTGCAATATTGAAGAGCAATGTATTTTAAATCGCTACTTATTAAATATCTGTAAAATCACTTTATCATATTTGTATATTACTGTAAATATTGTTTAACCACATAATAAAGCAATCTATAAGTTTCCTAAAGCTGTTTTTTAGACCTTACAAGAAATTGTATTTAATTCAGCTGGAAGTCATTTGATGGTTGTTTTTTTGTGAGCCCCAAAGTCTGGCATTTTGAATTTTTACTTATACTTTGTGTGTGGTTGCCACCAAAAACTTCTTTGTTAGGAACTTAGATTAGATTTTTTAATCCCTCTGTATACGAAAATGGCTCATTTCATTACAGCAAAACAAAATTTACTTAACAAAATTTGTTTTACAATCCATCGAAACATACGTATTGTCCCAAACTAACTTCTTCCTTACACAAACATACTAAATTTCCTGTTTAGCTCAACCGGAGCATTTTTTTTTTTATGTGTTAAACCAATGAATACAAAACCTATAAGAATCGCAATGCCTTTGTTAAAAATCAGTCTGGGAATATGAGAAGATCAGTCTGAGTGAGAGAGAATGAGACAAAGAATCGGCTTAGAGAGAGAGAGCGCAATGCTCATTTCAGCGCCAAAATTCCAGTCTGACTATTCTCCATAAGCATTTTGCTTCTTAAAAGGTTGGTGTTCATAGGTTAAACATTGTTTAAACAGCTGAATTATAAAGAACTTTTAAAACATGATATGAAAACTTAAATTACTAGACAATGGAATAATATTTTGATTAAGAAGCTGGGTGTGATTATTTGCATCGTGATGAAAAGTATCATTCACTACTTTTCATAAAAGTTCCGTTTTGAGGATCACACATAAACCTATGTCTTGCTCCAAAATGGGTTACTTTATTTACTTATAGTAAAATATACTATTTGTGTGTTCATGAAGTGAGACAAAAAAATCCCTAGGGTGGCTAAAAGTGTCCCCTCCCCTAATTGTTGTGTTAAATCTATTTCAAAAAGCCTAGACACCAATTTCACAATTTCAATCCTTTTCTGTACATAATATTTCCAACCAACAATAGTTCATCAACAGCATTGAGTAGATTTAAAATTAGTCATTGGTACAATACACGGTACACATACTTTATCCCATAAGCTTGTAAACAACCTTTATTGGTAAACGGTGGGAGTAACTATGATATTCTATAGGGATAAATCACAAATGTTGCAATAACTTTTGAACCGTAATTTTGACAGCAATGGGCGCTGCACTATTTTTGTTTAGAATTATAAGGATCATAACACATTGATTTGAATCATAACCTGCTTTTTTCTTAAAATCCGATATTTTGTTATTTCATGGGGTTTTTATGGAAAATAGCTAGGGGTCTGCGGTATAGAAAATTTAAGGTCGGTACGATTCAATACAGTAAAACATTTTGTACCTCGGTTCTCGGTACAAAATCGGAACGGTACGGGGCTGCTATTATTTTTTTTATATTTTCTTCGCAAAATTGAATTGATTAACTAATTTATATAAATTAAGTTAACAATTTTTAGGAATAAATATTATGTTTGAAACAACAATTAGATGAGATGGTTCAATAACTACTGGTAAATTATTTCTAACTAAGCCTAAACACAATAACTGGGTGTTCCTTTTATCTTAGGCTAAATTCAATTTTCTTAGAATATTTTAAAGCTTTTCCAGAGAATCAAAAGACCCAGGCCTAGACCTTATTATTTAGTAGGAGGGTATATATTTAATGTTATTGGAACATTTTGTAAGATTTTCTTATATTATCAAATACAAAATTTAAAATTAACCCAAACAAAAATTGCGGTTTCCACTACTTGTGTGATTTAAAAGCCATAAACGTTTATCAAATAAAGTGGTATGGTTGAGTTTTATTTCTTAAGGGTGCGCTCTACCCGTCTGGCGCGCGCAAATGTAAGGGTTTTAGTTCTTCCTGATTGTAGCCCCAATTGTGGACCGATTTAAAAGATCTTGGTGTCATATTTTCCGTCAAATGTTATTGTAGGTTTCCCGTTTTTTTAAATTTTGATAATTTAAAAAATTTTGGGCTCAAAGGTTGGTGAAAAATGTAAAAAGAGGCGTTCTTTACCATGAGTTTTAATACATAAAAATAATTTTTAGAGAAAAAATAAAAAACGGGAGACGTGCAATAGATTCTTAAAAACAAGAACCTGGAATTAGTTTACTAAAAAGTTGAATGATAACTATGTAATCACGAGCGATTATTTTGAGACGACTATTTCATCGGCCGATCTGTGCATCATGTATTTGAATGGAAGCGCGCACACAGGCGATCGAGAATTGCGCCGATTTTAAAATCTGGGTTTTGCCACAGATTCGAAGGCGAGGCGATTGTCGCCCGAAAATCTAGGGCCTGGCGCACACGGTCGATTTTTCGATCGGCCGATTAAAAAATCGGCCAAAAATAAATCGCCCTTGATTTATGTCTAGGCGCACACGTGGCGATTTTTTAGTCGAGAAATGGATTTTTTTAGTGCGTTTAAGCTATCCTAAAATGGACTTTGTTGAATTAACCTGTGTTTGTGCTCTTCTAATTAGATCAAAGAAAAAAAGAAGAAAACTTAAATATTGGGTCCATCCGATAGTAAGTCAGGGACTTTTAAATCGACAGTTTTTTAAACTATACACTTTACGTGATGACAGTAAAAAGTCCTTTAATTACTATAAAATGTCTGTTGAAAGTTTCAGTTTTTATTATAACAGCTGTGGCCTTTTTTAGCAAAGAAAACAACACAACTCGCACTGAAGTTCACTGACTCCTGTGGAGAACAACAAGCGACTGTCCGATTTTTAGTCGACCGTGTGCGCGGACTGATAACAATCTGTACGTTACAGATTTTCGGGCGACAATTGCCTCGCCTACGAATCTGTGGTAAAACCCAGATTTTAAAATCGGCGCAATTCTCGATCGCCTGTGTGCGCGCTTCCATTCAAATACATGATGCACAGATTGGCCGATGAAATAGTCGCCTCAAAATAATCGCTCGTGTGCGCCTAGCCTAGGCCTACAGATTGTTATCAGTCCGCGCACACGGTCGACTAAAAAATCGGCCAGTCGCTTGTTGTTCTCCACAGGAGTCAGAACTTCATTGAGAGTTGTGTTGTTTTCTTTGCTAAAAAAGACCACAGCTGTTATAATAAAAACTGAAACTTTAAACAGACATTCTATAGAAATTAAAGAACTGTTTACTGTCATCACGTAAAGTGTATAGTTTATGAAACTGTCGATTTAAAAGTCTCTGACTTACTATCGGATGAACCCAATATTTAAGTTGTCTTCTTTTTTTCTTTGATCTAATTAGAAGAGCACAAACACAGGTTAATTCAACAAAGTCCATTTTTGGATAGCATAAACGCACTCAAAAAAATCCATTTCCCGACTAAAAAATCGCCACGTGTGCGCCTGGACATAAATCAAGGGCGATTTATTTTTGGCCGATATTTTTATCGGCCGATCGAAAAATCGACCGTGTGCGCCAGGCCTTACTTTAAAAGATTCTACTCAAAGATTATAACATTTTTAAGATGTACATAAGAGATCGATAGAATTAACATTTCTTATAAATATCTTATCACTTTTCAAAAGCTGATCTTGTTTCTTCTTAACATTATTTCTATTTCTTCACCTTGGTGGTGTTATATAACTTTCCTATGTTTCCATAGTTGAAAATCGGCTCGTTCATAAGAAATGCAGCACAGTGTTGTTAACTCATTTTTATTTTTCAGTATATCAGGAGTAATGTAAATCAGCTCTCTCGCTTTTTTCCATTGTAATATTTATGCAAACCCAAATTCAAATAGTGAATATTTCATTTCATACTATTAAATTAGCAAAATTATTGACGGTTTACAATTTACATAGGTTTTTCTTCTCATTTTTAATTTCTGACAACAGCTGGAGTTTTATAAAAAAATTTGTTTCCCATGCTAATCTTATGGAGAAATACAAAACTTTAAAGGGTACCAGGGCCTCACTCTCTAATTATTTCCCTAAAAAGAAAGTTTCCTGCACAACTTCACGTTAGGCTCTTTCCAATGACTCCAGAAACATGTAAATCGGTTCAGTAGTTTCGGAGGAGTAATTGTCACAAAAAAACTGCTTGCGTATTAAATCTATACTTGCCTATACATAAAATTAGAGTTTTGTCTGTACATTGCTCAGAATCATAAACTTTTAGGTTATTTTTACGTGTTATACATTAGAGAAACCGAAACAAGTCTCATCTAAATTTCTGTCTGTCTTCCAGTCTGTTACGACCCAAGAGCCATTTTACGCGGCCTACTCCTGAAAAACGAGAGTACCTATAAAGTTCCAAATCATTTTAATGCATTCACTGAATTGGCGAGATTGTCATTAGCCATTAAAATATGGCGTCACCACTTTGTACATAAAATGACGGACAATTAAAAACCCAATTTTGTGCGATTTTTGTAAAGTTTTCTCCCAATGTTTAGCACATATTCTTCTATGAAATAACGAACAGCTGTTCAAATCAAGATTATTTCTTCTAGCTGTCACTGATATGTTTACATTGAATGTCGTTTACAAATACCGCAACCATTTCCGATCACGTTTTGAAAGCAAATCCAAACCAATTAAGATTAAAAACGTTTTTCCTTACATAACGGATTTAATAAATCGCAAGTGCAATAATTTGTAGGGTAACAGTAAATGAAAATAGAGATTCTTTGTGCATAAAATTGTTCTTGAGTTTTGATAACCGGGAAATAGACCTTGAATCAGTGTTGTATATTGCTGGGAAACTTACATTTTTTTAAATGAGCGTTTTCAGTCAAGACTCGGCACACGACCGACGCGCGTCTACTTGTCCATAGTAAAAATAAAAGTAGGCCTATCGTGTATTTATGTTTTATTCGTTATGTGTATAAGTGTACAGTTCGTGTATGTGTTTCAAAAACTCCAAGATGCACCTAATGGGGAAGCTCAAGTCCTTATATTAGGACTGATGATGGCGATTTAATTTCGCCGAAATGCATCTCCTGTAATAGGATACATTAGGATCGACCGGCGGACACAGGTAATTTAGCCTTTTATTGATTGTCATACCGATCCGGAACAACAACAAATGACATAAAATGAAGTTATGTATAATAAATAGTTTGGCCAGCATATCTGAAAATATCCAAACCAACTACTGTTCTTTATATAAGAAGGTTTCAACTGATACTATAAGATCCCCGTGCGTAGAACGGGTACACAGCTAGTAAGTAAATAGATGAGTATACTGTCCTCTTTGTAAACAGTTATACTCAGCCAACGCAACTTGCTTGCACAGATTCAGCTTTAAAACTTTACCAAAATATAAGTTTGTTTATTAACGTCGGGTATGAGATTGTTCTAATAACAACCATAATAAAGAGTTTTTTTTTTTTAGAAAACCAGTACTCAATAGTACTGTTTTATTAAAACAGCATTTTAAAATTTTTGTAATTAACCCCTCCAAGTTGGGGACTTGAATCTGATACTTCAAATGTTCTAGTTAGACTATTGACCACTCAGCCATTCAACTTCAAGTTAAAAACCACTACAAGTCATAACTCGGGTCTACAAATAAAATACCCTGATACTTTACAAAGTATAACTAAAGTATTTTATTTTTATTCAATAATGACAAACAAGACTCAATATTTAGGAATGTTTTACTTTTTACTGTATAAGCTTATGGGAGCGATAGCGAACGTGAACGTCACGTTGCTGCCAGTGAGTGTCGGTGGCAGGGCATGATGGAGGTTTGAGCAGAAGCAAAAGATATGCGGACGCGCGAATAACAACCTGGTTGCGCTTGCGCGTGTGTGCGTCGGGAGCTCCGCAGGGCACTGCACTGCCTAGCGGGGAGCGGCAGTCAACTCGCGAACCTCCTAGCTCCTCCCACCCCTTCCCCTCCAACTGGGTTGAACCGACACGGCGC
This sequence comes from Macrosteles quadrilineatus, assembly GCF_028750875.1. Classification (NCBI taxonomy): domain Eukaryota; kingdom Metazoa; phylum Arthropoda; class Insecta; order Hemiptera; family Cicadellidae; genus Macrosteles; species Macrosteles quadrilineatus. The sequence continues at coordinate 68,327,536 of NW_026542598.1, read as the reverse complement.
AGTCTGGCGGACACTTCGAACATCGTTCTGAGATTTCCGAGCTGAGGTAGAGCCCACCCTTAAAGTGTTGGTGGATGTCTAAATATTTTATACAACATAATAATGTAAAGATTAAATTTTTCTATTTCATCCTAGGGTAGGACAGCTAGTAAAATATAAAACTCATAAAAATGCTGTTGTTATCAATAAGTGATGATAAAAGTTTGCTGATAGGCTACATAATGTTGTGTTGCTAGCCTAGTGGTTAGCATCTCGGACTTCGGTGCGGGACGGGTTCAATCCCCGGCACATCCACAAAAACTTTAATGGGTTTGGACCGCTTTCCCTTAAAAGTGTTTGAAATGACTTCATAACAAAAATGCCACTGGCGTAGATACAAGCAAAAAAATGCTTAGTAGTCTCTAACAGGGTGATTAGTAACCATGGCAACTTGTTGAATGCGTGAATGAAGGGAAATCCCGGAAAGAATGAAAGAATAAGACTTTGTATGTTGTTATCTATATGAGTTATCTAATGTTTTATAGGCTTACAAAATAATTGTTTTCAACTACAACAATTTATAATTGTGCTTCTCTTCTGAAACAACAACCAGATGCGTAATAAAGGCCAATGACCTAAATATCATGATTGTGCAATGTTGTATTTTGATGTAAAAATGCAAATCATGGCATTAATTTGAATATATTTGTAGTTAATTCAAATTATTATTCTAATGATTCAAAGTTTCTACACGGAAAAGAGAATCTGAAGTCAAACGGGGCCAAGGATTCCCGAAAATACAACTTTGTATCATTGTCTATTAGAATCCCCACCCAAGCAAGCCCTCTAGTCTAAATATAGACCCCTAGAAATAACATAAGTTACAGTAAATTTAAAACAGTAATTTTTACGGAAATGGAATTTGAACCATTTTGTTCAGAATTTAAAGGACTAAACATACTAAATTTTGATCAAAATACTTAAGGCCGTTTTCGAGAAATTTTTTCCCCGTAATTTTATTAGTTTTTATAGGAAAATCACCATTAAGAATAAAAAATTTTGAAAAAATTAAAAAAATTGCCTGGAGATATAAAAGAAGCATTAAGCTCCAAGTAATTTTCAACTACTCCATCAGTTACAAACAAAAACAGTTTTACTCCAACAATTTTCTTCTTTATTTCTCTGTTCACATCACTTACCAAATTTACCAGGTGAATAAGAACCAGTATTAAATGAACAAACTGTAATATATTTAACGACATATGATTTAATCACACATACACAAACACTGGCTCATGGGCGTTCCTCATCAGAGTCAATGTCGCCTTCTGCAGGTCCATCAGGCATGTGAATGTTAGAAAGCAGGTCTCTCATGGCATCCAGCAGGGACGTCATGCTGCGCCTCAGGTCAACTGCGGCGCCCTGGGTACGGGAAACAATAGAAGTGGAACAAGTCAATTAGTCGATACACGAGTTATAATATGAATCATTTAGCGATATGCTGATGTCACAATCAAATGGTTCTTACCATGGAAAACAACCAAATATCTTAAGCTGACTGGGTATTTAAGAATAACAAATGATGCTGAAAAAATATGTTCACTATCAGCTAATAATTAATAAAACTACTGTGTGCCAATGTAAAGGCAAAAATTCTGCATCTATCCTCCAAGTGATGGCACATACAAAAACTGAATTTCAACCCTAGATCAACAATTTTCTTTCAACCTTCATAAACTAAATATCAGCAACCTTTCTTGGTGTCTCTCTTGCCACAGCATTTGAAGTGGCCTATTGCACGGATGCACAATAAAAGGACCGACTCGGTGAGTCAATTGTAAAGTCAGCTAACTATTTTTTCTGTATTTAATTCATAAGTTAAGTTATTATTCACCTTTAAAATCGTTGAAGGTTAGGGTACTAGTCAAATCAGGTTAGGACAGTTACTTTTTAATAATTTCTTAAAAATGTATAACTTTTCAAAATACCTATCATCAAATACCTTCAAATAATCTTTAAAACAATTAAACATGTCCTGTGTGAATCATTGAATGCCAAATCTCAACAATCTGTACAAACAATGATGTGGCGTCAACTTTGCTTTCTTGACTATATGTCAGACAATGAGCGTCACCCATGCTTGTTTAGGAATAGAAAACTGATCATTACCTCACCACCTTCAACTTCATCACCGTCTGATGCTGGAGCGTTCACATTGAAGTTGGGCATGAAAGATCGCAGGAAAACGGAGAAAGCATTTCCATTATCATGGTAAAGTAACCGGGGCGGTCGGTTGTACAGGTTGATGGAATCCACTGGAGGTAACGGGTCGAAACTCAGCACCGGACTTTGCGACAACTGCCACAGACACAAGTCATTATTATTTCAATACATTACAAACTGTATAACTCCAACTATCCGGGTCAATTGGTACCATTTCCCATCCAGAAGGTAAAAATCTAGAGAGTTAGATTTTTCAATATGTAATAGATTACCAAACTGCAATGAACTCGATTTGTTAGGCAGATTTTTTGTTCCATAACAGTTGTTTTATTTGTTTTGCAATCTAGTGGAAGACTAAACAATTTTAGCAGGTGATGTATAGCCACTATTTTTCTTTCACAAGTTTGTCCACCAAAATGTGTCTCCAAAACTTTTAAAGTTAAAAGTGAAGTTACACAGAACTTAGTTAGGAAACTTTAGTCTTTTACCACAGCCAATTAACTTCTAATTGTATTAGGGGTTGAAGCTTCTTTAAAACAAACACTCTAACGTGTAAGTTAACCAAGAGGATAAATTAGAGTTCTTGCTTATTTCAAAAACGTATTCAATCATTTTCTTCACTAACGGTTGCCAGGCCCGTTTTTGACAATGTCAGCGCCCTAGGCACAACTAATAGTAGCGCCCCTTTGAAATATACAGGGTGTCCCGTAAGTAAACAGCCAAACTCCAGGAAATGGTTCTATGGGTAAAAAGAAACAAAAATCAAGAATAACATTTTTTCCCAAAATGGCTTCGTGAACCAGATATTCGCCATTTTGTTTTTCTTTTCACATGAAATTTTTATCTTTAAAGTTTTTCAAGCGATCATTATGAAACTTGGTATGTATGTTAAGGTAACAGACACCCATGTTAGAAACAATCATTTTGATTCATCATAAATCTTCAAAATGGAGGCCATTTAAATCTTTTTAAGCTTAAATTACAAAAAAATGGTAGATTTGATGAGAAAACGACAAGAACATTTTTATTTGGAATTTTAAATTCCCTATCAAACAATACCAAGCTCAAAAAGATTGAATAAGAGATAGCTGAAGTATCACGATTTTTAGTTGTAAAATGGGACAAACCTGACTAGCTTAACCTTTTTCTACCCCATTTTACAACTAAAAATCGTAATATTTCAGCTATTTCTGATTCGATCTTTTTGAACTTGGAATCGTTTGAATTAAAAAAGGGGAATTAAAGAAAGGGAATTAAAAATGCCAAATAAAAGTGTTTTAGTCATTTTTTCATAAAATCTGCCGTTTTTTTTTTAGGAATTTGAGTTTAAAAAATTAAAATAAATGACCGCCATTTTGAAATTGTATAAGTCAAGGTTAATTTTTTTTACATGGGTCTCTCTCTATATCATCTATGCCAAGTTTCATAAAGATCGGTTGAAAAACTTTAAAGATAAAAATGTTAATGTGAAATAAATGAAATGGCGAATATCTGGTTAATGAAGCGAATTTAGAAAAAAATGCTATTCTCGATTTTGTTTTTATATTGACCCATAGAACCATTTTGGAAGACCCATAGAGTTTGGCTGTTTACTTACGGGACAACCATATAAAAGGTTGACCACCACCGGGTAATCCGGGAATTATGCATGAATGTTGTATTTCTACCTGGAATTGTCAATTTACCACGATCACGCATGACAACAGTGACCTTTACATGACCGCGGGAGACGATAATATGTCTACACAAGGCCGAGAGGGATGATCAGAATATTACCGCGATTGCAGAAGACGATGATAATTTCTAGTCGACCGCGGGAAACAGTCAGAATTTTGCCGCGACCGCAGAAGACGATGATGATCTTCACACGACTACGGGATATGATCAACATTTTGCCGCAATCGTGGGAGGCAATTACGACGTCTTCACGACCGCAAGAGACGATTACGATCTCTACATTACCGAAGGATCACAATCGGCCGCAAGGGATTATCAGAATTTTACCGCGATCGCGCAAGACAATAATAATGTCCACACGACCGTGGGAAATATTTAGAATTTGCCGCGATCGCGAAAGACGACGATAATCTCTTCACGACCGCGTTATATGTTCATATTGCCGCGATCATGGAAGACAATAATTATGTCTGTCCAAATTCACCAACATTTTTGGGGTCGTTTCTAATGTCCAAATTTTCTAATGTCCAAATTCACCAACTTTCTACCTGGAACAGGTACGATATTTCTCCCCGCGGGCGGGGAAGGAATTCCGAATGGTTTGCACTCGCCTGCTCCGTCTCGTCTCGGCGAGAGTGTACTGCTTAGCCCTAATAGTACTGTTTAAGCTGTGATTGTTTCAGGCAGCTGTTAGGTTAGGTTTGGTTAGGTTAGGTTAGGTTAGGTTACAGTACACTCTCGCCGAGACGAGACGGAGCAGGCGATGGCAAACTATTCGGAGGGAATTCCTTCCCCGCCCGCCGGGAGAAATATCGTACCTGCTAAAGGTAGAAAGTTGGTGAATTTGGACATTAGAAACGACCCCAAAAATGTTGGTGAATTTGGACCTGGCCGGGAAATATTTACAATTTGCCGCGATCGTGGAAGACGATAATGATGTCAACACGGCCACGTGGGATTATCAGAGGTTTACCGCGATCGCATGTAAATACAATTACAAAATATTTTTTTTATTTTCCAATTTTTGGTGCCCCTCAAAAAAACCAATTGTCTAGCGCCCTAGGCACGTGCCTACCGTGCCTATTCGGTAAATCGGCCCTGACGGTTGCAAGGCATGGATAGATAAAAGGTTAGAAATAGTTGTGCGTCATTGAATAGCCAATTACTATCCATTAATTCTGTACTGTTGTCTGCTGTACCTCACTGAAGGTGACGTCCTTGTAGTCAGAGAGGACAATGTGTCGGTGGATATTCCGAGGTAGTTTCGGGTAACGTTTGGCTCGCTTCACCTCACAGTCCGCTACATATGAGTCTTGTTTGTCTACTCGGTCCAGTACAGCGTGTACGTTGCGTTCCAGCCACGGGAGCAGCTCTGACTCCTACACATATACAACAATGAAAAGTCTGTTTAATGAAACAATAAAATAAATATCTCTTACTGAAAAAAAGGATCTGGTGTTTACAAACATAATTGTAACAGGCACATAAGGGAGGTTGCCTTAGCACTTTCCAGGATTTTGTCAGATATTTTAAATGTGCGTTCGGAAATCTGGTCAAGAATGACTCTTGTGAACTTCTTTTGAGGAACTGCATAGCATTGGATTTTAGGTGTTTTTGGTTTCTGGCATTGTGTAGATTTTATCAAGGTGCGGTGCGGAGGTAGCTTCCACAGTGTGCTCAATAATAACACGACTCTAAGTTAACTTCCGTGTACACCTGCATTACTGAACTTTCTTAGTGATTTATTTAAATCGTCATAGAAAAAAAAGAATTGATCTTTTAAAAAATAATTTTTATCTTCAGGGTTGTTGTTTATTTTCTTAGAAACATTGTGCTTTGCTTAAAAACTACTATAAACCACAAGATTTAAACAATGAATGATTTAAGAACATAACTAATTTAAATTGTTTAAAATTAAAAATTGGCATATTTCAAATTTTAGGTTTTTAACATGAATTTTAATAGATAAACAATAAATTACCTTCCACACATGGTAGCATCTGGCAACATACAGCTGGACAAGAACTTTCAACGAAGCACTCTGACTGAAACATTTAAAATGGGATACTTAAAACACATCTGCGAAAAAGATATAAATATTCAATTTATAGTTTGTGAGAAAGATTATCTTACGTTATCGTCCGAAAAATTTTACTTTTAACCCTATAAGTTGGCATGTGGGAAATAAAAGATAGGTTTCTGTCAACATTTTAAAATGACAAGAGAAATATTTTATCGCCACATTTATCCTGAGCGTGAATGTGTATCATAATGTTCAACACCAATAAGTTTCATAATACCCAAAACTAAATTAAGTAATCAAATGTTGTGCAAAACTTCATTTTTGACCATTAAATAGTATAGCCTACAATTAGAATTGAATAGAATCACAACATTCAAAACAAAATTTAAATTAAATATATATTGTCCAAAACAATATAAGAGTCTCCAAAGGACACAGATCCATTCTTGCATGTTGTTTGGTTATAATTAACTAGTTTTATATTTTTTGTGTGGCTTGGATAATGCAAATTTTTCTAATTCAGCCCAATAAAAGACATTTTTATTATTATTCACCTACTTATTCAAAACCAGATAAGTCAAGTTTCTGTGTGACAAATGCTTAAACAGATTGTAAACTCTTGTACTATTGGTGACGAGGGAAAAAAGTTATAAATATCTAGCTTTTAATAGGTGTAAAATATAGGTGTAAATTTGTTAACCTGAAGATGGACTTATTTTCAAGTCCAAAACTATAGTAGTGTAATACCGAAGCAGGATCACTTGACGAAGCCAGGTAACTCAAACCATTTAGCTTAAATTTAGTGATCCAGAGGCTACCTCACCATGTAAAATACAGGGTGTTTTTAAAAGAATGCCGGAATTTCAAACGGTCGTTGCTCGGAGACTATTCAAGATAATTAAATGATTTAAACGTCAAATTGAAGGGAAAAGATTAAAGTTTTTTTTCATTCTTTGATACAATTCGGAATGATTTCATAAATTTCAGATTTTCATAAATCTTATATGAGCGTAAATCTGGCAAAGTCTGTACGACTTAGGCTTAGGGCGATCGGCTGGTTTATCTGATGTCTTAACTGAATCTTTTTTTCCGCACAAAGACTCTATCTTTTATAGATAACATCATAAAATGACCAATTTAGGTATGTTCAACTGAAGACTTCGTTGGGCAATCGATTTTTCGGGCTTCTGATGCAGAATTGTTGGATTTCTTCGACTATGTCATCGCTTGTTTTTAGCTGGCCAGGTGAATGTCTTTTCAAAACACTTCGGTGCCACGAAACTCAACCAGCTTCAAGTTTCTTTATCATCAAGTAGATTTAAATTTAGTTAAAATTAGCAATGAATATAAACTCTGCGAACCACAGATCAAAATCTGCGCCTTCTGTTGCGCCGTTAACGTCGTACAGGTGAGTGGCAACTGGCGTCAGGCGTATGAGTCACAATAACGGCCTACCATCCCGCACCTGTTTTGCGCATGCCAAGGTCACAGTTTCCTCCCTTGCTACACGGGAAACAAAACTTAGTTAGTTTAGCTTTGATTTGACATTTCATTTCATTTCAAACAATCTTTATTCTTTTAGTACATATTTACATAGTACATTGAACAGTGTCGAAAAGTGATTCTTTATTATAACTTAAACTGTTTTCTAACTTATTTCTACAATTTTTACCATAAAAAACGACATATAAAACGTTTAGTTACCTTGAATAGTACCCAAACAATTACCATTTAAAATCCTGGCATTCTTTTAAAAACACCCTGTATATGTTGTTTTGGTTACCATTCAAGATACAATAATTAAAGTATTTAATTTTTTATGGAGATTTCAAAAATCGGGAAATTGGTTTACTTGATTTCCGCAGTCGTGAAGAACGTGTGAGTGCCAACTCTAGAGTCGGGTTGGACGCCGCACTTGGACAACAACGGCAACAACACACCGGGGAACATGATGAGAGCGTTCTGCAGCAGATGGTGAGCCAACTCTACGTCCTGGCCGAGCTGGAAGTGAGCCACGGCGATGGAGAACGCAAAGTTGGGCAACTGCACACATACACAATGGTGTACTGAGCGTTTTTATAAAAGCTTAAAAAACTTGGATTTGTTCAAAGTTAGTATTTAAACTTATTAGTTAGTAAGGTTTATTATGATGATGGATATTCAGACACTTTAAAACCCTATAAAAGATTTAAAAATTTCAAATGTTTTGATGATTTATTTTTACATTTGTAAATTAATACTTGACTCCACTTGTATCAAAGTAGAAACGTGAATTCAGGTTTTTCAATGATAATAATTGTTTTACAAGCTCACAAAAACTGCTCAAACATCAATCAATAGGATACACCAGTAATACTGTAGGCTGTATGAACGAAAAAGCAAATCTTAAATTGATACCGGTATTTCAATACAAAATATTTTAGATACATGATATTTTGTTTGAAAAAATCAAGACCGCCTTTGAAACTAAACCGTTTTCTTGGTTACTGTTCTTTTCATTTCTTATGTTAATTAAATTGATCACGATGCCTTCTATAAGACCAACTCGTGTGTATTTTAGGTAATGTGGTTGTGAATGTGTTGATGTGAAAAACCTATTTACAAAACCTTAAGAGTCATGTAACCAACAGTTCAATAAACAGTACAAATTTTGTTTCCAAAACTTTGTATTGCCAATTTATAAGAATTTATTGTGATTCTTAAAAAATCTTTCTATTTTTAAAAAGTAGCTTTTAATACACTTTCAAACCTGAGACAAGTTTCTTGTAGGTTCCCAGTCCGAAGCAAATCGTATCAACCAGTTGTACTTCTGAGCTCGTAAAGCGTAAAAGTCGATTGCTAGTACGATTCCCAATGGATCGTTGTCAGGGTCAAGAGAGAGGAGCAGTTTACAGAACTCGAGCGCGGTCCGGTAGCAGGCACGAGCGCCGACAAACGTCAGGTGCTTGAACACTGCTAAGTACAGAGCTCTGAAAAATCAACAACCAACATAATTGGTTGTGGCTCAATTTAGGGCCTATTGTCAGTATTATATGATTAATTTAACTGGGAAATTTACATGTTATGTGTTTCAAGAAACAAGTTTAGATTTTAGGGATTTGAGGATTATTTGAGACAGGTATTTTTATTTCATCAATATACTCAAATAAAAAACTCTTTAAAAAGTACCAAAAAAAATCCACCACTTAATAATTCTTCCAGTATTACTATATGGATCGAAAACATAGACGCTAATTAAAAAAAGGGAAAAGAAACTTATGATTTTTTAAAACAAGATTTCCTAGAAAAATATATGGACCGATTCAAGGATAAGAAGGCTGGAGAATTAGGGGAAAATAAAATACTGTAGAGAATTTTGGGATATTTATCACCATTCAAAAGTTGGAACAAGGATAAAAAGCAGGAGACTGAGGTGAGCAGGACATGTGTGGAGGTCAGAAAATTGATTGTTAATGAAAGCTGTGGACCAGAATAAGAGGTAGGTCTGGGTATAGCGACTTTGAAAGTTTTGTCTTAGGGAGTTAAAGTACAAAATTATCTAACCACTCGACAATATAGCTCTACTCACCTGTTCTCCTGCTTGCGGTAGTCGAGGCGGCAAGTGCCTGTGACCAGGTTAAAGGAAGGGTGGAAGGCACACTCGAGGCAGTAGAGAGCTCGCTCTATCAGCTCGGCAGCCATGGACAAGTCCTCACTGAGACGACAGAGCTCGGACAGTTGCAACAACGCGTCTACATGGTACGGCGACGAGTTTATTATGGCCTGAAACATGTGTAGCCTACAACTACAATGAAATGCGCTTCAAACATCTTAAGATAAAAAATGTTTTAGTTCAAATTTTTACTGATCATGATCAATTTTGAAATATAATAGCTACTAACTAGAGCTGGCCCGTGGTCGAAAACTCGACCAAAAGTATGTATTGTGCAAACTTCTCTATTTTCACCCTGCTGTAAATAAAACATGTGATTGGAATTTCTTCAATTTGTTTTGATTTTCTGTTTATATTTTGTTGTTATTTCGTCACCAACATGGCAACCCATAATGCCCATGTTAATTTCCTTCCTTATACTCTACTCTCTCACCACCCTTAGTGTACTCCGTGTTGCCGTGGACCAGTCAACTACTTGCCAACCCTTGATTTTTTCATTAGTTGATTTTTTTTAGCTTTGAATTCTTTGGGTAAGTTTGAGCATTGTTTAAGCTCGTAAAATGAAGAAATTACGTTCTCATGCCACACTGAGTAAAAGTTTTGACTTTGTCTTTATGTTTGATGGTACATAAATACCAAAGATTTCAGTAACCTATTCGTGCAATCCAGAATATTGCAATAGGGCAACTTGTTTTGACTAGCTAAGTAGTATTCATAATGCCAGCACTAGATGACTTTTCACTTTGTTTGAAGGTTGTTAACATTAACAACAAATAAATCAAATTATATGATGATCCAAACTTTATTCAGACAAGTTTCCGGTCCCGAAGTCACCAAGCAGAACGGAGACTACTGTTCTTCCTATTTGTTTCATACTACAATAGGCCTAACCATACTTACTACAATGTTATCAGGATTTAAGCTTTCCACTGCATCAAGGAACTTCATTTGTACTTGCTGATAGTTTAGGCTATGTTCATAGGTGAATGTGCTTATCCCATTTTCAGTCTTCACCAGGCTCATTGACAGACCTAAAAACCATCATCTCTATACTCCTATGTTTTAATAAATTTAACTATAGGAGCTTTTGATGAGCAATTTAATGACGACCTTAGTTCTAGTCACTTTAATAGGAGTTAATACTAAAGAAAGGATGAGGGCACCAGTGGCCAATTAATGTTGCCGTTTGCCAGTCTCTGAGTTAATTATGTAGCCATTTGCTGTGCTGTGGGTAAGATAAATTGCTATTTGATGAGTTGTGAGCTAGTTTTTTTGCTATCTGCCAAGGTATGAGCTTGGTATTTTGCCGAGCTATAATAAGCAAGTTACATTTGTATTTATTTGCCTTGTTACGAGTTAGTTATTTTGGGGTTTGCTGAGCTATGAACTAGTCATTTTGGTGTTTGCCAAGCTTTGAGGTAATTATTTTAGTTTTGCCAAGGTATGGGCTAAATATTTTGGTGTTGGACGAGCTATGGGCTTGCTATTTTGGTGTTTGCAGAGTTATGAGCTCGTTCTTGTTTATTTTGGTGTTAACAAGCTATGACTAATTATTTTGAGCTAGCCAAGCTATAAAATGCCAAAGGAAAAAAATAAATAAAAAATGCTATTGGCCTACTTTCAAAATGAGATTTGTAATAAGCTAATACAAAAGTTACCAGTTTTTACGATGGGTGGCCAGTTGTCCTTGAGTGAAACAAGCCACGTTGTTTTCAACACGCCCCTGGTTCGAGATCCGCCTCTTCTCTTGCTAAAACAATAATTAATTTACTTATATACTATAAAAGGTATAAAATTACCTGAGTACTTGCCAGAGTGATCCTGTTTGTTCCTTACGGATAACGCGTTTCGAAGACTAAGTCTTCATCATCAGATCTTGTACAAGAACATTAAAACACTGTCACTTCGAAAAGGTCGTCAAGAGTTTACATACAAAACATGGAAACATATTATGTACAAACGTGGATGTTTTACAAATAAAAACGAGTAGGCCTACCGACGAAAACTTACAATGTCCGACCGCATAGTTACAGGTGAAGGTCATGACTGTGATGCGGGAGACGGTCGGGCGGTGGACTTTGTACCTCTCAGCTCCTTATTCATCAGCTGTACTTGGTTTGTTATAAGAGTGTCATACAGAGCGTTGGACTGGAAACTGATTTTGTAATTTAATAAAGTGTTAGGTTGAATTTTGGTTGATTTACAACGCTCTGTATGACACTCTTATAACAAACCAAATACAGCTGATGAATAAGGAGCTGAGAGGTATAAAGTCCACCGCCCGACCGTCTCCCGCATCACAGTCATGACCTTCACCTGTAACTGTGCAGTCGGACATTGTAAGTTTTCGTCGGTAGGCCTACTCGTTTTTATTCGTAAAACATCCACGTTTGTACATAATATGTTTCCGTGTTTTGTATGTAAACTCTTGACGACCTTTTCGAAGTGACAGTGTTTTTAGCGAATTTCCCATATAGGGAATAAGCTATTACCGTAGTACTCATGGTAAGACCTGGACGCGGGACCGATTTTTTTTTTCGTTTTGAGGTTCCTAGAGGCCAAAAACACCATCCGTTCAAATTCATATATATATATATATTTATATATTTATATATTTATATATTTATATATTTATATATTTATATATTTATATATTTATATATTTATATATTTATATATTTATATATTTATATATTTATATATTTATATATTTATATATTTATATATTTATATATTTATATATTTATATATTTATATATTTATATATTTATATATTTATATATTTATATATTTATATATATATATATATATATATATATATATGTGTCCGTTAGCACTATAACTCGAGCAAAAATGATCCGATTTTGATGAAATTTGGTACAAACGTGTAAACCTACGTTTATTCGAACGAGTTCGCGATCCAGCATGATCGGACCATGGGAACGGGGGTTTACGGGGGGTTTTATGGGGTAAAAATAGGTTTTTCCTATTTTTTACCCAAAAAACATAAAATTTAGCAATTTCTTTTCAAACCATTTTGTAGAGCTTAAAAAAACAAATAATTTAGTATATTGAAGCGTTATTATGCGCCTAATGGTTATGGAGAAAATTCAAAAAAATTGTAAATTTAAAATTCCAATGTTATTCTTATGGAGAATAAGTAAACTGTTGTAGTTTGCTTGTTTATTAACATATTTTGATCAAATTTGGAAAATATTTTTATTTCTTACTAACTATTAACATTTTACAAAAAAAGAACAGTTTTACCCTCCCTGATGCAGCAAACCTAAGTACTTGTTAAACTAATTCTATTTAAATAGGGAATAAATGTTATATTTTTAAGTTGACATTTCAGTGTAAATCCAATCAGTCAAATGGAAATTCGCTTAGTCTGCAGGTTTGCTGCGGCGGGGGTATAATGTTCTTGTACAAGATCTGATGATGAAGACTTAGTCTTCGAAACGTGTTATCCGTAAGGAACAAACAGGATCACTCTGGCAGTACTCAGGTAATTTTATACCTTTTATAGTTCGTTCTGTGATCCAGAGACAAAACAACTCAAAATATGAAGTTACTTATATACTTCAAAAGGAGGTATATTTTTTTCACACTCTATGTAATAACTGTACCAGAGCAAAAATGTTTTAAAATATCATCAACGTACATTTAGAACTACAAAGGTCATGAGATTAAGAAGGTGAACTGAATTTGAATATTAAAAGAAAATTAGTGTATTAACCTTTGCTCGTTTTGAACGATTTTTGATCCAAATATTTTCTTCAGTTCATTGTTGTGGTTCAAATGTCGATGCTCAATGTTCAGGATCCTGTTTTTACATCCGCTAGTATTAGCCGTAGCTACTTCTCTGCCTGGTTCAACTTGAGCACTGTCTCCAAGGAGTTTGTTAACTTCCCTGACAGATCTTTCCACTTCATCCTACAAAATAAATAAAAAAACACTTCAAGCAATGACTTAATAATAATCAATGTTTTTTTTTATCGTAAATTAAATATTTTATCATAAAATACATTTAATTCAAAATGTAATAAGTGTCAAATGTGTAGCTCTAGAAAATAAACTAAACTCTTTTACTTTAGAACCATATTTTGTACCATTCTGTTTAGAATTTTCAGAATTATGAAATACTAATCTTTAATCAAAATCGGTTGAGCTTTTTCCCAAAAATCCAACTTTTTTGTTATTTTGGGTTTTTTAATGGGATAATAACATAAAGATAAAATAGTTTTTGAAACATAAGTTTTCCAGCAATGGGGGCTATATCGTTTTGTGTCAAATTAAAAGGATTATAGCATAATAAATTTAATGAAAATCTTTCGGGGGTTTGTTGGCGTCTTCATGGGTATTTAGTATTTATAGAAAAATTGCATTAAAAATTTAAAAAATATGACCCAAAACAAATATAAACACAAACAACCATACTAAAAAATGAAAATGTTGGCGAAAATCAAACTTTCTCCATTACTACAACATAGTGTAGGGAATTGTTTTTTCTTATGTGTAGCCAGAAAGCAGAAAGTAAAAACCAATTTCTTGCTTTCCCTGTAGCAGCAAACTTAAGTTCTCGTTAAACTAATGTTATTTAAATGGAGAATAAAGCTGACATTTTTATGAAGATATTTAAGTGAAAATACAATCTGACTTGAATGACTTAGATGGGACATTTTGAGTCTGCAGGTTTGCTGTGGCGGTGGTACTTTTTTTGATACGGAAAAAGTCTGCATTTTCTCTTACTAATTCTCTTATACTAAATCTCTTATAAATTTAGAACCACTAACAATCTACTTTTTAGTTAAATAAAATCACCTCTATATTATCCTCACTGCTACGAGCATTACTGGGTACTTTTCCATGTTTCTTCCTCTTTTTCTTTTTCTTTCGTCGAGCTGCGTCTTTGCAATCTGCTGCGTTCTCCTGTGCGTTTAAGGAACCAGCTGTCTCATGATCATCATCTTCCTTTACTTCTGATTCGGAGTGAGATTGTTGATTGAGCTAACAAAAGAGAAATAACCACTTATACCCAATAGATGAACAAACAATTAGTTAAACAGGTTAAGTGTCGATTACAGTAGGGTATCGATTATCCGACCTAAATTATCATCAGTTAGCAAGATATCGATAGGGATAACAGGATGTATGCAGGTGCTAGCTGTGCTGTGTGACCGTTCTACGGACGGGATCTTGAAATTAGTTTAATTCTTCTTATATTCAGAACAGAAGTTGGTTTGTGTATTAAGTGTGCATTTTTCCAGATATGCTGGCAAAACTATTATAGAACTACATATAACTTAAACCTTCACAAATACAATATCTGACCGTTTCAAGCCAAACAAATGAAAAAAAAGCTTTATAGATAAATGAGTCATAGCCCTAAGGTTATGTCATAGCCCTATAATTGAAAGCTATTTTCCACACTGGTTAAATAGTTATTTGTGTAACTAGTGGTGAAAGTGGCACTTTGCTGCACACGAGAGCAATGTTGAGAGCAATGATCTCGAGTGCAGCAAAGGCCTTTTTCACTCGTGTTACACATTATATTTTTCCTACAGTCACTATAAAGCATATAAATAATTAGTCTTTCAAACACTATACAACACGTTTTTAGGTTCAGATGGCAACACAAATGGTGCCCTAGAGAAAGTAGTACCCGCGGTCCGTATCACTCCGCTATTTTTCCTCGGCAAGAAATGTGCTCCGCGTTTTGAGAATATAGTTCCGTATGTTTTTGTAATTTGAAGTGGTTTCCGCGCCGAAAAAAAAATGCTTTAAAGGTATTTTCTCGTTTATTAAGATCGTAGGAATGTTTTAAAAACGTTTAAAAGAAAAGTACAGAAAGTTCAGAAATACCGAAACTATAAACACGAAATGACAGGTTAAATCGTAGTTATAATAGTCAATCAGCTGCTCATAGTATTATTATCTTTAAGTGTTGCCAACCTATTTCCAAGCGTACACGGATTACGTGCATAATAGAACCACGCTGTTTTGTGTTGTTTCGTTGGAATCCTGATGTGCGGCAAAGTATAAACCGTATGGCAAAGTATAAATATACAGCAATTAGCAGCTTTCTGTACTATAAACAGTACAAGGAAGCCAACTTTGTTGGGTGACTGTAGGAAAAGTAGTTGTAATACTGCCTCAACTTCACCATTGAACACTTTATTCCGGTTGAAATTTTCACTAACACAAAGGTGTGGTGCTCTTGTCTTTTCCACGAAATACGGAGAAATAAGTTAAATGCGCAAAGAGGTGTATTCAACGTTACTACTACACGTTCTATTTCTTTGGTTAATTTTAGCATAATTTATTTGGAAACTACAGCTGCAGACTAATATATATATTGCTAGATATATATTGCAACACTACTTGCAATAGACTACAACAATGCTACGCTTTTGACGAGGTTATCTCCCCACTCATCAGTAGGCTACTTAAAGGACAGTGCTCGATTTGTAAAAAGTTAGGAGTTCCGGTGAAGTGTAACCTATTTAATTTTATTTGTATCTATTTATGCCAATATACAGGGCGTTTATAAAAGAATCATCAGGTTTTAAAACATTTTAATGACGTTAATGGAAAACAAATACGGATATAAACTATATCAACAGAAAGGAGAAATCTTACATTTTTCATAGATACCCCTATAAGTGCTCAATGTGCCGTCCATTAACCGTGGAGCAAGTTTCCAATCTATGCTGTAAATTGTCCCATACACCGGCTAGCATCGCAAGGTTGATTGATTCTACGACATGCGAATTCGTCCACGGAGCTCTTAAAGCGTCTGAGGCATTGGCGGTATATAAACTTTGTCTTTAACTCCATGGAAAAAATCACACACCGAAAGATCAGGGGATCTAGGGGGCCATTTGAGAAGGGTCATGTCATTATTGTTACAAAGATTCAAAGATTCAAAGATTTATTTCAACAAGAAACAAGATTGTACACTTGTACAGTTGACGTCAAGATACTAAGACTAATAAATTAACAAGAGTGAATATATATATATATCTAAAGATCAACAATGCCATCTATATAACTATAAACAAGGTAACAAGGTGTAAACATAACAGAGCAAGACTAGTCAATGTCAATAATTAATTACTAAAACTTAAATTAATTCTGGAACATTTAAAATATTCTTCCAAGCTATAAAACGGGTTTTCAAGCAGCCAGGCCATTAGACTAGATTTAAAGGACTTCATGCTAACATGGTGTGACTCAAGAGGTAGCCTGTTAAACAATTTAATACCAAGATAAGAAAAGGATTCTTGTGTTTTTGCAAGCCTTGCCTGAGGTAAATCTAAGTAATGTCTCCTCCTGGTTAAATGGACATGAGTTTCACCTCTTAAAGCTATGGAACCTAGATTTGCTTTTACATGTAACAAACACTTAAAAATAAACAAGCTATAAACAGTTAAAAATTTTTCACGGACAAAAAGTGGTTTACAATGTGCATGGTAACTAGAACTTGTAATTATTCTAATAGCTTCCTTTTGCTTTGACAAGACTCTTTTCATGCCATGGCCACAGCCCCAAAGTAGTATACCATAGCTTATAATGCTATTGAAAAAAGCAAAGTAAGCCATTCTCAAGTAGGATTTTGGTATACAAGTTTTTAGTTTTCGAAGAAGATGAACTACTCTTGATAGTCTACTTGTAACATTATTTATGTGGGAATTCCAATTGAGTTTTGAGTCTAAATGTATTCCTAACAGTTTTACATTCTCATTCACATAAGATAAGCTAAGATTCCTGTTTCTTAAGCTAAACAAAATAGACTGGGTTTTGCTACTATTTAACAACAAACCATTACTTTTAAACCATATATTACATTCAGAAATGCAATTTTCCATCTGACCCTTAATAGTTTCAATATTGACATCATTACAAAAAAAAGTTGAGTCGTCAGCAAAAATTATTGACTTACAGGGTGTAGGAACATAGGATGGTAAGTCATTAATCAAAACCAAGAACAGGAAAGGGCCAAGGACCGACCCCTGGGGTACACCACTTTTCATCACCTCTGCATCAGAGAGACTATTTTTGTAACAAACTCTCTGCGAGCGGTTGGTCAAATACTGGCGAAAAAGGTTTAGCTCAACACCTCTGATACCATAATATTCCAATTTAGCAAGAAGAATGTCATGCGGAACACAGTCAAATGCCTTTGAAAGATCACACATGGTTGCAAGTGTGTCCGCATGCTTTTCAAAACCTGTTAAAGCAGCAGAGACCAGGCTTCCGACTGCATCCACAGTTGACAAACCACCTCTGAAGCCGAATTGGAATTTAGAAAAAAAGTTATTAGATTCAAAAAAACAATTCACTTGGTGTATCATAGCTTTTTCTAAAATTTTGGAAAAGATTGGTACGACGGAGATCGGTCTATAGCTCTCTGGATTTGACAAATCTCCTTTCTTAAAAACTGGAACTACTTTTGAAAATTTGAGACACTCAGGAAAATTTCCAGAAAGTAAACAAAGATTTATACAAGATGTTAGGGGCTGCAAGATTTCGGGAAGCACACTTTTAATTAGATCACAGCTAATTTGATAGATATCACGACACTTGCTACTTTTCATACCATGAACTATTTTCACCACTTCCTCACTTGACACAGGCCTCATCCTAAACAAAGCTGGCTCAAGGACAGAAGGTTTCAAGGCGAGCTGGGATGCTACAGCTACTGAAGGTGGAACTTGGTGACGGATGTCATCTATAGAGGCAACGAAGAAGTCAGAGAAAATCTGTGGTGTAAGCGAGTCAATAGTTGGCGAGATCACTCTGCTTTTACACTTGTTAATGAGCTCCCAGGCCCTTTTGCATTGATTGGATGCAGAAGCAATCGAATCAGCATTTGATTCTAGTTTAGCATGAGCAAGAGCTTTTTTGTAGCTGGTTTTAGCTTGTTTGTACCTTAGCTTTGTCTCTTCAACCAGCACATTATACCTCTGGGCCCACTGCCAGAAGTCATATAACTTTGTTACCTCCTTACGTTTCTCAGATAATTCACGACTGAACCATTTAGCTTTGGATTTTTTACTAACAACTGTTGGTGTAATAGTTTTCTCAGGAAAGCAGACATCCATAGCATTCTTGAAGGTGGAGAAAAACTTGTTAAAATCATTAAAATTGCCCTCTAACTTCACATCCCAGTTTATGCTGCTTAAAGTTGATTTGAATAAGCTTGTATTATGTAAACTGAAACTTCTGATAACCTTGGAATTTTGCTGTTTATCATGGGCATTATTATTTGGGTTGAAATTATCCAAATTCAGGGTTGTTAATAGGGCATTATGATCTGACAGTGGGGGTGAGAGGACAGTGCTAGTTATGTCACTCATAGGTATGTCAGTGAAGACATTGTCCAAGCAGGATAGTTCCCTGGTCGGCTTCTGATTAAGGCAATGGCAGTTTAAAGACCTAAGTACGTCCAGAAACTGTAGAGGAAGATCAGCCTTCACGTTCACATCTATATTGAAATCTCCACATACAATTATAGGCAGATTAAGGCGGGACAGCTTTATAATGAGCCTGTCGATCCCCTCCAGAAATAGACGTTGGTTCCCATTAGGTACTCTATAAACAGAGACTATGATTACCTCAAGGGCTATGTTCACAAGAGTTACCCGAATACAAACACATTCAAAGTCATTTTCAATACGGAACTCTTTTACATCAATTTCACGATAGTCTAGGCCAATTTTAGTATAAATAGCAACACCTCCTCTTTTTTTCACGGATCTACAGAACATAGCAGCACAAGTGAACCCATCAATAACAGCTAGGTCCTTATTTTCCTCTAAATACCAATGCTCACATACACAGAATACAGAAATATTATTTTGGTTTAATAATAACTCTACTTCATTTAATTTATCACCTAGAGACTGGGTGTTTGCTGAAAGAATATAAAATAATGCTCTGCTCTTCCTGTTGTCTTGAGATTTTACATTTTTTAGGTTAGATTTGTTGGTAGTTTTCTTTTCCTTAAAAAATAATTGCTTTTAGTTGTGTTTTTACTGTTACTGGTAACTATAGCTTCTTTCTTCGTTTTCTCTTCCATTCCGGATATTACATTATGCAGTTGTTGTACATTTTTGGTGTCTGGAGAGGAAAACCCCAGAAAAGAAGATGATGTAGAAAGTGCAACTGAACTATCATGCTGTAGGTTCTGGTGGATGGTCGGGCAAAGTGGTGGAGGGGTTTCAGAGACTTCCTTGACTAATGACTTTGTAACACAGATTCCTGAGCTGAAGGGGTTGCTGTTGTAATTAGTTATTATTTTCAATATCTCCTTGGATATGAACTTTTTACCATTTTTACATCTGCCAATCCATCTCAGTTTCTAAGAGAACTCTTTCACGACCCATGAATTTACGTTTTAATACACTTCCAGAGTTCTTAAACTAGCGATACCACCTTAAAACTCTTTGGTGTGTAGTAGGAGTCCGTCTGAAATGCCCCGGAAACTCACGCTGGGCGGTTATTAAAGATAAACTTGAGTCATAATGAAAAACTCAAAATGTTTTTTCTTGAATTGTAACCATTTTGAAAATGATGCAAACACGTCCAAGAAAAAACCAAGACTGATTATTGAACAGCTGATTATAAAACTTGGTAACATGCTTTTTAAGCACATGTTTCAAATATAACTTTAACCTTCACAAATACAACTACTGTGATGTGTTATTGTGGGACAAGAATTGGGTGAGGTACACACCATTATAACCTGATGATTCCTTTTATTTATCTTTCGGAAAGAGAGGTACTGTATCGAAACTCCATTTCGCCACGTTCCTCGCAAATCAAGCACTGCTTATAGAGACACCCACCGCAACAATGCAAATACTGTGATCGTGTCATCACTGATTGACGAGTGCCAGGGTGAAGAGTGTTGTGATCATTTACTATTTAATTATATTACAAAATGTATTACAATAGAGGTGTTGTGAAACTCCACATAAAATAATAGTAAAGTCATTGTATGAGTTAGGTTAACAGAATTTAAAAAAAAATAGGTTATCCAGTTGAGAAGTTACAAATTATTTAATTAGGCCTAACACGTTTATTTACACATACTTAATGTTCCTTTAGGCTACAAATGGTATTCCAAAAAGATATTTTTTCCTACAGTTACCTGACAAATTGGGCTTCCTTGCACTGATTTTAGCAAAAGTAGCTAATCGCTGCATTTACTTACTTTTGCCTCACTCCAGTATTCCAAACAAACAACACCGAGCAGTGTGCACGTAAGGCACGTAATACGTGTATGCTTGAAAATAAGTTGGCAAGACTTTAATAGGCCTACATTACGCCTAAGTTCAGCTAGTGCAGTATTTCAACCTTTACTATTATACTACACCTCACAAATCACAAATCCATATAAAGTCTGACCTACCTTCCTCACATGCCTAAATAGGAACTGATTAGTTTAACACGTTCGCTACTGCAATAGTACGAAATTTTCCATTCACATGGACCAGCGACGCACATATGCGACGGCCGGTTTCCACCCATAGACTGCCGTCGCATATATGCGTCGGCTAGTCACATTAAAATGGACTGCCGACGCATATTTGCGTCGGGGTTCTAATGTTATTAAAATGCTTATATCTTTGTAGTGGTCTATTTGAAGGCACTGAATTCCCTGCAGTGGTCTACAGAGATGTCCGACGCACAACTGCGTCGCTTGGTCTGTGGATATGATGATTGGTGACGTCATATAATAGTTGGAAAAACTGGTCTTTACTTTTCTGCATCACTGTATGTATGTATGCAGAATGTATGCTGCATTATCCTATGTATCTTTTATATTTGTTCAGTTATAAACTGTTCTTGAATAATCTGTTTATTTGTTTACTTACTTTCACCTTAAAACACAAAAAAATGAACTGTCGCATATATGCGACGTTTAGTCTATTTCAAGAAAACTATGATAATTTCACTATTGTCTTCGCTGTAGACCGGGCGTCGCAAATATGCGACAATACAAAGGATTACAAAAAATACAAAAAACCAAGAATAATTTATTTACAAACACGATTGTAGCGTATTACAATGTAAATGATCACTGTTTTACAGGTTTTAGCCCGTGGTCTGTGTGTACTGTTATCCAAGTGACAGCCGGTCTATGTGTAAGATTCAAATGTATACCTCGGTCTGTGGCAATGACCGCGGCGTCGCATATATGCGACGCTCAGTAGCGAACGTGTTAAAGTGATCAATAATAGACAAATATGTAGAATAAATATAGGCTGTCAAAGGAAGGGTCCGTGATATTCCGCTAGAGTGCTCAGTGTTCGATTCACTGCCGTCGTCCGACTCTTCGCCTTATTCTACCAGCAGATGCTGCAGCATTGTGCGCCGTAACTACACAGCACTCCTAGTGGTGGACGCCAGAACTTATGCTAACCGCAGGACTGCTGTCGGTCTAAGTAGCCTAAGTTAAATTTAATTCTTTTTGTCTATGCTTATACTTAGGTACGTAGGTATTTAATGTAAAAATGGTGTTTCCTTTGTGAGAAAATAAGAGCTCAGTTACACTTATAAATGTGTTTAAAGTTACTGCTATGTTTTTAATGTATTAGGTTGGGAATTCTTGTTCTTAAAGATCTGTTTGCCTACCTACCTTTTAACAACTTATTGAAACATCCAATTATATCAAAGCTTAGGCTAGTTAAATAATCTATGTTAAGTTAATTAATTGTTAGTTACCAAATCATATCGGTTTATATTTAGTTGCTTCTTTTTTGCTCCTCCAGAACTAGAAAAATCAGCCTCTGTATCACTTGCTTCATCAGCTATAGAGGTTATGTCTTTTTCCCCTAGACCTAGTTTTCTTAGAACCCTAGATGACATAACTTAAATACAAAACTATTTGCACATTCCACAATTACTTCAATTATAGATGAGGTAGGTATTGTGGTTATGACAAGACTTGCATCTCACTAATCAAGAAACATATTATTCCTAATAGTCAATACAAATTCTTGGATCTTTTCACTAAGAACTTATTATTATCTGAAATAGCAGAATCAGACTTAAGACAACTATCGAAAATTCAAAAATACATCACGATTAATGCACAATCGAGATACATTGAATGAATGAATCAATAACAAATAGCTGACAGCATAACTTTGATCAACTGACGATGACAGATGGAGATGACAGATAGAGCAGAGAGGAGAGAGATACTTAATTTCCTTCAGTCAATGTCTATTGTCTACTATTGGTTCACTCTATCCATAGAGTTATTAGACAGCTTTACAGGGCATTGATAGATAAAATGTATATAATCACGGCCACATATACACTTATTGAGAGAAGTGACCGGACCGAAGACCGAACCTTCAATCATTGACTATATAACACTACATCGTGTAGTGTTATATAGTCAATGCTTCAATGCCTCAATGATCCACTCTTGATGTCTCATAAGATAACATGGCAGACAGTTGACATCAACTCATTAATTCACACTTTATTGATTAAAATTAAATTTTATGAACATAAATGTATTAAAATATTGAAAATAAAACATACAGAATTGAAAACTGAAACAATATGAATTAAAAATCTATATCTGTACATTTTAAGTGTAGTCAATATTGTCATAGTCCACTAACCAATCTTTCGTAAATACACAAATACCATTTAGCTGCTTCCAAACAAAACAGCTGTTACAAACACCACTTGCGACGTTGCCACTTCGATGGCCGCGGCCTGGAGTTAAAGGCGGCCGTGTTATAACGCTCGGTTCCCACGGGGGAGATTTCAACGAGAATGGAACAGCAGCTTATAGGTCCTGAGGATCAATCAGCTGCTCTATAGCTGCTATAGAGCAGCTGATTGATCCTCAGGACCTATAAAAACAAATTATTGTACAGTGGACCTTTAAATTATCGTATGGGCCGATTGCCGAAGGTGTGAACTCGAACTTAGTTATGCTAGTGTTTAGAACCCTAAAACTAAAACACTAGAAAATCAATACTTTCTCCTTACTATGTATGAGGATACGTGGAGAAAAAAAAATATATAGATATGATCGAGAAACAATAACAATGTATGGATAATGTATGTAAATAAACAGCTAATGTTCTCACAGTTAGTCATAATAAAATGTTTATCACATCAGCAATTTAAAAAATTAAGTTACAAAAATTGTACTTTTGATTCTTTGAATTATTTAATATCGATTGAAAACAAAAAACTGAAAAAAAAAACAAAAAACCTGCCACTTAAGAAACTGGTGTCATTCTATAGTGCCTTTTTTATAATAATTGCAACGCAGGATATTTCAATTGCGGCTTACTTGTATATTTAACAGTGCAAGGCACTAAGGGAGTATTTTAATCTATGATGGGAATGCTGCTGTTATTTTTGTGTTGACTTTTTACTTCCCCTAACTCCCTAACTGCACCCACCACCGGCTAGCAGGCTATTTGTTTTTTGTTTGGTTGTTTTTGCTCTGGGGTGGCGTTTGTTTGTGTTTTGATTGTGTGTGATTGAGATTGTGTTTTCGTTTTGTAGTGTTAAAGTGTTGTTGTTTTCGACTTGGCTTGTCTTTTGATTTAATGACTTGTTTTCTTTACCCATGTATTTATGTAAGGGTTTCAAAGAAATTGATTTGTTAGATTTGTAACTCAAAAATGTAAAGTCAAAACAACAACGTCCAAGTTATACAGTACTACCTAGTGGATTTGCAATACATTTTACAATGAGTGCCGACAATCAAATTACATCTATTGTCAGTGATATTTTGGTAAGTAGGACCCATTTAGCAGGTTAAACATTGATTTAGGATTAATTTAGCGAACCATTAGAAATAGCCTAGACCTAAGTTATCACCTGAATAACTTTTAAATTAAACTTTAATAGGCCGGGTACAGTTTCTTAACTGGGCTATGCTAATATTGATTGAAACTATCGATTCGATTATTTTTTATTGTTGGCCCTACCTCCACTGTAATCCCATACCTATAGGTTATTGCTTTGATTGCTTTGTTTTCAATCAATAAGGCCTTACGGGTACTCTTCCATATCTGTGGGCACAAACAACCGAATGAGTAATATTGATTATTCTATTGTTAGGTTTGCTATATCGATTGGTTAGGTAGCCTTACCTAACTAATCAAACGATATATCGAACTAAACAATCGATAGCCTAAGTTATAACTTATCGATTTATATTACTCATTCAGTTGTTTGTGCCAACAGATAGGCTATAGAAGTGTACCCGGCCTTACTTAGTCTAATTGATTATGTACAATGGCTGTTTGTCGTATAAATAAATAAATTAACTTACAGTCTAATCCTAGTAACTTACTTTAGGTTTGGTTTGACTAGACTTTTTCCCTACCACTTGCAACTCCTCCATAGACAATTAACTTATGCAGGACGATTTGGGTAAACAAACGTTGCTGTGGTTGTACAGATAACTTAATGATTCTCTAGTGGTCACTAACTACCACCAAATGACTTTGTAGTTTCGGTAATGGACAATGTATTGGGTAGACTTCCGTATCTGTTGGCACAAACAACCAAATTAAAATATTGATTAATATATCGTTTGGTTAGTTAGGTAACCTAACCAACCAAACGATATATCGAATGAAACAATCGAATAATCAATATTTTCATACGGTTGTTTGTGCCAACAGATACATTGGAAGTCTACCCAATGTATTTACAAGCCTTTGGTGTTGGCTTAACTAGGACTTATCTTACTTAATGTTTTTTTATTGTTGTAGAAAGTTGAGGGCATAGAAGAAGCCTTTAGCTGCTTTTTAGTCCACAAGACTGACCCCGAGACAGAAAATGCGAACAGGCAAGAATTACAAAATGTGTTGGCTGGGTTGCCTGCTGAACAACAAGAAGTTGCGCTTAAACAGTATCTCTCATTGGCCGCTACCATGACAAATCATAGCCAACTCCAGTTACTTCTCAACCTTTTAGAACACATGGTGGCAAATTCAATCGTACCAGCCAGGTAAGTGTGTAATATTCTCTGCTTCATTTTATGTTGTTTGTTGTTGTTCCGGATCGGTATGACAGTATGACATTCAATAAAAGGTTAAATTACCTGTGTCCGCCGGTCGATCCTTATGTGCTGTATCCTATTACAGGAGATGCATTTCGGCAGAATAAATTGCCACCATCAGTCCTAATATAAGGTCTTGATCTTCCCCATTGGGTGCGTCTTGAAGTTTTGAAACACGTACACGAACTTTACACATACCGTTCGACCGATAGAAACGTTTGATTGATATAGGCCTATACATCACGAATAAAACATACAAATAAATACATGGTAGGCCTACTTTTATTTTAGTTATTACGGACATGTAGACGCGCGTCGATCGTCTGTCAAGGACTGATGATGGCAATTTATTCTGCCGAAATGCATCTCCTGTAATAGGATATAGCACATTAAGATCGACCGGCGGACACAGGTAATTTAACCTTTTATTGAATATGCTCTGCTGTTTAAAGACATTCTATCAATTCTTCAATTAAACTTAATCAACCATGGTATTAATCCTATTGGCATAGTCTGACTATGACAGCCATACACCTTGGCTTAAGGAAAACCAGGAAGAGGTGACCGAGGTGGCAGCCACACACAATTGCATGGAAGTGGCAGTGCTGGCCTTTCCTCCAACGTAGTAGGGAGAGGGCTGTCAGAATAATACCTAGGATTGGCAGATACGTCTCTGAATGTCAAATTACTGTCATTGGTTACTTTACTGATTTAAACAGCCAAATATTGGAAAATTTTGGTAATATAACTCTCACTTCAAATCAAATCAAAATCTCTTTATTCATTTTGTACATACATAGGCTACAAGGATAGGGTCATAAAATCAGAAAAACTCCTTCTAGCCTATACAAAAGGTATTCTACTACTTCTGCTTTGAATTTTGAATTTGACTGCTAATTTTGATGAGTAACTGACTCAAAATTGTGCTAAAGTACCGGTACCTACATCAATAGTTTTTGTTCCTAAAATGATCTTCTCAAGGAAAGTAATAACTTTTATTGACTAAAAAATGTTAGGTACACATTATTTCTGAAATGTGTTTTGTCTGCATTGGCTTTAAGTGATGGTGCGATGGTGGTAAATTATTTTTAAAAACTTAGATCCTATGTGGGTTGCTTTTTATCTATAAAATGTTAAATTATGTTGGCATAAGTTTATTGCATCTATATCTTGTATAGTAGGAATGGACATTTCTGTGAAAACTCATTTTATGGAACTGGTTTTCGACACAGATTATACATTCTAGAATGAATGTATGATGTGTATGACTTAGCCTATTGTACAATCTGTATCTAAAGGCCAAATAAAATTATTTATCACTAGTAGAGTACCTTTGTACGGGGTTGGCATATAGGTAAGTATAAAATGCTTATTGCAGTTATACTCAAGCTTTGGGTTTGCAATGAGGGAGGACACAGTTTGATAAAATTTAAATTTGCTTCTTTAAATTTACAATATTCTATAGTATTACACATCTACCATAGCCATAATGTTCTACCACTTCCCCTAAACAATTGAAAAATAGCTACAGTAGAGTCCCGCAAACTCGGCACTCGATAACCCGGCAGTCTGGATAACTCGGCCATCACCTGGCTCAGAAAATTTGTGATTTTTTAGTTAAATATGTATGTACAGTATACATTTTTTTATTTCCTAAGGCACCAAGAACTTGTTTCACTATATCTGATGACTTAATACTGACTTGTAATATAAATATAAATAAAAAAGGCGGTTGAAAAGCTTCAAAACTGTATTGTTAAGCCTAGTTTCCGATAACCCGGCATTTCACAAACTCGGCACCCTTTCAGTCCACATTACGCCGAGTTTGCGGGACTCTACTGTATTTACATTACAAGTGTAGTAAGAGCGTTTTTACGTCATGCAGGTGAATGTTGTGCAACGAGCGGAAGCGAGTTGCATAATTCACCTAAGTGATGTAAAAACGCTCTTGCGTAACGTGTAACGTACAAGATTTTACCTGACCCGACAATATACATGGGGTTACGTACAATATTATCCATTTCACTCATCTTCTAACAGTAACGTTCTTTTACAAACAAAAGCTAGGTTATGAAAATACTTTAAAGCATAACAATAACATTCAGGCGCACAACTGATTTCTAGCGTTGAATGTCGTTGGCTCCATAGAGGTATATTTTTTAAGTTAAGCACTCAATGTTATTTAAATGGGTTTCATTACCTCACCGAGTGAGTTTTTTCAACTTAATATCACTCCAGAAGTAAAGAAGTAGTACACATCATGCTTGGGATAGGGAAGTTTAACATGGCTGGTTAGGTAAAATGAATTATCAAAGATTCACAAAATATCACTAAATTATTTATGAAATTAAAACATAAACATAACTGTAAATAATCCTACTTTGACAGTTAGTTCTCATTGTGTATCACAGTTTTTTGTTGCTGCTTAGTTCAAATTATCTGTTTTAATAAATGCAAAAAAAATACAGGGTGGTAAAAAAGTCCCTGGACAGTTAAATATTTAAAAAAATAATGCAGATAGAGCTACAATACTTGGTACAAAGTTACAGGGTATAAAACTCTATTTTAACACATATTCAGTGATCCAATAACTCTTCAGGGGGACGGCCCACAAGGAGTCGGAAGAAAATCTTAAATGGAAGCATAGGTCAATATGCACATCAAATTAAAGGTCTTTTTTAGTAGAATACAATGCCGCAAACCACACTTCAAAAGGTTGATCCTGCGCAAAATGGCAGATGTTCAAAGATTTCTTGAATCCGCCATTTTGAATCTTTGAACGACTGCCATTTTTTACTCAGGCATTCTTTTGATCTTGAATTTACGGCATCGTAATCTACTAGTGAAGACCTTCAATTTGATGTGCATATCGATCTATGCTTACGTTAACAATTTTCTTCCGATTCCTAGGGCTGTGCCCCCTGAGGAGTAAAGCCTCGTTCACACGGGGCGAGTTTACACGCTACTCGCCAGCGTGTAAGAAGCCGGCGAGTTGGCGAGTGTGCTTGTATTCGTTCACACGGAGCTTGTCCACTAGCCAACTCGCCGGCGTGTAGAAAGACGCCGGCGAGTCGGCGAGTGCGCTTGTAGTCGTTCACACGATGCTTTTTCCACTCGCTCAGTAGCTGGCTTGAACCAAATTCTCCAACATCTTTGAGTAACAAGCGCACAAGCACAAGCAACTGTGTTCACACTGGGCTACTTTACACGCCTACTCGCGCAAAAGCTGGCGAGTTGGCGTGTAAAGTAGCGGCACCGTCAACTTTTTCCAGAGCTTTTTTACAAGCAGCTTTTGAGCGAGTACGTCGTTCACACTGAGCTATTTTACTAGCTGCGTGTAAAAAAGCCGGCGTGTAGCTTGTAAACTCGCCCCGTGTGAACGGGGCTTAAGCGTATAATAGCAATGTAAATTAAACAAATCTTTGAACAACTGTCATTTTTCGCAGGATCAACATTTTGAAGTGCGGTTTGCGGCATTGTATTCTACTAAAAAAGACCTTTAATTTGATGTGCATATTGACCTATGCTTCCATTTAAGATTTTCTTCCGACTCCTTGTGGGCCGTCCCCCTGAAGAGTTATTGGATCACTGAATATGTGTTAAAATAGAGTTTTATACCCTGTAACTTTGTACCAAGTATTGTAGCTCTATCTGCATTATTTTTTAAAATATTTAACTGTCCAGGGACTTTTTACCACCCTGTATAGTGCTGCACCCTGTGGGCAAATCTTATAACTTTTTAATGCTTTTGCGTCATAGAACCAACTTTTTTAGTTGAAACAGCTGACTAAATTCTTTAATTCTCTTTAAATATGAATACTCATAAGGTTAACATGGGAAACTACAGAGCCACTGCGGCGGAGCCCGAAAGGATTTTTGAGATAAGAATATGCATATGTAAATCGGAAATGTGAGCTATCATCATGCCAAATTTCAGCCCTATCTGTCCAGTAGTTAATGCATGATTAAACTTCAAACAAACAAACACACAAACTTTCACATTTATAATATTAGTAAGATATACGATTACCATACGTAGGCCTAATAGACTTCTAAGGCCTATACAGAAGTTCAGTTCTGTAGTTTTAAAAACTACAGGGTGTTTTTAAAAGAATGCCAAGATTTCAAACGGTCGTTGGTCGGGGACTATTCAAGATAATTAAACGATTTAAACGTCAAATTGAAGGGAAACGAATAAAGTTTTTCTCATTTTTTTATACAATTCAGAATGATTTAATAAAATTCAGATTTCCATCAATGAGCGTAAAACTGGCAAAGTCCTTACGCTTAGGGCGATCCCGTTTATCTGATGTTTTAACTGAATCTTTTTCGGCACAAAAACTCTTATTACAGTACAAGACAAAAGAAGGAATATTATATCAAAGTTAAGCTTAGTTATAACTGGAATTCCATACAGGCCAAGCAGTTTAGGCTATTAGGTCTATGTATCGTAATCATAACTTTTTTTTTTGTTATCTTTTATAGATAACATCATAAAGTGACCAATTTAGGTCTGTTAAACTGAAGACTTCGTCGGGCAATCGATTCTTTCGGGCTTCTGATGCAGAATTGTCGGATTTCTTCGACCATATGTCATCGCTTGTTTTTAGCCGGCCAGGTGAATGTCTTTTCAAAACGCTTCGGTTCCACGAAACTCATTAAACCAGCTTTAAGTTTCTTTATCATCAAATAGATTTAAATTTAGTTTAATTTAGCAATAGATACAAACTCTGCGAACTACAGATTACATTCTGTGCCTTCTGTTACGCTATAAACGTCGTACTGGCGACTGGTGTCAGGCGTTAAAAACACCCTGTATTTATAATAAGTAAAAAACTACCCTTTTCTATTGGTGTGTGAATAATTGTCTAGGCATATACAGTTATGATTACGATACATAGACCTAATAGCCTAAACTGCTTGGCCTGTATGGAATTCCAGTTATAACTAAGCTTAACTTTGATATAATATTCCTTCTTTTGTCTTGTAATAAGAAGAATTATAACAGCCAACAGAACAGCATGTTGGCATTTTGATGTCACGTTAGAAATTTACTACAATCCAACAGGTGTTACACTAAAACAGTGCTCTCAATTCTTAATACAATAAAAAAATTCCTCCATGGATCACGAAGTCTAATTCGTTGTCGTAACCAAAATTTTTTTACCTATAAAAGAATACAAGATCCCGGCAAAATAAATAATATTTGCATTGTATTTTAAAGACTGAGAACTGAGGATTTATTTACAGGTACTGACATTAAGAAGTGTTAGGCCGGCCACACACAGAACCAGGCGGGGCGGGGCGCGACAGGGCACGACGAGACGCCTGATTTGCCCTGTCCTGCTGCTGTCACACACAGAATGAGGCGTCAAGTAAAAAGTTTAGCCCCTATAAACCTGAAAATTAATATAGGATTTTTGATTTCTGAGCCTTGAGCCGATTTAGCAAACTTTTAAATTGGACTTTATACTTGGGAGCAGAATAGAAAACAAAATTCAAACAGCCATACCTCCAGAAGAGTGTTTTTTGAAACCCTTTAGATATGAACGTTGGCCCTCTATTTCCTCAGTTATCAATACCAAGATAAATCATTATTTATTCAACCACTGTAGTAATATCACTACTTCACTACAACTTGTATAATCGTATCAAAGGGTGTGTATAAATTGTTACTGTACAGTCTTATACGTAAATTTTATCGGTTGCAAAATAACCCTTATCAAAATTTGCCCGAAAGGGAATAAATCACATGACCGCGCATGCGCAGAAAGTTCTGCCCGGCATCGACTTGCCTCGGGGCATAATTTTGGAGAGCTTCACATTTTGCCCTGCGGGCGCCCAGGGGCGTCTTTTTGACGTGCCCTGCCTCGCCCGGTCCTGTGTGTGGTGCTCCATAAGAGCCTGTGCAATTCCCATCGCACAAGACGCCCCGGGGCAAAATGCCCTGTCGCGCCCCGCCCCGCCCGGTTCTGTGTGTGGCCGGCCTTAGGCCTTCTTATCACCTCATACAATCACATATCACCATACTGTACTATATACGCTTATACAATCAAAAGGGTTACACACATCTGACACATCACAAGTAATGGTCAAAGGTTTAAGCTAATGTCTGATTGTGTATCATATGTAGGATAACATATATATTTTGATATTTCAGAATGGTTTGTGAATGTATACTAACTCATGAAAAGCTCCAGTACCAAGAAGCTGATTTTTGGGTTGAATGTTTTCATCTCATACGCAAGATTATCGGAGGGGTGGACTACAAGGGTGTTCGAGAAATAATGAAGGTAATAAGTGCTCATAATTCAAAAAGTTTGTCCAGTTAAAAAACAATTTTGTTCATTGATTGCATTCCAAAAATTGTTTAAAGCAAAAGGATGGAAAAATGTGATCTGGGATTATTGTTTATTTATCAGAAGTTTTGCATACTTTTAGAAAACTTATTAAACAAGACAACATACTAAAAAAAAATCTATTAGCCAAGTTTAAAAATATTTTGTGATTATATTGAGATTTTATAAATTAATATTTCTTCCAATGTGCAAAGTCCATCTTGAGAAGTCACAGGTGGTGTTTTAAGGAGGAAATTTCTAGTTAGCTATCGTAACTGTGACACTATAGGGACACTTCTACCATATAGCCTTTATACAAGTATATGGCAAGTAGGCCTAGCAATCTGCCATGTATAACAATGCTTGGCTGTTTGGCACAATGAAATGTCTCAGGCTTGCATACTCTAAAATCTTAGGCCTACTTCTTTTTTTTATCACCATAATACTACAATGGTCCTGGAAGTTTCCGTAGATAGACTATATGTACGGTAAAAATAGAAATACGATTTAATTAGTATTCTTGTACAGTACTTTCATACAAACTAATGAGTATTTCCAATGAACTTTTAAATGATTGTACATCTTATCAACACTCTTCTTTTATAGGGATGTCGTGAAAAAGCACAGACGTTACCTTCACAACTCAACGGATCAGCCATGCCTCAGATGAAGGCTCTGGAAGTGGTGTTGGAGTATATATTTGATCGCAACGCTTGCCTCTTGCCTGGATATTTTATCGCCAACGAGATCCAGAAGGTCTACCCTGAGGGTAAAAACTGGCCACATTGGGTAAATTGAAACTTGCACCTTTGACTTTTGATACAACTAGACATTCCATCTCCATGTTAATGTTGTCACCAGTTTTTAAATCATCATCATAGTTGATGTGAGCCACATTATATTGATCAATGACAATATAAAATAAAAATAGGTTTACGTTTCTTACGTCGTCAATCGTAGTTTATTCTCAGGCGACTAGTTTCGAAACAGTTGTTTCGTTTTTAAGCCTCTTGTCGTCTTACTTAAGATTATTTGAACACATGGTCGTCGTCAATTCACAAATATAACATTTAATACAAATGAACACTGTTACATTGAGTGTACATTTTACATGGATTATAAAGCAAAATACATTTAGAAAAAAATGTTTATCGGTACCAAATACAAAATTTAAAATCCACTCATCAAACTCCAAAAAGTGATGAAGTTATTTTTAGATTTTAGTGGTGTTTGAAATATGTATGAGTTTAATTTCACTTTTCAGAAACTAGCCAACCTGCTTTCTAATTTTGTGGATGGTTTCCGAGATACTGCTCAGATGGTTTCTATTATCGGCCATTCCTCGATGCGCCCAGTAGTCGAACATTCTGGGTACGCTGATCATGTGATAAACCCGTGGAAGTTGGATCCGACGACGCTCAAGTTTTCTCTGAAAGGAAATCTACCATATGAGAAGGCTCTTCTGGAACCTCAGACAAAACTGTTGCGATATGTTCTTGAACAACCTTACTCCAGAGATATGGTGTGCTCTATGCTGGGTCTGCAGAAACAGGTTAGATTTATATGATGTCAACATACTAGGGGGGGGGGGATATAAGGCAATGATAAGTGATGGATGTGATAATAACTGATGAAGCCTTTAATAATGATATTTATCCAGGACCATTATTAAGTCTAGTTTTGAAGGATAAAAGAAGTGTGGCTTAATTCGTTGATTTATTGAGGCTTAAGTTTACGCTCATGTTTGCTGTCTTATTCATAATTTATCTTGTATTTTGAAACATATGAGCACAAAGAACATCTGAAAAATATATCTTACGTTTGATTTACAATCAGTATTTTCCTCAAAATCTTAGAAATAATTTTTAATTATTATTTTTTTTATGGTAACTTATAGTTTAATATTTTAAAACAAATAATCAAATTACAGGTTTATTTATGGTTTGAAGTTTTCAAGAATTGATAGAAAGTTGTTCTTTAATCATCTTACATTGCCATCAGCTTACATCTTGCCTGAAGTATTTCTATTAAGGTTTAGTTGAAGCACAAGATTACTTACTATAGTTACAAGTTAAAGGTTAAAAATATCTGCTGTACAGAGGTTTGGTCTTACCTCTTCCTTTAGGCATTTTGGTTTAGAACTTAAAGATTTGTTACCAGCTTTAGAACCTAGTAAATTAAAACATTCTTCTTCATTCCCGGGGTTGTTATCATTGTTAATCACTAAGTTCTGTAGCAGTTTTTTTTTTCAATACGTCATTTATAACACTTGTAACAATTACATGTTCAATTGTTGCAGCACAAACAGAGATGTGTGGCACTGGAGGAACAGTTAGTAGAGTTGGTGATTCTGGCGATGGAACGAAGTGAGAACGACAATTCCATCTCAGATTCAGAGGAGATCACCACCACTCATTGTTTGTGGCTGCATCTGTCCAGTCAGCTGATCTACTTTGTACTCTTCCAGTTCGCTACGTTCCCCAACATCGTCATGGCCCTGCACAACAAGGTGGGTTTTTAATGTGTCAGACTTAACGCTTAACGTTGAAGTGAACTTTGTCGTCTGTTTGGAAGTGATTTTTACAGGGGCAATGGTTTATTTAAGCTATTTCCTCTAGGTTGGTACTATTTCATCAATAAGTGATTTTAAATCAATACATTTTAATGAAGAAAACAAACTATTTGTTCTAAATAGCTTTCCTATGGCTATCGTAAATGTTACATGACTGTTTACTTGTTACAGCTGGCTGGAAGGGATTTGAGAAAAGGCAGAGACCATCTTATGTGGGTGTTACTACAGTTCATCTCAGGCAGTATACAAAGGAATCCTGTAAGTATGAATATTTTATCCAGTATCAGACTATTTGATTCATCTATAATTTTATGAGGCTTCAAATAAGGTTTCCAACAAGCTCCCACTGCAATGGAGCAAGCTAGCTTAAACCTGATAACTAGGGATGGACGGGTCCCGAAATTTCGGGAATTTTTCGGGAAAAAAATATTCCCGATTATCGGGACGGGATTACATTTGACTCGGGAATTTTTCGGGACGGGATTTGGTCCGATCGTCGGCGATTTTTCCGCTTCGCGAGTGCCGATAACGCCGTTATTGCGAGCGATAGGTCCGCGAACGCAGGAGACGAAGTCATACCGACGATCGCGCCGTGACCGCGGAGTCCTACCGACGATCGCGCCGTGACCGCGAGTCATACCGACGATCGCACCGTGACCGCGAGTCATGACAACGATCGCGCCGTGACCGCGGAGTCATGCTGACGATCGAGCCGTGATCGCGAGTCATACCGACGATCGCGCCGTGACCGCAAGTCATACCGACGATCATGCCGTGACCGCGAGTCATGACGACGATCGCGCCGTGACCGCGGAGTCATGCTGACGATCGAGCCGTGATCGCGAGTCATACCGACGATCGCGCCGTGACCGCGAGTCATACCGACGATAACCCCGTGACCGCGGAGTCATACCGACGATCGCGCCGTGACCGCGAGTCATACCGACGATCGCTCTGTGACCGCGAGTCATACCGACGATCGCGCCGTGACCGCGAGTCATGACGACGATCGCGCCGTGACCGCGGAGTCATGCTGACGATCGAGCCGTGTTCGCGAGTCATACCGACGATCATGTCGTGACCGCGAGTCATGACGACGATCGCGTCGTGACCGCGAGTCATACCGACGATCGCGCCGTGATCGCGAGTCATGACGACGATCTCGCCGTGACCATGAGTCATACAGACGATCACCCCGTGACCTGCGAGTCACAAGTTACTATAGGTACCTGTAAATTGTTACCCATTTTTTGGTTTTTATAGATCAGTGCCACAAATGGTAAAAATTGATTTTGTATGTCTTTTTTTGGTAACTGCAATACAGTACTTTCTTTTTATGCACAGAAAAAAATCCCGTCCCGTCCCGTCCCGAAAATCGGGAAGGAAATAAAAATCCCGTCCCGTCCCGTCCCGAACTAAAAATTCAATCCCGTCCATCCCTACTGATAACACGTTAATATAACAGCACTGTAACTTTGCTTCCCATGCAACTATTCTGGTCAATTCCCAATACTATGCAACGCTCATTCTTGTCATAGTATCTGTTAAGAGAAAGTCATCGCTCTTGCTATTACGTTATTAACTAGCTCCTCCCCTTGCAACAATACTTCAGAGACCCTAATCTACAGACAACTCTGTACTAGCTAAAGAACATGTTTATGTCCTTTATACCCAATATTTTGATGTATTGATAGTTATTGAATGCCAAAAGTTCCTTTGTGCATAGCTGGATTGCAAAATCATCATACATTTTCCTTAGATGGCTGACAGAGATCCTCAAAGGGCTTGTAAAAAGTCGTTACAGTAGGTTCATTGCTACAGTAAGAACTTATGCTATCCATTGTGAGTTGATTTCCCGACACCTTATTCCTTATTGTCTCTTCATATGCTAATAGAGCTACTCAGTTTGGCCATACTCTTTGAGATTTTTAATATTCTTGTTTATATGTTCCATTACCTAGACATGTCACTAGATTATGATAGTATGAGTTGAACTCGCTGGAATTGGATGCAGTTTCCTAGAGAGTGTGGAAGACTTACAAATTACTTCCTTTCATATACTTCTGGCGAGTGGACAAAATTTTAGTGATGGATGCTGTACCTATCTGGCTTTGGTGGGATCTTCTCCTCTTTCTAATGGCATTCCCTGCCTAGTGTAGTGTCTCTAGACTAATTTGTCTTTCAGTAAGTGTCAATTTTCTTTTGATATACTATTGATTATAATACATTTGTATTTTGCAGCTAAGCAACTTTTTGCCGATGTTGAAGCTGTACGATTTACTGTACCCAGAGAAAGAGCCTCTACAAGTACCTGATGTCAACAAGCCTCTGTGCACACACCAGATGGCAATCACCTGTATCTGGATACACTTGCTGAAGAAGGCACAGACAGACCAGGTCAACATACAGCGACCCATCCCTCACACACTCAAGGTCCACCATGAGTGAGTAGATTTTACAGTCATTCCCACTTTTTTTTTCTTCCTAGGGCACTAGGCTCTGCCCAGGGATCATTTTTTATATTCCTTCAAACTAGACCTAGGGGTTGCGGCATTATCACTTAGGTAAATTCCGTTTTTGATTGGTGGGATTTGAACATTGGACCCCAGAGACAAAGAACGTTCCGCACTCTATCACTAGACCAGATTGCTCCGGCTGTTGTACCCACTACAGGTAGCTGATGTCAACAATTCACCATGCATATGTGGAGGGATAAAACCAAGAAAACATTGTTGAGTACCATGAGGAACAGTGTGATGTTGACTAGGCTTATTTTCCGTAATTAGAGCAGCCAGAGAGCTCACCTCTCTTCGTGTTTTCTTGAGCTTATCTTTCAGCCAATCCCAAATCTTCTGATATCCAAGGTTTTATTTGTTACTTTTCTCCGTATCCTGCATGTTATTCCCTGTTTATTGTTCCTTGATGATAGGTTCAGTGACTTCATTCCTTAGGGACACTGTACATCGGTCATTGTTCAAATTTGTACAAGAGTAGTTACATTTTCAAGTATTTTTACTTGTTAATGTTTGCACTTTATAGCTATCTTCAACACCTAGTGCTGCCCAACAACGCCAACCTTTGCATGGGCTCCGACTACCGCATAGCTCTGCTGTGCAACGCCTACTCCACCAACACCGAGTACTTCAACAGACCCATGCAAGCATTGGTGGACACCATCCTCGGTAATCAGAAGGGTCCCCAGCAGACTCCTGTGCCTCCATTGCTCAACAACGCGGCTTTAGCTAATGGTAATTGAGTAGAATATTGAGTTCCCCGTCTTTGGATGGCTTACAAAATAGGCTTCGGCTTCTATTTCTCCATTTGAAGCTCAATTAAATGCTTGCAACATGTGTAAAAATCAAAGTAAATGCCAATTCTAAACTTGTGTATCCAGAACTACTGTAAGAAAAAGTTTAGTACAAAGGTATTGGTTGTGTGGTAGATCGTCTGGTCAATTGGCTGAGCTTTTTAATTCATTGTTGGTGACCTTTTTCAGTTGTGAAATTTGTATAACCTTAATTAGTGTGATTTTCAGTTGTTTTATCATAGTTTTAAGTTCAAAACAATTATGTTTCTCCTATGAATACCCTGGGTCCCAGGGAGAAAACCAATATTTTGTCCTGTAAATGTCCTGAAATTTTTCTTCTGAAAACCTGTAGTGAGAAACCTGAATTTGTGAAATTAAACATTTCTTTAAAGTATCTTTCATCAAGAAAAGTCTAGCGGTTGAGTACAAAGGTTTTTTTTTATTGAAAAAGTTTAGCTGGTTTATCTAAGAAAATTAGTCTTACAGTAAACTCCCTCTTATCCAGACACCTTTTAACCGGACATCGGTTTAACCGGACTAAACTCGACGGAAATTACATCTCCTTAACCGGAATATTGTTATCAGCACATTGGTTTAACCAGACTAGATCGGCAGGATGTGGGCGGTACTGAAACGACTGTTCTCGTGGGAATTATTGAGACCAGTGATCACATGTCTAAATACAATGCTCTTCTAAATTTAAGTCGAATATCACAGTAAATAGTCCGTTTTAACGTTTTTGGGGACGTCGGCTTAACCGGAAAACCCATTATCCGGACTGGCCTCAGTCCCGAGGAGTCTGGATAAGAGGGAGTGTATGCAAGTGCCCAAAGGCAGATTTATATCCCTAAAAAAATTTAACATAAAAAAGTACTTTATTTCCACCATGTGTGTTGTAAAAATCAACATTATTTATTGCGCTTAAAATTTATTTTTGTAATATTTCTCAAGGGTAATGAAAATGTTTCAGGACCTACGACACCCTTGTCCATGTCCATCTTGGACTCTCTGACCGTGCACTCTAAGATGAGCCTGATACATGCTATAGTCACACATGTGATCAAACTGGCGCAAGCCAAGTCCAACATGGCGCTCAGTCTGGCGCCGGCACTCGTGGAGACCTACAGTAGACTCCTGGTGTACACTGAGATAGAGAGTCTGGGAATCAAGGGGTTTATCAGTGAGTCAAGTTTTATTTTTCTTAAGGTGATACTTTATGCACTAATACTAGTTGTTAGTTGTGTTTCTGACAATTGAATTGAAAAACAGATTATTTGTGCAACGGAACAATTGGTTGGATTTCTTAGTTAAATAGAATCTCAGTATGCTGAATGATTGAAATAGCTTTAAAAGTTGGTGGGTGTTGGAATTACGTCCATTGAGGTAAAAGGCAAGAGTGTGGGCTGATTAACTATAGTGTGAACTGTCTGAACTAGTTGGAGACTTGTCAAGAGCTTACATTCTTCAGGTTTAAATTTCATGCTAATTATTGCAGCCTATGTCATGTACAGGTCAGTTACTGCCCCAGGTGTTCAAGTCTCACGCGTGGGGTATCCTGTACACTCTGCTGGAGATGTTCAGTTACAGCATGCACCACATACAGCCTCACTACAGGGTCCAGCTGTTGTATTGCAGCCTATGTAACTGAATGTCATGTACAGGTCAGTTACTGCCCCAGGTGTTCAAGTCTCACGCGTGGGGTATCCTGTACACTCTGCTGGAGATGTTCAGTTACAGCATGCACCACATACAGCCTCACTACAGGGTCCAGCTGTTGTATTGCAGCCTATATAACTGAATGTCATGTACAGGTCAGTTACTGCCCCAGGTGTTCAAGTCTCATGCGTGGGGTATCCTGTACACTCTGCTGGAGATGTTCAGTTACAGCATGCACCACATACAGCCTCACTACAGGGTCCAGCTGTTGTATTGCAGCCTATGTAACTGAATGTCATGTACAGGTCAGTTACTGCCCCAGGTGTTCAAGTCTCATGCGTGGGGTATCCTGTACACTCTGCTGGAGATGTTCAGTTACAGCATGCACCACATACAGCCTCACTACAGGGTCCAGCTGTTGTATTGCAGCCTATATAACTGAATGTCATGTACAGGTCAGTTACTGCCCCAGGTGTTCAAGTCTCACGCGTGGGGTATCCTGTACACTCTGCTGGAGATGTTCAGTTACAGCATGCACCACATACAGC
This sequence comes from Macrosteles quadrilineatus, assembly GCF_028750875.1. Taxonomy (NCBI): domain Eukaryota; kingdom Metazoa; phylum Arthropoda; class Insecta; order Hemiptera; family Cicadellidae; genus Macrosteles; species Macrosteles quadrilineatus. The sequence continues at coordinate 68,287,498 of NW_026542598.1, read as the reverse complement.
CTCACTACAGGGTCCAGCTGTTGTATTGCAGCCTATATAACTGAATGTCATGTACAGGTCAGTTACTGCCCCAGGTGTTCAAGTCTCATGCGTGGGGTATCCTGTACACTCTGCTGGAGATGTTCAGTTACAGCATGCACCACATACAGCCTCACTACAGGGTCCAGCTGTTGTATTGCAGCCTATATAACTGAATGTCATGTACAGGTCAGTTACTGCCCCAGGTGTTCAAGTCTCATGCGTGGGGTATCCTGTACACTCTGCTGGAGATGTTCAGTTACAGCATGCACCACATACAGCCTCACTACAGGGTCCAGCTGTTGTATTGCAGCCTATGTAACTGAATGTCATGTACAGGTCAGTTACTGCCCCAGGTGTTCAAGTCTCATGCGTGGGGTATCCTGTACACTCTGCTGGAGATGTTCAGTTACCGCATGCACCACATACAGCCTCACTACAGGGTCCAGCTGTTGTCACACCTACACAACTTGGCCGCCGTCCCGCAGACCAATCAGACACAGTTACATCTCTGTGTGGAGAGCACAGCACTGAGGCTCATCACAGGTCTAGGCAGTGCCGAGGTACAGCCACAACTGTCTAGGTTCCTGGGAGAACCTAAGACTCTGGTGTCCGCTGAGAGTGAAGAGCTCAACAGGGCTTTGGTGAGTAAATCATTTTGCATCTTCAAACATACAGAGTATTTGGTGGCATTGCTATTTTTGAACTTCGGTTTCAAGCCTTTAAAAATTAAATATGCTCAAATCAAGTAATCCTTTTTTTTGCCATAAAACATAGTTTAATCATTAAATTGAGTCAAATAAAATTACTTACTATAATATGAGACATGCATGGACAAAAAAAGCGGACATTTTGAAATAAATATCTTATTTCAAAATCATGGACACTATAAAACGCTTCACCAATAAATAATGTTTAAATCCCCTCCCAAAACGTATGTGGGACATTTAAACGTTTAGACAGCCAGACATTGTATAGCTTGATAGCAAGGTGGCGAATATTTATTTCAATGTGTAACTATCACAAAACAAGTCACAAGTGCATTATTAAGAGGATTAATAACAACACTAAAGGTATCTCGATAATCCCTGAAAACAATGGTAGTGTCCTAGTAATACCTGACAATAACGGTGATATTCACAAATATAAAACGAAGCAGGTAGTGGAGTCTTTAAATACAAGGAGAAAAAATGTTGTCTTTTTGAACACATTTATATGAGACATTCTTACTGTACTCAAATTAAACAAAATTTTGTTGTATGGACAATCATTTAAAACCGTTATGATGAAACAAGAATGTAAAATATACGTTACTAGCAGGTGGTGTGTTTGTTATATGGCAGGTGTTGACGATTGCCAGGTCAATGCACGTGACAGGGACAGGATCCGACCCGTTGTCCGGCAGCTGGTGTAAGGAGCTGTTGAACACCATCATGCAGAACACTCCACACAACTGGGCCAATCACACATTGCAGAGCTTTCCTCCGGTGCTCAATGAGTTCTTCCAACAAAACAGTGTGCCCAAGGCCAACAAGCAACAGCTCAAGGTAATCTTATATCCAATATAAGTTTAATTCTTTTTTCTTCCTTTAATATTGCAGTCCTCTAAACTTTATTGTCAATTTAACTATGATTTTCTTCTATTTTTTCTTTCGAAGCAGCCACTGACAGACTGCGCTAATCTAAATTACAAATTATTTAAAAAAAAAATAATAATAATGTATCCAATAATATACTTCTGTATCCAATAGTCAGTGCTTTTATCTAAGAGATATCTGACTGCTCCTTCAACTATCCAATTGTGATTGATCTTTACAGAAAGCTGTGGAGGAAGAATATCGCAACTGGGCTTCCATGAACAATGAGAACGACATCATTGCACACTTCTCCGTTCCAGGCACTCCGTCTTTGTTTCTATGTCTCTTGTGGAAGATGATCATGGAGACAGATAGAATCAGCCCGATTGCCTACAAGTTAGTGCTCAAACAAATAAATTATTATCTGTGTTTTTTTTTGTGCATGATTTTATTCAAAGGCAATTTTTAACGGTCAGGGTATTATTTTTACATTTTTTGAAGGTACATAAAAACTAATAGGTTTGGAAAATGGGTAGTTTTAAAAATGCTGCTCAACCTTCACTCTAAAAGTTTCACCCTGGGGACACACTCTTCTATCAGTTTCTGAGAAATTTGTAAATTAATTGTTTGGTGTTTTTTCACACCATTAAAATTTCTTATAACTCAGCTACCAAGACAATTGTCAGTTCTATTGAATCACTAGTAAATGGTTAGTATTTGACTGACCGTACTCATTTTTGTATTCAACTCATTTTTGTGGAAACAATACTGAACTGGACAAAACTGATTCCAGAATCCTAGAGAGGATAGGAGCTCGGGCGTTGTCAAGCCACCTGCGTAACTTCTGTGACTACATAGTGTTTGAGTTTGTGGCCACAGGAGAGGGTCAGGTGGTCAACAAGTGTGTGGACGCGATCAACAGCATGGTGTGGAAATACAACATCATCACCATAGACAGACTAGTGCTGTGTCTGGTTAGTCTTACTAAAAGTTAAAAACTTAGTTAAAAACTCATCTACCTAACAAAATGTTGTTTATTTAATTGATTTCATAAATTTAGTTTGTATGAATTGCACATGTAGCTAGATAGAACCACTTATTTATTGCTCGATGAAAAGTGGCACCTGAACCAAGAATTGACCCCATTTCCATACCCCATCCCCATGTATTAATAATACAATTTTATTGTATTCTAGGTACTAAGAACTCAAGAAGGCAATGAAGCCCAAGTTTGCTTCTTTATCATTCAGCTGTTGTTGTTGAAAGCTGCAGAGTTCCGCAGTAGAGTGCAAGAATTTGTGAAGGAAAACTCTCCTGAACATTGGAAACAATCAAACTGGTAAATAAAATAATGTTTGGACCAAATTATCCAGGTCTGCTTTGTCAGAGCTAAAAACAAACTCAGTAGTAAAGTGTATTTGAAACAAAACTACCCAATGTAAAAGTTTCATTATTTTTTGTGTCACATTTGTGAGAGGGGTGGAGGGAAGGTGAAAAGTCGGTAGATTTATTGTCTTTTTTTTCAAAAATTAAAAACGCTTGCGATTTAGTACAAAAAACATTACGTTTAAAAATAATCTATAACTATACAATTTCATACCAGAAAGGCAGAAAGGTGCTCTTTGTAATCTTATTATAGTGAATGTTTACTTCATTATCCAAAGACAATGGTTATTTTTTCACTGCCTCTGCAGTTATTTTGTTAATCATATGTATCTAATGAGCATGCAACTAGAAACTAGTTTGTGTCTAGTTTCACCAACATTATCATAATAATATCATCTACAATACAATACAATTTTATTTTCAACGCATGTAACTTTAGCCTTATATAAAACAGTTTGTAGAGCCTACTATACGCTGCATCAGATGTCATAAAATAGAAACTAAATTCATCTCCAAAAATAATTCTTAATTTGTATTCAGTTTAACAGTGTAATAAATAATTTATAATTCACATATTTATATTCAATCTGGTCATGATTTATTGTGTTCAACTTTGCAGGCATGAGAAGCACCTGGCGTTCCATCGTAAGTATCCAGAGAAGTTTGCTCCGGAAGGTGTTCTGGAACAGACCGGAGGAGCTTCTTCCCCGTACCAGTCTCTACCTGTGTACTTCGGCAACGTCTGTCTCAGGTTTCTACCTGTGAGTCTTACCTTCAGATAGATCATCATAATCTGTAACACAAATTTAATTTATTAACTTAAGAGCACTTGCCTTTGAATATTCGTAGTACTAATTTTAAATTTAGCAAAATGTTGAATAAATTGAGCTGTACCATGAATGTTTTATTCTTGGTACTAAAAGTGAGATTATAATTTGTTTGTTGGATATATCAAGACTCTAGAGGTGTATTTTTAATTGGCAAACCATCCAAAAGACTAACTTGTTTATAGCGATTTGATAAAAAAAAACCTTTTCTTTTTCCCGTAGCAGAAAATGTTAATACTCCTTTAATGTAATCTTATTTAAATACATAATAAATATAACTTATTATTTGAAATATTTTAGTAAAAATCCAATCGGACAAATTTAAATTTGCTAAGTCTACAGGTTTGCTGTGACAACGGTATTTCTTATTTTTGTTATAATTTTCTTTAATCAATTTCTTCTGGTGTTTATAATTTTTCCAAGTCCAATATTTCATCCTTTATTCAGACTTTACTCTTTTCTTCTTTTGGAATCACTCCCCGCTTGTTACCCCTGGTTTTATTCTAGTCTGTTAATGCTAAGGTATTGTGATATTGTATATTTTTTCTTTAAATAAACTATGAAAAGAAGAAGTATAATAGTTTCTAGTTTATCTTGGAATGTGCTGGCCATTTTCAATTTTTTTGTACTTATGTCGATATTGATATTTAAATTAAACAATCTTTTAGGAGAACTTTTGGTAACGCATTTTGGACTACTCTAATGCATCAATCACTAGTTTTATCAATTTAGATAGGAATGATATTATGATGATTATGAATTTGCTCAAGAATTTGCTATTCATCTTTTCAAGCCGCAGGGTTGATGAAATCACAAAATAAATTTATTTTTTAAAATTTCTTAAATAACTTTTTTATTCCTTTGTTTTGTTGTGTTAAAGGTCTGTGATATAATGATCCACCGCTACCTTGAGCTACCCCCTGTGTCTAAGTCTTTGGAAATACTGTTGGATCACCTGGGATGCCTTTACAAATTCCATGGTAACTATCATTGATTACTCATTCAGTGTGTCTACTGGGCACCGATTTTGCTATAGGACCACTCTTGTCACTAATTTAAATTGAAAGAGTTAAAGTTACAGATTTCGACCAGGAACTAGAAAATATAATAGTTGCAACAAACAAGTTAATTTTTTTCATCCACCAAAATCGGAAGCATTAATGGAGGTGTACTATTTGCATTAAAACAAAAAGAAATGTCAGGGTGGATTAAAAACTTATTTAAGTTTCGTTAGTCATCAAAAGTTTTTGAAATTGTTGATTTCTAAAATTCAAAGAATTTCTCCATTATAACAAATAAACTAGGTATTTCACCAAGAGTTCTTTACAGCCAAAGATTCTTGAAATTTAATCAAACATGTTTATTGTTTATTTTAAAACAAAAATAACAATTCAGTCTCAACCAAAAATCAAAATTATAGAGTTGAAAGGTTTCTCTCATTCGACAGATAGGCCAGTGACGTATCTGTACAACACGCTGCACTATTACGAGCACAACTTGCGGGAGCGGCCGGCACTCAAGCGACGGCTAGTGTCAGCTGTGCTCGGGTCTCTCAAGGACATCAGAGCGCCTGGGTGGGGTCTCAGTGACCCATACACAGCTTACATGGCCGACCCAGGACTCTCATGGGAACCCCACCTCGACTACTACATTCAGGTTGGATTACTGTGTATCAAATCAAAGCGATCGTAAGAAATTCAATGGCATTAACAACATTTCCCCCTATTATTAGCATGAAAACAAGTTTTCAAGATGTTTGGAGTTTAGGAATTTGCAAAGTTTTTCTCTTGTGATTTCCAAGCTTTGGCTCGGTTTGTGAACTAATCTTGTCATGCTTTTGGTACATTATCACCTGAGGGCGGTATTAGATTTTCGATCAATGCTTTGTGAAAACTTAGTTTTTTACTGATACAAAATGTTTAGTCAAATAACAAAAACATCGCGGTTTGGTTGTCCATCGCCAAAAATGAACTTCAAACCAAGGATATTGTATGTTGTTGGGTTAATATACATATTATATTACATCTTGAGGTAGTGATGAGTGTTGTGTGGTGGGGAGGGGGGGAGTTTTGTAATAAAAAGGAGTAGTGATGGGTCGCTACCACTATTTCAATGTCGGTACCGGTATCGGTTCCTAAACAAAATCAATTTTGGGATCGAAGGTATCGGTACCGACATTTCATCATCAATTCTCTGTCCTGGTACTTTTCCTAAAAATCGGTGGGACCAACATTTGATGTTAAGTACCTATCACTAAAAAGGAGTGATTAAATAAGATTGTCCCATACCAATGACGGTAGACAAACATCATAAGTGCACCATACCCAAACTATTGTGTGTGTATATGTATGGTTGATCCTTAGAAATAACGTGTGTAAAACTTGTTAATATAATCCCGAGGTCAAAAAAGATGAGTACCCTTGACACTAAGAATCGCTAAATCAACTTGCTCATAACAAAGCTTCAAAAGCCATTTTAACAGATTTGATATTATCCTAGTAGCCACATTCACCTAAACCAATCAAGTCCGTGTCAAATGAGCTTTAACTAATCTATGGGTAACATAGTCTAAACCTAAACTGTGTCCAATTCACAGTAAATTGGTTTTGCAGACTTAAGCAGATACCTTTGTAACGCTTGCTGCATAAACATGTACAGTTACTTAACAGTATTAGCTATAGTTTAAGGAGAATGCTCTTCTCTAACTTGGTTTTTACTTGAATTGTCTAGCAATACAATTTTCACAACTTCCGGTCTCATAGTAGTCTCACTTCAAGAGTGACTAGTGTATAATGTGTGATATTGTGGCACAGTTGGTCCGTCGGATCGTAGACACCATGGCAGGGACGGCTAGTTTCCCGGCGACAGACTGGCGCTTCAACGAGTTCCCCAACCCAGCGGCTCACGCTCTCTACATGACCTGTGTCGAGCTGATGGCAGTGCCAGTCACACCGGCCACTGTGGGCACTTGTCTACTGGACGTCATTGCTAAAGGGTGAGTCGGTCTCATCGTCTAAAATACTCTGATCGGTGTACCTAGCTAACAAGAGCAAAATATCAAGAGTGTTCAGTTTTTAAATGTCGATTTTCATTCAGCTAGCCAGAAAACTCATGGAGCTAAACAACTTTTTGCTAAGGAATGTGAAATAGACGATTCCCCATTCAATACTCTTTCTGTTTGATTGCCCAGTCGTAATAGCGCAAGAAAAACTGGACTTAAACTCATAGGCCTTGGTTATGTAAAGGAAAAATAATTGGTTAAGTCGTTGAAGGCAAATTAACACAAGTAAATTACGCAAGTGCTGGATGTTTTGTACAACTTGGATCATCTCTGGGTGTTGGCTGAAAGTCATTGATATATTTCATCATTGTTATACAATTTCCTAGGCATAAAAGAGTTAATCTTGTTAGGTACACAGTTATACCCTCATCTCAGATCCAACTATGGATCAACTCTGTTGGTTTGCTGATGGCTGCCCTTCCTGACTCCTATTGGCTGACACTGCACGATCGACTTTTACAGGTGAGCTGTTTAATTTTTTTGCTAAGGTACATTTTAATAGATGTTTGCTTTACAAATGTTGAACCGTAATGCTAAAAATTGTAACTGAATAATTTGTCTACTGAACTCTACTGTTGTTTGCTGACTGATTCCTGAAATATAGTATCAAGTTTCATATTCCTCCCTCTTTTAGCATTTAAATTTTAATAAGATCAAAATTCAATTTATATTTTTTTCAAAATCAAGAGGTAACTTATTAAATGTAAAGAGACTTTAAGAAACATTAAAATGTTACTTGAGTTAAATGTTGCAATCATTTAACTGAAGACAACATCATGATAACAGATGATCATAATGTCACAACAAATGCGTGACATGATCCCGATATTGCCGCGACTGCAGGTTCTGGAATCAATATTGAAATCTGTTACAAAGTATTTAAATTATCAATACTTAAATACCACTGGTGTCAAAGATTTTGAGTTTTTAAGAATGAGAAGTGACCCATCCCAGTTCATGACCAATTTACCACACCTTCATTAATAATAATTTGCTGCAGGTGATATCGAGCCCAGAATTGACCAACTGGCCCTACTCAAACTCCCCCTTCCAGATGTTCAACTTTGACATGACACACAACTGTTTGCTGGAGAATAAGTTCTCCTACACTCTGGCGACGGCACATGCCATGTGGCACCACGCTGGCATCGGCCAGATCGCCACCGTACCTCAGTAAGTCCACATATTGTGTTGTATAAAATAATTCTTAATTAGATGTGTGCTAACCTAAGACTTTTTATATAGAGCCAAGCTCAAGTTGAGTTCATAGAATAAAATAATATTGCGACACAGTCATTTTTGCTTCAATCCACTGAGGTATTTTTTTTTTTTTTTTAAAGAGGTTGGCGGCCTCTTTTAACTTTGCATTTGCCCGCCCACATAGACTAAGCGCCTGTGCGTGGATCGTTTTCAGCAAAGCAAGGAGTGAGCCGGTACAGTACAAAGGTGAACTGTACTGATAAATTTTAGTGGCAGTGACCAGGATCCGAACGCACGACATCGCTGCCTTGGGCCCAAAGTCCGCAACACTACCGTCTGAGCCACTGACTCACTAACCACCTCAAACAGTGCCTCAAATCTAAATGCCTAAGTGTGTGCTAAATGCCTCAAACAGTGTTAATCTATGGCCAGTAGGTTTAATTCAGTTCTTCTGTCTAGTGTTTTAGATATAATCTGTGGAACTATCCCTGACAAAAAGTTGTTGACGACTCAAAATACAGTTAAAAATATACTGATCATAAAAAGTAAAAACTATAAATAACTGACAGTACTTCTTGTAACCACAGACCAGGAAGGTGCAGAGCAAACTCGCATGGGACGACTGTGCGCTTTCAGATCTAGTATGTTGTGCCAGTAATGTACTTTTGACAAGCAAGGAAGAGCCCGATTGGGAAGCACAGGTTTTTCCTCCACCCTGGGGTTAGACTTTGGACTTTGCCCTAGACCAGTCTTAGTGCTGGACACCACTCAATTATACCATAGAGTGTTTCCTCTGTACCTTCCTTCTGTGTGTTTTAACATACATCCTGGGTGTACCATGATTTCTAATGATTCTAATTACCATATCTGAGGGAGCTAAAAGTTGTCTCAAATTCTAGATTATTTGAACTACAGTTAATAGTTACAAATATTCCAGTTGTTCACTATGCTTGATTGGCAGGTTTGTGAAGGAGAAGCTATCAGCAGCCATCAGGACGGAGGAGCAGTTTCTGTTCTTGTGCCATCTTGTCGGTCCGTTCCTGCAGCGGCTCAACACAGAGCGGCCTCGGTCCATCGTGGAGATCACAGCCACCCTGTACCACTTGTTGGACCAGGTGGACAAAAATGTAGCTCACCTGCAGTATATTGACTCCATATGCGACTTGCTGTATCCTTTACAGAGCTCCTCAAGGATCTGTTTTAGTTCCCTAAATTGTATATACCTAGAATATTGTTTTTGCTTAACTGCTGTGAAAATGACTGTTTTCAGTACATGTATTGCGGGGCTAAAGAATATTTCTTTTTATAAATGAGAGGAAGTATCAGCTGGAGTCGAAGTCATCAGCTGTACATTTTTTACAGATATTTTCAAAGAAAATACTTTGGATTAACAATATATTTTTTGTAATAGATCAAATATTTTTGCGTTTATTATCATGTCACATTATATGATTCAGATATTTTATGAGTATATATGGGTTAAAGCATTGGTTGTATTGATAGTCAAAGGTTAGTAAGGCAGGAAGGAAGGAGGTAATTTGTTAATGGGGGCATTGATTCTTGAATTTTCTGCCGCAAACTTACTGGGAGGTCTGGAACTCCCCCTATAGCCAATGTGTCTATTACCTGCTAAAAACCAAACAAATTTTAATTTAATTGTCTGATTAGCATAGTGGTTATGATAGTGCTTTTTTTTAAATTAAAATTTGCTGGTTTGATCCCAAGAGGAAAACGTTTTTGCCCCAGATGCAATTTGTCATTGGGCAATTATTTAACAAAAGATTTATGTTAGATAATAACAATACCAGGGTTATAAAAAAAATCACAAAAGCCAATAGCGTTGAAAGATGTAAAATAAGAACATTGCTTGAATATTTAATCTGCTCAGAAGCTGGTAACAATCATCTAATAGACTATCAATGTTGGTTGCCTATCCGAAGTTCTTTTCTAAATATTTAGGTTGTTTGGTCATCAAATTAATTTTTAAGATTTGATCCTCTTTGGATTAGGTAATCTGACAAATAATGAGAGACTTACGCGGTTTAAAACGGTAATGATTTAAACTGTTGGTACAAACCTAGGGGCAAAGCCACAGACCTGACAAAATAGAAATTTACAATAATTTGTTATACATTTTGCCCAAGATTATTGTAACTACATCCCGGAATTTGAAATACTGTAATATGCTAATACTTAAAAAAATTAAAAATTCTAAGACTCAATTTAGTTTAGTTTATTAAAATATGTCATTTCCTGAGGGTAACAGCAATTTGCTTTATGTTTGGAAATCGCCTTCAGCAGTTGAATAGTCCGGCCTGCACTACATCACTCTAATCACCTTGCTAATAGTGACTGTCAGTTATGGCATAGACGGCGACTTGAAGAACTACTGAGTTCATCGTCAGAGTTCCATTAAGCCCAGGCCCAAATAGCCTTAAAGCCCATCAATATTTACACTTGCAGCACAAAAATATAAATAATTGTATCTTTCTTTCAAAAACCCTAGTGAATATAAAAAAAAAATTAAGACTATTTCCTTAACACAACAACAGATACCATATTAAGTACATGTTTGTTGGTGACCTGATGAGAGCCGACATAGAGGGAATCATCAGAAGACTTCGGCCAGCACTGCAGATGAGGCTTCGGTTCATCGCTCATCTGAACGTCGATGAGATCACAGAGAACAAAGCCGAGACACCGACAAGATGAAAGAACTAAGCAATTGTTCCCTGTAATGATTCTACAGACAGAATCTGGAACGATATGTGGTCGTTTTCGGTAAAAGATTGGTGTACACCAATCTGATATAAACTAAATACCTCGGTACTTTTTATTTATATCTATAAACATCGTTACGTACCTAAATAAAAAAAATAAATAAATCGGGAAGTCATGTCAATAGTTGATCAATAATCATACTTTCAAATGTTAAGTTCTTGTTTGCAAGAACTGGATTATAAGTGTGAGTTGGCCACCCAAAAGGATAATGACAGAATTGTATTTGGAAGTACAAATAGTTTCCATTTCTTCTAATTTAAGAGGTGCTATATTTTGAAATTGGCCATGACAATTGATGTTAGGTTAAACAATATTTTTGTTTTCCATCAGTGTGTACATTTAAAAAAAATTGTTGATTTGTTAGTATTATTTTGCTTTGCATTTACAAATGTGGTTAGATAAATAATAATAAAAAAAATGACTGTTCACAACCTAGTGGAGTTATAATTTGAAGACTGCGGGTATGGGTATTTTACTGTTTTATATCTAATGGTTTTGAAATAAAATAATATTAGATTTTATCAAAGGTAGGGTCAAGGATTATTATAGTTTTGCTTTTTGTTCAACCTTCCATGTACTCCATATCTAGTACAGTATTTTTAATTATTCTTAATTGTTAAAAATGGATGTTAAAAATAAGCAAGCCCCAGCCCCATACACTAAGTTTAGACTGAATATATTTTGAATTATTCTAACCGGTTTTTTTCTATGAGATTATCAGTTATTGATATTAGTTGTTGGCATACAGTAGTTAGATTGTGATTATTTTAGTTCTCTCTAGGATCACTATAAAAAAGACTTTGTACTGTATTTTTAATTTTAAGTGTTTAATTTAGTGTAAAAAACTATTCATAAATCTTCAATTAAAAATGTTTACTGTTTATTTATTTTGTGATTAAAATCTTTCAAATACAACTTTTTAAAAGCAGACAACTTTAAAAATAATATGTTTAAACTAATTTATTTTAGACCACTTTGATTTTTTAAGTGAAAAATCACTATGGATGTTTTTTGTACAAATTATTTACTTGCTGTGCAAACCTTTATACTCATAGTTTTATTTTGAAGTGCATGACATGTTTTTTAACCGTCAACCTTAAAGTTAACCTAAACATCAATGAAGACTTCATTCCATTTTCTTAATTGATGATTTCCTTTCTGACTATTTTACTGTAAATATTAGCATTAAAATATGATTAATGAAGGATGTTAATAATATATCTACAGGAAATGTAGCTTTTATTTATTATAAATAAATTGTTAAAGCCTTTATTTGTTGTTTAATATTCCACTTATTGTCACATATTGTAGTAGAATATCACTGCACTTAGCACTTATCCTAAACTCGGCTTGTTCGTCTGCTCTTGTAGGACCAATGTTGATCACCCCTATTTCCTTGTCTTGTTCTTTTGCACGTAATATTATCCTATAGCCAGAATATGTAGAGAGAGAAGATCCCAAGACTAAAATTGCGTCACATTTGTCCACCTCATTGTTGATTTCGTCGACTCTATTTTTCGGAACATTGTCTCCAAAAAATATTATATCTGGTTTCAAAATCCCTCCGCATTTAGGACAAGATGGTGTTTTGAAATCTTCCACAAATTCCTGAAAAACATGCCAAGGGTTGATAAATATGTTATTACATTGCCTAAGTAGTTACTGGTTAGTAGCCTATTTTAACCATTTTAAACTACATGTGAAACTATGCTTGCTGTAATATTTATGAACTACTTTTTGAAACCTAAGTGAACAGTTGTGGTTTTCTAAAACGACCAGCCTACTAATTTTAAGGGATCATTTAGGTCCTTATCAGCAGCTTTACCCAAATTGTCATACAATAGCCCTTTAAATACCGTCCATCTCAATCAAAGTACAAAGATTTGGCATTGTTTCTATGATCAATAGTATAGCCAAAAAACAAACCTATGTATGAACTTATGTTCAACAAAATACACTGTACTATTTAATTTTTTTCATGGAATACTGTCATGTCAATACTGTAAATCTATCCAATTCTAAGCTATAATCTAACTATGTCCCACACTTCACACATCCAGTGGAACAGTCGTACCTGTACCATTGAGTTTGAGCCCATCATCCAAGATATACTATGGTGAATTCCCAATGCTAAGCTCAGGTAAAACAAACTGTGGAAAATATAGTAATTAAGAAAGAGTATGATAGTGAATTAAACATGAAACCTCTCTTACTTGGGGAAGTTCAATGTCTCCATCCGGCCTGATTGATTGTGGGGCTATTACTATTTCCTGATTACTGTCCGACAAAACCTGTTGAAAATTGTGCCTATCTATAGAATAATCACAACTCAAACATATTACTTTAAAAGCTGTCCCATGCAGTTCGATCACTTCAGTACTTCCAGCTTTGCCATGTAAGTTATCTACATTTTGGGTTATTATTCTCTGCACTTTTTCAACATCTTCTAATTTTTTCAATATTATATGATTGTTATTAGGTTCAACTGAGGAAAAGTTTGGCCAGCCAACAAAATTCCTTGCCCAATATCGCTTCCTAACATTGGGATACTTAAGAAACTCTTGATACTGGACAGGTTTTGTGCTGCTTCGGGCAAAAAGACCGACTCCTTCTGAGCGGTAGTCGGGAATGCCGCTTTCTGTCGACACGCCAGCACCGGTTATCACTAGAATTCTTCGGTTCCTTGTGAAGAAGTTGTCGATGATAGAAAGTTGATCTCTAGTTACAGGCTGGTGTTTGGGAACAAAGTCTACCCTTCTAACCCTCCCAGAGTGATGATTATTGATTTGATTGGTTAAGTTCTGAAACAAAAACATGGCAATGTAAGAATATTTTGAAAACTTAACAAGTAAAAGTGGCTTGATAAAAGTAAAAATATTTAAAACAAGTTTTAGTGTAAATTAGAGTTATTTGTGCGTAGGATCATCCTGTGGATGATAGGCTAAGTACATAAAAAAATTTGAAAATTAATTTCTGGAAATGAATCAGCATGAGTTTTTTTAGTCAGCATGAATGGTATTTTAGAAGACTAAAATTGATGGTAAGAACCTGATTGAATACCAAATTGTACTTGGAATTTTTTCTGGATTTTTCTTTAACTATGGTGTATAATAGGGAGCTGTCATAAAATCACTCAGGAAAACCATAGCTGGTGAGTCACCAGTGGTGACCTCCTAATACAGCTTGACCATTCCTATGGAACAAAGCCAGATTTCGTTGCCGACTTGCAATCGATACTTGATGCAAACGCCTCAGTCCGAGTTATAGAGCCAAAGTTGACGTTGGAAGTGAAGGGCCTCGACGAACTCATGACCGAGGAAGAGGTGTCCACTGCAGCCAAGTCTGTCCTCAGCGAATCCGCTGAGATGAAGACCTTCGTCTCGAAAACTAATGCTCGAGGGCAGAAAATGGTAATACTGACGTTGGGAGCTAGAAAAGGGGAAAAACTCCTAGCTAGACACCTTAAGGTTGGTTGGATGAGATGTTAGGTCCATGAGAAGCTCGTAGCCTCAAGGTGCTTCAAATGCCTGGGTTTCGGCTACATAGCCAATCGCTGCAAAGGTCCAGACATTAGATGTGCTACAAGTACAGTGGCATGCTGCGGGATGAAGCCGTTGTGGTGAGTGTAAGCAAGCACTGCAGAAAGTCCGCCAATCCACAAAGAAATTATCCGTTCCCTTCAGCTTAACATGCAAAGGGGCAAAACAGCTGACAGTCTGCTGTACCACTTTGCAACTGAACAAGGCGAAATTGCTACTGAGTGAGCAGTATCAAGACCGTCGCTCTCCCCAATTGTTCCCTGATAATTCCAGCACAGCGGCTATCTGGGTCCTTGATCCCAGGAAGGTACTGATCTTGATTTCCGGCGCGGGCAACGGTTTCATATGGATGCGGAGTAGAGGTCTAATTTTTTTCTCCTGTTACCTCACACCCAACCAGCCCATTGCAGAGTACTGCCAGATAGTCGACTCTCTACAGGACGAGATCCTGAACATAGAGGGTGAGGTGATTGTTTGCGGAGATTTCAACGCTAGGGTGGTGGAAAGGGTCTGGACCCCAAACAAACACTTGGGGGCGGAATGTTTTACAGATGGCAGCCAGGCTAGGTCTCCATATCCTTAACGTTTCCACCCTCCGTCGCTGGAGTATGGAGATCCCTGGCATCCGAAGCCCTAGCCCACCGGATCACAGACTGGAGAGTCTCTGAGGATTACTCTGCAATCGAGTGCAGGCACTCCTATGCCAACTCAGGGTGTCCGTCTTGACATTGGAATCTCGGTCTTCTTTGCCAGGCAACTTTTCAAGGTTGCATTGAAAATTAAACGATCGAGTAAATTGGAAGTGCCGAATTTTGTGCCTCGTTGATATTGTGTCTTATTTCTTCGGTGTGTGACCGTTCCATGCCCAGGATTTCCGTCCGTCACGAAGCCCGTGGACACCCGCTTACTGGTGGACACCCGAGATGGCGGAACCCCGGAGAATATGCCTTAGGCTTCGATGAGCAGGGCAGCGAGCCAGAAACCAGCCTGAAGCTAATGCCAGATCTGCAGAGCAAAAGGCCGCTATGCATGATCTCTACGCGGTGTCATCAACTAGAGTAGGTCAGGTGCTGGAAGCAAATGTGTCATTATGTCGACAACAACCCTTGGGGGATGGGCTACAAGATTGTAGCCCATCTCATGCACCTCGAGTAATGTGTTTGATTGTAAAACACAGGATCATGGGCAAGTACTACAGGTATTAAACCTTTTATTAGTAAACAATCTTAGTCTAAAATTTTGATTTATTTGTTACTATGGTTATTAAAATTAACTCTCACCTTAGAAGAGCATATTTCTCGAGCTAGATTTAGCTGAGCATATATCCCGAAACATAATGAAAAACTATTAAATATGTTAACTTTCAAATGAACCCACTGATAACCTAAGTATCCTGACTTATGTAACTTATTAAACAACATGCCTAAAACAAAAGTTAATAAATCTAGTAAGATGGTAAATTTTTTTAAACAGGCTATTATGTTCACTCTATTAACACTACAAATTTGAATTTATAAAATAAGCTACGGCTAGTACGGTTACAAATCCCATGGTTGATATGATCGAATTCTTTTGTTATGACTTTTTAGGTTTGACTAGTGACTAGCAGTAGACACAATTTCTGCAGACGACATAAGTCTACGGCAGTGTTGTAGCAGTGATAACTCCAATACCAAAACAAAATTATTATTTTATAGTTTCAGTAATGCCAAATCTACCAACGCAAATTTTATAACCAGGCCTTTTAAGTTACTGAGTATCAAAGATTAAATATGCACTTCTTCAGAAGAGTGAATTTTATTAGACGCTATATAAAATGCAAACTGAAATTAATATCCCCTTTTGCATACTATATCATTGCGTCCTCAAAACAAGATGTATCTGAGTAAGGCACTACAAGATTTCTTTCAATTAACTAAACCATAGACTAACCAACACAAGACTAAACGGACATGAGGAAAGAGGGTTAACAACAAGTAAATATGACCTAAATAATGTCTGAACTTTATTTAGGCTAATCAGTAAATCCGGTTTTGATTTAACATAGTATGTTATGGTCCATACAATTTTGATAGTTTTTTTTCATTTTTTAGAATTTTTTATTTTTAATGGGGATTTTCCCATAAAACTCCATACAATAACGGAAAAATAGGATTTTCCCAAAAATGGCCCGAACAATTTTGATAAAAATTTAGTATGTTATAGTCCTTTATATTCTGAACAAAATGGTACGAATCCCATTTCTTTAAAAATTACGGTTCAAAAGTTATCGTGAATTATGTTATTTTCCCATAAAAACCCATAAAATAACGGAAAATCGGATTTTTCAAAAATTGGCTCGAACGATTTTGATAAAAATTTAGTAGCCTATGTCCTTTAAATTCTGAAGAAAATTGTACAAATCCCATTTCCGTATATTTACTCTCACCGCTTACACATGATAAAGGTTGTTGACAAACTTATGGGAGAAAGTACATGTCAGAATGCTGACACCGTTTATTTATTTATTTACAGTATGTGACCAAAGATCAGAGACCTTGTTTTTCTTTTTTCAGTTAACAGTTTGCTATATCCATCATGGATCCATCAGCTGTTTGTGTATTCGGCAAGGCAAGGTGCTCACGCAATCGGTCGCAATTTCCAGCAGACGGCTTCGAATAATCAAATCAAATCTCGGATCTTCAGCACTGCACTGCAGAAACTTTTAAAAAGTCACTCACTACTAACTCTTAGTTTTGAGTATTTATTGTCTTTAGTGAATTATGAGTGTAAATTTCAAATCTGAGGAAGAAGCCAAGGAATATGTAAAAAATCTTGGAATAGAGTATAGATTTGGATGTTTTAAAGAAAAGAAGACGGAAGGTAAGACTTTCCTAAATTAAGTTGAGCTAGGCTACCTAACTATTTTTCTAATATAGACTGGTAAATTACTAACTAATTCGGGACCAAACTGTGAGATCATACCTTGATTAACAACTTCCGTTATAGTCCTAAGGCATAGTTGACTAATAATTCTAAATTTTCTAGCCCAAAGTTATGTAACTCCCAGAGTAGATGATTTATTATACAGTTTTGACCAACCAGCCCAAAGCCAGGTAATTGTTGCCCTGACAATTAATTGTTTCTTTAAGTTGGGATCAAAGTAAGTTTACTCAAATGTATAGTGTCCATACAGATATAAAGGTAGGCCTACTTCCCTGTTAAAGGGGACATTCATTATTATCGATGATATATCGATATTAACATATTGAAACATATCAGCTGACAACTAAGATAAATAAATATTGTTCAGAATCCACAAACAAAAATTAAAAAAAAATATTTAAATAAAACTGTTCTAAACTAACCTAAAAAAACTAACCAAACTTGCTGTAACATTTAAAAACTCCATTCAATATTCTCCACTTGCCTTTTCTGTTATCAAACAGAATTTTTAAATGGTACAGCAAGTTTGGTTGGTTATGTTAGGTTAGCTTAGAACAGATTCATTTCTTTCCATATAATAGACTATATTTTAGCCTAAATATCAGCTGTCAATTTGTAATGTATCGTAAAGAAAAAAAAACATTGATAATAATGAATGTCCCTTTAACAGGAAAGTACCGATATGAACAATCTTTTGCTAGCCTATTTAATGACACATCTTTGTTGGATTTATGTTTGAAGTTCCGACATTTTGTAATGCAGTGCGCTGCGGCGGTTAAGTTAGTTTGGGTTATCATAAATATGTTTGTAGAACTTTCCTCGTTTCATTATGAATCAAACAATACCAGATGCTCAGATACTTTCGCTCACCACATCCCATCCAAGTAGGCCAAGGTGAGGTCATTGACCGTGGAGCGAGCGCATCATCATAATTACGCGTTGCCTGTATGGTGGAATTAGTGGTTATTAGTGTGGCATAGTGGTGGGAATCACCGAATGAAAATAACCGAATCAATCGGTTATTAATGCTGAATAGACTAATTTGGTTATTTTATCCTGGTTCGGTTAAATTAGTCTTACCGAGCGATTCGGTGATTTAGTTTGTCACATCATCAGGAAACTAAAATTTATTCGGCGATTTGTTCGACTAAAAATCACCGATTGATGCTAAAAGACTAAATGCCATTCAGTTTCCCATAAGATAAAAATTAGTTGTGTTTTGTGACAGTGAATAATGACTAAAATTGATTTGGTGATTCATTCAACTAAAAATAACCGGTTGACGCAAAAAATAACTGATTGATTATTCGGTCATGGAAACCATTCGGTTATCCCATCACTAGTGTGGCAGCTACAGGTGGCGACGCATTCAACTCAATAACACTCGCCGACATTGCTGCCTTCTGGGAGGCAGAACTCAAAGGCCACTAATCGTAATCATGTCAAATTTTGCCAGTAAGTTAATTAAAGTATGTTATTTCCATTTATGATAATCCAACCTAACATAACTGCCGCAGCGTGCTGTATAAGGGTGGCCTCCGGATAATACCAATGTACCAATCCACTGGCTGAACTGAAACTTTGTAATTGTTTCTTTAAATACCTATTTACAAAATCTTTTAGAAAATCTGTAGGCCTAAATTAGTCTTTTTCACGTGCCATTTTAACTTCTAAACAATAGTTTAAAATTATTTTTGCTCCACCCACTGCAAGCTCTGATATATTAAGTGCACAACAAGCACACAATCATTGGAAACAAATTAGTTTTATTTATTTATTTATTTCCTCTCAACAGTAACACCATTTTACAGCAAATACATTATGTTGACATGTTAGTTTCTAAAAGATCACAAAAATACTTAAGCAACAGTAACTATAACAATTAATATAACGGCAAATATTTACTGTATTTACATTGGGATATGATGTAATTTTTATATGTCTACTTACAATATTTTTAACGCTGAATCCAAAAATGCAATCAGTTTTTGTCAGAGAGATTCCTAAATTGCCGTAGTGGCCGTAAAACGAAGGTTAGGATTACGAATCTAAGGATAATTGAGCGGTATTGAAGGTAATGGTAATATGGCGTGGTCTGGACTGGACGGGTCCGTTCTGAGTGAGGAGTGAGGAGGACTGAGTGAGAAGAGCAAACAACTGTTTATACTTGATCTAATGTGGAATGAAATCAAATCAATTCGTTTTGATTTTTGAAACCAAATAATCAGTTCTTATTTAGGCATGTGAGGAAGGTAGGTCGGGTTTTATGCGGATTCGTGACTGTATTAAGTCCTTCGAAGTGAGGTTAGATTAGGTAAGTTAAAAGTTAGGTTAAAATGAACCGACTCATTAATTTATGCAACTTCCAGACTGTTTTGCACAATTGAAATAGTGGGTGAAACACAATGAAATAACGATATCAAAAATGCGCAAGCTTGCCAAATTAATTAAGTGACCAATTAATTAAGTTGGTGTGGATCCCAAGGTCCTTTACCTTATGTTGTTCGTCTCTAATGAATTTCCTCAGGTGAAAGCCTTTTTAAATGTTTAGCCACCATCTTGAATTGACTGGGTGAGTCACAGAGACTAGTACTAGCACACAGCTGTAAGCTATGAGAAATGTGTTTCATAATTGGCTTCTGAGTAGTGGCCAGATAAGTAAGGACCTGTTTAACCAAACCAGCATATTTGTAGCATGTACACCATACTGTCCTTTTATCTTTATTAAGAACTTATGAAGTAGGCCTATAGACCATAGCCAATAGGCCAAAGTAGTTGCACCATAGCCAATATAGTTTTAATCTTCATTTGGTTTCATATGCTGCTGATTGCTTTGTCTTAACTCAACCCCTATTAAACCTCAAAACTAATTTGGATATTTTCAGTTTGTCATCTACTGGGTGATTATCTTGAAGCTGTTGATAGAAATTATGAAAAAGCTTGGAAAGTATACAAAGACAACTGTGACACATCAAACCATCCAAGGAGCTGTTTAAAATGTGGTAATTATGTGGCTATGGGAAAAGGAGGTCAAAAGGAGGACAAAGTTCAAGTGAGTATTCAAGGCCTATTCAATTACTGATAAGTACATCATATTATATACGAGGGTAATTTTTAAAGTAAGAACCGTTTTTAATTAGCCTAGAGGCCTATTGAATCTTTCAACGTGCTATGTACTATGAAAAGAAAGTTGATTTAGCCTATGTTTTAATACATATTTTTATTCTTTACCAAATTATTGTAAGTTAGCTTTTCAGTGAAACAAAACAAAACAAATTAATGTAAACAAAGTCATCTATTCTATATATAATTCAGTTTTGAAAATCTTTGTACAACTAAATCTAGAGTTATACTGGACCGATTTTATTAAATAATGGGTCGTTGGAAAGCTCAAGTCGTGTAGATTTGCAAATAATTATGAAAGTTTCCATCTATTCTATATATAATTCAGTTTTGAAAATCTTTGTACAACTAAATCTAGAGTTATACTGGACCGATTTTATTAAATAATGGGTCGTTGGAAAGCTCAAGTCGTGTAGATTTGCAAATAATTATGAAAGTTTGTTTTTGTTATGATTTATGGTGAAAATCTTTAAAAAAACATGTTTTCCATAAGAAATACATTGAAAACGGTGTTTTTCACACTTTTTAATTGGGTGCGACTTTTTGCGGCCTTTTTTGAGTGTTTCCAAGAAGTGTATGGTATCAATTTGTAGGAAATTTTATTCTCTTTCAGAATATCACCTTCCACTTTAGTCGATTTCCTCACCATTTAAAAGTTATTTGCAAAAAAGCTAGGCAACCTCCGAATTTATAGTAAAGAGAAAATACTGAGTTAGGGATATTTTTGTTAAACTTTGTACAACTAAATCTAGACTTCTACTGGACCGATTTTGTTAATTAATGGGTCATTGGAAAGCCCAACTCATGTAGATTTGCAAATAATTATGAAAGTGTGATTTTATTATATCTTTGTGGTAAAAAAGTAAAATTAACAAAAATACATTAAAAACTGCTTTTTCAAGTTTCTGTTTTCAAGTTTCTATTTGTAGCCAGCTTTTGGCTGCCTTTATTAAGCATTTACAAGAAATGCATAATAGTTGTTTGTAGTAAATTTTATTCTCTTTCAGAATATCCCATCCACGTTGGTCGATTTCCTCACCATTTAAAAGTTATTGGCAATAATCTAAGTGATCTCCAAATTTATAGTAGTGAGAAAATACTGAATTAGATATATTTTTGTTAAGCTTTGTACAACTAAATCTAGACTTCTACCGGACCAATTTTGTTACTTAATGGGTCGTTGGAAAGCCTAATTTGTGTAGATTTGCAAATAATTATGAAAGTTTGATTTTATTAGATATTTGAGGTGAAAAAATAAAAATAAACAATAATACATTTAAAACTCATTTTTTCCAAGTCTATATTTCCAAGTTTATATTTGTAGCCAACTTTAGGCTGCCTTTATTGAGTATTTTCAAAAACACATATTAGTAATTTGTAGGAAATTTTATTCTCTTTCAGAATATCACCTTCCACTTTGGTCGATTTCCTCACCGTTTCAAAGTTATTTGCAAAAACGTTAAACAACCTCCCAATTTATAGTGGTGAGAAAATACTGAATTAGAGATGTTGTTGTTAAACTTTGTACAATTAAATCTACAGTTCTACTGAACCGATTTAATTAAATAATAGGTCATTGGAAAGCCTAATTTGTGTAGATTTGCAAATAATCATAAAAGTTTGATTTTTTAAAAGATTTACTAGGTTAAACCCGTCATAGTCGACAGTTACTGTTGAGGTTGCAAGCAAGATCGTTTGACTATAAATCAATGATAAATAACTACATTTTTTGAACAATTTGTGTTGTACGTCATTTAGCTGTGTGCTTTAGGTACGTCCGATTTTAATAATCTATAAATCAAATGGATGCTGGTATTTCACAGAAGGTTCTTAGGTCAAAACAAATAGAATAACGTAATTAGAATTAAGTAAATATATCTAAAACTAAATTCCATATCCAAGATATAATCAAATTTATATTTTCTGATTGAGCGATACAGTATCTTAAACTTAACTGTTTAAAACTATCAATATCTCAAGTGAAAGCCTATGAAGTATTTTAAGACCAAGACATATTAAAATAACTCAAATAAAAATAGAGTTACGTATCATTGATTGCAGATAAGTACTAAAACGATTGTAATTATTGTTGATTTGTGATTCAGCAGTGTGTTTTAGGTAGTCCGATCTTAATAATCAATAGCTCAAATGAAAGCTGGTATTTCACTAAAGGTTTTTAAACCAAAACATATAGGGGTAACATATAGAACTGCTGGAATACAACTTTAATTAAAGTGAAAAATTAAAATAATAAAATTTAAATTCTTTCAAAATATACGTCAAAATGAATGCCGATGCTTTATGGAAAATCTGTGGTACGTCCATACCTTTAGTTTAAGGCCAAAATAATGAAAATCGGTTGGGTAAAAGAGCTAACCCGACTCGGAAAAGAAAAACTAATAATTGTTATAGATGGCAATAATTGGTTTACCAGTATGCATAATATAATTATCTAATGTTATGTGCTTAATCTGTACCATTAATATTAGTGAGTAAAGTTGTGTATGGATTTCATAACCATTATTTTACTAGAGACCGTTGTATTTAACCACAACGGGCACTGTTGCTAGTATGATAAATAAAAGAAATTAGGAAACAGTTGGTTGAACACAGCACCTCTCCCCTAAGTTTTAGAATCACATATTCATTCTTGTAACCGGTTGTTTTTTCCTTGAGCTTCTTCTTAAAGCAGGGTTTGAGGCTTGACTGTTTGGTAGAGGAGCTAGAGGTTGGTTAAAGCGACCTTCATCTTCAGTATGGTTGTTGATCACATGATCATTTGCTCCCTGAAGTTCTTAATCTTGAATTGTAGGCCCTAGAGGAAGTTTGATATTAATAAAGTAGTCTCTGTCGTCCTTCTCACCGCTTGAATTTGAACCGACCGATCTTATTTGATAAATGTGTCTCCACATAGGTGTCTTAATAGACGTGGAATTTCCAGATTCAATATTATAGTGGCACGTGCCCAGTTTTTGTAGAATCCTTCCAAATCTCCACTTTTGTGGCGTTCTGTGGATTCTAAAAGATTGTGCAAGTATTTGAAGAGTTAAGAAGTGTCAAATCAAGCCTTCACCTCAACGGTCTGCCGATGAAAAGATGAGCAGGTGTTAACCCTGTAGTTGCATGAGGTGTTCTCCTATATACCATGAGAAATCTGGCAACCTTTTGGTTCAGGGTACCAGGTTCATCTTTCATAGACCTAAGGGATTGTTTTAAGGTCTGAACATACCTTTTGACCTGCCCATTGGTAGCCGGATGATATGGAGCAGAACGTTTATGGCATATGCCATTCAGTTGTAAGAAGTTTTTAAATTCTTGAGAAGTATATTGTGGACCGTTGTCTGAAACCAAGATATGTGGAATGCCAAATTGCTGAAGAAAGTTTGCAGTTGTAGAATTCATTGGAATAACTTCTGGCCATTTACTGTACGCATCCACAATAATTAAAAAGTAGCTGTTCATAAATGGTCCAGCGAAGTCAACGTGAATTCTCTCCAAAGGTTTTTCAGGAGCAGACCATGGATTTACAGGTACTTTGGTTGGATCATTACGATGTTCTTGACAATTTTTGCAATTTCGAACCAATGTTTCGATATCAGGGTCAATATTTTTCCACCAGACATAGGAGCGAGTTAAAGCTTTCATCCGAACCATACCTATATGTGCTTCATGAAGTTCTTGAAGAATTTTGTTTCTTAATAATTTTGGTATTACAACTCTATGTCCTTTAAATAAGCACCCCATTTGATAGCTCCATTCTGATTCAGTGTCTCTGAACTCACTTGAATGGTTTAAGCTTTCCTTCATTAAGAGCTTCATAGATGTCTGACAGTTCCTGATCTTTTTGAGTTTCTTCTGATATTAGTTTGCTTGAAACGGGAAGGGTTTGGAGTTATTGTATTTCAAAAACATCAACGTTGTCTATTTGGTTATTTGAAGGTAAACGGGATAAGGCATCTGCGTTGGCATTTTCATCAGTAGATTTGTATTTGATGTCGAAATTAAAGGCTTTGGAGGAAAACAGCATAATTTTATAATCTAGTGGCTGCTAGAATTGGTATACCTTTTTTTCTCACCAAATTTATATGTCAATGGTTTGTGGTTGGTGAAAAGAGTAAAGTGATGGCCATACAGGAAGTAATAAACACGTTTTACAGCAAAGTAGATGGCTAATGCTTCTTTCATTATGACACTGTACTTCATTTCCGAGGAGTTTAATGTTTGTGATGCCATTGCAATAGGTCTTTCAGACCCATCCGGATAAACATGTGAAAGAACGGCTGAGATGCCATGCTGGCTTGCATCTGTAGCTAAGATGAGTGGTAAGTTGGGACCAAAATGAGTAAGAAATATGTCTGATTTCATTTCCTCTTTAATGTTTTGGAATGTTCTTTCACAGTCCTCAGACCAAAAGAATTTTGTAGATGACTCTGTGAGATTTATAAGAGGATATAATTTCTCACTTATGTTTGGAATGAACCTTCTGTAGTAATTAATCAGACAAAAGACGTGTCTGACTTCATGTATGTTTGAAGGGCGAGGCAAATGGTCAATAGCTTCAGTTAGTTTTTGAGTTTTGTATATCCCTTTACAGCTAGCTCCAGTGCTTTGTCCATACTGTAGTTGAGACCGATTCGCTGATCAATTTGGCTTGAATCACTTCATTTCTCAATCCTTGTATGAACTGATTTCGTAATTCTGTGTTGAGAAAGTTGCCAAAGTTGCAGTATCTTGACAATCCTTTCAATTCCGTTGCAAAGTGCTGTATGTCTTCACCTTCCTGTTGACGTCTATTGTGGAATTTGAAAGCTTCTGCTAGGTACTTCGTTTGGGGGTTAATTCTTTATATGAAAACTCCGTAAGCAATTTAGGTTGTAACAAATCTCTAAGTGTTCCATAAGTTTTCTTTCCAATAACATGCAACAGTGTTATTGTCTTGTTTTCCTCAGAAATATTGTTGAATACAAACACTATTTCTAGTCTTTCTAGGTAACTGTTCCATGTCTCTTCATTATCATCAAAGGGTTCAAAAATAAAGTTCCTCGTCGCCATCCGCTGTGTACTATGAAAAGAAAGTTGATTTATGTTTTAATACATATTTTTATTCTGTACCAAATTATTATTGTAAGTTAGCTTTTTCAGTGAAACAAAACAAAACAAATTAGTGTAAACAAAGTCATATGATAAATAAAAGAAATTAGGAAACAGTTGTAGTCCAGTCAAGGAATGAGGTGTAGAGTGCGTGAGCAGGTAACTAAGCGATTCCTTCAGAAACTTGTTCAGGGGGCTTAGGGTGTTAACATACCAAAAGTCCTGACTCCTAGGTGGTAAGCCAGGGGGTGGAGGGGGGAAAAAGGGGGGGGAGAAAGGTTCGCATTTTGGGTTTTTTGATTATATCTCGAAAACTATCAACTTTTTGTATACTTTAGTAAATTATAATATTGAAGAAGATTAAATTTTCTACAAGAAAAGTATATAATGTGTTTATTTTGGTTCAACAGATTACGAGTTATAACTTATTTAATTGATATCTTATTAAAATACTCCTTCCATAAGAAATACATGTAAATTAGTATGCGAAATGGGGCGAATCCTATCCGCCTAAAGGAAATATAACTGATATTCTGGAAATCTTGACAAAATTTCCAGTAATTTGACACTTTAATCATTAAAATTGATCCAAAATTAAGGTGAGGGCGAGGTAACAAAATGTCGAGTTTTGGTGTTTTTTTATTGGAAATATAAAAAAAACCTTAAATCATCCCATTTTTAAACGCTCACCCTCGCTTTAATTTTTGACAAAATTTCATGATTTAAGTGTCAAATTACTGGAAATTTTGTCAAGATTTCCAGAATATCAGTTATATTTCCTTTGGGCGGATAGGATTCGCCCCATTTCGCATACTAATTTACATGTATTTCTTATGGAAGGAGTATTTTAATAAGATATCAATTAAATAAGTTATAACTCGTAATCTGTTGAACCAAAATAAACACATTATATACTTTTCTTGTAGAAAATTCAATCTTCTTCAATTTTATAATTTACTATAGTATACAAAAAGTTGATAGTTTTCAAGATATAATCAAAAAACCCAAAATGTGTACCTTTTTCCCCCCCTTTTGCCCCCCTCCACCCCCTGGCTCACCACCTAGGAGTCAGGACTTTTGGTATGTTAACACCCTAAGCCCCCTGAACAAGTTTCTGAAGGAATCGCTTAGTTACCTGCTCACGCACTCTACACCTACTTTTGGATCATTCATTGACTGGACTATTGGTTGAACACAGCACATCGCATTTGAGATAAGGTGAACGATACGTTTTTTTATTACGAAAAAACATGTCCGATGTTGACATTCATCGACAGATAAAGAAAGGTTATGGGCCTAATGCAACAAACTCAAAAAGGGTAAAGCGCGAATATGAGTACCATAAGGAGTGTAAAAATGGCTGTGAAGACCTTTTTCCTTCAGGGTCTTCTGTGAGCAGTCTGGGTAGGGTATCCGCCAAAAACACAATTCCTTCCGAAATGAATATTATTACAGCAATTTTAAAACTCCCTAGCCCATTTCTACACCTAACCCTCTTTCATTGCATTAGGATTGTAAACTTTAGTCATCTGGCAATGAATGTTAGCATCAGCTATATGTTTCTTGTGGTTAAAAACGTTTCACTGACCTAATATCTCACGTGGCGGGAAATTCAATAATACTTAGAACTTAAAACACACAGTGAAGTGTAGGCCTACACGTCAGCTAGAGAGCTACAAATGTGTCATTCTGTTCACAAAGATGCAAGTAAACCACAAAGAGCCTCGTAGCAGTGGCTGTAGTTGCTTGTGGTTATGCTTAGTGGATCATCCTCCTACATTCAGAATTATATGTGATATTTCCATGAATTTATTTTTTTACTTGTTTGTTAAAATCCAACATTTGGCCCATAGTAGAATGTTAGAAATAAATACTTGGCTCTGTTTATGACATTCATAACTTATGACATGAATATCGATGGATCCATGGCTGCTGGCTTTATAAACAAGAAAGCCAACAAGAAAGTGTAAACCTCATTTACAACACATGGTATACTCTAGGTAATGTTTTTAAAAAATTAATGCGGTTTTAAAGAATTGTTTTCAATTAATAATAATTATTATTATTTATTTCCAAAAAATACAAATTTACAAAACAAATACAATTCCAAGCCACAAAAGCCAATATGGCTTGTCTGCAGCAATTATTCTAATTTTGTTATTTCACAGTGCTTTTTTTACAATCAGTCTTTGTTACACAATCAGTCTTTTGTTTCCCTTGTTTCCCTTGTTTTTCTGTAAGAATTCAATAATATACCAAACCAATCATAGAATTTAAAGTAGTCAGATTTTAACAATTATTAATAAACAATGAATTAAGTAACAGTAATAAACGAATTTAAAACTATTAAAAAAGTAACAATAATAAACATTTGGAACATTGAACAGTGAATAATCTATTAAAAAAGTAACAATAATAAACATTTGGAACAGTGAACAACAATGATAAAATATGAATTAAGTGTTGAAGATTGTCAAACTGATAGAATTTCTCTCTAAAACAACTGTGGGCATTTCTTTTACCTTGTGTGTTTTCTACGCCATGGCATTTTTATGTTTTGAAAGGGAACAGTCCATACCCTAGTCTTGTATAGTATTGTATGTATGTCCTTGTATAGTCTTGACGAGTTGTCAAATGATCCTTTGATGCCAGGTTGAGAAACAGACACGCTTACCACAGCCTAAGTTTTAAAGTTTTAAGTTTTATGATATTTTGTAAAGCAAGTTTTGTATATAATAATTTTGTAAATATTAGTATAACGACGCAATCTATCCGATATACTTCGGTCAAAGATTAAGGCAACAAGTATTCAAGTATTCAAGTAAGTATTCTTGTTCCAAAAGTTGTTTTGTCGACCTTTTTGTTCGATACCATCATTAATTCAAACTCCAATGTCAAAGCATGTGGTCTGGAAAGTATCTCACTAGGAATCAAACCTGTGAACTTCAAATTTGAAAGCAAGCACTATCATTTATCATCTGAATATTGCAGGCACTGCAGTATTTTGAGAAGAGTTGTCGTCTCGGAGAAGCAAGTGGTTGTTTTCGAGCTGGTATCATGGCAGCAGTGCTAAGCAATACTACAAATTCTGCGGTTACATTCAAGCAGGTTAGTCTTATTTTAAATATTTATTTGAGAATTCCAAAGCCTCTGTGATCATTAAGAACTATTTTTTCAGTATAATGCAAATTATGTGTATCGTAGTTCTATAGGGAATCCAAAGTTTGCTTGTCAATATCCATTTTTAAGCCTACCTTGGTCAGATTTAAGAGTGCTGTCATATTTTTTCTTGCATTTCTCATAGAATTAACACATAGCCTATTTTTTGTTAATTATTTTGTATTTAAACCTATGAGGAAAGAAACAACAACTTATCTAAGAACGATTTTATTCATGACAAAGCACCTATACATACATTTCGTAAACTCTGTACGTTATGTGCCAATGAATATTATTCATTCATGATTCCAAATCCTTTCAAGACCCAGATTCTTTGGGCTTTATAAAACCACATATCTATTCAATTTATATTCATTTCTTATGCTAATTTAAATCTGCTGCAAACATTAAAAATTTATGTTTTTCAGGCCATTAGCTATTTGGAAAAGGGTTGTGAAGGTCGGAACAATGAAGCTTGTTACCACCTTAGTGGAATCTACTTGGACGGATTTGAGAAGGGAAAAATAGCCAAAGACATGAAGCGATCTTTTGAATACGCCACTAAGGCATGCGACTTAAATAACATGTATGCCTGCGCCAATCTTAGCCTAATGTATAAACGAGGAGAAGGGGTTGAGAAGAATGAAGAATTAGCAGAAAAATTGAAGGTGAAAGCTCAAAGAATACAGGACGATATGATAAAACAAAGAGAGCTTAGTTTCCAAGCTGGGCTTAATAGAACGTAATGTTTTATAGGGTTTAGATGTATATAGTAACAAGTGTAATCAAAGGAAGTAAACAATTTTTTTGCAAATTGAGTTTAGTTTTTTTTTACCTTTTTTATGCTGGTAATTTTTTTTTGAATCATTAGATACAGTAAGGTGAATACCCTATGGCATAATAAGAATCTACCCGATACTTATTCAGATATTTCTACAATACAATTTTAAAGTGATGAATGAAGGACTCTGAGATCAAGGTGAAACTCATTAAATAGTGGCTACATTGCTCGCCTCGTAATCAGAAGGTTGTCAGTTCAATCCTGAGAATGGTCAGTAGCTTTTTGCTGATTCGAAACTGGACCCAGCTAACCTTAATCATTGGGCTAATGAAACAGCTGGTCTTAGTCAGTAATAAAGCTCCATAAGGCTTCTCACTTCATTATACACATCTCTCGCTCATATTTGGGTTAAAGTATGCACCCAGGTGGCGTCCCTATCTCAATTTTTAATATAGTAAAAAAGGTAATAATAAAAGCAGAACACAAACTTGTTTTTGTATCTATTTGAAGTGAAAGGTGAAAACATTAAAATGTAGATTCATTTGAAAAGCTGAGAAAAATAAAAATAGTGGGAAATATTCTGTAGACACATTACATAAAACTAAAAATTAATGATGTAGCCATCATTTTGAAGAGCTTAAAAATCAAATAATTTAGTATATTGAAGTGGTTCTTTGCGGTTATTGGTTATGGAGAAAATCCAAAACATTATAAATTTAAAATTCCCTTGTTTTTATGGAGAATAAGTAAGCTGTTGTAGTTTGCTTGTTTATGGATAATATTTTGATCAAACTTGGCAAATTTATTCATTTTACACCAAGTGAATTAAAGGCGGCTTCAGACATGCACCAGTCCCCAAACACGAAATATTTTATGTTTGGTGATCTAGTTGTCTTGCTATTTGCCGATTAACGAGTGGACGTCTACACACATGTGTTGCGTTCCGAACAACTGTTCGTTTCGGGAATAGGAAATATTCGCTTACTTTGATGTGTGCAAAAATACCGACAATGAACGGGAAATCACGAGCACGAATATTTGCTGCTTGTCCCATTGACAAACACCTATCCACACTAATCGCAATTCGGCGAATCATTTCTTGGTGCTCGGCGAATGGCGCATGTCTGGAGCCGCCTTAAAGAGCTTTTAATATTTTTTACTAAAACACACTTATTACTCTCCCTGTAGCAGCAAACCACCACTCAGTGTTATTTAAATATATTTTAGCAAAAAATAATTTTCGTAATTTCATTTAGCTTTGTTATTTTACTCTGACAAGCGATGTAGAAACTTTTGATGAACTGGATAGCTGTGATTGCAGAGCTCGCCTAATAATCAGTCACCATTTAGATTAAAAGACAGGCGCTTTTTGATCGTTTTGAACTGCTTTGATACCATAATCATTGGGCTTAAGTATTCATACACTAAACTACTATATTTGGGACCATTACTCGAGAACTCCCAGCTAAATTCAGTAACAAAGCTGTAGTCAAATCCTCAGTCATCCGTGCTAAGTGCATTGGTATAGGAAACACAAGAGTATTAAAAACGTATTGATTTTTCCCACAAAAACTGCTGCTATTTTGAAACGGAATACGATAATTAATTTCTGTTTTTGTCAAAATATTTACCTATTAAATACCTTTAAAATTATGTATAACATAACACATGTTTACTTTTGAAAATTCCGAGATTCGAACTAGTGACCCTCAGATTTTAGCACTCCCTGTATCGGGAAAAAGTTGAAAATATTTTTACGTTATTCCTTGGGGTCGATTTAGTGGGAAATAATTTTATTTCATCTTTGTACATTAATCCGTTCTTCCGTAATCAATTTAATTTGAGACACCTCTCGTGGGACACCCCGCATAATGTAGATATGGAATAGATCAAATTACTCTCAGAATTAAATGTTATGGGGCTTTTAGTTTCATGTTGATGGTTTTTTGAACAATTTCTTTAAAAATAAAATACACATTTCTAACAATTAAAACTATATGTTCTTAAGGGACAATAATAAAAGTGCAACAAATTAAGACATTTTTACTGCCAATGTTAAATATTTTAGGTGAACTTAAACATTGATTCATGTATTAAATTCTGGTATATGGTACATTTACATAAACACCAAAAATATTATGTAATGTATAGACTTCTCTATTTTCACCCCATGTTGTAAATAAAACATGTAATTGAAATTTCTTTCATTTGTTTTGATTTTCTATTTATATTATGTTGTTATTTCGTCACCAGCATGCCAACCCATAGGGCCCATGTTAATTTTTTTTAATTTTAAAATGATTTTTTGTGTTTAATTTTTAGGTTATTTTAATTTATAAAGGTAGGTATTCTGCACATCTACAGGAAAATATCTTTCTAACAGTAGGCATACATTTTCCCTGTTGTAAACACAAGCTGAGAAAAAAAGGTTTTTAAGAAACATGCTTGCCTCTTGCCTTTAATATATAGAATTTTGTATAAATAAACAAACTGAAGCATAGAAGGACTTAAAAATAAATAACGTTATAAGTCCATATTTAACCATTAAAGAGATTAAATAGTTATAAACCAGATATTGGTGTTTCCTAATCCATGATAAAGACTATTGAGATCATTATTTTACTTATTATCTAAACTAGACAAATAAAATCACACTGGATAACTGATATGACTGACTCATTCTAGTGTACATTCTGTAACCTAACTTGTATAGTTCAGTTTCCTGTGTTTCTGAGTGTCAGGTATTTGAAGTTTTTATGGTCTTTGGCCATGGGGTCGGCTGTGGAAGAAGAGGAGCAGTTTATACGGAAAAATTCAGTAGAAATAACCGGAGTGCCGGAAGTGTCTGACGAAGATGTGTTTCAAGTTATAGAGAAAGTTGGTAAAGGACTAGGAATTGAAGTAACCCAAAACATGCTTGTAGGATGCCAACGATTCGGAGAGAAAAAAGGACCTGAAGATAAAACAAGAAGCATTGTCGTCAACTTTGCAAAAAGAAAACATAAAGAGGAATTTCTGCAGAAAAGAAAATTGCGAAAGATTCTTACAACCAAAGACATTGATTTGCCCGGGAATACGTTCATTTATGTAAATGAGAGTTTGAGTGAAGAAAACCGGAAAATTTTGAATGCTGCGAGGGACGTCAAGAGAAAAAAGGGATTTAAATATTTGTGGGTGAGAAACGGAAAAATTCTTCTTCGGAAGGAGGAAAATGGAAATGTTATTACACTTTCGTCGTTAGAACAAGTTGCATCTCTCTAAAAGGATATTTGGTAATTCATATAAAGATAAGATTCATTGGACTAAACTATAAAAGTACCTTTGACTCTAAAATTAATGTATTATTAAAATAATTGATATGTCAAAATGTATTCCATCCATTGTGTTAGTATAGCTCTCTAGGTGATAATTTCAGTACCTATCTATTAATGGGTAAATTGGGATTTGTGTACTGGAGCAGTGGCAGAGTCAGAGCAAGAGGAGGATGGTAACTTAAGGAATAAAATGGTTTATATTACCTGTCCGTCAGTGATCCTATTGTTGTCGTCTTAGGCGACCGGTTTCAGGATAAAAATCCCATCATCAGGCTGTCAAAAATGTCATGTCACTCAAATTGAGGTCGTCGGTAAACATATAAACACACACATACAACACGAAACACGAAAATACGGATTAACATTGCTATTTTCGTGTTTTCGTGTGTCGTATTTTCGTGTTTCGTGTTGTATGTGTGTGTTTATATGTTTACCGACGACCTCAATTTGAGTGACATGACATTTTTGACAGCCTGATGATGGGATTTTTATCCTGAAACCGGTCGCCTAAGACGACAACAATAGGATCACTGACGGACAGGTAATATAAACCATTTTATTAAGTGATCCTGGGCCACTAAGCATAATGAACTTAAGGAAGACATGAAGAATATTGAGTTCAAGCAAGAAATTGATGGTGACAAGTAAGTTATGGAGAAGAGTATTGAGGACTCTGATTTTATTATTTTTTTTTTGTTGAATAAATTGAATTGAATTCAATTCAAAATTTTCAGATGAAAAATGGACAGTAGAATGAAGTTGGAAGGTTATGTTTGGATTACTTAATTCTAAAAAAAATCTTACATTATCTTTGTGGATTTTAAATGTTAATATTGTTACCGGTATGTTTTTTTATGATATATTATAGTCAATGGTTTAGTTGAATACAAAAGTGAAAAACTAATTAATAATCAAATTATTGATTTAAAATATAATTATAATTATTATTTATTTTATTTTTTTTGAAACTAGAGTAAAATGAATTTTATATGCCAAACATAATCAAAACTTAATGTGAAATATATTTTTTGTTCTGGAAATTAACATTCGGCTTCTTTAACTAAAGGAACATGATTTTTAAAAATTGGTAGGTAGCAAAAAACTTTAAAAAATTATATCCATTTGATAATATTGTGTAATTTTTTAAAAGTTCACAATGAATTGTATTGTGTAAAAAAACAGATTATTTGAGTGGGCTAGGCAAATGTAATTCTTTTAACATATAAGGTATTTATAAAAATAATTTATAAGTAATTTGAAAAACAATCCTATTATAATTTTACTTTCGGGTCACAATTCCTATTGTAACAATATTTTTTGTTAACACGCTGAAATAGATTTTATATTCAGTCAGTACAGTAATTGATTTTGTATGTTATTTCAATTTCCTGCTGTCTATTATTATTTTACAAACATATTTCATCTAGAAAACGAGTAAAATATGTATTCAAAATAAACCAAAATATTGATTTTTTAGGCCTAGTACCCTTACCTTATAAACACTAATAATTTTTTTTTTAATGTGAACAATGAAAATATAAGATACTAGCAGAGTACCCGTCCTTCGTACGGGGTTGGCATATAAGTATCAAATGCTTATAGCAGTTATGAGTGAGGACATGGTTTAAGAAATTTCGGTTCTTTTTGAAGTTTGTTTGCTACGCTCACTCACCTTTAGGTTGGAGCTCGTTCGCTGCGCTCACTTTCCTTCAGGTTAGCTCGTTCGCTACGCTCACTTGCCTTCAGGTTAGCTCGTTCGCTACGCTCACTCGCCTCCAGGTTGAAGTTTGTTCGCTACGCTCACTCACCTTTTGCTGTTGTCATAAATGTAAAAGAAATAATAGTGCTAGTGCTGCACCCTGTTGGTAATCCTTGTAACTTTAATGCTATTGAACATCACAGAACAGAACCAACTTGTTTAATTGAAACAGCTGTTAAGATTCAATAATTTCATTTCTCATAAGGTTACATGGGAAACTCCAGAGCCACTGGGGCGGAGCCCGAAAGGATTTTTGGGATAAAAATATGCCTATATGTTAATCGGGAATGTGAGCTATCATCATGCCAAATTTCAGCCCGATCCGACCAGTAGTTTTCGCGTTTACTTTTCCCATACACACACACAGACACCACCTCTTTTTTATAATAGTATAGAAGAATCAAAATGTCAATAATTAAAAAATAAACCAGCAAACCTGCAGACTAAGCGAATTTCCATTAGCCTGATTGGACTTGCACTAAAAATGCCTCCTTAAAAATATCACATTTATTCACTATTTAAATAGAATAATTTTAACAAGTACCTAGGTTTGCTGCAACAGGGAGGTTAAAAAAGTATTTTTTTTTTTTAATGTTAATAGTTTAGGAAGAAGTAAGAAATGAATGTATTTTCCAAATTTGATCAAAATATGTTCACAACTACAACTACAAAAGTTGACTTATACAGTATAAGAATAACATGGGAATTTTAAATTAATTTTTTTTTTTTATTTTCCCCGTAACCATAGGCGCATAGTAACACTTCAATATATACTAAATTGTTTTTTTTTTTTAAGCTCTACAAAATGGTTTGGAAAGGTGAAATGTTGTGTTTTCAGGGCCAAAAATAGGAAAAACCTATTTGTACCCCATAAAACCCCTCATAAACACCTGTTCCCATAGTCTCCGATCATGCTGGTTCGCGAACTTGTTAGAATAAACGTAGGTTTACACGTGTGTGCCAAATTTCATCAAAATCGGATCATTGTTGCTCGAGTTATCGCGCCAACGGACACACACACATATATATATATATATATTTGAACGAATGGTGTTTTTGGCCTTTAGGGACCTCAAAATGAAAAATTAAATCGATCTCGGGTCTAGGTCTTACCATGAGTACTACGGTAATAGCTTATTCCCTATGTATGGGAAATTTGCTAAATGTAAACAAACAATAATAAATAGAAACAAAACGTAACAGCTGACTCACATTAAATAATTTAAATCTGGTAAATACAACCTTTTTCATTAAACTGCAGCAAAACAGCTGTTTTCAATACATGCATAAAGTAGCTATTTTTCTCTCTCGTTGACAGTAAAGAAAATTTAGCTGGACATTTTTTCGATGACACCACAGGACACCAGCAGCTCTACATTTGGTTCACTTGTAAACCTTAATCCAAGCAATCTATGGTATCAAAAGTTTTAGCTGTATTGATTGTTTTCAATTAATTCAATTGTAGTTCATTGTTGCATATTTGTTGTCGAATGGGCTTCAAATTTGTTTACATTGAATCTAAGAAGATGGATGACGCAGAGAAGCAGTTCATAGCACTGAAATTCCAAGCAATTCAAGACAACTGAACTATTGATATAGGTATCAATAGTTCAGCATATCTGGTAATATAATTGACACAACATAGATGAACAATAGCTTACCAAACAGCTGTTCTGTTGTTTTGTTGTTGTGGAGAACCCTAGCTACAGCCAGCGGTCCTCAGTACTGTACCAAACAAATAAAAAAATTGTTTAAAAATGGAATTTAAAACAAATATTTACGCTATGTAGTAACTAATAGAAGCTACCAAATAAAAATAGTATATTGTGCAACAAGGAGGGCAAGTCATAGTTTTTTATGCCAGCGTTACAAATTATAAAACTCTGTAAAACAATTACAGCACATTCTAGCTATTACATATATTTCCTAATGTTGTGTGTGCCTCTGGTTTAGTCGACTCTTAAACTAATCAATTATGAGTTCTTAAGGACCTATTTTAATGTTTTTAATAAAAAAGCAGTAAAATTGCCCTTGCAAAAAACCCGTACTGAAGTGTTCATACAACCCAAGAAGTTCTTTAGGACCATCACTATTTTAAGGGTTTGAAATCAAATACAGTGTTAGAACTACTAATTACTGTATACAATTAATACAGGTATTCTTTCTTAAATCTTGATCTCAAATTTTGTCTTAAGCTTTGAAGATACCTCACTCGCTTGTTTAGGAGTTGTCGCCACTATGTTAGAACTCGCGTGAAATAAAGAACTTTTACAAAATATTATCTAATAAAGAACTGATTTAAGAGTCTTCCTTAGTAAAAACCATGTTGGATTTCTTCCCCATAAGAACAATGTTAACTTTGGGTCCAAATATCTCATCAGCAAATTGTCATATAATTATGGATAAGGAGTTAAATTTAAGGAATTGCGGCCCTCTAGAGATTGATGTTTTTTATTTCACAATTTTTAATTTTTATAATGAATAATTGATTATTAATTAGCTTAAAATTAATCCAATTATTGAAAGGAAATGAAAATGGATTTTCGAAAATCAAAAACCTCAGTCACGAGTCTATTATGTTAAAAATACAAATTATAAATGTCAAAGCTATATCTTAACAAATAACGCCGTTACGTGTCCACAAATGATGTAATGTTTAACATTGTTCTTATGGGGAAGAAATCCACTAGAAAATGGCTACCACTAAGGAAGACTCTTAATTCTGATAAAGAACAAATATTTTATAACATTTCTCTTGAACTAAATTGTTATGTTCTTGATCACTTTCTTAAATTCTTACTACAACACTTCTCAATTGTTTGAATAAATTAAAATAAACCATCTGTTCATAAAAACAAAGACTAACAAATTATTATATCTGATGTTGATTAATATTGAAATTTGTATTATATAAAAAACAACTTAATTTCCAACATCCTCCCCACCTTGGAATTTTGCTTTACGTCATCAAAATTTCAAACAAAACTATATACATTTTTCAAGTTCACAAGTCCATTTTCCTCGGGAATTTTGATCTTCTTCCCTCTTCTTGTTTCTGTAGAGGTTGAGGAAGAGGAATTATCTTGCGTTTCAACATATACGAGCATTGCAAGATACCTTTTCTTAAATCTTGATCTCTTTGATGTTTTCATCATTCTCTCAAGTTGTTTCCACATACCTCCCCACCATGGAGTGCTCGGAGGATCGAGCTTCCAGGATATTTGATTGATCTCCAATGTATGTTTCATGGTTTTCCGATCCAACTGCTTCCTGGATTTCATTACACTAGATGGAATTAAATTTACCAAATTTGGTCCTGGAGCAAAACATTCGTTTAAAGAATTACATCTTCTGTTCTTTGTAGACCCATCAAAGACTGGACGTATTTTAGTAGTTAAGCTACTCTCTTTTATGACTGGGTGATGCGGCAGGTAATGTATCTTTGTTGACTCTACTGATTCTGGAACATTTTTTATAATCCCTTCTTCTAACCATTCTTTGAAGACTTGATCACAGTTGTTGAATTTGTTAAGGGTATTTAATCTTCTAGTTGATGACATTAAACGTCTCTCTGCAATTTCATGATTGTCTAGGAGTTCAGGATGACCCTCCAACCACGGCAAACATACTTCGTACCTATTCTCAACATTCACTCTTACATTTTCTTTAAAATGTTGGAATACTTCTGCATCAATGGAGTCTCTCTGCTTCACCTCAATAGGGCCCTTGATTCTGATTGTCTCCAAGCTCCCTAGATCTCTGAATTCTGGTTTACTCTGGCAAAATAAAGTTAGAAGAGACGTATTACGACTTCCACTGAGTGGTTGTTTCCCCATCACGGTCCATCCAAGGTACGTTTCAATAGCAACTAATTTGTCGTCAATCCTCTGGATAGTTCCTGTATACAAATCCACTAATACATCTGCACCAAGTAACATTTTTACATCTGGTACAATTTCACCTACATCAGTTAAAATAATGTTCTTTTCTTTCAAGATGTCAAAATACTCTTCACTCTTAAGCCTAGGTATATGGTTGCAAATTGTTTCTTGGTCCGTCACAGGAATAGAGATCTTGAAAGAATTATTTACATTTTGAAGAGTAACAAGGTAATTTTTGTGAGATTTTTGTTTTAGATTTACGTCACCAAACAAACTATGATTTATGACTTCACTGCCTGTTTCTTGTAGACCTAATTTAGTGACACAGTCCTTAGTAATGTAGGACCTCTGTGAACCTGGATCTAAAAGTACTCTTCCCAAATACTCTTTACCTTTCTCATCTGCAACCTTGACTAATAGAGTACCTATGTAATAGAGTTTCTCCTGTACCGTTTCCAAAATTACTGAGAACCTCTGACTTAGGCTTAGTTATACTTTGCTGCAGTAAGTCTGGTTTGTCAACATCAATTTTAGATCGAGGCCTACTTTCATATAAGTCCCTACACATGATCCCATAATGCCTTTTACCACAGAAGAGACATTTGACAAATAGGCTACCTTGCACTTTTTTGCTGTGTGACCTTGCTTCAAGCACACAAAGCAGCAGTTTTTCTTTTTCAGATGCTCCTTTCTTCCATCTAAAGTTAATTGTTGAAAATAGGAACAATCTTGAGCATTGTGCCCTCCTTTATAACAATAAGTGCAGTTACTCACCAACCTTCTAGGACCCTCTGTACTAGTTGTCAACAGAGCTGCTACCGTGGGTTCACTCTGACGAGTTTCATGTACAGTTGACATTTTCTTTTGGCTGCTGCATTTGCTGCTGTCTCCTGGAGTGGCAGATTTAAAACTCGAACGAACAAGCGCCAGCCTCTCTTCACTCTCCACCTCAGCCTTTAGAAAATCAAGAAGTTCTTCTAGAAAATTACTAGAAATTACTAGGTCTGACGATGTAGAAGTTGAGGGTATGTGTAGTAACCTACCTGAACGATGCCGCTCCCAGGCTCGTAATATTTCTTCGGGCAAAGCAGATTCTACAAGAGGATACAGTATTGAAGCATACTTGTCTGAAGTGACTCCTAAAGTTTCAAGTGCCCTCAACTGTGTTTCTAATTTGTCATACAGTCGGCACAGTTTAGTACCGTAGAATGGGGTGAATAGAAACACTTTTTGACATTTAAGCTTCTGTAAAAACGATATTTTTAATTTTTAAATTTTCAACACTAGCTCATATTTCCGGTCTTGGACTCCTCTACTCAAACCAGTAATTAATTTTTTTTTCTTTTTAATCATTAAGCAGAAAAAAAATAAAATATGGCTGTTTCTATTCACCCTGCACTTTGGGGTGAATAGAAACACTGTGTTAAATTGATGATTGTTGCTTTTCCCCACTTACCAGGGGCAATAGAAACATGAAATTTATGCTTGTTAGCTTAGGTTGTTGTAAATAAAAATATTTAAAGTTAATTTAACACATTTATATATAAGTACGAAGTATAAAAACATCGTTTTCATACCCCTTATCCAAACAAATCGGAGAACATAAATGACAATGGGTGAAATCAGAGTTACAAAATCTTACATAGAAACCAACTAAATGAAGAGTAAAATCAGACAAATCTTCCTCAAAATACAACACTCCCTTAAATCTACAAGTTGTACACGGCTTGGGAGTTGGAAGCCAACGTACTACGTCATCGACTTTGAAGAGGGCCTCCTTAATCTGTCTCTCAGAACTTTTTGGTTTGCGCAATTTTCTTGATAAATCTTCCTGTTTATCCTTCCTTGTCAAATTCAATAACTTTTGCAACATATAAACGATAGCAAGTTTTGTTTTTCCCCATTACTTTGACAATTACATGATCATGAAGGGACAACTTTGAAGACTCACTGATGTCTTGAGCTAGGTATGCTGGTTCTTCTTCATCAAATTGTTCGTCTTTGTCACTTTCTTCCAGTGAGAAGTGTGACTGATGTGGAATCATCTTCATCTCTGGTAATTTTTTTTCTTTTTTGGGGGGTTTTCAGGTCTACCTTTATTTGCACCACTGGTTAAAAAAAGTGTTTCTATTTACCCTGGTTTTGCAAAATCATGACATAACCTAAAATAAAAATAAAGTAAAAAAATATAGTTTATTCTAAGGCTAATCTATTAACACACTTGGTTTTAAGATACCTAAGACAATATAAAAAATGGTTATTAACATAAATA
This sequence comes from Macrosteles quadrilineatus, assembly GCF_028750875.1. Lineage (NCBI taxonomy): Eukaryota > Metazoa > Arthropoda > Insecta > Hemiptera > Cicadellidae > Macrosteles > Macrosteles quadrilineatus. Next base: position 68,246,804 of record NW_026542598.1, on the reverse strand, counting down.
CATGTAATAGGTTCATACTTAGAGAGAAAGTTTTGAAAAGAATGTTTTTCGCCAAAATTTTCAAATGAGGTTTCGCATCATCCAACATCCTAAGCAGTGATACCAATATGCTGAAATAATTTTTCCCAGGTAGATAGGATATGGCTATAATGGGGGAAAATAATTCCCTTATATAAAGTCAATGTATAACAAAGTTATAAAAATGTGAATCATTCATTGAAGTTTTGTTTCTATTCACCCTGTTGTTTCTATTCACCCCATTTTACGGTATTAGGACCTAGCGTTACTTGTTAGAGCACTAGACTGAGCAGTTCCCTCACATATATACTTCTATTAAAAAGTCATCCCTACCAAATCTTGCTTTTAATTGTTCTAGGGCCTTTACATAATTAGTTCCGGATGGGGGAAAACTTTCTACTAATTCCCTAGGGGATGATCCTGGTTTTAAAGATTGGATTAGGTATTGGAACTTATCCTCAGGTTCTAGATCAGGATCCTCATGGACCTTCTTAAACTGCCCCCAAAACCTTATCCAATTTTTTACATCTCTATCAAACTGGTTTAATTGTAATTTAGGTAGACTTAAGCCCTTCTTAGATACTAATTTAAGACTGTGAACGGTATCCCCGACTTCACTTCTTGACTGTTGGCTTAGGCCAACCTGAATAAAGAAATGGTCATACTTAGCTCTCATTGAAGATAACATGTCTCTGTAAGATTCTGTAGTATCAAACTCATCTTCTAAGTCCTCTTCTTTTGTTGCAGGATTTTCAAACAAGGCTTCCTTGATGTCTTCATCTAGCTTAAAAAGCCTTTCAGCTTTATCTTGCAACTTGTTTAGATTACTTTTAATTGTTACTTCATCTTTACTATCTTCATTTAGTAATTTGTCCATTTCATTTCTGCACTTTGTAAAAGATCTTCTTAGTCGAGTCCTTTCAGTCTTTATTGACCTTAGCTTATCCATTGTAAGTAAAATATAAGCTTGGTCCTACTCTGAATTTTAACTAATAATGTCCTGTCACGGTCGCCACTATGTTAGAACTCGCGTGAAATAAAGAACTTTTACAAAATATTATCTAATAAAGAACTGATTTAATTCTGATAAAGAACAAATATTTTATAACATTTCTCTTGAACTAAATTGTTATGTTCTTGATCACTTTCTTAAATTCTTACTACAACACTTCTCAATTGTTTGAATAAATTAAAATAAACCATCTGTTCATAAAAACAAAGACTAACAAATTATTATATCTGATGTTGATTAATATTGAAATTTGTATTATACAAAAAAACAACTTAATTTCCAACATACAGTAAAAATGTCCTTGCAAAAAACCCCGTACTGTACTGCCCTGCTAAGCACAGTTGTGGTAACTGACATTTTTGGGGAAAATGAGATATGGCTTCCATGTGATTCTACACATACTTAGGATCATATAAATAGCCTTAAATGCCGTATATGTTGTTTTATTTATTTATAAAATGCTTATTTTCTTTGCCGTATCTGCAGTTTAGGAGTGTTTTACTAAGCGCAGTTGTTGTAACTTACATTTACTAGGGTATTTAAGTTGTATCCAACAACAGATACAACGATTTCCCTTAGGAATGATATGTTACCACAAAATGCTTTAGCAATCCATCAGTTACGGCAATTTAGTTTAGCATCATCCCCATTATTGGCCGAGTATTCCTATATAAGTGCCGTGTTGTTGGAATCAAAGCTTTTGTCTCTTTGAATTGAGGCGACCGATTATTATCATATAATGAATTTAATTTCCTTTATATTGACATTCCACTTGGTGATATTGATAATAGTATCATTTTTGACGGCAAAATTTTAACAGAGTATCCTGTAGGCCTATTAAATGATGGGCCTTTCTTTAGAAGAGGTAATTTATTCTGCCAATAATGTAAGCATAATAAATTAAGCTGTAAGTTAAGTTTTTACAGGCCAATCTGATGAAATAAATTATGACTTGAGTGAAGGGGTTTCTGGTTCAGATAATGTAGGCTTGATAAATGAAATTGAGATTTTAACAGATCAATCTGACGATCTTAATGAAGATGTACCTACTTATGGAAATTACTCATACCAAAAAGTCTCAAAAAGTTGGTAACATTTTTTTTACAACCTTGTGCTACAGTATAACAAAACCAATGATAGGATTATTCAAGATATGTCTAAAGAAAATGGTGTCTCACCAAAAACTGATGGGAGGAAAGGATAACAAGATTGACAGATCGTCGATTGCTGATCCCCAATTACCATACAAATTGTTAAAAAAATTTCAAAAGTTGTATTACAATAATTGTTTTACAACCATTAAAAAGCATTTTGATTTAAACTTCACATTACAACAATTTTAATATAAGATTGAAATTATCTTTGAATTGTTTAACAATCAGTTTAAAATTCAGTTGCAAGCTGAATGTTTTATGCAGTATACAAAATAAGTTTTAATACAAGTTGTAACTATTTTAAAACAATTTAAAAATGGTTTTATTCTTAGTTTTGTTATAAAGAATTTTAAAACAATTTTCCAAACCATATTAAAATTTTTACAAAAGTATTTAACAATTGTTTGTGTGGGTCTAGTTCTTAAAAAAACAAGTTTCAACAATTTTAAAATCAATTTTTTTACAATATTTAAATTGTTTACAAAACTATTAGACAATAGTTTGTGTAGTTCTTAAAAAACAAGTTTCAACAATGTTGAAATAAATGTTTAATTTGTTTGATTATTGATGATTGATTAAATATGAGATGTTTAATCTTAATTAATGGGTTTTATCCCTGTTTAGGCCATTTTTTAAGTTACATGCATTTAATTTGGATTATATATACTAGCTAAATATGTTTTATCATTCATGTTTATATAACAGCTTAATGCTTAAATTTTTTTGTTTTAAAACGCAATGCAGTACTTGGAAAAGTATTAAAATAAAATAAAATATGTTTAACATTATTGTACAGTTAAAGCATGGTAATTAATTAATTCTTCTTATAAAGAATTTTTTTGGAAAATATAATACAATTGTTTATAATTTTATACCAGTGATGTGCGAACCTACATGAATTAACATACATAGATGTAGTGTCATGTGCTTCTATATTATAAATAATTATTTAAATAGGTAAATTCTTAATGCATAAGTTACCGACTTTTGTGATAAGTTACCGATAACGTTGTGATAGTTGCGATACTAGATACAGTGGTGGAACACCTGCTTAACATATAATAATTAATAATAAATACAAATATTTTTTTTATATTTCAATTTTCTAACTTATTTGAGAAAATTTTTAGTAGGTAGTTGAACAATTTAAGGGGAGAGATTAATTAATCATATAACAATTATAATAACATCACTTAATTCATATATAATAAATAATATAATTCATATATATTTAAATACCAGTATCCTCTCCAACCCCCCATTAAAAACAATTCAACAACTTGTTGCCAAAACAGAATCATAGTATCAAAAATATTTTAATCCAGAAATTTTGTTTATTTTGGGATACTTATATTTTGTTGCATTTGAAACAATAACCATGATTTTGCTGGACCAGTTTGTGGCATCTGCAGAGATACAACATATTGGCTTAGGAAAATTAATTTGCCACTATATGGCCAAGTATATTTGATTGTAATTGATAAGAAGTAAAGCATTATCTAATTTCTTAAGTATTTAGAATGTTTTCATGTTAAAAATAATTTTGGAAAAAGATTTAGCGTTAAAAAATACATAAGATATGACCAAAACAATTGTTTTGAGTCAATTTTTGACTGTAGGGCATAGTTTTAAATATACTACCCTCGTTTTCTCAATTTTACCCAGATGTCAGTTACCACAACTGTGCTTAGCAGGGCAGTGTAGTCTCGGTGTACACACAATCCAGGACTTGTTTATAAAGGAAATGCGCACACGTTTAACGTTACAACGTTAGTCCATCTATAGTCTGTGTTAAAGGTATATAATCTAAATTATGTAGTTAGTGAAATGTTTTGTTTTTGGTCTGACAAGTATATTCCCCGCTGATCCAGGGACGGTTTATCCCACCAGATTATTAAATAAATATTGAGGTGTCAAGTAATAATTAAAGTTGTGGTCCGAAAATACAAGAATATTAAATTTACACCATTCAAAACATAAATGCACATGAACCACACTTATGTTAGACCATGATGATTTAGTCAGAATACATCATTCATTAGATTTGACGGATGAAAATTCTCTGTGTTCAGAGTCTTCATGAATGTTACTTTATTTGTTCACTTAGTAGGTGAATAATTAAAACACTATTAAAGTTGTACACGTTTATTAAAAACACAACACTTATTAACACAACATGGTGGTTAAACCTTCAATCCAACATACTTACATCTTCTCTTCTGGTCTCAATCTGATACATTATGAAACGGAAGTCTTTATTTTGTGCAACAGCGCAGTGTTGCCATCTGAGCCAAACGTAATAACTGAAACCTTAATAGATAATATATATATACATATACAACACCCTGTTCCCTCACAATCTTTAAAGACAACGGTTAAAGATTACTATTTCTATCATAAATTAAAGGAGTAGGGCCTATATGGTTGAGTTTGGTGTGTATTCAGATGAATTCAACAATAACAACAATCTGCACTACCGACGCTGCAGTCACGCGTAGTTCCAGCTTCCCCCGCAGTCAGCGCCAGCGTCGCCACAGTCAAGGTCGTGTCGTGCCGGTGCCTAGTTCGTTTTCGTGTTTGTGTAGGTAGCGTGCGTGCGTAGTGTAGCAGCCGGCCGTGTCGTGCGTGTGTTGGCGTGTTATAGACCCGTGTTCGTGTTTTTGTGTCTTGTGTCTTAGTGAGATGAATGATAAGGATCCACCATCACCCATAGAGTTGGATTGCAGCCTTAAAAGTCTTCTTGAACAACAAGTCAGCCTATTTCCTCTGTTAGGTGAGTTTGTGATTGTAAATAAGTGGAAAAAGTGAATGTTATGTTTAAAATGATTGTTGTATGTTTTATTATGGGGATCCTTGTACGAAAAAATATCGATATTGTCTAAAAAACACCGTATCAGTGAAATTTACTAGGTATTTTTCTTCTATTTTATGTGTACTACCATTGACTATACACTGGTAGGTAGTAGGTGTATACTTTGAGCTCAAACAATTTTATTATTTGATTTACTGTAATTACGCTTAATTATATCATAATTTTCTCTCATTGAACGTACACAAAATACAATTTCCTATACGCAAAGTTTCTTACTCGTGAGATTCTTACTTTCTTATAGGCCTATCTCAATCAAGGTGGATATAAGAATTCAATTAGGTACTTTTTAATAATACGCTATTTATATGGTTAGGATACCGAAATGACTAAACATGCCAAGTCCAAAATCATGTTTATGAATATCTTAAAGGCGTTATTTATTTCTAGTATTTTATTTTAACTTAATAAAGTTATTACTTTAATTTTGCCACATAAAAAGAATCTGTGAGTAAATACGTGTTGCTGACTAAACCCAATTATTAGTCTTACCTGAGGATTTTCTAATTCATAATCATACTCAAGTTTTGACGGCACCGCATTTTATTTCTCATCAACAGACAAACAGTTTTGAGGGGTAGCAATTACACAAAAACATACCATTTAGGGTTGTTGTTGGCGCTCTCTATGCAGAATGTAACATCACTATAGACACCACAAATACACACTGTTGTATTGGTGATGGTATAAAATACAACTTTACGATAGTATAGTTTTGGTTCCCAATCAGATCTATACGTCTATATATTTTAATATTTTGTAACTAATGAATTTGTGAAAACAGATTTTGTAATAAATAAATAACCATGCATACAAGTTGAGTATAAGAAACATGTAAAACATTTTGTTAAGGTTGAGACGGAGTAAATAATTGTTGAAGAGCACCTTATCGTCTCGGCTTAACATTTATTTTTTTAAACTTGTTTAGAATATTATGGTGAAAAATATTTTCAAAAGTCTACTTAACAAAGATTGCTCAGCTTGCAAAGGAATAATTTATGAATTTAAATACTTTTTATCTAACTACGTTTAACAAATTTGACGCATCTTCCTCTTCACTGCATCATGAAAAAATGCTGATATTTTGTCAACTACTGTTGTAAACATCGATTTAGATTATTTTTGTTATGTTCGGGATTTCCACAATGTTTGTTTGTTGTTGGATTCACAAAAGTTTCTCTTTTCATCGTTAATTTGTTGTTATTGTTATTGTCTAGTTATAGCATTTATTTGTTGTTAATTTAGGTTCGATAGGCTATATATAGCTTTATTGTAACCCTTTTGTAAAATGGTTTACCGTGGGGATTAATGGATTGAATTGAATATCCAAGATTTAAGATTTATTTTGGCCATTAAGTTTATACAATAAGCTTTGTACATTGGCTTGATCTTTGTAGGCCTAACGTTTCATGATGTATATTTAAAGAATGATCAACAGAAAAAACTTAAATATGAAGATAAGTTATAGGACAATAAGTAAATTACAAACAAAAATTAAGTCAAACATTCAATTCAACAAACTGACAATTAATTTAGTTTTTAACATGAATTATTATGTTTATTTATTTATTTATTATTCAACGGTTCCACCATTTTACAATGTTGATTAATATTAACAATCAAGACAGCTAGATTTCAAATGACTTAAATAATGAACAATATATACAATCAATTAATAACAAAATTACAACTACAATCTATTTACAAACAAGACTTTGCAGTTTGATAATAATATTTTAGGTTACATGCAAGTGCAATAATACCGAAAGATAATGGAATGCTCTTGATAATTAGTTAAAGTTAATTATGTTCATACATCGTGTTCGACACTATTAGTTGTAGTGGTTGTAGCCTAATAAAAATGACCCAAATAGGTAACCGGTACTGTGCTCAGTTTTTAAACATGTGTCAAAAATAAAATAATGTACAATATCTCGGGATAGGTAACGATTTGTAATCAAACATCCGTTACTTTAGAAACTAGTGCCTTGTACTATAAATTTATTTTTAGATTAAATTCGGACATGGCTATTTTAAAGCATGTGAGTCATGCGTCCAATCATTTACGCCATTGTTAGTGAATCCTTATCCTACAATCAGCGAAAATTCTAAATAGAACTCGGGACCCCTAATACTAATTGGCTGTGTTAGTTCGATATTCTCACTAAGACCTAAGACCTGATATATCCAAATTATATAAGCTAATTTACGTACAACAAGAAATTGACAAAAAACTAAAAAAATGACCAAAAGCATTGAAGTTGTACCAAAACTCAAGAATTAAATAGCGTTCCTAAAATGAAAATGAGATGTAATTCTAAACGTAATAATGTCTAACTAAAATGACATTAAATGCGCGAACGACGATGAAAATTATAAAGGTACCATAGATATATGGAAATAGGGTCCACATAAGATCATTTTAGAGGGACTGAGGATGCACAAAAACTAACAATTTGGTAATAAAACATCTTTGATTATGCTAACCCAATATACAATTTATAACACGATTTTATCAATAATTCCGAAAGTAAATGATAACCTTCCTTTTGTTAGCTACGATTTTAAACTAAGTCAGGATCTCAATGAAGAAGCTATTTATTACACAATTAACACAAGCTATTTATTTAAGTACACAAGTTAATAGAGAATATTTTAATTCCTCTTCCAATGTAAACTATTGCCCAGTGCCCACTTACATAATTAATTGTATAGATTCTTCGTAATTCTCAATTATTAAGTGGAGGTAATAGTTTTTGTCATACACACAGCACACGCATCATAAATACAAACCTTCAAACTTATAGTTTTTCGTAGTTTTATCTAAGTCCCCCTGTTTTAACAATAGGATGTTTTTGTTGCCAGCATTTAAAATTCCTCTTTTCCTCTAGTACTTTGTTATACAGGGTGAATTTTAAATGAGTTCCCCCCCCTACTTTTTTCTGCATTTCATAAGATATCATCTCCGGACCACGTCAGATCATTGTTGAGTAGTAAGTACTTCATTTTGACTGGGTATACATTTTTGGCCGCCATCTTGGATCCGCCATATTGGATACAAAGTTTTTTTTTTATGAAAAGGTAGGGTTGTGACCCATTATTTCAAACCAGAATTTTACGCTGATTATAATGCCGCAATTAGTTTTTAAAAATCTTGATCCGTTCTAAAGTTATGAGGACTTTTTATAACTTTATTTTTAGCGCATTTTAACATTGTGCATTTACAAACTAAGACCATAATCTCAAAATAGTGCTAGATAAAGATAAGTGTACACCACCATTCATTACCGACATATTTTCACTTGGTTATGACGGATGTAGTTTTTTCAGCCGCCATCTTGGATCCGCCATTTTGAAATGTGATCAATTAATTTAAATATGAAGGTGGTGTTGTGACCGATCATTTTGAACTACTTTTTTATACTGGACTCAATGCTGCAATCCGTTTTTGGTTATCAAGCTGTCTTGATGAAATATTAAAATAGTCTTATTTAAAATTTCAATTATTCAAAAACCAAAGATGCAAAAGAAAAACGGATTGCGGCATTGAGTTCAGGATAAAAAAGGTAGCTCAAAATGATGGGTCACAACACCACCTTCATATTTAAATAATTAATTGATCACATTTCAAAATGGCGGATCCAAGATGGCGGCTGAAAAAACTACATCCGTCATAACCAAGTGAAAATATGTCGGTAATGAATGGTGGTGTACACTTATCTTTATCTAGCACTATTTTGAGATTATGGTCTTAGTTTGTAAATGCACAATGTTAAAATGCGCTAAAAATAAAGTTATAAAAAGTCCTCATAACTTTAGAACGGATCAAGATTTTTAAAAAATAATTGCGGCATTGTTATCAGCGTAAAATTTTAGTTTGAAATAATGGGTCACAACCCTACCTTTACATTTGAAAAAAAACTTTGTATCCAATATGGCGGATCCAAGATGGCGGCCAAAAATGTATACCCAGTCAAAATGAAGTACTTACTACTCAACAATGATCTGACGTGGTCCGGAGATGATATCTTAAGAAATGTAGAAAAAAGTAGGGGGGGAACTCATTTAAAATTCACCCTGTATGTAACTAACAACGTGTACATTTTCATTATTAATTTGTGTAAAATTTGTTCAATTCAATACATTATTGTTCACCAAGCTAGCAGTAATTTTCATTTCAGGTATCTGCATTTTAATTTCATCTATACTATTATATAAAAATCTAATGGTGTCCGTCTGTATGTGTATTACTAATAGGTGCAAAAACTACTGAACCAACTGGGCTTAAATTTTACAAAAATATAGTTACCATACCAAGGACCATTATAGGACTATTCACACTTCGATACTGACCGTGGGCTTTGCCCCTTTGGCTTTAAAAGTTGTGGGGTGAAGATTTTAAAAGTAAATATTGATTGGTCTCCATGGCTGCAATGAGAATACTCGCAATGTTTACATTTGCTTTGACATTTCAATGTAAACAAGAAGAACTGCCAAATTGCATATTTCACATTTTAAGACAGCTGATCCCCAATGGAATTTAATATAATATTTCATACAATTATGTGGTTGGTTTATTTAATCTAAAGATTTATCAAAGATCATTTATTCAAAAACTATGTCAATGATTATAGAAATAAAAAATATTCTAAAAGCATTGCTGCATCAACTCAGGCTCTACTTTAGATTTTTAAGGTGTCTTAAGTGTTGTGAAAATAATGTTATTGATATAATTTCATGGAAACAATAAGAAAATTACAATGTATAGATTTTTTATATGAGTTTGGAGTCTACTTTAAATAAATTCGAACTGCTTGACATGTGTTAGATTAACTTAACATAACTTTCACATCCCATTGTTTTTTTATATGTATATTTAGGTAAATTTAGTTATTGTGTTTTTCTAAACCTATGCTTAAATTAAACCAAATAATATCATCAATAACTGAATTGTATATTGTTGATTTAAATACTCTTATTTTATCTTAACATAGCTTTCAGTTCACATTTACTTTATTTGATAAATTTATTATATGTGTTTTGTCACATCACTGATTAAATTAAACCAAGGAAAATATAATAAAACTAAGCAGTACGCAGTTTTCTTTTGTTTCTAAAATCAATGAAATATCTGTTACTATGTTTACTTAAAGTGTGAAAATGTAAAGACAATAGACGATGGAACTGATTAAAAGAACTGGTATGATATTAAGTTGTTTGTGGATATTTTTGTAGAGTAGAATCAGAGATGCAATGAAGCATTTTATACTGTATTTGCTATTACATTTTTTTGGCCTTGGTCCTTGATTGCTTTGATAATCATATTAGTTTTGTCTGCTGTCGTTAATGCTAATTTATCTGTTTAACATTTTTTATAGTACAGATATCTTTAATATTTCAAAAGACTATTGATAAGGCACAACAATATTTCTAAAGATTATAACAGCTGACTTAGTGTTGCTAATGATTTATTGTGAGTGAAGAAACTGAATATGGAAGGATTTGTGATTTAATATAGAGAAGAGGGAAATTAAAAAAAATGTTCATTTATATTTAAAAATTAGCATTTTTGCAACTTCAAAATTGAAATTTAAAATGTCAAAAATAAAGAAAAGAATATGTTACCAAGGGAGATGAAGGTAAATCATGTATGTGAAAGTTTTAAGATTTGGTCAGTTTTTCTCATATCAGCCTACACAAGATTTAAAATTAATCAAACCCAAAATGGTGGTATCCACTACTTACTAGATTTAAAAGTCATAACTTAAACGTTTCTATTAGGGCCATAAAAGTTGAATTTTGTTTCTAAAAGCGTTGGTGGATGTGTAACTATATTATATGCAACAGATGTAAAGATAAAAATGTTTCTATTTTGTGTCCTCTTCCCGTTGCAAAGCACGGGTACAACAGCTAGTATATTCATGAAAATCATTTGACCGCATATCAAACACAGGGTTTAGGTATGTTTTTTATTGCCCTGTGATTACAGTTGTATACTGACACAATATTCCAAAATTAAATTCTTACAAAGTTACAAAGTGTGGTCACGTTTCATATTGATCTCTAACGTACCCAACTATTTACACATTGCAAGTGTTAACAGTTACTTTCGTTTTTGCCTAAACTGAAATCGAAATGAAAGAAACACGGAGATGACTTAGCGTAGCGAGGTCCCGCGTATTTTCATCACAATACTTGGCATGGAACTGAGCACTCGGAGCCAAAACTCTAACAGCTGCTCGCTGACATTCTCCTGCACAAATTGTACCCGCAAAATACCCCCCTTGCAACAAACCTGCGTAGACATTTATCTATGGAGTTTGGATAACTAGGTATAGCTAAGTGGCTATGGTACTTTCTTAAAAATCATAAGGCTGACGGTTCGATCATGAGAAAAGTCAGTACTGCTTCCAAAGTTTCCAAACTAAACTCAGCTGTTCTTAGTAATTATGAGATTTTAATCAATGGTCTTGTCTAAAGAAACAGCTGATCTTACTTAGTAAGATTTAAAATAAAGAGTTAAAATTATGACGAAATGGAATGCTTAATCAAATAAATAATACCCCCGTCGCAGCAAACCTGCATACTAAGCGAATTTCCATTTACCCGGCTTGATTTCTACTAAAATATTCCCTATAAATTTTCAGATTTATTTCCTATTTAAATAACATTAATTTTAGTGAGTAGTTAGGTTTGCTGCTACAGGGAAGATGTTGAGATGTGTTTTTTCAATTGAAATATTGATAGTTTAGTATGAAATAAGCCAAATTGCCAAATTTGATTAAACTATATCCATAAACAAGCAAACTAGAACAGTTTATTTATTCTCCATAAGAATAACATGGGAATTTTAAATTTACAATTTTTTAAATTTTCTCCGTAGTCAATGAACATTCAAAAAAACTTCAATATACTAAATTATTTATTTTTTTAAGCTCTTCAAAATGGTCTAGAGAGAAATTTAGAAATTTAAAGTTTTTAGGGTCAAAAATGAGAAAAACCCATTTTTACCCCATAAAACCCCCCATAAACCCCTGCTCCCATGGTCCGATTATGCTGGTTCGCGAACTCGTTCGAATAAATGTAGGTTTACACGTTTGTACCAAATTTCATCAAAATCGGATCAATTTTGCTCGAGTTATCGCGCTAACGGACACATAAATAAATAAATATATATATATATATATATATATATATATATATATGAATTTGAACGGATGGTGTTTTTGGCCTCTGGGGACCTTAAAACGAAAAAGTAAATCGGTCCCGGGTCTAGGTCTTACCATGAGACCTACGGTAATAGCTTATTCCCTATATGGGAAATTCGCTAAAACTTGAAGCCGTAACAAGTTAATAATCTTTACAACTTGACTGACGGCTCAATGCCAGCTTGTGTTGTAATTGGCTATCTAAACACTACACGACTTGAGTAAACCACGCGTGGGAAACGACGGAATAATTTGCATAAATTAAATGTAAAGTCTGGTTCATGATGTGACATTGAGGCAATTTTTACCACAGGGCAAATCATTCTTTCCAAGTGGAATTAAATTTGCACCGACTTAGATGCCGAAAGAGACATCTAATCTAAAAGGATCATCTGTAATCATACCCAAAGGAAACATAGTTTAATGAAACTTTTATAAAGGCGCGTTTACACTAAAGTTGACTACTACAAGTTTGCAACTAAAAGTTGACTACTTAAAGTTGCTGTTGAAAAATTAAAGCAACTAGTGGAAAATGATTGTGCAAAACTAAAAGTTGCTCTAACGGAAAACTTGTTGCCAAAGAATTGGCGGGAAATAGTGTCAATGATGTCGGACGAAGAAGACACATCCATTCCCGTTGCTGCCGGTGTCATACTAGCAATAGCCTTCCATTGTACAAGAGGTCCCTTAAACAAATCTTCCATTTTTAGTTGTCAACCTCCTTTGATCTTTACCGATACTTGCTGGAAACCAAAATTTAGTGGAAGACAGAAAAGGTTGCTGTATTTTTTCAGCCGCGTTCCAAAGTCTACTAAGTTTTCCAATAGTTGCGGAAACTAGTTGTTTTTCTACATATTACAGCGACTTTTTCTGTCGTCCACTAGTGGAGTGACAAGTCTTCCACTAAATTTTTGTTTCCCGCGTACAGTCGGTAAAGATCAAGTATATAAGTATGAGTATTTACATACTAGAGTTTAATATTACGATTTAGATCAGAAATCAGTTTGAAAAGTCTAGTTTCGTCATCGTTATGAAGGAACATACAAATAATGTTCGGAACGTTGTTTTTGTTTATTCTAAATAGCTGATGAAACTGGTACAAGAAGACGACTGTTATTGTGCCAAATCGACACGGCAATCTTACCTTGGCTTGGGACTAGGTGCGCTGATTCCCTACGTTGATAAATTCTCAATCTTTGTAACCAAAATGAATAACATTCCTCTACATTGGCTCAGTTTGATCTTTGTTGGGAAATAAACAGGGTATTTTTAGAGCTTTACAAATCTTTCAGTTTATTTAAGAACTTTGGTGTTTAGTCAGATTTTTCATAGACGAAGAATCTAACTCCATTATTAATCTCTCGTCCTAATGTAGCAGAGGAAAACAGTGCCAACTAATGTTTCTGTCCATCATAAAGTGCCTGATTTTTGCTACACAATTATTTCTAATAAGTTCACCAACAACCTTAACCAAAAATCGATTGATTATTGCTTATTGTGTAAAAGGGTAACAAAACAATGAGCACACAATGGACTAAAATTCCTTTTAAATAAACGGGAAAACATTTCATCAGCGAACTTAAACAAACTGGTCGCGGGTTCACGTGTTGTATCTTGATAAGAACTGTTGTAGTTGAAATATCCAGAGTCAAAGTAGTGGTTTACTAAATATCTTTGTTTCATGGCAGACAAATCTCGAAATTCTCATTGCCTTTTCGGAGCCAATTTTAACGCAACAATTTCTAGATAATCTAAGGTCAAAGATTGTAAATGTGTGGTTGAGTAGCCAAGTAGTTCGTGAGGTCTGTAGTTTGAAGGTTACGATTCAAAGATAAAATTAAAGCATTTTTCGAAGGCTAGAAACCTAACCCGGTTATCCTTGATCGTGGGTTTTAATAAATCATCTATGCTGGAAATTGGGGGTCTTCCTATTAGCTACAGAATTATAATGTGCGGGCTTTGTTTATTGTTGGGTCCATACGCACGACCACTTGTTTCATTCCTTATGATTTAAAATAAAAACTCTTTTGAATAGTTTAAAATAATGGTGAAGGGGGTTTCTTGATGAAAAATGGCTCTAGCTGTGCTTGATCATCAGGCTTTGATAAATGATTCTGTCTAAAGAATATGCAAGTTTGAGTTACTAACAAATCTTGCATGACTACATCATTTTACTCATCCCACATTCTGGTTTTACGTTACGCCTAAGATGCTTAGGAAGTCCAGTAATGGAATATTGACGTTTTTATGATAAAAGTACACGCTACGGTCTATGTACAGAGTCTTGACCACAAAACAATTGTCCATCTCTTATCTCAGACGAAACCATGGATTGACCCCGCTCCAGAATGGATAAGTTTGCGGTAATATTAATTTGATGATATAGCCTCTGGATCGTTATTGGACACTGTTAAAGTCTTAAGCTTACCTTACGATCCAATTTAAAATTAAAGCTAAGAGTTATTTCAAGTCTACAAACATGGCGGCTCTTTTTCTAAATTTTAAATTGGGCAAACGGGCAGAAGTTTCTACCAGCGTTTTTTAAGATCTCCCCAAAAAGAACCCAACCATCAACATATTCCCAAGATCTACTCTCAGAAAACCATTCCAACACCTCAATAGATGCCAACTTAGAAAGATCACATAGGGCCCCAAAAAGCAACAACCTAAATACAATAGAAAATTGTCATATATATATAACGCTACCAAAACCGACCCATCGCTCATACTAAACGAGCAAAGAAACTTTGCCGCAAACATCTTGTTTGATTCATTAATTATTGAAATAAAAAAACAAATGCAATAAAATATTATCGAACACCTGATTGCAAAAATACATGGAGTGACAACGATCATGCTAAAAATAAATATTAAGTCACCACTTCCCACTTTCGAGGATTGAAAAAGAAAATCATGGCCATGCATCTGAGTTCTTTTTATCTATGTGTTTGTGAATATGTGTGTCAAGTGTTTGTGCAAATTCTTTCAATTCAACAATAATCTCAAGAGATGGAAAACTAAAGTATTTAGCTTAACCTAGAAGACAAAGGAGCGACGATAACGTTACGGTGTGGAACCCTAGGTCTCCAAAATAAAACAAATTGGATCGTAAGGTAAGCCTAAGCAATTTTAATGTTTGTTAGGTTCTATACGATTGAAATGCGTTGATGAATTCTCCTTCACCACAGATTTAACTGTTGAAATATTACGATCCGACTTTTTCATTTATACTAGGTACTTAAGTTTAAATAGATGGACCTGTTCCTAAACTTCTGCTTTTATAGGGCAGGGTAATATATATATACAGGAACAAGGCATTACATATAACGAAAAAGAGTAAAGCCTAAATCCTAAAGAAAAGTTTAAACCTAAAACAAGATTGGAACACTAACACACACAATGAACACTCATCAAAGCCTTATCGTACATGAAACACACACAAAAGAAGCTACATTTAAAATTACAGGATGAAAAGACTACCTATCCTAAAGTCAGTGCTTTTGTCTTATACCCAATTAATTTGCGACATCCAACGGCCTACTCTAGGCTTTGTCATCTATTTTAAAGGGTTTAAAATGTCTACACTTTCGGATGAGATTTTTACGAGCAGATGGAAAGTAACCACAGGACTTCTGGACCCCCAATATAAGCGGTGGGACCAGTTTGGGCCCGGTCATGAAAGCCAAACCGACCACTGATCACAAACACCGGCGCCGGGCGAGCAAACGTGTTGTCATTAGTTTTATTGCACCCAATTCAATTTATGGCCTGCTTAAACGCATTCTCTATCAATTTCAAACCTCGCTGACATCAATAATACTCAAATGAGCCACGAAACAAATCCCCATGGAATGTTGCTAGTTAGCTTTGTTTACAATTCTCTTATAAATATTTAGTAGTTTAAAACTTGTTTTGAGTTAGGTGGGAGTATAGCAGTTTTGCTGTGTAAAAAAAGGTTAAAGATGGTTTTTACATGTTAATTACTAAAGCAATCAGAGAAGACTCGCGCTCTGTTTGAAGTGGATATTAGCCTACTCCAAGATGTGCTTAGGTTGTGTTTGTTGATAGTAGCCTACGTTGTGCTTTGTTTGTCATCTTGTTACTTACCCTATACATACAAGTCCGTAATTATTTTTTAGCTTAGGCTATTTGTTGCGTTGCGAATAGCTATTGTCGTAGACCTTCATCGCCTAGAGACTAACTGTAATTTCTCGTTTGGTGCTACACAAAAGCGAATGAGTTTGTCAATTTTCTGTCAATCTTTTTTGAAAATAGAAACCATTTTTTGATTTAAAACAGATTTATAATTACTCACAAAAAGTAGCTATTTTCGATAACAGCTGATGTCAAAGACAGCAATTAATTAATTCAAGCTTAATTTAGAGCAAGGGAAAACGATGAACTGATTTTCCCTCGCTATAGATTTACTCCTTGCTCTCAATCAGTTCTTCATTTGCCTTCTTGCGCGCTAGTATTTGTTCATAATTTAATTCAATTATTGAGATCATCTGTTTTTGTTCAACAATACAAATAAATGTGAACAGAATATTTGTCATACAGTCACTACCTATATAGTCCAGGCGCTAAACGGGTTGAGTATGCACTGAAAGTCTGACAAAATTTTACTTTTGATTATTGTTGGGGACATCTAGTAGATGAACAAAATCGATGATGTCGCATTTCTAGGGTGGTCACAACTCGGGGGGGGGGGGGGGAAGTTGCGCGGGACATCGGTTTACGTTTCCGCGTCTAACACACAAACGGTTAATGATAGAAAGGTGAATTAAGCGTCTATCTACGCCTAAATATATTGTCTTTTAAAAAGGTTATTACAACCTTTCTTCTATCTCTTATACTTTAGGCGCTAATCAACATGTAGGCCTATTGCAAAAAATAAAATTTAAAAATACTTTAAAATGAAATATCGGAAATATTGCGCTTGTTTAGGGCATGTTACAAACTATTTATGGTTAGAAAAACTAACAAGTAGTACAACAACACCAAGTTTAAAGAAATCCGTGCAAAAACAACAGAGCTACGTTGATTTCAGTAAGAGTAAACGTGGAAAATTCGTAGTAGTACCGAGGCGCGCATGGACGGTACGTAGCCCACAGTCGATATAGGTTTGATGTTGTATGTAACTATGGGAAAGCTGAATTTTTCTATGCTGTTAGACCATGTTGAGATGAGCATTTTCCCAAAAGTCCCCACTCCTACCCCTTTGTGCTTTCCTCTACCCCCCCCCCTTTTAGATAAATTTACAGTCTCTTAGAAATTAAGCTATAACTTTAAAACGGGTAAGGATAATAACGCAATCTTTTATTAATCATTTTGCGTTACGATATTCTACAAAAGGTGTTTACCATGGTATCCTAAATATTCATAGTTAAAAAATATCATAAACATAAAAAAATATTGTTTACGGATTAATTTATGAAACTTTTCTTTGTAGATGTTTTATACGAGGTCGCACAACAAAATGTTTGATACAAAATTGGGGTGCATAGTTTACATTTTAAAATGATACATAGTTATTAACAGTTTGTTTGCATATAGTAGTTATAGATAGTACAGTATATTGATTTTACAGGACTCAGGCTTTTTTGTGCACCGCAACAATGAAAAAAAATTACGTATATTATGGTTTTTGTATTTGAATTTGGCGCTTTATATAGATTATATTAACGTTATGTAGCTCATTCAGTACATATACAGACTGTAGTGGATACATATGAATGAATATCGTGCATTTGCTGCTGTACGTCAGAGCCTCATTTTATTATACAGGGTGTCTCACCTAAAGTGAACCAATAGATAACTTTTTTATTATGAGATATAGAGTTAACTTCTTATGGGACACTACCCTTTATTTTTAGATTTTTTTAGTGGTTTCGAATTTAAAAAATATGTTCGCCATTTTCCAGTATGGCTGACAACTTTGTTAGTCATATGGAATACCCTGTATTTTATGATTGTTTTAGAATGTGAACGCACAACTTTTAAACCTTTTTATTCTTGACATTTTTCTCTAAAGCTACTTGTTTAGGAGTTACATCGAAAAAGAAATGGTTTGTGAGTACATCCTGCATCCTCACAGCTCATAAACGTAATATAAGTTTAAGAGCGGAAATACAAAGAATAAACAAGTTTTCAAATCACATCTACATTAAAAAAACCATAAAATAAATTGTTCCAATATCAAAGTAAGCTAGCATTTTTGAAAATGGTGGCCATTTTTAAAACAACAAAATCAGTATTTTTTAACGTATTTTATATATTTTTTTGAACGAGGACTTATATGTGACTTATTTATTCTTTGCACTTTCTCCCTCAACTTACTCGTTTATGAGCTACAGGATGCCGAATGTACACCACAAGCCTTTCTTTTAGATATAACACGCTGTAACTCCTAAATGGGGTAGGTTTAGAGAAAAAATGTCACGAATAAGAAAATAGCTTTTAAATTGTAAAAGAATACTAAAATACAGCGTATTCCACAAGAAATAACAAAGTTGTTGGCCATATTGGAAAATTGTGGATATATATTTTTTATTCGTAACCATCCCTAAAAACATTTTTTACAATTATTAAAAGGGGCCGTCTAATAAAAAGTTAACACTATATGGAAAATAAAATTTGTGTATGTTCACTATGTAATCTCAACCGGGATGAAACGTGTACCCTTTTATAGCAGAATCTCCAATTTAAAAAAAGATACGTCAATTTTGGTCTAACAAGTTAAGTTTAAATGAATATGAGTTTTTTTGAATTTTTAAATGGCAAAGATTGGCGGGCACTTGGAAATTATCTTAAAGAGGCGTGGAGTAAAGGGTGGGAATTGATAATGGAGTATAATTATTAAATTAAGGAATTGAGATATCGATACAAAAATTGGAAAAATCTATGAATTTAAAAAATTTATAAAGTATTGTTTGTTAAGTATCTATCAAAGTAAATTATAAAAGTAACAGGTTTGTTTTATGAATTATTAACTGTTTGTAGGAAAAATTCAGATTCTCAGTAGGCTACATTTAAATTTTATTATTCATTCAATTGTTATCTGATCTTTATTAGTATGTAGTGCTATTTGTGTATGTTCTGTAGTGGAAATCAGTTTATTTTATGAATAATTGTATGTGATTCATGGTATTTTTTTAAACGGTTTTAAAATATTTTAAAATCAGTGTGTCTTACACAAAACAGACGGTCTTTGACCATTGTTCTTAGCATTTAAATACAAAACACTGTATTGATATTTTATTACAATGAACACATTTTCTTCTTCTTCATCATCTATCTTCTTCATCATTTATTCATCTAATAATTCTTTTTGTAGATTATCGTAACGCAAAATGATTAATAAAAGATTGCGTTATTATCCTTACCCGTTTTTAAGTTATAGCTTAATTTGTAAGAGACTGTAAATTTATCTAAAAGGGGGGGGGGTAGAGGAAAGCACAAAGGGGTAGGAGTGGGGACTTTTGGGAAAATGCTCATCTCAACAAGGTCTAACAGCATAGAAAAATTCAGCTTTCCCATAGTTACATACAACATCAAACCTATATCGACTGTGGGCTACGTACCGTCCATGCGCGCCTCGGTACTACTACGAATTTTCCACGTTTACTCTTACTGAAATCAACGTAGCTCTGTTGTTTTTGCACAGATTTCTTTAAACTTGGTGTTGTTGTACTACTTGTTAGTTTTTCTAACCATAAATAGTTTGTAACATGCCCTAAACAAGCGCAATATTTCCGATATTTCATTTACATGTTGATTAGCGCCTAAAGTATAAGAGATAGAAGAAAGGTTGTAATAACCTTTTTAAAAGACAATATATTTAGGCGTAGATAGACGCTTAATTCACCTTTCTATCATTAACCGTTTGTGAGTTAGACGCGGAAACGTAAACCGATGACCCGCGCAACTTCCCCCCCTCCCCCCCGAGTTGTGACCACCCTAGAAATGCGACATCATCGATTTTGTTCATCTACTAGATGTCCCCAACAATAATCAAAAGTCAAATTTTGTCAGACTTTCAGTGCATACTCAACCCGTTTAGCGCCTGGACTAATAAATCATAGAAATAATGAGACTTTCAAACACTGCACAACACGTTTTTAGGTTAGGTTAATACATTTAACGAAATGGGGAAACGCTGCACCAGCTGATCGTAGTCGTAATATCTTTAAGTTTTGCCAACTTATTTTCATGCGTACACGGATTACGTGCATAATAAAAGCACGTGGGTTTGTGTTTGGTTGGATTACTGGTGTACGCTAAAGTGAAAACTGTGCGCCTAAAAGGCTTACTGTACTATAATCTCAATCTGTGCAAGGAATCACACTTTGTCGGGTGACTATACTATATTGCAATCTATTGAACGAATCATAAGAGCACGATTATTAACCGAATATGTTATTCTGACATTTTACAGAAACCCTAATTTTTAAATTGATAAATAGTAATTGAAATTCCTTCCCTTCCAAGCAGTAGTATTTATTCGTGTGTGGTCTGTTTTGAAGAGAGAAACCGATATATTTTAGCATATTTTCACTCATTATCCCAGGCTAAGGAAATAACGAATCTACATGTAAACAAATAAATCTGTCAATGCAGTCCTGTAAGCTGATACATTTACATTCACACAATCCATCCTCGATTCCCTGCCGACCAAATAGGTTGAGATCTTAATCAACTTTGTAACAAAAACTTCTTCTAATACATTCAAAATTCAAATTTTCTTGAGGTTTCAGTGATTTCCATAAGTAAGCAGTTGAAGTTACGTCGGCATGGTAATATGAACTTGATTAAACGCAAGATTGAGGGAAACGAAACTGACGGTCGCGTCAATGTTTTAAATGTTTGATCGAATCAGATACAAATCAAAATGCTAATCAGAGACTGTTTGTTAGACAAAACCAAAACACTGATTGACACAAAATCCAATGTCGTAAGTCTTTTGTTTGCGTAGCTTATTCACGGACAAATTAATGCAGTCAAGTGTTCGAAATTTAACAAGGTGTTGTATTATTCAAGTTTCAAATAATGTATTCGTTGAAACGCACTAAACAGCTGATTAAAATCATAATTCCTCATTATTTCCCACAGATCTAGATCCGTGCGTGGGAATCTATATATATAAAAGGCAAAGCCCTCACTGACTGACTCACTCATCACTAATTCTCCCACTTCCCACTTACCTAGGAGGCTGAAATTTGGTACACTGATTCTTTAGGCATTAAATAGGAAAACTGAGTGGTTTTTATTCTGATCGGACTCTCGGGCTCCGCCCCAGTGGCTCTGGAGTTTCCCATGTTAACCTAATGAGTACTCATATTTAAATGGAATTAATGAATCATAACAGCTGTTTCAATTAAACAAGTTTGTTCTGTTCTGTGATGTTCAATAGCATTAAAGTTACAAGGATACTAACAGGGTGCAGCACTATTATTTTAGCGAATTTCCCATATAGGGAATAAGCTATTACCGTAGTACTCATGGTAAGACCTGGACCCGGGACCGATTTTTTTTTCGTTTTGAGGTCCCTAGAGGCCAAAAATAGCATCCGTTCAAATTCACATATATATATATATATATATATATATATATTTATATATATATGTGTCCGTTAGTCTTTCATGTTCTAAACAAAATGGTGCAAATCCCATTTCTATAAAAATTACGGTTTAAAAGTAATTTTAAATTATGTTATTTTCCTATAAAAACCCCATAAAATGACGGAAAAATCGGATTTTTCAAAAATAGCCCGAACGATTTTGATAAAAATTTGGTATGTTATGGTCCTTTAAATTCTGAACAAAATAGTACAAAATCCATTTTCGTATATTTACTCTCACCGCTTACACATAATAAAGGTTGTTGACAAACTTATGGGAGAAAGTATGTGTCAGAATGCTGACACCGTTTATTTAAATTTATGACAACAGCTAATTTGCAACCAAAAGGTGAGTGAGCGCAGCGAACGAACTTCAACCCGGAGGCGAGTTAGCGTAGCGAACGAGCTAACCTGAAGGCAAGTGAGCGCAGCGAACGAGCTCCAACCGTAAAGGTGAGTGAGCGTAGCGAATGAACTTCAACCAGGACGTGTGAGCGCAGCGAACGAGCTCCAACCTAAAGGTGAGTGAGCGTAGCGAACGAACTTCAACCAGGACGTGATTGATTCATGCGGACGAGCTCACATATGAAGTTAAACGGGGCAAAGCCCGCTGGTACAGCTAGTGATTTAATATTCCTTCCTCTTTTCTTGAAGTTTTTACTACATAGAAACCGGATTAATGTTTTAAAATACGAAAACGATCAAAAATATGGTAAAATTTTAGATATGTGTACAGACTCAAAGTTGACTTTGTCTAGTTATATATTCATTAGAACAAACGTGTTATATAATAAGTGGTTCAGATCTGTCAATATTTGTATATTATAGTGTGTCATCCTCGAAGTTGTTGACTTAGTTTTGCCCCCTTAGGCGATAGGCCTAAACAATCTACGTTGTTATGTGATGATTCTTAACATGGAATTACATAACTGGAAACTAAACTTAGGACCCTTCCTGTGAGGCTTAAACAAATTATATAAGCTTATGTTATTCAATCTCGTGTTTGGTGTCTTACATAAGTCTGACTTAAAAATAATTAGAGTTAGGCCAACTATTACTTATGCTGCATATTAAAATAATTCTTTAAGAAAAATAATCCAACCGTGTTCGAAATTATCGCATTATTAAAGTATTGGCGTTTTTTACTGGATCTTCATTTTCGGAATTGTAAACTTATGTAAATGATTTCGATTTCAACTAATATATTTTGACTCATAGAAGCTCTCTTGTTTGATGGATGATAGATGATGGATGGTAGATAAAATCGACCATATAATGAAGGCCTGTTAAAAAATTTCCATCTAGGCCTACTCAAAAGGTTTGATTGATCATTGGGATAGTAGTTTCTTGAAATTAAATAGTTGTAGGTAACACTGTTAAATAAAAGCAACAGAATACTTACTTACAGCTATTGTACTGATCATCTTTGGATTCAGATTCTGGAATAGTTAACCTCTTCACGTCCTAAAATCAAGCTATTTTTCTGAATTCTGATTCGGCGAATATTCAAAGTCTGGTTGTCTGAGTGTTATGATATCAACTAGATGATATTGATTTCAGGATTAAATTTAAGTATTTGCTATTTGGCTGTACAATTGAATTTCTCTGCTACGTAATCGTTTAAATACGTAATCTGATGTGAAAAATGCATTCATTGATTTCAATTTTAGCTACAAAAAAATTAACGAATACTTTCTACTTTAGGAAGTCGTGAGGCCAGTATTTTGACTTACGTAACTAGATCGTTGACGAGATAAGTGGTTAATTGAGCCTTAACATTCAGGTGTGGTGAGCAGGCCATTTAATATGTACCAGGCCTTCCCTCTCACATCGCCTTCATACAGAGTGGCAGGAAGTTTCGTCCTGTTGCTCTTGTCTTCTTCACGCCTGCGTGACGGGGCGGAACAGGGGGTGGCGTAGTGTGTGCATGGATTGGTAAAGGTTAAGAGGGAAAATGGTCTCCATATTGTATTTGAATGTTGTATACTAGTGTTTTACGCGTGCTTTACAACGGGGTGAGAACGAAGAAGAGCAAAATGTTGTTCATTTTGACAATGATGTGTCTATTTTAATTGAGGAATTACAATGGTAATTTTCCATCAAGGTTAGTAGAAGAAAAGGTTTCATGACGTTTCGGGATCTGAAATCTGACACCTTCCTCAGGTGAGAATGCATCTATAACATACCACGATCCGTACAATCTCGACATAAGATGGAAGGAAAATTACAAATGAAAAATCACACAGAGAAAACTGTGCAGTCGTCACACTTCTTTACTACCCTAGATTTGATTACAGAAACCCTCTTGTAGGCCTACCCCGTGGTTGTATATACAGTAATTCTCTTTGGTTTAATTCAATAAAATTCGGACATCAACGTGTAACTCCAAGTTTGATAGCGAGAATGATCCTTTTTTCGTTGGTCATTGTTTTGTTCTTTTAATTAATGGTAAGTCTTAACTACCTGTTGGTTAATATTTTATAGCAACACTGGTCCAAACACTTGACTTATAAAAAATTTAATAGATAAAAACCAGAGGAACTTTGAAATAATGTTTAATGGAGCTACTATGCTGTACATAAACACCATTACACACTAATCCTATGGACAATTAATTTCCAATGGCACATTCAGTAGGATGTTTGGAATTCTCTTCAAACAAAATTTGAAGTACAGACTGTAAGATTAGAATTTCTTTCCCGCAGAGAATTTACTTAGGCTAATGTCTAGGCTATCTATAGGCCTTACCAACTTTTAAAGATGTATCAAAACAATCTATTTGAAAAAGAGAGCCTTCTAAATTTTACTAATAGAATTCTTTAGAGAACGATATTCCTATTCAGTTTCTAACATTTTTCAATTTAGCTTATCCACGCAGAGAGCGCTGTATCCCTTTCTGAGATTAATCTAAAAAAATGTTGCACCTGACCCTACCTCTCCTACAGATAAGGATCTTAATACTGTTGGAATTTAAAGAGTCTGATGAAATTCAAACCCTACGTAAAGGTTTAGGGCTTTTTGGGCGATTAAAACCTTTTATTCGACCGGGTTTCTGAGCCCTGGGGTTTCTGCGGAAAGGTTCCGACCACTTAGCATCTCGTATTATACCCTTTCTGGGTCCACCGAAGCAGTAAACCCCCCTTTGAAACCGAAACAACATTAATAGGACTCGTAAGTAGCACATTTTTTTTTTTAAATTTACATTGTGGTGCAATAAAGTTAAAGTTTTAAGATTTCCTTGGTAAACTCGTGGTTTTTGGACTCGATTCCCTTATACAGTCTTGCCTGATGAATCTGGTATTTTGATTCACTACCTTGAATTTACACTAAGTTTGTTTTATGAACTGTTCATCTGGTTCATCATGGCCTTTGACAAAAATTGTTGGAAGTAGACATACCATATTCCCACATCACATAAAAAGCAATTGTTATAAAAAAAAAAACTGACGAAGTTAATTTTGGCCACTGACAGAGTTTGCTAATATAAATCACTGATTCATTTCAAATACACTAACCCAACCAAACCTACTAATCCAAACTAAAAGGACAACTTATTGCATCGTAGCGCTTTGTATGTCTCATTCAACTAGCGAATTATTAAAATATTGGAGAAAAACAGTTTAGGCAGTGGAACACACTAACTAAATAAGAGGTTCTTTCTACTGTCTTATTGAAAAAAAAAAAAAAAAAAAAAAAAAAAAGCTTCAGGAGGTTCTTATAGATAAGAACTACTAGGCCTATTACAAATCTAAAATCAGTGGCGTTATTTAGTGTTCATATAAATAATACAATTTAATACATTTTAAGTCTACGGATAATGATGAACTCTGATTTTTCAGTCTATAGAAAAATTGAGTTTTACAAAATAATTGTCTAGAGACTGGTATGATATACCGGGAAATATTCCCCTTATGAGGCGACCTATTGAATTATTTACTGTCAACGATAAGAACTACTAGGCCTATTAAGAATCTAAAATCAGTGGCGTTATTTAGTGTTCATATAAATAATACAATTTAATACATTTTAAGTCTACGGATAATGATGAACTCTGATTTTTCACTCTATAGAAAATTTGAGTTTTACAAAATAATTGTCCAGAGACTGGTATGATATGCCGGGAAACATTTCCCTTATGAGGCGACCTATTGAATTATTTACTGTCAACAATTACGGGCTGCCTTATAGAGAGTTATATTAATATTTATTTCAACATTGTTTCTCATTGCACGTTGTGGAGAAGTGTGGAGAATGGCTTCCAAAATGGCCCAAGAATGTTCCCAGACCTGTTTTGCTCCTTGGATATTGTGACGTGTGTCATAGATCTTATCTGTTGATCATGTGTTCGTTTTGTAATTAATTGATTTAGAAATCCTCCATGTTTTCTTGTGTTAGGATGTTTATGTGTTAGGATGTTTATGTGTTAGGATGTTCCTGTGTTAGGATGTTCTTGTGATAGGATTTTCTTGTGTTAGGCTGTTTATGTGTTAGGATGTTCCTGTGTTAGGACGTTCTTGTGATAGGATGTTACTGTGCTAGGATGTTCAAGCTGCATGCATGTAAAGATTAGAAAAATAACTTGGTATAAGGGGGTTTAGAGCTAGGACAAGAGTTTTGTTAGAAATTAAATTATTAAAAAGAAAGTCTTGAAAGGAAACCCTCGCAAGACACATTTTAATTAAACGTCTCGTGAAAATAATTGTTTAAATAAAAAATCCCAAAACGAAAAAAAATCCTCATAAAAAAATCTTTAAAGGGAAAATATAAACAATTTAAAACTACTAACATAAGAGTGTATAAATATTTTAAGTTTTGAAACATCTTAAAATCTCTTTGCAAGAGGAAATGAAAAATAACTCATTTCAGGTAGCTTATACTGTTACTGTGTCTTAACCGTTTGGTTATAAAGCTGTATCTCTAGCGTCCCCATCAACCATAAAAAAATAAACACTAAACCTAAGACACTCAAAGTTACGATAAAATAGAACTTATACAACTATAATCTCTCTCAGTAAAACAGGAAATATTTGAATAAAGTAGATAGGATTTAGCAATGCTATTACCTAATTGAAATCAATATAAACCAGTAAACATTACTAAGCTGTAAACCTCACATCACTTCCCACGTCTAATGTTTAGCATGCAACACTAAAGCACCACTTATAAGGCGTAGTGTGTGGCTATTTTACATACTCTTAAGCAACGAGTATCGGAAGCAAGAAAATAAACTATCGGTAATGAATAAACAAACTGCAGTCCCTCGGACTACGGTTGTAGCTTACCTGGTTTTATTGCTGTTGGGGTCTGTTTGCTGAAGACCCTTGAACCAGACTATTAGCTAGAAGTTTCTAGACAACTGGTTGTCTTACGACTTGGCGATCGTCAGCGAATACTTTCAGCTGTCGTCGAGGAACTACAAAGTTATTGTAATGGCGTGTCTATGGAAATGCTTGAATAAACTTTGTGCAAAATTGTAAGTTCTGATCAATTGTAACTACGGTTATGATATTTCAGAACTATATAAGATATTGCGTGGGGTGAAAATGGAGAAGTTTGCACAATACATAATTTTGGTCGAGTTTTCGACCACGGGGCGAGCTGTTTTATTTATTTATTAAACACCAACGGCAAACACCATTTTACATTAAGTAGTTACAAATATTATAAAGATTTAATAATTAACAGAGGAGTAGAAAACAATATTTAGAAAAAATATAACAATGTATAAAAAAATATAACAATGTATAAAAAATATAACAATAACAAAACATAACAATGAATATATCAATAACAAGAATACAAACAAAATAGATCACAAATATTAACATGAGAAAAATCAACAACAAAGGAATAATAACAACAATGCTTTTACGGGGTACCCTCAAGGATGCTGTCAGCCGGATGCTGTCTTTGAATACCTATATTAATTGTGTTGACGATTTTTAAATCGGATTTATATACATTTTGATTCTCGAAAATTGCCTAAATTCGCTCACTATTCACAAATTTATTACAATATTTTTTTTTAGTTTCGCAATACACATAAGCCCTAACTATATTCTTGGTTCGCTAAAACCACTGATAGTGACTGAGCCCACGCACCACCGGCTTCCATCCCATGTAGACTTATTTCCCAAATGAACATTGCTTTCTGTGGAACCTTTAACTCGTAACCTATATTTTTTCTAAGTTTATGTGCATTCTTTTATTTTGGACAATAGTAAGTAACATTATATTTGTTTGTTTCACTGGAAGTGCATGTTTATGTTTTCTGTTGTTCAATTTTTTGGGAATTAATGTTTATTTCGACTTAAAACGTACATGAGTAAAGTATGTTCTCGATTTTTCAACCTTCATCGTACGGATAAATCCGCTTGGACGAATGAAAAATACTAAAACCAAGGATTTTTTGTTAAATTTCATCATAAAAATTGTGTGACACATATCAATTCAACGAACATAAATCTAAATTTCCACTGTACGTGTTATAATTTGACTGAATAATTTAAACCCGAGCCGCGAAGATGTGAAAACGTGAGAACCTATTGGCTGAATAGGCTTCATAAATAAAATCTTGAGCTAATGAGATGGCTGAATCGAGTGGGCGGTGGCGCACGTTCAGGCTATAAAACAATAGTGTTTCATTGTTGAAATGCGATTGGATCAACCAACAACGATAAAATCCCAGATTAAACATACACACTTATAGACAGACTCGTCATCATTTTGGATCAACTGAAGCGTTATGCCATAGGATTATAGCACTAATTCATGGGCGGAATACGATTTAGAGCGATTCTCTTACAACTTGCGTAGTTAATGTTGACCATTAGGTTCTTTTTTTACCAACATAATATAATAAATTATATTTATTAATTAGCAATTCTTATCCTCTAGTAATTAAACCATGGATGAATGTACGCACATCTGCTCTAAACAATAAGATAACATTTTCGTCGTCAGCTACCTCGAATGTGAACATAGGCCTACAATAAGAAGCGCAAATTGTTACTTAAGGCCGAAAAATATACAATCTCTACCAATTTATTTTTGTTCTTTTATGAAAAATGAAAACTATTTGTCAAAATTACGAAACATTTGGGGATAGGATATGTCTCTTATTGGTAAAACAGAATTTTGAGTGATTTTTGAAATATTGCATTTTCGTAATTTAAAAGTAGTTTAGCAGCGAGCACGTACTTAGCTTGAACTTTATTTTTGGTGATACTGAAGTAAGTTAATTTTGTTTGTTGGGCTATTGCAAACATTTTTTACTATTTTAATGTTAGGAAAGGTTTTCATGACGTTTCAAAATCTTTTCCTTAGATGATAGTTTACAATGGACATACATAATACATCACGTTTGTATTATTTTTTTTTTGTAATTCGCCAAGTTTTCTTCATAGGCAAAAACTTTAGCTCCACTGTGGATTGACTTAGGCTGACAGGAGGCGGATCTGTAGAGGTTAGCTAATAGTCGCCAGAAGATAAGACATGACAAGCTGTTTGATAATGATAAGACTGTTGATCAGCTGTGTGACTCAGCAAACCTGACGATGTTTTCGTCAAGCAAGAAAACACACAAATAGGGTCTCGTCTACTTCTCCACTCCTCTCTCGCAGAATTATTCCGTTTGTCAATTCTTCAATATTTTGGATCCTAATCCTCTCAATTCCTGAATCGCTCAATTTCTGCATCCTTAAATTTCTCACTCAACTCCAACAACCCTAAATTCCTATATCACTCAATTCGTATGAAATCCATAATAAATCCTAAAGTACCCATGAACTTTTGAGAAAACTACAAGTCACACCCCCATAAACCGTATGTACTTAAAATGTTCGTCATGACGAGAACCCTTGCGCAAAACTATCCATTATTTCATATATTGCCCTTTAAGGTCGTAATTCCTTTCTAAAGGGAACTTTCCATATACCTAATGTTAAAAATACCTCAGCTGTACTTATTTGTATGTTATTCTTTCAATTATTTATTACCTTATTAAAATCAGGTGTGATTATTTGTTTGTATTACTGTATTCTGTTTTGTTTATTTCAGTTTAACTTAACCAATCAATAGTTTTAATACTTATGAAGTCAAACGGGGTGAAGCCCGCGGGTAACAGCTAGTTCTTATACCGTTCAATTTCTATATTTCTTAATAATCACTAAAACCATATAGGTATCCCAAGTTCCCGAACTACGGTACTCAAATCCTATTTACCTCAATCCCCCTCCGCTAAAATCCTATACTCGTCCTTTACGTGAGTTCCTTGGGACTCCTTCCTTTTTTTAGTATCTCTGTAGTCATACTGCATTCTGATACAACTCCAATCCTATATAGCCTAATTTTAAACTCCATTCCCCTCTGTTATCATAATCAAATTTTATTTGTTTGGATTTGTGTTTATTTTTCTCTGCTCCTCCGTTCATATACTCGTGGTGTCATTTCGATCCGTTATATACTCCATTCCTCAATTTAAACTACTTCAACTCAACACGTTAACTCAATTTCTCCATTCCTCGATTTTAATTTCTTAAACTTTAATACTTTACTTTGAAATGACGACCATACGAAGGTAGGTATTTGAATTATTAATTTCTCTATATTATTAATATACTATAGTATACATGTAGTTATTTTTTCGACAGAAAATGCATTTGTAATAAATACATCTTTGAGTATAATTGAGTGGTTAAATAATTAAACCGCTTTGGAAGGAAGCCAAGCCCTTTGACTTTTGAAGCCGAGAAATATTTACGTAATGATAATCTTGTTGTTTTACATGGCCGCTGATGTAATAGCTTGACTCTTGTATCATCGTTGGAAAATATTGAAGTTCATCAGTGTTTTTTTGTGATGTAAGGGGTTATTGGTTTATTTCGTTCCAATTAAACCTTTGTATTTTTGTTTTGTGGATTTATTTAATCTTCTTCATTATCTTGCTTTTGTTATTTATGTAGCTAGATAGCTGACTGGTTATAGTGCTCGTCTGGTCAAAAGGTCGCCGAATCGATTCTGTGATAGGTTTGTACTTTTTTGATTGTTCAAAACAGGACCCAGCTGTTCTTGATCATTGTGCTTTTAATTAAGAGTGCTGGCTGAAACAGCTGATCTATAGTCAGTAACAAAGCTACACAAGGCATCTCACACCATTATACACTTACAGTCATTCTTCTCTTCACTCAAATTTGGGTGGTGTTCCCATCGCAAATTGGTCCCAATTTGTGGTACGGCCATAATGGTGATATTACGACATAATTAAGTTTTCCCTCAATTCTTTCCCTATCTATTTGTAATGAATCATTGGTTTACAAATTAAACTGCGAATAAAACACTATTGTTTGCGACATTTCAAAAATAATTTATAGTTGATTTAGTTAAAAAAAATAGCTACAATCAACTTTATACGTAATGGCAATGACCATGTAATGACTAATACGGAAGTTATTCAGGTACTTATAGATAAATATGAATGTTTAAAAAAACGGTAAAAATATAAAATAAATGCTTTGGGGAAATAAAACGGTATTTTGCCAAACTAAGTAGGCCATTTCCACGTTATTACATTGAGGTATAAATCAACTACTGTACTACTTATTTCTTTTTATTATGTTTCGAATTTTTTTACTTCGTTGCACACGTTTGAAATTCATTCCAAACAACTGTTTTTTGTGTTCACAGCAACTGCAATATCTCATTTAGGCAAAGTTAAATTCAGTGGGCAAAGTTAAATACACATCTAACTTTTACAATAAACCTGTCTGAAAAAACATTCAGCGAATGAATTGAAAACTTAATCTGTACATCTTGTACGATGGTGTAGTTTTCGTTTCGGAATGTATTAAAGAAACACTGATTACAATACCATCAAGTGACTCTATTAAAGATTTTAGCACTTAATCATTATAACGCAACCTTCTGCCAATATCGAAGCTGATGTCACTTTTATTTATTAGTTACTGGTTTCTAGAGTTAACAAGAAGCTATAAATTTCATGGATCAGGGCTATTAATCCTGCTATTGAAAGCTGGTTCAAGTGTACATTGTACATGCATGTCGGTTTAAATGGCCTAGCAGAGGTTAATACTGCATTTGCCACTTGGTAATTATTCTAAATTAACTGCATGTGTGTATTGCTGCACTTATACTTAATTGCTTAACATGTCAGATTTTACTACAGTTTGCAACGATAAATATTTCATAAAATGACATAGCATAGAACCTGTATGGAATCATGAACATGTCACTAAGACCGCTTATTTACTAAAGGTAAGAACATAGTCTAACTAAAATACTACTTTTATCGTATGAAAGCAATAATATTTTGAAATCGTATTAAAATCGTGCGTTTCACAAGATACATAGGAAGTAAATTTATGCTTTGACAAGATTAAAATGATGTTTTAGTACTGTAGTATAGAATAATTTGTACGGATTATTTTGTTTGACTTTTTTTAATCATTACCATTTCATTAAAGTAGTGACAAAATGTTAAATATTTTTATTTAAGTATGAGTGAAGGACGAGTAAAATAGTGAGTTGATTTGTTTCTGTTTGACAGCTTTTTATTTAAATTTTAATGACTTACCTCAAGCTTGAACCACTCAGAAAGTAAATCTAATCTGAAAAAGAATAATTTTCTTCCTCCAGATGATAAGCTAACATATTTAAAAGATTTCTTTGGTGGAATCTTTAAAATTTTGCCTGTAATGTCTGGAAATGTGAAACATGCAGTATTTTCAAATTAATTCCTAATAACGTTATTTAAACATTGCACAATCTAAATAATCAAGACTGATTCCTACAACCACAGAATATCTTTCAACAACACAATTATTA
Organism: Macrosteles quadrilineatus; assembly: GCF_028750875.1. Lineage (NCBI taxonomy): Eukaryota > Metazoa > Arthropoda > Insecta > Hemiptera > Cicadellidae > Macrosteles > Macrosteles quadrilineatus. Next base: position 68,214,082 of record NW_026542598.1, on the reverse strand, counting down.
AACAATTTTGTTTTATTTTCAATTCCTAATTAAAGTACCCTCGCAGCAAGCTTGAAGACTAAGCGAATTTCAACTTGTCTGGTTACATTTTTACTCAAATATTTCCATCATTAAGAAATAATTATTCCCAATTTAAATAGCATTAGATTTAACGAGTGCTTAGGTTTCCTGCCACGGGGAAGATAAAAAGTGTTTTTTGACCAAACTTTAATAGCATAGGATGAAATGATAAATTTGGCAAATTTATCATAATACAACTTTACCAACTAACTGATAATGGATAATCTAACCTACAATTTCAGAAAAAAATTGTTTTGGAATTTAAAATACTTCAGAGAAAGTCCCCTAGTCCTAGTAGGAATGCGAACTAAATTGGGTGATTTTTTTCTTATCAAAGATGTAACGATGACATCTTGCCTATGCAAACATTCAGTGAGTGCAAGACCTTGACTTTATGTATCAATAGTAGATAGGTACGAGTATTTGTCCCCCCATCCATCTCCCTCTTTTTCTGGTGGTCCCTCAGTAAACATCTAAAGTCAATGTTTACCTAGTGTGTGATACTCTCGAAATCTGCCAGGTGCGAAGCTGAAACCCAATGAAATATCTCACACTGCGTCTTCCGAAGATTTTCCATTCACGCGACCATTTTTGTTTTAATTATTGTTAGTGTAATTGGTTTGGATTAGTTTCTGTTAATTGTGATCAAAAGAATGATCTGCAGTTTAATCGCACTGTGTTTTGACGTCGGGGGACTCTAAAAATGCCTTGAAGGCTAAGGTAAAAGCATTCATGATAAGCTTTAACCATAGCTACGCTTAAAACGTATGCCTAACATTACGACTAAAGAATTGTGAGCGATTTGCAATTCGATCGAACAGTCTTTGGCTTCTGGGGATCTTGAAACAATAAGTTTGTCTCGAAATTCACCAAACATTAAAAGTACGCCATTACCCATTAAGTAAGAGCTGCCCCCTACTGGGAATCCACTACAATTTCAAAATATGATTAGATGTGTATGATGATGGTGATTTACCTTATTGACAAACCTGTGTGGACGGACGTTTACCCAGGACAAAACTGAACTTATATTTTATAATTTACACCCGAGATTGTGGAAAAATGCATAACTAATGGCGTGTAAATTGTTTCCCGACCTTCGAAATCGCAATTATTTCCAAGGGCCACGCCTTGTCTGCTCAGTATCCTGCCAGATCCTGCTCCTGCAGCCGCAATTAACAAATTCTGCAAGTCTGAGTCTCAGGTCTACAACCGGTTCCTCGTTAGCACTGGCTGTGCTAAATGCTAGTTTTTGCAGGGTAAAAACAGTCTGCGGAAATATGTCCTTAGTCCAACAGACTGGGCAGGTTTTGACGTGGGTTGCCTGAAAACTGGAAGAGTAATTTGATGATTCAGCAGTTCTGGCTGATTTTCCTAATAATCGTAGAGATTATTTTACAGGTAGTATTCATAGTACCTACCACATAACTTTAGTACTAAGATCATGGAACCTTTATTGCACAAGATCTAGGCGCATGGCCGTTGTATGTCGTTATAATGTTTCCCAAAGCCAAATGCTGTGCTATCAATTTTCTGATAAACAGCCTTTTTCGTTTTATTTGAAATTCCCATGCAGGACAACAAATAAGCGGGATTATGGATGAATCAGTGCATCGGTTATGTTCATGGTTCGGGTTTTTAGAGAGAGAAAAGTATCTTTCAACGAAAACAAGCATATTGGTATATAGTAGATAGATAATCTGGCTGTTGCTATCGCAAAATGTGTGAATACAGTTCTTCTTAGTTCTGATAAAGATGGGCAAGAATAATTGTAAGATTTGGCAGTATATGTTATGGACGATAAAGAGAAAAACACGAACTCTTTTATGTACGAAATGGAAATATTTTAGAACAACCAGTTCTCAACACCAACTAAACACACAGTTTAGCCAACCGCATTGCAAGGTCATTTCTCATTCAAGCCATTTAGTCATTCAAGTTTGTTGCACAAGTTGAACAAATGATTACCTGTGTTAACCCTGAGTATAAACCAGTTCAATCCTTTCGTGTATTATGTCTCTAATAATTACGACCAAGGGTAACAGCCTGTAAACGAGCGATGAAATCAGTGAGCCGAAACCTAACAAGTGGCGGCTTAGCTTAGATAACCATTACATCAGACAGTCAATCGCTCCTCAATTGACTGTCTCTCCTCCGTAGAGGAACTATTAATAGACAATACGTCACAATATCACTACCAGTGTCCTCTAGAGTCTATACGTTACATTGTTGACTAACAAGTGGCGGCTTAGCTTAGATAACTATTATATCAGACATCAGACAGTCAATCGCTCCTCAATTGACTGTCCCTCTTCCGTAGAGGAACTATTAATAGATAATACGTCACAATATCACTGACAGTGTCCTCTGTAGTCTATATGTTACATTGTTGACTAACAAGTGGCGGCTTAGCTTAGATAACCATTACATCAGACATCAGACAGTCAATCGCTAATCAATTGACTGTCTCTCCCCCGTAGAGGGACTATTAATAGACAATACGTCACAATATCACTGACAGTGTCCTCTGTAGTCTATATGTTACATTGTTGACTAACAAGTGGCGGCTTAGCTGAAATAACCATTTTCTCAGCTCATGTGCATCGCAGGGAAAATATACGCATACTGTTGGAAAGATATTTGCCTGTAGATGTGCAGAATAGCTTTATAAATTAAAATATGTGTAAAAATAAGCACAACAAATAAATTTAAAATAAAAAAAAAAACTAACATGGGCCTTATGGGTTGCCATGTTGGTGACGAAATAACAACAAAATATAAACAGAAAATCAAAACAAATAAAAAAAATTCCAATCACATGTTTTATTTACAGCGTGGGGTGAAAAAGAGATGACTGTACATTACATATTTTTGGTCGAGTTTTCCAGATTTATCAAACCTACCCTTGTAATGGTCTGGGTATAAGCAGTAAGCTGTTTCACAGAGGTGTAAGGAATATCTTACTTTCTGTGTGGCGTTTTAGACGCTGGGAAGACTCATAGGATGAAGACTGATCACCTCTAGAGAAATACATCTCCTGAACCTGGGAGTTCCCAAAGGCGGTTTTCGGGACGTGAAATGACATTCTTCCTGTGGACGATGAATATTCCTTCATATGAAGCAGGTTTGCATTCATAAAGCTTCATTACATTGGACACGTGCCTACCTTCACTCTTGCTGCATGTACGATGTCCGGCTGCATCCGTATCCGCTTGCAGGGCTTCTCGCCGGAACTTCCTCGACCGGAAGTGTAATGTGATAGTTGGAAGGATTAGCGGGCAACAGTGGAGGTCAGTGATGTATCAAGTGGTTAACAAAGGAATCGATTTAGGGATAAACTAGTTAATAAAGTTCAATCTACAAGTACATACTGACTGACGACTAATTCTATTTTTCGTGTAGTATGGTTTGATTGTAGGTTTGTCGAGCAAAATACATTTTTAAAACGTTGCAATAATCAAGATCGGAATTGTCTTCTACAAATACGGCTACTTCGGAATATTTGACAGCTCAATCTTCGCAGATGCTTACTGCGACCGCGGCGAGAGTGGTAAAGGCTTGTCTCGATTTTCTGATTTTACGCTCGATCAGAACAGCCTATGAATCGGAATCACATCCGATTCCGATCATGCCGGTGTCTAGAATACACGCAACAACATTGGGAACATAATTTATCCCTCATTTCTCTGATTTTCTCTGAGGCCTTACAAAACGCTCTGCAATTCCGTCATAGCATAGATAAAAGGAGTATAGACTTCTTTTAATCTATGGTCATATCTTACATTCAAAAGCGTGAATTTCGTTAGTGAAAGAATCAAACTTCACATCAATCAAAATCAACGTCACAAAAATATGCAAATACGATCGTAAAACCCGTGAATAACCCGTGAGTAAAATTTGAGTGATATCGTGGGAAAATTATCAAAAAGCATTTCCATCCCTATTCTCCTCCATAATTATGACATATGATACGCAAAAACGTGTTGTCTTGTGAAGTGGTACGCCACGAAAAAGGTTGGAAAACACAGAGCTACACCACTTACGGCAGTTGAAACATCTACATCAGTATTCAAAGCCAATAGTGTCAGTTAGTATTCGGTCCTACAAAACCAATCAATTCTAAATCATAACATATATTGCTAACACATATAGCAATTAGGGTCATGTTTCTCTGCCTCGGTTCAATACATAATTCATATCTGGAGATCCAGTAGCTTTTTCCCGGCACCATAAACCACAGGCATCTGGGTTTTGCCATAATTTTATGATAATATTTCTAGTTTCCTTCGTGGCATTTTTGTATTAGCAGAGCGTCACAAAACGCTGGCATTATTTTTTAAATGACAAACGAAGAGCTGAAAATAATGATATATTCCATCATGTGGGCTCTTACTACAATGACTCTTTCACAAAAGATGTATTTAACTGCAAGTTGAGGTTAGATTTACCGTGTGATTAACTAAATTGTTTGTCTTAACAATAAATACTGTGTGTATTGTTTATCTTAAATTATATAAAAAAAAGACTTCCATTTTATCTTGAAATAGAAAGGTTCAAACGAAGTAATGGTAACATTTTGGTAAAAATACTGGTTATTTGAAAAATTTTTAGAAATTTTACGTTAAGCCAATATGAAATCGAAATGAAGAGAAGAAATAAAGTGATAACCATGGGAATTTTACTAAAAAGTATTTATAGCTAGTGACTAAGAATTTAATATTTATTTGTTAATTCAACCATTAACAATCTACTTTATGTAATAATAGGTGTTAGTTGTTCCGCGATATTTCAATGTCGGCGCACAATTTGTGGGACGTTTCGTAATTTGAAGCGGAATGACTTTAATAAGCCGCAAGATGCTATTATGCATCATAACAGTCGAGATGTATTGCTCTCTGCCCATGCAAGGTTAGTTTATGATGTCAATGAATTATGCTTATGACTTAATAGTATTCACAATTTGTAGCACATCTTAATATCACCATATACTATATTTATGTTTAATACTACAACATTGCCTTAGTTGTGTACACTGTATTTAATTGTAGCCTTCTTATACTTCCCCGAGTTTCAAATTGCATTCTGTTAATTGTTTAGAGTTTTTCAGAGCTTTTTATCCAAGCAATTATACATACTTCGGACTTCTCGTGCTTTGATCTAGCGGCAGAAAAGTTAACAAGATAATTATGAGGTTCGTGCGGATATTTACTTCCTGAGATATTTAATGGTGCTATTTTCTACAGACTGATTTTTCTTCTAGTACTTGTGTATGCTAACAATTAATTTAATCGAAACTAGTTGCTATATGAGTTGTTATTTCGGTGTTAAATTCTATCTCGTAACTATTTTGTTTATTATCATGCAATAATAGATTTAACATACATATAATTAATTTTACTTGTTATCCTTATAGATCAGTTAAATGCTGTTTTAAGGTACGATTATTTCAGTAACGCTTCGATGAGTTTTCTGTATTTCAGAAACTTAATTTTTCACAAAGCTTAAAACTATTAATCTAAATAGATTAATCTGTTTTCAAACAATCTAAACTACTGCTCTGGAATTATAAGCAAAAAGAAAAGTACACACTGCACAATTTGCTTTATACCAAAAGAGAGGTTTAGAATTACTGTTACTACTGTAGGATAACAAATGTATTTACTTTCAATATGCAAAGTCAATGCTTCGTATCCAGTGTCTTCAAACAAGTTATTCATACAGCAATTTTGTGATAGTTGTCCTATTATCAACTGTATACCTAATCATATGTTTGCATTGTTGTCGTTGAACAAACAACAATAATATAACACAATAAGTGACACCTCTATCTAAACGTATTCATTGTGTGGTAATTGTTCCTTACTATTGCAGACAAAAATCAAACAGCTGTTGCATTGTTGTCATTCAAGAATCCCTTTGCGATTGAAAACAAATTTTAAGTGGTGATTTTCTTTTATTCGTAGTGTAAATAGGTATAAAGAAGTAGACTACGCAATAGAACAAAACCAAACATTAGAACTTTAATCTTGATTTTATTATGAAATTTATTTTACAATAGTTTATGCTATTAGTCTTTGGCAAGGTCTTACTTTAAAGCTAAGCTGTTTGATTTGAAAGCTTGAGAAATCTTTATCATCCGGAAAACCGGGAAAACCCCAAGAACTCAGTAATGTATCGACTTAAGATAATTCCAGGCTTCCCTAATCCTTTCGTTTCACTCATTTCCTCATTCTTGCTTGGACGAGTTGAGCGTATCCAAATTCACTCACTTTATAGGGTCAAATCTAATATAAAAATTCAATAATGTCATAGGATCCAAATTCGCCAACGCCGTGAAGGCCGGATACGCAATTGCTGGTTCCGGGAGCCGCTACATTTCACTTTTTCCTTCATGCTATTCCAGCCTATGAGCCCAAGAACAATCTTCCTGAACAAATAGTAAGCCTAGAAATACTGAAAGCTATATTTGCTTGACTTTTCATTACAACTAGAGGTCGACCAGTGGTCGAAAACTCAACCAAAAATGTGTAATGTACACTGTACAGGCTTCTCTATTTTCACCCCACGCTGTATATGAAACATGTTATTTGAATTTCTTCCATGTGTTAATTCTGTTTACATTTCGTTGTTATTTCGTCACCAGCATGGCAACCAATAAGGTTAATCATTTTCAATTCATATTTTATGCTTATTTTTAGCCTATTTTCATTTATAAAGGGATTCTGCACATCTATAGGAAGATTTCATGATTTGTAGTATGACCTAACTTAAAATGATGACATATTTTTATCCTCTTTATATTATTTTACAACTCAAACTCAAAATTAAGAATTACACTTTTTGATTTGCTTTACATCTCTTATCAGTTGGCACCAACGTTTACAAAGCATAAGCAAATATGTTTTCAAACATAACTTCAAATGGTTTTCGATGATTGTTTACTTTAAATAGTTGGTGCGAATTAATCTATTGCTATTTATTTATTTTTAAACTTCTATTTAAGACAATTAAAGTTTAAGAATACTAAGCCTAATTAAATTATGTTGAAATCCTCTCAAAAACCCTTATAGATTTCATAGATATTGTCTCAAATGTATCATGGCAATTTACGTCCACTGAAACTGCTCGATTACCGTTGTTTTTATGCAGTATCTTTTACGTATCTTTAAGGCGGCAAATGCAATTTCATAACAAACAATCCGTAAATAAATAGGTTACAACACTTCAGTTTGAGTTCACTACAATAGTGGTTTCTTCTTCAAAAAATGAGAAGTGAGAGTATAAAGTGTTTGACAATTTAAGGTTAAAAATATGGAAATTTACGTCGTTAATCGGAAAGCGCAAACAAAACTAAAATAGGTTCCAAAACCTAGTTTGGACGTTCTTCATTGTATCGATTTATACCATCTTGGTCAACACATTAGTTTTACTTATCATGTTTTACTTAGAAATTAGGAATGACCCAAGTTTATTTAAAATCTTTCTGTAACTTATATTTTATGTTCCAACGTAAGTCAATCAATTTTTGGCATTTTTAAGGAAATGGTTCTACCATTTAACGTCAACTTTTGTTAAATAGCATTTACAATATCAACTATCGTCAAAGATGCTTACGCATTCAGTTATGATGGGTCCATCGACGTCCATCAACCAATGCAAGGCCGTTTGAAAGTACACTGGTATATCAGCTTTCCCTGTCTTCTCTCCTTTACGCAATGCGGACTCTGGAATCTCAAGCATAAATAAACTACTGGTTATGATAATACTAGATTGTCTTTAGCTATGGTGAAAGAGTGTTTAAAATGATCCTGTTTTTGTATATACTTCGTGGTTGCTTGCAAAAAATAGTTTTGGTATGTTATACGGAATGGTATAGGTTGTGCTTGGATTTAAGTAAAATGTTTATACTTTCTAGTGTGATATAGCAGTGGGGAGTAAAAAATTAAAGTGGCTTAAATTATGTGAACAATGAGAATGTTTTGCTGTATTGCACCCAGATTTTGTGTTAGGTTAATTACTTAGCTATAACTTAATTGATTTAGTAGTGAAAGGACAGGAAGAGGTTAAAGGAGCCAATTGCTTGTGGAAGACATGCGTATTTGTGTTGTAAGATTTGTCCGTTTTGCAAAGGTCGATGACTATGTATACTGTAAAAGGTTTTCGAAGCTACTTTAGATTAATATTCGTAGAACTACTATAAATTACATGTATCAATTGTTTAATGTATAAGCTGGTAATAAAGAAACACCTGTCTGACAGAGTAATATAGGGGACTACTTAAGACATATTTAAGACTATTTAAACATATTTAAGATATGTTTTAAGGCTCTACCTAAAAAATTTAGATATTCGAGAAGCAGAGTTTTAGGTCGATGTCGAAACGAGAATATCTACAGTAATTAAAGAGCTGACCACTTAGATTATCTGTTTGTTTAGTTTTTTTTGCAATTTTGTTTTTGAATTAATGAAAGTCAGACTCTTAATTGTTATTAGTAAAAAGTTGATCATAAGCACAGAATGAAGAATAGGCAGAGTAAAGAGTGTAATCTTTAATCTGTGATATTCGTTATTTACTTCGTAAGTTCCACTTATTTGAATTATATTTTTGAGTTTTTTTTATCTGTCAAAGTGTAAATAAATCAATGGTTGTTACATCAACATGTTGACAATAATTGAGATAATTCAAACAAATCCTCATGCCCTGTGTGCAATCACTTTAATTTAACTATTTACCTTCAAAATTTCATTTAACCATCATAAACTATCAGTTAACATTTCGCTAAACTATAGAAAACTATTTTCAACGTAACCGAAATACCTGCTGAAAACCTGCATACATTCACTCTTAAGTCATAACTCGTAGTTGATAAAAACTAGTCAAGCTGGTAGATTGCATCCGATAACTTGCAGCCGAGGTCTGAGAATGGTTGAGGAATTTGTCCGGTGGCTCAACAAGAATAAAGACAACTCAGTGAATATGCTGATACATTTGAGCATTTAACAAGAGAACAAGTCTTATTAAAATTCCGCGACCAAGTTCGTACGTCGTACATCAGCAAGTCAGCTCCGTATATCTTGGACCGGTTGTCGGTTGTCGGTTGTCGGTTGCCATCCCTCCTACACTACGGCGACCTTCAGAAGACGTCGACCTTCCGCCATCACCGCACGATCCTGTCGAGAAACTTAATCGAGTTTATGGAAATTTAATTTCCTTATAAGTTTGTTAAGGTGCGCCGGAACAATTTTTTTCGCTAGATTTAATCCATCTTGGGTTCCGAGATTGATTACCTACATGGAGCCTATCTTGGGAGTAATTGGAAAATGCATGTTTAATGTGTTACCGGGTGGTTCTGCAAGGAATAGAAGTTGATGAAATCTGAGGATTGAGTTTGGACACTTGCCATGTACAAATGTGTTTACAAGAGGTCAACTGTGGTAGTAATCATGAAAGGATTTGAATGGTTCTACAAGAAGTCACAACATGCAATTATACGCGGAAAATTTTATTAAGCATTTAAAGACGATTAACGATCCCACTATACATTTTGGGGATGTAGTGCCATCTCGGCCAAGTGCTATTTGGGCCAAAGCCTAATTTCCTAAGAAATGAGTGCTATCTCGGCCAGTGCATATTTACAGTTGATTAAACACACTAATAATTGGTGCTATCTCGGACAATTTTGAAGACGACATGTCTTCAATATTGAATCTTTCTAGGCTGTTCCTAGAAATTCCGCGTCCTACTACAATTTGCATAAATTGAACCATTGAAGACTTGGAGCATCATGCGAAGGCTCATTTTGTTCGTCTGAGAAAGATGAATAAAAAAAACCATTCTGAGTGAACGATCCACAATTTCCCGTTACAGAGTTATCAGGTCAAAAGGTCTTATAATAATAGCCTAATATCAGCCTAATATAATAACAGCCTAATAATAATAATATCAGCCTAATAATATAATATAATATCTATAATATATATAATATAATAATATAATATCAGCCTAATAATAGCCTAATATCATAATAGCCTGATTTGGCTGTTTTCTTAACGTTTCTTAATAGTACAGGAGAGAATATACAATTTTATATGTAAAATTACCAAATATAACAATTATTTGTTATTGGGAAACGGAGGTGTGTATTTATTTGTTTAAGCACATTAAGAAGGCACGACACGCATTTTGGGTAACATAGAACTACAAAACGTGTTATTTTCCCTAGAACTCTTCTTTAAAGCTGGATAGTTATAAATTAGGTGATCATGATGCCTCGTGATGTAAATGGATTTGGGATAATTTCTCATTTCTTGCCTAGTCTCTCAAGTTGAAATAGTAGATAATAACGGTGATCTCATTTTCTTAACTACTGTCTACAGATTGTCTCATCTTTTGTCGTTAACAGATTGAGTAATGAAAAAACAATTCCGGGCTCGTGCCTATAGATCTAAAATAAAAACACAAAAAACAGATTGAGTAAAATGTATATGTACTCTGAACAACCATTCTTCCCTTGAGTGTGAAACTAATAAAATCATAATATAAATTGTGTCCGAATTCGTAAAGAACCTCCAGTACCTTTCCTCAAGGGCACTTATCTCCCCACAAAAACATGACTAGTGGCACTTAAAAAAATTTAGCTCCCTAAGAACTCAAGAAGCATCTCGAAGAAGTACATTAAAGATCAATGTAGGGCCTAGCCATTTCCATATCAGATGCAATGGTCCGATATTTTATCTCCAGATAAAGACATTTGTTGCACACTAGCACGCTATTCCACACTTAAACTTCATCTGGCGAGGCCGACTACATCTTACCGAACACCCTGTAATTTGCCTCAATGCTGTAACGCTTTAATAGCACCGCGTTCCTCGGACCTTCAACTGGTTACGAGTGACTCTCAGTCGGGCCAGAAGATGATAACGTGGCTGGAAACACCGAGCAATCAGGCTAGTGGGTTTAGCCAAATAACACGGCTCCAAGATACAATTTGGGCAAGACCTAAATACAAATTGTGGTTAGCAAGACTAGTATGTAAAGAATGAGATAAACAATTTGGGCAAGATCGAAATACCAATCGTGGCTAGCAAAACTAGCATGTGAAGAATTGGATGAAAGTTTTGGCAAAGATCGAAATACCAATTGTGGCTGGCAAAACTAGCATGTTAAGAATTAGATAGAAAATTTGGGCAAGACCTAAATACAAATTGTGGATAGCAAAACTAGCATGTGAAGAATTAGATGATAAAACGGCCAAGATCAAAATACCAATTGTGGCTAGCAAAGCTTTCCTTGTGAAGAATTAGATGATTTCATAATGGTAAAGGATGTCAGGTAGATTTTCGAGTGTATCGTCAAATGACAAATTTGAGTACTCAAACAAGAATTCCAACACAAGCTAAATGGTACCCAAATAATCTACCTAATTGATGTGTGTTGCCTTTGCAAATCAGAAGACAAGGCGTATTTTTAATTGTTTAATTAATTGTGATTAAAGCTGACTCCCAAAAAAAAATTTAAAATTTATATTCATTGTGATTTCGAAGCGTGAAAATGCTTATAGTATTCGTAGTAGGGGGATTATATTAATTTTGCAAAGTGAATTTTGTGCAACGTTTCAACTTATGTTGTACTGTGAAAAGTCATACTCATAATTTGTTTTATGTTATTACTATCATTACTTTTGAGAAAACAAGCTACGTGCGTATTCTAAAGTTAAATTTCAATACAGTCCAGGGTGTTTGGATAATGGGGTGTGATGATATGTGAAGCTGTTTAACATACTACGATATTTCTTAAGCCAAGACCATTTTTCAAATCCCAATGGGCCATGTTTTGAACTATCAGATGCTCAAGCTCAAGATCAGATTTTGGACTTTTCTCAAAGAACAGAAAACTCTTTAATTGTCAGGCGAGTATTTCAATCAGCCAATTACCCAGATTACATATGAGTACATTAAAGTATATGTTAGAATAATTTCCTATACCAAGAATAACAAACGTCTTGAATAAAACGAAGACTTCTTCAGCAGTTAGCGACTGACGTACAGTCATACAACAGGTACAAACAACAATCCTCCGTATCTCCTCTGCTGGAATTTCTACATGCGCGCCGCTAGACCGTAGTGCACATATTAAATAGGTTTTACTGCCTACTGAGACAAAACAGCATCATGACTTCCCGTGTGTAATGGACTTCCACACTATCATTGGACTAGTGATCTAGTTCTAGAGTAATGGTCATGTAGGATATTAATTTATGCCAAAGTCACTCTAGTGATATGGAAAATAGTTGATGAAATTGTCATGTGAATAATATTTAGTTGGTTTAGATTTTTTTTTTTCAATTTAAAAACACCACTGTGAAGAAAACGTGAATTATAATTCAATTGGGACACGAACACGATGCTGCTAATTTTTTATCTATATTGGAATAAGGATGAGTGGATTAAGTGAAATTCCTTGCGTAGGTTAGTAACCGACTAAAATCAAGAAGATAGGCTGATGATGTTTCTGTTGTCAGGACCATTTATTAAAAGCCCAATGATCGCAAACGGTTGAGTTTAGTTTTGAATCATCAAAAGCTACTGTCTTCTCTCAGGATTGAACTGACAAACATCTGAACACCAGGCAATCACTATAAATAACAACGATCTAGCTATTCTAATTCCACGTTCATGTTGCCAGTCAAGCATCTATGTTGGTTATGTTGTGAGATGGATGCGAGTCCATTGGTTAGTATCTAGGACTTCAGCAGGAAAGTGACGGGCTTGTGGCTTGATCCTGTGCATTTTGTTGCATTTCCTTGAGTTTGTAGTCCTTTAATTTAATAAACCACTGACATTAGTGCTAACAAAATATGTAGCCAGTCTTAGATTTAAAAGTTCTAACTCAATTAAGCTACCTAAAGAGTGTGTTGATGTAAAATTCCTTTTTTTACACACCGAAGATAACTAATTTTAACTGTGATTTAGTTTAAGTCCCTATAAATTAGAGGAGGGTATATCTACAAAAAGCTGTGAGGTATTGCCTATTCCCTAAAAGCGTTCCAGTATCTTCCATAAAAAATGACACTGGCCAATACAAACACAGAAGTAAAATCACCCATTTTCTTTGATATATTATTTGACCACTACTGCCTGGGTGAAATAATTGATCCAAAGGTGTACAAGATCATCGTTGTATGGGAGGACCTTGGAGTAGAAAAACAAGTTTATTCCATTAGCCCAAGACGGTGAAGCTAAGTCGATTTTACGCTCCCCTGCCTCCGCTGTCGATCTCACGATTCATTTAGAATTTTAATGGCTTAATCTTGTATTTTTATTTGACACGTTCAAGGCCAATGGTGTTTTGTTTCAAGTTAGGCTTTCGGATTTTAGTACTGGTATAGTTTAAGTAATACTCTTGATAACATACTCTTATACAAATGGTTGTGTTTTTTGGCGACCTTCCAAAGACCACACACGATTGTAAGTGGTCCAAGGTGATAAATGTCGGGCACGTTGGTACTCTAACTTGCGGACATGAATTTTACTGTTGTATATCTTCTTCGATAATCTACAAGCAATACTTAAGGGGTTTTTAAGCTTAACACCCTGTCTGGCTGATAATTAGCGGTCCAACTTGCACTCACCCATCCTTACCATCAGCTTCAGTAATCATAGATCAAAACTTGCAATTTCGCAAATGCTTTTAGTTATTTCATACTGCATACTGGTGTTTTGGTAGGTGAGCTTGCTGCAAGTTGTAGGAAGTTAAGAACAGCTAGAGTGTTGTAATAGGTTATCTTTAATTACTGCGGTTTCCGAAAGACTAAAGTTCTCAAAATATAATTGATGCAAACATTCTTCGCCATCGCTTTTCTTGTAATAACCTTCACATCTCACGTTTTGAGAATACACATGCATGCACACTACTCAGAGCAAAAAAAGATAGTCAGGCGACAGTGTGACAAGGATGCGGGTAGGGAAAATAAGCATAATGAGTGGTCACTATCTGATTATATGTCTCACCGACGTAACATTAACGAGCTGCCAGCCAATCTAAACGTCACGTTACACTTCTTTGCTCCTACGACGTCACCTTAACTCTACAGTAGTACGTCGCATTGTCTTTGAATACTGAAGTAGGTATACCATCAAAATGGACCAGCTGTTGTCAGTTTTTTTTATCAAAGAGAACATCGGTTAAATGTTCCTCTAATCTGTAGTAGCACAAAATCACGAGAGGAATCATCATCATCATCAATCTCCCTTTCTGTGGTATTGTCAATACAACCTCTCTCCAACTAGTAGTGTACCTCTAATCCGGTTACACTTGAGGTAATAATACTTTGAGAGTAGGTGAAGACACACAATCTACTATGGTTTGCAATTGGTTGCATTTTCAGTTTGGCATGATGCCAAGGGCTCAATTGACCTCAAATTTTTGAATTCCAAAACTGACTGTAACTCTAGTATAGGAATGGAATGGCTAACTCACGGTGGTTAGTTAAACTATCTCTCACACACCATTAAACTGAAGCTATTTTAGGCACTTCAACAAATAATTTTGGACAACTATGCAAATTTTGGCCTGTGCAAGGTACTTGTCCCATTATAAGTTTTACTTGAAAGCTCGATAAATCTAATATAGGTACGCATAACCCCAAACCTCTTGTGTCGCCCAATTCCGTATTCCTACTTGGATGAGTTGGGCGTATTCAAACTCACTAATTCTAAGGATCCAAATTCGCCAACGTCTTGAAGGCCAGATCCGTGATTGCTTGTTCCGGGAGCCGCTATCCCGCTACCTTTCACTTTTTTCCTTCATGGTGTTCTAACCTAAGAAGAGCCCAAGAATAATAATTTGTTACAATTAGTAAGCCTATGAGTACTGAACGTTATATTATCTTGGTTCTTGATTAGTTGTTTCCAACTTGTTCTGATTGTGTCACCTCCTAATGGTTTCTTCTGTGATGTATTCTGTCCTTGGAAGCACCTAGTGGTTTTCTTCCTCACAAGTCTTTCACGGATCCTCGTTAGTGAGGTGATGTAAGACGGTCTGTGTGATGTGTGGAGAAGACCCGACATAATCTATCCGACCGATCCCCACTAAACTGCGTTAATGGACTAACAAACGCCCAAACAGGCTACCACTGCACCGCCAAGTCCACTACCTGCTTCCATCCTGAGCTGGCTGGACAGAAGATTTGAATTTTGTATAATTTTATACTCGTACATATATCGTATTACAGTTTGTTTTGCCAACACTAACGATTTATATTGCATTTGCATTTACATTAGACATCCCTCCCATTGAAATAGAACGCAGTTTATGCATATAATTGTGCTAGTAGTTTGACATACTCGTGTTGGTATACTTTAAAACGCATGTAATTCCACGTTATGAGTTCAAAGAAAGTAGTAATTCAGTATTTAAATTTGATTCTGAACACTCAGAAGGTCAGTGTTGGAAAGAGGACAGATTTTGGCCATTCTCCTTTAGCACGTAAAAACTCCACCGGCATTAAAGTTCAAAAGAATGCAATGTTTTGTAACAGCTTAATCATTTATTAACAGTTAGCAATGTCTCCAAGTCCTGGTTTTGAAATAAACCTAATAATATCTTGACTTCTCCAATCTTTCTTTTCAATAATAATTTTAATCTCTTGAGAGAGTCTAAAGATGAAAGACACTTCCAAAAGTAATCTTCTTTGGGATCGATCAGCAGCCTTGAGGCAAGCGCACAAATCACAATGGTACTATGGACAAGACAATTAAATAATACAGCCAATTTATTGGGTCAAACATACATAGTCAAATGTCTAATGTCACCTTGACCTGTGGCATATCCCCTTAAATGGATGAATTTAGCCAATATTTAAGTGAAAGTCATCTAACCCCTTCAGTTTTTTTCAATCCCCCCCCTCTCCAACATTCAAACCTATTGTCTAATAAACCTTCCACCACATTTCACACACACTTGCTAAACTAGATTTCCGCATAGTTTTCGAGTCAACCAGAATCTTCTCATCGTCCAGAAACCACTCGCTCAATGCTAGACAAACAGTAAACAATGAGTGATCTTGATCTATCCCACAGCAGTCCTTCACCTTCCCAATGCGAATGCACTGACCGGTTCTGCACTGTTGGAAGGAGGGCGCGCGTGGTGCCTGGTTGACCTACTATCAGACCTACCTTGGGCATTGGTCGCACGTGTATGCAGTAAAAATTGGCCAGTGTATGTCACGCGTGGCGAGGCCAGCGGGTTGGAGATCTTAAGTTTGCCTCAGTTGTTTTCGGACCATCCCCAGTGCAGGGTGCCGTTATTTCTGTAGTGTGTTAGTGTTCTATCTTCTGGTTGTCTTCATCCTTCCACTTAACTCTTCTTCAGCACTTCCTGGAATCTTCTTCAGTACCTCTCCTAACCTTGCTTGAACACCCTGTTTCAGTCCTTCCTTGGGATTTTCTTCAACCCTCTTGAACTCTTCTTCAATCATTCTTTAACCCTTCTTCCAAATTACCTACTTTCAACCCTATTTTCAGCCGTGTGCTTGACCCAAATTTCCAATCTTTCATCAAACCCTGCATTCTATTTTAATTTGAACCGTAAGATTTACCTTCTTCCAAAGCTTTTTCACCTCTTTCTCACACCCTTCGTTCGACCGTTCTTATACGGCTGGAAATGCAATCCTAAATTCAACCCTTTTCAAACCCTACCTTTGACTTTACTTTCAATCCCACGTCCTTCGTAGAACTCTTCTTCGCTCCTTTTTCCAGCCCTCAGATAGGAGAACTGACTTCCATACTTCCAACCCTACGTTCCACCAATTCCTTCAACTAAACATGTTTTCATTCTATCTCCCCTATCCCAAAAGATAACCGTTGACCTGTTGTGTTGTTTAGTGACGCGATGTTGATGTATTTTTACTTATCAGACAGTGTTTGCGTATTGTGGTTGTTTTTGAGGATGAATTCCTCCAGTGATGCCACTGCGGGCGAGGGGACTTCCAAGAGGTATATTACCCTTCAAAATATGGATCTAGGTAACAATGTTATTTGTAATCAGGTTGAGTGTTGTTGTTGTTGTTGTTGGTGTTAAGAGAGAGCTTTTCTGGCGTGTCAGTGTTTAATTAGGCTTTCTAAATTTTTGGTAGTTGTGATGAGCGTGTTTCGGTCATTTTGATTCAATTTGAAACTGCATACCTAACTAGTAGACATTTTTGTGAATATTCCTTCCTCGTTGTGACGATGTAAATATGAGGTAGATACCTACCTGTTGGCCCAATTAATTGTCTCCCATAAATTTGTAGCTCAATTTATCTAGCTTACTTAGAGATAGGCCCATCTAGACTTAATCTTAATTTCCTTTCATTAAAGTCAATTTGATTATGTTTTGTTGAATATGAACAACCGATAAAATAGATCCCCCTTCCTGCCTTGCACTCTGTGAAAGAGGGGGGGGGGCTGGGTGGAGAAACATTTTTATATATTCATGAAAATGTATTGCATACATTTTACGAGATGTGCGTAGACAATACCATAGACTAGCCAACACAAGGGAGTATGTTTTATCTATGACAATACACCATTAAAAAATAATTAGAGATGCAATTCTTAACAAATAGCAATGACTATGTTATTACATTACATTAGCAAAAAATGAATTAACATGGTAATGGAGGCATGAATGGTACCATGATCTCCTATAAACAAAGGGTGCGACGAGAACAAATTGGCAACGCCGCAGACCCGGCTTACCGAAACAGCTGTTGCACTAATTCATAATGAAGCCTCTGCGGAATGTTGTCTACACGATTGTTATTACTGTATTCATAGGCCGGCCGGTGCGACGTTGCCAAACACCAACGCTGCTTCTTCGTATTATTTTAGAGGAGGCTGTGACTTTGCATTTAACACAATCGTATCACTAAATTGTCCTGCCTAATGAAACAGCTGATCTGAGATTGTAAAAGAAGATTCACAAAAATCATCTCACTCGATTCTACACACACCTGTATCCTTAACTAAGTTCATATTCAAGTTCAATTACTTAGGATGTCGTTGTATTGATTATTGTTTACAACAGCAACATGCTACATTAAAATTGCAAACAGCAATTCACTACCGTTGATACTTCTCCCTGCAGAATTAATACTTTCTCTGAAGTAGCCAATAAACGTAAACCTATATGCAAAATATGAACACTAGACCTAGTTGTTTTATACGTTAATGATTCTCTCAAACTACAGATAATTTTCTAACACCTAAAAGCCCACATAGGCTACAATACAAATACTTCTATTCAAAAATGTTCATTTCCAGTTCCTTAAACTGGCGTGTTTTATGAATGCAAGTGATCCTGTGAACTCAGTGTGATTTTGTGAACTCAGTGTGATTTATTCAAGACAGAATGAATGAACCGGTCCAGTCTGTGAACGACCACTTCGACCACCGCTGGTGTTAGGTTTGTCCTTGTTACTTCAAGTTGTGTAATGTTTCGTTCATTCTGTTATGTTTATATACTAGTTTGCTTGGCTTCTGATGTGGCTGAAACCTGGCTGAAACCTGAAACCAGGTATCATAGAATAATCGAACGAATTTTACATGAAACCCTTTGTATTTAACAAACATTTATGATTCTTAAAGTTTGTTTTTATGTGAGGTATACATGTTACAACAACAAAATAAATAAATAATACCCCCGCTGCAGCAAACCTACCGACTTTCCATTTGCCTGGATTGATTTTCAATTAATCTATTGATTTTAAATGAACAATTAGTTTAATTTTATCCGTAACCAATAACCGTACAAAAACTCTTTGATATACTGAACTATTTGTTTTTGTAAGTTCTTTAAAAAGATCTGGAGAAAAATAGAAAAATATTGTGTTTTAAGGGTAAAAAATGAGAACCTCCCATTTTTACCCCATAAAACCCCCCGTTAAACCCCGTTCCCATGGTCCGATCATGCTGGTTTGCGAAATCATTCAAGTTTATCCCGCCTTACACCTTCAAACCAAATTTTATCAAAATCGGATAAAAATCACTCAAGTTATCGTGTTTACGTACACACACATAGGCCCTATATATATAATAATTTAACATATATATATATCATTTTTAACGAATAGTGTTTTTGGCCTCTGGGGACATCAAAATGAAAAAGTAAATCGGTCCCGGGCCTAGGTCTTACCATGATACCTACGGTAATAGCTACTTCCCAATTATAGGGAAATTCGCTTAGAGTTTAAAATGTTTTGATAATATGATGATTTGCCCTTCCATAAATTCACAATTAGGCCTATAGTGTCTCTTAGTATATAGATTATATAGTACATAGTATATAGTATATATAGTATATAGATTAGCTCACAAAGTATAGTATGACATTGATTTGAGATGATTTATAAGAATGGAAAATATTGGGCTACTGTATAAGCGTATAAGTTTACTTACTCAATTACAATTATTAATTGTTTTTAACTTTTATCTGAGTATTTAATTGTTTTTTTGTGTTGCAGGTTAGTTGAGCTTGTGATGTCTACTCATCAACGGTAAACATAAATCATTCTTAGTACCGGTAACTATTTACTATACTATAAAATTTGTTTAATTTGGGTAAATTGCGTGCTTGATACTTGGTAAATAATAAATTAACGTACCTGAGTTAACAGTTCGATAATAAGTATTTTACACACATTCGCCTATTATATCAATGCAATGTTTTGTAAAATCGGCGATTCACTATTGAATGTAGTAATAATATTTTTGAATAATTTACGCCATAAAGCAATATTTACGTAGAATTTATGTTTAGTGCCTATGGTGAAGAGGGTTTTGTACACAACCGTAGTTAACCATACTCCCTTATGTATTTTGTCATCCTTGTGAATCCACTGAAGACAATGCAGGAAGTCTGTTATGTGTAGAGAGTTTCCTGATCTTGACTATTTATTTTTATCATATAATAATCTTTAGAACTCCAATAAAATCAAACAATATAGGGGCTGATATACCAAGGATTCGTAACGGGATGAGGACGTGAAGTGAATAATACGGTGCTTAGATCTGTTGTATGAAATATTTACATATCTATTATTCATTTTATAATATCACCATTTGGTATTGTAAAATTCAGGTTAGGGCACTTAGGGATTGAAATTTCCAATACAGCCATTACAGAGTGTAAGTGGTGCTGATGTGTGTTTCAAAATACTATTACTCTAAGAATTCAAGAGTAAAAGTAGGTAACTAGTTTTCAAAACTCTGCTAATTCTTTGTGAAATGTTAGATAAAACATTTTTTTAATATCCCTGTACTTTCAGAACGTAGCCCGACAAGAACACACATTATAACAAGTTGCAATGTGATAAGAAATAATCTTGCAGCATCCAAAGTCGAGAACACAATGCTATAGTAGCATGTTTATGCTAGAGTTTCTGTTATTAGTGGAACACAAAGAATCCTAGATAAACAGTCTTATTATCACTAATTAATTACAACATAAGAAATACGACCTGACCCCAGAACACGATACAACATTCAATGGCTTCAAGGTCACTTATCTAAACGATAGCAGGATAAGAGACGTTCTCAATACGACATTTAATACAACTTCTTTACACAAGTAACTGCAACACTATTGAGCAACGGGTAATTGAAAAGCGCATAAGTTGTGTCGATGTGCAATAATTAAACGCAATAGTGGGGGTAAAAACAAACTGCGATTGGTCGACGTTGCAACAATGGGGAGATCTGCTGTGTGATTGGTCGAGCCGGATGGGCGGGAGTTACATGGTGTAATTAGTTACATAGTGAAGGCCAGTGGGAGACCTTGAGTTATCAAACCTGTTGGTGAAAGATTACACAGTTCTAGAGATAAGAGACGTAACCGCGTCGGCACGGATTGGAATGCCGTGGAGTTTATTTACAAAGAGAAACGTTTTAGTAGTTGGATTCTTCAACGATACTGTTAAATAAATAGTTAACTGGGGTCATTAGGAGAAAATCTGTTGGCTAGGATGTTAATTGTTAGGTTTTATTGCTATAGTTATAGGTTTTATTGACCTCAGTTAGAATAGGAAACTTACTACAAGATGAGGATTATTTACTGTAATCTTCTTTCTCTACATAAGGTGTGTTGAACACACTGTATGAATCGTGTTCTTTGATTCATACAGTTATTTATTAACGTTCACCATTGATGCATGTGTTTACTTTTAAATATACAGTAAAATAGATCAAAGATACTCCGAGAAACATATTCAGGAGATATTTTTTTCAATTTCATTAGGTACAAATACACAGATTGTATTTTGCTATTTACAATTTACTTCTTAGTATTTGCCAAAACCAGACCAGACAATTTAACCAAATCAAATAACCTAATAACGCTATTTCTTTCCCTCACGTTATATCCAAAGCATACGCCATGCTATTATCTACCAATGACCAATGAGAGAGACACGATTCAACATAAAGCGTTACCATACTACCCCAAAAACACATGAAAAGTATGCTTCAGTTTTACAAGATTTAATTAACTTGCAGTATACAAAGACACAATATTGCACATGACTACACAATTGTGTTCATCGCGTTATAAACATTTCAGCACAGGTCGAAGAGGGTTGGAATAGCCGTGCAAATATACGCATTTCAAAATTCAACTAATGACATTGATTTCAAAATATATATGATTTATAGTTAATGACTTCGCAGTAAGCATTAATAAACTTACCATATATATATTTTTTTTACTTAGCATTGAAAATTATAATAAAATAAAGCGCAAATATTGCCGTTATACTTTTTTTATCATAGAGACCAATAAATATTTGGTTAGAAAAGCCTAATTTTTGTAGCTTAAAAACCTGGCAATCCGGAGCACCCACGGAGCACCACATCGGTATCTAAACCGGTTTAGCCCAGTGCCAATCTTAAGTAAATGCTTAATATTCGCGCAAAATGTCAGATAAGTGATGGAAAGCCAGACAGACATCTCATTTTTGTAATATAAATGAAAAGGACTGCATTCTGGAACTCGAGAACATCTGTCTCACGCGAAGTAAAAAAGTAGAATCAGCATACAAATGGCCTAAACATCCAAACTCATCAGTCTCCAGCATTTCACGGCCAATCCCGTAGAAAACTGGAAACTCTTGGTCGTTTGGTGCTTTGCCAAGTTCTAGGGAAAACTTCCCTTTCATCAATCAGACAGACAGACAGATGATCTGGACTACGTGACCAGAGTAAGGTATCCCAATACTGATAAAAAGCTGAAAAATTGACTTGTTATTTCCTTGTTTGCTGTTATAGCACGAGGTGCAGGAAATTTAATACTTTAAGCATACAGTTTATAGTGGAATCCGAACCACATTCGTAGTAGGCCTACTCACTCGTGCGGACGTTAATCCAAACCAGGGAGTATCGCATCCACAGTGCATGCCTATAAATATCCACAATTCGTAATTTGAGTGAAGCTACTTTTACCATAAAGGTATTCAACAGTTAGTAGTCTATTGATTGAAAATGAATATAACGTGATTCTTAGCGAAAATCGATTTGTTTGGAAAACTACAGACGCAATAATTTTATCAACAAATATTGCTTGGAACAATAATTTTCTTTAATATTGTAGCCTAATTATACGATTATAAAAATTTATCAAACTTGAATTACATTTACCTTACCCTCTACTGGCAAAGTTATATTAAGCACTTAATTGAGAATGTTAAATTCTCCTAAATTATACACAGTACTCATCAAGCCTATACTTTACAATAGTCAACTTTCAAGTATAATAGGGCCAATGAAATTGAGTCGATTTCAAAACAATTCAATAGACAAAGTAGGTTTCACAGTTCATTTCAGTTCACAAGTTACTTTCCAAGACATGTAGTATCACTCTGTATATTTCCTCTTTACATTAATTCATGCAGCATATAATTATTCTTGTAAAAAACTTATGTTGTTTGCTATCAATTTACCTCTAAAAAAGTTTTATTATTTGAAACATTAAAGCTAATTTTTTATCAACAATTACCATAACAAATAGCGAATCCACATATTATTGCCAACTTTTGGAACTTAACGCCGAAAACCCCCATAATCAATTCGGGTACAAAAACTGGACCTGCATCGAGTTTTGGTGAGTGGAAAGTTGATCTTATAAAAAATCTGGCTGACCAATGAAGCGTGAAGATTATTCCGTGTTAGGATCAAATATCTGCAAAACCTTGCGCCACTTTTTGCCTCTCGAGTTACGCCCTCGGTAGCTAAAGCGGCTAACAATGAAAACAACAACAATATGTAGCACTTTTTACTGTTATTCCGATGTGGTTCTACATACGTTTACAATTTCACATAACTTCAAGTTGTAATGTATGACTCATTCTACACTCACCTCCATTAATACTTGGCTTAAAATACATACTTTCGTACGGTTGCCATTTCACTTAAAAGTATTAAGTTGCAATTATTAACCTGAGAACATTGATGGTGTCGACGCGCATAAAAAAACACCAAAATACTAAATTAATTGTTTTTCAAGCTCGACAAATTTTTTGGAAATAAATTGCAAAATGTTATGTTTTTTAGGATCAAAAGAGGGAAATCCCAATTTTTACCCCAAAACCCCCCAGTTTCCATAGCACGATCTTGCTGGTTCGCGAACGCGTTAAACACATGTTACAAGTTTGTAAAAAATTTCATACATTATACAAACAAGTCGGTACATTTTGCTTAAGTTATCCCGCAAACAGACACACATACCATGTGCCACCACTAAGGTGTATCTTCATGTACACCCTGTGAAGATCATTGTGAGTGTATGCTGATGTATTATATGAATTTGAACGGATAGTGTTTTCGGTTCTCACGTCATGGACCTCAAAACGAAAAAAGTAAATCCGTCCCATGTCAATGTTTTATCATGAGACCTACGGTAATATCTTATTCCCGAAATGGGAAATTCGCTAAAAACACAATTTCTTCGTGAACAGCTGCAACACAGGAAGCCGCATATGGAAATGTTCTCAGTTAGCGCATGCTAAATCATGGTAAAATATGCAGCCGAGGCTCCAATCAACCATGATTATGGTGGGAGGTGATAAGTAATGTGAAATAAATGAGAAGGCGGGGAAAAAGGGGGGAAAGTAGAGTCACTTGCTGGAGGGGAGGAGCTTCTGCGAGAGTCTGACTATAAATCAATATTTTTAATTAAAATTGCAATTAAAGTTTCTGCTTTACAATTTAAATGTTGTTGAAGACAAAACTGGTTTTGATTTTCCATACCAAATACATTGATAAGACCAAAGTGTCTTCTAATCGGTTTTTGATTGGGGTTTCTTTAACTAGGATTTTATAATCGACACTACAGCTTACTTAACTTAACCATTAACTCAATCAACTTACTACATTTAACGAGATAGGTTCGATGCAATATTATCAATTATAATGGGAGATAATTAATATTTACAGAACAACAATAGGGAGTTTAGACAGTATACCCTTATTAATCAGGGTTAAAATAAAACATTATACTGTGCTATGAACAAAAGCAGTGCTACTCTAGGATTTGGATATGAATATTGTATTTTGAATTTTAAACAGTACAATCAGCAGGTTATCTGCTAACATATTCGCTATTCGTGCAGTAACTGCGTATTCCTACAATGGTGTATTACTTATCTGCATATTTTGTACACTTCTGTGAAAAAACTATCCGTATTGGTAAATTCCGTATTATGGGGATCTGGATTAAACAGGCATTCCTATACTTAACCTTTGATGATTAATATTAATCTTATCCCTCAGTTGACACTTTATCTCCGATCACATCCTAACTGATCCAAACTTAAATGATTAGTTGTTTAAAAACTACCATTAACAATAACAACATTCCAAAAACTTTCCAACTAAATGTCGGACTCAAAACCTACGACGTTCTATTAAATTAGCGTAGATAAACTGTTAGAACCGCTTGTTGCTAGAGAATTTTGTCAGATAACTATCATAATTTAATACCCAGCCGACTACTAGACTGAGCTAGATGTCCTTAGCGATGATATCAGCAGCTGATTCCAGCATCTTTAGACTAGAACCACCTGTCGTTGTTATTATAGAGACGTGTCAGATTTTTAATAAGCCAGGAATAATCCGCCCCAGACCTGAGGGGGTTAATTGGTAAAAGGCAATGAATTCAGAACCTTTAAAAATGTGAAAAGAACGACCAAAAACCGGACGAGGTCCACAAAAAAATCAGGTATTTTTCCTTTTTTTCAGAAACCCATTTTTAATACATTATCAATTGAATATGCCCAGCTTCTTTGATAGCTAAAATACGTTAATCAATCAGAGTTTTGAGTGGGTAAACATAACGGTGGCAGATAGTAGAATAGGATATTGTAAGTTGAGTCGCTAAGAACGCCTGACGAATTGTTTTTCTGGGAGTAACAAAATTGTAGCAGAACTCTAGGGACTTTAAATGTCTTAAGTATTCTTATAGCAAACAAATTTAAGGTCCACTACCATTTACTATAGCTTCGTTTAAGAAATATTATCATTCAACAATGTACAATGCATTTCTTTTTAATGAATGCACACCTTTTGTGTTTGGTGGGCAAACCGGGTTGATGCTGATCCAGTGACTGGAGCGTGGGACTTCTGCCCTAGAGTCATCGGATTAAGTCCGTACAATCACAAATGAGTGATCTATGTAATGTCGTAAGCCAGTGATTTAAAACCCACCTATTGCTAATAGTACCTACCTTTAACATAGAGAAAAATAGGCCCGCAGGCAGGAAAAGTTTTCTCTGTATAGTTAACTTCCTCCACTGAGTAATTTCGTGATAAATACTAATGCAACGCAAAACTTTGCTACAAAACATTTATTACACACATATAATTATGGCATTTATTAATTTGCATATTGTATTTTTTATTTTGTTATTTCAGTTTATTGTATTTAGTCAGTTGTAAATTTTGTATTAGTTTTGTTTTGCACGTGGTGTACATAAAGTTCGTTTATAATTGTTTTAGAGCATACATGCAGCTATTGATATAAGTGATGTAAACACGCTCTGGCGTAACGTGTAACGTACAAGATTTTACCTGACCCGACAATAAACAGGAGGTTACGAACAATATTTTTCATTATCCATTTCACTCATCTTCTAACAGTAACCTTCATTTACAAACAAAAGCTAGGTTAGGAAAATTCTTCAAAACATAACAATAAAATTCAAGCGCACAGCTGATTTCTAGCGTTGAACGTCGTTGGCTCCATAGAGGTATATTTTTTGAGTTAAAAATGGGTTTCATTACCTCACCGAGTGAGTTTCTACTTTCAACTTTACATCACTCGAGAAGTAAAGAAGTTGTATACATCACGCTTGGGATAGGGAAGTTTAACATGGCAGGTTAGGTAAAAGAAAGAATATTATCAATACAAAAAATTGGCGTAACATCATCATCATCAGCTGTGTTAATTCAATCTTCCCAGATCCAATACTCGAATCCTCCACTCCTCGCCCAGCCAGTTCAATTCCAGCAGTCCACGTGACAAATTAACCGTCTAATGATCCATAGAGGACCTCCGCGGAGTGTTACGATTGGCTGATTGGTATATGATAAATGATGTATAATATTCAGCTTGTCTGGTTGTTTGCGGTCTGGTGAAGTGATCACATTGATCATTCTCGGTAATATGTTTGTGGTTGTGGACCAACCGATGTGGTTTTTGAAGTGTACTTTTACACTTTCATTTATTCAAAGTTCAAAGGTTAGGCTTTAAGAGTGGTATATCGATTTTTCTTCAAAGGAAAATAATAATTTAATATAGAGTACTTTAGTTATACTCCCTCTGCCATCCATGTCTTACTGAACATTTATGAATTACCACATGTTAGTAGATAAAAGGAAAGGGGATTTATTCAAAGAAATGGATACTAATTAAACTCTATGGCCATGTATGGGGAGCGAGCTGGCGTAGTGGTTAGAGAGCGGGACTTCAGTCCCTGAGGTCCCGGGTTCGATCCCCGCCAAGTCACCAATGGATTTTATCTAAGTGATAATGCCGCAACCCCTAGGTCTAGCCTGAAGTAATGTGAAAAACAATCCCAGGCTCGTGCCTAGCGTCCTAGGACAAAAAAAAAAAAAAATGTTACGTATTTTTATTCTATTTAGCAAAAAAAAACTACGTTCTCCTATTTTGTGTTCTTAACTCGTGACAAAACACTGTCATGTGTTGCTGTAATCACAAATTAACAAATGAACATTTTAATTAAAAATTGGATACCAAAGTTCGTTTGCAAATAAGAAGTTGATTCCTTATGAAGATCATTGTGAATGTTGTCAACTATCCTACATAAATACTTGATAAGGTTATTAAAACAAAGTGGAACATATAAAATGTAGCTAAGAAAACCTAAACGAATCGTGCATAAACCTAAGTTAAAAGATTTCTTTTCGATACTCTCTGAAGGTACATCGGACCTGTTACAAGATGAATATCAGTTACAACGCCAAAGAACTAAGTGTTCCAGAAACGTTCGGCTAATCACGTTTATTGCTCATAAACGGCAAAACGCTGTAGTGTTTTAATCGGACATAACATTTTATGTACTTCGTGGCTACGATCTAATGCGTTTGTTGCTACTGTAAAGACTTCTCAATTCTCGACTACGGTGATCTTTTGTGATCTTGGTATGGTCATGTTCGAATTCTTACACTTTTCACCTGCTTAATGGTTATTGACCTTGAATACAGGAAGTAGATTTTTCACCCTATTGCATCTGAACCAAAAAGATTTTATTCTGTGTTTATCGTTTCAAAATAGGTAAATTTTAGCTGTATTGGGAATTTAGCTTTAAAATAAGCCATTGATTCTAAAAAAAAAACATGATTAAATAATTTTAGTTCATGAAAAAACGACGAAAATCCAGGCCGACATTTATTTTGCTGTAGTGTTAAAAGAAAAACAAGTTAGTGCTCTACTTCTCATCCTACAAAATTGTAGGATACCTCTCAATTTTTTATTGTTGACTCATAAGTTAGTCTATGGCTATTTTCATGTAATACCACCATCCCTTTTTCGTCTTACTCAATTGAAAAATAATACCAAACCGTGTACACATTAAAGAGCCACATAGCCGTACCGTCACTTTTTAGTTGGCGAATTGAAAATTCTATATATCCTCCTCCAATGTCAACTCTTTGGATCAATTTTATTTGTTTCGTTATCAATGCAAAATAGGCCTATGATCTCAGCACATTCTGAGCATGTCCTCATTACAGGAGACTCCAGGATCAAGTGTCCTGGGCTTCCTTCGCTATGGCTTCCATCCCCTCCGCCCTCCTGGTGTCAACAACACTTTCCCCGCGTGCCCTCGGGCGACGCCCAGAATACCTCGGAAACCCGGGTATCTGCAATGACTAGGGAATGTGTGTGAATCAGTCCTTGAGAAGACTGTGGAAATTTCGACGTCTAGACGAAGATTACTGTGTTTTCCAGATGTCTGTCTAGTTCTTTCTGTTAGATTAGAAGGATAAGCTGGTCTGGCAATAGGTCGTCCGTTTAGTACTAAGGTTAAAGTTGTATTGAATACAAAAGCTTTGAGAAGTTTAAATTTTAAATTATTCTAATATATAGAAAATTGAAGAAGTTTATTTATAAAACGAACACAGAATGGTAACTAATCGAAGATAACATCTTATGAAACTATATAAATGACGGATAAAAAAATATCCCCCATCGACATTTTATATTCAAACATACCTAAAAATACGCAAATGCAACATTGATGTACCTTAGCTAAAAGTCAATCTGTAACCATACAACAAATAACAGTCTTAATTTATATTTGTTCAATACATTGACAAACATTTTAAGTAACGTACACTTTCTAAATAAACCATCGGCTAAATACAAGGGAAGAACCAGCGTTTTATTGGTAGTTTAAGCTATTTCTGAAATGACCATTACATTTACTTTACGGTTAAAACCAAAACACTTGTATTTTGTTCACGGACAGTAAAACTATCCCTAACAAATCTTTAAGATAAAAACGAAAAATGTTTCGTGAACAATAAAACAAAAATAGAACTTGTTTAAAGAAACGAAAGTGGAATTACTTTAGTAAGATAAAGTAATTCCACTTTCGTTTCTTTCTAATTTCGTCGTTTCTAATTTGTTTTCTTCACTGAAACCGTATGAATAAAATTGTAATACTTTTAGGCTGAACATTTTTACCTACAATATGTTTCTATGATTCGGTAAAACCCAAATCAACCCAACAAAAGATATTTGTCCTTTTTACGACTTAGTAATTGGATATCTTGTTTTCCATCGCTTAAAGTATTCTATTTTTAGTCTTCTATTTCCTTGTTTGTCTAGGAACCATGTGGTGTTAATAATTTATATTGTTGTAAAACCGGTAAAACCCACAGGAGTAGTGGATCCCATCCACGCTGTCATATGAATGTTATTTGCAACAATTAAGTATGAAGCAGCTGATGTGAATAACAAGGCATCACTTGAGCAAATAAATGCAAATAAGCAATATTCTTGATGTGAAAAATGGATGGGGAATTGTTTTGCTACTAGGCCTAGGCCCTATTAATTAAATTATTTTTTTAGAAACTTCAGACAGATATTAATCTTCCGAATTATGTATTTAAATGTGTCTAGTGAAGTACGAGTATTTAGCGCGAATAATTTATGTTTAGTTGGAAAAATGCGAGTCTTTTGTGTGAAACATGGGCTTTTCTATAATATGGAAATGTTGTAAAACTAGTACAAAAAAAGTTTAAATAAAGCATTGGTTCATTTCATTTCATTGAATCTTTCATTTATATATAAGAGACTCGGAATCCCGTCGATTACATATGGGGTTTGGTTAAGTTATTAAACCATGACAGAGTTGTTCGGAAACCTCCTAATTCTGGGGGTTTGTCTAGTTTTTTTTTCATATTGGGGCGTACCTGCAGGCAATGAATAAGGTTTATAATCATTGGCCACAGGTATATCCCATCCCTGACAGCCTTCGTTATTAGAACAAGCTTTACAGGAGAATAATAGGTGTCTTAGGCCCGGTAACTGTCTCAGTAAGAAGAACTCTTTCCATAAACGGCATTAAAAGTTAACCAGTAATTTCAGTTAAACCATACATACGCTTACGATTATAATTAATTGCAAAAAACTGTACTATACAACTGTGGTGAAATCTGTGTTCTCTTTGAGTAAAAAATGGCTAATAAGTTCAATATAGACGGAATGTCTTATTCTGTGTCCATAATTAATAATTGTATCCAATTCAACGTCTAGTTTAACTTAAGAGCATTTATTGCTCTACTGTGTTTAGTTGACATACTACATGGACCATAGAAAGCGGCTTTTGGTACCAAAAGGTTGCAGTTTTAGTTGTATTCTACCACCCATTTATTTTACAGTAAAAAATTAATAGTTTATTTCCCTTTACAGTTAGCTTTATATTTTAAATCATGCAATGGCAGAGGTTAAATGTTAAACCTGTGTCTAAATAGCAATCCAACCGTCTTTTAAACAATCCTCGCTTATTTTACATACCACATTTCATAATAGTTGCAAAACTAACACGGTCTCAGGACATTTGCATAAACCTGTGTTAGACGTAATTGTTTTACAAAACCTCTAAGGAATACACAAGAGCTCGGATGCGTTTTCTGCAGAATCCCTCATTAGAATGCACCTGCTGCACAATGCATTCGCTGCTTGCTGCATAATGCATTTTACGTCTTGCTGCATAATGCAAGCTCCATTCACTCGTTAGCTTCCGTCTGTATAAATAGACTCTGTAGCTCTATTAACACACATCACGAGTCGTGTACCTGCATCTGATACTATCAATAAGTGATACTATCAACAACTGATACTATCACTTGACTAATAAGTAATACTAGCAATGACTGATACTATCAACAAGTCTAAGCGTCATCAAAGAATGGGCGCCACTGGAATTGGACAAGGAAGATAAAATATTAGGCCAAAAAGAATAATTGCTCTCAAAAAGAATATGTGCAAACACTACTAAAACCTCTAGGTTATAGTAGTCATTGATATGAGTGACTTAGCTACTTTTTATGTGTAGCCTCTTGAAAGAAATACATTAAAACTTCGTGTTTAAAAATTTCTTTTTTTTATTCAGAGAGGGGTTCTCGGACACCTCTCTTTCTTGCGTCACAAGATCCCCCAGTATGTCACCCCCACGTACAACTTCGTCCCTCACCATAAACAACGTATATCTTAACAAACACTAACATTAGGCCTACTGAAACTGTCATTAACCGACAATATCAACAAATTAAAATAACATTAACTGATACTACGACTAACTAATACTGATAATAACTAATAATACTGTCGATAGCTGATTTAAAAAAAATGTTGTATTGCCATTTACACATACCACCATCATTACCTGATACCATAGATCAAAGAGTAGACCTAGTAGTCTACTCCTTTATGCTGATACTATCAATGACCAATATTAATCATCAACATAGTATGCTAAACTGTTACTACTAGTGACTTGAAACTGTACCAATTGATAACATCATTACCGCCATCTGCCCTTTGAAAAATATTACTCTTTCCGAAGTAGAAGGCTGACTAAGTAAGATTAAATTGGGTTTTTTTGTGAAGGGACTTCCGGGAGGCAGATTGCAATTTTAAAGTTTACATGTATTACATCTTCAACTTCACCTACTGCTCATTGAGGGGAGATGCCCAGTTTTTCGGTCAAAAAATTAATTTTTTGTTTATTGCATTGAAAAATTCTTCATCTTTTCCTGATTCAGAAAATATATAATTTTAATATATTTACTACAGTCTAACAATCATAAAAAATATAATATAAATAGTACTACACACTCGGTTTTAGTCACAATGGGCTGAATTAGCGTCAATTAAATTTATGTTAGAAATTTAATTTTGTTGAATGGTTGCACTGAATAAATGTTGTTGCTAGGTTAAATAGTCAACAAAAATCTTTTTCTGTTTGTTTTTCTTTCTTCATAACATATGTGTATATAATAATAGTGCTGTTTGTGATGAGGAATAATGTGGCATAGGGTAGGCCTAGGCTTGACTTTAAATGAGTTTTTCCGAAACTGTGTTTTTTAATGTTTAGGTACCATTTACCAGACTACTATAAGTACCACTGACTTCAAATTTTTTTCTGTTACTTAGGACATCATGGCCCACAAAGTGTACTAAAAGTTTGCTTCTATGTTTAAAAAAACATTAACAATAAAATTAATTAATATTTGTAAAATAGTGAAAAAAAATTATATATTTTAAAAATTTTGATAAAATATGATTTTTTTGGTAGAACATATTTAAATTAGTACAGTTTGTCTTAAATGTCAATACAAATAAGTAGTTAAAATTTGATATGCATAGCTAAAAGGGTTCTTTCTTAAATGGTACCTAAGCAACACGATGTTTACCCATATAAAATGCATTAAATCTAAAAAGTGGGCATCTCCACTTGAGTGATCAGCCCGCCCATTCCTCGACTTGTGATTGGCCACGACGTCACGTGATTCATTAATATTCAACCACAGTCTCGTGAAGGTTTGACTTTGTAATTGATTTTTTATCGATGTAATTGATGGAGTTTGCTGCTGCCACTAGCCTTGCTCATGCTAATTCTTGGCTTCCTGATCGTGACTGGAGTTGATATATGCAGTTGAATGGAAGAAGTAAGGAAGTCATGGAAATACTTAAGGCTTAAGACATAAAATGTGAAAATGTAATGTAATTTTTAGTAGCATATCTTCAGTTGTTGCTGCAATTTGATGATCATTACATGAGTAGTGAGACAATTTGACTGACGACTCTTTTTATGATTTTTTCACGTTGTTAAATTAGAAAAAACGCCACAACGACAGTCATCCCCCGAAGACCTTTAATTATTAGACAGTCTTTTTCTTCGAAACCTATCTTCTATCTTAAAAAAGTTGTTTAGGTTTAGCTTTCCAATACGAATTTACTTTTGGTAATAGCAAGGACAGAGTGTTTTGATGCTGGTCTAGTGGTTAGAGTGAAGATGATGACTTAATACCCGATAGTTTGGAGCGCCTTCAGGTGTAGGGTCATCTATTTGCCAAACAAAAAACAAAGGTTAGTTCCAAAGGCAAGAAGAAATTTACACTAGAGACCCCCTCCCCACAGTTTAAAACGATCAAAAACATTTTGGTGAAGTAGAATGAGTTTT
Organism: Macrosteles quadrilineatus; assembly: GCF_028750875.1. Taxonomy (NCBI): domain Eukaryota; kingdom Metazoa; phylum Arthropoda; class Insecta; order Hemiptera; family Cicadellidae; genus Macrosteles; species Macrosteles quadrilineatus. The sequence goes on along the minus strand of NW_026542598.1, from coordinate 68,180,783 downwards.
GCGGTGATAACTCAAAGGGTTGTAGGTTTTTCCATAACATCATCAGTCGATTTTGCCTTGTGATCTTTTCCCGAATACGGAAGAAGTTTGAGACTCCTCTGAGCCCTCAGTTCCAGGATTGCAACACATCCTCGCCGCAGCGGGCGATTACACCCAAAATAGCCGCCTATAATGAGGAGAAACAGGCTAATGGTACGTTGCCACCGTCCTTGAGATGGAGGATGAGTGGCGCCCGGACACCTTGTGAGCGACCCTGCGTCCTGCCGGGACTAGGGACCTGTGGAGGCTGTCTAGGAGAATCAGAATCGGTTGGATTGATCAAGATACCAAGTGCGAGTCGTGTGGCCATGAAAAAAAACTAGTATGTAAGACCTATACGGTTTCATAGATGCAGTAGATACTCGCTAATCTTACACGTTCGGTAGCTGGTTAGCTAAATGGTTATATCAAAGCTTCGTTCAAGGTCAAAAAAGTGGTGGATGTCAAAACTTTAGCTAACCGCAACACTGCTGTCGGTCTAAATTTAATTTTGTTTTTCTATGCTTATAGTAATCTTCTAATGTTAAAAACATCGTGGTTTTGATACCTACTGAAAAGGTCAGTGGCTTTTTAACGTGTCGTAACACTTCGGCCCAAGTAACACTTCGGCCCAGTAACATTTCGGCCCGAAACCCTCAGATGTGGCCTACGGTCCAACTCTCTACCTGCCCACTAGTAACACTTCGTCCCAACAAAATATTTGACAGGTTAGGTTAGGTTAGGTAAGAGTCCACCGATTCTCCGTCATGTGAGGTCAGAGGATGCAAGGGGTGACGGTTGGGCGACATTCCACCAGAGGGTGGTTGCAAAGTATACAGGTCATGTACCTCTTACTACCTGAACTGCGTTCCTCAACCCTTGTCAATTTTTCGTCGGGCCGAAATGTTACTCCATTAGCTTATTTAATCATCTGTAAAAGCGAGTGGGACGAAGTGTTACTACTAATAAGGTTTAAATTACCTGGCTTCTGTCATCGATCCTCGGTATAGTTTTAAGAAACTACAGCTGTTTCATGCCTTACATTGGCACATCATCAGGTTTGGTGAACGCCAGCTCTTCTATAAAATATCCCTCGGAGATGAGATCGTTATGGTTTTACAAAACACATGTAGACACACACGAAAACACGCACGAAACATTTAAACACTAATAATTAATAAACTACTGCGAAACGTGATGCGGCGCCGGTGATGGATAAGTCGCGACTGTCACGTGTCGGCAGCGTTGACCCCTACCCCTGTTCTATCCTTATCTTCTCTTTCTTTGGTTTGACAATCAGATATCAGAATGGCCGTGTTGTAAATTATGTTAGACTCAAAGGACTGCTTTTCGTTCAAAATATGATGTGGTTGTTCTTTTGATGCCTTATATATTTCGTATTCTTCTATTGTGTCCATATGGCGTCCTTTGTTGCAAAAATGTAAAATATCTAGATTATTATGAATGTCTGTATAGTTATGGTTCGTGGCTGTTAGGTGGTTGGAAAAAGCTGATTTAGAGTTCTTTTTTGGTAGGTGTTCTTTAAATCGGGTTGTGAAAGATCTGGCAGTTTGTCCTATGTAAAAGCTGGGACAGTTGTCACATTTTAATCTATAGATTCCGGTTTTGTTGTTGTTGTCTGTGTGGGACTTGCTCTTGGCTCTGACCAATGACGACAGCTTGTTCGTAGTCTTGAACGATATTGCTATATCATTTTTTGCCAGTTCTTTTCGTAAAGTATCATTTAAAACTATACCGAATTCAGTACTAACGTATTTTTTATTATTTTCATTGGAGGTTACTTCAGTTCGGTTGCGGTGTTTTCTGATCAATTTGCCTATGAGGTTGCTACTGTATCCGTTTGACACTAAAGCATATTGCAGTGTCAAACGGATACAGTAGCAACCTCATAGGCAAATTGATCAGAAAACACCGCAACCGAACTGAAGTAACCTCCAATGAAAATAATAAAAAATACGTTAGTACTGAATTCGGTATAGTTTTAAATGATACTTTACGAAAAGAACTGGCAAAAAATGATATAGCAATATCGTTCAAGACTACGAACAAGCTGTCGTCATTGGTCAGAGCCAAGAGCAAGTCCCACACAGACAACAACAACAAAACCGGAATCTATAGATTAAAATGTGACAACTGTCCCAGCTTTTACATAGGACAAACTGCCAGATCTTTCACAACCCGATTTAAAGAACACCTACCAAAAAAGAACTCTAAATCAGCTTTTTCCAACCACCTAACAGCCACGAACCATAACTATACAGACATTCATAATAATCTAGATATTTTCCATTTTTGCAACAAAGGACGCCATATGGACACAATAGAAGAATACGAAATATATAAGGCATCAAAAGAACAACCACATCATATTTTGAACGAAAAGCAGTCCTTTGAGTCTAACATAATTTACAACACGGCCATTCTGATATCTGATTGTCAAACCAAAGAAAGAGAAGATAAGGATAGAACAGGGGTAGGGGTCAACGCTGCCGACACGTGACAGTCGCGACTTATCCATCACCGGCGCCGCATCACGTTTCGCAGTAGTTTATTAATTATTAGTGTTTAAATGTTTCGTGCGTGTTTTCGTGTGTGTCTACATGTGTTTTGTAAAACCATAACGATCTCATCTCCGAGGGATATTTTATAGAAGAGCTGGCGTTCACCAAACCTGATGATGTGCCAATGTAAGGCATGAAACAGCTGTAGTTTCTTAAAACTATACCGAGGATCGATGACAGAAGCCAGGTAATTTAAACCTTATTAGTGCTAATTTTAACGATCCAGTGGCCAACCATCATGAAGTGTTACTGTTTTTCTAAGAAATTTGAGTTTGGCCGAAGGTTTGAAACTGGACCCAGCTTTTATGATTATTGGGCTTTCAATAAATGGTCTTGGCTGAAGAAACAGCTGAACTTAGTCAGTAACAAAGCTACACAAATAATTTCACTCAATCTTCTTTTTTTTATTAATTACGCCCAAGTGTGTCACTATCTTAATTGTTATTGGTAAAAACACGCTGAAAAAAACACCTAAAATAAGAGGGTATAAATCCGTTCGAGGACAATCTAAGGTCACCGGACACGAATTACAAATCCTAATAGACTGCAGATTTTGCAATAGGATAATAATCCACTCGTAGTGTCTTAAGTTAATGATAAGACGTAGCTGGCGTCTGTATCTGGCCATAAAATAAAAGAAGCTCAATTACTTGGCATTTCTACCACTCATCTTGAAGGTTACCTACGTTCCTATCTTATCTGGAAAAAGACAGGATCCTAACAACATTCTTTACCATAGTTGCCGAAGCCTAATGCAGTGTTGCAATGGTCTTAATTTGTAAAATGTGATGAGGGCAAATGAGTAGTGCGTGCTGTAGTTCTCACAGGCATGAGTTTTAATGAATACTCTGAAAATATCTAACACCTCCTTGAACATCAGATTATGTACATCTGAGTCCGTTCTTCAGCATATTCAGCAAGAACTTTTTATGTCTGGACCGATTTCCCCTCAAAGAGTGTAATATTCCATCGTATAAAATCTTTCTAGTAAAAAGAGTAAAGAGACTAATAAAATGTGGTACTTTAGTATTTTTAAAAGTTTTGTATATAAAGAAAAATGAATTTTCGTAAAAACATAATCCCACTATACATTCCAAATATACTGGAAAATCACCTCTGAACCATAAGGATAATGTTAGTTATTCTATGCGGGATTTACAATCTATGTCTGTTCATACACATAAATATTACATTTTTGTCACTGGTACCTGATCATATTTTAAATGTTTTTGAGCTGTAGATTATTTAGTACATAAAACCTTTTACAATTATTTAATATTTTTTCAACTTGTTCTACGCTAATATTGAGCACTACTCTCTAACACACTTAACGATACTTTACAGACCACCAAACAATTTGCTCTGCTTCTGTAGTTTAATGAATATTGTAGTTTAATAACAAGCTGCATAGTTATTATTTTAGTTTCGAGTTGGACTGTAGACAGACCAGGGCCAGTAGGTGCCAGTTATAAAGTTTGAGTGCCTGGTGTGGACCCAGGTAGGTTGTAAGGTGGTAATTAACATTTCACTGAAGTGGTTCCAGGGCTCTGATCAGCTGTCTGATATAATTGATTGAGTGTTAAGTGTCAGAAGGCCCGCTACCCGCCAGAACACTTGTCATTTGTGGTTCTGTGGCTCCATTTGGCCGGAGAAATTAGAGGTGAAAATATTTTGAGTTTGGTAACATTCAAAACAGGATATTAAAACATTAAATTATTCTAAAGGTTGTACTTTTGTACAGAAAATGTATCAAATTTCAAAGGGCTTTATTAAAACGTCTGGTGTTGTTTCTAAGTAGAACCATGTATATAAAATACTCAAAATTAATGAGTTGGAGACGTTATTAATAATTGTTTCCATCCTTGAAGGAACGTTTTCAGGACGTTCTTGAAATAGTATATTACGTTACTAGTCCTGAAAATAAGTGTTTACCGGACAAGTGTTCAGTTCAGTTCAGTTCAGTTCAAAAATCTTTATTCACATAAAAAACATTTTTTTATACAAATATTCAACCATGTGTTGTAAAACACGCGCGGTTGAAAAACTTAAAACTATACTTATATTCTATAAACACTGTCTTGAGTAGGTTCATTTTATTTTAACTGTCTTTTTTTCTGTTTAACTTTAAATTCACTGTCACTGATACCTAATATCTAATTTGATTTTTCTCAAACACTTATGGTTCATCCCTTCACTGGCTATTCGCTCTTACATACTAGTTTATATTTACAAATCGTTTAACGGTATAGGCTACATTCGATAATTAATTATTTCACTTTGTTTGTTTGATTGAGTTGTTTTTTATCAATTCCTTTAATTTACTTTTATATAATTCAATTTTCAAATCCTGCATATTTTTGAGTACTCTAAAATTAAAGTTAAAACATTTTACTACTTTATGGTAACACTGAAACCTGCTTGTGTCTTTCATAACAGGTGGTATCATAAGCATACCCTCAGTATAGTTTCTCGTATTCCTATTAATAACAACTGTTTGAAATAAACTAGTAAACTTTTTATAATAACATAAAATTGAATATAAATATATCTTCTCTAGCTGCATTACGTCTAAGTACTGAAACAGTGGAGTAGCTGAGTCAAATTTCTTTACACCACAAATAGTTTTTAATGTAAGTTTTTGCATTATTACAATTGGTTTAGGTATTGTTGAAAACGTCCCTTCCCAATGAATTAAACCATACTTAAGAGTAGATTCAAACCAGGATAAATATAGCGTTCTAAGAAGTTTAGGAGTAATAAACTGTCTCAAATGAAAGAAATTATAGTTAATTTGTCTAAGTTTTTTACATAGTTGATTAACATGTGTGTGCCATTTTAAATCTGAATCTATATGAAGGCCAAGATACTTGACCGAATCAACAAAATTAATTTTTGTACAGCAACAATCACGAAAACAAGTAACTAAATGACAACGTAGATCGATCTCTTCTTTCAACGACTCTGTCAAATGAGGTTTGTAAGTAAATATCATTGCATTAGATTTAGAAGTATTGACGATTAATTTGTTTCTTATCACCCAATTTGATATTACGTCCAAATCAATATTAATTTTCATCCTCAGTAAATCATAATTGTTAGCACTGCATACTAAAGATGTATCATCAGCAAAAGCATATATCTTCGATTTTAAATCCATCGATAACATGTCATTAATATAAATTGTGAATAAAATTGGGCCAAGCACTCCCCCTTGAGGGACGCCAAGCCTTTGATAACATACATCTGAATAAACGTTTTTTATTTTAACCATCTGTTTTCTTTCATTTAAAAAAGTGTGGTCGTTCCCGTGCGAGACGACACATTTTGGACGAGTTACGTACGATAGTTTACGCTATACTAATAAATCTGTACAAACCCTTATATATTTCCACCAAATAAAGGACTAAAAATCTCTAGCATAGATAAAACATACTAGTCTATGTCACTAGTCACCTCTAAGAGAGGCTATGTTTTTGTTTATAACCATTCATTGCCACCTAAATACAGTATAATCAGCTGATTGGTGTCCGGGAAAACTCATTACAGTACAGTAGTACACAATGAAACCCCATTTAAATAAGCTGGCAGCAAACAGCTGTTTTCTGGACTAAATCCATGCGTGGAAAGTTCGTCAAAATAATGTAGTGTGGCGTAAATGATATTTTTGTTTTTCAAATCCTAAGTTTACGAGAACTGTTTAAGAGCTCGTTGAGTTTCTATCCAAACAGGTTTGTAGTAATAGATTATTCACCATGATACATAGAACCACGCCTAGTATAAAAACAACCAATGGCTGATTGAGTAAATCATTACCTATCTCGCGAACACAAGCACGTTTAAAATGAAGAAGTTAATCTAGTGTTAAGCGATTTACTATACAGTAGTTCATATTTCTTCCTAAAAAGAGTCCTGAGTTTAGCCTTTTTCGTTATCATCCAGTTATTGAGTAAAATTATGATAAGCTTAACTTATATTTTCAAACTAAATTAAATAGTGAGAAAATGTGTTTTTTTTTATTTGTATACGACAAAGTAGTCCATGAATTATGGGGTGCGAAATCACTTAAACGCCCCATTATAACGTTTTTTTATATTTATATTGCGAAATTATCTTAATAGATGTTGGTTTACCCGTTTGTTCCCAATTTGTTAGGAAATAATGAATTTTTATAAAATTGGCAAAAGATATTTACAAATTTGAATAAATTGATTGTTATGATTGTCCTAAAAACGATAAAATGGAAAAGTCCAGCTGTACCAAACCTAAATTTCAGCACGAGCCGAGTAACTTAGGCGAAATCTCAATAGGGAATTTTATTAAATTTTTAAATTTCAACATAGGTAAATCAGCGAACACAAATTAAAACTCAATTTTATTCTGTGTTCGCTGAGGTAAATGCTATTGGTAAAAATATGCATAGTTATTTTGGTTTGAGTCGTAGCATAGCAAATATTTCTCCTGTTAAATACCTGAACATTGAAAGTACAAATCGGGTTTTTATAAGTACGTCGCGCAATAACACTTAACACTTTACTGCACTTACTAAGTGGTTTACATTATTCTAAATGTCAAAGTCAACGAAACAAGTCTTGATTCCTTCTAGATAAATTCGTAAAAACCTGCCACCATTTAAGTAAATCAATTAGCAAAAAATTAACCGCAGTTTCAATATAAATGGTGTTGGCATTTAACACAAGATCTAAAGCGGAACACTTAGCCAACTTGTTCTATAAATAGTGTGAATTACTCCAATTGTGAACAAGATTTATAGGCTGTAGTACGTGGCTCAATTTGTAATGTTGCTTATTGTTGTAGTTTATCCTCATTCAAGATTGTAGAACAATTAAAACTGTTTGGTCAGATCTAGTTTTACTGTAAATTGAGTTATAATCACAAGACTCTAAAATGCAGCGTTCTCAAAAAGTCTGGGAAAGGAATTTTTGCAGATGATTCAACAAAGCTTTTCAAATTTATTAGTTCTACGCGTAAAAATTAACTTTTTTTAGGCAGATATTATTCTTTCCATAACTTTACGATTATGCTGTAGTAATTTAGAAAATTAAACTCGTTGAACAAAGCTAAGTGGATATTTCTTGTAATTTTAAACTGCAGCTATTTTTGCTGCAACTTTTTGGGTTGTGTTTGCGGCAACGTGTTCTCATAATAGAGACTTTTAATTAATTAAACGTACAACTTAAATCTATTATCTCACATAAGGCTTCATCTGACTACTTGTAGACTGTCCCTGGTGTGATGGAAAGAATTAATATCAGCTTCAAAAAGTTTTATATATATATATATATATATATATATATATATATATATATATATATATATATGTATGTATATCACTTATTTGCAAAGTTTAGTTGCATTGTCTGCATTGGTTCAACAAAAGAAATGCCGTCCCTGGACCTAAAGAGGGTAGAGTATTTTAGTAACTATAAAACATGAAGTTGATACATTGGATACATTTTATTCGTTACTATGCCGCATGTGCCAATGTCGTCCTATCAAACGCCGCGATGTTGATATCTCCACCCCCTATTTTACCCCAATCGCCCCTCTTATCACAGAGCGCAAGTCACAGCGTTGACCCGCTCACACCCTTAGAAGGCGGCTCACCACCCCACCTATAGGCTTCTGTACTGTATCTCGCATTTTATTCTATTATAAGTTTAACGTTATCAATAAATTTGTAAAATTGTACTTTTGATTATTCAAGTCTACTGAGAGAGTTACTTTAACATGATTTTTTACCTGAAAATGGAACAAAACGAATGTTGTATTTAATTATTTTCCGTCGCACATAGCATCGTTGTTGAGAAAATATTTTTGTTGTTTTTTTGTTCGTAAAATTAATGTTTCCTTCTATCGTTAATTAATTGTTTTTGAGTTAAGCACAACTCACAGCTAAATTTAATGCGAATAAGCATGAAAATAGTTACAGTGTGTCTGGTATTTTTGAAAGTTTTGATTTTTTAAAGTTTGGGCGTTTATGCTAGCTAAATAATATCAGTTAAATAATTGACCAAAATGTTAGCCCCAAAATAGTGTACTATTTACAATTCGATTCGATGTTTTATTTTATTTTGTAGGGCTGTAGTTTGAAACAAAATTATACGAATTCGTAAAATGGATTAATATTACTCTCACTCAAAACGTTGCTTATTTATTTAATGCGAATATTAGTAATGAATGGAATTATAGCTGCCTAATATCAGCTGGTTCTATCACCAGGACCATTTTAGTCCAACGGCCCAGGACAGCTGGGTCCAGTTTATAAACATAAGTTTTTGACTTCTCAGCATCGAACTAGCATCCTTCTCCCCTCAGGTGAACACTACGTCCACACAGCCGCTCGATCCATTTTAGGATCTTTATCAAAGTCATTATTAAAAATTCCAGTTTTTCTCAAATAAAAAGAAAGTGAATGTAAATTGTCTACACCGCTGTTGTGTCACTCAATTTTCTTTACTTGTTTAACAAGCTGCTCTCGTCTGTCCGGCTGTCAGTTTCGAAACTGACAATTGCCGCTAAACCTAGGCCTGTAATCACCTTCCATGATTATATTCTACTAAAGTCAATTTGAAAACATGACTCACGCACTGAAATACCATCGTTTGCTGCAACGGCTGCAACATAGTCTTGATGAGTGAATTGACCACATTGTTGTTTTGTTACAATTGATATCAGCACAATTGCAGTGACTCATCTCGAATAACAATGCACACTTACATTACGAAGTTGCCAATTGTTTGTAATTTGTGTTACTACCAGTACTTTGATAGTGAAGTAGACATCATTTTAAAGCTAGTTAATATAGGTATTAGTATTATTTAGCTTACTTTAAAAGACCAGGGTCCTTTCACTTTCAAACGTAAACATTTCCACTGGCGTAGAAACAAACAAATTAAATAGGACATACAGTTGGCAATTTGAAGTATCTTTATTTCTATTTCTCTTTCCAATATGGAAAACAGCTGGATAAAATCAGCTGTATTGTTTTACAAAGAGATATCATCGACCATCATCTGTTTTAGTATCTTTGTCTTAAGTTTGTCCAAAAAAGTCTTAGGCCGTCAGCTGAGCTGCGGTTACCATAGGTTCTTGCGCACACCGCTGAGAGTGCCATGTAGTTACGGCTTTAGCGTAACGTAACTACAAGTCGCTCCCAGCGGTGTGAGCCAGAATCTATGGTAACCATGGTAACCCCAGCACGGCTGACAAGTCTATGTTTAATTATTTTTGTCTATGTTATTACTCTTCTTGTTCTTACATTTCGATCTAGTACCAGTTTTACTAAACTACATTCAAACTGTACCGATTTAAAAAAGAGCAAAGTGCCACATTTTTGCGTTAATAACCCTGTTACGAAGCCCGGCCAAATCTACTAGTTATGTCTAGTTATTAAAAATAGATTTTCGGTCTATAAACATAGTCCAACACTGGTAATCATACCAATCCAAAGATATAATCTTCCACGCTACCGTGACCGATTAGGAAAGAACAGTGGCGAAATAACAGAGCCCTGCGGCACATCGTCGGGAATGCTAATATTATCAGAACTCTAGAACAAACATTTCAGGTAATCATTACTAATTAACAAGCAATAAACAATCTAACGATTCAATCTATTCCGCTGGTTATATGTAGTCTGACGGACGATTTTATACATTTAATCGCTATAGATTTCTCTTGATAGATTTCACTTTGATTTCTTCAACAGGGACTAAGCTGATCGCGGTTATTAAGGCATTTGCATATCTGCCTGACATGTTTTTCTCCTGACCACGCATTCCAGAATGTCTGATTTACATTTTGGAATAATTCTAGTCTTTTTTTGTTGCGAACAGGTGTTACTCAATGTAGTTATGTTGTTCGCAAAAAATCCCTAATGACGTGTTTCATAGCTCTGGCGGTGATATTCAATTTGACACTTTAAAAACAATCTCAAACTTCAAACTAATTTTATATTCGATTGAAAATCGATCATTGGTTCTGGTTTTGAATTACTTTATCCACTAAAATATAATGTTGTTGTTTTTAAAGTAACAAAATCCACACAAAAGTTAAAAATTCATCGCAGCAATCCTGCAGACGAAGTAAATTCCTTCTATTGCTTAATTTTCATAGAAAATCTTGCTTGAACTTTTACAGATAAAAGTTAGGAGTATTTTCTTTTGCATGTTCAATATTAGATTAGCCTCTAAACGACGACTATGACTTTACTATGACTTTTGTCGCTTTAGTTCCTACTTTTATTGGTAAACTAGACTACTTTGGTTTGTACAACTAATACTTGTAAGGGACCCCCATCACAAGTCAATATACAACGAGCAAATTACCTTGCATAGCTGCAGGTTGAGAACCAACCCAATTTATAGTAAATCCCTATTACTGGCTACCAAGTATTAACTTTGAATTAGGTGTTCAAAGGTTTATTGCGTCGTTGCGTCTTGCGGTTAACTAGTTGTTAAAAGTTATTGTTTTTTTACATTCGTGATGGAAAATGTCCGCAATAAATCTTTGAACAACATTATCTCACCATCACCAACAATGAACTTCAAACAAAGAAAATTTGAATTAGTATTCCGTTACCATGCTAAATGTGTGGACAGCTTTGAAAAAAATGAATGCAGTTCAATTTATCCTCCGGAAGAGTGTGACTGATTTTTGTTATAAACACCAACCTTTTAACCAAGCCTCACTAAAAGGCCCCCTTGCATTTAGTGTTTAGTTTAATCTGTCATAGTATCCCACAAATAATGAGATAGGAAATTATAATGTATTCAACAACTTACTACTGTATGTGAGAGACTTATTCAACTACTCTATGTTCTAAGTAATTGAGCAAGGTGGTTCATAAAGACGGAAAGTCCACCCTGGTATCCAAAGACAACGTATGAGGCTAGAAAATTCGATTTGTTCTTTCACTTTCAATTCAATTCACAGCTGACTTCTCTTTGCTAACACGACATGGCTAGCACGTATCTTAGGTCGTAAGTGTCGTAAGTATCCTTTGTTTGATAAGACCCCCAGAGTAGACCTCCCTGAAGCAAATGTCCGATATCCTTTATCGCCATTACGTGCTCAGTGCACTCGGAATACGGCAGTTCTATCCTCAACTATAGATATGCTATCATGCAGTAATTTCATTCCCGTGTAAAATGGTAGGGTTTTAGACTAAATGTTCATTCTCTTCAAATGCCTTCAAATGTATTTTTATCAGTACAAGAACTAATTTTAAAGTTTTTAACTTATCGTTGCTGCTATTTTGAAGTTGGTGAAATAACAACATTAAGAAATAAAGTAAGAACATAAAACTAGGTTCAAAGAACACACTTCTCACATAAAACACAACAGACCAGAAAAATCGGCAAAAAAACAATGTTTAGAAACGCACCATACAAATAATGGTCCAATTCAAAATTTAACATTAGGTACTAAAAATTCAAAAATTACAAGTCATAAGTTATACTGTACTTACTTCAGATTTTATTTTTATACATGTATAATTTTATTTTTTATAATTTTACCTATATGTACTTGACAAAATATTCTTTTCATATTTATTTTAACTACCCATATGTTTTATATTTTTTAATTTTATTGCTGTAAACATAACCTTTAGTTTTTGTGATGTGTCTGATGATGTTAGCATAGCTGGCGAAAGGCCTTATACAAATTAAAATTTATAAAATATTGGTGAAGTTTCTATTTTAAATTAAAGGAAATAAAAGTTCATCAAGATGATCTCCCAGCAGACATTGAAATTACGTTAAATCTTATCCAGGTTAGTTAATCAATAAGAATAGATTGGTTAGAAATCTATATAATTAATACGCTACACGAAACTTTGTCGGTTGAACTCCTCCGCCATTTCTTAACCGATTTTATCCATTGACGTCTCATTGGAAAGAGCGTGTCGCGTAGATTTGCAAACTGGCCTTACATTTTTGAAAAGGTCCCTTGGGATGTGCCCCAGTGGCTTTAAAAGTTCCCATGTTATCCTTATGGAGAACTTAGTTGTTTACATTTTGATCAGCTGTATAATTTAATTTTGCTGTTATTTATTTTTCAATTCAAAGTCTTTTAAACTCATAGGAAATTATGATGACTTTTATTTGTTTTTAAATAACTACTTTACTTCTTTGCAATTGCTCGATTTCGAGCAACGTGTTTACTAGTAAGAATAATTAATCGAAAAGAGATTAGGCCTAAGTTTAAATCTGTGCTATATATTTTAAAGATTTCGTTTTAGATCTAATATTTTTTTTTTAATTTCAGGTATGTACTCGTGTCCCATACTCGATGATCAGGTTTGTAGTTTGTTAAAAATCTATAATCATTAAGTTTATAATGTCTATTAATGAGTGAGACTTTATTTTACCAAAATATTATTTACTATAACTTGGTTTATCATGATTTTTCTTAACAACTGTGGAAGGGCAGATAAGGTAAAATTTGCTGTTAATATTAGGTTAATGCATCGTAAAACTTACACTGTGGATTTATAAACCTCACATATCAGCTTAAAGACAATTTTAATGTTAGTTTTTGGTTGTTTATGCATTAGGAGTTATGTTGTTCACTATTTGTTAGTTTTAATCAAACCATAAATAGTTTAATTTAATTCATACAAAAACAATGAAATGCCTTAAAAATGCTTTTTAGATGAATACAACAATATTTTTGTAAACAATTTCTTTTCCTCTGACAAATGAACGAAACAAAAACAATAATATCACCCAATTGGGTAAACATTTAAATCATCAAACGCAAACTCCTCCAACATAAATCACATCTTAAAGAGGCTTCAGATTTGGATGAGTCCACTTGTACTCAAAGCAATTGGATTTACCAAATTGAAAACCCCTCTAGCCGTGATGACGTAGTCGACGTCGAGGTGAAATTTATTAACCGATGTGTTAACGCCGTCAGACTGAGGTTATTAGGGAATTGAGCCATAAATCTTTCGTCCGATAAGTGATCAATTTGATGTCGCTTCGAGATACTCCAACTCTCCTCCCTACAATCAGAACCAACCGGAGATTTGTAATAATTATCAGCTGGCCGCGTTGCGCAAGGAGCCGGTCCCGCGTGTTTTGATCACTGATCAATTTGGTATGAATAAATTCCGTGGAGTTGATCTCAGGCCTTGAATTTTGATCGAAGTACCTTTGGTTAACGAGATTTTAAGTTAATTAACGTTTAAACTTTTGACTGTAGATTATAAAGTACATTTCTTATGTTTATGGACCAGCTTGTGACTTAATTTGAGAACTTGATTAAATGAGTCTCGTAAAGAGTGTTCGTATTGAAGTATTATTTCATTTTATCCTATAAAGTGGTTCATATTGTGATTGTCTATGGAGGATGAATAGTGGTATAGTTTACACTTGCTGTAAGCATGATTGTAAGTTGGTTTTAAATGAGCTAAAACCAGTTTTAAATGAGTCTGTTAAAAACTATTGAAATATTTTGATACTATGCTTTATTTCGAACATTTCAAAACTAGTTTTTATTGATCCGAAATCTGGTGTCCTGCGGGTTTTGCTACGCGATTCATGCACAAAAACAAATAACGACATCAATCCCTCCAACTTTTTATATGTAGCAAATCAACGCAATCAAGAAGACAACAGGTCCCCCAAATTCGCTCGTACAAGGTCCCAATGGTGATTACCGGACCCTGAGATCGACCCAAAATAGCCAATTATCGTGTTTTTATACTCGCCAGCGGCCACAGCCTGCTTGATCCAATATCAATCTTATCAGGTCATTAATTATGTACACGCTTTTATAATGAGGTTTGGAGAATGTGCCACCATCATATAATCATACATTCGACTGCTTGTTAAATTCAAAGTGTTTTGTTAGGGTTTTAGCACGAGCTCTGTTTAGTTAGAGAAATTTGATGACAAAGTCCAGTTTGTCCTAATATAGACTTATAACTGCTGGTACTTAACTTATAAGGTTTGCTGGTGCTCTTGAAGTGAGGTTTATTTTTCAAAGCAAAATCCCATACTGTAGTTTTCTGCCAATAAAGTTGGGTACTGAATTAGTCTTCCCATGCTATTATTTTTCATTAATCTTCCCACGGACCAGCTTTTTGCCAACTTTTTGTGTAAAATAAATATGTTACAAAAAGAGTTGTGCGCTTTTGAAATCGAGTATTACTAACTTAAATTATTCTTTCCAATGCATACACTAAACCCTCTGCAGTATACTAAATGCAGACACTAAATACTTTACGAACTTAGAATACTGTTCTACACATTTCATCCTATTATCGTTTAAGAAATGGGTATTTTCTGAAGAATCTGTATTAAAGAGTAAGAACGAATCGGAGGAATATCTACGTTTAGGAAATTTGTTCCTATTTAGTTTATATTTGCCTACTCAGTCCTATTTCAGTACATTTTGACTATGTTCAAGTTTTATGTACGTTTATCGCATTTCTCTTGCATAATTCTTCTTAATGATTTGGATTATAGTGTAACGATGTCTCATTAAAATGTCAGATCTGAAACTTGTTTTGAATCTATCCCGTCGTATACCTCAGCGTCCAAGAATGGTCCAGTGATATTAACCTTGAGGTAGACTAACTGATCAGGATTTGGAGAAGAGCCCAGTCTCTCTCAGCCATTTTGAAAGTATTGTTGTAATCAAACTTGATTTGTAGGTGGCTTGATTTATATTTGCCATTTCAAAAGCTCGCGGTGATAATAATCCCTTGCACATTTCCATACTGGACTGGAATGGCCAAGATGATGCATGGTGCCACTATAGTCGTGCATCTTGAATAATATAGTAAGATTTACTGAATAGGTAAAACCATAGACTTCACATACCTCATACACTTGCCTTATTGGATGCGGTTATGCAAATTTCATGTGCGTTCCATGTTCTGTAACGTTAGAAGATGCTCATCTCTGCATGTATTTCATCTGACTATAAAAATAATACTTCCAATTTGAACGATCATTTTCTAAAATTTGACTTAACTATTCTTACACTTAGCAGAACAAAGATTTAAATTATTTACTTTACACAAGGGATAAATATTTAATTGTAAATTATGATGTTATTAGGTGCTGACAACAGACTATTTTCTACGAAATGAGAACTTACCAGGTACAAAGTTTTTGGTAATAATATTGATAACATGTTCATTTACAATGATTTTCTGAACTATTTAGAGTAAAAAGGTTCGATGAGAATGCAAAATTTTCCTAAGTTCCCGGTTGTTTGATATTTAATATTTGATTAGGAACGCGTTTGTTACTTGGGATGAAAACTAGACAAATCTTTAGAACTAGGATTGAGTTCTGAATGGATGAAGTCTAAAGGTCTAAGACAAGTCTAAAGCCTAACCCATTCTCCAAGGGAATTATATGGGCGTGGTAGTTGAGAAGCTATTTCTTGGTCCGTTGATCGCTCGGTGCCTTGATACCGTGGTTCCTTCCTCATCACTTGTATCAAGTAAACATTGTTGTTGACGTGTAGCCTAGAACCATTGACTTTGGATACTGAAGTCAGCGCTTAAATAATATAAACCAGCTCCAGTTTTTGTCAACATTTTACTCAAAGAGAACGGAGGGAGGTAAATGAGCCTCTCACAGTCGTAGTGAGTCCTACCATAGATAAGACATCCTCCCTTAGTAGATTTATCATCCTTTTGGATCGGCTGAAGACAATTTTATTGATAGTGCTGTTCGGTGCGCTGTGGAGGTCGTGTTTTATTTAAAATTTTGTTTCCTGTTAGTTCAGTGTAATAATTGTTAAGAACCTCGTTTAACCAAATAGAACGATCTGTTAATGAGCAAAAACTCGTCCCTTAGTTATAATGTGTAATCAAATCATTAATTTAACAGTAAAATTATATAAACAAAATTTCGTCGGCGATCAGTGTCACCGGACATAAACTAGAACGATCTTCAAAATTTACAATGTCTACTTGTGTTGGTATGTCTATGGTGCTACTATTCATATTTTATTTTACTTCTTTCTGTTTATATTCTGTTAATAGAATAAACACATTATAATCTACAGTAAGTTGAAGTATAGTTTAGTTAGTCGGGATTTAAAACTTGGTACGAGAAAAGGGAGTCTTACAGTAGCATACTCTGTCGGCTCAATTGAACAGTTTTCTTTTATACATACCTGAAAGTCAAGCCAAAAGTTATTTAAGTTTATGATACTCCTAAACAGTATTACACATTAAATTTCTTTTTATCAATATATCAGTCAACACTGGAACGAAATCCTTTCAAAAGATTTAGAGGGCAAAAATGTTTGAAAATGTATAACAAAATCATTACAAACGCAAGGACATTTTTCCCCTCCCTATTTATTAATGAAAAAACCCGCAGGGAAATGAAAAATTAATATATACAACACATTTTCCGTCACGTCTTTGAAACGTGAACGCTATTCAACACACATCTTCCGCAAAAACGCATTTGTATCCAACACTCTACAGAAAATATTCTAAAATATATTGGTTCAAAACTGTAACCAGGCATGAAAGACACATCAAAGAAGGCTTCGAATTTCACAATGATTTGAGAAGGCTTCTTGTGGTATCCAAAGTCAATGGTACCACATTCTAATGTTTCAATCAAGTGGATCGATTTCATTGTTGTCCTTTGGAAATCGTAAATCAACATCTAGATAGTATACCCCTACCATGTAGCCAATTAGGTAGTATACTTCAATTTAGGATGAATCTAATTCAAGCTGGTAGTAGAAGTGAGATAAATTAAAAGACAAGGTAGGCCAAATACATATATATTTTACGGTTCTCAAATTACACCAAATACACTTTCCAAATAAAATCCATTATGGTCTTATTACTCCCAAATCTTGTACTAAATAATAAAATAGTGGAAAGATCTTACTTTAATCAGAGACACTGGTTTAATGGTCAGAACTGGCACTAGCAGTAACCATGCAAAGCAACTAGAAGTGGTGCAAAAGCTACTGGACCAATCATAAGAAGGTGAACAAGAAGTCAATCTCAATATCAATGTGGTTGATTTCTGTCTGAAAACATCACACAAACCCAATAAAAACTATTCTCTACAAATTCTAATAATTAAAAGTGGATTTAAGATCCTTACAACTCCTTGTGAAAATGTGCTTCTCCTAGAACAAAACTCGACAGGTCTGTATAAACTTTACTTGTTATCTTTTCTTGTAAAATGCATTAAAATTGATTTGAAAACTATTCTTTACTTTACATCTTTTCCCAAAAATGATTTCTACAAAGGCTATATACAATAAATCTCCTAAAATCTTATTTTTAAACAATATTAAATCTACTTACAATTTCTACAGCAACCACATATTTGTAGACCATATTTCCAGTGAACTTAACTGACAAAACTTGAAATGGGTTATCAATCACCACTACCAACCCTACAAACTAAATCTTTTAAACTGCTGGACACTCTTTCTTAATCTTAATCTACCCAATGGTTAAATAATATGATTTTGTTTTTTGTTAATTTCAATTTAAACTAACTACCAACGGTACAATAGGTAACTAAACTAGTGTATAATATAACACTGTATCATCACAGTACCGTCATTAACTATAAATCATTAATAAACTAGAGCAGGATTAATTTTCAAGGGTACTCTGTATTTGTATCCACACATACAATAAAGCTGTTTGTACCACCACAGATTAAAGTTTGTATACCTTAAGCAGTACATAATGTTTTCAGCAACGCACCTTTACAGTTTACGTAGACCAAGAAATTATGAATACAAATCAATGTCCAGATACTAATTGCTTTCTTACTTTTATTATATTATTTAGAACTTTATTTATTTGTTGAGCAAAAGGCTATTCTTCTACTTTTCCTTTACCTTAGGTAAAGGACTATTCCGAAGCTATCCACTGAGATAGATCTGGTAGTTTTAATTCCTCAAGAGCTAAGAAAGGTTTAGCTATTGATTGTTGCCTTCTATACACACTCTTGGCATGTTAGTGATAGAAGTTGTTTATCTCAGTTTGTCAATATCAATTATCATGATCACAAATGCGTCTTGTACCTAATTGGCCACACCCTCGGAATATGTTAGCGGATAGATTCGGTAAATTCCGGAAACCCCATCAGGAATTAGATCATGAGTCTGCGACGTCCTCTACGTCTAACCTCGTCACCTCCAAAGTACAGTATGTTTTGGCAGTTTCATTTAAGCAATGTTAAATTATGTTTATTTTCGGGCCAAAAAGGTATTTGTTTATGTTTATGATCCATACCGGTATTTTTCTAGATAATCGTGAAAAAACCTCAAACGTTAGTTTTTTCTCGTTTACATTTTCCACAATCATAAAATCTTCCTTTTGGTGGGTGGGATCCACTTCTCCAAGTATTATTTAATTTCTGCACATAGGAATTATAGCATGAAACAGTATTACAAAACACTTCAGCGTGTACAGCGTATTTGTAATCACTCATGTAATTAAGCTACTAACCTAACATCTTATGTTTCCAGCTGGTAGATCAATTACTTGTTTAGCACGCTCTACAGCTTGTGACGCGATGCTATGCTCTATTAGCCACGGCTAGTTATGATATAAAGAGGAGGGGAGAGGCGGGTTATAGCCCATCAACTCACATTATTGTCATTTATACGCTACCTTTAGATCTCGCTGGGACGGGCGGGGAAAGAGGACGGCAAGTTTTTATGTCTCTATCGCACCGCCGCGGTTTTTTTCTGTCGTTTTATGGAATTTCCTAGTTTTTTGCTCAACTGCAACCTATGTCACGCAATAATTGGCAAGTGCTCGTACGTTTAACCTATAGTATCGTTAATGTATGAATTAATCAACATTTCTTGTGGACAAATATTTTCTTGGGTACTGTTTTATTGTCGGTTTTTATTGAATTAAGATTGTCAATAAATCTGCCAGTTGTGCTAAGGCTTTTCCTTGTGTTAAGTGCGGAAATGTAAGTCGTCAACTGATCAGCTGTTTGAGAGTTAACTGAGGTAATAAACTGGGTTAAAATACCTGTAGTTCTGTCAAGTGATTAAATTGTTTCTGTTTTCAAGCTTGAGTCGGAGGTCCAGTGTAAACGAGGTTCTCATACTCCAGTGATGCAAATGTTTTCGTTTAATTGTTTATAATTACGGTCCATAGTATAATCTTTCATTATAATCTGTATAATGGCACCTGTATCATAATCGTATCCACCTGGGGACTGGAGTACAAAGCAGTCGGAGGATCAGATCTTAGGATCAGGTTCCGTCATACAGACTATAACAATTGACATGCACTAATAACACTGTGGCATAAAGTCATAGTAAATTGTGCATACAAAACCTTACAAAGTCTTTTTATTTTTTAAATGTCAACTAATTTTAAATTCATTGTGAGATATATGTTTTGAAACTTTTGGACAATATTTTGACTCCTCTGCCACCATATTCGGCTTCACAACAACAATACTATTTGGTAATTCTAGATGTGAGTCCAGGAAGTGGTGGGCCTAGACGTAGACACATTGCAGTATAGGAACAGTGAGTATGTAGGCGTTCTAGCTCGTAGTCTCGTAGGTGTAGCGCCATTCAATGACTCATACACCTCGCGGCTGTGTTTTACGAGCTCAAAATAGACGGTTATTATTGAAAGGTACACACTGTGAAACTTTTGACATGCTACATTACAGTTTTATTTTTCGACCATACTTTTCACTTATTTTGCGGTAGTAGGTATTTCAGAATGGGAAGTTGTTTATGATGAAACGATCCAAATGATTAAAATATTCTACAGCAAAAACTTGCAGTAATTACTTTTCAGTATGGAGAATTTACTATTGTATGCGTAATTCGTTAAATTTTGTGCCACTGAAATTTAAGAAAACAAATTTACTGTACTGGATCTGTTTCCTATCCATTACCATGTTGAAGGCTAGTTAATTAGTTAGATACTCTTACCATAGATTAAACATACCTCTGTGCTATAGCCTACCTGTATTCTTGGATATACTGGTACATAAACCCCAGTCTGAATACAATGTGGATAAAACACACTATAAAATGTATGTACGTTATCCTATGATAATTCTGCAGGTTTGCTGCAACGGAGGATTATTAAGCCGCCACATTTAGCATTTAATTTTTTTCTTTCAAGACTTAACCATAATAATTTGGATTTTACAAGAAATGTTTGTGTCTTTGTTCTGTGGTTACTTATTTATTAAACAATATTTTGTTTATCACGAATGTTTATTATCCGACAACAAAACAACTGTGCAGCTTTTCTGCAGCAGGGTCATTAACTATAGACACCTCACTCATCCATCACAAACATTGTATGCCCTTGAAAGTCTTGCCCGACACGTTCAGCGTTCGTTTAAGTTGTGAAGTTGTCTTTTTAATTTGTACAATTTCGCAACTAAAGGCCAAGGATGATAAAGAATTATGATAGTAATAGGTACAGCGCTGCGCTGCGTCATGATGATAACGAACGTTAAAATGTGATTAGTCTGCATCCAGAATGATTCATGTGTTGTGGAGTTTTTGCCTCGGCTGTTTGCCTAAGGTAATGTTCCAATGTTAATTTTATGTGTTGTTTTGTACTATGTTTGATTACCTGGTGACCGAGCTTTGCTAAAGGTATATCATATGTTCTTTCCACGAAGTTAATATTAGGGCTGTGGTATTATAATTACATCCATTCAAGTTTTACTTGAAGCTATTTCGTCAATTCCGTTTAATCCTTAATTTCCTGTTAATCTTTGATTTGCAGAATCATTTTCGTTACTAATTTTTATATTCTAAGAGGTTCTTTGTCAAATGGTCTTAATTCAGATATTTGTAATGTGTCAAAATAATACGATATTCATATTTTGTAACACTATCACTTTTGTAACCAACATGACAACAAATTTTTATATTTTTCAACTTTCATTCGGCTTATGTATAGATACCGTAAATCTATATGGGGTTATGAAAGAACTATACATTCCATTCTAGTTAAAGCTGCAACCACTTTTAGAATTAAAATTGACGTTGTTAAAATTGATCCTTAGACAGAGATCGGTGATACAAATCACTGATATCTGTCGAATACGCTAACCTTTTAACCAATATAAACTGAAAGGCAAATAGCATCAGTCACGTCATGACAAAAACAGTGTCTAAACACAGTGACTAAAACCTGAGGAAATGTAATTTGGACAGCAGGCTCACTCATAAAGGTGCTCATTCGACTATGTTATTCTTTAATAAAAAAAAATGTAAACCTGGTCCACAAAGGATTTCTAATTCAGTATCCAAAAGCCAATGCTTCAACTTAATGGAAATGCGAAGTTTCGATTTCAATAAATATTCAAAGTAATCTAAATCACAAAATAGTAGTTTATTTGGTCCACCATGTTTTTCACCTGACAATTCCACAGTTTGGAAGATCCACAAGAGGTGCGTGGTGCCGTGTGTGACAGACTAACAGACTGTAAATTGACTATAACTATCTAGTAACACCAGTACCATGACGTGGACAGCTCACGCACGCAGTGGTGTGTGGAGAGCTGAAGACACCATCAGAGCACAGCAGGGGTGTCCGCGGGGGTTCTGGACATGCGAACAATGAAAACCGTCTAAATCTACACTCGGGTCTCCTGACGTGATAATTGACTTGTGGCTTACACGCGAATTTGTTTGACTTGTGGTCCAGTGTCTATTTTCAAATATTCATGTTTTTTCATACGACATGGGGATTTTCTAATTTATTTCCAAGGGAACGGCCCAAAGTGTCGTCTTCTTACTGTCTAAAGTTTGCATTTTAACAGATAGCAACCTTAATTGATACCCTAGGCAAATGTGATCTAGGTCCAGAATCTGCTTTGAATTGAACCAGCAAACTTAAGATCCGAAAGCGAGCGCTACAACCACTCTTTAAAAAAAAAATTACTTGTGGTTTAGACATGATTAGTCCAGTGCAAAGTTTTGATATTTACAATAGTTTATTGCGTTCAGAAGTACTACAGAAATTTATTTTATAATCTCCCACCATCACCATTTCAATCCTTGAACATTTAATTTGGACCAACTGGCAAGCATCGTTAACTTAACGTTGGCAACTGGAACAATGATACGCTTAATAATAACTGAAATAACTGAAGGTCCTATTAACCCATTATTACATAACATATTCTGTATGTTTAATAAATAAATTAGATTACAGCAATAAATTAGATTACAGCATCGTTAAGACAGGTATTATTAAATCGAGCGTAACTGGAGAAAAAACAGAACACGTATTACAGGAGGAAATTTACAAGAGAACACAGCTTAATTTTCATAACAGGTTGACAGGTTGCGAGAAGCGTGCAAAGTACTATTGTGCTCCACTGTTCCACGTAGATTTAACCTTCAGTAGCACTTTTAGTTATTGTTTTTAATTTAAAACCGAAGTATGCCTTTGCTTTTCTTTTTCAAACAACTCTATGGACATGTTCTTTCTTAAAACAGACTTCCTATTGAATCGTGTGTTGTGCTATCTTTGTAACCGGTTGGTGCTCGCCGTTAACCTCAAGTTTACCTCAGTACCTCAGTTACCTCAATTTTGTGGTATCAAAACTGAAGGTTGCTGGTTTTTTTCTAGTTCTGGACCGAAATGACATTTGTAGTTTGTTGTTAGAAGTTCAGATGCTATCTAACTTATATCGGCGTTGAAAATGATAAGTCCAAAGTATTGGCTACATCTTAAGAAAATATAGTAATGACGTTAAACAAACACATAATGAAATAATTTTTTTACACTCCCACACTACTCATAATCTCACTGACTGTAATTGATTGTATTTATTATTGTCTGTGCACACTTGTGCCTTAAATCGGACCACAGTGTTCAAATTAAGGCGCAAATCCGGACGAATCCAGTTGGGAATTTATCCACAGGAGGAGGGCAATACCAGGGGGAGGGGGGGTTGTCCACCTCCCACTTATGGTGACCACTTTCTAACCTCATTAGCGTCTCGACAGCCTCGGGGCAAGCCGTATATTCAGCTCCTGAAATACACCGTCCAATTAGTATACTGACGCTCTCGCTAAGTATTATTTTACAACTTATTTACCAGCTGTTGTGGCGTTGCACGCGATCTTGCTGGTAGTCTGACAAGTAGATTGAAACTGATAATAGTGGGATAGTGAGTAAAGGAAATAATAGGCTACAATAGGCGACAAATAGTGGTGGAAATTAAGTTTTTATTCTTCTCCGAATCTTTGTGGTGGTAAATCGATGGATTATTTAACATTACAAAATTTAGTTTGATCACTTCGTTTTAACACTGTAATTGTTTTTTTGTGATGTGTTCTACGCTCTCAAAGATGTTTACCTCCACACACCTGTATAACTAGCCAAACTTACATTGATAATTTAGTAAGCGTATCGTGGTTAATTTTAACTTACCTTTTTGTAGGGTAAAGAAAGAAACCTCAAATAAATTGACAGAATCTATTTGATTTGTAGCATCTTCTCCACGATTTTGTAAGTTCACAAAGGGGGGGGTTTAAAGTTACAATGTATAGAACTATGTAGTAATCTTAAATTTTAATCTTAAATGTGTATCTTCTTAAATGTTAGACAGTCTTCTCAAACTCCTGTAAAACCCAAATACCCACACAAAGCCCTGTGAGATGTGTAAAACTCAGAAATTTGGACAAAAAATAGTTTACATATCTCAACCACATATCTCAACACCACACAGAAGGGGCAATAATGATCTTGGCTAAGAAATAAAATGCATAATAGAATATTCAAACTTGAGCCCTAAAGCAATTGTAAAATGTTCGTCCTCTAATTTGAATATGACATACTTTGTGTAAGTTTAAGGTTTAGTTTATTGTTACATTGTGTTGGCTGGACTGCCTTTAGTTTTTTGAAAATTGTAAATCTACCAATTGAAAGTTTCTCAACATATCAACATTTGTATAGTTATTTACTAATATGAATACTAACACTATCACAATCATTACAACCAAATAGTTAAAAACCTCAGTAAGAGTTGTTCGTTTGTAAAGAAAAAAAACGAGGTATAAACCATTTTGTGAACTGACTTATGATGGTGAACTATTTTTTAAGTTTATATGTTTTTCAATTAGTTGGCTGAAAAAATGTTTGCAATATTGTTTATCATAAGTGTATTTTCTAACCTCGCCGACTTTAAAACTAAAGCTTGTGTAAAAAGGGGGCACATACTCTACTTATGAAATATAATATGAAACATATGTTAATTAAGTCGTACTAATTAGGTACAGCACACAATGTTGAACACAAGTTACTACTAGAGATTTGGCCACAATGTACACGACCTCTATGTTTTATCATCAGAGGTCGGCAGATAACGACGACAATGCTTGACCTTGCCCCCCCTCTCCCCCCTCAGAGTTAACGAGGTAACTGTATGACGTCACTCCATTCACATGTGTTCATTGTTGACTATAATCGACGGGTATAACACCGCACCGCCAACCGACACTGAACGTAAACAATGGATTGTAAATTTGTTCTATGTGATTTACGTTTTGATCAGATAACTGTATTGAAAGTTTGTACCCTACTATTAAGCCTGTAATATATAGGCTGTGAGGCTGTAACGAATAGTTTTAAAACATTAATTAATTCTGAATTGTAGTTTTTACAAGAAACCAATCTTCATTCTGTAGTTTCTTACTTCAATAATACTATTAGAATAAAATTGCAGTCATATATTTACTTATAAATATAAATCACTAGCAGAGTACCCGTCCTTCGTACGGGGTTGGAATATAAGTATAAAATGCTTATTGCAGTTATACTCAAGCTTTGCGATTGCAATGGGTGGAGGACACAGTTTGATAAAATTTGCTTTTTTAAATTTACAGTATTCTACAGTATTACACATCTACCATAGCCATAATGTTCTACCATTTTACCTAAACAATAGAGAAAAATAAATTAACAATTCGCAAAATATCACAAATTATTCATGAAATGAAAAACATATACATAACTGTAAACAATCCTACTTTGACAGTTCTCATTGCGAATCACAGTTTTTTGTTGCTGCTTAGTTCATAATTAGCGGTTTTCATAAATGCAAAAAAATATAGTGCTGCACCCTGTTGGTAAATCTTATAACTTTTTAATGCTTTTCCATATCATAGAACCAACTTTTTTAGTTGAAACAGCTGACTAAATTCTTTTATTCCCTTTAAATATGAATACTCATAAGGTTAACATGGGGAATTACAGAGCCACTGGGGCGGAGCCCGAAAGGATTTTTGAGATAAGAATATGCCTATATGTTAATCGGGAATGTAAGCTATCATCATGCCAAATTTCAGCCCAATCCGTCCAGTGGTTTATGCGTGATTGAACTTCAAACAAACAAACAAACAAACACACAAACTTTCACATTTATAATATTAGTAAGATTAATAGACCATTGGTTACACATTTTTGGAGGTTTTTAAGCAATACTTGATAGCTTAAAACAACTTATACAAATTAAAACGCCATCTTATAAAAAAGATAAAAAAGTTTACTTTTCGGTAGACCGTTAAGTTGGGTATACTGAAATTTAGCCTGGTAAGTATACTTTCATTTAATTAATTGCTATTTTGTAATAATGTTGTAAAAGACTTCTCCCCGATCAATTAAAATTTCTCAGTATCAATTTTGTTTAATTATTCGTTCTGGATCAAATACAATTTCTTGATTGTGTTCCTTGTTTGGGTAAACATTTAAGCATACAACTTAAACTCACTTATTTTATGGATGTGCGTTTAATGGTGGGCTACAAAATTCATAAATTAATGCTTTGTAAACAACAAGTTTCCGTTTTGTTTTTGCCGTATATTTTTTACCCTGCCTACCTGTGACCTGTGGTTAGGCTCCAATCCCGAAACGGCCTCAGGCACCTTTCTTCCAGCCCCCGCTGTCCACCAAAAAGGTCTCAATTAATACATCAAACCCCTCTTTGCGGTGTTTGTGTTCTTTACACACAAAAAATATAAAGATTCTTCCTGTAGTTTTGTCATATAAAGCACTATCGCAATTAGAACTAGATGGGTATTCATATTCTTGTTGAAACATTTGATTTCTTCCTTAATACACAATGTGACTATCATAATAGTCTAGAAGTACAGTGGTAATTTCTATGGTTTCCTGCTAAAAGGGGTCTTTGTTGAAAGACTTTGAACAAAGTATAATTATCTTGTTGAGGAACAAGTGCTGTCATTGACGCTCACACGCAGATGGCAAATACACGCACACATGGAAAATAACACAGCAAACCTGTGAAGCAAAATTCTATTTTATTGAAACATTTTCTTTAAGACCACGCTTAGTATCGATAGTATTCATTTACAGTACTCGAGGTTCGGTGTTACAATGAACATACAATCCCTTTTCAACATTTTAAGGACCTATGAAATATACACGTTAGCCACATAGAAATATATCAATCCACGAGGATATAACAAGCATATCTTACCACTAGATGTTTATTTTGATCCAAATTCAATACAGATTTAACCATTCCCATGAGGATTACATATCCTATGGCCCATGCATATTCAATGATGTTGACATATGGTGTTTTTGACTTCAAAAAGCTAACACAAAAAATGAAGTAGGATTTATTCTTGAGACGGCGGTAATAATTGCTAAGACCCCGTAGGTATATTAGCTTCAGTTAAAAAAGGAGTGAACCTATTAATCTATGCTTAATGTATATGCTTAATGCCTTGTCTACTCCTTTAATCTATGCTTCAACTCACCCGCATACTGACAAACAAACATACGCACGCACTAACACACATACATAAAAATGGTGGAATTGCGAACTGGTTTTGAAGGCTTGGATAATTTACATATCATAAGCCCTATTACATGCAGCTTTATTTCTTGTGTTCGTATAAACTGCATGTCTTTAAGGACATGCGCGGTCCATTGTAATATTCTTCGGTTATACAAATTTGAAATATAGTTGTGAGTTAGTTTAGTTTAGATAAAAAAATGCATTGATGGTGAATTAATAATTAATTATGCAGTACTGTCAATTTATTAACAGTCAATTCATTATTGTATTTTCTTATGTGTTTTCTTTCTGTTACAGGTACGTTTGGTGCTACATAAAATATTGTAATAAGGTAAATATAATATAATCTACAATAATATTACAAATGTAGGGTTTTTACTAATGTTTATTATATTAGACGTTGATGCCTCTTGTAACGAAGTGCTGCGGAAGTTCCACAATTAATAGTAAGCCCACGTGACGTTTCACATTAGATCCACTGTTTTATGCTAATACAAACAAAAATTCCTTTCGGAATGAGAAGTTCGTGTTTAAATATTTTTTGTCGAAGTTTCTGACATCTAGAATCTATTAGACGCAAACCGGTCCTGGCAAACCAAAGGATGGTGTAGGAAAACAGATAAATTAGCTTTGAAATGAAAATAATGATTCTACTCTGTAGGTGGACCTTGAGTAAATTAGGTGTTTAGATCCCGGATAAAAAAAATATCAAATGTAAATAAAAGTACTGAATAATGTTTTGAACTGAGTTCCTCGACCGAAGCGCTACGCCTATGCTACCTAGCGGTGTCAATCGTAACTATGTCGGTAAAGCAGATTGTGTAGCGCCTGAGTTTGAGAGACGGCAACACGACAACACAGCTGTATCATTGTTGCCGTCGTATTATTGCAGGAAACTCGCTCACGATA
Source organism: Macrosteles quadrilineatus (assembly GCF_028750875.1). Taxonomy (NCBI): domain Eukaryota; kingdom Metazoa; phylum Arthropoda; class Insecta; order Hemiptera; family Cicadellidae; genus Macrosteles; species Macrosteles quadrilineatus. Next base: position 68,152,444 of record NW_026542598.1, on the reverse strand, counting down.
ATTCACAATACATACTAAAGTATTCGTCCTCTCTGTCTCATCTTAACGCTAAAATGTTTTGAGTGAGATTTAATTGGTGAAGTCAAGGTTATAAGAACTTTTGTTCTAATATCCTTGGGAGGTATTATTATTATTATTTATTAGTAGCCTAATTATTATTTCCTTTTGCATTAGTTACCGAGATATTGCAAGTGCTAAAAATATTCAGTTGCAGCCTTCCGTGTAATACCGATGAAAGATTATTTAGCTGCTATTTATTGTTGTGTTATGCCTAACAAATAATACTATAAAAATCAACATGGTTTGTTTTCCGTAGCAGCAATCCGAATTTCTTATCACGTCAATCGTAAACACAATTTATTCTCTGTATACACTAACTTGGCGTCTGGACCCTTGACTACCTGCGACCGGGCCGGGACCGTCCCTTGCTCGCTCACTTCTTGAGCAGCTGTTTCCATAATTAGTCACCAAGTCACACCCCTAATGCACTTATTAACTTTTTTGTGCGGGGCGGAAATTTACATTTTTATCTGTACGAGCAAAAAGTCCATGAATAAATAAGTAAAATGATACCAAACTTGACCATATTCTTATTACGTTTGTAGAACCTACAGGCATAAGTACAGTAGCTACTGAGGAATAGAAACTTTATCAGGGATAGAAATAAAACTGTAATATAGTTATGTATGAATTATTTTTAATTAAATCAGACGTGCACCGCGAATCTGCAAACACAAAAAAGGAATAGTGATTTATATATTTAAATTTCCTAATATTGTTACGGGAATAAAGTTTAAGAAGTAAAAACATGTAAAACGTGTTGAGGCGATGTAGTTTGTCCCAACCTAATTCATATTATGTTTCTTTGAGTAGATCTAACCAATCACATTTAAGTATATTGTAAACGTGAAAAAGATCTAACCAATCACATTTAAGTCTATTGTAAACGTGAAACACTTTTAAACCGTACGTTTCATTAAGTATACGTAATAATTATGTGTTAAAAGGTAAAAAAAAACTAATCGTAAATGCGAGCGAAAGTAGCATTTGGCATGAAAAGTCAAAATTGCGTCATTTTGTACGGGCCAAATGAAACTTAAAATAATCATACAATCATCATGTTTCTAAGGATAGGGCAATTGTCGATAAAAAATTACAGAATTATGTGTATGTGTTGAGTAAATGTTTTTAAGCTAATTAAATTTTTGTATAAAGCGTTGGCCTACGACGGGCCTACCGTAGTTTTTCGGCAGATTATACATATTTCATCAATAGCATTTCAATACGCGATTAATCTAATGACGATACCCCCACGTCAGAATCGTCAGAGGTCTTAGGACGTGAATCACTAATTTCCCGGAAGACATGGGGGTTGGTATGGTCAAGTTTAGTATCATTTTTCTTAAAATTTCACGAACTTTTTGCTTGTGCAGAAAAAAAAATAAAATTCCGTCCCGCACAAAAAAGTTCATAATTGCAGTGGAGGGGCTACTAGGTGACTAATTATGGTAACGGGGGCGAGAAAGGTTTCGGCCCCGGTCCGTCCGCAGGTACATAGACTAGGGTTCAGACGCCAAGTTAGTGTATACAGAGAATAAATATACGCGTTAATTTATTTTTCATTCTAAATCATGTGAATACACTCAAGTTAATCAACTGGAAATTTACTTAGTATGTATTTTTGCTACTACCTACTAGAGATTAAAAACACTAACTATATACACTATTGCAAAATAAGTATGCATTAAGCCATTTTGGAAGTTGGTTTAACACCGCAGTCAGGTTTTTAAGTGCTGTCACATGTATTGTAAACCATTACTGTATACAAATATGATGTCAAAATTTTTATATATGACCACTTAAGAATTACCTAAAATAATACCAAGGTTTTCCTTGGATGTAATCTGTGTCCTATATTTTGTGAGTAACTTATATTAATGTATTTATAAAGCCACTAACAATATATTTTTTGTCCTCACGATTCTAAATTGTTTGATTGAAAGAATTCTTTGAAGTTCATTGTTGGTTGTGGCAAGCTTTTACCATCTAACTAATTTTGAATTAAATATCACCACTGATATGTGACACAAGTTTTAAACTGATTCAGGATCTGGAATCTGACATCGTCTTCGGAGAATGAAACCCGGAAAATGACAAACTGATTCTAGGAAAACTAATCTCCACAAGCCGTACATCTCGGGAAACACACTAATTGAAAACCTCTAATGTTTTTTAAACATTAACAATGGCAAAACCAGTAAATAATCAACAAAAAAGTGAAAAAACATAACATACGGCCAATCAAAAAAGGCAAACTGTGAATAATTTAATCTTTTATACAAATAAAAGTTATCGGACCTATAACTGATCATTGTTGAAATTCATAGATTGATAGCCAGAGGAAAAATGAAAGATTCAGGAAACATTGATCATTTCCTCACTCTGTATAATTGAGTTACATTTTCCTCATCGCCAGCCTGCTTGATACGCAGAATACACTCAACATAAACCAAAGCCTATTGCCAACAATGAATAACTTTAAAGGTCGTCAAAGTATTGAGCACAAGTTAAGTTTACCGTTACTGCTTTCATAAGGACCTATACCTATATCCACGACGCACTAACTATAGTACTCAGGCGCACTAACTACAGTACTCAGTATAGACTGTTTAAGTAAGGACCCATCCCTTTATCCACGACGCACTAACTACAGTACTCAGTATAGACTGTTTAAGTAAGGACCCATCCCTTTATCCACGACGCACTAACTACAGTACTCAGTATAGACTGTTTAAGTAAGGACCCATCCCTTTATCCACGACGCACTAACTACAGTACTCAGTATAGACTGTTTAAGTGAGGACCCATACATATATCCACGACGCACTAACTACTCAGTATTGACTGTATGTTGTGTACCAAATAGGTGGAATTTGAGAAGGATACAGAGCGAATATTTCTCACGGGTTGGCTAGTATTTATCTGCTCGTGTTGATTCCCATTGGATTTTTATGTTTTATGCAATGGAACGTTCCAAACTCTGGTGTTTTTACTAACTGACTTCGAACTTTTATTAGCTAATATCGATGATTGATAGAATTTAGTTAACATCAGATTCTCAAAATTGAAACAAGTAACTCATCAAAACAGGCTTTAGAGTGGAAAGAAAAGTCTACTTTCAGTATCTAAAGTCAATGTTTCTACGAAGCTTAGCATATTAAAGAGTGAATAGCCCTGGGAGAGTTGATTTTTCTTAAGTCTTATATTTAATTGTTGTCGAATTAAAGAATGATAGACGTTCCATCACGTAGCAATCTGTAGATCTGAAGTATTCTTTTCCGTGGAGGTATTCTGGTAATTAGACACATCCAAGTAGATTCTCTGACAATTATTATGTAATAGATAAATCACTATCTTAACATTGGATTGTTGCGAGAGTAAACAGCTTGTAAATGAAGACAGGCGTTACTTTGACGCAGGTTGAGTTGCAAACCAGTTTCCTGAGAAGTTTCCAATCACGCTAAGTCGCTGAGCGTGTGTTTGTGTTCTTCTTGGAGTAAAACAAGCTTTGAGAAGAAATATAAGCACACTTAAGTTTGCGTTAAAAGTAAACAATGATTATATAAATAGTCTAAAGTGGGTTTATCTTAATAGGTATCATAATCAACTAGGAATTTTGAAGGGACAACAAATATCTGCGTTTGTTCAATGTGAATATGTTTGAATGCGCGTCTTATAGAATGTCTTACAATGAAGTTTATTTTAGTTATCCTACTGTAGTTGACTTTAAGAATGATAATGATATTGATGAGTGCAAAATTGACCAATAACTACAAAATTTGCCCAAGAACCTTATATTTTTTTATAAATAGTATTAAATTGATAATTGTAACAACCCAGCTTGTGGGAATGAATACAAAAAATGAATGAAATTAAACAGATTGACCGTAATTACTCTATCTCATTTTGATCAATATTAATATCTTAGCCTAATGTAATTTGTAATTACCCTGTACAAAGACTAATGTTACCAAATAATTACAACATGAAAAATCTGCTAAATAAGAAAGGGATTTCGTAAAACAAGTTATATTTACAACTTTTTTCTCCTGTAAAGTTAATTGAATATTTAAAAACAATGAATCACTCGTTTATCGAATGCTTTCAATTTCGGCTGAAAACTAGCAATTCATATTTTACTGTATTTGTGTCTTTGTGTTGTTTTATTTTTATTTTTATATAAACTGAAACACTATTTGGTAAGCCTAATTTCGTATTATACCAACCACACATAAACCACGCCGAAATAGGTAAAATAAAACCCTTAGGATAGGTTAGGAACATTTTGTTATTTAAACTAATTAAAATCTTATTTGGAAGTTGATTTATCGCTGTGGTTGGTATAATATGAAAGTACCCACTATTCGAGCTAATTACATCAACGTTTTACTTTTTCACAATATGTGAAATTGCAAATTTTAGGCCTGGATCGGAAGAAATATTCTCTACCATTACAAACAACACAACCGAATCGTCGATACATTGTATTACCGACTTCTTCGTCGACCCAGTGTATTCGGTAACTATCGGTAGCAGTCACGTGGCCGGCCGCGAGTTTCTGACCGTCCACTGTTATCAATAATATATGAACTCGCCACCGCACGTCGCAGCGCTAGCGTCGCCCTGACCAGTTCCCAGTACACAGTTTTCTCATGCACATTTCATTCAACTTGGTAAACAAGGGCGAAAACCCAACGAACTCCAACCCGTTACTTGTGACTGTTAGAATGTTCCAATCACTTTTGAGAAATTATGCCATTTAGATTGTCAGTTTGTTTGAAACTGGGCCCCCGTGTCACTGAATGGGGTTTAAAGCAGAACAATGATTTTGGATAGAAACATCGGTCGTGCATTAATTGCGGCAAATAGTTCCTTAGTTGCGCCAAGCCCATGCCAGGTAGGGGTGGGTTGCCGGCAGAAGTAATGCCCTTGTTTATAACCTAACCTATGTCATCCTAACCTAACCTAACCTAACCCAACCTAACCTAACCTACTCGATTATACAGTCAAAGAGGGCCGTCACTTGGTGTAGTTAAAGGAAAGCATCGGGTGGCTCCCTGCAGTAGTTGGCGCAATTCAGGAATACCCGACTACCTGACTCAGGTCAGTTGGCGCAATTAGTCCGCCCGGGAATGTTGAAGCAGAATTGTGATTTTGGTTAAAGAAAAATCTGATCTTAGTCGGAGACTAAAATAGCAAAAGGCGACTTTATTTGCAGAATAATGTTACTTTTCGCAACAATAAAGGTCCCCACTCGGGTTTCAACTCTCTCCAGTACATGTCTTGATAATATTATTACTAATTTCAGCCCTAATATATGTATGCCTTATGTTGTACAAAATGGTTTATCTGACCACCTTACTCAGTATCTTAATGTGAATTGTGAGTCTATCATTAGAAAACATAAGGAACCTGTTATTAACAAAAAACAATATTTGTGAGACATTTTTCTAAGGTAAATATTTCCAACTTCCAATTTACGCGACAATTTTGTCCCTGTTCAACATAATCGTAATTATATAAAAGAAAGCCTTTGAGCGTATAAAATACTTGCACAATTATGTTTTAAATCATAAATCTATCACATAAAAACCATGCACTAAGTATAGGTACTCATTAATAAATTGGATTCGACTGTACAAAGTTCATGAGGAATACTCATAGTGTAACACGAAAGAAAATATCAATTCACATTGAAACAATAAAGAAAGATAATGCTGAAAATTTTTTGAAACTACCATGAGATTATGGAAATGTGTCATCTAAGTAACTATTTGAATTTTGATATACCATTCCTACTTCTTGTGGCTTTCTTTATTTTTATTGTTGTGGGGAATAATCAGTGTTTTGTGACTTATCATATTTGATAGTTTTTTTTGTTTTTTTTATTGTGCATACACGAAATTATGCAAATTTGCAATACAGTGTGGATAGCGATTCAAAAAACAAAATCATTCTTCGGAATTCAGTATGAGATTGTTTACAAACTATTAATTTTGCTACATTTGTAGATATATTTTTACCTACTGAATTATGGTAAGTTAATTAATTTTCATATCGCTTTGCCTTCAGGAGTTTTCCAATACATGTTAATTATTTTTTCCTTCCCAAGAGGTATATGTTTCATAATTTTTTTACATTGCCACATAGGTAAATGTAATTGTTGATCTGAGGGATTTGAACCCAAACCCCTAGTACAGAATTCACTCGCTAGACTTTTTACGCTCCAACAGAAAATATATTGCTTTAGAGTTTTCTAATACATATTTTTATCAAAACGAAGACATATAAGAGTTTTATTAGCTATAAAATGCCGGGATCGACCGGTAAAATTATTTATTATTTGATAACCTCTACACCTACACCTCAAATCTTAAATAATTAATATGATGTGATTGTAATCGAACAGCTTTGGCCATTGCATGATCCTTTAGTTGAATGTTAAAGTACAGTCAAAAGACAAATGCACACAATGCACAAGAGACGAATTAATTTATGAAAATGGATTTTAAATGTGAATTTTTTCCCTCTTCATCTAGTTGCAAAAAAGTGAATTTATTGTAAATTAGTACTTTTACACTTAATAACTGTATCAAACAAATTATAATCTTTGAGAAGTAAAAGTACATTGCCTTGGAATCAAACCCTAAAAAATGCTCAATTTGTTCACTGGTCTCCTTAAACAAACATATTTGTCAACATTTGAAAATACAACGTCAAACAAAACTGAAACAGGTTGAGGGTAGGAAAGTATAAACCAACAATGACTCTTTGAGGTTGAAAGTTGAAGAGTTTCGGAATCACGTGGCCAGGTGATGGAGAGGCCATACCATTCCCCTTGGACGTCAGGATTAGAGGTCCACGACCAAGCAGCTGTAGGACGGTCAACCTGGTGATGGCCACAAACTAAACCAATGCCCTGTACGACCTCCCTAGAGTCACGGGTCAGGCTGCTAGAATGTTCTCAGGAGTGTACAATCTTCAAAATGGGAATATGTGATTTTCTCCTAGATAAGACAACGTATATATAATTTATAATTTAACTTTGGGCCAAGGCCTAATTATTGGATCGATTGGAAGCGCGAGTCACTCTGGTTGAAGCAGAAAACATTATTTAAGATTAAAATGCTCCATAGTTTATTAGTACTGCACTGACTTTGTGAAATTTAATTATTTTTATTATTAAGTGCATCAGAGTCATCCAAATTCTTCCTATCTTGCTTACAGTTGTTATTCCACGGAATTAAATATCTCGGGATCTACGTGTGGCAATGTCTAAACAAAACAACTTATTATATATGGCTAGTATATAAAATCCTTTGAATCAATTCCTTGCCTTTATGGAACAAACAAGTAGGGAGGGCTACAGAATGAGCCCTTTATAATAGGTCCTGGGTAGAAAAAAACTTATTATTTTAGCCATTGCTGAAGTAATCCCATTGCAATTAAGCATATATATTAGGTTATGTGCTTTTAAGGCCGTTTAACATTTTTGTAGGTCGTTTATTTATCCATTCCTGACTATATCCCTAAAATAATCAATGACTAATTATGTAATAGGGAAATTCGCTAAAATTTTACCAACAAACTTCAGACTATTTAGAAAGGTAGCCCTTACATTCCTGATTGCACAATATAACTTTACAATTTATCGATTGAAACCCCTATCAACCGAAAGAGCAAAAACGTAGAAAATTAGTCTACAACCAAACATTTTCGTACAACTTTTATATTTAATTCAAAATCGAGCTTTGTCACAGTGTCAAGTGCCTTAAGCTACTTTATTGTAAATGAAGTGCACAGAAGCTCAGGAAATAAAATTACAATATAAAAACTAAAATTACACCTGTTTCCCTTTTTTAAACCTTTGCGAATAGCCCTATTCTCCTTGGCTTGAAGGGATGCTACAAGGGGTGGGGGGAGGAGGGTCGTGTCAAAGTTAATCTGAAAGTCGCGTCCCAGGTCGTCACGTTGTATGGCAACGTGATCACGTGGCTGGTCGCCTCGTCAGCCAGTGCCGCGCCGCTCGTCATCGTCGCCGCTAGCCGTCAGCCGTCCGCCGCTAGGACCATTCTGCTACTGTTATCGCTTATCAGTGACTACCGACAGCCGCGGACCGCTTACGCGTCCCTCGCATCGCGTCATTTGTAAGTTTGGGTGAATGACTCAATATTTTGGGGAGGGAAATTCGGGTAATTGGAATGATTTTACTAGGTTAAGCTTGTCATTTATTACCTTTTTGGGGATGCTTGTTTGGATAGACGTAGGTTATTTCATAGGAAAGGGTAGAGGGATAAGGATAAAATTGAATGTGTAACTGGTTTAGATTAAGCCTAGGTTATTTTGGAGGGTAATTTGTAAGTGTGCTTCCAAATAATGTGAATCAGGGGAAGGGAATTATTGTTACAGAGCATTCAACTGGTCGTAAATAATTTAAAGGGGGGGGGGGGAGTACAGCCAAAAATATTTTGTAAGGGATCCGTCCAGCGATATGATAGTGTTAACTAATTAATGGGATTTCCATGTGTTATTGGACATTTCGATAGTAACAAAACAGCAAAATAAACACAATTCTAACTGCTAAAATTTATTAAATCGTCCATTTTAATAGCTATGTTTATATGTATACATACTTACGTTCAATAGCTCACGTTGAGATTTGTAGGTAAAATACAATAAACACTCTACAATATATAAAATAAATCAATTACGTAGGCTAAATAATTTATTAACCACAGCCCAACACTTCTACTAATAAAACGTGCTCATATTTTGAAGCAGGTTATCTAAAATAATGCTACATATCAAACTAGGTTATTTGTTATCGATTTTAGTTAGTACAGTATTATGAATAATCCTCTTTCCATCCGGCTAAAAGTATCGTAGTCGTTTTATGAAAACTAAGAATAATTAATCGTTTTCTAATTAATCGTTTTCTTAAGTTCATAAAGATAGCTTGGAAAGAAAATGTTATTGGTTTTAACTTTCTATAGTGCAATAATTAATAGAATGAAGAAGAAGATGAAATTGTCATAGACTAACCTGCATAATCACTTCAGTCCAATCAATCAATCAACCTATGACAAATCGAATAAATATCATAATTAGTTAGGACTAATTAATTGCTAGACGATCTGAATAATGATCAGCCAGTGAGCCAGTAGACTGGTATTTTCCCAAGAAATAAAAACGAGAATAGTTTTTCTCGCGTAATCAGCTGACCAAGACACGTGTTGTCAAACGTGAATCGTGCTGCCAACCTTGAAAACTGAAAATAACATGAATCACCGACGCTCACATATCATTGTTGCAGTTTAAACTCAAACAATAAAAACACGTGTATATATCCATATCAATGAGCTGTTGAAACAATATTTTAATCTACTTCCTCTTGACACACATTTTAAATTTTTGTTTGTAACTAATATGACAAGCGCACAATTTCAACTTAGCCCTATACATTACCTGTCATTATAGCTAATGAATAATATCAATTATTCACATTTATCAAATAAAAAATAAGATATAGAGTGATAATTAATTTGTTTTATTAATTGATCGTGTTGTGTAATACCCTTAAGTTTAAAATAAACAACAAACTTAAATATTTACCTTATTTAAATAGCTCTTAAATAAGTATTTTGAGCTTCAGAGAAATTCTTTATTTTACTGTTTAGCTACGATTGAATGGGGTCACGTTTGAGGCCATGTGCCTTTAGGTTTAAGAAGCTACTTTGGGTGGTGGGGTCATGTCGGGGGGGGGGGGGTAAAAATAAGGGGCTCAAATCCCAGTGGGGATTTTCATTGTGATAGTTGTTTTCATCATCACTGTTTTTAAACAGTGTTTACACTTTTTGGGTTGAAGTCTGTTTAAACTCAAGCTAAATCAACGTTTAAGGGCAACTCGTATTTTTCTGATTGTCTCTAAAAGAAAGGTTTATCACACTAGCGATTTATATTGTTTGGATAATTTTAACCTCCGTGGCAGAATGGTCTCTAGATGTTCGTTTTTTTTAGGAAGTGTTGTGAATTGTTGATACGCAATTTATATAGCCTGTCTAAATTGGTTCTCCTCAAAGACTTTCCTCCATAATAGTCATTCTTGCAGTGGTATTAGTATTAGTAGTAGTACTAGATTAGTACTAGAGATTTAAGAAACTGTTTCTTGGATCGAAAATATATATATCATCATATTGTAGTTCAATGTGTTAGTCAAAAACATTATTATTATAAAAATAAAAATTGCAATCATTTTGAAAAGTAATTATTTACAATGTTTCATTGCGAAATGAACTTCATAAAATACACACGTTTGGCGAATTTAATACATGTATTTGTAGACAACTTTAATTAGTTATTATTGCAATCGTTTACAAACAAATACATCCAAGAAACAATTTCTTAAAAGTTTAACTGGAGTTTGGAAAGACAATGCAGAAAAATAATAGTGCATGAATTTTTGTGATTTGATAATTTAGAGTGGCATGATTTGTTTGATCATTCATCTACGTTCACTCATCCAACTTATAATAATTATAAAAATACAAATTAACTAAAGATAAAAAAGCTTCTCTGAATTTGAGTAAAGTTTCCAGGATTAACACTAAACATTTTCGTATTCTCGATGGAACTAATTCGATATAATTAATCAGATAATCTTACATAAGGTAATTTCTTATAATATTAGTACATAAAAAAAACTAAACCAATTCAAAAATACATTTTCTGATCAATAGATCTAACTTATCGGATATTTTAATCCCTATGATAATATTTAATACCCTAATACAGTAAAAATCTAATATTTATTTTGCATAGGCTTATTTAATTTGCAATTCTACTACAGCACAATTACCCATAATTAATTTTATGTGTTGTAATTTTGGTGAAATTTAAATGAAAAATAAACTAAAATTAGTTTTTTTATAATGGAGGAATTCATTTGAATTCTCTCAAAACTTATTACATTCTGCATTAGTCACGATTAGTTATATCTTTTCATAAAATCTTTATAAAAAATATTTAATTAATTAGATTTCTAATTAATCATCTACACAGCATATTTGACCAACATGATGCAACTGTTGGTTGGGAAAGTTCACATATTGGTTTAGTTAAAACAGTTGCTTTAGAAATTAGCATACACCTATACTCTGATTCGATGATAGGTTTAGTTTTGTGTACATTTGGACGCAATATAGACAATTTCCCCTTGAAATTCATCCGAACTACCTAATGGTATGCATTATGTTTGCATGTAATTCACATTTTTTACAAGTGGTGGTAGGAATTGTTATCAACTTTATTCTAAACCTAATTGTATCAAGGAGAGTTTAAATAGTTTGACAGTATAAGGGAGTATATACAACACATAGAACATACTTACATACTTACATACTTACTACTTATACACTTATATACTTACTTACTTTGGGTTACATACTTTTTGTCGTTAATATTAATCAACTATGTATGTATTACTATTCTTGGAGCATCATTGTATTCTAACTCAGGTTTCTTGCATTTCTTGCATTCGTAAAGTGTCCAGATCTTTTCGTTACATTAAATTTGACTAGCTAAGCCAAAAGTGTCAATCTTGTTGTATTTAATCTTCATCTTTTTCTGTTTCTATCAATGTTTATATTGTGTCAAATGTTTCTTTTGATAACATTGTTGACACTGAAGAGGACATGGTCCTAGAACAGCCTCAGTCCGTTGGAGTTTCGTCTCCCTGGACTGAAATATCACGAAACTAACTAACTATATAACATGTATTTGGAAGACCTTATTTTATTTGAAAGTAGAGCAATTATTCTGCGGAAAAAGTCACATGACAGTGTATTTTACACTGTAGATTGACGAAAAAGCCAAAAAGTATATAACCTATATAGTAAAATAATTATTGTACAAGTTTTACTTGTCTCCAGGAATGACCCTTAGTACAAGTATCATTTCTGGAGACAACAATATTAAGGAGGATGTTTGTTTCGTACATTGAGTAGAGTAGTTGTATGCTGTGAGAATAGTGTAATAATCTCCACCCTTTCCACACAAAATCGCGATTAATTTTCAGATCATCTTACCAAAAAAACCCCGAGGACCTTTTTTTAGAGGTAGGCATTTTATGGTGTAATAGAGATAGATTTCACTTTGTTCTTTATTCTTTACATTTCATTAGTATACCCTTTTGGCCTCCCATTTTTTTTAAGGTAGGATATTGATGAGTACAATGTCATAAAACAAGGAATAACTTTAGAGTGTAGATAAATTCAGTGTGATGGGAAAAAATCTATTAGACAAAGTGGGTTCTTAAAATAACACGTGATAACTAAAATTTCCCTATCAACTAATGATCTTCAGGTATTAGTACAATATGGGGATGTGAGATCAATGAATGGATACAGTAGTCTTACGTAATATCTACTACGTCATATCATTGCATGTTTGCTGCATATTGATGTAGTTTGTACAATATTAATGTAAATAATATTATTTTACAGTAAGCATTAGCTTCATTAACCCCATAGTCAATCATGCCATAACATAAAACGAAAACGTTCTTCTCTGCAAAACTCTTAATATGGACACTCCATTGTTGTGTGAATGTATCCTAACATATCAGCTGTTACCTTAATTTATATGGTGTACCTTAGGCTTTTTCACCCGAAAGTGTTAGGGATTTCGGTTTATGGGAAATAATTGTTTTAGATGGGGTGCCTCTTGGAATGTGTTATCCAGGAAGTAGTAGTGATCTTGAGTTGTAGGGTGTAATGGTTAATGTTGGTGTACCCCTGGGTTAGGTGCATGTTTATTCAAGTTAGATTACTTGATTCCCTTATTTAAGGGATTTGAGGATTTTTTCCTCATGGGATGTAAAAGATAAGGTTGGTGTAGCCTAGTGTCAGTGCATGGGTTGAACTCCCCACATCAGTCCTTACCCATGAAATACCCCAGCTAGTAGACACCCCATGTTGTAGGATATCTTACATCCCCTGTCTATCTGTTGAGGTCCGAACAGCCCGGCGCGATCACGACAACCCACGGATATGATCCGAGTGCTGTATCCTCTCAATATCGTCATCATCTGTGACTTCCACAAGCCAACACAAACATTTCGCGAGCAAGACTGTGTGCGGTTCTATCGTTAAGTTCAAAAACTCCGCAGCTTCAACCGTCAGAATTTCGGGTCTTGTGTGGCCTCGGTACGGGGCGGCTATGGGCACGGACAATTGTCAGTTCCGGTTCGGCATGGGACACAACCAGCACCAGCATCAGCAACAGGTCGCCTACCAGTGGCACCAGCATCAGGGCTGGACCCAGCATAAGATGTATGAAGCGCCGAGCCAAACGCCGCAGCCGCCGCCGCCGCCGCCCAAACGATACCTCATCGCAGGTCAGTCTTGTGATATTGGTAATGTTAGAAAATGTCTATTTATTTGACGGAAAAACAAACCTCTAAAGCAATAAAATAAAGTTTGCTAACATTATTCAATCTCAAACAAATCCAATTGCCCGTTACCATAGACCTACTACTAGTCAATGCGGTAAAATAGTTTTTTTAGTGCTTGTGATGCATAAACATCCTTTATGATGTAAAGTATCCAGGGAAATCCATCATTTTAATATTTTAAGGACAAGAAATCTCATGGTTCAAAAATCTCTTGAAGACTGATGGTTGAAATAGTTTTTGGTTGAAATCTCTGTCGATTCTACACGGTTATAGTTATCATCCTGAAGATTGTATTAAAGCTCATGAAGCTATCAATAAATCAATCACGTTTCTTTAGACACGTCTGTTCTAAAATATTGTAAGGAAGCTGGTTAATACATATTTTGTAGTTATGTAGTAGTAATCCTTTATTACGTCGATATGCAAGCTGTGTTATAAGCAACTCTATGAAAACCAAATACTGTACAAAACACCTATGATATGTAACTCATCTAGCTTAATCATTGATCCAAAGAAAATGTGAGTTATGAAAGCTTGTAACATACAATTGATATTTTATACAATCCCGTAACCTAGACTTACACAACCGTTTGATGCCGTGACGTAGGTCCTATGTTATATAAAAATATTCTATTCTGCGTTATATTCCTAAGCTAACTGAACTTCCGAATTATACGTAATATGGTTTGGATTTGGCTAATAATTAGTTTATCTAATTCAGCACTTTACTTATTATACTACACTAATCAATTTATGTAAAACTATTTGTTTTAGCAACGCTCATTAGGATATAAATTATAAACGGGAGCTCTAAGGAGATGTTAAAAATCTGTGATTTATTGTTTTTAAATAGTTTTTGTAAACAATAGTATTTACTTAAATGTTTGGTTGAACTGTACGCAATAATATGAATAAACCATTCTATACCCCCCAATATTACCACTTTAATGGTTGCCTTAGAGAACTAGTCTTAGCAATTTAAGTCTAAGTACCGCCCGAAACTCGAACTCGAAAATGTTGACAAATTTCTCCATTTAAAAAGGGAGGGATTTAAAATTACAGATTCCTATACACCAGGTAAAAACTATTATGCAACTTATAAAAAGCTAATTGTGCCCAAAACTCCGAAAGTAACTCCATCCACCTACGATAACAATTAGATCACCTTGAAATATTACAGATAAACATTGCAGTTAAATTATACAACTGAGGCTACTATACACCAGGTAAAAATAATTAAACTGTAATAAACAGCTAATTGTATGCAAGTGAAGTCCCACGCATTGTTATGGTCTGGAGAAGTGTCAAAAACACAGACGGGAAACTGAAATGTTGTTGTCAACAGAAATACGCATACGCACGCAAACATGTCTGCTATTTATTAGCAGTTTAAATAACAGTTTAACTTTTGTGAATTTTTGTGCGGTTAATTGAATGGCAGCTTTGACTACAAATCAATTTAGGCCTATGTATCATTAATTCTATTGTTATATCATTAGCTTTAGTCCCATGAATCATCGTAGTAAGTTTTGGAATTTGGAATTACAAAAACTTCAATTGTGCCACCAATAAGGCGTTGTATAGTAATATAACGTTTTATCTGCTATATTGACTTTTTAGTAACACAATTTTGTTTTTGAATAGTCCAAGTAGACTTGTCGTACTATTATGAAATCTAATACCTCGCTGCTTCATGTGTTTCATGATGGTGAATTTTGAGTAGACATCGACTAAACATTTTTCTCTTATTTTAAGGTAAGTTTTATGATGTGTCCATCATACTACGGGACACGCAATGGTTCGTAAATTTTGTTGGGTTTAAACGGTTTTTAAATGCGGTAAATGACAAGAAATAAATAGAAGAACATGAGAACTGAATTAAGTGATAAATTTCCAAAAAGTATGTTTAATCTATGATAAAACGAAGCGGTACATTTAAGCTTATATCATCAATGAAAGGGTGTGTATTGTTTTCTTTACCCTAAAAATCATATTATTATTCTCTTCTCAGCACCGTAAAACCACACGTAGTAAAATACGTTACCCAACTATAATTTATCTCAAAACGTATTTACTCTGAAAATAATGTTCAATAACCTTTGTTTAACATCATGTGTAATTATACTCAACAAAGTATCTTGTTTTGTTTAACTAAACAATAGGCATACACTATAATAAATGACGCTACGGTCCAAAACCATGTCCGAGAATACCACGAGTTACACGTTGAACGGTCACATGTTAAGCTGTGTGGTATTGTGGCTACCGCACTGAACATGTGATACAGAGTTACAATAGGGAATGAACATCATTGCATACCTCACTGCTGTCTTCAATTAGTTTTAATCAGGACTAAAAAGATAATATTTCTGCGATTTGTGTCAAGTAACTATTTGGCTTCTATTCCCCTTGGGTTTAGTCTTATTTGTTACAATTGTTAGATTTGATACCCTGAATGTTTCAAGTAGACTATCTATCCTTATTTATATTATTAGGTTTATTTTAATGCGTTTATTTCATACACTGTAGAAAGATCTTTAATCATATTTTTTAAGGGTAGGTTTAAAGTGTGTCCTATTTTTCTTCGGAAAGAATTGCATTTTGACTACAATATTTATATTGGATGTAAAATTTTACCCTCTTCGTTAAAATAATATATAGGGCAACACCCGTTTTTAAAGGCACCGTTTTATTTGATCGACATTGCTGCAAATGTAGAAAAAAATGGTTAATAAACGTTTAATCAACCGTTTAATTCACTCTATATGTAACTGGCAGACGTGCAGAAGTAAGTGCGTTTTAAAATTTATTTTCTTCATGAAGCCATGAAGATGAATCAATAAGGGATTGTTTTTTGTTTTATAGACCACCATCACAGAAAACGTACTACTAGCCACTACAGACTAGTACTTCCTTATATATTTACAATCCTTATTAACACTATTCGTGCTGTCGACATGTTTGAACATAAAAGTTGCATTTATTTCAATGTTAAGCAATTGCGGGAATTCCCGTCATCAGCACCCAACGTGTTAATATGACTAAAGACAATATGTTTATGAACAGTTTAAAAAGAGGTTTGTAATTTATTATTTTATGACGTATAATTAATTCGGGATCTGTTTTAATAAAATAAAACAATCCATTCGTAAACAATGGACTGTCCTCTGGTTTCATAGTTAGAGGGTAAACCACAACTGTAAAATCTACTCTAATACAAGAGAGAAATATAAGTCAAAATCAGCACACTCAAGCGTCCTTAACAAGAAGCACCCATCAGAACAGGCTCTAGATTTCGCAATAGGATGAAAAGTCTATTTCCTATTCAAAGTCAATAACAATACATAATTTTTTACCTCACTCTCATCAAGAGTGTTATTATTCATTACAAAGATACATCGCACATATTTTTGCTCAACAGTAAAGTACTTATGATTCACTGCACCTAATTGCATATTCAGAGTGAGTTTTATTAGGTGCGACCTTGTTTTATAAGCTTATTACTTCCGATGACTCCGTATTAGATAACAGCGTTCACAACAATGTGCACACTGACGTGTAGGGGTGGGTGCCGAGGGGAGGTTAGTGGGGGAGGGGGGCACGTTGAGGACCACGTGATTAGGAGGATTCCGCGGCACGCTCCGTCCTTGTGACGTCACTGCATAGAGCAATCAGCCGCTGCCGTCATAGAGTAATCCTCGCGGCGAGTTCAGCTTATACTATATATTATGCAACGGTGACCTACATTGGGGGATTGTATCATTATTGGGGCTGGTGTAGAATATGTTGATTTGTGAGGTTTAGTTGAGTTCCAACGTTAGTTTCGTGGAAGTAAATTATTTGTACGATTTGAATTGAACGGAAAAAATAATTGTTTTTGTCCTATGTAGGTTGTTAGAGGTTTACTGGAAGAAAATGTGGTCCCAATTTTTGTCTCAAGAATAAGTATAATTCCTTCGATCTGCGTTCAGGAGTGTAGAGGAGTTCAGGAGGTACGAGTGCCATTTGCCTAAAAACTTTGACGAGGGTAATTTTGTATCAGAATGGTATCAGTGACCGGTTCCACAATGCGGCGGGTTTGGGGATGTAAAAATCGACCAGTGGAGAGGGGTCAGGATGAGCAAAATATGTTTAAGGGATGAAATGAAATTATTATAACCTAACCTAACTTTCTGATAATGAAAAAATTGAATGAATGCTTACCAATCGAATCGACATTTTCAATCGACGAAACTGTACCCGGTATCCATTAAATCCTGTCCAATACACCCCCTTCCAATAATACCCCTCCCCTGAATCACGCTCTGGAGAGAAAAACGGCACTCGGTCCTACCTGTTCTGATGCGACGGTTTTGACAGTTTATGACCCCCACCACAGAAAACATACTAGTATGTTTTCTGTGCCCCCACGGCAAAGAATAGAACGGCACTCGCTCCGTTTCCCCTGCGTTTAGGGATGGTCCAGAATAAGTAGTTGACACATAAACACTTTTTGATGCAATACATAAGGCATTCATTGAAAATCTTTTAGCCTTTGGGAATCCTACGCAATAGCGTAAATTCGTCATTAAATACTATAGATTATAGACAATCAGAATAATACATGCTGCTCTATTAAACTATCGTTTTATTTTGAGCTGATGACCTATACTAATACCAAATACTAACTTTTAGTATTTGCTTGACACTTATTGCTTTTTTATAAATTACACATAACAACTTATAATTTGATACAGGTTGATTTTTAGTAATATTATAATGCACTTTAAACTAGAAAAGCTGAACACGTCATTTTCAACGGGGCGAAGACGTAGAACAGAATATTGTGTTCTCTAAAACAAAAAATATTTGTAGTATTCATAACTGAAACGAAATTGAAACGTACCACTTGGTTTTTTATACTCCTTTCTGTATATTTTTATAAGCTATGTGACAATCGAATTTATAGCTCTATTGAAACGTAAACAAAACAAAATATAAGTACTGAAATTAAAATTTGTAGCATTTTATTTTATTGCCACTCCATCCATCAATCTTCATTTTAAAAAGGAACTCAATTTTTTGATCGGTCAAATCATAAACCGCTATGTAACAGAATAGAAAATAAATTTACAGAATTATGAAATACAAAGGCAGATAAATGTATATTTTCTAATGGTCAACCAACATTTCAACAAGCTTTCAACAAACAACTCCCTGAAACTTTCTTCAACCCCGCTTAAACATTTAAGAACACCAAATTATTCACAAAACCTTTTCGCATAGAAAATAGTTTGTAAGTGGATTGGACAATGTTTACCACTTCTGTATTTGTGAGTCTAAACATAAGTGTTATGGTTATGATACAGCTGAAGGGGTGGGGGAGAGGGGGGGGGGTTGGACCCCACGGGATATTGTTATGACTCGTAAACAACGGTTCAATCTCTTACAGATCACGATAAGCCCGGGCGAGTTATAGACCAGGTACTTCAGTAGCTTCAGCAATAAGAATAATGTGGGCGTCATGCCAGTTTTTGGTAAAATTCACTTTTGTTTTGAAATTATTTATTAAAAGTTCAACGCAATTATAATTAAGTAACAGTTTTTGTTAAGACAAATTTTATCATAATAATTATTCATGTTACGGTACCATCCTTTTTTAACCGATTGCAGTCACCCTGTATTTTTGGTTCTCTTTTATAACTTGATATTTAACATTTTATTGTTTTTACTACAGCTTATTTATCTGTGTACATACGTATGCATATGCTGATGTGTCTGTGTGTGAGAACGCCTTACAGAGAAGGTATGCAATATGGTTGCAGTAGCAGTTTTGCCTACCCTACCCCTTGAGTTAAATAATTCAGTTCAGTATCTACTTCAACAC
The DNA here is from genome assembly GCF_028750875.1 of Macrosteles quadrilineatus. NCBI lineage: Eukaryota > Metazoa > Arthropoda > Insecta > Hemiptera > Cicadellidae > Macrosteles > Macrosteles quadrilineatus. Next base: position 68,133,068 of record NW_026542598.1, on the reverse strand, counting down.
TGATATTACTTTAATTTCAACTGTTATTGTAATGTTTTGTTTTAAGTGAATAACACAAGGGCACGATTGGTCTATTGCCTAAAGCGCGTGAGCTCTGTTCAGGTGTTTCGGGTTCAAATCCGCTCAGTCTTTAATTGAGAGATAAGAAGGTCAAAACTCAATTGTACATACAGTATAACTTAAAACTAATTTTACTGTTACTATAAACTATATTACATGATTAGTTTTGTAAACTTAAATTAATTGAAATATAAATTACAATTATATTTACAAAAGGTGAAAATGTTTTGGAAGTGATAAAAGTTCTTAAACAGTTATTTCAAATAAAAATATGTTAATGGTAGTGTATGTATACTCAATGGTAAAACTAAATTGGAACATATCAGTTTGATTTTTAAAACGTATGCTGTGTGTGGAAACAGTGGTGTGCCTGGAAACCCAAGCATAGGCAACGTACACACAGTTGAGTATAACGCGTAGTATTGTTGAAGGCGTGCTATTTATCTCGCTTGTTCGAATTTTATAAAGCCTTTTAAAAAAAATTGTTTTGTTTTGTATTTTTAGCCTGTATTGTAAAAACTACGGTACACTTGATTAATAGTATAAACAAAATAGTATTTCGTGTTATTAATTTTTTTACTAAACAGCATTCCAATCCTTTGGCATGTTCCGATAAACGAAGTATAAATTCGACATCAGGGTTGATTGAATTAATTGGAAGTTAAAAATAATTATTTTCCAAGATAATTAGTGTGACTGACATCAGAATTGAAGACGACTAAACGTTGTTTTTTGATCCAATTGTAAATTAGTACGTTTTAACGTTGATTATGTTTTACTAAAACGAACTTTTTGTTTTTAACATCATATTGAAGAGATTTAGAACTAGTATACATAATATGTGTATTAGTTGTATGTTTTAATGATCAATACTATCTTATTTTTTACAGAATCAAATTACTTAAACGAATATTACTGTGATGCCGTTTAATATGAATGATTTCCATGTATTATTATTCTAAAATGTTTTTTCCTATTGTGGTTTTGTAGAAACATTCATTTTATAATGTATTTACATCAAAATAAAAATAATATTTGTTATGTGTAGTGGGTTCTAGGTACTGTATTTCGTTCAGTATGATTTTTATCATGTTTTTTTATAACTATGACTTTAACCACTACGACTATCTCTCTCGTCGTGCAAAACTGGAAAGGATCTGTTCAGACAGTAGCGTCTTACTTCCAAAAACTTGAAACAAGTAGCCTAGGACTGTTTGTAGCATAACATTTAGTAAAACATGTTACTACACTCTTACTAAATATTAAACGAGATAAATATTTTTTACTAAGTAAGTGGCCCCAAAGATTATTGGGGTCACAACTACTTGACCCAAAAATTAACTTTTTTTATGATGTTAAGATGTTTTATGATGTTTTTTTTATGAAAATAACGTGGTCGACGCCTCAAAAAATCGTTGAATTCTGACACCCACTGCAAAAAACTACCAGCGAAGAAAACTATGTAGTGTTTATATTTATTCTACGGTGTTGCCATTGATTATACAACCTACGGTACTTGAAATTTTACAATCGCCGGTAATGTCATCAACTTAGCAGTGACTTTAGAGGTTGACCCCCTTACTATTTCTAATGTTATGGTGTGTTATGGTTTACACTATAATTCGAACCAGGTAAAGCTTCAAGTTTCCTTTTAATGATAACACAAGTTACTACTTCTACAATTCCATCGACCCACTTTACTGTAGGCGTATTAAAACAACCAGCCAAGGCACATAGAAGTTTGTGATTTAGTCTACCCCCGCTGAACCCTGTGGTGGGTGGGACTTCGGTCACGAAGTCCAGGGTTCAAGTCCCGCCAATCACCAATGTATGTTGTCAAAGTGAAAATACCGGAACCCTTTGGGCCTAGCCAGTATTTCAGTATTTGTAAAAAGGTTCCGGGCTAGAGTATATATTTTAGGATATGAAGGTGGGACTTAAAAACCGCTAATCCCACTACTGCCGCCCCCAACATTTCTACCCCCCCCCCCCCCCAACCATCCACTACTATCTTCGTTGCGCAACAATTGCGGAGGCGGAACTGATGCTAAATGTTGCGGAAGTAGACTACCGTCCGCGAATAATGGTTCCTTCGCACACATTCCTCCTCACAAAAAATATCAGCTGATTGTCGCGTTTAGCTATTGTAGCGAATTACATCAAACCGCTATATGTTTTTATACAGGACGTTAAATTCACTACGATTTATTTCGCTTTCGTCGATTAAGATTAGGGTTGTCTACTTGATCTGTGTAACCTATCGTGGTTGCGTAATTGGTGGTGTTGAAGGATATTACCATTGACTTTATCTAAAGTCAATGATATTACTATGGTTGTAGTCAAAAATATTTCTAGCGAGCTACTTAAGTTACCGACTGGACTCTTATGAGGAGACAAAAACTATTAAGATTCTATATTTTAACTGTCAACGTTGCGTAATTTTTTGTAAGGAAAAAAGGAGTGGTTGTAGCGAAAATGATTTTGGGGGTTCATAATTGTAATTGTGGCATTTTAAGATGAGGATCGCTGGCCAATGATAAAGCAGAAACAGATTTAGGAATCGAAACTTCTTTCGAAAGTCCATTTGTAGGGTATACAGTATGACCTAACCTAACTTAACTGGGAAGGGAAGCTCCATCCATCCCCATGACTCCATATAAATCAACTAGAACAGACAAGATTAGTACAAATCAGGCTTGTAATTTATTATTTAAGTCCCTTTTCATACGTCACCTGACCAAAACGTTCAAATCCTAAAATTTGTAATTTTTATTTTGAAATGTCCGGTAATTGTCCAAACAACACAATTATGCCATCGATTTGTAGCGTACGACATAATGTTGTAGCTTTTGAACGTTAAATTTTTTTTCATATGTAAGCATTTTACGAAGTGTCAAAAGCAGGTAAAGATAGAAATGTATTGAAAAGACTAATATTTTCTTTAAAATGAAACAAAAAAAATTTAACATCTTTCTTTTTTAACAAAATTTACTGAAATATGGAATAATTCCAACTCTGGTCGATAAAAATATTGTCTCATTTCCTTACAGGATCTTGCAAACTGTCTGAACTTCTGGTTCTGACAAAATTAGATGTGAGATTTTAAAAACATCAACTGAAAAAGCAGATAAAAAAGGTATTTGTTCATAAACTTTTGACAAAAAATACAAAATATAAAATGCTACAGATTCAACAATGAAACTTGGACAAAGAAATTTTAGGTTTACACGGATAAGATAATTATTTCCACAATACCTTTGTTATGCCACTCCGGATAGTTTTATCAATCTGGAAACATAGTATGACACATTGCTACGTTGTTACAACGTCACTGTATACATTATCAGCTGCAAGTTTCAAATGTTTAGGCGTATCACTGCACTTTGACGGTTGAAGGACACTTATTGGAGGTTAAGAATAATCTAACGGGACTTAAAATCCAAGTAAATACGCATTCTGATCGGAAATAATTCACAAACAATGGAATGTTAACGTGGAAACAATGTAATGTGTTAATGTGAAAACCACATGCGCGTGAACACTGCTAAGTTATTTGCGTTGGATAGTGAAGCATATATTATTGCACTCCTTATTATACAGTTGTACTTCTTATACCATCTATGTAGATTAGATATAACAATGTTTTTCTTAAATTTATGATAGCTTAAATCACAACAATATGGAACGATGTAGAACGATATGAACATGAAGTATTCTACAGTTTAACCCCAAATTCTTCGACGTTGTAATACAAAAATAGTTCAGTTTTTTTTTTCAAAGGAAGAAAAGCCAAAAGATTCCAAAAATATGCTTAATCCATATTTAGATTAATTTACAGTCAGCGTTCCTATTTTAATCTATAACATTCTACATTATCTGTTTCTACAGTCGAGATATTATTATTGTATTGCAATTTCTAAAAAAGAGATTGCTGTTTTCCATCTGGCTCAAATGAGTTCAGCCAATACAGTCATTATGTGGTCTGAACCAACCACCAACCAACACCTAGAACACAGATGAAGAAATTATCCAGTAGTAGCTTTACTTTTGCAATTATTTTCAAACAAATTGCACTCTAGTGCGTTGCAATTAGTTTTTCCAATCCGTGCACGTATTATTATCGGGTAAAGGAAAATTTCAACCGACAATCATTGCTAAAATTATTTTTTAATTCCTTTGTTAGAATAAAATTGCCGCCAAAGCTTATTTTATTGTATTGGGGAGTTATTCGATTTTTATTGTAAACTTAAAACCTGTATTATTGATTGGTTGTTGTCTTTTTAGCACAACTATTAATACTAAATGCATTATTGGAGAAAAAAAGTAAGTTTTACCAGTAAAATAGGTTTTTTTTAAACGTTAAGCATTTTCCCATACTTCAAAAAACCAACTAGGACCAGGAACTTACTTCAGACTTATTTCATTTACATCGTATGTCTAATTGTTTGCAGATGTATTTTAAAGTATAAACCCTGGGTTTCTATATGTTTTGACATATAGACACATGTTGATGTGGTTTTGTGGAAACATAGTTCTTTATGTTTCCTTGATAAGTTGAAAACGTATTTGTTAAATGAGCAATGTTTGAGTACTTCTAAACAGAATAATTTTGAACATCTCTACATCTTGAACTATAAGACATTCAGATGGAGCCAATCTAAATGGATAAGATCAGTCTTAGATTTCCAAAAGGTGTGTTACATGTTTAATCAATTCTTCTCAATCACGTATTAAAATTAATTTCATCATAAACTTTTATATTTCTACGAATAAACGTAGATTTTCAAGGTTTTATTGATTATTCTCACCTTCTGTTTCTGGGATTATATCATTCCAAAGATTGATATCTACAACACAAATCAGGTAATCGTCTGTTTACTTATTCTTTCAAATGAAGTTAACCTCTGAATTACGGAAAAGGTTCAAATTATGAAAATCAGGTTTTGTGATTTCAGAAGAAGTTAATCATCTTGGAGAATAGATTCCAAACGAGAAATCTGTGAGGATCAAATAGGGTGATGGGCAGAGGGAAAAAATAAATACATTTCATAGAGGGATAGAGAACATTCGTATTGCTATATTTTAAAATATATAAATAGGAAAAATATTTAAATCAATGTAATTTCAGTCATGATTATACAGTATTAGTTGCATACGTTTCTTTGGCTTCGATTTTACTAAGCAATATATTTGAAAGATTGTTTTTCAACACTTCTAAATAGGTCTAATCGTTTGTTTTTCTTATTAACTATTAAAGCAAATTGTTGTAGGTCTCATTTTACAACAAACTGGCCTCTCTTATTTAAAATGCGGGATATGGTATTTAAAAACCCTCATTTCTTGAGATAATGAACCTTCTATTTTGATCATAGGTCTTATGAAACGAGGAGATGAGTAATTTGTGATCATTCAGAAAGAGTTTCAGGACCATACAAACATTATTCCATGCATTACTATAAAGTAGAGAGCGATTAAAATTTTTTTCGTACACTTCCACAACTATTTTTGAATTAAATAAATGTGTCATTTCCTTTTCATAGATAAACATTCCATTCATGTTATTGTTATTTCAAGGGTGCGTAGCTTATACCCTTAAAACCCGACGAATCCCACTGTTCTAACGCTTTTTGAGTCCTTAGTTGTAAATTTTAATTTGAACTCCCTGAATGTTGAAGAAAATTACTGTAGGTATTTTTATTTGTCGTGAATTTATTTGGCGAATTATTTATGATTTTATTATACTTTCAACCAAATCTGAATTTTGTGCCACTAGTTATTTTGGTACATCTGCTTGGTTCTGATCGGTTTCGACCCATGTCAGCTAATTTCATAGCGTTTTTATTTAATTGTTCTAAACTGAAATAAATATTTAGTTTTCCTAACACTAGAATAAAATTGAGGCCTCTTAGGTAATCTTGGTAGGGTAAATCTTGTGTTATTGACATGATATGATTCTACGTTGGACACGATGAAAGAAATATAAGTTTATTCTTATCCAAAACCTATCGTGTGTTCACGTTCGTACATCTTTTATAAACTGTAACGAAATTAAATCAGTGTTTGGAAAACTGCAGTTGTGGCCCTTGTTGGCAAATTATATTTTATTTGTATGGTATGCTATTTTATTTTCAAGGTTGGAATAGTCAGAAATAATCATAAGTCCTTTGTTACTCCCAAAATTTTAATTTTATTGCGATCCCTCATAGAACACGAATTCCAGTTTTTTGGTACATTTACTGGAATAACACTATGCTAAACACAACAATTTTGCATGTCTAATAACTGCTTTAAATTCTGCAGTGCTTTCGAGCAGAAAAGTATAACTGCACGGAGGCATTTACAGGCACGGAAGTGCCTATATAGAAAGTGCCGAATCCCTGGACAAGTTATTTGTGTCTAATTGGTATTCACCGGAGCCTGCTGTCCGCGCCGAAACCCGGGTGATTACAGATTTTGGCGGGTAATTTGGTCAATTAACAGTTAATTGGGGTTTTGAAGTCTAAATTGTCCTTGTTTTCACTCATGATGTTCATTACAAGACACGGATATAGAATTTTGAACGTTAATCGTAAATTGAATGCATTTCTAATTTTTACAGAGCTAAGTATGATTAAAATGTATTACCTTGTTGGTCTCAATGGTCTCAGTCAGGGGTTGAGTTATTCTACTATTCTATTTGTATACATGAGCACAGGTTAGGTTATAGACAGTGATGCTATTGTATTGATTAATTAATAAGATCCCTGAAGGTGCTGCACCTTCCAGTTAAATATGTATAAACAAGATAGCAGACTAATCAGCTAAAAATTGAAACAAATTGGTACACATTTTGTAAATATTAACCTTGAAATTGTATTTGGAAAGAGTGTAATGTAGGTTGTCTTTGTCCAGACTATAATGGAATCAGGTGTTAAATATGTTTAAGTCTTTCCTGATAATTTATAATGTTTTGTATTTTTCTTCCGTTTCTCTTATTTATTTATTTATTTGTTAAAAGTTAACTTTTATTTACATTGTCATTTTATAAAAACTTCTATTTAACATACTATATTTTAAACCTTAGAATAACTATGCTACACAATGTAATAGTTGTAAAAAGTAATGAATAAAATAAAAAACTAAAATAAATCAGTATCCTTCCCTACAGGTTAACAAAATGACGTTATGCTGTTTTTAAATAAGGGTGGATGGGTAAACTAAAATTGTGTGAGCTTCTGAGAAAGCGTATAAGTTACACCAACAAACCCTATAAGGTCAAACATTTAAAACTCAAACAATAGTCTTTATATCCAAGTTATTTTCAAACTCTTGGTTGATGCAGAAGGCGTTTACTTGTATAAGTTTCTTGTTTAAAAGCTAAATATAATGATATATTTACTAGGAATTGCTTCTTCTTTTTCATTACTGTAAAATATAACCAAAAATTGCACGAATGTCTACACTGTGTAAAATGTAGAGTAAGATTATAGAAAGGCTGCTTGCTCGAAATTCAAGGGTGAAACCATATGGTAAGCTTCTATATTCACAACTATGCCATTGGTTATACAAAACTAAAACTCTTTAATCATCAGTAAATAAGAATACACCAGCAATTTTTTTTTTTTTTTTACTTTGTAGAACTTATGGGAATTATTGTTGCTTGTATACAGTAACAAAGCACGTACAATGCTGCTAGTTAAAAACAACACCGTGTTTGACCATTGGACCGTATGTATATTTGTATGTATATAATCAATGGTTGTACTCCTGAGATGGGCTACAATGCTACATGGGACAGTCGCTGAGCCTCGCTCAGTCAATACTTTCCACGTGGACCGCCACGTGACTTGCTAACTACGTCCGACTGAGTTATTATATTCCGTGAAACAATTTTAAAACGGCATTCTCCTGTTTTGTCTCATCTGCGTTGCTCGCTTTGAAACAACTCTGCAGCTTCAATTCACGGTTTTTTAATAGGCACCTATATTTGTAAATGGTATTCTTATTAGATCGTGCTCAATGTATATAAATGTGTAGAACTCTAAGATCATAGTATAGCCTTATAAAATTGATTTTGTTTTTTGGTAAAACATAAATAAATGACATTGAAGTTTGTCGTAATCGATTGTTTAAATTGTTGGTGGTACAGAGGTAAAACTTTCTTACTTCGATACGGGTTTTCTATATCCTGACAGTTAAACATTCATTGAAATAGATTTGCCTTAACAACGACAACCTCAATGTTAATAAAGACGTATACTTGAAATGGCGAAGAAGGTATCTGAAAAAAATATTCATTTTCTTCTTCTTAAATATTTAGTTTCAACAATGAGTATCCTTTTTATTAAAACGTTTTTATTAGCTCGCTTTCTTGTCCGGTACAAATTTTGAAATCAATTTTATACTAACTTCCCGACGAGCTAGAGACTTGAAACTTGAAACATAGCTCACAAATGGAAGACAATGCAATATTATATAATTTAATTTTCATATTTCCCTTGGGCTACGCCCCATGGGCTTGTTTTTATTAAATCGCTTTCTTGCAAATTTTGATACTTCCCGATGAGCTAGAGACTTGAAATTCGAAACATAGCTCATAAATGGATGACAGTGCAATATTATATCATTTAATTTTCATATTTTCCTTGGACTACGCCCCATGGGCTTGTTTTTATTAGCTCGCTTTCCTACAAATTTTGATATCAATTTTAAACGAAGTTCCCGATGAGCTAGAGACTTGAAACTTGAAACATAGCTCACAAATGGATGACAATGCAATATTATATCATTTAATTTTCATACTTCCCTTGGGCTACGCCCCTTTGGCTTCCAAATTGTCCATGTTTACATTTTAAAAGAATGTAAACATATAAATTAATTTAAGTCAGCTGTAAATACTTAAACTTTACAGTTAGAAGATCAGAGGTTAAGAGGTACAGGTTCTGCTTCCGAGATATTCTACAAATATAAAACAATCATTTCTAAGTAAAGATAAAACATCTGATTATAGATAATAAGGTTTTGGGTTTTGGTTATGTATTAAGAGGCTATATAAAATAGATTTAACGTATTTACACATTAAAGACTAAAAACTAGATAATAATTTATAAATAAAAATACTTTTTAAAAATGCCACGTTTTTAAACGCACTAAAAGTATAAAATAATTTATAAAATGTTGAGAGAATAAATACTTGTAAGATTTAAAACGAAAAACGTGGGGCGCATGCAATAGATCATAATAGTTCAATAGGTGAAGTTAATTGTAAATCAGCAAGCGCCCCACGTTTTTCGTTTTAAATCTTACAAGTATTTATTCTCTCAACATTTTATAAATTATTTTATACTTTTTAGTGCGTTTAAAAACGTGGCATTTTTAAAAAGTATTTTTATTTATAAATTATTCAACCTTACAATAATATCCTGAACATGACTAATCTGGACCTAGACACCATTTGTCATTTAGTTATCACTGGTGTTGCTAATGATCGAAATATTGACGTTGCATTAGGGTTTTGACAATTATCTTACAAACAAGATGAAAAATCGTTATAAGACACAATTTTGTGACCACGAGAGGGGTCTTATTTTTAACGTATACAATATCACTACTTTTGTAGAAATATGTCTTTCCAAATCAACCTTTCTCACTTTCCTAGATAGTAGAAGACAGAAAAGAACGCAAGCATCTTATATGTATACAGAAAGCAAGGAAATAGTCACATGCTACCTTACTTTCCATCCTAATGTTCGTGTTCCGTATGAATGTACATTACGTGTGCTGGGGCATGACCACTGCCACCACAATCACGACGACGACGACGACGACGACGACGATGGAGGCATTGGCGTGAAAGTGCTGACATTTCCGTGCCGCAACCTGTTCCTCTGTCTCCCATTAGTGGCATGTGGGTGCCACTATTAGCAAAACGGGAGACGGTCAGAGGGTCCCAGCCTCAAAATCTACCTAAAAATCCTTTGCCTGCTTTGGTGAGCGTTGCCACAGGGTCCCGGGCCGACCCCTCATTAATCCTGGGACCCTCAGACCGCAGTCGCCTGGAAAGGATTAGGTTCGGGTTTGATAAATGTTGACAAGGGGCAGCGTATTTCTATCTTTCACGATCAACTTAGTAAATTTAGTCACTAATTATTTAACAAAGAATTGTCACTTAAAATTTTAAAACGTCCCATATCTGTTGTTTGCACTTGTTATGTTCTCATTACTCCCTAATTCTGCCATGCCGAATTCAATACAATTATTTTCAATACAGAAAAATGGACCAAAAAGGCCCAATTCGTACAGGCGCTTTTTGAAAGGTATTCAAATGCATATGTGTAGTGTGATATATTAATTTAAAGATCTAATCACCCTAATAATTTTGGTGCTAATGAAAATAAATTGTCTCTAACAGTATTTACAGGGTGGGCCAAAACGTTTATAAAAGGACTTTGAAGTCAAATGCCGTATACTGAACGAAACAGCGCCAAATTTATTATAAAGCATATTTTTAGCTACTCTTTAAGACAACTTGCAGTAAGGGCATTTTGTGTTAATTTTTAATTTTGAAAAATCCCCAACTATAAGATTAAAAAGGGGTTGAACACTCTACATTCTCAAACACCAAGGTATGACAAATTTTATAGTTAAAGGCCTTTAAAAAAATATTTTTATTCAAGCAGTTTTTGTAATATTAACTACTACCTAATTTACTTTTTAGTATAAATGCGTGTATAATAAATCTACCCTATGTAAGCAAGCTAAGTTGTAGGCCTACCCATAAATTAGGTTATAGCAATTATAACTTTTAACACATCTTTTAAATATAATTAACTATACGAACATTGAAAAATAACTGAATTATTTCTTTTGACTGTATTCAAACAATAAATCCGGTAGCCTTAATGTGTATTCAGGAAAATGCCATCAATAGCTAGTACTGGGAAAGGTGATGGAAATGCCTATTGTAGAATGTTGTTTGGTCCGTTTATAACAAAGTATTCGACTTATTGTTGAATTCAAGCTAATTCAGAAACATAGGTCAGCACTTGGAAAGGAAAATGGAATATGAGTGAACAATGCAAAAACAAGCTCCGTTAATCCGTTCGAATTTCTTAGATTCCAGTAATTAGGTGACAAGTCACTCGGCGTTCCATTTTTAGGCATATGATCGTGTTTAACCTCAAAATATAGAAGTGTTCTATTCATTTAGTATGTGAGTAGGTGACACATTAAAATCCTACATCCGGGGCCGATATACTTTTAACGGTGTCCGTGAACACGAGAACTTGGGTAATTTTGGTCCGATTATGATGGCATTTGGCTTGAAGGTGTAAGGTGGGATGAACGGGCGTGAGTTAAAAACAATTTTCATGATATAAAAAAACACACTTTATTGCCCTCCCTGTAGCAGCTAACCTAGGTACTTGTTGTATAATGCTAAAGGTAACGAAGAAAGCTTGAAAATAAAAAAGACGACATTTGAAATATCTTTGTTATTGTTGTGGAGATGTAGTTTACATGTTTCTCATTTTACCTTCGTAGCAGCAAAACTAAACACTCTTTAAAACTAACTTTATTTACGCTATTATTTTGCCCGTGCCGAGGGTAGAATATAAACATAAATTCCACAAGGATGTATATTTCTAGTTTTACTGTTTGATGTATTTTATTTGTTCGTGGTAATATTAATTTAACTTAGCTGGGGATTACACTACGTAAATAGCTTTCTAATATATTATATGATTAACAGTTTTGCCAAATAACTTTAAACAGTATAAACTCTCGTATAATGTTAATTCCAAAACATTCTAGTTTTTTAAGACATGCAGCAGTTTAGAACTTCACATGTAGGCCCTATACATACTTCACATATAGTTAAATTGTTTTAATATAGTTATGCAAGTGTCATCAAAACGGGTTGACACTGATAATTATTATTCATATCCTTATACCGTTAAAAATAAATAGAATTCCTTCAAATCTTCATTATTTGTTTACAAACAGTATATCAGTAGTTTTTTTCTCTGTTTTCATGTCAATAACTGTAAATAGTTGTATTTTTTAGTTTTACTGTTTGACGTCTTTTTATGATTATTAAGTGGTACTAATAATCCATCTAAACTTATGTAATCATTATATATTTTTTAATAAATTAGGCTTTCACGACTTTATTATTGTACTCTATATGATCTAAACGTTTTATGTAGAGGTTAATGCACCCGAGTAAACAATAAAAAAGTCAATGGTTTTATACATAACAGTGTTTACCCGAACATTAGTATTTTAGATAGATAGATGGATAAAAAACTAAATAAATATTTCATTAACAATCAGCAAGCAAAGCCATCGGACGATATCGAAGCATGAACAGTCCTAAATAGATCCGAGGTATGGTAATTTTATTTTTGTTAGTTTTTACGTACTTGATTAGCATACCCACAGCAGACCCCTTTAGATTTTTGTATGATATTATTGCGTAGTACAGTGTGTCAGTTGTTACATTGGTCTTTTATTTATAGTTGATTGTTTATTTTTCTCTTTTGCATTTTTCCATTTGTTTAATACATTTTCATTGGAAAATAGAGTTAAATCTCAATGAAGTTATTAATTATGATATTTCAACAAGGCTGATTAAAATACATAAACCAGAGCTATATTCCTTGAAACTAGTAGTACATCGAGTTTTACCTCCATAGTAAATTGAGCATATAATAAAGGTTGTAATGCAACTGAAACGCAAAATAATTTATTTCCAACAGTAACCCCACATGTTGGGTATTTCAGTGACTTGCGCGTTAATCCTCTCTTGGCTGGCGTTGCCAGAGAGTCCCATCTCTAATGAGGGGTAACCCTGGGACCCTCTGACCGCACTCGCTCAAATATTTTACGACCGACCCTTGTCTGGGTAACCCTGGGACCCTCTGACCTACAACCTAGAAAAACTTTCCGACACTGATGGTTCGAAATGCATAAATAAATGGGGGTTTGCTGCAAGCACGCAAATCTTCCAAAGTGGTAGACTTAGTATGGTTCATATTAGGAACTTTTCATTTCATTTGCCCACCTGTTTAGAGAGAATTCATATTATCTATCTCCACCCCATTATGACAAACAAGTTTGTATTGACGGTATAACACGTGGTATAACGTTGAACCGGTAATCTTTACATTTTCCCCTTTTGATTAAATACTTTTTTCATTTTTTTCTGAACTTTATAACAATTTATATTTTTGTATTGAACCTTTGGTCAAAATGTGAGTTCCACTATGCACCATAATTGACATCCACGTATATGGTAGATATACAGTCAACCATAAAAAGAGCTTTCAACATTACACGTAATGCAAAAATACGTTACAAATACTTATGTAATCTTGGTGCTGCAAGATTAAATTAGAATATTTTTTCCTCTCAAACACAAATCAATATGTAGAATTCTTTGTTGGTTGTGAGTTTTCCATAATTTACATCAAATAATCTAATCGGCGTTTATAGACATTTTAAATGTGAATTTATTTTCCCGTGTGTTAGAGCACTTTACTACTAGTTGCGTATAGCCTATTTACATACACATGTAAGATCACATCTGCAGGTATGACAACACTGGTACATTACAGTACAGAACACGAGTTCTGAGCCTCTAGTCTTCTGTCCAGACGTGATTGATTCAGACGTCCCCTTATTATACTTTTGAGTCACCAGAAGATTCCATTATACCGAGCATATTCTGGCCATTGAACTGGTGAACTCTGGTCGTCTTATCGTTCCTAGACTGCTTCACTGACTCCCACGATCTCAAAACGAAAAGACATGAGCTGCTCAACTCCAAAGGACTGATCGGTGTTTTTAAAGTGTGATGTTAATGTTGCGATGGATCAAATACACTCCGTCATAGATTTATAATCTTTATCGATCAGCTGAAGATTCAAAGGTACTCAGACGTTTTCATCTGGTTTAAGAATGAATGGGAAGATTATTGTCTCTATCTTGATTCTTTAGAGGTATATTTGGTGATTTTGTGTGTTTATCGTTTATTTATCATACTTAAAAACTCAAATTGTACCCTGGTGCTTGTCTTTTAATGTTATAAGGGAAAAACAAAGTAAAAGGATATAAAGTCGCAACAATGTAGAAAATCATTTTTACTTCACACGCTTTTCTTACCAGATATTAACCACACATCAAAACTCGGTTTCAGAATTTAAAGTATGATGGGAAGTTTATTGAACCATCTAAAGGTCAGTTATTACACAGCCATTACTGTACGTTGTAGTCCTAGACACCAGTTTCTTCGCAACATTTAAAAGCACTTGTTTGACTAGGTACTTCACTGCTTAGAACTTTGCGTAGGCTTATCTTCTTTCACCTGGGTCGCGTAGTTCCCAAGAGATGCATTTTCGGCCTTGGTTTCGATTTCATTACATGGACAAGTTTCAATCCTTGGGATTGCATTAGCATCATTGACATTTTCAAAGGTTTTAAAGAACAATAAAGATAGACGATTTATCCAGCATTTTAACCACACTAGACCAATAATGTCGCTTAAAGACAAGTGATGCTGTAGATTTATTTCTCTGAGATTCTATATGCACTAATATGAACATAAAGTACAAACTAATGTAGTATTCTTTTATTTTCAGGTATGTTTGCGGTTTTTTGGTGAACGCAAAGCTGATAAGTACCTAGAATTTTAATATGTATACTACATAAGTTTTTAAGTACCTTTTATAGTGTTACTCCTTTGAATAATGATGCACTAAAATATATGGTTAAATCTGTACCAAACAAGGAACGAGAACCGAATATTTTTTTAATAGTTCTCACTATGCAGATCATAAGACATATCTTCAAAGTAATCGCCCTGACTGACGATGAAGCCTGTATGTAATGATCATAGTAAGGAAGCTATATACTAGTAAGGAACATGTCTTGTTCATGAGGGGCCAATAAAAACTTGACTAATCTGAAAGTCTGGACTAACCAATTGTATGTCTGGAAAGTAAAGCTTGATGCAAGAAACGAACAATTTTAATTACATTTTAACACTTTAATTGTATAACTAATTGTAACACTTTAATTGTTACACTTTAATTTTATCTTGATAATCCAGAGGCTGTACCCATTCAAAAAAATGGAACAATTTTAGTTTTTATCCGTAGTAATTTTCAAGTATTATAACCACTAAAGGTTACACAAAATCACATACAAAAACATTGAGAGGCATGTCTTGTTCGTGAGAGGCCAATAAAAACTTGACTAATCTGAAAGTGAAGCTTGGTGCAAGTTTCGGCTGTTTTAAAAGGAGAAAGGCATTGTGAAATCGATGCCGACCTTCAGATCACTTGGTGAGGGCCTCCTATGGCTATAGATTTGTTGGCAAATGAGGATCATATGTCAATGCATTGGAGAATCGAGTTCATCCAATGTTTAAATAGGAAATCGCTTGGTCTTGCCATTCACATCAACATCTTATCATTAACATATTCTTCAGATTTCTGGGTTTTTCTGTCGATAAATTGTCCATACTCTAGTGGTTTATTCACGAAACTCAATCACCGAAAAATATAAATCCTGCCAATTACCAGTGGATTTTCCGTTATCATTTGCCCTCATCATATGGCTACACTCCCTCCACCCTATCTATAAATATGTAAGGGTGTAAATCTGTACCAAAAATGTTACTTTCAATTGACTAGTTCGAAACTAATATTTCATTGACAAAACTTAAAGACTACTTGACACTCTTAATTGTGTCAGACAAACAGAAACTTGCTGAGTAGCTAGTTCTTAGTGTTCGCCCAACAATCAAAAACATTCCGAATCGATCCTGAGAAAAGTCAGTTGCTTTTTGATGGTTTGAAACTGGACCCAGCTGTCCCTGAGGGCTTAAAATAATCCTGGCCAATGAAACAGCTGATTTTACACAGTAACAAGGCTAAATAGATCATCTCACACCATTCAACACTCATACTTTACTCATATTTTGGTTAAAATACGCACCCATCTCAATTGATAATTTCATAATTGGTCAAATACAGAAACTTCAGAAAACTTCGTCTTCGATATGAAACTGGCTGTTGATATTTTTATGGGGACTCCGACTCAAAACGTTAGTCAATCCTCCAGCCACGGTTGGTCCTTCCCTTGGGCTGGGAACGGAATGTGACCCTGGCCATGTCCACGTACAGGTACAGGTACAGGTACAGGTACAGGTTCAGGTTCAGACAGAGGTAGAGGGCTCGAGTTACTGGTAAAATGAGTGTCGTGAGCTCTCCCAGCCAAACACTTTCCCTTCGCTCTTTTCTTCCTCAGAGACCAAACCGTTTCCCAAAATGTTCAACTTGGACCATTGTGTTCAAATTAGTCTGTTTTTAAGGGATTGAATAGAAATAATTAGCTCCAGTAAAATTTATTTTTATTTTTTCCGGTTTGATACCAATTGGTTCTCTAGTGTTGAATTTGGTACACTAATACAGTTCTCTATTTCATCTGTATATTTTGAAACCAGTCCGTTTATGTTTTAAATCTCGATATTTTTGTTACAGTATGAAGGTCGGTTTAGATCTGTCTTGCTTTCGAAATCGTATTAGCTTAAATTGGTTCTTGCTTCCAAACTGTTCCGAAACTTCTAGGTACTGCGAGAATGCTCTTTTTATATTTCCTATTCTTCTTAACTTATCTGTTTCCAAAGTTTTGATCTAGAGCATTTATGTTCAGTGCTATTAGCCTAGTTTAAAATGATATTAGTTT
The DNA here is from genome assembly GCF_028750875.1 of Macrosteles quadrilineatus. Lineage (NCBI taxonomy): Eukaryota > Metazoa > Arthropoda > Insecta > Hemiptera > Cicadellidae > Macrosteles > Macrosteles quadrilineatus. Next base: position 68,116,280 of record NW_026542598.1, on the reverse strand, counting down.
AAATTGAGTCTTGCTTCCAAACTAATATCTTCTTTAGGTATACAGCTAGAACGTTTAGGTACTTTCGCTTTAAAGCTCTTTTTGGTTCATTATTTATTAAACTGTTTTTTTTTTCAAGTAAACCTGCGATTAAATTTCGAACCTGCAATTTTAGTCGTGTTGCAATTTTCTTTTACTTCTTATTTATTTTAGACCAACCAGAAACATTTTGGCACGCAACGATCCTCGTTCAATAGAAAGCATTTTAATAGACTGCTCATTTTCTGTACTATAATACTACACTAGTGTACATGTTGCTCGAATTCGAGCAATTGCAAAGTGTTACAGGATTTATTTTAAAACGAATAACAGGCATATTTACAATTAATTTAAAAGAGTCAACTCAAGATTACCGGTGTGTAACTCAGACCATGTTTATCTTCGTTATTGATAAACCTAAATCATTCCGGCCGGTTTTCTCCTTCTCAAAATGCCTCGCTGTACAGGCAACACAGGTCATTGATAGAGGGCCAATTGAGAACGAAAAGTCGTTTTGGGGTAGTGTTAGGGTGCATTTGTAGCCAATAGTTGAGATTGTCCAGGGTCAGGTGCTGACTGTGATGAGTTAAGCCTATTACGCGCCACTGTTCTGTAGCTACGGTCGTTATCACGATTACGCCTCCTGTCCATGTTTCGTTGTCGTCGCGTCGGAGGCATTTAAAAGAAGAAAAAAATAAACAAATTATAGCTACACAAAACAACGATAAATGCACAAATTTAAGTTACAATCATGCTAACACGATCCGTCATAGCGACACAAAACAACGATAAATACACAAATTTAAGATACAACCATACTAACACGATCCGTCTTGGGGGTTATGTTTAAAAAAACTCAAATAGTAAATAAACGTACTCAATGTGTTACATTGAATTGAAAAATAAATAACAGCAGTTAAATTATACAGCTGATCAAAATGTAAACAATTATGTTCTTCATAAGGATAACATGGGAACTTTCAAAGCCACTGGGGCAGAGCCCAAGGGACTTTTTCAAAAATGTAAGGCCAGTTTGCAAATCTACGCGTCACGCTCTTTCCAATAAGACGTCAATGGATAAAATCGGTTGAGAAATGGCGGAGGAGTTCAACCGACAAAGTTTCATGTAGCGTATTAATTATATAGATATACAGTACTATGTATATATACTAGAATTCTTTGCTCACTCGGGTCTTGGGAATCGCATTAAAAGTTGGATACTACGAGTTTTATCCCCTAGAATACCATAATTTCAATATTACCCTCAAACCTATACTACCTGATTCTCAAAAAATATTTTACATTAGTAGAAACTGTTGGAATCATCAATAAGTAGTACCATACTCCTGTATGTTTTATCTATGGTGTACAGACGAGAGACCTATCATCGGGATTGCCATTTGGCAGCTTACCAGTTTCGCCAGTTACTGCGGTAACAATGTAACTGTGAACTCGTTCTTAAATAACTGTATGAAGCCGTTATTTTTGATACTAACATCACATGTGTGTAAGTACGTTCTGAAATAAATAAACTGTTCTGAAGTTAAACAAACATATAATTGATCAATAATTTTATTTTTGGTTGCGGTAACGGAGTTCTAAACTCCCACAGTATTCTTCCTATCCTTTTCCAAGTCTCCTGTGTGAAATCGGGTTTTCGTTTAGCATCTCTGAGTAATTCAATCTCAGGAAAGGGAAAGCTGAAACGTCCGAACCGAAAGGTTATAGTTGTTAAAGCGTGGCCTTTCGATATTATTGAACCTTTTCCCAGAAAATGTATCCTTCGTTTCTAATCACTGTCTTTGGCTACAGTTTAGTAGATATACAATGTTTGTTCACGTTTACAAGTTGATTTAAAATGTTAATCTTACGTTGAACGTGAAGCTACAGTACGAAAATAGGCAAACGCTCTTACTTGTTATTTTAATATTTCCATTTGTTCTATAAGTTGAACATTGGAAAAAACAATCGTAGGAAAATAACACTTATCATGGTTTATAATAAATATTTTATGCATCAATGATTGCTTTATTTTTGACATACTGTTGGCTGCAGTAATCTACTTCTTATGACAATTTGTATTCCTCCTGAACGGTATGAAGCTTGGACTTTATATATCAACAAAAACAACAAAAACATATTGACGAGTTTTATATAGCTTCAAAGCTTAAGCTAAGCAACATTACCCTGCATAATCAAAGTAAGTAGAACTTCTATATCAACCCACTCTACTTCACCTCTTGAATCCATTAATATTCTGACTTGATAATGTATGTATAATGTTGTAACTTATTTTATTTTTAAAAGTACCTGTTAATTAGGCCTAATTTGTTCTCTGGCATATTCAGAATCTTCAACATTACTTTATTTATTGTGTCCCTAAGTATTTTGATTCCTAATCTATCTCAGTTTTTATGCATTCAACTCGCGTTATTCGCAATTTAGATTCTCATTCTCAAGAGGACTATTCCTAAAACAGCCTCAGTCCAGTAGGGTTTCAGCTCTCTGGATTGGAACGTCACGAAGAACAGAACAGTGTATTTTACAATTTGATCACTGTTTGTATGTTTGACTCTTATTGGGACGTTCATTCTAAAAATTATCCTTCAGGAGGTATCGTTGCTGATACAATCGCTTGAAAGATGTCTTCATTTCAGCATAAAGCCTTGATACTCTTTGAAATCCTTCAGCTGTTCCAATCCAGTATTGGTCTTCCTCCGCCGAACAGCCTGTACCGGCAGTGAAAGTTCTCCCTCGACAGACAGACTGTAGCCAGTGAAAGGCCATACCCAAACCCAAACCTACAGATCTACCTGGGTAGCCGACCAAATGTTGGACCGAGGAAGCCCGACTTTCTCCACCCCCCCCCCCTCACCATCAGGGCAGATTACGTGGGCTGAAAGTGAGAGTGAAATATATAGTCCAGCCCTACTCCTATTCTTCGCGGCTTTTCCACGGATTGCATAACTCGATTTTCTCACCCACTTGGAGTAATTAATGCAGATTTGATGAGTCTTATAATTGGGATGGATCCCTTAGCACGCACCCTTGCACTGGATCACTTCCTGCTTCCTAGTAGTTTAAGTCTTCCGTGGCAGAGAGGTTTCTGTTGGAACGCTTCTAAAGTCGAGGCTTTGCAAAGTTGTAGCCGAGTGTGGTGGTCATGAACTTGACAACACGCACTTGGACAACTTGTAGTTTAATCGGGTCAAAAATAGAACTAACTGATCGAACTTTCGGCTCCATCGTCAAGGCCTGATGACGCTACCCAGCTTCGCAACGAAAGCGAGGCAAGTTGCGTTGCTATGTAATTTTAAGGTTTGGATTCTTAGAACAGGTAAAAGCAATTTTATAGCTGCTCGAAACTGGACCAAACGACCAAACTGTTTCTGATAATTGGTCTTTTGAAAAATGTGATAATATAGTTGGAAACAAATCGCATTGGGTCGTACCTTTCATAAATTTATCATGAAAAACACAAAAATCTTAATATTTGTTATTACATTACCCATTGAAAAAAATATTGTTCACTCATTTAGCCCGACGACTGATCATGGTGTCTCAAAATCAAAACATTAATTTTGATATACAGTAATTGTATAAACTGTACTTCTATTAATCTAGAACACCAATTCTATATTTAATTTTTATTCAGTTAACTTTGTTGTCTAAGCATAGGAATCAGCTATTTAAAACTTTTCTCCAATATTTCCCTTTTACCCAGTATAAACTTTAGATTTTGATTATCTAAAAGTATTATTTGTTTTACGTCCGAACCTGTTTTTTGCCAAAGATTTTCGTTGATGGTCCATGTAAAATATATCTTCTAAAACGAAAAGAGTACCGGTATATAAAATAATAAAACCTTATATTTGTCAAATTTATTTCTGTAGTTGGGTGATGCGTGGGTCTTCAGTTTTCCTCTAGTGTTTTGGAGGGAATTCAATCAGTTTAATTTACAACACTTAATTTCAACCGGAGTTAAAATAATGAATACTGGTTTCTTTAATAATAATACTGAATACTTAAGCCAGTTTAAAGTGAATCTTACAAAATAGTCTTGCTCTTTACGCTTTGTCTCACATCCCCACATCTATTTTTTCGTGTAAATAATTAAACAGTAAGTTTCTAATGTCCTTGGATTCAGTGTGGGTTTCCATAAAAATAGCCATAAGATTAGAACAGATCTCCACGCCACTTTCTCTCATATAAACTCCCAAAAAGCAATTAGCTGCTGCTCTCTCTTCGTTCCCGCCGCTTTGGAAATTGTTTTGTTCATTTGGCAGTGCTTTTGGCGGGTTTTCACTGTTCGGCGAATTGAGGAATTGGATTGCAATTACTAACTTTGCAAAAAAATCATTTTATAATATGAAGATGACCATTGTTTCTTATATGGGACAATGTTGTACTTAATTGTAACCTTGCGAGGTAGTTCATAATCAAAAATTTTCTAAGTTAACGATGGCCTTTTAGCCTATTAAAATGTAATGGCAACACTATAATAATTAGATTTACAAATTATCTATGCAAGTTTTCATTTAATATTATTTCGACCAAAAATAATCGTCGAGCCAAACTTATAATTCAAATAGCTCGGTCTTAATTAAGTGGGGTTTGACGGGTCTCTTAGTTTAGCATCCTTAGTCTATGGTTTTAGTAAATTTTCATGTGACTTATTGGCCAATACTTCTATTTTAATCGGGATCCGTAGTTTTTTGAAACACAGAAGAAAATACTAATAGTATTCATAATGCATTTCGACATTTCGACTGTCTCGTAAAAAATTATATCTTCAAACCTTTTTTGAGAAGTGTATGTCCACGAAATTAACTATTGCTTTCAATATACGCATTGATACTATATAAAACCAACCCGCAGCTTTTCTATTAGATCAAAACTCTTCAACATAATCCTTTAATTAACAAGGAATGGAATCCAAGCAATTAACATATTTTTGCCAGTGATATTTTTTTACCCGTATAAAAATTACAGATTACGCCAAACTAAACGAAAAAACGTTTGGTTTTCGGTTAGGATTATCATCCACTAAAAGTGTTCTCAGAACATGATGGAAGAAAGCAGAAGAGATAGTTAAACCCATTTCATAAATGCATATCTACATTAATATAAATTTAATTTGTTACATTTAGATACGCGTATCCCAATAAATAATTTTCTTCAGAATTAAACTCTCTAAACATTGATGGGATGTGTAAGGGGTAATTTAATCGCTTTTCGAAGTGCTCTTGAATCAAATATAAAAAAATCTACGTTTTCCCTCTTTTTTCAGTATTCTCTGAGGCCAAGGCTAACCGTAAAATAAGTTACACGCGCCAAAATTTGAACACACTTAAGCCCACCCAATTTACAAAGCCCTCTTAACCTAATAGAACACTAGGAAGAATCGGCGACCAGGAAACGCACGGGTCATGAAAGAAAGCGAAAGTAGTGAGGAGGGGCGGGCGGAGGGGGACGCGCTATCGTCCTATCACACCTCAGTCTCAGTCATCGCCCGAGTGTTGCGGTATCGTAGCGCCCGGCGGGCTAGTGAAGTGTCGGAGTGGTATGCTATTGCCAGTGGTATCGTGATATAGTGACGGACATGTACGAGGCCAAGTGTCTAGTGATGGACTATACTAACCACGCGGCACCCACGGCAACACAACCACCCCCGCAGATACACCATCAGTTCCACCAGCTGCACCCTCTGGCACCCGACACCAGCTCTAGGTGGACCCAGTACCAGCAGCTATGGAGGCAACATCATATGTTCATCAATGGTATGTAGACAAGGGGGAATTAGGTGGTCAGGAAAGTCAGTGGTTGGAAAGTGGACCCAGCTGTTCTTGATCGGGATTTTAGTAAATAGTTCTAGCCATTGACTTTTGGATACGGAAGTAGACATCTCATCTATATGGACAAGCTTTCGCAAAATTTGTACTAAAAAAAGAACGTAGTTCTCTGAGCTATTCACAGATTACGCAAGTGCCTGAAATCCTATTTTCGTATTTATTCTTTGTTACTAACATAGTTAATGGGACATGGGACATAAACAATTAGTCGTCCTATCGTTTTTTCTTGGTTAAAGACCCCGCGTGTTCTTCAAAATAGTAATTTACATCAGCGCAATCTGACGGTGGTTCACATCAACTATGTACGTGTTGAATTAAAAAATTGGTGACAACTTTAACATGGAGATGGATTGTCTAGTTCTATCTATCAATAGTCAAAGGTTCTGTAAAGAAACAGCTGTTCTTAACAAAGCTACATAAGGTATCTCACTCCATTCTCCACTCATCTTTGGGTTACAATCGTTACAATAAGTCCATTTACTCCCACATCTCAATTTGGGAAATAATATATCAAGAAGCGTTGGTTGTACATTCTGCATCACAAAATATTATTGGCGTGAGCAAGAATGCAAAAAAAAAAAAAAAATGAAAACAAGTGTTCAAAGTAAAAAAAAACTTGGTTGAAACACCGTTGACTTGATATACTAACGCACACATGGTCTGGTAAATTACTTGATATACATCCTGCACCTAAAGCCCTACAGAAATCACTACAAGAAAACACAACGATCAAAAGGATCTTTCTCTCTTGGCAAAAGAATAAGCCTAAATTACTTAATTCACTTACATCCTGAATTCTGTGCAGCCAATACAGTTCCTAAGTTATTTTATACTATTTAACATAGTGGTGTCATCATGCATTGTTCAGTCATACACCTACATCTTAATAGCACTACAGTATTATTATTGATATTGTTGTAGTAAATGTAATTATGTAGTCTGTGTATAAACGTTGTGATACTATTTTGTGTCTCCGTTATCTGTTTCTCTTGACAGTTAGGTTATCTCTAGGTTCAAAGCACCACCATGAAATATTCCGGGGGTGTTTCCATTCATTCCAATGTTTTGCTTGAGTTGTAAATTTCCTCTAAGTTGTACAAAAATACATCGAAATATAACATGGCCATACGGATGTTGTACGGGAATACACTACGATTTATTCCAAGAACGTATTGTGATAGGAAAGTATGTCAAAGTCAACCTAACCCTGAGGAAACGTAATCATACGTTGGGTGGAAGTAATGGAGAAGTGGCCAAATAATCAATCGAAAGCAACAATAACTAAACTAATAACGATTTTGGACAAAATCACAAACAAAATTTGTGATAGAATGTCAACCCATAAAATATTTACAAAAGTATATCAATATAAAACTGCAACATTGACAAAACTTTAATTCATTTGTTTTGCCAACAAACCCTTTTCGAGGTTTAATACATCAAACGAGCTGCTATTACTTAATCTTTAAGATCGCGTTGATGAAGAAATGATAAGACAGTGAATCAGTCTCAATGGCAGTTTTGAACATTAGTTTCAAATTAAACAATCTGTTTTGGGCTCATAAACGTAGTTTGGTGAATATCTTGAACTGAGCTATTATACTTACCAGTGTTATTTATATATCCTAATACTATAATGAAAAACAATACCACATTCATCGGACTACTAACTAACTTCAGTATAGCTATAGCTCGTAACTATTCTATATTCATCGGGAAAATGTTGTTTAATAATTTGAAAAAAATAATTTATATTTCCATTGTTATTTTTAATCATTTATTTATTGAAAATAGCCCATTTGTTAAGAGTAATGGTTTTGAATAAAATTATTTTGTAGTATATCCCAAGTACGAATTTAACCAATATTTTTTGTTAGAGGAAGACTTTATCTTTAGGTAGACTGTTTTTATTCATAGTTTAAAAAATACATAAAGAACGTTTAGAATTGGAAAGCACCTAGGATTGTATTGGTTTTATTAAAAAACATTCGAAGTCAAAAAGTTAAAGTTTAAAAACTAGCACTGAACAATCATTGAATAAAATTATAGTCTCTTATACATATATAAACTGGTGTATGTCGAGGTAAAATGTAGTCTACATATAAAAATAGCTTAAGATACTACAGAGAAGTTCATTTTTCCAATACAGTATGATATAAAAATCGATTACCGTACACTCTAGATTCTACACTCTAGAAACGTCTCCGAAATATTTATCATCTGGTTCATTGTTTTACCAAATATAATCCTTCAGCTCAGATGCTACATCCTCATTTGACAAAGTTGTAGGTAATCGGTTGCTGTTCCACAACACATTTCACAAGTTGCCAAACTTCTCAACCCTCTTGACTTTGGAAACATTCCATTGACGAATCAGCTGTAGATCACCCATGAATAAGGTTCTTCTCGTTCTTCTATCTTCTATCGCAAACAGCCAGTTTTCTTCCCTCTCATGCTTCCGACAAGGCGGCCTTCTACCGACCTTTGTCCTCGGTTTTGCCGTTTGCTCTAGATTGGGAGATGTCCTTGCCGAAGTTTGTCTCAGGCAAATTTGTTTCAAGTCTTCGTGCTCATCGGCGAACTCGATAAAATCGCTGTCAACAGAACGTTTGGGAAACATTCTTGCTGTCTTATATTCAGTTCGGACAACTTTCATTGTGGAAAAGTGGCAATAATAGGTCGGTTGTAGATTTTCAATGTTGGTCACAAAAAGAGTTAAATATAGATTATTATGAAGATGAAATATACTTGTACTGTATATTATATGATTGCAGTAATCTAGTCAATGTCAATGTGCCTGAACACAAATTCGACACGGTTCTAAAGGTGTCAAATCTAGTTTTATGCCTTAGTTAATATCCACAGGTTATTTTTCCCTCGTATCATCTGTATGCGTAAACCTCCTTTAATCAACTTTAATATTCATTTCGTTCAATCTGTACAGTTACAATTTTACAGCCGTTTTTACAAAGCTACTTAAATTCAGAATTATTTATTTTACTTTCTTTCTGTAAAAAGTGATTTCTTATAAAGAAAGAGCACCAAAACATTCCGGGAAAACGCTGCCTTTCTTCAAAACAAGTTTATTCTATTCAATAATCACTAATCCGAACGACTCGAAACCCGAATTAGTCCGTTTGTGTGTTTACCGTAAACATTGTGAAAAATATTAGATTTTTAGCCTTTCTAACACTAATTGCAATTACAATCGCTGTATAAAATATGAACCAACCTACGTAGTATCTGCCTTATCACATTTCTTGAGGAAACCACTCACCTTCTTTTTACTTCAAAGTTTCCCTGTTTGATTCAACTATTTACTAAACATACGTTTACAATCAGGCCATAAAACAATCGGATGACGCCAGACGGACGCGTGGCGGCGTTGGTGGATTGTGGAGACGCAGCGATGGTCAGAGGTCATTGATAAGACGAGCGTTGCCCTTCGAACATTGGTGATAACAACATAGAGCAGGGCCGCGAGGCTGGTCGCAACGTGCACAGGAACCTTCCAGAACTTGTGTCCACTGGCAACTGACCTTGCAAGGTTATGAGAACGATTGTGCATTGTTGAAGTGTATGGTGGCAAACGATGCATTAGTGCAGTTGAGGCGTATGCGGGGTTTGTTTGTACAGATTTTTGTAACACCTTGGTCAGCTGATTTGAAAGCTATCCAAATTTACATAATGTTTAGTCGGTCAATTTACAGTTATCTTCATAGCTACTAAAACTCCTTATCTACTAAGGTGGTAACAGTTATTTGTCAATCACTATAAAGCTAGCCGGAAAATTCTAAACTCTAACCATTATGTTAGACACGCTAGACTAACATTTTAAACCAGTAACTTCCAATATAAACTACCTAACATCGAGTTAAATCTCTACTGCTAAGTTATACCTCCAATTTGAAACATTGACTTCAGACATAAACCGTCAAACATTGTTGAATCCCTACCAAGCTGTATACGACCAATTTGAACCACTGAACCTAAACCATCACCTTTAAGTCAAACTCAAAACACCAAACTACTATATGGTATGATGGAACCTCTAACCTGACTCTCTGTTTATCTGGGGACTGGTCAGTTTTGGTTTCTGCTCAGTCGGAATTCTGGTTTATGCCCCGGACCAGTCTTCAGGGGGACGAATAGTGATGAGACGTGTGTTAGACCATACATACTATAACCATTAATTAAACCATTAACAACCACGTTAAACCCCCAACCACCACGTTAAACCCCAAACAACCAGGTCAAACCCCCAACAATCTATTTAAACCTTCAACAACCTAGTTAAACCCCCTCAATCACGTTAAACCCCCAACCCCCTCCATCACGTTAAACCCCCAACAACCTAGTAAAACCCCAACAACCTAGTAAACCCCCAACAACCTCGTTAAACCCCCAACCACCACGTTAAACCCCACAACCTAGTAAAACCCAAACAACCTCGTTAAACCCCAAACAACCTAGTTAACCCCCCAACCACCTAGTTAAACCCCCCAACCATTACGTCATCCCCCCAACTACCACGTTAAACCCCCAACCACCACGGTAAACCCCCAAACACCACGTTAAAACCCCAACAACCTAGTTAAACCCAAAACAACCTAGATAAACCAGAGCTTTTCTAATTTCTAACCTCCTGACGTCACTCAATATTTTATTGCTTTTTGCAGTGGTAAAAGCATAATTATTACCATTACCCCATGTACACCGTGGTGTTGACCTTGCAAGAGCCGCCGCTCTGTAGATAATGTCTTCAGCAGTTATCACTGTTGTACACGGCAACACGACCTTCTGACTATCAGGTGTTTATCGTATTAGAGGTTTGACGTCAGATTGCTTGAGCTAGGTAAAACCGCGATTATTATAAAACCACAGGTTTTACATGTAATTGAGGATTAAACTCGGAATGAAAGTGTTGACAACATGTTTGAGTTTACAAGATTCAAATGATATCTTGTTCATTTAAAAAAGCTTAAAAGCAGCAGAATACAAATGAGTTTTTTTTATGTATTGTGTTTTGTTTTGCTATGGCTTCGTCGAATTGTCTTACATATGTTAAACTGTGTTTTAATGGAGTAAATTAAGTTTTGTATTATTCATTCAAAACTTATTCTACAGGGTGTCCCGGAACTCTCTACCAATATTTTAGGGCATTGCTCCTGGGTAAGAAACATAACTAAATATCATATTTAAACTGTCCGGAAGTCCTTAGTTACTCACACAGCCACCATTTTGTTTTTTTTTTTCAGTTATTAATTTTTTTTCTAAAGAATGGTCAAACATACGAAATGGAAACTTGTCATAAATGTTTGTGCAAAGTTTCCATTTCGTATGTTTAACCATTCTTTAGAAAAAAATTAATAACTGAAAAAAACAAAATGGCGGCTGTGTGAGTAACTAAGGACTTCCGGACAGTTTAAATATGATATTTAGGTACGTTTGTTACCCAGGATCAATGCCCAAAAATATTGGTAGAGAGTTCCGGGACACCCTGTATAGTAATGAAAGAGTACAATCATTGTACAATTATTTAAACAATTAACAATTATTTAAAAACTCATTGGCAAACTTATTTTGGACACATACTTTGGATGCGTGGAGTGTATGGGAACATTCCTCATAGTATAATTACGATGATAAATTCAAATTTTGTCGTGTAGTATAATTCATAAAGAAACAGATTTTATGGATTATTACCACCTTAGAGTCTTTTATGTGTGTTTAATGTTGCAAGGTTAACTGAGTTTAAATGTCCTTTTTAACTATAGAAATTATATTACCAAGTAAAGAAATTATTTTTTACTCTTTTTATCAAATCATTTTTAAGTTGTTCATCACGAGTTGAAATTAGAGAACAGAGAAGGGTTCTCATCCATGGCTTGCTAGACTTGGCTTTAAGTTGATTGTTGATTCAGACTATCTTTATTAGGTCGAGATTAGATAAATTTTGCTCATCAGAACTTTGGATACAAGAGTGTTTTTAGTATACAGACTGTGTTTGTTTTCAGTTTTTTTTTTTATAATAACATGGACTTTAAAGAAGGAGTTTACGATTTTGAATAATGAGTTAAAGATATTTGTTTTACGTTTTTATAAAAACTTAGTAATTAGTCACACAAAACTTTTATTTACTATCTATCTTTTGATGTAAATTAATTTAAATTAGTTATACGAGGAACCTTAAAACCATACACGTATTGTTAATTCATTTATAGTCTATATAAAAAATATTTGTACTATATAAAAGTAACGGTATTTAAATAGATTATTTTTATTGCATCTAAAATTTTGTAAGTAGACTACATTGTCGATAAAAATCTCTTTGTTAAAAATTCCTAAAATTGAAGGTTTAATTCGAGAAATGAGCACAAAAATTGTTTGAAAAATAAATGTCTGAGATTGTTATAGCTAAAAAAAAATTAAAATGAAGAAAAATAGACGTAAACATATATTACACACTGAAAATATTTTATTTAGATTCCACCTAATTTATGAAAATGCGCCGCAAAATAACTGAAAAGAAGCACAACAGGTTCGATTAATATATTAACATCGATGTACCTATCAACTACAATATTGTTTACGCAGCTGCATTGTAACAACTGGCTCATCCTAGGTGGCCTCGCAAACTAGATCATTTTATTGTATTTTGAACTCGAGTTTAATCTTTTATTGTGCTGTGCGAGCTATGGAGTTTTCTAATTTGCTTCTACTAGCATCTTCGGCAATAGGTAAGTCTTTGGAATTATTTTGACTTCTATATGGGATATCAAATCAGTGGGGGTTTTGTTGTTTTGGAACTATCTAAGTATATAGGAAATCTTTCATAGTATTTTAGACAAATCTAAGATAATCGGCTTTTATTTTAGATTAAACAGTAATAATTTTTTATTAACAATTTAAGAAAAAAATTCCATTTAAACAGATGTTTGTTTTATTTGTGTCATTTACTCTTTGTGTGTTTAGGTGCATATTTGTTGATAGTAAGTGTGTTTGGTTAAAACACCGAATAAAGGTCTTTATATTCTGTGGTTAGAGGATTATTGAAGTGATTTTGCATCACCGATTGGTAAGATTCTAGAGGTTTCAGACTGTGGTTGTGATCGTATGTTAAATTGACGATGTTCATCGATCTTTCTACAAACTATTTTTGTTTTTGCCGTTTATAATTCGCTCAAGCTAGAGTCTAGGTAGCAGTTTCATGATATAGCATTTCCTAGCGTTCATGTTAAATCACAGGTGCTGTACAGTCAAGGCTATCAGCTGTTATCATTGGTGACGTCATGCCTTATCAGCAACACCGCGCGCCGCGTGGACACAGCTTATCAGCGCTAACTTTAGTGATAATGGTTATTAAGTGTTCTGCGCATTGCTTTAAGAGGACACTCGGTGAATGAGTGTTCTTCTTGCTGAGAGCAAAATATTTCATCATAAAATAGTCATCATAGTGTTTATTGGAAATCAAAAGGGAGGTTGATAGTAGTTTCTCGATACATGGCTTGTGTTTTTTTTTGTCTTGAGTAAATCACATCTGTTTTGTCTCGTATATTGTCATCATGAAGGTTGGGGAACTTAGCAAAAAGTACTGAAGCTATATAGGCCTACGTGTTGCCAAATGGTGGCGCGTTCGTTCTTCAACCATCTTCAACGTATTGTAATGAAGGAGTAAAGTTCTAACTGCATGATTTGACCAAAAACAGGGGAACAAGATTTGTTTGACCTCAGTGCATTCAAAAGTAACCGAGAATGCTAAAAAGATTTTGAATTTTACATCTAGGTTGTTCAATGAAAACCTAAAGGTTATATTGAATAGATTGATTGTTTAGGTTATAGTATTTAGTGGTAATATACAAAAGAAAATAAAGCAAAGTGGTAAATTTACTAATCGCAAAATGATTCACCAGCATTCCTGTACAGTTGTGACGGTCAGCGTAGTGGCCTTGGAAGGTATAACTACTTCTTCATATGTTAATTGCTTGCCGCGGCTCCGGAAATCCGCGACTAACTATAGCGCGTGCCGCTGGTCAGTTACTACGAAGTAGAAATTCACAACAGGAGATCGAAACTACTTGTATCCAATAGTTTCTGACAGTGATACGGACGTTGAAATAATAATCCATTTCGCTTACAAATGGGACACGAGAGGATTTTGTGTTTCGTAACCAAACAAGTTTTATTCATACATTTTGGCCATGCACTGTTGGGACTGTGGTAAAAATGTGATATTGTATACTTAGAGCACAGACAATATAATACTCTAATAACTACTGTTTAATACTTAATAACTTTAATACTTTAATACCGTTTCCATTGTCTGTGCTTAAAGATTCTGAGTGCCTGTGCCCTCTTCGGCATACAAATTAATTTACTAAGAAACTAACAAGAAGACAAGCCGTAAACAAAACAAAAAATTATCATCAAAGACATGTTAATTTAAAACCCAAAACATGTGTGTGAATAATAAACTGTGATTTGTAATTAACTGAATGATCCATTGTTTTTTACTACCCATGTCATTGTTTGTACAGCGTTATAACTATTTTTGTAGTTTCAAAACGTTTGTTTTCAATACATGCATGGCAACGGCAAAGGAGCTAATTTTTTACTAGGACCAAACACCACCTCTTGTAATAGAGAAATAAACAGGGAAAAATCTAAAATTTTCAAGGATATATTTGAGTGGAAATCCAATTAGGCAATTGGAAATTTGATTAGTCTGCAGGTTTGCTGCGGAAGAGGTATTCATGATTTTTGTAGACTTAAAATAAAAAAAAGTTTCGTTGCATACAGTGCATCAGGTGACTTGGGTAAATTATTTGCACACAACTGCCGCTTAGCACATTTACAAAAGCTCGACGTAAGTCAATTTGTAAGATTTCAAAGCTGCGTGTCCGTGAAATACTCGCTATTTTAAGAAAATTGTTATTCGTATTACTAAGTGGGATAATAACTAAGGTGCCTTACATAAGTAAATAACCTATGTGCCTTTTACAATGTCTAAAGTACGTAATCTTTCCCGTTATCTTGAAATGTTTAAAATCTCAATATTTGCCCCATCTCATATTGGTTACAACAATGTAGACATAAGAATGATAACTAAGAAAATACATTACTATTTTAATAGTTTACAGAGAGATAATTAAAGCCCATTTTGATTGTTTACTAACAAGTTTTCTCCGAGCAAAGTTCATACTCCAGTCACTATATTCATATTGTCTCATTGCTTACCCACTTGATTGAAAGGTGATTGTCCACATAGTGTTTATACAAAGTACACGCCGTACTCTGGTGAAGGTTTGTCGTGTTCAGAGAAAGCCACCTTGAAGTAGCCTTGGGTTTAGTGAAAGCACCTCAAGGTCTCCGTTTTCTGTTTTCACCCCCACGTGGCGAGTTTGGATTTTGATTACACGGCGAGCCCGGATCTTACTTATATGGGTCAGTCGCACCATTGTTCTGTGATAAAATGTGGTACAGTGGTACCTTTGTGGCAAGACCCTAGATAAAAAAACGCCCTTGATAACAAGTGTCACTTTTAAACCCTAAAATTACTGGTGGTGGTCCAGTATTCGACCAAAAATGTAAATGTGCATTTAAATGTACGGATTTTCACCCCATGCTGTAAAAAAAAACATGTGATTAAAATTTCTTCCTGTTTCTTCTGTTCTGTTGACATTCTGTTTATATTTCGTTGTTATTTCGTCACCAGCATGGCAACCCATAAGGTCCATGTTTATATTTTTTTAAATAAAGGATTCTGAATATCTACAGGAATATATCTTCCTAACAGGATGCGTAAATTTGTCCTGCGATGCACAGGAGCTGAGAAAAAAGGTTTACAAGAAACACGCTTACCTATTAATATATAGGAGGATACTATACCTAATCACACGTTATTGAAAGCCTCGATAAGAAGTAAACCTTGATTACAAGTCGTATTTCAAATTCCCCATAAGACACTTGTATCAACTTGGTAAGTATGTATTTCTGTGTAGACGTTGACACTTGGAGATTGGGTTGGTATAAATACAACAGTGAATAATCATTCTTTAATTGATTTTTTAAAGCAAATTATTGGAATATATGTCTTTACTGCCGTTAGCTTGTTTTTTTTAAACATCTGGTTGAATCTACTGTACGTAATCTAACGTTTCGTCATAATGTTAAAATGATTTTTTTTACTTTGAACACCAGTATCATTAAATAAAAGTCTTTCATTAGTTGTTCAAAATAAAGAACGACATCGCAAAGTTACTCCTTAAATATAGCAATTATATTCTCATACTATAATAATTATAGCGTATACAATCTATAATTGCTTGTTCATACTTAATTGATTTCCTCCCAATTAAATGCACACCAACACCAAGTTAGATACAACCAGATCCAGTTCTAGTCTTCACATTTGGTTTCCTTCCTCCAACCAGTTCTAAGAGCCTTGTACTGTTGCTGTCTTTTGAGTCATGGACAAAGGCGACTTAATGTTTGATCACTTCCTGTCTAATCATGACTCGTTTATTTGGTTATTCATAAATAGCTACATTGCCAACCGCAATAGGTGATTTGATAACTCGTAAAAATGTCTTCAGAGTCCAGATACTAGTACCTAACGTAGATATTCCATCCCAATTTCAAGTACAGTAAAACCTCGATAACAAGTCCCTTATAAGAATTGTTATACGTATAGTAGTCAAGGTTTACCTCTTATCGAGGCTTAACATGTGATTAGGTATAGTAAAATATCAAGGGTTTGGACTTGTGTTATTAGGGGCCCATTTGTCATGTTTAAAATTAATTCGTTGATTGTCTTCATTGTACTCGTAGTTGAAACGTTCCTAATTAATATTACCAACTACACAGCTGCTTTGTAAACTATGTTTGATATTATTCTAAACAAATTGAGAAACTATTGGCAATAAAATAACCTATGAAAAATAAACAGAAAACTTTTGAAACTTAAAACGATTATTGTATAAAAAATGTAAAGCAATTGTGTTTACATGTTCACAATAAAAGTACAAACTGAATCATACAAATTTTGGTATCAAGTAGAAGACCAAACAAAGATTAATTAACAAGATAATGCATATCAGCGTGTCATTGAACCGAACGTTGAGACCTCAGTAAAACTGATAGAAGAGACGCCATAGAAGTCGTCCTCGGAATAAGTGTTTAAACTGATTGTGGATTCTCACAGATTGATAATTTCATGTGTAGTTGTTGTTTTAAGAAACTTTCCTATAAATCCCTAAAGGTAAAGCATACTTTTTATGTAATCTATTAGAACGAAGTGAACAAGAATAACAGGATGTTAACCAGATAATGTGAGTAGCCTTCTCATTCAGTTGTGAAATTTGAAGTCCGGTTTGATGTTGGCTTGCGATTACATTTGAGTATGTTAATGTAGGCATAGACTGATTTTCTTTCTCCCACTTTATGTTATAATGATATGCTATAGTAGCAGAGAGCAAGCAATATTTCACAAATGCGTTGTTTGATTAGTTTAAAATCGATTGAATGAATAACAAAAGTATCAAATAGTAAACGACACAACCGAACAGAAACAAGCCTTAAAATCTTCTTCAGATCAGTAAAGCTAGCAAATATATTCTTCATCACACGTGGTATCAACACAATTGACATTTGGCATAGGTAAGAACAAACTAATTATAATAAGAAATCATAGAACTAATGACAGTTTGAATCGAAGCCGCCACACTACACTCGAGATATGTTTACTTGTATGCATGCATACTAACCAGTTGAGTGTATCTTTTGACATGTTAAGTCATAAGAATCGCACTATAGTGTCACGAGGACCCCAGTAACTAGCACCTCGTTCAATGCCAAGGCTTGTTTAACCTTGCATCATTTCTACTTCGTTTCTCTTTGGCTTTTAAGACTTGTTATTCTAGCTATCTCTAATTTATTGAGACCTAGCTTACGGATTATTGAGGAACGTCTGCTAATAAATAGAATGATGGATATTTAACTGTAGGCATATAGTGAGAATATTACATTGTGCATTAATAATCACTGTCTTAAGTTTATGTTAACTTACTTAATTATCCCTAAAAATTTGCAAAAACCTACTTTGGTTCAACAAGTGATCATGTGATGACTGAGTTTCCTTACGAATTTTTGTTAATACTGTTAACTGTGATACTAGTGTTAAAAATTTTTTCCAGGAAATTAATGTTTACCTAATATCCTAAACCATTGCAATAATGTCCTAACACGACATGTTATTGGCAAATATTTTGTGTAGCATTTAAAGAGGCAATATACAATAATAATATTAAATTTTTAAATTTAAGTCACTAATGGCACTAAGTCACCCAATGTCTTCGGGAACATCATTAGAAAGTAAACTAAATAGACATAAATCAGAGATTTTACACTAATAGATGAATCAGTAAGAGTTATTTTTAAAGTCTTGGTAAACCAATCTGTTTTAAACTTACGTTCTCAAAGTGCCAAAGCTTCCTGACATCTATCTATAGGGTATATTAATAGGCAAGCATGTTTCTTTAAAACCTTTTTTTCTTGGCTCGTGTGCATCGCAGGGAAAATCTACGCATACTGTTGGAAAGATATTTTCCTGCAGATGTGCAGAATACCTTTATAAATTAAAATGGGCTCAAAAATAAGCACAGAAAATGAATTTTAAATTTTGAAAAAAATTACATTGATCTTATGGGTTGCCATGCTGGTGACGAATTAACAACGAAATATAAACAGAAATAAAAACAAATGGAAGAAACTCCAATCACATGTTTTATTCACAGTGTGGTGTGAAAATAGAGAAGTCTGTACATTGCATATTTTTGGTCGAGTTTCGACCACTGGACGACCTCTAGTAGTAATTATTACAGATCAATACTTCATATACTATAAAATGTTTTCCCCTTCCCAGCTTTACGACGCCAACAATTACAGAACGTAAAAAGTATATGTAAACCCTCTACCTTAATCTTAAATTAAATGCGTACACATAAGTCAGAAGTCAAAATAGGTACAAGAGTATAATATTATAGTACAAGAGGGACAGGCTATGTCCCTGCATATTCGATATTCACAAGATTCCAAAGTTTGAACAGTAAAGCGGTTTTGATTCCTTTGTTGAAAATAATACTAGCAAAGACCTTAGTGAAAACTGTATGAATTCAGCTAAAATGGTTAAAATAAATCGAGCATTTCCCAAAGCTGTTTCACGAATTCTAAGTAATTCCCAAGCTTAATTAACTTTCCTTAACGAACGTTAGCCATGTTGCAGTGGGAACAGACTCCAGGAACTGCTAAAGACTCCCACAATCCTGAGTCTTGTCACACCATCGTGAGGAATATGTGGACTACGCAACAACTTTCTCCATCCTCTTCCTGGGTCTGCTCGTGTGTCGTCCCTTCCGCTATCAGTCTAGTCAGGCTGACTAGTCAATCTTGCTGGCATGGAACTATCCTGGAAGTTCCTTTTGGTTTGGTTGGAGGTTTGAATCGTCTTAGAAAGTTTTCTGTAAAAGAGATTTTTCATGGACTTTCAAAGTCATTAGGTTCTGCGTCAGGGGTGTGCTTGAAGCTGTGATCTTCGATATTTGCTTGAGTAGAAAGATGTATGGTGGGAAGTAAGCGTGGAGCAATGTTCAGCAATGTGACAGTTTAAATTTACATTTCTTACTTCACTTAAGTGTTCGTTTTAAGTTTTTTGGAAGCATAATCTGGAGAAATAACTGTTATCTTGAAAGAATCAGTCGCGTTTTTAATTCCATCTGGCGAAGTTCTCTGCTGCTTCTTTGGGGGCATTCGTTTGAAAGAGATATTTCATGGATTTCCCAAGTCGTTAAATTGGTATAGCAGGATGATGTTTATGTTAAATGTCTTGTTATGTTTACCATACAGTTATCTTGCATGGTTTTCATTTGTGATTACCTTCGACTTTGTTTGTGTATTAAACAAAAAGATTATTGTCATTTTACCAGATGACATTATCCCGAAACGTCGTGAATACCTACTTTTTTTACCAATCGTAATGAAAAATGTCCTCAATGATTCCTCACTTGACATAAACTTACCATAAAAAAATAAACAAAAAAATGGTCAAAATTCTAAAACGTACCTTACAATTAAGTACAATATTGTAAAATAAATATAAGTGGCCCTAAAACAGAACCTTGTGGCACTCCGTGAACTTGCACACCTAAACGCATGGAATCTGTTTAGCGTTTGCGTTACACTTTACTGTACACGACCAGTAATTATCAACATTTTCACCCCCCCCCTCCCCCCCCAAAGTAACCATAGCCAGACCCAGGCTTGGCCACAGACCTCGTGTCCACGGCTTCCTCTATCCAGTTACCCCTCCAGCCACAGCCACAATGATCGCGGCACTCTATTGGTTTCTAGATACTTGATAGTCGTCGCTGTAGTAAACTAATCTATAGTTTCAAGTGATCTTGTCAAACTGTGTTCACGTGACTTACTTTTTACAAGATGTTATGGGAGTTTTACTGGATTTTATTGAAGTCATGAAGACATTTTATCATGGAATTCAATAAGTGGTGTTAATCAAATGACTTTGGCACACAATCTTAGAAAGGATTGGTCACTAAACTTTACTACCGAAATTAGACTTCGAATGTTATTTTGTATGTGCATTTATATTATTTTCTTTATTGGATTATTTCTGTTACACAATATGCATGTAACATGCGTGCGTGTTAGCTACACAACTGCATTTGTATTCCCATTTAAGTTTTTCTGTTTTTTTTTTACTAATACAAATTTTCACTCAGTTTTCGTCTTCTCACAAGTTTTAAAACTTGTCTAGCATTTTATGGCATAATTGATTGCGAATGTAGAGTTATTAGTGCTCCTGTCTGATAGAAAAATATTTAATTTGCCTATCCCTTGCCACTTGGTGTATTATTATAAGTGTTTTCAGCAAATTTGAACTCAAAACTCATTAGTGGCACACTTTGACTGATATTGTACCATCGAATAAACCGAGTCTAATTTTTCATGCGCTGACACGCTAATATCGTGGTACATTTTTATCCATCTTTTTCATTCTCTATTACGTCTAAATTTGGTCTCCGTTTCTAGGTAAACGCTCTAATGTTGTTTACATCTTAGTAACTTTGAGGTTATTTACCCGATGACTAATTTGGCCCAACAGGATAAAAAGTTCAATTTCCTCAACTTTTTACCGCTGAAGTTTGCAGTAAGAAGTAAAGCCAGTTCAAGAAACCAGTTTCATGTAAACAACACGCTAATGACGACAGAGAACTGGTTGTCGAAACAGCGAAGGACTTCAGCTTCGTCTCGCTTTTTTGTTTCTGGAAGTCCTTGTCTGGTGCTCAAAATGTTTACTGTTCTCCATTGCATATTTTCCTTGGTGTCTTTGACTGAAAATATTATAAGCAGTTAATTACATTACTTTTAAAAGATCTTTTCATTTTTGTTAAATACAGTTCAATTGAGAAATCAACAAGCTATGCTGCTTTAAAATAGCGCATTCCTTCGTTCGTAATACCCCCTTTAATCTATGGTAATAATTACTTTTTATTCAAACTGAATGGGCAAAATATTGTTATGGTATCTATAAAATGTCTTTATCAATATTTTTTTATTAGGGAAACGGTAACAATACAACTTAAATAAATGATATTACAAATAATATGAAACAATATACATTCAGCCATATTCTATTAGAGATATAAAACATATTACAGCTCTTCACACGTAGATGGAATGGGTCTATTTCATTATATAACGCTAATGTATTATAAAACCATTTTTGTTCACACGTTCCTAATCATTTAGTTACATTTTGCCTAAACTTATGATACAAAATTTCAGAAACATTGTTTCATAAAGACAGATATTCAGTAGTATTTTAACTCTCACTTAAAATTACGCCAATCTTTACTACGGGTTCATCGATTATCATTAATCGTCAATTCACTGCTTAATGCACTCTTTTCGCATAACTTAAAGAATAAAATAATCCAACTGAGTTTGACAATTAAAATCATAACAATTTATAAAAAACAACAGATAAAATCTGCTCTTCTAATTTTAGAACGTCCAAACAAAGTAAACACGTCCGTATCTCATTGATCGTTCAAATTTGCTTAGTTACAGTCGGGCTTATGACTTTAAATGTATCAATAAGCTAGGTGATTTATTAGATTTCTTTGACAGACTAATGTTCTAATAAAGAAAACAATCACATGACTTAGTAGACACCAAGCACCACAAGGCAATCGGGATAAGTGATTGTGGGGTTCGCGTGGCTCTTATCACTTGTGATTAGTAAATTAATTGTTGACTTGACAGAGTGTAGACTTCCTTTGATAAAGCTTTGACTATAGATGCACGTGAAGACATGGTATTCCCATGTTGAAAAATCACCCAGTATTACAAATGAATGTAATTATTGTATTTCTGATAAAAGTGTTCTCTTGTAAGTTTTTTGTCAAGTCAAACTGGAAGGATAACCTAAACTATAGCCTCTTATTGAGCTATCACGCTTTTGAAATGTAAGTTAAAAAACACTAATACTAGAAAATACCGGTATGGATCATAAACATTGACATTTTGTCCCGTAAATAAACATAATTTAACATTGCTTAAATGGAACTTCCAAACATATGTCCACTGCTAATAGTATAGGATTCGGGCCAACTTTCATTTGTTTATGTTTATGATCCATACCAGTATTTTTTCTAGTATTCGTGTTAAAACATATGTCGGCAGCAGCGAAATCTGGGAAATTTTAATTCAACAGAGTGCATTTCTTTAATTGAAGAAAATTTTCTTCAGCCGGAACGTACATGTGGGGTCTTTACTTAATCATGCGTATGATGTCTGTTCGAGTATCCAAATTCAGTGATAGAGGAAAAGTTATAATTGTTCTACTGTCAATATGAATGGTTTAAATGTATATGGCATTGGTCGTTGTAAATTGTCCGGGCACACCAACAAACTTAATGGAATGAGTTGGATATTGATTTAACTCTTCATTACTATAGACAATACCGTATTTTCAAAATATGGGAATTTCCCAGTCCAGAAAACATTGCTTTTAATTCATTATATGAATTTTTGGATTCAAACAATTTAGCTGAACGTGTCCAATACGGGAAACGGAGAACCGGCCACCTCTGGCCGTAATCCCCATATAGAAGTTTGGTTAGGTTAGGTTAGGTTAGATTATATAAATATGGCCCCTGAATTCACGACCGGTGGCCGGAACCCCTACACTCGTTACAACACTTAATATCATAGATAAAACATACTCACTTGTGATGGTTTGTCTCTGCTAAATTCCAAGCCATGAGCATGAAACAATATTTTAAGTGTTCCTATAGATTAAGCACATTTCCAATATCGTTGCAGCATACACTGTTTAGTTATGTGCAGTCACTGGCGTTAATTTAAATAAGAAAATGAAAATCTGTTGTCAACTTAGAATTCTAGTTTTATCGAAATAGACTATGTAAACTATCGAAGTACGTATATGCGTCAAAAATGGGGGTGTATTAATATAAAACATAACGAAAAGTGGTTGATATTTTTCTTAAATTGATGTTTTGTGATTTTTTGCTAGTTTCTTTTACTAATAAATTTGTTCTTTTTCAGGTGAGTACTACGATGAAGATACTTATCAGCAAGGTATTTATTGGTATACACTATATGTAATCCTTAAAGAAGTTCATTTTTTGTTTAAAGCTACCTGCTTATTAATATGACATGATAAAAATCCGAGTAAATGTCCATTGGTCCCATATAGAATAAATTCACAGAAAAAGGGGGATCAAATCTGAACCTTTTTTCCAACATAAGCTCAAGTGTGCAGAATAAAAAAGAGCAAGTGCCATAATATTAAAAATTAAAAACACTTTGTGCGACAATTATTCGAAACAATAATGTTCCCTTTTCCATATCAGTAGGCGACCTTGCTGATAACAGCAGGTGCCTTGGTGCCTTCCCCAAGGCTTATCGTTGAGCACACAACACACAGCATCCCCCCTGCCTCCTTGTCATCTTATCATCAGTACAGCAGTCGCTGTATGGATAACATGTGTTCTTTGCATGTTGTATTCTGTACACTGATAAATATGGAGGATAAGGGGTGTAACTTAAAGGTTGATAGGAGTATTTGTCATATCGCAGATTTTTACGAGCAAAAATTATAGAAAAATCATAATCAATAAATGAATAGAAAGTTTAAAATTTTTACATTGGGAGGAGAGGTCCCAGAAACACATTTTGGTACTTATAATTAAAGATTGTTGTTTTAAAATTTAGTTTTACAAAATAAAAAAACAATAATAACTTATTAACATATATTATTATTAGTATCAATTAATAAGGGGACGCCACCTGGGTGCGTATTCGACCAAAATATGAGTGAAGAATTGGTGTAGAATGTTGTGTGATGACCTGTGTAGCTTTGTTACTGACTAAGAACAGCTGTTTCATTAGCCAGGATTATTTATTTAAATCCCAATGATCGGGAACAGCTGGGTCCAGTTTCAAACCGTCAAAAAAGCTACTGAGTTTTCTCAGGATCGATCCGGAATACTTTTGGTTGCGTTAAACATTGCGAGCACTGTAACCACTCAGCTTTTTGATTTAATATAATCTGCTTTAGATAATCAGCTATAAGTAATCAAAATGGAGTTTAATTCACTTTACTTTTAAATACTAGAAATGGGAGATTAACAATTATTGAGACCTCACAACACGAACAATTTGAACGTCATTAACAGTTTTCCACTGTAGCGACTGTTTAATTTGTAATTTGAAACATATTTCTAATTGATGCCAGTAAACGATAACATATGGTCTGCCACTGTTGAAAGAATTGAATTGTCGTCATGTCGTTGGTTAAAAATCGTACGAAACGAGTTACAATTCTATTTGATGTACGATGGAAAAACTTTCTTAAACTGTTCCACAAGGATGATAAATATAGGGATTTAGGCCTATGCTACGACAAAACAAAGGTTATACGACGTAGATTCTAAGGATTTAAACAAACCGGATTCTTGAAAAAATAGAAAGTAATAAAATTTTAACTTCCACAAAACTCATCATAACTCACTACCAACAGTTTCATAAACAATGTGGTATTTCTTAATTTTTAGACAGATATGTCCTGCCTTAAACGAACAATCATAAGCAATTTTTTACTCTGGTTTCCTCTACATCACGAGCAGAATTGTAAATTTTTATTTTGTTTAAATCTTTTTTATATTTTCACAAACTATCTCACTCATTTATTTAGTGTCAAACTTCTTATTCTCCAAGTATTGTTTTGCACATTTTTTGTAGTTAACCATCTCCTATATTTTCACTAACTATCTATGATATTTTTGCGTCAAACCAAACCTCTACTACATTTTCACGTTTACATTGCGTCAAACCTATTCTATTATTCTACGAACGCAGAATTCAATTTAGTAGATTAATCCTTACTTTATTTACACAATAAAATTTCATATTTGTATTAACAGTAAAATATCTACTATATTTTAACGAAACATCTTTATTTTGTTGCCAATAGTCAACTGCATCTTCACAAACTGTCAAAAAATAGATCTGATATCAAAAACCTTTACCAAACTATCACGAACAATCGTAGGCAAAATATTAGGAATGAATGTCTACTCAAACGCCTCAATTGACAAAGGGCCGACAAGTGAGGACACAGAGAGAGAGAGAGGATACGGTAGGCTGGCGGAGTGAGAAAGATAGTCAGATACAGGGTGTCAGGCGTGGTCCAACTTTCACCCCGCCCTCATATAAATGTCAGCCAAGATCGAGTGGGTGAAAGTTTAATCTGTTGCTGCTCTTTGTCCGACTCGTGTCTGTCCGACCCCCTGTTGATCTGTTGATATCACAGTCTCAGTGTTTACATTACCTTGAATTACCAGTGTCGGGGGTGATCAGACAAGATTATGATCACTGATGATGGGTTTGTTGGGTGGGTAATGAAACAGCTGATCGGAGTAACAAAGTTACACGGATCATCTCACACCATTCTACACTCGTCCTTCACTCATATTTGGGTTAAAATACGTACCTAGGTGGCGTCCCCTTATCAATTGATACTAATAATATTTGGTAATAAATTATTATTGTATTTTATTTTGTTACACTAAATTTTAAAACAGCAATCTTTAACCATAAGTACCCAAATGTGTCAATAGCTAATGCTAATGGTGTGATATTTTTCTAATCAGAGAGCTTGCTGTCTCTAGGTTTGGATGTGTGAAATGAAATTTATAACATGTTTATAAGCTCTGAGGGGTTGTCGATTTTATCATGCGTAAAGTAGATTTGTCGTAATTAGGAATTGAACCCAGCTGTCTTTTAACATTAAATAGAATATTCGAACTAAGCAAACAGCTGGTCCTATTAATTAAACAGGGTGTATGGTAAATGTATTGTACTTTCCCAGCCCACTCATAGATAGGTTAAATAGACAAGGTATTGTGTATTTTTTTGCGACAGATTAAGAACTATTACTTATACACAGTGCGTCAAGAAATATCTCTTCCTCTGCTTAAATTCTGAAGATATTGTTGCCTTTCGAAATCAGATCAATGGTTGGATAAGGGAAGCTACTATAATACAGTACCGATAAAAGTGTTTCTATACCCAAGAAAATTAAAAAACGTAGAATTGGTTTTATGTACAATTATATCCATTCCTACTCTACAGCCTTTTAGCTTTTAGTTAGGTTCTACAAAATTAAACAATTTTGCTATGTTCCCACCGGTTTTAAATTATTCAACGTAGCAGTGAGAGGTTTTCTCAGTTTATTACAGGTTTTGTTTGATCACGTGTGACTACCGTATCTACTAGACTCGTGTTGTTGGTTATCTGCAAATAAAACTGCAGCATCTTGTAGTGCTGTGTCCTCAAGAACTAATTCTCTCTTTTTCTTCATTTTTATTCTTCTTGCTTCTTTCTTTTTCGCACTTTTAACTTATATTAATATGCACAAGTTTGAAATGAAGACAGACATTGGTGGATTACTGATGTAAAAGTATATTTCGTACCTAGGGCCTAAAATGAGGTTTGCCGGTTCGAGATAGTTTTTAAGTTCTCAACTTCGTCAGAGCTGCAAAACCATTTCGGTCCGTGGTACGAATGCTATTTTCACCACACTATACCCTCTCACCACTATTCACAACAATAATGTTGAATGCACACTAATCAACACAACTAAAACTTTAAAGAAGAAAGGTTATATGAACAAATAATTTGAGGTATCAGAATAAATAAAAACAAATAGTTCCTAGGCAGTGGTGAGAAAAAAAAACAAGTCTATGCATGGATACGGATTGAGTACTGTATTTAATATGGATTTATGTTTTAAGAAAGTACCTACCTAAGCGAACAGCTGATTTTCGGCACTAGGGATGTAAAAACCTGCTTGATCCCCAAATGACGATGAAAGCAAGCATAGACAGCGATACGTAGCTTTCGATCTCCAATAAACGTTTGTAAAACGGCCAAAAACATCGTGGTGAGGAGAAAAATCATATTTCATACAATAACCATAGTTTATTGATAGTTGGGTGCAAAAGTTAAACAAGCTTTTGTTGGTACACCTTTAAACACCCTGAAAAAACTTCTAGATCCCAACCACCAATCGATAATTGAAGTATACGATATCCATTGTATCGTTATTTATCAATCAATACTTACCATACTAATGTCTATCGATATATTTCACAAGCATACGATGTTTATCATACTTAATGTCTATCGATTGATGGCACAAGTACAAGATGTTTAATGATGTCACTACTTATTTCTGGATATAACAAATACACGATATTCTTTATATGGTAATTTATCGATTCAAGTATCCGATATTTATTGATCTGACCAATATCACAAGTACACGATATTTACGATATTGCGTGACCTCTGGTCTTTTCACTAACCTCTCTCACGGACTCGTAAACCTAACCATAATACGTTAAGTACCACTCTGAGATAATCAATCAAGAGTGTAGCTTGTAAGAGATAACATTTATTGTACTACTTCATCTCACTTGATTTGGATGTTCATGCGCAAAAGATGTTGTAAATTTTACTTCTTGTCGTGATATAAAAGTACAACAGAAGTGTTGTAAACTGTTGAGATGGTCTACCAACTAGGTAATGACAATAGTCTGTGTCAAGTGACAAATCAATCAGCCGTTTGCTATGATACTGCATTGATTTTAATTAATATTTAACCATTAACTCAATACACTAGTACCCTCTAGTGAGATGGTCCTAAACTTACCATTTTCTTGGCTTCAAATTTTTACATTACATGGGAAGTCTATTCTGTCATTCTGTGTACAGTCAATGGTGGCTACTCAAGCACCAACGTATTTTGCTTTAATTTTCATCTTAATGGTTTAAATTTTCAGTTGACAATACTAGAGTAACGCCATAGCCTAGAAATTTTTATAGATGCGATAAAATACTTTTGAGAAAAACACTTAGTTGAAATATATAAGTGATTTCACCTAGGAGGATATTGTGATGTTCCCAAAGAAGAATTATTGTAGCTGGAAATAGCTTCTGGCACTTGATAGGCGAGGCTTGAATATTATAGACCTTTGACTACATAAATATTACCTCATACAATAATCGGAAGATCGACGTTACGATCGTGAGAAAAGTGAGGAACTTTTTGGTGATCAAAAACTAAACCGTACTCTCTTTTTTTTATTGGGATTTTATTCATTACCCTGTTTAAATAACAGCTGATCAGTAATTAAAATACAGATAACCCACGAACAAAGGATATTCATAAAATAGGTCCTATCTTTGTTATCTTAGAAAATATACAGACCACAAATGTTGCTATCACACAATTTTTCCTCACAAGTTTTACCCAGACAGCACGTTCTGTAGTTCTGCGAACTTTACTTTGATGAAGGTGCGCTGAAGTTCCTGTGAAAGCCTTGTTCACTATCAGCAACCGCTTCTACAGCGTACCAGGAAGCGGCTAAAGTCAGCTGCGATGATTAAACTAGCCGCCACTGCAGAGACTAGCTGCTCATACAAGTGCAATTGCTCATACATAGCCATTGGCAGGTGCTAAAAGCCATTCCTTGACATTTCACTCTGTAAAGCGCACGTCGTCCACACTTCCTAGCTGCAAATGTCACACTCGTATCACTTTTTATAACCAGCTTCACGAATTAGTTATTTTCACCTAGTGTAATTTTTTTACCACGCCGAACCAGGGAATCAACGTTCAATTTCATCGTAAAGTTGTAAATAGTTTAAATGTTTTTACTTAAGCTGCATAGTTCACTTGTGTAAAATGTCGTTTTCTTGCTTGCACACAAAGTTTTTAATCAGGCCAATCTGCATTTACAGCATCTGTTAATCAACTATAGATTCGTGCAATAAAAAATAAAAAAGAATATAACTTCAATAGCTCTCAACTATGAGAAGTAAATTAATTGTAGCGGGTTAAGCATTTGAAAAGCATTTTCAACATTTGAGAAAGTGTTACATTGTTGAATTTAAACTAGGAATACATGAAAACAAGGTTACGTTAAATGTTTTTTATACATTAGAAAAACTGTTTTCGGTTTTTTTTTAGTCTTGTGTCTGTTTACATGCAAAAATACGTGTTTGTTAGGTACAATCTTTCATGTTCAAACCTATATCTGCCCTCAAGGGTTTAGGCAGGCTTCTAAATTTGTATTATATTATCATATTTCAAACAAATAGACACTTCTTTCACTTAAAATCTAAATAGATTACATCTACAGTTTCGCCATTTTACAATACGTCAACTACCCCTTACAACATTTGTCTTGATAGTCTGGAGACAGTGTGGCAAGGTAACGCTTCGGTAAAATGATGTAATTGGCTACTATTTCTGTAATTTTTCACCCTTTCTCCTATTTGTTCGTACAATAGGACTTTAATTTGTGTAGGACTTCAAAGTATGCATATTAATTATACAAAGGCCGCTTCAATTTGAGTCTCGGACGATTTAATTTTGCACGCCAAATTTACCTTCTGAGCATGTAAATTATTAATACTTATTCACACTCGTTATCCCTCAAGAGACGAAACACTAGTCAGGTATTGTCCACCAGAGACAAGGTGCTACTCCCTAGTTTCTTACAGGACGCCGCCTAGGATCGTGTTACGACAGACCAGATGAAATCAGATCATCCATGGACACGTCCTTGGATCCTCTAATCCTGGGATCCTGGAGTCTTATCTGATTTTACTATCAGGTGTTTGTCAAGGATAGAACCTACCTTAGAATATTCTAAAGTAAGGACTAAGATTGGTTTTTTTCAAATTCCTTTTTGTTTTCAAAAGTTAACTGTAAGATAGGACCTTGAGATCGTTATTTTAGCTAAATATAAAATCTTTGATTTAATTTCATTACAGTACGTTACTTTGTAATCTATAGCAAATCAAATCTTAGCACTTGGGATCTCTCATTCTGTGATTGCAATCTGGAGTTTGTCTAATTTAGATTTTTTTCTTTAATGCTTTTTCCACAGATAGAATTTACCTGAAGAAGTTTAGAGGCTACGATTAGATTTGTATATGTGCCGTTTTCACTTGTTCATAAGTTAACTTTGAGAAAGACCTGCAAGGTCCTAGCAAGTCTAGTAAAAAACGTGTTTAATTTATTTACGTTCCAATTCACACCGATTTATTATTAGTTCGATTAGAAATAATTTAATCTTCATTTGAATCCTTTCTATTCAACGCTATTCATAATATATAGTTATTCTATTTTTGTTTTCTACTAGAAAAATTGGTGAGTTTATATATTTCGAAGGAATATAAAATATTTGCGGCATCTCTATAGAAAATATAACAATGGAAGACAATTAAGTTAACTTCCCAAAATTTATACGCAACGATGCGAAAACGAAAGAAAAATATTAAAGTAATCCTCACAAAGAGTCCTCCTCACTTGCAATAGTAACCCGATAAAACGTACGTGATAGTAAGTAAGCAACTAAAACTAAGAAATATAGAACATCTACTGTCACTAAAATCAAAATTGTATAATCAGGGCTGTACACTGATTAGTAATATTTAAGCTCATTAAAAAAGTATAACAGTTGTTAACTTAACAACCTACAATGAACTCAAAATACCAATGATTTCCTGAAGAAAAGAAAAGAAAAAACAACTTTAATGCGAAACGTTTGAAGAAAATTAGTGTTCAATACTTTAACGATTCTAAATTTCAACATGACAACAATTTTGCAAAAACGTTAGAAAATACATTTTATTAGGAAAAGAATCTAACATTTTAACCCACAAAAAGCCTTATTGCTGAAAATTACTAAATCGTGAAATTCTCTGGCTTGAAAAAAATGATAGAGAAACTAGTGTGAAAGACAGTCCAACTGTCTTTTGATTGGTGGTACGTGAAGGAAAGTGATCTCGTCAACTACTCTGTCATTTGACAACTAAATTGGGTTGAAAAATAAAAGATATCGATGAAATGTAAGTTTAACAAAGACTTTTACCGATAATATTACTTATATATGAATATGACTTTTAAATAGTAATTAAATAGTATTAAATCCAAAGAGGTTAGTTACCGATACATATGTTTTTAATTTTGATTCGTCCGTTCATCGTAGGGTACCGAAACAAAAACGAGTGTTAAAATGTTGTTAGTTTATCCATAGGGATGACGAACCTAAAACTAACAGTTAGTTTATCCATAGGAATGACGAACCTAAAACTAACATTCTCACCACATTTTTTTCATTGCTTTGTTCTATGTACATTGTACATCATCCATATATGAATCCCAAAGTACCCATGAACTTTTGAGAAAACTAAAAGTCACACCCCCATAAAACATTACATCATATACCCTTGTTCGTCATGACGAGAAACCTTGCGAAAAACTGTCCATTATTTCATAAAATGCCCTCAATGGACTCAAAAATCACAAGAACGCATTATGTTTTCAAGTTTTCAATATCTGAGACTATTGGTAAAGATAGTTTCATCATGTAAATAATAAAATAAAATAATAAATCGAAGAAATTACCCAGTTTTGTTGAAATGTTGATTATGTCACAGCCACGGAATTGAGATAATGACTGCACATTAAACGATCCGGAACATGTTTATAGTTACAGTTTTGTCATTAGTTACTGTTAACTCTCTCCTTGGCCAATTACACATAGATATACTGTAACTACCATTGTAACTATCTTAGATGTATTGTAACTACAATTGCAATTATATTGAAGCACGTTGATACAATTTGTAGCAATTTTACTGCGGATAGCCTAATTAATATTTTTAAGTAACAGTGAATTCGTCACGCCACTTCCAATACCTTATATCACGTTTTTCACACAAAATGACCATTGACTGTTGTAAGGGTTGCACGTTAAGAGTAGCAGAAAACATTAGAAAAAACCTTAATGGAAACTTTAGCACAGATAAGTAAGATATAGTGAAGTAACAATAGTAGATATATGTGATATATCTTACTTCTCTGTGACTTCTCTAAGGTTCATTCTCTTAAGTACAGTTAAGCAATGCATTTCAAATATAGGTTTTGGGATATGTATTCTATATGTACAATTGCTTTCATTAGATTTAATATATTCAATTAATCCTGGAACTAGCTTAAACCACTTTAAATACTTAAATCTAATAAGAGATTCCTACTGCTTCAAGGTATCGAATTTTTCATTGGTTACGGTTGGAATATAATGTTGTCATTTTTATCCACCGTGGAAACGTATTTAAATGTTTATTGCAATACTGTTTATATGAAATTTGGATAAAGAGCTCAGAGGACGTGTTAAAAGAAACTAGATGCGTGCAAGATCATTGTCTGTGTTGGGTATACTGTATTATTGGGTATACACCACCAAGAAGTATACCCGATGTTAAACACAAGGCAGTTTTAGTACATAACTCTGTTTAACTATTGAGCAACCGCCATAGGGTGCAGCTACAAAAAACATACCTACACTTCTTCATAATCCGAACGTTTAGGTGCTTAAAGGTAATTTAGAATTCGCACAATAAGCTTTAATGTCGTTGAAAAGCATTGGTCAAAGATATTTTGTTCGTATTTTGAGCCAACGATACAGATACTGTAGGCTACTTCGTTTTTAAATTTAGTTTCGCCACAGTTGAATGTTAGCACGCGTGTTGTATGGAAGCCCCACAAAGTGAAGGGGGACTTAACCCCCCCCCCCTTTATCTCCTAAACCCCCTAATGTGGATGGGATTATACACTACCATCAGTGGTGTTAGCTTCTTCAATACGTTGTATTTTTGTCATATTCTAGTTCAAAACAAAATAGCATTTAATCGTTTTGAAAAACCATATAATCGATCAGGGTCCGATTCATAATATTTTCTTCTTTTATTCGAGGTAAAGTAAAATTTGATCGTACAGCTACAAATTTACTAAATAGGCCAACAACCATTGACTATTAATATACATAATACAATATAACGTAATGGCTAAATAGTGGAAAACTGCTTAATTTCCTGGACTGAGTTAACCAATCAATTGTTTCTCTGACTAAATGACCAAGTGGATGAGAGGATTGACCAGCAGGATTATAGGATCCATGGGACTGTCGATAGTTACTATACTGTACTATATAATTGCTTAACAGTAGGTAATAAAGATTTTTTAGACACATCAATGTATTTAAA
This sequence comes from Macrosteles quadrilineatus, assembly GCF_028750875.1. Classification (NCBI taxonomy): domain Eukaryota; kingdom Metazoa; phylum Arthropoda; class Insecta; order Hemiptera; family Cicadellidae; genus Macrosteles; species Macrosteles quadrilineatus. The sequence continues at coordinate 68,082,684 of NW_026542598.1, read as the reverse complement.
CCATGAAGCAAGATTTATTACTTTTGTAAAACTCACTTTTTATTTATTTATTTATTGCATACACGGCAAACGCCATTTTACAGGAGAGTTGAGTTGAGATTGATAGTTAGTGCGATCAATAATTAAATATTTTAACAAGTATGAAATACTAATAATACTACTTTACGAAATTGTATAGACATTTCAATTACAGCATTGACTTCTGGATACTCTAGTCAAAGATTATAGCTATTGGTACTCTTAACATCTATATTGAATACTGTACTTCCCATACACTGGACAGCAAACTCATTATAAATTTGACAACATGACACCTACTAATATATGTTGCCATTGCCTCAAAAGAGATAGGCCTAACCAAGTGGGCATCGCAAAGAAGTTTATCCGGTTGTGAAACAAATTAAAACATAAGGATTTTACAAATAGATGGAAAGTCTTGTAACGATCATATAAGGTGTTCACAGTAGATATCCGTTACGTCGAGGTTTAAATGTAGGAATCCCAACATCAACATCCCAACGTGGTATATCTTCTCACCAAACATCCAACATCCAACATCCAGCCTCCAACACGTGAACAGCCAGGGCCGGAAGTACCTGGTTGATTCACCAACCACTTTCTCCCATGTCCACACTTGAGACCGGTTCTGTTGGAAGTTGGCGAGGCTGGACAATATGGAGTCTATCCTGGAATATACGAGGTCTGCCTGGAGAAAGGCTCTCACGAATCAATAACTCATTGTGGAATAAGTTAAGTCTGTCGTCGTGTCAGTAGATACAGCGGGCAGAACTGGGTGTAGAAAGTGACCCTGATTTTATACTGTTTATTTATGAGAATGAAGTCACAATGTCGTGGTGGACAAGATTTAATGCCGCCAAACTTGAAAACAATTGTCTGATAGATCTTAAAATCTATGGAAAATTGTATTTAAATATCTTATGGGGAGGAAATGCATATGAGGAAATCTTGTTTGGTAGGAATACATCAAATATAGACGGAGTAAGCTCCCACCCCCTTCAGGTCACCTATATTTTAATTCAGTAGATTGGTTGTAGATTAAGATGATCCCAAACCTCGAAACAAAGCATTATCACGTTTCTAAAAAACGAAAGGAGGTTTTATGATTAGAACTCAAACTTTGGACTGAAGTTCTGCACTCAAATCAATCTCCCTTGAGAGAAAAACATGTATATTTTTATGCTATAATATTGTGTAGATATATGACACTTAAGAATTACGTTTTTTTTTTTAACTGAACAATGGTGTTTCCTGAATACAATATCCAATGTTTTAAACTAGTAATTAGAAGAAACATCACTATACTATGTCATATACTGCATGTTTATCTGATAAAAATATGTACCGGTACGCTAAAATGAATACAATTACAATTACTTATAAAAAGATATATTCATGTGTTTTCCGTAGTTTTTAATATTTTGTAAACTCTTTCAAACCTAAATAATGTACTGTACATGTTTAGCTTGTTACTCGATTCATTTCCTATTGTTATCCAATTTAACAAGTTTTCGTTCATCTTTTACATTTGTTACTATTACCATTACAATATAAATAGAAAATTTGCAACACTTTTCCCGGATATGACAAATAATACAAGGTGAGTCTCAGTTATTGTCTTGGGTCGACTTTCATCTGGCAAAAAACTTTATAGTCTTGTGGACTCTGTAATTTTATGGTTTCAAATAACTGTAAGCAGTTGAAGTGAAGAATTATAGGATCGTGTGACTGACACCAAACCTCATAAAATAAACAATCACGGGAGTCCATTTGAGAGACAATCGGAAACCCGAGTGACCATCCGAGGCAGTAAACCGAAGTTGTGAAGCAAATGGCAGCTTTCTCCAGGAGTCAGTTGAGTGGAAGTTATTGTGTAGATGTTAAAATGTGATGTATGTTTATTCCGCTTCGCGTCCACCTTTCGAACTTAACTATAGTAATGTAATTACGTATAGATATTTTTGGGGAAGTGAGCCGGGGGATTTGTGGGGTCTGATGGTAGAACGCGGGATTTTTATCCCTGAGGTCTCGGGTTTGAGTCCCGCCAAATCACCAATGGATTTTATCCAAGACATAATGGTGCAACCCCTAGGTCTAACCTGAATTAATGTGAAAAACTATCCCGGGCTCGTGCCAAGCGTCTTAGGACCAAAAATGTATAGTTATTTAATTATGATTAATTACTGGCATTATCATGTTAATGTTACTCGGATCTATCGTAATCGTAGAAACATTGCCAGATTCTTAGCAAAGTAATTAATTATATTTTGAGATTCTTTGGGTAATAGGTCCAAGTTTTAAATCCTATTGATTTGTATTGCCTATTACAGAAATTAAGTAACGTTGAAAAACTGTTGATTAGGAATATAGTAGTATGTTTCATCTCTATGGCCTTAAAAGACATTTTTTACAATAAGGTTTAAACTAAAAATGCACCCTTTTGTAAGTAGAATTAACTATATTTCCGTCACTCCTCACTATCTTTAAGGTTGCTTATTATAAAAAATCGTATACTGTTCATTATTATAATCAAGATTACCGAATTGCTTAAGTTAAACAACTGTTAAACAGATTTGAAGCATCAGAACACTGCTAATGTTGAACACTGACTTTTTTAAATCTTTAGCCTATAGTAGAAATGTCAGTACATAGTATTCTAATGAATTATTTAAAGTTAAACAATAATAAATATGAGTACATTTCAATACACGTACTTTTTTTTCTTTATCAGTTTAACTTGTTTACTTCAGAAAATTAGCGAATGAATTGATCAGAACTGAGACATACTGCGTTTGTCCTCGGTTATAGCAAATTCATTTCTACTATTTAAAAAAAAATATTTTTGAGCTCCTCAAAGCATTAAAAAAAATCCGTTTTCGCCGAACTGTGACGATTGATCGAGTATTTGTTCAAGTTCAAGCCGTTACTCATGACAAACGTTATTTTTATCTTAATGAATGTTCGTTCTTATCTCATAGGCTGAGATGAGGCCTTCTCTTGTCTTATCGTGGACCAATGTACAAGTGTCCTAATTTGTAACTTTTGACAGTTCATGAATTAGGGGAATCCAAATAAAAAAACAGCTCAAATATTTTGCCTTTCACTTTTTTTTGTAGCAAACTAATATTGTTTTCGTTATATTTGGACGTTTTAATTATTTCGAGCATGTTATTGAATTTGACAATGTAATTGTTACATGTGAAGAAAAATCTTCAACTTCATATAAAGTTCTTGGCAATGAGTCTTTCTATAGAAACGTAGCATAAATTTATATACTGAATTATTTTGATATACATTTTAATAATTGACATTGTATTTTCGATTTTATGTTAATAAATAAACCCTAGACTCTAGTTATTTACATACATCATGAGCATTATATTTCGAATAATCACAATCTGTAGCCAAAAGCTGCTTTTTACAGCTCTGATTTTATTTCATACAGCCAGTTAGTACATGCACTACTAATAAATAAGGCAGTTTTAGTGCTACTTTAGTAGTAGTGTATAATCGTCTATTGATAACCGTTTACATTTTAAAATAAAAACTTTTAAATAAAAAACATATGATTTGTTATACACAAAGGGTGTCCAAAAGGTTCTAGGATAGCATTGCCACTCTTGATGTTTGTATTATTGTATCCGGACTTTCTTTGATCCGGAAACCTGTGTTAAAGTCCGGAATGATAATTATTTACTGTTATGGTCAACAAAGTTTTCTCAATATCAGTTAAAATAGTTTGTACGACGAAAGCACTTCTATGTTTAGCAGGTTGATTTAAAACTCAAATACTTGTAAAGAAAGTTTGATTTTGTCCTATAGGCCTAGTTCTGATAGTGTATAGAATTTGTTATTTCATTCCAGTTTCAAAGTTGTCGTCAGTTTTCAAATTTAAAGGGACACAGTTGAATGTACTTACGAACAGAGGACGCTCATAACTGAAGGTACGAACGGTACTGAAAAAGAACAACTTATTGCAAACCATAGCATCTTCTACGCCACATAAACCACATAACGGATATAAAGTGTATAATATAGCACAATATACCACTGTGAATGGCTCATTCAACTGAACTTTTCAAGCTCTAACTGTTCTGTTCAAGTTCTTTTTTGCAAAAGAAATGGCTATTACTGGACAATGGATGAATCTACTCCAATAACCAAAAAGCAATGCCTATGACAATAAAGTATAATTAATGACGTTTTAATTGTAATGTTTCATTCCCAGACGTGGTTTGCCGTCGGCGGGTACACGTGTAGCAGAGGTCCTGAAACTGAAAGTGAAAGTAACTTTCCCTTCCGGGCTGCCCCCCCCTCAACCCCCCTGTACAACCCACAGCAGACACAATAAACTACCAAAAGCAGCTTTAAAAGCATCTCTTTATTATATGAACTACTTTTCTGTGTTTGAATGTTAACGGTATAACTTTCATAAATAATGTGGAACAGCTATATAGTATACTTTCTAAACAAGAGTGTACTGTAAGTGCATTGGAGATCAATAGTGGTTTTACAAACTAGTAGGCTACTTTAAATTTTATAATTTTTTGCTCATAATAAAAATCTGGAGAAAACAGCTTTACTGAAAATTTTCCTTTTTAGTGTATATAGATAACATATTTTTAAAGTGAAATAGCATTTTAATAATCATTTTTTGGATAATTTGTTTAAGTTCATACAAAATTTACAAAAACACTATAATTTACTAGATTAAAATCACTTAGTGGGCAAAGTCTTCTAAATTTCCATAGTTGTTTTTTAAACTATTTTGAAAAGATGTATATTGTAAGGTCTTGTGCTAGGTTGTATTTTCTTATAGAACAGTAACAATAGTATTTTAATTAGTAATTTATGTTCTCAAGTTTATTTTCCAGTGGGTGAAAATAAAATTTAACAACGTATCTGAAATAGTATATTTCATACCTAGGGCCGAAAATGAGGTTTTGCCGGATCGAGATAGTTTTTAAGTTCGAGACGAAGTCGAGGACTTGAAACGATCGAGAGCTGTAAAACCATTTCGGTCCGTGGTACGAACGCTATTTTTCACCACACTATACCCTATTACCACCATTCACCACGATAATAATGCACATGATAGTCCACAGAACTACAACTGTAAGGTTATGTGAAGATTTAAACTCAAGAAATTTTCTGTTCTTCCAACAAAACTGATTAACTGTTTGGATTGGTTTATAACCTCCTGAATATTACAAACATTAATATTTTTGCTCTCAAGAAGCTGGCGAGTTTCATAGCTGTTTTTTGTTTTTATAATTAATTTGTTCAATGTAATTCTTGTGGTGAAAACCCGACCTTTGAAAAGGTCTCACGCCTTTAAGGGTAATAACCTTTATAACCTTAATGCAAAACTACGAATTTGGCCGAATCTTTTGACCCCTTAAACGTTGAAATTGGTCCACAAATAAGGGAGGAGTAGTGTTCACAAAAAACAGCCCTCACGTATTAATACAGTATATGAGATAGTTGCTAGGCAGCAGTGACAATGAAACAATTCTATTACAATGCTATGGATACTGATTGTCTATTTAATATGCATTCATGTTTTAAGAAAGTAAGCGGGCAGCTGATTTTGCAGCCCAGGGAAGTAAACCCCTGCTCGGTCCCCAAATGACGATGACAGCTGGCATGGCCAGCAAAACGTAACTTTCAGCCACCAATTGAAGTAATGTAAAAAAGCTAAAAGCATCGTAGTGTGGTGAAAAATTACTATTTTGTGTATTGAAGTTACTCAATGTCGTAGTTAAACATTGTAGATTTCATCGCTACAATCTTTTCCATAACTCTGGTTGAACAATGAGCTAGGTAAAAAAGATGTCTTTTGCTAAGGTAACTACAAGAACTCCCTAATCAAGTATTTTTAGATGGTCGTCGTATGATGGACGCTGTATCTTACTAATACAAATATAAGAGGTAGCACTGAGGACACACACGAAGGTTGCCCTGAGGTCGCAGTGTCTAGTGTCTAGGTAAGGAGGTAACCGAGTGCACCAGATGCAGTCTAGTGCAGAATGCAGGCCGCTGCAACATATTCAATACATGCGTATATAGGAGAAAGACACGTATTGCACGGAGGTTGCCTAGAGGCCACACACGAAGGTTGCCCTGAGGTCACAGTGTCTAGTGTCTGGGTAAGGAGGTAACCGAGTGCACCAGATGCAGTCTAGTGCAGAATGCAGGCCGCTGCAACATATACAATACATGCATATATAGGAGAAAGACACGTATTGCACGGAGGTTGCCTAGAGGCCACACTCGGAGGTTGCCCTGAGGTCACAGTGTCTAGTGTCTGGGTAAGGAGGTAACCGAGTGCACCAGATGCAGTCTAGTGCAGAATGCAGGCCGCTGCAACATATACAATACATGCATATATAGGAGAAAGACACGTATTGCACTGGTGTTGCCTAGAGGCCACACACGAAGGTTGCCCTGAGGTCGCAGTGTCTAGTGTCTAGGTAAGGAGGTAACCGAGTGCACCAGATTCAGTCTAGTGCAGAATGCAGGCCGCTGCAACATATTCAATACATGCATATATAGGAGAAAGACACGTATTGCACGGAGGTTGCCTAGAGGCCACACACGAAGGTTGCCCTGAGGTCGCATTGTCTAGTGTCTAGGTAAGGAGGTAACCGAGTGCACCAGATGCAGTCTAGTGCAGAATGCAGGCCGCTGCAACATTCAATACATGCGTATATAGGAGAAAGACACGTATTGCACGGAGGTTGCCTAGAGGCCACACACGGAGGTTGCCCTGAGGTCGCAGTGTCTAGTGTCTAGGTAAGGAGGTAACCGAATGCACCAGATGCAGTCTAGTGCAGAATGCTGCTGCAATATATTCAATACATGTGTGTGTATATAGGAGAAAGACACGTATTGCACTGAGGCCACACACGAAGGTTGCCTTGAGGTCGCAGTGTCTAGTGTCTAGGTAAGGAGGTAACCGAGTGCACCAGATTCAGTCTAGTGCAGAATGCTGCTGCAATATATTCAATACATGTGTATATAGGAGAAAGACACGTATTGCACTGAGGCCACACACGAAGGTTGCCCTGAGGTCGCAGTGTCTAGTGTCTAGGTAAGGGAGGTAACCGAGTGCACCAGATGCAGTCTAGTGCAGAATGCAGGCCGCTGCAACATATTCAATACATGCATATATAGGAGAAAGACACGTATTGCACTGAGGCCACACACGAAGGTTGCCCTGAGGTCGCAGTGTCTAGTGTCTAGGTAAGGAGGTAACCGAGTGCACCAGGTGCAGTCTAGTGCAGAATGCTGCTGCAATATATTCAATACATGCGTATATAGGAGAAAGACACGTATTGCACTGAGGCCACACACGGAGGTTGCCCTGAGGTCGCAGTGTCTAGTGTCTAGGTAAGGAGGTAACCGAGTGCACCAGATGCAGTCTAGTGCAGAATGCCGCTGCAACATATTCAATACATACATATATTGGAGAAAGACACGTATTGCACGGAGGTTGCCTAGAGGCCACACACTGAGGTTGCCCTGAGGTCGCAGTGTCTAGTGTCTAGGTAAGGAGGTAACCGAGTGCACCAGATGCAGTCTAGTGCAGAATGCAGGCCGCTGCATCATTGCATCATACACTTTCACTGTCGGAAGAGACGAAAGTAGGCTGGTGGCTGTTGCGTCACTACCTAGCTACTGTTAGCTGGTGGCTGGTACAGTAGTTGGAAAATATTTTGTTAGTAGTTGTAATGTTTCAAGGATTATTATAAGTAATTTAAAGTATGTTTGGTGAAAATGACTTTGACACATTTTTTGGCGTATGTTTAGCATGAATATGTATGATAAGTAAAATTCAGTTTTCAAAAATATTCATCCGTTCAAACAATCAGCTACTCACGAAAAATACGCAGAAAAATAAATTACCTACGTAATAGTGAGTCATGACATACTTTTAAGGTTAGTTCTGACCGATTCATGTGAAGGACATTTTTGTTGGGTTTATTTTTAATTTCTTCCCGTTCTTGTATGAATCTATATTATTTGAACGTAATTTTAAAATTTATCTACACCATTTTTTCGTCTGTATGATAACCAGAGAGTAAAGCACAATTCGCAACATCTTTATATTATAGACACATTTAGTCGATTTAAGCGAGCTCAAACGTCATCAACATGATGCACATCTAAACAGGGTTTTATATTTTAAACCAGGTTGAAAAGTCTATTTGCTACTAGTTTTATATTTTACCACAAGTCATAAAGTCTACTTACACAAAGTCAACATCTTTTATTGGTTTCGCAGCTCCACGGTTACTAATGTTATGTTGTTGACACAAAAGATTTTTACAAACTGATTATTTTTCGTGTTATCTACCTTTGCGCGTTTTAGGGTGGACAATCGAGAATAGCATTATTGTTACTTTCGGCAATACATAATCCAATTATGCAATGTCTACCACGATGCGCTCCGGACATTCAAACCACAGTTGCAGCTATCCTAGTCATTATCCTGTATTATCAATTCCTCTAGCCCAGTTTCCTAGTCAGGACTGCCTATAGAGCGGACCGTCAGTTCCGTACCTCTCCTTTCTCCCCCTCTCTCTCCTGAAATCGAAAGTTGGAGAGCAGAAAAAGCAGCGAACCAAAACCTCTTCCTACTTCCTCCATGTTGCAATCTAGATCACGGTAGGATATCATGGTTATGATGCATGCAAGTCATTGCATTATTGCCAGCACCAGGTGGCTACTTGGCATGACATGTGCTACTGCTTTCTTCCAGGACACATTATGGTTTATTGGTAGTTGTATGGCTGCAACAGTGAGTTGACAATATGACCTCTAGATGTAATTGCCTTGGTGCAATTTTACATTGTGCATCCAAATATTACTTGTAAATTTAACATGTTAAAGTTCATCCTGATTCTTTATACGCATCAATAAAATGTTTGGTACATTCCTAAAACGTCTTCCTTGCGAAAACTATTTTACCCTATCTAGTGCCAAGTGTAATGAATTGTCTATGTTGGTTTTTATTAAGAATTAGCTCAGCTCTCTTACAGGATAAAATATTTGGCATATCACTAAGTATAGTTGTTGCCTAGAAGAATACCATGTGAAGAGATTTCTGAGATGTGAAAATTAACAAACAAGACCTTTTTCTGGTAAGGGTTCAAATATATCACTCGGCATATACCTGAAAGATTTCTCTGTGATGGATTCGTTAGCGAATGTTGATAATTAAGTCCTTAACAGGATAAAAGCCATCCTCTATGATGATCACAGTCCTGTGTGATCTCTGATCCTATGTCCTTTGTGAATCTTCTGTACTGTGTTAAGGTGTTTGGCCACGGTAAAGGTACCGGTTGAGTTTTGTCAAGGATGTCTTCAGCTATGTTGATGTGGATCCCAACTCACGTGTATATCGCTGTAGACATTATACATCACCAGTGTCTAGTGTCTACTAGAGCCTGTAGATCTCATGGTCACAGGGCTGATTGCCAGGTAACGGCTGACTGGTCCAACTCTGGCGAACCTTCGGATCAAGGTTCTCTGCTCATCTTTGACATTACTGTTAGGCCTACTGCGGGTTTTGCTGATTTATTTATTGTATCCATACGTAATCTCTTCTATTTTAACGGGTTGAGAAAAGAAGGCCCTAAATCACTCGTTCGCTTATTCATATAGTGATGCTAACTTAGGTCTGTATTTTAAGTCACTTGTTAAGTGATGCTCACTCAGTGAGTATTTTAAGCTAGCTATGAATGCAGAGTGTGTAGAATATGAGATTACTAGCTAGGTGAGAATTGATTATAAGCTTTAGTTTCCGACGAAGATCAGCTGTTTCTATATCCAGGGCCATTATTAACAGTCCAATGAGCAAGGACAGCTAGCTAGAGAAAAAACTAGCGATTTTCTTGAGGTTGAATCTGCAGTCTACTGTATTGGTAGTTTCAGACGAGAATATAACCATTCACTATTCAACTATTTTGTTAAGTATGGTCTCAATTTGAAAATTTTACCTTAAAGCAACTGACTTTGTAAAAGTTTTTCATACATAAAAGGGCAAACTGTTAGACGAAATCTGAAACTTATCCTACTTAACCCGTAACGATCAAATGCAGCTGATATAAATTTCGAGACATCTGCCCAAAAACCACGAACCATCCTTCCTATTTGCTAACTCGTAGCCAAAAAATATCACATAGGGTGCTATACTATAACATGTACAAAACACCACTGTGCCAGTTTCAAAGCAAACCACGCTGACAGCCATTTTCTCATTTGCTGCAAGTACAAGGCTAGGCTTCATTCATTCCCTGCTGCCTGTTATCAATTGTTATCAGTCCCTTACGCAAACCAACCTTGGTAGCTGCTCATTGATCGTTGCGCCGCATTCGCTCGACTAATCAAACCTGAAAAGATCACAGATCTAAACCTTGTTAAGTGAATCACTGAGTAACTAAAGTGGCGAAACGATCAAGGTAAAATCGCAATTATGTTGCGCCATGGTAATTGTGTTATGAAAAGATTTCCATATTTAGTTCGTGAAACATAATAACAACATTTTTTGTCATGCTGCAACATAATTTAAGATAGAAAACGAAAATTACTTGTAGATGTAAAGATAAATTGTAAAGATAACCCCAAAAAAACAATCAGCTGTTTAGTAAGTGATTCAATAATTTCGTCTATTCATATTGTGTATGTGTGCATTATACCACCAATATGTCGAACTATTGACAAGAATGCCACAATAAGCTAGAACCATTAGAACCCATTAAATCAATATATACATCTTACTAATATTATAAATCTGAAAGTTTGTGAGTTTGTGTGTATGTTTGTGTGTATGTTTGTGTGTGTGTTTGTGTGTGTGTTTGTTGCTCAATCACGCATAAACTACTGGACGGATTGGGCTGAAATTTGGCATGATGATAGCTCACATTCCCGATTAACATTAAAGCATATTCTTATCTCAAAAACCCTTTCGGGCTCCGCCCCAGTGGCTCTGTAGTTCCCCATGTTAATCTTATGATTTTTCATATTTAAAAGGAATTAATGAAACTTAACAGCTGTTTCAATTATACAAGTTGGTTCTGTTCTATGATATTCAATAGCATAAAAGTTACAAGGATTACCAACAGGGTGCAGCACTATTATTATTTTTTTTTATTTATGACAACAGCTAATTTCCAACCAAAAGGTGAGTGAGCGTAGCGAACGAACTTCAACCTGTAGGCGAGTTAGCGTAGCGAACGAGCTAACCTGAAGGCAAGTGAGCGCAGCGAACGAGCTCCAACCTAAAGGTGAGTGAGCGTAGCGAACGAACTTCAACCAGGACGTGAATGAGTCATGCGAATACTTATGAAGTTAAACGGGGCGAAGCCCGCGGGTACAGCTAGTAATTTTTATATAATGCGATTGCTTACGAACGAAAAATTTACCTCAGCTGAATTTACTTCAGCTGACCAGCTCGCAGCTGTCTTAGCTATGGACATGGACAAAAAATGTTTCTACTCCCTAGGGAGTAAAATAGCTACTTTTAGACCCGCAACACGAGTATGAAAAACGGCAGTTTTTGCTGCAATATGACGAAAAAATATTAAAATATAAACACAAATGTATTATATATTTTGAACTTTTTAAACACGCCAAATTGATTATGGAACAATAATGAAATTAGGATTTATTCTACAAAATAAAACTTCATCATCCTATAAAATGTAACCGCAGAACAAAGTTGCTACAACATCAATTATTTGAAGCTTACGTTTTTGTAAATTGGAATAAAACAAATTATACAGAACAGAAAAATAGATTGAGTCGAGTCTATTTTTACACGCAAAACTACAATAACTATAAAAACTTCGTGGATTGAGTCGAGTCTATTTTTACACGCAAAACTACAATAACTATAAAAACTTCGTGGATTGAGTCGAGTCTATTTTTACACGCAAAACTACAATAACTATGAAAACTTCGTGGATTGAGTCGAGTCTATTTTTACACGCAAAACTACAATAACTATAAAAACTTCGTGGATTGAGTCGAGTCTATTTTTACACGCAAAACTACAATAACTATAAAAACTTCGTGGATTGAGTCGAGTCTATTTTTACACGCAAAACTACAATAACTATAAAAACTTCGTGGATTGAGTCGAGTCTATTTTTACACGCAAAACTACAATAACTATGAAAACTTTGTGGGTCGCGATCTGTCACTTTTAAATAAAATACGATGAATTCACAATACTTTTTGACTTCAGGTATATACTATAAATTTACGTGATTGGATCAGAAATCCTATGCTAAGTAGAGAGCATTCCTTGGTAAAGAAAAACTTCAATCACTTATTCAATTATCGAAAAAGTTGGAGAAACGGGAAAGAATGTCACCAAACAAAACAATTTAAAAATAAATATGTTCGTGGTTACAGTTTTGGCGGGTTTTAACCTAACTCGTAATGATTTGTGAGGTGAGCTCTAACAACGTAAACATGATTACCGGTATCGTGAAAGGTTTATGAAACATAATATTTTTATAGCAAAATAATATACCTTTCCTACTGTTTAAACAATGGCACAAAACATTCCATTCACTAAACTCACGCCTTCAGTTTAACTCAAAGTATAAATTATTCATAATTCCATTGAAATTTATCGTGTTCGTCTGGATACTGCATTATTCAAGGTGAATTCATAAATTTTATGAATACATGGGTCTGAAAACATTCCGGGTCATAAAACTTTAATACACTTATATCATTCTGTTGAAGTAAACAAAGTTTTGAAACTGAATTGCCCTGATACATTAGCTAATTGTTGACAACTTATAAAATTGTACGACTGTTTTAAACTTATCGTCTTATGGATCAGCTATACAGAATACAAACTATGTTATATTCGATATCAGCCCACCAAGCCTAATTGGAATCTCTTCAAAATTACTTCAATTACTTCAAAGTACTTCCAATTTTACCGCAGTATGTGAAACCTACGTTCAGTGACCAAAGTTAAATGATATTGTATAGACGCTTTCCTCTTCCCGTTTTTTTCAGTGTATTTCAAATATACTGATTCCTAGGATGAACTTCGCCATGCGTCTTTTAAAACAATTTGGCTTGTATGGAAGAAAAATCAAATTTAAGATGCAAAAAAATATTTCATCACAGACTTGACTTAAGTTAAAAGATCTCTTTTTTGCTGACATCTTAAAGTCTACACATTTTATTGGGTGTACAGCCAAATAAGTTTTGGTGTAGACATTATTGTATGAACATTTTATATCACAATACCTGCTTATTTATAATCCAGTGTTTATTTGTTATTGTTTGTAAAAAATAAATAAAGTTAGTTGGTTTTGAGTTACGACAGTCTTAAAAAACAGAGCATTATTTAATTTCTCAGTAATATAGCCTAGTACAAATCATATTCACTACAACTTTTTCCGCTGTTTGGCGTAGGTATCAAGTAGAGAAATTTGATCACAAGTGCTTAGAGCTCAAAGTGCTTGGAAGTAACGAGTAGAGTGTAGAAAGCAAAAATATTACAGTACTTCCTATTCTAACAATCGCTGTTGAGAAACCAGTACCAAAACGTCCCTCCAGTTTCGCTGGTTGACAACCATGGTCCCAAGTCCCAAGTCCATTATCAGTTTCCTGCATTTGTCTGACGTTCCCGTCGAGGAAGGTCGCTGTAGCCACAGTCACAGTCAAGGTCCAAGGTCCGAGGCGGCGAACCGAGGACCGAGGCTAGACTTGCCTTGATCCACCAACCAAACTGCCCCAGATCCATCGTCCTCGTCCATCAATTACAAATTTTGTTTGAAGATGGTCCGTGACCAATCGTAGTGATTAGCTACTTCTGTGGGTTGGTTTGACAACTGTTTTACTAGTATATCCAAGCACAACAGTCTACATTTTTACAATCATAATGGCCAATGGGGAAGTCGGAGGATTTGTGAGATGATTGTAGCTTTGTTACAGTCTAAGACCATTACCATTTGTTCCTAAGCCCAGTTGTTCCAGTATCGAAACGGCGAGCGAATACTAAACGAGTGAGCACTATACTCAATCTTTCCCCTAAAGGTTACTGATCTCTTTCTAAAATATTTGGCTGTTTCAGTCAGATGTTGTGTATAGTTTTAACAACTATTTTGCTTGTTTCAGGAAAATCTTGTGGAAAAGAAAGCCCAGACAAGAAAGATGACAGTGAGCTGTGGAGCAATGTGGAGGCACAAGCGGCCTTCCTCGGACCCAACCTGTGGGAGAAGACACTCTCATACGACTCAGATCTTAAAGTAAGTATCCTACTTTAAGCAAGAACAGTTTCATAAGACTTACATCTTAAGATCATGAACCACAGCAAATTGTCCAAAAGACCAAGTAATACTCACAGAGAAGTAGGATATAGAGGAATCATTCAATGGTACACTTAAGTGGTGTCTAGCGCTGGTGTCTAGGGCAAAACATCCTTCCAACCCCCTCGCCATCATGTACTACAATGCTCACGGTTGAGGAAGTCCCTGTGCCATAGGAATTTCCGCACAATGCTCACCGTTTGGGCTCTTCCTCATTCGTCACAAGTATATTTTCGCCCCAACTTACCAGAGCTGAAAGCGCTTGGTTGTTCCATAAGCTTGTATCCTACGTATCATTCTTCTCTGTTGTAATCTCTGTTCATTGCATTTGATAGTAGCATTGACTATTGGATACTGAAGCAGACATCCTGTCTAGATATGGACCAACTGTCGCCAAATTATTTCTAGAAAAAGAACGTAGTTGAGTGAGATAGTCACTACTGTAGAGTCAATTTTTTTTTATCATTTTTATTGTTGCTGACATATGTAGTAGTTGATGGGTCACAACAGTTGCTATAGCTCACAATAAGTCGGTCCATCATGTGTATGGACAAAATTGCCGCTATCATCATAGTGTTTAAGCTGAAAAGTATATTCCTTTACATTGGCTACTGCTCTGCTTCTAGGAGACATAAATATTCACAAATTATAGACTAAATCAAATCAAAATATTTGAATAAATTCTTTTGTAGACAAAGTAGGCCCTACCTAGTTGATTTTTTTATCAAGAATGTCCTTGTATGAGGCCTTGGCGACATTTTATTATTGTTACGAATTAAAGTAAGACTTGCACTTAATAAGGCCAACAACACTTTTTTGCTGCATCCTAGAGGACATAATTAATTGATTGGAATTCTTAAAGACATCCAGAAATTCTTTTATTCTCTCATATTTTTATGTTCATTACTTCTCCATCCAGCTCTAATATGTAGTTCTAACCCAAACCACCTTGCTTACGCTATCTGATTTTCATTTATTTAAACAGTTCACTTTTTCTCTGTCAGTTAATAACGACTCCAGTACTAACATTGTTTATAGCTGGCTGTGTAGCAGAGTGAGTGGTTATAGTACTCGCCTAACAATGAAAAGGTCACAGGATCGTTCCTATTTTACTGTAATAATATTCAACTTGTGCTCTTGAAGTCCTGAATACCCAACCTTCCTCCTTATTCCATCTATTTTTCAGTAATTCAACAAGTCCACCCTTCCTCCTATCACTACATATCATCCATACCCTAATAATCTTATGTCTAACTTAGCTAATTCACTACTCTGTCTTTTCTAGTATGTGGACCTGGACGAGTTCCTCTCGGAGAACGGGATCCCGGTGGAGGGAGGAGGCGTGGGGGTAGGTGGGGGTGGCAATCCGGTGGTAAAGGACACATCCTGTGGCAGGATATCACCTCCCAACACGTCACAGCCCCCGGGCATGCTGCCGAAGAGGGAGCGGTCGCCGTCGCCCTCGGAGCCCATGAGCCCCCTCACCATCAATCCCCCCTCGCCCGCCGACTCCAGTCAGTATAGTTTGACGGACAGCATTGGACAATCTTTTGAATGTTCGTGGAATGATTTCATGAATGTGATTTCATGGCACATGAAATCGGTGCAGAGCTAACATAAGACGCAACGTTTGGTTTAAAATATATTTATCTATGTGAATACTCTTTGGTATACGTAAAGAAGCGTAGTAAGTTTGGACCATGTACAATAAGCTAAAATTGTTGGTTTGGTTACAATTTTATACTTATTAATCATACGCATTTTGTCCAAAAATGTTAATTTAAGGGGACCGAAGTCTGAGAATAGTCTGACTTGGCTCGCCACCGAGTCACGATCACGTTATGCTTTAAAATGTTAACTAAATTTGAAATTAACACAGGTTGAAATACAAATTTACTGGTAGTTAAAGATTATTGTTGCGTCTTACAAATATCTTAGTTCTGGACCACCACTTGGGGTTGGGATGCTTGTAGGCAATATCATTGGGGATTAAAAGATAAAAATGGACATGCAATGTAGAAATATGAACATTTGACAAAAAAGTTCTGCTAAAAGAGCTGAACCATCAAAATGTAGCAACCAACATTGACTGTGTTGACCATTTTTATGAATGGTACCTTGATATTATTAAATTTAACCATGACCATTAACCAGCTGAAGATAGCTTAACTTACACCATTGCACAATTACACCAGATAAAATAAAAGTTTCCCAAAAATACTCAGTGCATATATACTTACTCTATAACTATTTAAAAGACAATATACATATAAACGATGTAATATTGCCTGGATGTCAATGTCAAGTTGTATTAGTAATGCATGGTTTTGGTGTTAATGTTTTTACTATCACCTCATTATAATAAGTGTCCATTTGAGTCCTTACATCTTCAATGACTATAATGATTTGCTTGTTGGTTTTGGTGCTGTGTTCTGTAAAATCCCTCTTGAACTTTAATCAGTAGTATTTGAAAGCCTATTAAAAGTATTATTTTATCTTGTTAGGTTGTACCGGTACCATTGACTGATAGATACTGTTGCAGACATCCCATCTATGTGGACCAGCTGTCGCCAATTTAAAAAAGAAATTGTGTTTGCCAGTCACAGAATTTGCTAGTCTCTAAAGTTATATCATAGATAAAACATACTCCCTTAGTAGATTTCTCATCCTTATGGAACAGCTGAAGACAATTTTATTGTTAGTTCTGTACGGTTTATGTAGAGGTCGTGTTTTGTTTACAATTTGTTTCCCGTTATTATAGCCATTTAAAACCTCGTTTAACCAAATAATATGATCTAATCATAAACAATAACCTGTCCCCTAGTTATATAACCAAACAGTAAAGCACAAATCAAGAAATTAACCCTAAAATAATAGAAACAAAGTTTCGTCGACACTAGCGCCCATGTGTCACGTACATGAACTAGACACGAAAAACGTGCTTCAAAATTTACAATGGGATGAGAAGTCTACTTGTGTTGGTTAGTCTATGGTTATATTTATTTCTACCTTATCTATTGTTCCTGAAATAGTTAATGGGTTATAAAAAGTTGCTAAAGCTAACAATCAGTTGTTCCATCAGTTTAACTTGGTAAAAGTGTTTGTGTATTCGACAGAAATCAGTAATTTAAATAGCATCTGGTGGTGGTGGCTCACAACTAGGACTATTTGGATTTTAAAAACTGGCGACAACTTAAACATGGTGATGGAATGTCTAGTTGTATCAATAGTCAAAGGTTGTACTACATTTGGATATAAAAGTATATTAATAATAGGTTAGTACAATTCTAATTCCTTTTAATAAAATAAAAGTTGCCGAGTCTTGCGATTTTCCTTGAATAGTCAACATTTCAAATCACACTAACGTTTAGTGAAAATTTTCAAATAAAATTTGTCCTGATGATTATTTGTTCAAGCTCATCCAAAATGTTAGTGAAAGTCACATTACTTGAGTCTTAGCCAAGGATAGAACTTCTGGTATACAAACAGGTTTCAAAGAGCAAGGCTAGCAGGAAATCCCCAGCTTCACTTTCAACTAACACCTGGCCAAGCCTTCTACTATCACTGTCACTATCTCTTTGTAATTCCCTGAGTTTATGAATGAATTTAGTTAAAATTCTTTACCATTAAAATTTTCAGAAGTTAGTGTCGCTGAATAGAATTAATTCATTTTGTGCGACACCATAACACTCACGGTTCTAATATAACAGATCTGCATGTTAAAAAAGGCTGCAAGTGCATGAACAATGAAGTAAATGAAAGGAAGTTGTACAGTTTAAAAGCATTGGTAACTAATATTAACAAACCTAACTTTTGCTGTAACAATTAAAAGTCTCATAATTAATTGAAGAAAGATTATAGGATACAAAAATAAAAATATTGATGTAACATAACAAAGAAAGAATATCTGTGGTAATTTATGGTTTTTTTCTTCAATTAATTAGTTAATGTCTAGATCATCTGTTAGGAACCCACACCAGATATTAATTGGTGGAGGGAGGATAGACATATCTCTATTCATATTTGATAAAGATAAAAGTCATATTCCTATATAGCTTAGTTTGTAAGTTGGATTCTTAGTACTGGATCAAAAAAAGAAAATACAATTAGAAAGAAGTATTAACATATAAGCCATACCTCATATGGTGGAATGATTTTGAGAAGCTTTTAAATGGTTCTGTTAGCAACATGTTTTGGTTGTATTGCAGTTCTACAAGAATTTTTTTACTAATTTCATTATGACTCATATTGTGATAAAACCTTACATCCAGAAGAAAAATTAAACATAATGTACATATTCTAATACAATACAGCCTCCCAGGGCAAAAAAAAACTTTTTTACGAGCCTTACCAATTAAGGTTAAATAATAAAAACTTGTAATTTTGACTTGCTTTGTCTAATGCACAACATTATTTTACAGCACTCTCATTCGCATCGTCCAGTAGGGATTTTGACCCGAGAACAAGAGCGTTTTCAGACGAGGAACTTAAGCCACAACCTATGGTGAAAAAGTCAAGAAAGCAGGTATGTAACAAATAAAATCATACTTGAAAGTCTCAAAATGCATTCAAATCTCTGTCATGTATCAAAACTTAATATGATAACTGTTTCATTTCATTGCATTTCATGTGAACACTTTACAAAACTACTTATATCATGTCAAAACCTTTGTGAAGAAAGTACATAGAAGAACCAATCAACATTTGAGACAAATTCAGAATCAATACAATCTGAAAAGGAGCAAATAATTTGTAACTAATCTTAGAAATAAATCATCCACCTTTTTGGAGGATATTTTCCAAAGTATCCATTATCCAAAATATTTCAAAATAATAAAAACATTGCTGGTAAATTATGGTTTATGAACAAATTTAATTTAATTGTATAGTAACAAATATTTTTGAGGACTTTGTATTTTATTAATTTTTATATACGGTTGTGGTAGTCTATTTTCAGTTTCGTTTTAGTAATTCAAATGTAAAGTTAAAAGCAATTTCTGTTCATTGAAAGAACATCTTCGATTAGTTATTTGATTTAGCTCATACTATCAACTTAATCCCAATCATTTTTTTAACATTTTCATTATATTATATCATTGTTATTTTCATATGTGAGCTGGGTTTAAACCTTAAGGCTCCGCTCTACCTCTGACATGCCTTGCAAATACTAAATTTGCAAAACTCATATGATAACTTTCTCATGGCTAAGTTTAACTATCAAAGTAAGTTTCAAATAAAAATTTATGCTGTTGAATCAACAATCAGGTCATCCAATAAAGTTGTGAAATTGCAAATTATTTTTCAGTATCCCAGTGAATAAAAGAGATTTAGTATTTTTGTTACCGGTAACCCAAAAGTAAAAAATAAGGGAAATAATTCATTGCTAAATACCCCACAACAACATTTTCTGAAACAAGCGAAAATTTTAGTTAACAATCAACATATCCGAAATTCAGTTTGAAAACAAGTAACTTGAGGTAGAGCGCCCCCTTACTCCTGGAGTATAACCTTAACATTGTAGCCTTTGAGTCTTACAGTTCCGTTGGTTCGTCCACGACCTCCTACAAGAAGCAGGTAGTTCTAAACAGCTCCTGCTAGCTTAGAGGAGACGGTATTTCATTTCATGTAGTCATTGCATGTACGGTGTACGGTTATGGGGTTTTTCACTTACATTTAATTCCCATTAGACTTAAGGCTTAGCTGTAAAATAGATGCGTACAATAGTACACTACTATTCCACACCTTTAAAATTTGTTTACCAAAAAACTTTGCCTAATTTTGAGGAAGTATTAGTAAAACAATTACCTGAATGTTTAAACTATTTTAAAATGGGACATAGTCCACACACAAAGTTTTCTATTTTACAGACATATCTAAATCCGTTAGTATTCAAGCTTAGTTAAAAATATCCTTTAGTGTAGTAAAAAAGAAAAGTTATTATGAATAATAAATTTTTGTATGAAGGTTGTCTGTAAATTATTGTCTACTACCAGTTAGACGTTGGTCTCAGATATGAACTAGCTCACTTGCCATTAATTGATAAACAACCCTCGTAAACAATCGTTCATAAAATGCTCTTAAATTATATTTATTTGTTAGCTTATAACTAATTGATCTCCATAATGACAAATGCAAAAAAAACAATTAAATTCATTTACCCCCTACACTCAGATTGCATTGATTTTACTAATATTAATCGGAAAGTAAATAAAATAAACGTTTTATAGCACTTAAAACATATATTTACGCTTATACTGTTACTCACAAGCCGGTAAATATACAAAAAAGATATTAAGTGGTTACCATTTATGATTACCACTTACCATCTTTTTAGTATATTTACCGTCTTGTGAGTAACAGTATAAGCATAAATATATGTTTTTAGTGCTAAAAGACATTACTTTTTATTTACTTTCTGTAAATTTAATAACACGTACAATGCTGATCAAGAAGTTATTTAATATTAATCTTGATATTTAAGAAAGAATTGGTAAAATATCAGATATTTTAAGAATTTCAATCTCAATTGTATACATCTGTTTTATTTATAGTGATGCACATTTGGAAACTTTTGAAGGTGTGGTTAAGTAGTGGTTCGTTAAAATGTTTAGATTTGACTATCCTCTGATGCATATATAGTTTAAAATACAACTATAATACAAAAAAGTCATATCAAAATGCATATAGTTTATTATAAAGTTGCTATACACAATGTTTTTTGTAGTTTCCGTTCCAAAATGCATCATTTTCGTTCCAAACGATATTGCTATTGCAAAAATCTAATTGTTGATAGTGTTAAAGACAAATTTAGAAAGAGGATGTTATCTTGATTTAGGGCACCTTTAATTTGTTGAAGAATATTGGTATTTAATTGTTTGTATTTAGTTATGAATAAAAACTGTTGTTATTTTACAACAGATCTTGTTCAGGAAAATATTTTACTATTTCTAAAATTAAAACATAAAACTGTGACTAAAATGTAAAATTTTTAAGCCGTCCAAAATTTGTATGATGCAGGTTGAAATGGGAGGGGGGTCGGACGAAGCTTCAAGCACCTTTTCATGGCAGGGACTCGGGCCGGCTTCTCAAGATTCTGATGTAAATGATTAATTAATTTAATTTAATTAACACGTAATTAACATTCTTCCATAGTATATTTTGTTATGTTTATCAAAGCACAAAAGTTAAATGAATAAAGTAGTGCCTTATTTTCTAAACATTGGAAACTATATTAATAGAAGTAAACATTTGAGTAATTTAGTCACAGGCCTTAGTCCCTTTCGATATATACAGATTAGTGTTGGTTTTAATTTAAGTTTTCATAAAACCCTATTGAAGTAACTCCCACATAAATTATCTGTACATAGAGTAGGTAGCTTTAGTGATACTTTAGAGTATGTAGTTAATCTATTAGACTAATTTTAACATTTGTTCACAGTTTGTTCCTGATGGGCTAAAGGATGAGAAGTACTGGGCGAGACGACGTAAGAACAACATGGCCGCCAAGCGATCACGCGACGCTCGCAGGCTTAAAGAAAACCAAATAGCTCTCCGCGCAGGCTTCTTAGAGAAAGAGGTGTGTATGAGCAATCATAACGTCCATCATATCATTGGTGAAGTTTTACAGGGGCACAAAAATGGTTTTCTATTTTTACCAGGGGTGCCCAGAGAGGGAATAGTGGTGTACTTGTGTTACTGGGATTTTTGGGGGTTTTACAATACACATTCATATTGGTAAATTATAAAGTTTTTATAATAAGTATTTTTTCTAAATTCATACACTGTAGCAACACTTGTAATTAAGATTTGCTTGTTGCAACAGCACAATAACTTCTCGATTGCGAGAATTGCTGATTAAGCAATGATCGTGGGATATGATGATAATGTCTTTGCGAACATTGGGGATTGTCAAGATTTTGCCCTGACCACAGAGAAATGTCAAGATAAGGGAAGAAAGCAGGGAATGTAAACAAATTGCTGTGATAGCTTTGCTCAACGAAAAAGCACAAAGTCTTCGCAACCGTGAGATATGCTCTTAATTAAGCCATTCTTGCGTGTGACTGAGGCAATGGTGGTGTCTTTCTTGATTGTGGGAGTGGTAGATGCTCTCATTTGCTGTGATCACCGTGGATGTTAAAAATTGTGCCGTGATCGCAGGAGATGATCTTGATAGGGCCTCGATCACGGATTATTGTCATAACGACATTACGTTTGGTCAGATAGAAGACCACAGTTTCAGAGAGGACGCAGGAAGAAAATACTAACTACTATAATTTAGTAATAGCATATTAGAGACGGGTACACATAGACCTAATTATTTAAATACCATTAAATGAATTGGTGAAAATTTCTTTTCCATGGATTTAATACCTTGTGGTTTATGTTTAGAACCTTGGGCTTCGGCAGGAGATGGAACGACTCAAGAAAGAAAACATGACGTTACGGGACAGGTTGTCCAAGTACACGACGGAGATTTAGGCAGCTGAGGATGTAGCGTGCTACGACTAACCAGCAGACGACAGAATCTCAGACGCAGTGTCTCCGTCGGGGACCGTAACCAGCCTCGGCTGCGGAAATTCATTGTGGAAAACTCTCTGGTGCTGAGCTCTTCACCCGCAGATTTCTCTCTTTCAGCTGTGAATTAAGTGTCCTCAAAGATAAGCCAATTACGAGATATATAGTTGTAAATTTTATATTTTATTGCTATTACCCAGTCAGACCTAGACGCTGCACAATTATTAGTTAACATCACAGTTATCAGCTATTATATATATGTTTACCATCAATTTTTTCTGAGCACATCTTCAGACTAAATTAATTTTTGATCCCTTTGTTAGTTACTTAATTTTATATAAGATATTTTAATTATTACTATATACAAATCTGATTAAGTAGTACAGTAGTTTTATAGATTTTGTTATGTTTTAGTCAGAAATATTTACTTTGATTTAAATATTTCTGAGGTTCTTGTTTTGTATATTTATAACAAAAAGATGTTGTATATAAACCACATAGTTTTATTTTTTCATCTAAAACTCAGGAGTTGCATCACATTTTTGGATTTGTATAAACAATATTCCTGGAGGTATATTTTGGGGATTAATCGGGATGGGAAGTATTTTAGAGCCGTTAGTGTTAGAGGCGTAGGTAGCCTACCTACTCTAGCTGACTGTGTTGGAACATGTCGTAGCTTCTGAGGTGTTACTCTGCCTCTTACAACGGTTTGATGGAAATGGTCAAATATATTTTGAATGCCTTTTCTAGGTCATTCTGTTACCTTGTACATTATAATGTTTTAAGTGAGTTAGACATGTGATAACATAACATTGCAATAGATTATACTTAGATGGATATTAATTTTTATCACCGCGTAATATTTTTTGATCGAATATTATATGTTTTTGACGCAATATATGTTGTGCTAAACGTGCAGTTTAGAGTTACCTTGCGTTGTGCGCTACATCATCTACCATATGCTGTAGATCAGTAGACTCCTAGCTATGTCTGTCAATGTTTCCACTCTTATTTCCCCTCTGAACATTTGACAATGACTAAACTATGTTTAGCTTTGCAATATGCGTTTTGATGCATTCATGCATCCAAACAAACTGTTTGTTACTGTATGTTGATGTTATGCGGTGTTCAAAAAAATATAAATTAATAAAATTTAAATGTTTGACATGCTTTACCTGTAGTTAATTGTCATTAGCTTTTAGATGTTATATGGTTAAATATTTTAAGATTTATAAATTAGTAAGCTTGGTTTAAAATGTAGTGTAGAAATATGAATTGATTTAAAAATGTTTCTGTTTACTGTAGGCGTTGTAATTATCGTAACTACATTTTAAAACAAAAAAAAAGTGCAGTTAGTTGAAAAAATAATTTATAATCATAAAATTATAATATTTTACTATAACTAGAGAAATATTAGGTATATACTTTATAATTGCAAAATACAAATTAATATTATATATCAATTAAAATATAAATTTTAAAAAAATTATCCGATTTTTAGTCCAACAGCACCATTAAGGAACATAGAACAGAATAGAAACAGTTTATTGGAATCAAAATACACTGTTTTTTCTGTTTGAAATCATTAGCTTTAAATTTACAATTTAGTTTTCATTTTAGAAGCTAGTTGGCATATTATGGTTTTAAGGCATGTTAAAAAATCTGCCATGACATTTCAAACCGTTATTTAGCATCAAATGACATATTTATTTGTTTCCCTGCTAACATTTGATAGATCTCAAAAGTGAATTTGACAAAAATTGTTTGGTAAAATTTGTTGTAAAACTCTTAATATGGGGTAGCAATAGATTCACGACATTTAATATCCAGTTATTTGTCTATTCTCTGTTTTTAGGGAAATTTCCAATAGATTTCAACCGCAAAAAAATTGTAAAGTACTTAAAAATGATTGTGTTTTGGTCAATAAATATTACCCAAATACTAAATACTATCTTATTCATGTTTGGAAATTTTAAAAAGTATCATCAATATTCAAACAAAGATAAAAGTGTGAGCTCTTTCAACCACAACCCTTGTAAATATAAACTATCATACACACAACCAAAAAGAGTGATTTATAAAAATAACTTATGTTTAGTAAAATAATTTTTAGGTGTAATTTCTTGTTGTAATTATGTATTTCGGCATCTTGCTGCTCGTTAATGTTTTATGTAAGTCTAGTAGAATGAAGATTTCCTGTACTGTGAAACCAATTTGGGTATAGATGTTATTTTATGTTAAGTACATGCATGTGAAATACATGGTATGTTAATCTTGTTTCATTCTTTAAATTGTATCAAATACTGTAGTCTATAAATAAAGTGTTTTCAAGATAATGTTAACAGAGTAGTTGAATTATTTCTCTTTGAGGTCAAATTTCGGATGAATAGGGATAAGGATAGCTAGGCAGGAGAACCTGGATATACCATTAACTGTCCACTACGGGTCTGTAGGATTCATGGAGAAAATTATGGGTCATGCCGGGCCAACTGTTGACTTATAGATTGGTCCGGAACAGAAATAATTTTTGGGCCAAGCTCGGTCGGGTCATTGGTATTAGAGATGTGTGTGCTGCTAGATTTTAAAGGAAATACTTTCAAAGATTGCATGCCGATTTTGGTCAGACCCAATTTCGGCTCGAGACCCGACTTTAGCCCAGCTAGACAAAAAAAGGGGATTAGTGTCTAATAAGTGGAATTTTTAATGGCAGAATTTAAATTTTAGGGAAAGCGGTCTAAACTCTTTGGCGCGGTTATAAATACCACTAATTTACTTCAACGGACATAAAATTTCTTTACATTTAATGAACATTGCTCAGTGTAGCAGCTTCAGCTGATAAGACACATTGCTGGTTCAATACCAGCTGTTAACATTATCTTATTACTGAGGTGACCACTGGCTTGTTGTAAATGGTAATTTGCTGTCTTAGATCACTTCACAGGTCAATAGTCTATGGTGACAGACAAAAATTAAAGAAAACAAATTCTTCATTTCTTTGGTGTCTGACAAGATGCAGGAATATTAAAAACTTTGAAGACGGCTTAAGTTTTGTCAAAAATATTAAAAACGTTTGTGTACAAACCATACCTTGGGACTAGCTGTTTCTCACCTCAAACATTAAAAGCTTAGTTTTTTCAAAAGGAAAAAAATTCTGTCAACAAAAATTGGTTTGCAGTACCACAGAAAAGTAAGGCAACGTGCTTATGGAACAACCGTTTGCTTTCAGCCCTGGTGTGTTGTGCCAGAAAAATACTTGTGATGAGCAAGGAAGAGCCTGGTTCCTAATAAGGTTTATGTTCCCTGGCTTCTGTCTCCGATCCACGGTAGTTTTAAGAAACTACAGCTGTTTCGTGCCTTCTACTGGCACATCCTCAGGTTTGGTGAACACCAGCTTTTCTATAAAATATCCCTCGGTGTTGAGTTCGTCATGGTTTTACGAAATACATGTAGACATTTACACACACGAAAACACGCACGAAACATTTAAACACTAAATTAAGGAACGACTGCGAAACGTGATACGGCGCCGGTGAAGTGTAAGTCGCGACTGTCACGTGTCGGCAGCGCTGACCCCTACCCCTGTTCTATCCTTATCTATTCTTTCTTTTGTTTGGTAATCAGATATCAGGATGGCTGTGTTGTAAATTATATTAGACTCAAAGGACTGTTTTTCGTTCAAAATATGATGTGCTTGTTCTTTTGATGCCCTATATATTTCGTATTCTTCTATCGTATGGCGTCCTTTATTGCAAAAGCGTAAAATATCTAGATTATTGTGAATGTCTGTATAGTTATGGTTTGTGGCTGTTAGGTGGTTGGAAGAAGCTGATTTAGAGTTCTTTTTCGGTAGGTGCTCTTTAAATTGGGTTGTGAAAGATCTGGCAGTTTGTCCTATATAAAAACTGGGACAGTTGTCACATTTTAATCTATAGATTCCGGTTTTGTTGTTGTTGTTATTCTTAAAACTACCGTGGATCGGAGACAGAAGCCAGGTAACATAAACCTTATTAGTGCTAATTTTAACGATCCAGTGGCCAACCATCATTAAGCCTGGTTCCTATCGCACAAGGCACAGGGTCTTCCTCCCAGGAGTGGTGTTGGAGTTTGCCCTAGGCTCATCAAGCACAAGTGCTGGACACCATTCCATTTCGTTTTGTCATGAGAGCAAGAAACTCCCTGACTGCTAACCCGGTACCTATAATTAAACATACCCGGGCCCCATGATGTAGGCCGAAGCTTTCGCACCGACCTTTGGTACACCATGGGAGGATGACTTAAGGTCATCAAGCTCACCGGCTGCCGAAGCAACCCTTCGGAAAGAGGGTTGCCCCTCAATCCTAACCAGGGATACCGGCTACTTGTTTAAGCGTCACTTCACCTGGGTTCCCCCAGGTACGGAACCCAGAAGGACCATAGTGAAATGCCCTGACGCATTTAGTGCAAGCAACACTCGGGACCTATCCAATCCCTGACAGGCAAAACCCGCCATCAAAGCCAGGAAGAAGGGGACCACCAGCAAGCTGATGGGGGGAACCCCAACCACCCATTTACACCACTACCCGATCGAGGCCTTACCCAGTTGCTGGGAAACCAGAGGTGACCAAGGCGATAGATCCCTGAACACCCCCAGCGGGCTTGAACCCAGCACCCGATCTACTTCATTTGCCCATCAAGCCCAACATCACTGCCAGGCCGTCAGGGTTTTCCAAAAGGAGGCAGGAATAGAAGTGGGTCCCACCCGGATGAACCTATCCACCAAAGGTGGCGACACCCTTTGCTCAATTGAGGTTCCAGGGAGAACCCCCCACACTCTAGATAACCATACCTTCCGGTCTCAGAGACAGGGATTGGCTGATGGAGTGCGCCCAGCCGTTGCCCTCACACTGCGGAAAGTTACGTTCCCCTAGAGTGTCCCCGTGAACTGACGGGTACTTGCCCGATTTCACCTCCAGGAAGGCTACTTCCAAAGTCGAGGATTTGCCACACTGAATGCCGGTCGCACATCAACAAGAGGGCCGGAGCCCAAAGGATCATAGCTACAGGCAGATGATAGATTGGTGGCGCACTTCCACCTCTTGCAGAGCTGAACACCCCCCATAACCTGGATGGGGAAATGTCACTGGGTACTCTCACTTTGGGTAAACCCAAAGAGGCTGGCTTGTCCAGTCGTCCATAACTATGACCTACTTGCAATGCCGATTCCGACACCGAGCAGTTACCTCCCCTTTGGGGGCTAACTCACCCAATTTTTCACCTCCCAGGACGAGGCTACTTCCAGAGCCGAGGATATGCCTCACAAAAAGTCAGTCGTACACAACAGGCAGGACGAGCCCGAAGAACTCCAGTCACAACCACAGCTACAGGCAGGTGGGAGACCGAAGTCTCGAAGTGCTGGACACCACTTATGTGTACCATTGAGTGTACCCTCTTTTCCTTAATTACGTCTCTGTGGCCGAACTGCTGACAAGAGTCTTTATGGTTCTGGCCAGGTACTCAGTAAGTGAAAAAGTGTAATGCCGGCTGCTTGTGTGCATCAAATCCTACACACATGAGACAGTGACAAGGGTGGCTAGAGACTGCTACCATGTTACTACAGTCACAACATAGATGGGACTGTCGAGGGGGGCCTCTTCAGCCTCAATTATAGACCTATTCTAGTCGCTTCTGCGTCATGAATGAAACCTGAATAGTATAAATTTAGACAGAAACTATCATGTTCCCCAAAAAAATTCTACTGTTAGCCTGTGGGTAAACACAAATACTTGGGACAAATTAGCCAAAGTAATTCAAATTAATTCAATTTAGTATAATTCAGTAGAATTTAATAATTCAATATAATACACACAGTATAATTCAATATACTAAATTATTTGTTTTTTTATGCTCTACAAAATGGTGTGAAAATAAATTGTAAAATTGGTTCGCGAACTCGTTCGAATAAATGTAGGTTTACACGTTTGTACCAAATTTCATCAAAATCGGATCATTTTTGCTCGAGTTATTGTGCTAACGGACACATATATATATATATATTATATATATATATGAATTTGAACGGATGGTGTTTTTGGTCTCTGGGGACCTCAAAATGAAAAACTAAATCGGTCTCGGGTCCAGGTCTTACCATGAGACCTACGGTAATAGCCTATTCCCTATATGGGAAATTCGCTAAAAATGCTAAAAGGCAGAAACCAACCCATACAATAGATATAAGTTAACTCCATGAAAGAGAAGAGTTACTTTGATAATAGGATTTTCCACTGATTTGGTAATAGAACATTATATTGCAAAACATGACACGATGCAGTAAAAAATCCATTTTAAAATCAGAAAAACCTATTGCAAATACTGTACTTCATTTTGACAAATTCAATAAATTACAATTTAAACATTAACAGCTGTTTTATTAAAAAGTAGTGTAGAATTATGCATATTGTCGTAATGTAAACAAATCTGAAGAGGCAACTTTAAAGGCTTCTGGGGCAGAGCCCTAAGGGAATTGACCTCGTTCCTCTTTTGATGGCTCATCTACAGACCTACCCCTTTCTTTAGAGACCCATACCAAGTTTCTACGCCCAGCCGTTCTCTCAAATTAGCCGTGAAAAAACCCCTGTTTTCCTCCATAAGAATAACATGGGATGGGAATTCAAAGGCCACTGGGGCAGAGCCCCAAGGGAATTCACCATGTTTCTCTTTTGATGGCTCATCTACAGACCAATACCTTTCTTTACACACCTCTACCGAGTTTCTACGCCCAGCCGTTCTCTCAAAATAGCTGTGACAAAGAAAAACAGTTTCAAATTAATATGCAAAACATGACACGATGCAGAAAAAAATCCATTTTAAAATCAGAAAAACCTATTGCAAATACTGTACTTCATTTTGACAAATTCAATAAATTACAATTTAAACATTAACAGCTGTTTTATTAAAAAGTAGTGTAGAATTATGCATATTGTCGTAATGTAAACAAATCTGAAGAGGCAACTTTAAAGGCTTCTGGGGCAGAGCCCTAAGGGAATTGACCTCGTTCCTCTTTTGATGGCTCATCTACAGACCTACCCCTTTCTTTAGAGACCCATACCAAGTTTCTACGCCCAGCCGTTCTCTCAAATTAGCCGTGAAAAAACCCCTGTTTTCCTCCATAAGAATAACATGGGATGGGAATTCAAAGGCCACTGGGGCAGAGCCCCAAGGGAATTCACCATGTTTCTCTTTTGATGGCTCATCTACAGACCAATACCTTTCTTTACACACCTCTAC
Source organism: Macrosteles quadrilineatus (assembly GCF_028750875.1). Lineage (NCBI taxonomy): Eukaryota > Metazoa > Arthropoda > Insecta > Hemiptera > Cicadellidae > Macrosteles > Macrosteles quadrilineatus. The sequence goes on along the minus strand of NW_026542598.1, from coordinate 68,052,544 downwards.
CGAGTTTCTACGCCCAGCCGTTCTCTCAAAATAGCTGTGACAAAGAAAAACAGTTTCAAATTAATATATAGATTGTTAAACTTTGAGACCAAATCCAAAAACAAATAGGTAGGTACTTACTTTTTTGTCCTATGATGCATGAGTTCTAGCTCTGGATTGTTTTTTACGTTACCTAGGAGTTGCATTATCAATTAGATAAAATCCATTTTTGTGTTCTGATGACATATGAACCCAGGACGCCAGGGACCGAAATCCTGCGCTCTCTACCACTCACATACATAAATACATACCTATTAAAATGGCTATGAATTTAAACTACGGTATTTAAAACGGAACCTTCCATTTTATCATCAACAATTGATTACTTATTTTGCTTCTGACAAATAAGGTAAATTACAACCTTTGAGCATGCTGGATAGAACTACTAGACATCCTATTCCCATGTTAACGTTGTAACCAATTGTAGATTAAAATTTATTTACGTTGTATTTAGCCGCCAATATTGTCCCGGTGTCAATTACTCAAGTATACTGTATACACCAACTTAAAAAAGGCCAAACCGAAAGATCAATTTTTTTGTAAACTTTAAAGCATAATTCATGCCACTTTACTGTAACAATCAAAAGTAGGTAGATTGATAAAGTGAAAACTAAACTAAGGGATAAATATTAACCAAATTTATTGAATAGTTATTTGTGCAACTAGTGAGAAAAGTGAGCAATTGACTCACTCGAGAGAAATCCTTACTCACGAGCCGTAGGCGAGTGAGGAATGGTTTCTCGAGTGAGGCAATTGTACTTTGAACTCGAGTTGCAAATTATACTTTTCCTACAGTTACCATAAAACAAATAAATTTGTGAAGAAACATAACCTATTTTTACACAGAAGTGAACTTTTAATATAACATTTAATGTGAAGTGACAAATACAACAGTACAACAGCTGACCAGCTGATTTACTGCCAGTGCTGCCAACGTATTTCGCGCGCATACGACGTTGCCTGCATGTTACGCGCTCACTATTTCGTGCCTTCACGTTGCAAATCTGGAGTGAGACAATGTTAACATTGTCTCACTGATGAGCGAATTGGCCACTTTGCTTTCTCAAATCAGTGAGAGAACATGTACATTGTTAGGTAACTGTAGGAAAATGAATTTATCTTCTATTTAATTGGAAATTGGGGGTCCAGAGATAGGTACTTCAGAGTCCAAAAGTTGATGGTACAACATGACCATATTTGGATGTCCACAGCTGATTACTTCCCCCCCCCCCGTTTTTGTAGCCCCCTCCATAGGTCTGGAAGTAGGAGAACTGGCCTTGAATTGCTATCTCTGTTTGGTTGTCATCTTGACCATTTGTCTGCTAACATCATGTTATCAACTACTTCCTGTGTTCTCTAGTGCTGTGGCAGTGATAAGATGGAGAGGTCCTGTTTATTAAAAACTTTTAATATTTTATGTTTTCTGTTAGCATTGGACTCAGGTGAGTTTATTGAATTTTGTGAGAAATGAGTTTGATTTTGTACATTTTCCATTTAGTTGTTAAACTTTTTACAAAAAATAACAAATTTTATTTTTAATATACTGAAACAAATTGTCAAGCAATTTATGGCATTAAATTTCTATTGTGTATTAATCCAATAATCTATGATACCACTTAAATGCATTTATTCATATAGTTTTATTTATGATTTGTAATAGTAATTTACTGTGTAATTATAATATTGAGTGGTTATACTGGTGCTGCTTGACATCAAATGACAGTGTATTGCCTTTTATTTGACTGGATTTTAAACCTATATGTGGTTTTGTAGAGGGAAATTCCCAATACAAAGTAGCATCTAAACTTATTGGTCATGTCATTATCATATTATAAATTGCTGGTATTCCGTCTTACCATTTTGAGTATAACGTGTATACGGTCTTACTCAAATGTTGTTAAAATTTTTAAATGACAATCGAAAATGTTAGACAAAAGACAATATTCCTTATTAACATATTCGTTGAGAATAGTACAGCGTCATATTTACAGGTGAGTTACAGAATTATTTCATATTTTAAGGTCATGCGATGAATTCTTTTTCGGTGTAGAATGGTCTCTCTAGCAGCCAATCTGTGGGGTGTTTTTTAAAAAAAGCTTGTTGGATAAAAGAAATTAGAAACTGGAAAGAGAATGTAAACCTATTTATCGTTTACTTTCACATCATTTACATGTACTTAATGAGTCAATGGCAGATCACAAAGCGTGCAAACCTCTACATTCAGTTGTTAATGGACTTACATAAAACAAAACAATAAAAAACACAATAGGGAACAAACAAGTCATTTGAGATACACGGTACTTTCAAAAAGCATATTCTGCGGCAATCAAACCATTTAAAAAAATCTGATCCTGCCAAAGCTGACAATATATGTATTGTCATTGAGGATTCGGCTACTAAATTCTAACAACAGTAAATGTTGGAAGCTAGGTACAGAAATCTATATTATTAAAAGAATTTATTGGATTTTTGTTTGCAACAAATCGACCCCTTAATATTTTATTTTTATGTGCATATTTGGTATCAATTGAAAGCTCTTATCCTCTAGATGTGCCTTTGCGGGTTTGGATGATATCTCGTGAAAGCCCTTTCCTACAGGCTTTTACAATTTCATAGTTTGTGCTGAATTCTGTTGTCAATCATCTGAAATTTTTCTTCTTTACATTTGTTTACATCAAAACAGATGGTCATAATACAATTTTGTTTACATCCTTAAAAAAATGGGGTTATCCATCATATTTTTTTTACTTTAGGTTACAATCTGTTCTATAAATATGTTCATGCAAGGCCCCACTGGAAAAAACAGGCCATGCTGCAGCGCGGGTAGCGCAACACTACGACACAGTGGTGGATAGTTGTACTAAACTCTTACCATTAAAATTGTACAGTCAGCTTGTTTATTTACCTAAAACATATGGGATTGGTGATGGCAATGAATTTATCAATGAAATCTATCCACTAGTGTGACGTCATGGATCCTGCAGCATGGCCTGCTTTTTCTAGTGGGGCCTTGGTTCATGCCACAACAAAGTAACTTTTGAGGATTAAAAATAGCTGCTAAGTTTTTGCTGAATTCTGGCATCAATCATCTGAACTGTTTCAACTTTACATTTGTTTACATCAAAACAGATGGCCATAATACAATTTTGTAAATATCAATACGAAAATATGGGGTTATCTGGAGTTGGTGATGTTTCAGTCAATTTAAGTCAAATAATGTAATGCTTTTTATATAAAATGTAAAGAAGAAAATTACAAGTTGGATTTTGTGTTCTGATAGGATTTTGGGTTTTCATACTAATGTTTCATTAGCATTTGAAGGGATCGCACACACAATGAAAATAATAGGGATTTGATGAGAAATAATCGTTTTCACCCTTATCACTATATATATCACGGATTATGAAGTCACGAAGTGACGCAGGCTGCTAGTAAACATTACAAAGTTTTCTACTGATGATGAAGTTGGTGAAACTATGGCTCTTTAAAGTTGTCCATCTAGAGTATATTTTTGTCTTTTTTGGGGGAAAGGGAACAGTCGTATATTTGCAAGTCTTATATAACTCTTTGAGTCACAAATACTGTTCAATCAGCCAAAAAGAGTTACAAATCAAACCTTCCCTTCAAGCTGTCTATGCAAGCACAGCCAAAATAAATATGCTGAAAACTGATTATTCTGACATTTTCTGCAACCTGGAAGCATTTCTTAGAACTACTACATGCATAAGCGTTGTGTTTACCAATATTGTTATAGTAGTAGACGGTAAACCATTAGTTCTGTTCCATGGTTGATTTGAAATTATTAATGGTTACAAATAAAGAAAGGATTGGTGTCGTTAACAAAGAGAACTTTTCTCTCATTTGCATTGCAGGTATGCCACTACATCTATTTTGTTTAAAGAAGTTGATGGCTTCTTTTAACTTTATACTTCCCCGTCCACATAGTCGTTAGGCCTGTGGGTGGAACTTATCCAGCAAAACAAGGTGTGGGGTGAGCTTATACCGTACAAGAGTTGAACTGTTCTGTTTTGTGGCAAACACCAGTATTCGAACCAACATAATCGCAAGCAAACCCCTGTACTCTGTCCTGTTTCTGACGGACCAACTGTCTCACCAGATACCTTCATTGTGCCTTCATTAACCTAATCTGGTTTGTTTATGTAGTGACAAATTCCTATAAATAACAATATAATAAAACATATACCGTACTTTATACTTTACAATGAAATGGCGACCATACAAAGTAGGTATTTTAAGCCAAGTATGAATGGAGATGAGTGTAGGATGAGTGGCGCGACCTTGTTGTCTTGTTAGTGACTGAGGTCGACTTAGACACAGCTGTTAATTAATAGCCCATACAGCTAATGGTAACTAAGGGACCTACAGTTTATAGTGGAATCCAAACCACATTTTTGCCTTGGTATATACGAATTGGTCTAAATTTCTGGATAGCACTGCGGATAGTCGTAGTACTCACTCGTGCGGACGTTAATCCATACCAGGGAGTAATGCATCCACAGTGCACGCCTATAAATATCCACAATTCTTAACCTCCTAGTAGCTGGATTACAGGACGATGCCACCCATCCCAGTTCATAGATTGAGAGTAAGTTATTTCTGTTAACATTGGTGAAAAAATGTTAAATTATTGCATTATATTCCAGTTAGGTGCAAAAATGAAGAGTTCCTGTCAAAAATAAAATGTTCCACTGAACAGAGAACACAGCAAGAAGCAGTCAAAGGTTTAATTAATAGAGTTATTGGGAATCGAAGTGAAGAGTTTAACGTAATAGTTAATACACAGCTATCAAAAGAGGGTAAAGATGTTTTTAAGGTAAGAATAAATTTTTCTACCGTAGTAAGTTGAAAATAAAATGTAACTAAAACTAATGTTAGCTATGTTAATTAGGAAATAAATCTGACAATTGTTAGGGAATATTTTAGTAGAAATCCAGCCAGGTAATTTCGGAAATTCGATTAGTCAGCAGGTTTGCTGCGGCGAGGGTATTTTTCTCTAATACGGTTTCAAGTAACTTTGGCAGATGAATTACCTATAATCCTATACCTATAATGAGGGAGATTTCTACAAAACACTACTCCGTTAATAATGGACTGATTTTTACAAACAATGTGTCAACATTAAGTATTTTTTGTGTAGACGCCCCCTTTCACCAGTTCCTGTAATAAAAGTCCTTGGGCCTAATTTATTTAGTTCTGTATTATTTGTTGTTTTAAGAAAAGGTTTCCCTTAGTTTGTATAAAGGGGTGTTCGGGTGCTTTTGGACACTCGGTATACTCAATGTTTTATTTATATGTAGGCTATATTTCCTTGCAAAATTAATAGTATTATCTTTCTGTTACTGCCAAAAATTATTTTTGAATTGGTGAAATGAACCTACTTGTATTAATACCATGAACATAAAATAGCATTGAATGGCTAATGGTTGTGGAGATAAACATGAAGGTACATACTTAATTTATATCCTCATAAACACTTTTTGTAAACCATAAAGTATTTTGGTAAACTTATTTATAAACAGATTTTCAAATCGGCAAGCAGTAAGACAGTGGACATTGAGGGTTCTACAGGAGTAGCAGCAGCTTGGGGTTTCCATCACTACCTCAAATACTTCTGCAACTCTCATGTGTCTTGGAATGACAATCAAATTAACCTTCCGACAGAACTGCCTTCTGTAGATGTTCATATCACCTCCAATGACAGGTTTGATCAAATAAACTAAATATATATTGTCGGGACCACGTAAGTTTGCAGTTGGTGGCAGCCAATCACAAGACAAGGCTAGTGCGACGTTGCCACATCGCCCATTGACAACACTAACTAGAATATACAAAGCAATATTTTCAAATCAGCTGGTACTAGGTGGCGTTTGCAGAGGCATCCACAAAATTGAGCGGAGTTATCAAGGGTTTATATTATATTGTTTTGGTCATACTGCAGAAATACCAGTCGTTTTTCATGCATGCGTTGCGGGTCTAAAGTAGCATTTTTACTCTTTAGGAAGTAAAAATAGTTTTTATCCTCTATGGAGTAAAAATCAGCTGTTGTCAACTCAGTTGTAAATTACTATTATAAACGATTGCATGTATCGAAATAAGTATCGATTCGTGCTTCGTAATTATTTTAATTTACAGTCTACAGTCTCTTCCCATAGTGTTTTAGCATTGCAGATACATTAATCCATTCCCACACTCAACACGCTCACCTTTACTACTTCCTCACCACCCCCTACGTCGTGGACATATTTCCCTCTCTTCCCATAGCATTTTAGGATTGCAGATACATTAATGTAATTGCCAAAGACAGTTCCCACACTCTGCAATGCAAGCATTACTACTTCCTTCGCCATTTCCTACGTCATAGACTTGTTTCCTTCCCTTCTCATAGCATTTTTGGATTAAAGATAAATCAATCTAACTGCCATAGACGGTTTTCACACTATGATCATACTTTACTACTTTCTAAGCCATTTCCTACATCGTGGACCTGTTTTCATCACTTTCCATAAAAATTTAGTATTTTAGATACATTAATCTAATTGCCACACACATTCCCCACACTCCGCACTGCTAGCCTTTACTACTTCTTTCACCATATTCTATGTCGTGGGGATGCTTCCATCCCTTCTCATAGCATTTCAGCATTGCAGATACATTACTAACCGCTACAAACGGTTTCCAGTTCCCACACTCCACACTGCTCACCTTACTACTTCCTTCACCTCTTCTTACGTCGCGGACATGTTTCCCTCTCTTCCCATAGAATTTTAAGATTGTAGATACCTTAATCTAATCGTCATAAACAGATCCCACTCTCCAGACAGCTCACCTTGACTACTTCCTTCACCACTTCATACGTCTCGGACCTTTTCTCTCCCTTCCCATAGCATTTTAAGATTGCAGACAGTGCCGGATTTACCACTAGGCCGATTAGGCCCCGGCCTAGGGCCGCAAGCAAAAAGGGGCCGCAGAGGATTGAGAAAAACATTTTTTTCATAAAAAAATTATTTAATTTAAACCACTAGTTTGCCGCAATCACAGGTGACCATAATGATGTCTCCGCGGACCGAGGGAGATGATCACAATTTTGCCGTGGCCGCGGGTGACGGTGATGATGTCCCAGTGATTGCAGCCCGCGGGAAACGTTCACGGGCCGCGGGTGACGGTGATGTGTCCTCATGATCGCAGCCCACGGGAGACGTTCAAGAATTAGCCGCTGTCGCGAGTTGTCAATGATGATTTCCCCGTGATTGCGGCCCGCGGGAAACGTTCACGGGCCGCGGGTGACGGTGATGTGTCCTCATGATCGCAGCCTACGGGAGACGTTCAAGAATTAGCCGCTGTCGCGAGTTGTCAATGATGATTTCCCCGTGATTGCGGCCCGCGGGAGACTTTCACGATTTAGCCGTGGCCGAGGGTGACGGTAATGTGTCCTCATGATCGAAGACCGCGGGAGACGTTCAAGAATTAGCCGCTGTCACGAGTGTCGATTCTTTTAACTTTATTTAACATTTTCTGTAGAATATTTCATATTTTATATAACATATGTAACAAAACATGTTGACCTTGTCTATTTTAATGTTTATATTACTAAACGACAATAAAGATTTATTATTATTATTTATTGTAAAAGTTAGGGCCACATGGACCTTTCTTACACTTAACCTATCATAAATATAACACATATATTTTAACAATTACATCAATATACAACAAAACAAAATTTAAATCATGGATACAGAAACTTTAAACGTTGATGATGATGTCCCCGTGATTGCGGCTCACGGGAGATGTTAACGATTTCGCCGCGGCTAAAGGTGTCAATCCCGAGTGGGATGTTTACGTTTTGGCACGGCCGCGGGTAACAATGATGATGTCCTCATGATCTCAGTTTTCAAGAGATGTTTTCAATACGACTTTGCCGCATTCGTAAGTGTCGATGATGATGTCCCCGTGACTGCTGCTTCGCGGGTGGTGTTTACGATTTTGCCATGGTCGCGAGTGTCGATGATGATGTCCCCGTGATTGCGGACCGCGGGAGATGTTCACGATTTTACTGCGGTTGCGGGTGACGGTAATGATGTCCTCAAGGTCACAGCTCACAGAATATGATGACGATTTCGCCGCGGTTGCGAGTGCTGAGGATGATGTCCCTTTGTTGCAGCCCACGGGGGATGTTTACGATTTTGCCGCGGTCACGGATACCTATGATGGCTTTGACTTGGTTTAAGAAAGATGTCCACGATTTCATCCACGATCACGGGTGTTGATGATGATATCTCCTTGATGCATAGGAGATATTCACTATTACTTCCGCGATCGCAAGGAATTTCCACCACAGAGGGAGGGCCGCTCAAGTAATTTGGCCTAGGGCCACAAGTACCCTAAATCCGGCACTGATTGCAGATCCCATAATCTAATCGTCATAAACAGTTCCCAGACTGCTCCAGACTGCTCGCATTTACTACTTCCTTTACCACTTCCTACGTCATTGCAGATACCTTAATCGTCATAAAAGGTTCCCACACTCCAGACAGCTCACCGTGACTACTTCCTTTATCACTTCCTACGTCGCAGACCCGTTTTCCTCCCTTCCCATAGCATTTTATGATTACAGATACCTTAATTTAATCGTCATAAACAGTTCCTACACTCCGGACAGCTCGCCTTGACCACTTCCTTCATCACTTCCTACGTCGCGGACCCGTTTTCCTCCCTTCCCATAGTATTTTATGTTTGTTGATACCTTAATCTAATCGTCATGAACAGCTCCCACATTCCAGACTGCTCGCCTTTACTACTTCCTTCACCACTTCCTACGTCAAGGACCTGTTTACCTCCCTTCCCATAGCATTTTAGGATTGCATATACCTTGATCTAATCGTCATAAACAGTTCCCACACTCCCGACAGCTCATCTTGACTACTTCCTTCATCATTCCTACATCGCGGACCCGTTTTCCTCCCTTCCCATAGCATTTTATGTTTGTTGATATCTTAATCTAATCGTCATGAACGGTTCCCACACTCCAGACAGCTCGCCTTGACTACTTCCTTCACCACTTCCTACGTCGTGGACCTGTTTTCCTCCCTTCCCACATCATTTTATGATTGCAGATACCTTAATCTTATCGTCATAAACAGTTCCCACACACCGGACAGCTTGCCTTGACTACTTCCTTCGCCACTTCCTACGCTATGGACCTGTTTCCCTCCCTTTCCATAGCATTTTATGATTGCAGATGCCTTAATCTAATCGTCATAAACAGTTCCCACACTCCGGACAGCTCGCCTTGACTACTTCCTTCATCATTCCTAAGTCGCGGACCCGTTTTCCTCCCTTCCCATAGCATTTTATGTTTGTTGATATCTTAATCTAATCGTCATGAACAGTTCCCACACTCCAGACTGCTCGCATTAACTACTTTTTTCACCACTTCCTACGTCAGGGACCTGTTTACCTCCCTTCCCATAGCATTTTAGGATTGCAGATACCTTGATCTAATCGTCATAAACAGTTCCCACACTCCGGACAGCTCGCCTTGACTACTTCCTTCACCACTTTCTACGTCACGGACCTGTTTACCTCCCTTCCCATAGCATTTTAGGATTGCAGATACCTTGATCTAATCGTCATAAACAGTTCCCACACTCCGGACAGCTCGCCTTGACTACTTCCTTCACCACTTTCTACGTCATGGACCTGTTTACCTCCCTTCCCACAGCATTTTATGAATGCAGATACCTTAATCTATTTGTCATAAACAGTTCCCACATTCCGGACAGCTCACCTTGACTACTTCCTTCATCACTTCCTCCGTCGCGGACCCGTTTTCCTCCCTTCCCATAGCATTTTATGTTTGTTGATATCTTAATCTAATCGTCATAAACAGTTCCCACACTCCGGACAGCTCGCCTTGACTACTTCCTTCATCATTCCTACATCGCGGACCCGTTTTCCTCCCTTCCCATAGCATTTTAAGTTTGTTGATATCTTAATCTAATCGTCAAGAACGGTTCCCACACTCCAGGCTGCTGGCTTTTCTACTTTCTTCACCACTTCCTACATCACGGACCTGTTTACCTCCCTTTCCATAGCATTTCATGTTTGTTGATATCTTAATCTAATCGTCATGAACGGTTCCCACACTCCAGACAGCTCGCCTTTACTACTTTCTTCACCACTTCCTACGTCACGGACCTGTTTAGTGTTTACCTCCCTTCCCATAGCATTTTAGGATTGCAGATACCTTGATCTAATCGTCATAAACAGTTCCCCCACTCCGGACACTTCGCCTTTACTACTTTCTTCACCACTTCCTACGCCACGGACCTGTTTTCCTCCCTTCCCACAGCATTTTATGATTGCAGTTACCTTAATCTAATCGTCATAAATAGTTCCCAAACTCCGGACTGCTTGCCTTTACTACTTTCTTTGTCTCTTCTTACGCCGCGGACCCATTATCCTCCCTTCCCATAGCATTTTATGATTGCAGATACCCTAATCTAATCGTCATAAACAGTTCCCACACTCCGGACTGCTCGTCTTTACTACTTCCTTCACCACTTCCTACGTCACGGACCTGTTTTCCTCCCTTCCCATAGCATCATAGGATTGCAAATACCTTAATATAATGGTCATAAGCAGATCCCACACTCCGGACAGCTCGCCTTGACTACTGCCATCATCCCTTCCTACGTCGCGGACCCGTTTTCCTCCTTTCCCTTTTAGTTTTTGGAATGCAAATACCTAAATCTAATCGTCATAATTAGTTTCCACACTCCAGACTGCTCACCTTTAGTACATCCTTTAGCACTTCCTACGTCACGGACCTCAAGCTAGTGTCGTCATTTGATTATATTTGTGATTCACACCGTTTCAATTCTAATATCTGTGGAATAATGCTATCATCTATTTCTTTATCTACTGCATTCAAAAGTCAACAGCTGATCATATGTCTTTGTTTATGTGTCAAATACTGCTTCCATAAGGATTACATTGAAACTTTGAGACCCAGTGGGGCTCCTGAGAGTTATTTTTAACGCCATATAGATGTTGGCACTCACCGATATGGTCTTTACCACCATCCAAAATTTGAAAACGATTGATTCAGCCGTCTAGGAGGAGTTTGCGTATTACGAAATGCATAAAAGTCGACGTATAAGAGCTTCGCTCGCTCCGCTCAATTATTAGATTTGGCAACAGTGCACCGTTCTCATTGGTTCATTCAAAACCATGTGGTAAATAGGCTCCTCCCTCAACTGCAAACTTATGTGGTCACGACTTTAGGTTACAACATTCTGTTGTGTGCTGTTCATACGTTTCTAAATTATCAGTAAACTCTAGCGTGGTAAATTTAACTACCGTTTTTATCCTAATTGCTCTCCAACAAACCATAGAAAACTTATACTCATTCTTTTCTGTTTAATATATGGCTTAACTAGCAGAGTACCCCGTCCTGTACGGGGTTGGAATATAAGTATAAAATGCTTATTGCAGTTATGCTCAAGCTTTGCGTTTGCAATAAGGGAGGAGAGGACACAGTTTGATAAAATTTGCTTTTTTAAATTTACAGTATCTATAGTATTACACATCTACCATAGCCATAATGTTCTACCACTTCACCTAAACAATAGAGAAAATAAATAATCAACAATTCGCAAAATATCACAAATTATCCATGAAATGAAAAACATAAACATAACTGTAAACAATCCTACTTTGACAGTTCTCATTGCGGATCACAGTTTTTTGTTGCTGCTTAGTTCAAATTAGCTGTTTTCATAAATGCAAAAAAAATATAGTGCTGCACCCTGTTGGTAAATCGTATAACATTTTAATGCTCTTCCATATCATAGAACCAACTTTTTTAGTTGAAACAGCTGACTAAATTCTTTAATTCCCTTTAAATATGAATACTCATAAGGTTGACATGGGGAATTACAGAGCCACTGGGGCGGAGCCCGAAAGGATTTTTGAGATAAGAATATGCCTATATGTTAATCGGGAATGTAAGCTATCATCATGCCAAATTTCAGCCCAATCCTTCCTGTGGTTTATGCGGGATTGAACTTCAAACACACAAACAAACAAACAAACACACAAACTTTCACATTTATAATATTAGTAAGATAAGATATTGTTCACCGTTTACAACCATCAATTTATATAATCGCATGAAGTAATCCTGTTGGTTAGAATATAAACTTCTTCAGTATAAATATTTCTAGAGTTAAAACATCGGACGCGTTGCAGAAAGTCAACAGTCCAGGAAGGTCAAATAATTTATACCTGTGCCGCTAGGTCAAAAACTACAATGTTTGCAGTGTCTGTAGATCAAAAATCCCAGTAAGTCAAATAGTACAGTCCGAGCTAAAAACGTGGTCTATGTAAAAGCAATTGACTTATTGGGAATTTGACCTAATGCAACAGCAGTTTTAATATAACGAAATAAGATAAAATATAAGTTCAGTTTCGCTAAGTCAACAGTGCCGGAAGGTCAAAAGTATAATCTGTTAAAAACAGCGATAGTCCTCTCGACGCATGACTTCAATAATTTCGTGTTTTGGTGTACTTAAAGTTGTGCTAAAATTTTGAAAATTGGCACAGAGCTTCTTGGTTAGTCCTACTCGATGACTATTTTGTTGGAACTTTAAACCATTTACCGATCTAATTAATAAAAATTGATATGTATGGTGAAATAGTTTTAAATCGTGATTTCTAGCATGAAAAAGTTAGCATGCGAGATTTTTTTTTGTTTTTGGGTTAAGGAGGTTTGGTCTGTGGCAAAGTTGTAGCCAAAAGTGTGATGCGCAAAATATATTTTTTTGAATTTTTTACAATCAGTGGTTCAATAGATAACTTGGGTTGAAGAGGACGGCAAATTTAACATTTCGCAACGCATGGAAAGAACTACATCGTACGATGCGACTGCTGAGTGGACTTTTAATTTACAGTTCTAAGAACAAGAAAAAGATGAATATACAGATCACCATTACATTCATATTATTTATAAAACATCTTTCTGTATTACCAGCTTACATTTTTCACTTATAAGAATACATCATAAACAGGGTGTTAAAAATAAGCGTGGAGATACTTTACCTAGTAATTCCTTGGGTCAAAATAAACAGAAAATGAAGGATACAATTTTTTCCAAAATCGTTTCGTTAACCAGATATCCGCCATTTTGTATTTTTTACATACAAATATTTATCTTTACACTTTTCCAACCGATGTTTATGAAACTTGGTATGTATCCAACTTGGTATGTAGGTAGGAGAGACCCATGTTATAAAAAAAGATTCATCTCGATTCACCCTAAAATTTCAAAATTTAACACTTAACTACTATAAAATATACTTTACTACACCACAATATTTACGTATCACCATAAATCTTAAATAAAATAAAACGTTCACATTTTAAAAATCCAAAGTAAATCAATATAATCATATAATCAATATAAAAAAGTGCACTAGTACTTACTAGTGTCCAATAACAATTTGATGGATTTAACCAAAACCTTTTCTATTTAACTTATTTTCAGCTGTTAAATTTCAAACGATACGTTTTAGCTACATCATTAACATTATTATCATCATCATCGTTTGAGTTTGGGTTTGCGGCAATGTATTTTTATAATTAAAACCTTTAATTTGATACATACCAAACTTGACCTCTGCTGCTATTAATTGACTGTATGGACTATTAATTAACAGCTGTGTCTAAGGATTACGTCGGCCTTAGTCACTAACAGGACAACAAGATCGCTCCACTCATCACACACTCAACTCCATTCATACTTGGATTAAAATGCATACATTTGTATGGTCGCCATTTCAAAAACAGGTAAAATTGTATTAAAATTATATAAGAATTTTGTCTTAGTCTTTGTGGTCCATCCCCCTTAAGGGATTAAACAGTGATAATAGCTTAAGACAGTTAGTAGATATTTATGGCTATTATATTATTGATATACCAAGTCTCACTACTTTATCTATATTGTTAAAAAAATATAGCCAATCCAGGACTTTTCAACCATACTGTATAACGCCAACACGAAATTTTTCCGTTGAACTCCTCCGAATTTCTTAGGTGATTTTGACCATTCATGTCTCATTAGAAAGAGCGTGTCACGTACATTTGCAAACCAACCTTACATTTTTAAATCCCTTGGGCTCAGCCCCAGCGGCTCATGATATGAACCCATGTTATGCCTATGAAGAACATATCGATTTATTTATATTAGGATCAGCCCAGTTAATTGCTGTTATGCAATTCAAGGAAATAATGTAGGTTACATTATTAACATGTTACTGATTTGTTTCAAATACTATATTTACTATTTCTATTTGGGTTTGCAGGATAATTTAATCCATTTTACCAAACAATAAAATTAATGGACAAAGTACTATATTTCATGAGCTATCATTGAAAGGACCGATTGAAGTCCTCATCATAATGCCTACTAAAGCAATTAAAATTGAGACGAACATGTAATGCACGAAATCAGGTGGTTCTTAAGTATGTGAAAATATGTATCGCTATTCAAAAACAGACGGAAAACTTGTAACCATATTCTTGACAACGGGTGTAACCATGTAACATGGCTACATTATCAATGACAAACGTGGACAACCTTATACCAGTGTGAGTACGTCCGAAACAGAGTAAGTCCGAAAACAACTCTAAAAAACAATAAGCAATAAATTGCAAGAACCGTTGCTTATATCATTGGGTACGGTATACACGTATCCACTGACGTGTATACTCAATGCTTATATCGAACTGTTATATGTACATCGTGAGTTGTTCCATTAGTTGTTTCATTTAGTTGTGTGTCCATTAGTATAGTAGTTTAGTTGACTCTTTTAAAGTCGGCGGAAATTGTGACTGTTATTACCCTTGAAATGTTTGTGAAGTACTTTGCAATCCTATCAATGCTTATAGAATCATACGATTACAATTTTCTGGTTAGAATATGTCGCATAGAGTGGTGACTAATGTATCTTTTTGGTTTGCTTGTAAAACAGGATCAACAGAGATTTTCCATCGACTTAAACAATACGATACTCCCAAATTGTTCATTGCAATAACAAAATATCACACAGTTTGATGAATATTTGTGTGTAAACCACATACAGTACACCTTTATTCTATCTATTTTACCTTTTATTTTTCCAAGACTTTATAGAAAATCACGCATTACGTGATCAGTGAAGAAAAGGCTGTAGGGATCCCATGTGTTTTATAGGTAAAGAAGACAAGGGCCTAGACATATATTTTGGGGGGGGGGGTCACCGGGGGCCTGGGGGGTATGGAATACCCCCCAAAAAGGAGGGGGTCTTGGGGTTCCCCCCAGGAAAAATATATAAATAAATAAATATAGGCTATACAGGGTGATCAACTCAAGGAGGCCACCATTGGGATATCGGAAACGGTAAAAACTAGAGAGAACTTAAAATGGAAGACATTCCTTTATTTTTTGTGGCAGTTTAAAATATGATTTTAGTCGTTTGAAATTCAGCCGCCATTTCCCAAAATGGCGACCAAATTTGAAATTTCTTATCGAACACCCTATATTTTATCATGTTTTCGGACATAATAGGCAATTTTAAAACTTTTTTATCCTTGACATTTTTTCGATAAACCCACTCGTTTAGGAGTTACAGCCTATGGAAAAATGACTTCCGGTGTACATATTAAATCATGTAGCTCCTAAACAAGTAAGTTTAAAGCAAAAATACGAGGAGTAAAAAAGTCTTACAATTGCATCCACATTCCAAAAAGACCATAAAATTAATTAAAAATATAAATTATATTATTTAAAAAAATGGCGGCAAACTTGAAAAGTGGAAAACTTTTTATTTTATAGTCTTTAATGAATGAAGATGCAATTCTAAGACTAATTTACTTTTTGCAATTTTGCTCTAAACTTACTCGTTTAGGAGCTACATGATGTAAAATGTACACCGGAAGTCATTTTTCCATAGGCTGTACTCCTAAACGAGTGGGTTTATCGAAAAAGTGTCAAGGCTAAAAAAGTTTTTAAATTGCATATTCTATCCGAAAACATGATAAAAAAACTAAAATCATATTTTTAAATGCCACAAAAAATAAAGGAATGTCCCCCATTTAATGTTTTCTCTAATTCTTACCGTTTCCGACTTCCCAATGGTGGCCTCCTTGAGTTGATCACCCTGTATATATGAATTTGAACGGATGGTGTTTTTGGCCTCTAGGGACCTAAAAACGAAAAATTAAATCGGTCCCGGGTCCAAGTGTTACCATAAGTACTACGGTAATAGCTTATTCCCTATATGGGAAATTCGCCAAAAACCTAATAGTTATATAGAACAATATTACATTCAACCAGCTGTTAGTTAAAACAAATTATATGGGACTAAAACAAATTGATGATTACAAAGATTCCTTTAAAAAATAATTTGAACATCCTACTATTTTTCTATGCAAATTTAAATAATCTGCCATCCTCATACCTAGTAATTGAATGTATCAATGGTCAGCATTACACATAGTATAAATAAGTCAACTCTAAATATGTCTTTAAATTTGTTTCCAAATGCTGAATTTGTGTCACAAATGCTGAATGTTTACAGCTGTTATGTTAAGCAAATTATATTGTACTAAAAGCTAGCTTAGAAGGTTAGCGTCGGCTGCTAGAGTTTTTAAAAATTAAAACTTAATTTCTAAAAAAACTGGGACCATTAATTATAATTATGGCTTAAACATTCCCTAGTTCTCAAAATTGTCTTTCTTTCAACACAAAACTAATGAAAATCCATCGTCTGGTTTATTCAGAATCGTGAAAAAACCCCATTTACGTTTTAATAATATATATGATAGTTTGGACAGGTTTCAACCCTTCCGAGGCGTAATACATTTACACAGTTTATATGTAGACTACATTATAACTCATAAAATAGTTCTACAATTAAATGGATCTCCTTTTACAAACGTATATAATAACCAGAAATTTTCAGATCGTCCTTGCGTGTATTTTATGCCACAAATTTTGACGAAAGGCTTTTCATTACATAAACTATACCTATTTACAGTGTTGACCAAACAGTTGGCAAGAAGCATTAATAGATAAGCTATGTACCAAATATGATAATTTTAGCTCTATTCTAATTATGACAAAACACGAAGTAACTAAAAGCAGGTTTTGTTGGTGTAGTATGCGTTGCAGGAGGTCTACTTTACACTGAATCGACGTTCACTTTTATTGCTTTTGATCTTCCGGCACTGTTGACTCAGCGAAACTGAACTTGTATTTTACCGTATTTCGTTATATTAAAACTGCTGTTGCATTAGGTCAAATTCCCAATAAGTCAATTGCTTTAACATAGACCACGTTTTTAGCTCGGACTGTACTATTTGACTTACTGGGACTTTTGATCTACAGACACTGCAAACATTGTAGTTTTTGACCTAGCGGCACAGGTATAAATTATTTGATCTTCCGGGACTGTTGACTTTCAGCAACATTCCCAAAACGTCTTGTTGGTAGTTGAATTCCAACAACGTATTTCTCTCTTACTTTGCTCGATGAACTCTAACTCATACATTTCTTAAATATTTTGAAAAATACTGTACAAGAAGCCTAATATTTACATGGACAGGTTCCGCTACTACCAGAACGTCTGCACACCAAGTTACAGTTTTGTTTGGTGGGACTGGCGCCACTGGGAGCGCCACATAGACTGGATGGCGCTCAACGGTATAAACCTGGCGTTGGCATTCAATGGTCAAGAGGCAATCTGGCAAAGGGTTTACAAACGACTTGACTTGACCAAGGAAGAGATTGATGAGCACTTTACTGGACCTGCGTTCTTTTCTTGGTACGCTTTTATCTTTGACATATTATGAAAGATTTCTGGGTACAGTATATGTTTGTTCTGGTCCACATAAAAAATTATTAATTTACTGATTTTATTGATAAGATTCTTTTATTCTTAAGAATTTTATTGATTTATTGAACAAACTGGATTAGCAAAAAGGGTCAGCAAGTTGTAATTTAAACTCCACTATCTCCGTGCAAACTTTTGTAATTGAAGAAAAATATAAAATTCAGGATGTAGAAATTAATTTTTGTATCCTGCTCCTGAATTTTTATACCAAATTTGAAGTAGGCACATGTGAATTTTTGTATGTATAAAATACAAGAATAGTATATTTCATAACAAGAGTGGAAAGTGAGTCATTACATTTTTGAGACCATGTTTGAAGTGCGAGATTTACTGAAAACTTTAAATGGTCGAGAATATGTATAGGACCCATACTTTTACTCGTGTTTTGAACGTTGGTTTTCGCTACACTACAAATACTAATATTATTTTCTTAAATAATACAGACATTGGATATTTCTTCATGACAATAATTAGGAACATATGACAAGACTCATAGCGTTTTATAGTTATGCCTTCAATTAAAAGTTAATATTTACTTTGGTTAACAAGTTAACAGTTGACAAAACAATAACAAATCTTTGTTTGTATTTATGTCGGCAAAATACCCCCGCCGCAGCAAACCTGCAAACTAAACGAATTTCCATTTTCCTGATTGAATTTACTAATAATGGAACTAATATTGGAACTAAAAATGTCTTCTTAAAAATATCACATTTATTCCCTATTTGAATAGAATTAGTTTAACGAGTACTTAGGTTTGCTTCTACAGGGAGGGTAAGTGTATTTTTTTTTGTAAAAGGTAATAGTTTAGTAATAAATAAATGCATTTTCCAAATTTGATCAAAATATGACCATAAACAAACAAACTACAACAGTTTCCTTATTTTCCATAAGAATAACATGGGAATTTTAAATTTACATTTTTTTTTAATTTTCTCCGTAACCATTAGACGCATAAGAATGCTTCAATATACTAAATCATTTTTTTTTGAGCTCTTTAAAATGGTTTGGAAAGAAATTGGTAAATTTTATGTTTTTTGGGTCAAAAATGGGTAAAACTAATTTTTCCCCATAAAACTCCCCATAAACCCCCGTTCCCATATCATCATGCTGATTCGCGAACTCGTTTGAATAAATGTAGGTTTACACGTTTATACCAAATTTCATCAAAATCGGATCGAGTTATCGTGCTAACGGACACATATATATATGAATTTTAACGGATGGTGTTTTTGGCCTCTAGGGACCTCAAAACGAAAAAGTAAATCGGTCCAGGTCTATGTCTTACCGTGAGTAATATTTACTACATGAGTTTATTTAGTACTACAGTAGTAGCTTATTCCCTATATGGAAAATTTGCTAAAAGATATAGTAGTTTACATTACTTTTGCATAGTAAATTCTTTTGCCATGTAGTAAACAATAATAATGCATTTTCGCAGGGGATAAACATGTAATTAAAACAGTTCATTTCACAGTAGTGTAGCAAAAATAATACAGGGTGCGGCAAAAATACCGATGGATTAAATTACTAATGGATTCGATTACTAGGCCGTCTGAGGGCGGTTGGTGTAGGCTCGTTGGATGGCCTATACAATGCCATTTCTTGTAGTCATAGAGCAGTGGTCGCCTGAGCTACGTGCGGTTGTTATCCAGTCGTTTTTAAAAAGTAGTAAATCAGTCATTGCAGCTATCAGTGGCAATTCGTGCTTTTATTCTATTAGGTCGACATGGAGAGGTTCCGTCGAGATTATCTGTATGGATAACACAATTAAACAGATTATTATTCTAATTAATCTGTAGGGATGAAAATTTACCTCAAAATTCGTTTAACTGAGCAGTGAGACATGTTCGGGCAGCCGCTTGTTTTCGGGCGGTCCTATGAGAACTGTCTTTCACAGCAGCACGAACTCTATCGAATGTTAGTTGACTGGCATCCGATCTGACTTTGGACGGTCTTTCAGCTTTCTTTTTAACGCAGAAGCCGTTGTCCTAAAGTTAGTAGCCCACCGCATTATATTGTGATACGCAACGGAACTTCTCCATGTCGCCTGAATTGAAAGAATGCATGAAACTGCCAATGCCGCTGATTTGCAACGAATGAATTCAATACTTTTAAAAACCATAACAACAGCACGTAGCTCAGGCGACCACTGCTCTATGACTACAAAAAAAGGCATTGTGTTAGACTTTCCAACGAGCCTACTCCCACCACTCTCAGACGACCTGCCACTGAACAGTGCTCTGCAGAAAATGTATAATTTTTTTGCCGCACCCTGTATTATTATGTATTAATAATTTACTGATTTATTTATTAAGACAATGAACCATGTTCTGCTCATTGACATCGTCAATAATTGTAAAATGCCTATGACAGTAAAGGATTTGATTGATTGATTACGGTAATTAATGTGGTTGACTGGTTTCGCCTCTCTCTCGGGTGCAGATTGCTGTAGTAAATAAATCGCCTGGCTACAAAAACTGCTGATCTTTAGTCAGTAACAAAGGTGTCATTTCATTTCTCACACGCATATTTTATACACATATTGGGATTACACGGCTTATTTGCATTTTAAACTGTTATAGTGATAACTAATTGATAGTACATTGCACCAAATTGAGTGATATATTCCAGGGGACGAATGGGGAATATCCGAGGGTGGGCAGGACCTCTCAGTCAGGATTGGCATGACAGCTCACTCACTCTACAGAAGATGATCCTGGAGAGGATGAGGTCCTTGGGCATAGTCCCTGTGCTGCCAGCATTTGCAGGACATGTTCCACACGCTTTGAAAAGGTACTTCAGAATCATGAAGTGTTGTAGCTTGAATTATTTCTTTAAGTTAATTATGGTAATGGTAAGCTAGTAGTGTAAAAGTATTGAATGCATTAATAGCCCTGGAACAACCAAAGTGACTAATATGGTATTTTTCAGAAAATTAGAGTCCATGGGCTAATGTTGTCGTATTGTGCCTAACTGACTATTATTTTTAAAACTTCAATATCCATTTAAATTAACCTTTGCTAAAGGACTGGTTTTATTTATTTCTAAAAGACTGTTTTGTCTTGATATTTAAATGTATAGTCATATGTTGAATTGTTTGAAAGGTAAATAAAGTTTAGTTTGTTGTTTTGTTCTGCATTGAACACAAGCTCAGTTTTATTCTGCTAAATTTAATCTAGCATTTTGTCATTTCCTAATATAATATCGTCCGTGATATCACTATTAATTGTGAATCGCGTATCAGTGACGACATCAATTGGCGACCGTGACAGGACATAAGAAATGACAAAACTAGAAGATCAACTAGTAGATTCAACGGCAATGCAGGGGAAAGCTCTGGAAGGACGTAGGCTAACGGCTTCGGGAGGCGGAGGTGACTTGGAGAGGCGCCTTCGTCTGGACCTTAAAGATGAAGGTGAAGACCGTGACACCTGCGAGTTGCCACAACTGGTAGGAGGAACTACGCAGTTGGTACAGCAACCACGAGCAGCGGACCCGGTGAGTTTCTTTCTAGAGAAGATTTTAACACAAGTACAGACTCAGTCAGAAAAAATGGATACTTATTTGGCAGATATTGACAATAAAATTACGTCCTCAATAAGAAAATTTACTCAAAAAGATTCAAAATTAAATACAAGAGTTGGACCATTAGAGTCAGATGCTGTCATTGAAACTATCAAAGATCCTAAGCTGGAAGATGGAGTGACTGATGAATCAAGTGGTTTGGAGATCAGAATCGATGTCATTGGAACGATGCTGAGCAGCAGGCAGGATGACGTGGAGAAGGACAGTATGGTCTTGGACCACTTGGCGGATCACCGAATGGATTCCACGGAGCAAACCGTGTTGGACATTGGGCCAATCTCTGGCTCTACGCCCTTCAACGAGAAAGTGAGTGCGATGTACAGGTTTAGGACTGAAAAACTATTCATAGACGAGAAGAATACTAGCGAGGAGACGACTTGTGGTGTGGACGAAGGGGATGATGATGAGGAGACGACATGTGATGTGGCCGAGGCTGATACTGACGAGGAGACGACCTGTGGTGTGAATGAAGGAGATACCGATGAGGAGACGACTTGTGGTGTGGACGAAGGGGATGATGACGAGGAGACGATATGTGATCTGGACGAGATCCCGCGTCGTTTGGAGACTTCTGGGAAAACGACAACCACCGCTTGTGAGGAACTGTTTTCTGCAATCAATGTTGCGTGCTTTGATTGCTTCAAGAATGTCAAGGACAGGCAAGGTGGGAAGGAACAGGAGGAGAAGATCACGCGCAGGAGCAAGATGATTCCTGACCACAACGGACAAAATGTAAGAGATGAAGAGAAGGCCAAAGAAACTGAAGACATTTTCAGTCAGCTCAGAAGTTGGAAGATAGAGCAGCAGATCAACCAATCTGATAGAAATGAGAAAGGTAGTGGGAGAGGAAGGAAAAAAACTTTCGCAGAGAAATACACAAGTCCCCAGAAGAAAAAGAAGAAGGAGAAGAAGACCAAGTGTAAAAACGGTCTAGGCTAAAGATTTTTCAAATCGATATTGAAGGTTTTAGGGGGGATAATTGTCGTATTGTGCCTAACTGACTATTATTTTTAAAACTTCAATATCCATTTAAATTAACCTTTGCTAAAGGACTGGTTTTATTTATTTCTAAAAGACTGTTTTGTCTTGATATTTAAATGTATAGTCATATGTTGAATTGTTTGAAAGGTAAATAAAGTTTAGTTTGTTGTTTTGTTCTGCATTGAACACAAGCTCAGTTTTATTCTGCTAAATTTAATCTAGCATTTTGTCATTTCCTAATATAATATTGTCCGTGATATCACTATTAATTGTGAATCGCGTATCAGTGACGACATCAATGTACACAGTAAAAGAATAATGACGACAATATGATGTTTCGTCCTGATGTATAAAACGCATCAGAGAGTAGATTGAAGAGAAATGTTACTCTTGTGTTGTGTTGTTGTTCTGTACTCTGAAGAAATCCTACATCAGGACGAAATATCAGTGACATCCATTATGTTTTGTGTTCTTTTATTGTGTACTACCAGTAACCTGGCGGGTAACTCTTCCAGCAAACTCAACTTTGTGCCCATTTATCGGTGGTCTAATCTATAAGACAGGACAGAATCCAAAACATGAAATGTTTGCAACTTATAATGATCGTGTAAAGACACAAATATTCGACTAATGAAAAAATAGCTTTAATAAATTTGTTACACTTATCTCAACTCAGTTTTTTCTCAGATAACTGTCAGACCCAATAAGGAATTCAACTATCTCTAAAAATGTTGTCTTCAATTCCAAAGAAAGTTTTCCAATATTTTTATTACAGTACAGCTGAGTTCTAAAATCTACCTATTATTTGCTACAATTTGCACACAAAAGATTTTAGATTGAAAACTTTATTTTTTTATTAGTACTCAGAATATTGAGAATTATTTTTCATCATACGGTCCGAAAAACTCCAGTTTTTAGTTCTCTAAATCGTCTGCAAAATCATCACATATGGTAAGTTTTTCAGGTCGCTTCGCTAACCTCAAAATTTGTTTGAAAACGCTGCTAATCACATGATTAAAATATCATGTTTGTAAACAACAAAATGTATGCATTGATGACGACTTCTTGTAACCTAAAATTCTGTGATCTAATTATGAAACAATTAGAAGGTTATTTCTAAAGTATGATAAAAATAGTTGTTCATCACACGAAGCTAAAGTGCCTTTTTGTATTTCCTAATAGTTTTTTCACCTTGCTTGTAAAACACGATTGCATACCAAATACCCACTTTCACTCCTAGTGATGAAAACTACTAATGTTAAGAAGTAAATTTGAACAGTAAATTAGAAGACCTTTTTATTGCAGGCTGTACCCAAATGTAAATTTCACTTTGGCTACACGATGGAACAATTTTGAAGACAAGTATTGTTGGTGAGTTTCTACTGTGTTAGAATGAATCTGTGATAGTTTAGTTTCTCTTTACTGTATTCTATATGTTACCGTATATTAAATGGTTACCATCCCTATGAGTTAACATCTAACTTTTAGTACAATAAGGGGTTTCTCTCTAACATCCCTTTTTCACCCATCCTACTTAACCGACCAGCAATATGTAAGTTCTCTGCTACAGGGAAGGAATTTTTTTTTTAATGTTTAAATTAAATTTTTTATCTTAAATTAGTTTTTTATTGCAAAAATAAATCCATAAACAAGCAAACTAACAAGATACTTTTTCGCCATGAGAAGATTATGGGAAATTAAAATGTGTTTTGAAGTTTTATCCGTAACAATTAATAACAAATAAACAACACTTCAATTGTTAGCTAGAAAATTTTGTTTTTTAAACCCAATGGCAGTAATGTAAATTTTGCATTACAGGTTTTAAGGGTAAAAATGTTATAAACCCAATTTTTGAAACAATCTAACACTTCATAGCACCCCTTTTCAAATATATATTTACATTTTAACAAATAGTATTTTTGGTCTCTGGTGACACCAAAATGAAAAAGTAAATCGATCCCAGGTGTAGGTCCTTACACTGTCACCTTACGCCTCTTCTCTTTAGGATAAATTTGCTATAAAGGCTACGAGTCCGAATATGCGAGAAAGAAATCTACCCTAACATTTTTTTTAGCTAATCTATCAGGATAATGAACTATAATGGAGTGTTTTGACATACTTTATGTTTCAGTCCTTACCTGTTATCTCCTGAAGACCCCTTATTCAAGGATATTGGATCCATGTTTTTACAAGAGGTAAGGCATGTCAAGTTAGGTTAAAAAGGAACCCAGATAAATAGTATTTTCATCACTATTCCCTAAAGTGAGTTGTTTAGCAATAATTTGAAGTGTCGGAAAATGAGAGAGAGGGTTGGAAAGACACTAGAGGCTTATGCCATAAATATACTATTTCATTCCGGTATGTTTTTTCCTTCGTGATGGCATTATTAATGTTATTCTTAGGTTGTCGGCTACTCATCACTAAAATAAATTAATCACAATTTACTAAAAAATGTGGAGGTATATTTCAAGTTTACATCAAAACAGAGAGGCTGAAGATGAGTTTTGATGTAAACTTGAAATATACCTCCACATTTTTTAGTAAATTGTGATTAATTTATTTTAGTGATGAGTAGCCGACAACCTAAGAATAACATAAATATACTACCAATTAATCATGATGGTAACTTAGTTATTGATGTACAGCCACAGAGAATGCTCAGTCTATGCCTGTTTATAAAAGCGGGTCTGCCCCCTCCCCTTCATTTACTACATCTCTCATGGTGAGGAGATGGTGTGGTAAGCTCCTCACCTTGTGCGATAGGAATTTCTGCTCAGTGCTCACTGCTTGGGCTCTTCCTCGCTTATCACATAAGTATATTTCCAGGTCAACATACCAGAAACTGGAAGTCCACGGTCATCTCATGAGCGTGTATCCTCTTTACCTTACTTCTCTGTGATACAACTGCGTGAAGACCTGTACACATTTTCCCTTGTACTTTTTTATCTAACTGGACTATACTTCAAAGGTGATGATTTACAATACGATACCAAAATTTTGTTTACACAATAAAAATAAAAATGAGTCAAAAATTTATTGTGATAGGACGACACGACAAAACTTATGAACAGTTTTAAATTCATATGAATTAGATGAAAAATGCCTTGATATAGACTTCTGGTCAGTATTGAAGTTATTGAATGTCAACTATAGAATTAAAGACAGGACATAATAGCCTATAAGGTATGTTTTATCTATGACATAAGCAAAGTATCAGTTTCCCAGATTTTTTTTATGTTCCATCTTCACAACTTGGACGCAAGGCACAAGTCAGGAACCATTTTAAACACTGTTTCAGGCTAAGTCTACTAGAAGGTGTCATCACTTTGATAACATCCTTTGATGATAGGCATGATATAATTTAAACTCAGGACCTCTGGAACCAATGTACTACTTGCTCTAAAGGTCGCTTTCCACAGTAGTGATTGAAAATGGTTCATATCAATATTCTAAAATCATTTTAATTCAAGACTAGAGCTGCCAGGACAAGAGCCTTCCAGAAGTCATGACTCCAGGAGGAGTCGGAGCTTCAACAGAAGTAGGGATGCATCCTCGTACAGTCATACATACCTAGACCTTGAATATATGTTCCAGATGATCAAAGAGTTTGGAACCAACCACATCTACAACTGTGACACATTCAATGAGATGCCACCAGCCCAGGGGGATCTAGACTTTCTCAGGAAAGTCGGAGAGTCTGTTTTTGATTCTATGACTCAAGTGGACAAAGACGCTGTTTGGTAATGAAATGAGTTAGTTATTCGTTAAAAATTATTACAACTGTTATTACTTACGTATTAAACATACACATCACATGTCAATATATATAAATTCAAATTTATTTAAAAAATTGAAATCATACTACACATTGTAGTCTGCTGTAGAACAAAGAATAATATTACATGAAATTTTGCAAGTCTGTTTAAACCTAATTATAATAATTGTTATATAGGTGATTTCTTATAATATTAATAGAAAGTTTTATGGCTGTTAAAGATCCGCAGCAAACCTGCCGACTAAGCGAATTTTAATTTCTCTGAATGATTTCCAATTAAATATATTTAAATAACATTAGGTGAGTACCTAGGTTTGCTGCTACAAGGAAACTTAAACTAATAAATTGAGTTTTAGTAAAATATGAATAGCTTAGTATAAAATAAATAAATTTGCCAAGTTTGATCAAAATATATCCATAAACAAGCAAACTACAACATTTTAAATATTCTCCATAAGAATAAAATGGGAATTTTAAATTTACAATTTTTTGAATTTTCTCTGTTACCAATAACCATACAAAAACACTGTGATATACTAAATATTTTTTTAAGCTCTTTAGTAAGGTCTAGAGATAAATTGGGAAATTTTGTGTTTTGAGGGTCAAAAATGAGAAAACCCAATTTTTACCCCCGTAAAACCCCGTTCCCATGGTCCGATCATGCTGGTTCCCAAACTCATTCAAGTTTATCCTGCCTTACACCTTTAAACCAAATTTCATCAAAATCTGACAAAAATTACTCAAGTTATCGCAATCACATACACAAATCTATATATCTATAAAAATTTGAACGAATTGTGTTTTTGGCCTCTGGGGACATCAAAATGAAAAAGTAAATCGGTCCTGGGCCTAGGTCTTACCGTGCCACCTATGGTAATAGCTACTTCCCTATAGGGAAATTCGCTAAAAACGCCCTTTACAAAACATCCTACTCAACACAGTAATAGTTGAACATTTTCAATAATTTTGGTGAATAAACTATTTGGCAAAATATAAGTTATAGACATAGTTTTTTTTTCACAATAATTATGTTTAGTGAAATTGATTTTCTAGTCCATAGTTCTTGTGGAATAATTGAAATTCTTAAAACTAAATACAGGATGATGCAAGGATGGCTTTTCTACAATGAGAAGACATTTTGGACCAACGATCGAGCAGAGGCCTTGATAAAGAGTGTTCCGATTGTGAGTAATTTTGTTTCATTGTTGTCAGGATGATGCAAGGATGGCTTTTCTACAATGAGGAGACATTTTGGACCAAGGATCGAGCAGAGGCCTTGTTAAAGAGTGTTCCGATTGTGAGTAATTTTGTTTCATTGTTGTCAGGATGGCTTTTCTACAATAAGAAGACATTTCGGACCAACGATCGAGCAGAGGCCTTGTTAAAGAGTGTTCCGATTGTGAGTAATTTTGTTTCATTGTTGTCAGGATGATGCAAGGATGGCTTTTCTACAATGAGGAGACATTTTGGACCAAAGATCGAGCAGAGGCCTTGTTAAAGAGTGTTCCGATTGTGAGTAATTTTGTTTCATTGTTGTCAGGATGGCTTTTCTACAATAAGAAGACATTTCGGACCAACGATCGAGCAGAGGCCTTGTTAAAGAGTGTTCCGATTGTGAGTAATTTTGTTTCATTGTTGTCAGGATGATGCAAGGATGGCTTTTCTACAATGAGAAGACATTTTGGACCATGGATCGAGCAGAGGCCTTGCTAAAGAGTGTTCCAATTGTGAGTAATTTTGTTTCATTGTTGTCAGGATGATGCAAGGATGGCTTTTCTACAATGAGAAGACATTTTGGACCATGGATCGAGCAGAGGCCTTGCTAAAGAGTGTTCCAATTGTGAGTAATTTTGTTTCATTGTTGTCAGGATGATGCAAGGATGGCTTTTCTACAATGAGAAGACATTTTGGACCATGGATCGAGCAGAGGCCTTGTTAAAGAGTGTTCCGATTGTGAGTAATTTTGTTTCATTGTTGTCAGGATGATGCAAGGATGGCTTTTCTACAATGAGAAGACATTTTGGACCATGGATCGAGCAGAGGCCTTGTTAAAGAGTGTTCCAATTGTGAGTAATTTTGTTTCATTGTTGTCAGGATGATGCAAGGATGGCTTTTCTACAATGAGAAGGCATTTTGGACCATGGATCGAGCAGAGGCCTTGTTAAAGAGTGTTCCAATTGTGAGTAATTTTGTTTCATTGTTGTCAGGATGATGCAAGGGTGGCTGTTTTTTCATGAAATATTATTTTGGACCAAAGAGAGAACTAAAGCTTTACTAACGTCAGTCCCAAAAGTAAGTTTCCAAACAATTTACTATGGTATGGATAAATAAATGGTACCTATCAGCAATCTGACACATACCTCTCCCAATAGCTTAAAATTGCTTATCATGCGGTAGGAGTAACGATGATTTTGGGAAATATTACAAATTTGTAATAACTTTTAACCGTAATTTTTTATTAAAGGTGTGGTTGTTCCATTTGGCTTAAGGTTAAAAGGACTATAACAAACAAAATTTTAGTCAGAATCATTCAAGTATACACCACTAGTGCTAGACACCACTTAAGTGTACTGTATGTATTGTTAGTGTCCATGTTTCCTCTGTACCTTACTTCTCTGTGGTTTAGGGGGAGAAAGTAGAAATAGAAACACATCCTTTAAAAACCAAAAGTGGGTTTTATGAATTAACCCTACTCCTTTGTAGGTTTATCATCTTATGGATCAGCTAAAAACAATTTTAATGGTTTATTTCTGTCTGTGGGTTTTCAAGTTTACTATTTATTTATTACTAGAGGCCTCAGCCTGGTAAAGGGCCCCTCTTAAAAAATTATTTTCCCTAACAATCTGTTAGGGGGTTTGATTTTTGGAATGAGTCTTTATTCCCGCATTCATCAAAAGAGTCTGCCAAGATAGAGAAGATTGCAATGAAAAATACAATTTTGCTACTATCGCAAGGAGACAATGATAAAGTCTCTGCGATTTATAATGTGGTAACTTCCCAGTATAAGTATTAAAGATGTCGTGAAAGAGAGCTGCGTGTTCAGGTACAACCTCGGCCAACCTTAACACGTAAGGTATGAAGGTTCCACTGCTTTTAACATCCTTTCAGATGACAATTTCTCGAAATTGGGCCCTTTAAATGAAATATAAAGTCAAAGTTGATTAAATTATTTGAATGGTGGATTCTGTTCACCCGTGAATTCGCGGGTAGAACCTCTTCTATAATATTATATTACTTTATCTATGCATG
Organism: Macrosteles quadrilineatus; assembly: GCF_028750875.1. Taxonomy (NCBI): domain Eukaryota; kingdom Metazoa; phylum Arthropoda; class Insecta; order Hemiptera; family Cicadellidae; genus Macrosteles; species Macrosteles quadrilineatus. The sequence goes on along the minus strand of NW_026542598.1, from coordinate 68,022,958 downwards.
TACCATCTACTATTTTTATGGTTTTTTTAATATCATTAACATTTCAGGGTAGAATGCTGGTTTTGGACTTGATGTCCGAGTTGAATCCACAGTTTGAAAGGCTTGAGTCATACTTTGGACAGCCTTATATTTGGTGCATGCTTCACAACTTTGGAGGGACTTTGGGCATGCATGGTACAGCCAGAAGAGTGAATGAGGTAAGCAAATACAATTTCACACTACTCACTTTTCTCACTATGGAATTTTGAAACTAAATTTTGCAATCTATATATTAATTTGAAACTGTTTTTCTTTGTGACAGCTAATTTGAGAGAACGGCTCGGCGTAGAAACTCAGTAGGGGTCTCTAAAGAAAGGTCTTGGTCTGTAGATGAGCCATCAAAAGAGAAACGTGGTAAACTCCCTTGGGGCTCTGCCCCAGTGGCCTTTAAATTCCCATCCCATGTTATTCTTATGGAGGAAAAACGGGCTTTTGTCACAGCTAATTTCAGAGAACGGCTGGGTGTAGAAACTTGGTAGGGGTCTCTTAAGAAAGGTCTTGGTCTGTAGATGAGCCATCAAAAGAGAAACGAGTTAAATTCCCTTGGGGCTCTGCCCCAGAGGCCTTTAAAGTTCCCTCTTCAGATTTGTTTACATTACGACCATATGCATAAATTTTCACTACTCTTTAATGAAACAGCTGTTAATATTTAAATTGTGATTTACTGAATCTGTCAAAATGAAATATTTGCAATGTTTTATTCAGATTTTAAAATCGATTTTATTTTGCATCGTGTCATGTTTTGCAATACTATATAATGTTCTATTACCAAATCAGTGGAAAATATCACAGTAACTCTTAAGATTATTTCTTATGAAGTTAACTTTATTGTATGGGTTGGTTTCTGCCTTTTTTACCACTTCTTGGAGATTGTACGTAGGTGATATTCTTTGGCGTATTGCATCTGTAGACTATAATTGGGTTGGTGTAATTATTACAATGGAAAAAAAGCGAGAAATTCTGGACAATTTGATACTGTATAGCCTACTAAAAATAAAACTGAATTAACACTGTGCTACATTTCTTGATCAATCATTGAAAGAGCCGATTTGCAAACAATGGAAACATAGAAAAGTCATAGAACACAACCAAGTACAAGAAATACAAATGTTTTTTTTATATTTATAATCGTTATTACAGACAACCTAATGCGGGCTAAGCGGCTATGAGTGGGTAACATTTGTAGAAAACACTAAAAAGCAAGATCAACTATTGAAAAAAGATAAGATATTTACAAAAAAATTTGATTATGTCTAACTGTACACATCGTGAGTATTTCCATAATCTTTGAGTCCACTCTTATAAAGTCATCGGAAATTATGACTGTTATTCGTTTTAAAATAACGCCTTTAATGCTTCGCAATTGCTCGAATTCGAGCAACAGGTACACTAGTTATCTTTTAATTGTATTAAAAATGTCTGTAACTTAATTAGGAGAGAATGACATATAAGCTAACCAAGCTGTTGGTAACAAGCCCTAAGCAGAATTATGTCATATTTTTAACATTGCAATAAAAGGGGTAACTGTTGAAAAACTGGTGTACAAGGTTATAGATGTGTTTGATACAATCGTCATGAAGCCTGGAATAAAATACTGTACTAACATTCACCAATGATTTGAGTTATCTGGTAATGCTGTGTCAGAACCACAGACAAAGGAATAAGTGCTTACCGTATTCTTTGTCTGCGGTTAGAACCTTCTTAGGCTGTTTGCCTTTCAAGGGATAAAGCTTATAAAATATTGCAATTTTTCCCTAAAAACTGCTTGAATCTACACACTGTCCTTATTTTTCAGAATGTGTTCAAAGCTAGAGCTGCAGCTAACAGTTCAATGGTTGGTATTGGCCTGACTATGGAGGGGATACAACAGAACTATGTCATGTACGACCTTATGATGGAGATGGGATGGAGAGTAGAACCAACCGACCTCTCTCAGTGGTTAGTGAATCATCATTCATAGCCTGATGGTTATATTGTTTTTATTATTTGGATTTTTTTACTTTTTTGGGGTTTTGTTAATTGTGTGCATGTTTCTTGAAGTACGCAAATAAATTGTGTTGAGGTTGTATATGGTGTTTTACGACCAACAATAACGATAATCAGTTGAAGTAGTTATTATCAACTCCTCATGCCTTGGAAGATGGATTTGGTGTTAGGAGCCAAAACCACCACAGCAAATGATTGCCATAAGCTAACTATTAGCTATACTATAAGCTAACTATAAATACATTGATAATCTAGGGGCTGAAACAACGTTCTAAAAACTAATATGATTTTTTTCTCTCTGAGATTGATAAAGATAATGTTGTCTAGGTTCAGAAACTATTCCTCTCGCCGCTATGGTCTGGACAATAAACATCTGGATACTATGTGGCAACTACTCAAGGTACACTTGTTTGAATGTCAGAAAGTATTTCTTTTGAAAAAAGCATAGTCTTCTTGTGTGATAGCAAAAGTGTTATCAAAAGTCAACAATTATTATAATTTTTTTGCTTTATTTAGTTTATAAGTTCTAGTAACTTTTAACAACTGGTATTGGAATTGTTATAAATAGGTACCTAAGAATAAGAATAAGAATCATTTATTGTCATTAGACACAGTTGTGCAATAGACATTGTCAAACAAGCCACTAGTACAAAATTAATTGTTCCTATGAGTTCATTTTCAAGACAATTTGCGACAAACCGAATTGTACTCAGTATTTCTCTGATTATAGTCGTCCCTCCTAAATTTTGACAAGTTATAGAACAAAATATCTCACGTTTTGATATAAGTATTTGTTGTCTTTTAACAGGATAGCGTGTACGACTACAAGTCAGTATGGCAGAATCACGGACGATACATTGTTGTAAGAAACCCTTCCCTGCGACTTCAACCAAACGTAAGGTGTTATTTTATTTTGAACTTAATTATTTTACTTTTTTTTAATTATTAACTGTGCTGGGTCCAGGGACAAATGTGTTTTTCTTGTGCTTCATAGTTTTTGCATTACATATTTTTTTGGGAAAGGATTGTCATATTCTAAGGTGGTCATGGAAATCTGGGAACTTTCTTCTAGAGCATACCTTCAACCATTATCTCCTCGGGCCCTAACTTCAGCCTCTCACATATCTTACAATGTCATTGACTCTTCCTACTCAGCAGTCATTCATCATGAAGCTTTCGATAAATTGTCCTGGCTTAGTAAAAACCTGATTTTAGTCAGTAACAACGCACAGATCATCCACTCAATTCTACACTAACATTTGCACTCTTAGCATTTGTACTCAGCTTACTTATGTCGATGTCTTAGTGAAGTGATATAGGTACTTCTTTTCTTTCCCCACCGATGGCTGATTGTTCTTCTCACTTCACAGGTGTGGTACAACACTACTGATGTGATGGAGGCATGGGACGAAGCTCTGATGGCTGTACAGTCCGCTCAATCACTGGCGGAGTCGCCAACATTCAAACACGACCTAACAGACCTAACCAGACAAGCTCTACAACTAAAGGTCGACTTCATGTACAGTCAAGTTCTCAAGGCATATTACAAGAAGGATCTTGCATACCTCAGGTGCTTTGGTATTTAAATTTAAAGGATTGTTGCTGAAATTTTTCGTCACGACTAAACAAATTATCATAACAGTTAGTGATCTGGAATTTGATTGCATCCGTGAGAAAGCACCTCTAATAAAACACTATTAAATACAAACCTAGCCAAAGCTGGAAAATTTCAAAAGAAACCCCAAAGAAGGAACGGTATACAGTAATAAAGTAGTCAAAACAAGTAAAAAAGTCCTTTTTAAAAACTGAACCCAACTTTTGTTAATCATTGGATTTGTTTCAACAGCTGATCTTAGTTTGTTAACAAAGCCTCAAACATTATCACTTCATTCTACACTCATATTCTCATATTTAGGTTCAAATACTCAACAAGACCTAACTACATTTTGTCATTCTCCTAAATGTAAATGGTCCATTTTCTTTTTTCAGAAATGCAACTGGAACGTTTCTTGCTGTTATGGACGACCTGAACTCTCTGTTGGCCTCAAACAAGTGGTTTCTATTGGGCCCTTGGCTTGAGTCAGCTAAAGAAAGAGCATCAAGTCCTCAGGTAGAAGCAGGATTAATATCACACAAATTTATCAATTGATTTTTTCTTTGACAGTTTAATAGCTATAGTGGATAAGCAAAGAATTGAGTGAGTGGACCATGCAGAACCTCTTGTGCATATAAGCTCTTGTCTGGGTAGTTAAATGCTCACTTTAAAATCTGAAGGTTGCTACGGTTTAACGCAGAGTGGGATTAATTGTACATCCAGAAGCAATTCAATCAATGGTGCCCAATGTCATAAGGTCGAAAGGTCAACGTTAGATTGCCAAAAGACCTGTGTTTTGAACGTTCTCTTATAAAAAGCGCAACAGAACAGAAGAGACTTTTCCCTCAAATATGCTATAGCTCGTGCGTTTCCTGGTGAAGCCTGGGGGTAGGGGGTTATAGTGGCTCTTGACCGTTTTTGTAGGGGTGGGGGTACGTCGAAAATCAATCTGCGCTCTCATCCTGTCCGAGCTACATAGCGGATACACTCTTTTTCAAAAACATTCGGGATGTCAGTTCGATTATCTTAAAACTTGAATTGTTTATTTTTAAGTATACAGTGGTTTGAAAATAAATTTTTTTAGGTATGTTTAAGCCATAGTTTCGTATATTAGTAATGCATTATTTGTACTTGTTTTTGCCCACCAAAAATCTCTGGCTCGTTAAAGAGTAATTTTTGGAGTATTAAAAATAGCCAACTCTAAATTTTGATGTCGAGAATTTTATAAAATATGCTATTCTCTGTTCTAAAACATTTTTATATTCCTCTTAATGAGGTAAGAAATTAGATATTTATTGAAAATGCGCGTTTTTGTTATGGAACCCTTAGTTAGCAGACATTAATTTGATCACACAACTCATGCGAGCAGCCTGAACCGTCTCTGCATCGTGGTCCGAACTCCAAAAAATGTCTTTAGTCAGACTAGAAGCAGAATATGAAGATGACGTTAACTTCCCCTCTCGCGCTCGGCTCCCCACTTGCCACTACAGCCCCTCACACCCAGGCTTCACGAAGAAACGCACAAACTATAATATAGGCTCATAAAAACCAAGTAAACCAGCAAATAATGGTGCGATTGTATATTTCAAAACTTTTATTTTTAGTCTAATTGGAGCTGCATATAGTTTAAATAAGGTATTTTTTCGTTTGAGAAGTTTTAAACATACAATATTTGGAGTACATCTCATTGCTTGGAAGAAGGAGGGACATATGTCCCTTTGTCTTGCAAGTGTTGATTTATTACTTTTGTTTCTTTTATTATTGAGAGGTTCTTTTAAGGGGAAACTGTTAAACTACGGAGGTCCCTCAACAAACTTGTTCAAAGATTAATGCTGCTATCAAACAATAAAAAAGTGTGATGAAATGATTTTTTTAAATTTTCAATAGATTAAAACTTTTTCAAATAACCATTACTGTTTATTCTGCAGAAAATATTTTTCAATCTATTTGAATTTATAGGAAAGGGAGCAATTTGAAGAAATGGCTCGGAACCAAATTACTTTGTGGGGTCCAAATGGAGAAATTAGAGACTATGCATGCAAGCAGTGGGCTCGTAAGTAATTAAAATTAAATGTTAACAAGCTGTTACCCACGGTTTGACTTCATAGGTATTAATAATACTCTTGATTATTTAAGTTAAGCTGAAATAAACAAAACAGAATATAGTAATACTGTACAAACAAATAATCACACCTGATTTTAATAAGGTAATAAATAATTGAAAGAATAACGTCCAAAAAAGTACAGCTGAGGTATTTTTAACATTACAACCTTATAGGGCAATAATGGATAGTTTTGCGCAAGGTTTCTCGTCATGACGAATATTTTAAGTATATGGTTTATGGGGGTGTGACTTTTAGTTTTCTCAGAAGTTAACTACTTTGATGCATAATTTCGGTACTTTGGGTATAATAATATATGGATTTCTATGTTATTTACGTATCATACATTTCAGGCTAAGTCAGTGACATTAGATTTCTGTACCTGAGTCAGTCTTGAGGTTTTAATGGCTGTGTTTATAAAAACTATCTAGAATCTATGGCCCTTTTTAGCACCTTTTTCATTGTTGACGAGGTCTATGTAACTCAATTGAATGACCAATAAATATTTATGATTTATGAAAAAAAAGTTTTAGGAAGTTTAATTGGAAAATTGGCCCAAGATTGGTGACTTTCAATATTTCTGGAGTTGAAATTCAGAAGATATGTTAAATGTATTAACTTAAATCCATATTCAAGATGAATACTACAGGACTAATACCTATGTTTCCTCAAATCATTAAATTTATTAATTTTTTCTGTTTTTCGATTTTGATGTAAGTTATTTACAAAGGCCATTTATATTTGAGTGAATTTCATATGGCTGGTCAGGGTGTACTCTAACGAGACAAAAAAAAACATAAAAATAGCCTTTATATAGTTTTGTTTGAGATAATTTTAAACTAAAATAAAACTACTAATGGTTTTACAATTTTAGATCTTATGGAAAATTATTACATTCCTCGGTGGAAGTATTTCTTCGAAGCCCTAGAAAAGGCAGTTGCGGAAAAAAGTCCCTTCAACCAGAAGTCAGTCAGTACTTACATTTTTAATGAAATCGAGCAACCATTTACTTTCAGAAAAGACCTCTATCCAACATTTGAAATAGGTAAGTTAAATTTTTAATGACTTATTATAAAATTATTGACAGTTTGATTGTTAGTGCTTTTGACAGTGTCTTTGTTAAAAACATAATTTTACAGTTTTAAAATAGGTGTAAATGAACGTGTAAACAAGTTTTTTTCCTTTTTATATCATCGAAACAACAGATTTTAAATAAGTCTAATGGTTACTGATTGCATTTGGTCAACTATAAAACAATTGTCTATACTAACCTAATAATAGCCATTTAATTATGCCTCGCATATGGAGTTAGACTTAAGTTCAACTTCATCTTTATAATAAAGTATGCTATCAACCGCATGATTTAATGTTAGGCCTTGATTAACCCTCTTGCAAGGGCACGAACTTTAATTTAAAGGTTAAATTTAATCAGTTTAAAAAATATTAGATATGGTCAGTTTTTTTTTTATAATTAATTGTTTGTTTATATTTTTCCTGATTTAAGGTCGATTCACACACATCAGTCCAGTCACAGTTCCGTTACAGTCCAGTTACAGTCCAGTCACAGTTGCATCCGCAATTTCTCAGTCAATTGTCCGTCAGTTGGTTTCAGTCAGTCTTCCGTCTCTAAAATTCACAGTAATTTATAGTCCAAATTTTAAATTTATAAACCTATATTCTATCAAATTATCATCGTCCATCTTGTTGATTGTTACAAACAGTACTCAAAATACAAACGCAACCATTTAAATAACAATAACACTATTTTCTAACCTCAAACAGTTCCGTCAGGCGTCCGACCAATCAAAAAGTATCGTTGGAAAGAAATCTGAAATTGACTGACGGATGCCGGTAGAGCGACTGACGGGACTGCAACGGATAAGTGTAGATAGCGCAATAGAAAATCCATTAAAGAATATTTTTGTTAACTGTGACGTGCCTGAAGTGACTTTACTGTGACGTGCCGTAACTGATGTGTGTGAATCGACCTTTAAGCTATTGATTCTTACTATTCGTTCAGTTCAAGGTATGCAACTGGGTAAGGATACTTAAGAGAATAATGTGAGTGTCAAAATCTACTGTAAAAACAGTTTCACACACTTAAAATGCAAATAATACAGGCAAATCTCACTCCGTTGTGACGTACGGGCAGAGCAACTATAGTCAAGATAAATGTATGATAGGTAAGGCTTAATTTCACCTGATTATTTCATCCAACTGAAGTGTTAGGGTGCGATCACATTGCATGCAGGATCGTGCGAGTATAGTGGTTGCGCTAGCTCGCGATTGCGTGCAAGAGAAAAGAAAATAGCTCAGAAAAACAAGGAAACAAATTAAAACCCGTACAGGGTGATCATACTACATACACCAATTTTATTTGTTTTTTAAGCGAGTACGTTCATGCTACGTTTAGTATATAACATATCACATGTTTTAGCGAATTTCCCTATAGGGAAAAAGCTATTACCGTAGGTGGCACAGTAAGACCTAGGACCGGGACCGATTTACTTTTTCATTTTAATGTCCCCAGAGGCCAAAAACACTATTCGTTAAAATTTGTATATGTATATATATATATACGTCCATGAACACGATAACTTAAGTAATTTTTGTCCGATTTTGATGAAATTTGGTTCAAAGGAGTAAGGTGGGATAAACTTAAATGAGTTCGTGAACCAGCATGATCGGACCATGGGAACGGGATTTTACGGGGGGTTTTATGGGGTAAAAAACAGTTTTTCTCATTTTTGACCCTCAAAACACATTTTCCAATTTCTAGGAAAACAACTAAACCATTTTAGAGAGCTTCAAAAAAAATTAATATATCAAAGTGTTTTTAATTGTTATTGGCAATGGAGAAAATTCTAAAAATTGTAAATTTAAAATTCCCATCTTATTCTTATGGAGAATACTGTAAAATGTTGTAGTTTGCTTATTTATGGATATATTTTGATCAAACTTGGCAAATTGATTTATTTTATACTAAGCTATTATTATTTTACTAAAAAATACACTTTATTAGTTTTCTTGTAGCAGCAAACCTATTTACTCATTAAACCTAATGTTATTTACATAGATTTAATTGAAAATCAATTCAGACAAGTGGAAATTCGCTTAGTCGGCAGGTTTGCTGCGGCAGGGTTATTTATCTCTAGTTTCTGCTTTCTTATAGATGGATAAACTTTCATTTGAGTTAGTCCGTGCTAAAAGACCAATATAAAAGTGATGAAAACATTCCAACAGAGAAATAGAAGTTTAACATTTTTCCGGATGCCTCAAAATGTCTGGTAAAATGCGGTGGTATTCTCGTGCTACTTCTCTGTCAACGAAGTAATCGTTTACCTATTCTCCCCTAAATCGTTTGCTATCCACTACCAAGAACTTGAAAACACTACTTTCCACCATCACATGACTCCATCTTTTGCATCAGCCAGCTATATGTTAGTAGGTGCAAGTTATGTGAACTCGTGCAAGCAAGTTGTGCGAGCTCGAGTCACTTAATGCACGTGCGAGCAATGTGATCGTAGCCTTAGTCTTAGTCTGTGTCTGATTGATTCTTATTTCGTCCACCACTGAATAAAAAAATTATAAATAAATATTTTAATCTATTATGTATTTTGGTATTATTGCTGTGTTTTAGGAGACACTGTTGAAATATCTAAGAAGCTGCACAAAACTTGGCGTCGTCTCTAACACCATTACAAGGAACCAAATTGTAGCTGTGTATAAAATAAAATGAATATAAAAGTAAAAAAATATAATTTTGAATAATTAAAACTATTCCAGTAATTTCACTCATATAGAGCATCATGGGATTTGCTCAAATTAAAATCTAGTCTCCTAACTAGATTTATATTCAAAAGCAAAATAAAGTCTCATGTGAAAGCTTTTTGGGTACTTTTGTATTATACGGATGCCACCCTTATACAGCACGCTGCAGCGGTTACGTTAGGTTATCAATTATCATAAATATGTTTGTAGGAATTTCCTAGTTTTGTTATGAATCAAACAATACCAAATGAGACATACTTTTGCCCGCCAAATCCCCTCCAAGTAGGCCAAGGTCAGGTCTTTGACCGAAGTGTGCATAACCTGTCCACCTCCTGTTTCTGGTCCAGTGTCCTAAGTGAGAACTTATCTAGTATCCTTCGATTCACAATGAAACTAGGAAAGTCCTACAAACATATTTATGATAACGCAACCTAACATAACAGCTGCAGCGCGCTGTATACCTACTTGGCGTACATGTGGCAGGGAGCTAGCGCACATTCAACTCAATCCTCACCGACATCGCTGCCTTCAGGGAGGCATAACTCAAAGGTCGCTGATCGTAATCATGTAAAATTTGGATAGTAGGAGACGATAATGTTGTTTGTTATCTGATGATGTCATAGGTAATTTTGCCGCGATCATGGAAGACGATGATGACGCCTCGGGAGACGCCGTACCAAGCTAAAGTGCAAGTTTAGGCGGTAATACATGTGATATAATATTTTTTAAGATTATTGGGAGGGGGCCCGGTGAACAAACTTGCGGGGGGGGCCCGCGGGCTCTTATCGCCGCCACTGTAAGATGGATATTTATTTAAATTTATTGCTCTTGGCAATTTTTACATTGTGTAGCATAGTTATTCTAATACTTATAGTTACATAGAGGTTTTTTTTATTAAATTACACTTTAAATAAAAGTTAACTTTTAACAAATAAAACAATATATTAAAGAAACGGAGGAAAACTACAAAACATTGTACATTTATCAGGAAAGCCTTAAAACATTTAACTCTTATTAACCCATGGGGAATGTAATACTGTGCCCTTATCTCCAACAGTGCGCATTGTACTCATACACCAAATAGAACGCCTGATTTTTCAGTTTCGTTTAGAATAGATAAGAACTTTTAAGCCTTTCAGGAAGACAGTTAAGGAGCCTGACACCTACTTGAGAAGGAAGTTTCTCAAATGCAGCTGTTCGGTGTTGGACAGTGCAAAAACTATTCCTTGCTCTAGACCCGTGGCTGTGCACAGCAGTGCCTTGGATGGGCACATTTTGAAACTGGCAGTATACAGCGGTTTCCAATATAAGGTAGGGTCAAATTTATAGTAAAATGCTCACACTGTACACAGGAAGAAAGAAGTATAATGTTCAAGTGATTGATTTTTTCTTTCTCCCTTATCCACAGTATATGCCATGGAGAAAGTACGGTATTGTTTTCATCAAAATTTTTGAGTTTTGAGTGTATACTGAACCCAAAAAAGTGGTTTTCAAAGTGATGTCTGTAAGTGTACAGAACTACAACAAACCACAACTGTTATCCGATTTTGATGAAATTTGGTACATAATGTACTAATCAATTATATCTACAGGCATTTTTTTTTCATTTTTCAAACTTTTTATTTTGAGTGGTAATCTAATATATAAAATAATGGAAAAATCAGATTTTCTCAAAAACGGCCGAACGATTTTGATCAAAATTAGTAAGTCCTTTAAAATCTGAACCTAATGGTACAATTTCCATTCCCGTCAAATTTACTGTTCCAAAGGTATTGTCAGATTTTAGGAAAAAAACCGGCTTTGATTAAAGTTAATGTGTTATGGTCCTTATAGTACTAAACAAAAATAGTGCATTGCTGTAAAATTTACTGTTGAAAAGCTATTGCAACTTTTGTGATTCATTCCTATACAATATCATAGTTAGGCCTACTCCCGCTGCTTACACGTGGTAAAGGTTTTTTACAAGCTTATTGGAGAAAGTATATGTCAGCATTGACTATATATACCTACAGGAGAGTCTCTTCCATTAAGATTGTGCATAATAATCAAGAAAAATCAATAACAGCGCTGCATAACTTACTAAACAGTGATATACAAACAGGGAGCAAATTAAGAAAGCTAAAAAAAAGTGTGAGTGTTTGGGTGGTACAAACACAGCCATATAAGTTAATAATTCTAAACCACCCGAAGTGAAAAATAAACAGATCCAAACCAGGAGTTTACCCAAGTTGTCTACTGGAAGGATTAAACCAGGGCCGCGTTAAGGGTCAATCGAGCCCTGGGCAAACCCAAGAGTAGCGCCCCCTTATTTCCTATTACTGGCTGGCGGTGGTTTGGGGGCACCCAGCGGGCGCCCCTAAACCACCGGCGCACCTGGGCATATGCCCAGTCTGCCCGTTTATAAAAGCGGGCCTGGATTAAACTAGGTTTAAATTAGGATTAACTCTATTGCCTGATAAAATACAGTATTAGGCAAATGAAAACAAACTTATAAATAGGTAAATTATTTTTATTTACAAACAGTAAAAAATATGGTAATATTTTTTGCAACTTTCAGTTACTTATGGTTTCTTTTATCCAGTCCTTGTAAAAAAACACATCCACATAAAGGGCAGGGTAAGTTTCTGGCTGAGTGCAGTCCACGGAGCCTTGGTATAAACCAACTACTGTCAGTTTCCTGCTTAGCGGTGCACCAAAGTCAAACTGTAATTATACAACAATATAAACCATTTATCAACAGACATTGACTTCTAGCTTAAAGGGATAATTGATTGTCCTTGACAAAAATAAATTTGCCAAGTTTGATCAAAATCTATATCTATAAAAGAGGAACTATGTATGTGTGTATATATGTATATACGTTATGGACTCTGAAACCGCTCAACAGATTGTAATGAAACTTTCAGGCGTTACTATGAATCTTTTAAGGATGGTTTGAGTGAAGTTTGGTGCAGATCCGTCAAAAGGGCTCCACCCCAGAGGGTGTTAAGTGGGCCAATGTCAGACTTTTTGAACTACAATGTTTACAAATAAATATAATTTACCTAACCCGCCATGTTAAACTTCCCTATCCCAAGCGTGATGTATACAACTTCCATACTTCTTGAGTGATGTAAAGTTGAAAAAAACTCATTCGGTGATGTAATGAAACCCATTTAAATAACATTGAGTGCTTAACTTGAAAAAATATACCTCTATGGAGGCATCGACGTTCAACGCTAGAAATCAGCTGTGCGCTTGAATCAGGGGCGTCATTTTGGGGAGCAGGGGAGCATTTGCCCCCCCTGGATCCTGGGCTAGAGAAAAAAATATGCTGTACCAGCCAATATACAAATATTTTCTCCTGTCAAATCCTAAAAAGCACAGCAGACAAAAATCTGCATATTCTTGTACAGTAATTTCAAACAAAAATTATTATTGTTTTATTGTCTTAGATAGCACATTTTGAGTTTACATAAATTAGTAGTTTTGTTATTCATTCACTTTTTCTGTTTGCTGCTGTACGATAAACCACTTACTTCTAGTTTATATATACACATAAAAATTCAGATCATTTAGAAGCATTGCTTTGTCATTTACATTTATGAATTATACATATGTATAAATTTTATGTAATTTATTTTGAACATTGTAGACTACCAATTTAATATATTTAAATAGAACCTTTTGTACTTTTGTGTCAAATTATTTTATTGGTGATAAAATTTGATTTGCTTTTAAGTTCTTCAATACTTGTATTTAATTTAAAACCAAAATAAACTGTTATAAACTATAGGCTATGAATAACCGTATTCATTATTAAATATTGTACAAGAGAAATTGGTCATGAATCTAACAACAAACATAATATTAATACATCATGGAACTATTGATTACAAGTTGATTACAGTTTGATTAAGTTTGATTACAGTTTGATTAAGTTTGATTACAGTTTAATAACTGAGCTCCTTAATGCCAAAACAACAATAAAACACCTTGAATCCACTGAGGCCCGTGACATCTCACGAGTTGTCATTTCAAATAAAATTAAGAATGTTTTAAAAAACCTTGTTCCAAGAAATAAATATGCCGCAAAATATAAGAACTTGTCATTCACGGCTACTTCAATCAGAAATAAACTACAAGAAAACAACGCAGTTATCACCAAAGCGGATAAAGGGAATTTGTATTGTTATCTTAAACAAGGATGATTATGTCAACAAAGTCCACAATTTCATTAACGATAACAACATTGAACTTTTAAGCCATGACCCAACTTCCTCGTTTTCAAAGGACATAAACAAAACTATTTCACTCAGCACCAACCTTTTAACTGCAGACGAAATTAAATACTTAAAAGTGACAAAACCACAAGCACCAATTTTACGTGGTTTGCCGAAGATCCATAAGACTAATATCCCGATCAGGCCTTTAGTTAACTTCACCCCTTCGCCCGCTTATAAAATAGCTAAGACTCTCGACAAAATCATTCGTAGAGAAACTAAGTTAGAGAATAGCCATTCCATTAAAAACACCTTAGAGTTAGTCGACAAGTTGTCAAAAATCAATTACAATCCACGATACAGCATGGCCTCATTTGATATTGTTAACCTGTTCACTAATGTTCCAATCAACGAAACAATAAATATTCTAAGGAATAATCTTGATAAAAACTCCACGTTATCAGATCACGCTAAAGAAGAATTGTTAATCTTAACCGAAGCAGTATTAAAACAGAACTATTTTATGTTTGATCATGAATATTACATCCAGAACGAAGGCATGGCCATGGGATCTCCTTTGTCCAGCGTACTAACTGAGCTATTTTTAAACAAAATCGAAGTAGAACACCTTTGGTCTGATAAGAACCGCCAGAAAGATAAGATAATATTCTATTGCCGCTACGTCGACGACACGTTCCTTCTCTTTAATGGTAACATAAGACAGCTTAATATCCTCAACTCATATCTCAATTCCATCCATAAGAATTTAAAGTTTACTTTAGAGGAAGAGAACAACAACAAGCTTAATTTCCTGGACGTAACAATAACAAAACATCCCAACAATTTCACTTTCAATATTTACAGGAAACCAACCACAACTGACCAAACGATCCATTCTTCATCTCATCACCCGTACAGTCATAAAATGGCCGCATACAATAGCTTTGTTCGCCAACTTATTTCTCTACCTCTTAATGAAGATAGTTATAACGAGGAACTTAACATCATAAAACACATAGCAGTATCTAATGGATATAAAAGCTCCATCATAGACAAGATAGTAATTAAACATAAAAATGAAAGTAGGCCTAAGGTGTCAAAAGAGAAGCAGAAATACGTCTCCACTGAATATGGCACAGTATTGAACAACAGCCTTAAATCTGAAATGACTAAAACAATTTTAAAATGTCATTTAAGACGTCAAATAAATGATCTTATCTCCTAAAACTACAAATTGTACAAAACACTGCTAATTTTGATAAGACAGGAATTTATAAAATTAAATGCAATGACTGTCCCAGCTACTACATTGGACAAACAGCTCGCTCGTTTACGCAAAGATTCAAGGAACACCTGTCAAAAAAATCTACCAAATCTGCATTCGCAAACCATCTGATAGACACAAACCATAATTACACCGACATTGATACCAATCTGGACATATTGCATTACTGCAGAAAAGGCAAGCATATGAACACCATCGAAGAGTTTGAAATATACCGATCATCTAAAAACAGTCCCACCCATTTGCTCAATGAAAAATTATCCTTCGAGTCAAATTTAATTTACAATACTGCAATAGATATGATAGATGGCAGTGTCCGTGTAAGGCGAGGATCTGACAAAGACAACAGGAGTGGGAGGGGGCACATAAGTCACGCTCCGACATCGACGCGTGCGCATGCCCAGTCATGACTCATCTTTTGCCGGCTACACCACGCATGCTACCGTACCAGTATTATAATTGGCCAATTTTGTTTAATGTTTAGTGTTTTCGTGTTCGTGTCTTATGTGTTATTAACGACTCTCCACAGTTATGAAGAGGATTATGTGTTTTAACTATGGTACCTGCTTGAAAATGAACCTTTAGGTTCGAAACCTGGGTCGCTGACCTAAATTCCAGGATCACTGACAGTACTACAGGTATTTAACCTTTTTACTATTGATTACGTTTCTTAGATGACTCAGGCCAGGGACACACTTACCGGCGAAACCGCCGAGCGCCGGATCCGGCGGATCTGCCGGAGGTTGAGGGTCAGAACACACTTGTTCCGGCGAAAACTAATTTGCCGGAGCCGACGACAGTAAATAAAGTGCAATGAACTCTGAATGAGTTTTGTCTTACACTAGTACAGTTCTAGTACAGTTTAGTCTTAGAAATGGTGCTGTCAATACCTCAAACGTTGGCCTTGCTGTGTTCGATCACCACAGAAGGAAGAGAAAACACCACCGAACTGTTTGGGTACATCCTATTCTGGAGAACAGACAGCTACATGGAGCTTTTTACACTCTATTTTTACAGTTGAGAAACGAAGAAAATACGTTTTTTGAATTATTTTTAAATGTCTGTTCTCTCATTCGACAAGCTACTATCGAAAATTACAGTGCAAATACAAGGACAAAACACATACATGAGACGCTGGAAAGGCTGGATTCAGTGCGGCACAAATTTGTTGCCAGCTTCTGCTGTTTCTCATTTTGTTATTGTCTTTGTAAATTTCCAAAGACCTATCACAAAGTTCTGGTTTCTCATGAACCAAACTAATAAGTAAATCCATATCAACATCTACCATGATGATATAGAAAACTAAACAGACTAAAAATAAAAACTAAATTAACTAAATAGCAAAACAAAACTAAATACACCACTTGGACACTGCATTAAAATCATAAACAACCACCACTCTCGAGGGTTGAACCACGACTGAGGAGTGGGGGCAGTGGCGGTCCGGCTGTTTCGCCGGTAAGTGTGTTCATCTCCATAAGGCACAATGCCTCGCTACCCACTGCTCCGGCGAAACCGCCGATCCGGCGAGGTAGAGAATATCCGGCGGTTTCGCCGGAGCATTTTCCCGCCGGATCGGCAGATTCGCCGAACCGGAGAAGTGTGGCCTGCCCCATGCTTTCCTGTGTATCTCAACTTGCTCCGGTGCCGCCAGATCCGGCGTCCGGCGGTTTCGCCGGTAAGTGTGTCCCTGACCTCACTTACCAACATAAAATTATTGTGTTTCTGTCTGTTGTCAATAATTCTTAGTTTCATTAACTTTCTGTCTAAATTTAAATAAATTTTACTCATAATTTTTTTTATTTGAAGTGCTTTTGACAATAAAATTAAAATAAACTTAAACCCCTCTTTTTTTGTTTAAAAACTGCAAAATTTTTCGGGGGTAGGACCCCCAGACCCCCGGGTGTTTGCCCCCCCCCCCCAAGGATTTGGTGAAATGACGCCACTGGCTTGAATGTTATTGTTATGCTTTAAAGTATTTTCCTAACCTAGCTTTTGTTTGTAAAAGAACCTTTCTGTTAAACGATGAGTGAAATGGATAATGACAAATATTGTACGTAAACCCATGTATATTGTCGGGTTAGGTAAAATCTTGTACGTTACACGTTGCGCAAGAGCATGTTTACATCTCTTAGGTGAATTATACATTCACCTGCGTGATGTAAAAACGCTCTTACTACACTTGTAATGTAAATAGCTATTAAAAGCTATTAAAGCTGGTTTACTTTCACCAACTGTTTTGTAGGTTTTAGTGATGTGCGATACGTATCGTATCGGAATATCGCGATAGACGATACGATATTTGAAAAACGATACGTATCGTATCGCCTAAAACGATATTTGTATTTATATCGGCACATAGAGCGATACGATTCATGTCAAAACGATATTTTTTTGCTTTTTTTGCGCAGGCCGAGAAAATGCAAAATCTGTACTCTGTGGATGTGTAGTTTGAAATCTAGGAGTTTTTGACGTCTGTATTTTTGGTTTTTACTTGATAATGTACCAGTCCTATCCCAGTCCAGTCCAATTCCACTAGCGTGCTATCTAGCACTAAAATGAAATGAAAAACGTTTATTTATCCCAAGAATATAAACTAAAACAGAGAGTAGCTATACAACTAACAGTACAATATTTCTAAAATAAATAAAATTTGCCTTACTTATGGGATAGGCCTACATGGGCAGGTGCCTGTGCGTAGGCCTGGCTGTTATCAGTCTAATCAAATTGAGGGCACACACTAAAATTTAAAAAAAATCTTGCAGTGCAGAGTGTGGGAACTGTCTGTGGCAATTACATTAGGCCTAATGTATCTGCAATCCTAAAATGCTATATGGGAAGGATAGGGAAACAGGTCCAAGACGTAGGGAGTTGTGAAGGAAGTAGTAAAGGCGAGCAGTGTGGAGTGTGGAAATGGATTAATGTATCTGCAATACTAAGACTGTTTTCAGAGTAAACAAATGATTTTCCCCGAGCAAAGCTTGGTCCCCAGGTACTTATATAAATTTGCCGTTTCTAGGTTAGGTAGGGGAGGGGGAAAACGATATGATACGTATCGATACATAATTTAATAAATGATACATAATTTAACTAAAGTTAGTCTAACTTTATTTGTTGACTTACCTGACTTTAATATTTGGGCCTGTATAACCTGGCAGCTGCTTTATAGAAAGCATGCAGCCTTTCTTTATCTGGATTCCTTATCTTAAATTGGTACTCCGCCAAGTCGCCTGCAGGATTTTTTGACTTATCCAGGCAATAAGGTGTATCTTGTACATCGCCACTTCTATTTGCTTCAATTAGGGAATCTCCAGAGTGATTCAAAGTTAAATGTTGGAAATCATATTCTTTCAGTTTGCAGCACCACTTCGAACTGGGCTTGTTACTATTAGTAAAAACATTGGTGCCAGGGAGTACCCAACGCTTGATTAGTTGCACTAGTTTCTTCATGGAAATATCAGGGACTAGTATAAAAAAGGTATTTTTTGTCCCTCTTTGAATGCCCCCCAACACAAAGTTCTTTTTCACTTGCCTAAATTTACTCCTTCTAAAATTGGCTGCAACAATGTCAACTACCTCACCTGGCCCACCTAATCTTTTTGAATGAACAAGACAATCATTTATCAGGATCTCACGAATTGCATCAGCCCATTCCAAAATGGTTTTAAGAGTGAACTTCAAGTTTGTTTGAATAATCCTATGCCTATGGCGGGCTGGATCCAGAAACAAAAATTGGCTGACTAACTGCCAAAGTTTAAAGGTTTTTAATCTTGATTTGCCATAAAACGTATTTACTCTAGCAGATACAGTCCAATTGCATCTTGTAGCCTTCTTCTTGTTGATACTCAACATCTTCCAACACCTAAACGCCCATCCAGAATTCAATTTTACTACATTATTACATCTGAAACAGTTTGTTTGGCTTTTAATAACTCCGTGATTAATTAAAAACTGCTTGATATCTTTTTCATCCAGATTCATTGAATCTTCATAGTTTAATTCACAATTATTACAAATTTCAGTCATGAGTTAGGCCTATAGATTTGACTAAAAATGTATGTAAGTTAATTAGCCTGATTGTATCATTAATGAGGAATCCGATGTAAACTTAGGCCTACTTTTAGCTCATATCAATCCAAGAGCTAACAAACAAGTTGAACTAGGCGGGCGTCAGGCCTAACTCTAAGTAACCTCACTTAGGCCATTGCAACTAAACTAAAAGAACTAACTGGCTACTTACTTTACTAACTTTTCAAAAACAAAATGTCTCAGCAGATGAGAGAAATTCACTAGAAGGCATGAATGGTTCGATGGTTGACATATTCATATTAAGGTTAAAAAGGCGCATTCTCTTCTGTGCCCCTGGGGGGGGCGACAAACCGACAAACCAAACGACATACGACAAACAAAAACAAACCAGAAACAGAAACCAACAACAAGAACCTAAAGAACAACAATGAACAAAACAACCGGAACAATAACCAAACCAAAACCAAAACAGCCTCAGTCCTGGGCCAGTAGGGTTTAGGGTTTCTCTGCTCTCTCTGGATAGGATAGGAACATTAGGAACGTCAGTACTCAGTAGTAACGTCACGAAGAGCAGAATAGAACCAAATCCACGGGCTCCAGGTCCAGGCCGTGGCCTTCGCGAAGTCGCAACGTCACAAGTAGTGTTGGTTTTGGTTGGAAACAGCTAATGTTATTAATATTTGTTTTTACTTTGTTATTACTATTGTTATCACTATTTGTTATTAATATTGTTATCACTATTTGTTATTACTTGCTATTACTATTTATTATCACTTTGTTATTACCATTGTTATTACTTTTCTAGTTAGTAATATTGCAAATGCCATCTCAATTGTATACACATATTTTGTAAAAAGGTGCAATCCGTTGGGAAATAAATAAATAAATGGTATTTGTGTATTTACGTTGGTATTTACGAAAGATTGGTTACTGGAATATGACAATATTGACTCCACTTAAAATGTTCAGATATAGATTTTTTATTCATATTGTTTCGGGTTTCAATTCTGTATGTTTTATTTTCAATATTGTAATAAATTTATGTTCCTAAACTTAAATTTGAATTAATAAAGTGTGAATTAATTAGCTGATAACTGTCTGCCATGTTATCTTATGGGACGTCTGTCACTAAACAACACCACTTGCGACGTTGCCAATTCCATCAGGCCGCGGCCTGTAGTTAAAAGTGGCCATGACCAAATCCATCCAACAGTCCCAACCCCATACTCCCATTCATTCCCCTTTCCTCACATTATTACCCCAACTGCCCAACATAACACTAGCGTATAAGGTTCCTTTAAAACCGATGAGAACCTCTTCCGCGAAGGAGTGGGGGATTGTGCCCCTCATGTCAATTTAAGAAAAATTATAAAATCAATTTTTTAATTATAAAATTAAACTGCCATAACCTAATCTACCAAACTTGCTGCTATTAATATAAAAAAGATATAAGATAAAAATCTAATGAAGCCAACTAATCTAAACAACTAACTAACCGAAAAAATAGTTATGTTTTTATAACAAACTTTCGCATGGCTCTTAACGCCAAACTACATGGCGTTATTGTAGTTTGTCATTTAATACTGTGTCATCAAAATTATTTTCTGTATAGGCTCTGTAAATTTCGTACAGTATTCCTCTAATGTGTCCAATTTATTTGCTTGTGTGGAGTATATCGAGGCCAGTGTTCAGATCATACATGTCGTGATTTTTGTCAACCAGGTGTTGAGCCAGTTGAGCAAAGGATGATTTTTGTTTGTCGGCTCTTGGACATGGGTGATGTTCTTTGTACCTGGTTTCGAATGTCCGTCCAGTTTTTCCTATGTAAAAGCTCGGGCAACTAGCACATTTTAATTTTGTATACACCTGACTTCTCACTTTTGTCAACAGAGGTAACTTAAAACCATTTATTATGTCTTATAGCTCAGGGGCAGACAAAACAAAAATGTTTAAATCTATTCAATAATGCTGCGATGATTTCTATTAGCTGTATTCGATGATGATGTTTTGATCAGATGTCGAGATTACTTAGTCCCATGACGAAAGGTCTTCAGCTTCATTACTGTAGTATGTTAATGATGAATGCAGTACAGTTCTTGTTCAAACTTGTTTTTATTGTGTTGTCAAATCTTGAATAATTATAATTATTTTATTCTGGTAGAGGTAAGGTTTATATTGTATTGTCATTCTTCTTCTCTGTATCTAGATTAGATTTCATTATGAGGTTTATATTTTAATCATGAGGTGAAAATGTCTTCAGCTATCAAAACATGGCAATTTTATTTGCCTAGTTTAGTTTTTCTCTGCTATAGCCCATGATTAAATATGATTTATAACACTTAATTTTTGCTTTTAGGACTATTTCTATCGCTATATAAATTTTTGTTTCTAGGTTCTTTGTCTAACACCGTCATATGAGTTAGCCATACAAATCGTCATATGAGTTAGCCATACAAATCGGCAATGTTGCTACAAAAATGTCTAAAGAATGCAATGACATCAGGATTCGCTTTGCAGTTAGAGGGGAAAAAGGTATGCCTACACTACTACCAATTGTTCTTTATAGAACAATCCATATAGGAATTTAGTGCAGTTATGTAGTTTCGATTTGTCACTCTTGGATTTTTTAATAGGCCTTAATATTGATATGTCTGTATTAATATATAAAAGTTGGGTTTGCAAGTTAATGTGTCACAATTTTACTTTCTCTCTACGCACACACAAATTGTTTATGTCAAGCTAACGAGGGAAAGAATGTTTAAATTTGCTGGTACCCTTCATTTAGATTGTAATTAAATACATAATTTGTTATCTTGTTTTTTGCAGTGGAAAGAAGTGCACGGTTAACTGACCACGTCATCATTGGAACGCCTGGAAAAGTGGTCAACTGGGCACTAAAATTCAAATTTTTTGACCTGAGACGAATCAGAGTATTCGTTCTTGATGAGGCGGATACGATGATTGGATGTGTAATTAATGAGTCGCTTTTACGCCCAGGGTCACCATTATCAAACCTTCTGCAATAAGGTTAGTTTTCATCACTTTGTACAAGCTATTTAAAAACGGCTGATTTAAAAATTAAATTTTCCAATCTTTAATTTAGAGCTAGAGGAAAACGATCATCTGATTTTTCCTTGCTCTCAATTGTTCCTCTATTTTCTCACTGTATGCAGCAGGTTTTTTTGCTGTTTATTTAAAAAAATAAATCATCTGTTGGGTACTAAAAAGTGTTGTTATATACTTAAGATGTTGATTTTGCAAACTTCAATCCTAAGAAAATATTCAGCCGTTAAATTAAAAAAAAACCTTTCGTAAAGTCAAATCAAATAAAATCAAATCAGTTTTATTTCCACAATATATAAAAAATGTACAATTTTTCAAAAAAATAAAATACGAATATAATATATAGCCTTGAAGTATTAATACAGTATATTGTTTACGTAAAATAATTCTAGTAAAATTAAATTTATAAAGTTATAATAGTAAAAACTTATATACCGTACTAGTAGAATGTTTGCTCCGGCTAGAATAATAACTAATGTAATAGATAAGGGAAATGAGTCTACATAGACCTCAGTGGTCTGTGCGTAGACTCGAGTTGTTAAAAATTATATATTTTTTGAGCTAATTTGCAATTGAAGAAAAAGTTTAAAATTAAATAAAAATTTACCATGTGCTATGGGAACGTGTAAAGATAAAGATAATTGGAAGACAACAGATTTTTCAGCTTTTGAATTGATATAGGCCTACTAATCATTTTTCAATTTTCTTTTTCGTTTTGAGTTGTCAAAACTTGGATAAAACTCTTATGGTCTTTCCTGCCAATTTGGTTTTATGTTAGTTAAATATCATACAACATCCATGTTGTTAATAATCCATTAATTATTCTTCTTTGTTTATCCGTTAAAAACAGATTTCATGAAATAGAGCTGGTTGGAAAGAAACATGATTATCTTACAAGAAATCGAGGCAAGTTAGCATTAAGTCCTCATAAACTGCGCCTTTAAAAAAAAAAACCCAAATACGCCGGAACAAAATTCTATAATAAACTTCCAAAGGACATACAAGCAGAAGTAAATATAAAACAATTTAAAAATAAACTTAAGAAATTTCTTATTAGCAGGGCTATTTATTCATTTGATGAACTGTAATTGACCTTTCTTTCCCTACTACAGTAGAGTCCCGCAAACTCGGCACTCGATAACCCGGCAGTCTGGATAACTCGGCCATCACCTGGCTCGGAAAATTAGTGATTTTTTTAGTCCAAGTTAATCATGGACTCAAGCCAGCTTAATTCAAACTATTTGTAACTGGTACTAAGGATTTGTTGTACTACATCTGATGACTTAATACTGACTTGTAATATAAATATAAATAAAAAAGGCGGTTGAAAAGCTTAAAAAACTGTATTGTTTTTATTTTTAACCCTAGTTCCCGATAACCTGGCATTTCACAAACTCGGCACCCTTCCAGTCCACATTACGCCGAGTTTGCGGGACTCTACTGTAATCAAAGTATGTTTTAACTGTTAGTTTTATGTTCTTTTACAATTTTTCTCATTTACTATAAGCATGTATATTTTATTATAACTTATAAGAAATGTGACACAATTCATGTATATATTTCTAATGTACTTGATGAATAAAGATAATTTGAATTGAATTGAATTAACATTTAGGCTCGTCCAAGCTGAAGCGGGACAGCGGCAGGGGCGGGATAAATTCCGTGCGGGATTTTAAAGCACATGGTGATAAATGTAAACACCCTCACAAGAGAGGTACCGCTGCCGTCGTCGCATTGTTCCATCGTCCCGCCGGTTTGAAACTTGTTGAATTTTCCCACTCGCACCGCCGCAGGACTACATGGCTCATTATGCCGTTTTAGTATTCCCTCTGTTATCAAATCAAGGAGTAGGCCTACATCAAAACATGCGATGGTCATTCTAAAATAAATATAAAACCGCCATTCTTCTTTTCTTAAATCCAGCATAAGGTACTCGCCAAATAAGTTTATGGTTTGATCAATTTCATGAAACCAAAAAGTTTCAACTTCATCTTCATGCTCAGCTGTTGCTAGCATTTCCCTAAGCTTTCTTTTTCTTGTGGCCTCAGAATCATAGCTTGAACTCATAAAACACAATAATATAAAAATTAATTAAACTAAGCTGAAAATGACTGAATAGACATCCTGCTTTCCTCTGCCTTCCGCTTCGGTGTGGACTACCCCATTCCCGCCTCATACCGCTGCCGCTCGTTACCACCGGTCACTCACCCACTTCCCGCTTTCGCCGCTGTCCCGCTCCGGTTTGTACAAGCCTTCTCTTTGGTAAAGTATTACATTTAAATTAATGTTTATAAACATTTTTTCATTTGTTTTAATTTTAGAGAATTGCCTAAGGAGTGTCAGATGATGTTTTTCTCCACGACTTACAATGATTCTGTAATGGATTTCGCTGAAGCCATCGTCTACAATCCTGTCCTAATAAGACTACGGCGAGAAGAAGAATCCTTAGACAACATCGAACAATACTATGTAGTTTGTTCAAACCATGGGGAACAATACATGGCGATATCTAACATTTACGGACTCGTGACGATTGGCCAAACAATTATATTCTGTTGTGTAAGTACTATAGTTTAGTGTGGTTCCAATATTTGTTTATTCGTATAACAACTTTTCATCGTCACAATTAAGGAAATAATTTTTTTATTGAGGTTCATCACAGCAGCAGAAGATTGTGACAAAAGTCATTTGAATTAAATAGAATAATTAAGAAGTGTATTTACCCTTAATTCTTTTATACTAAAACTTGATTGGTGAAAAAAGGTTTTTTGTGTACTAAGGGGGGGGGGGGGGGGGTAATTAGGGAATTAGGGATATTTTGGACAATGTTATTTTATATACCTACATAAAATAACTTCTAAAACAGCATATGGCGTGTTATAAATTTTATGGAAAGTAAATAAAAATACTTTTAATAACACTTAAAGGATATATTTTACACTCATACTGTCTTGTTAAAACTGTATACATATGATCAATAAAAGTTTAAATTAACCCTTTGCGGTCATATTTATTGTTCTCTTCTCCTTCCCAACAGATCAACACCTAGTGGCCCTCTCCATTTTGTTTTATGACGCAACATTGTCAGCGCTGAAAGTAGCCCCACAGCTTGGGTCGGCCACGCATAGTGGCCCTTCATGCGATTCCTGTTCAGCACGGCTGACCACCCCATAGTGGCTCCAAGTTTCTCTTCATAATACTCAGGGGTGCCCATCCCCCCCTAGACTCATGACGCACCCCCCCCCCCCCAATTGAGCTACAACCCCCCACCACAAATGAGGTACACAACAAATGAGAAAGATTATTTCCCCGCCCAGCATTATTTGTAAAAACTAAAAGAAGTTTTATACTTTTTTTTAGATATTGAAAATTCAAATGAGATATAATAAAATAAAATATCAAATTCAAACCCAGTTAATCTATATAAATAAATATGTAGTTTTGTCTGTACATTGCTCAGAATTATACATATTTTGGGTTATTTTTACGTTCCATACATTGAAGAAGTTGAAACATGTCTTATCTCAATTTATGTCCGTCTGTCACGGCCCAGATGGTATTTTACGCAGCCTACTCTAAAGAAAACTAGGGTACCAATTATGATTCTAATGGTTTAATTGTATTCACAGGATTGGCGAGAGTGTCCTTAGCCATTAAAATATGGCCTCACTATATTTGGAAATAAAATAATGGACGATCAAAAACACAATTTTGTGTGATTTTTCAAGTTTTTTTCTCCATGTTAGTTTACTACATACTTCATTTATGAAATGCTAATAATCTATTAAGAGAACTCGTCATATATGAAATTACGAACAGCTGTTTTGGTAAAGATTCCTTTTTCTAGCTGTCACTGATATGTTTACATAAATGTTGTTTACGAATACTGTGTAGGCCCTAACCATTTCCGATCACGTTTGTAAGCAAATCCAAAACCAACGCAAAGCAAAGTGAGATTAATAACCGTGTGGCTTTGGCTCACATAACGGGTTTGATTTATCACGGGTAATATGTAACTGTAAATTAAATTAAATAACTAGCCATCATCCAGGTCGGGAACCGGAGATTCTGTGTGTATCAAGTTGTAGGCTACTTGAATTTTGATTACCGGGGAAAGACCGTGAATTAGTGTTGTACAGGACTGGAAAACTTATCTTTCTATATAAATAAAATTAGAGTTTTTTAAGTCACCTCCATTTAAGGAATTTATTATTGTCAGAATATAGCGTTTGTAACCTCTGCTTAACGAATTGTCAGCGTCTTTCTCTTGATTTAACGACCCCCTATCCCTCCCTTTTAAAACATCACAGCTCCTTTGATGAAAACGAAATGGAAACAACGCTTGCGCCAACAATCGTCTGCTCAGTCTGTCTGCTGTGCGCTATGTTACAACAGATTTCAGATACAACAGCTGGGGAATAAAGGCTCTGATTGGGCAACGAGTAGGCTTAAATAATGGTGACTTGTATGAATTGAAGAGAAACCTAAAATGACAGAAGAACAAAGAAAAAGAATAACAAGATTGTTCTCGTTACATTCTTTTTTTAAGAGTATTTTTAGTATCTCTAAATATAATATTACACTTTTTTATTACTTATCTATCAATTCCTATGTTGTGATACAGCACCTACCGGTAATCAGTATACATGAGCAGTAACTTATAACACTTTCTAAGGTTTAATATTTACGTTATTTATAGCAATGCAGTGTTGGCTAGTTATTAGTTGAGTTTGAGTTAGCTATAATTTTAAACGTTGCCGTTTGTACAACTAAACCAAGATAAATAATTTGAAATGTCATAATTGCACAATAATAATGATTGTGCAATATTGAATTTCGTTTATAAAAATGCAAATCATGACGGGCTGTTTACAGCGTTTTTTATTTTGTTTGGTTTGTCATCTTTTTTTATACTATATGGGATTAAATAACTTCTTGATCAGCATTGTACGTGTTATTAAATTTACGGAAAGTAAATAAGAGAAACATCTTATAACACTTAAAAGATATATTTACGCTTATATGGGATTAACCATATTTTTCATTACCTCCTCCCCCCCCCTACTAGCTCAGGTAATCGAGTATCTACACAATAGTGTAAAGTATTGTAGCCTATGATACTTGATTGTATTTTAATGAGCTTTATGTCAACAAAGCGTTTTGTGCTGAGTCGCGGTGTTGCTGGACGTGTCTGTACCAAACGTTATCTTTTATCTATCACAGCAGTTGAGCCATTCCGTGCCCTCCCTCTTAGATCTCACGTCTGTCTAATCTTGAATAATAACTTCCTACACGAATCCTAAACTATCCTAAAATCCTATTTTAACTAATTGAATTCAATAATATAACTATTGACATTAATTAATCCACTTTCTATCTGGTGCCTTTTAAAATATTTTTGATTGCCGTCACGTTGAACACTGTTGCAATTAACTTTAGCCACCCCCCCCATTTGAATTTTTGCAACCCCCCCCCAAAAAAATTTCAATGACGGAGGCTGCGTCACAGCCCCCCCTTGTGGGCACCCCTGTAATACTTAGCATTGTAGTTTTGTTTTCTATTCTCTCCGCTTGGGAGTTGCCTCGACATTCATCAGAACTATCTGGAGACAACAATAAGCCATTGTATTTGAATTAAAATTTTGAGTTTGAACTTGTCACATCACGGATCTTGTTGCCACACGTAGTGGCCTTCCGACCGCTAAGGGCTAATTCAATTAAAATCTAACTTGTGATATTAATAAACAACATACAGCAAACAAAAACAACAATACCATAGGTGAAACACGAACTACACTCCGTGAATCTAGTTGCGATATAGAAGCACTAACTGTACGAACAACAAACAGTCCATAAGAGTCCTTGGAGGCTAGCGACAATCTTGGATAATTTAATACAGCTGATGAAGAGTTAATTATCATCCAAAAAGATTTTTCCATAAACCAAAGTGATCATAACCTTAACATAGGTTACATAGGTTAACCTTAACATAACCTTAACAGCTTAACTAGGGCACTGTGGAATTAAAAATTTTCTGTGTAGCTTTTTTTCAATTGTTTTATGAGTTAGAACATCTAGACTCCAAGGACTCTTAAATGTAATCAGATACATCAAGTCAGTTGACGCTTGCAATTTTTTTTTTATTTTAGCAGTTGGTACCATACACAGCTGTAATACCACAGCTGTTGGGAGTTGTGTTTAGTAATTGTTGTTGTTTAGTTTGAGGTTATGTTTGATAGTTATTCATGATAGTGTGTTCATTGTTATTCGATAAACAATGAATAGAAAGTTAACAACAGAACAGCGTGTATTTGTTTTGCAAACATGGTGGAAACATGGCCATAGTTATAGTGATGTGTGCAATTTGTTTGTAGAACGTTTTCCGAATGTTCAACCTCCATCTCGACAGTAAATGTTGTTTTTGAGTTATGAATTAATAATATACATGTATTCCATTTTGTTGTGTATCATTTCATTAAATGCAAATTTGTCAACTGACTTATGGGCCACCCAGTATAATCCTTCCTTTATACATTGCCAGTCTGAAGCACCACAAATTGTAACGTTTACTTATTTGTAGAAGAGGCGCACAGCTAGTCGGCTAGCAGAGAAGATGACTAAGAACAGACACACGGTGGCGCTACTGACGGGAGAACTACCAGTTAGTCAGAGGCTCATGACATTGAACCGCTTCAGGGAGGGAAAGGATAGAGTACTCATTACCACCGATGTTCTTGCCAGAGGTAAGTATCATGCTTAGTTGCAAAATTTCAAAAAAATATGCAAGTTAAGTGTACATTTTACAGTAATCATTAAAATATTTAGCTTGAGGAGGCCCATAATCTTGCGGGAAGACCTTAGAGTTGCTGTTTTCTCTCGCTGATGAGTCACATCCACTCTCATGCCACTTACTGAGCTGTCTATCACAGTTGAAATGTCAGTTGTCATGTTATGTACTCCATCAATCTACATTATTAATTCTGTTTAAGCGAATTTTTTCAATCAAAATTGTAAGAGTTTGACAGCTCGCAGGATGATGGGAGAGGGCTCAAATTAAAGGTCTTGGCTCCAGGTAGTCGCCCAAAAATAGCAGATTATGTCCAAATCTACCAGAAAATAAGAAACAATTAAAAATATCTTTCTTTTAAGTTGCATTGGGACTGTAAAACGTCTGCTTTGTTTACTTTATACATGTGATTACAAATGTACATAATCATTTTTATTCGACTTTAAATTCTTTTAATAGAGTGTGTGAAGATGGTTTAAGCCAATAACTTTCAGAATTATATAAGAATGTTATTGATTATATAAGAATAATTTGTTTTACTTTTGATCTTTTTAGGGACTTATGTCATTATATTTTATATTGATGTGCTAATTCTGGACAGTTTTAGTTTTATTTCAATGAATTAAGATGAGATAATTTTTTTGTATATTTTTTTATTACTAGGCTACAGGCTCATACATAGGTTCCAATATAATTTGTTTTGTAAATAAACATGTATGAAACTAAGTTCAAAACAAACGTACACTATACTACTTGCTGAAACGACGCCCTATAGCTATAACCAGCAATTGAATGAGCTGTTTCAATTGTTTTTATTTACAAACTGACGAACAATAACATTGCAGGTATTGACTTTGAAAGTGCGAATCTCGTGGTAAACTATGAGCTTCCTTTGATGTACAACATTCATAGGAACCAGAAATACCACGCCGATTGTGAGACATATCTGCACAGGATAGGGCGGACAGGGAGGTTAGGCAAGGAGGGGATCGCCGTCAACTTGATACACTGTTCTCAGGCATTTAAGACACTGAGACAAATCAAGGAGCATTTTGGTGAGTAATTGTTAACTAGCTGCTTTACCCATGCTTTTAATAAAAAAAATCTTTTTTTTGTAAAGATGGATATAAATCAGGGATTTTAAGGTTTTCATCATAAAGACATTTAACAGACTTACCTTACTGGATGACTAACTTATTTTTTTAAAGTCTACTGTAGAAAATAGAGAATAATAACACTCGCACATTCTTGAAATATAGAAGTAATAAGAGGTGGCTCCAGAGGGCAGGCCAGGCAGGCACGGGCCTACCAAACATTTTGGTGGATATAGATATTCAAAATTATTAAGAAATAAAGTAATTTAATTATACAGGGTTAGTAAAAAGTGTGGAGACCCCCTGTTATTTTTTTAACGGCCCATACTAGAAAAACTTAACTCGGCACACCTTTATGGCATGCTATGAAGTACTTTTTGGGCATAACCGTCACTTGGTGTACATCCCCAAAATGGGGGATTTTGGGGGAAAACTCAAAAATTTCAAATACACCTATCGGGTGACCCCTCATTTTGAAGGTCCTGGTAAAAGAAAACCAAAAACGCAAACTAGAGGTCATTATCTCAATCCAGTAAAAAATGGCAGCCAATTGAAATTCTCAGAGGTTGAATTTAACTTGCAGCTTTCCTAGTCTGGAGACCCCCTGTAAATTTTGTAGCGGCTCACACTAGGGAAAATGAACTCTACACACCTTTTTGGCATGTTATGAAGTACTTTTTAAGCCTAATAGCCACTTGCTTACCAAACCCAAAATGGGGGATTTTAGGGGAAACTCAAAAGTTTTAAAAGATAAGCCCCATCAAGTGACCCCTCATTTTGAAGGTCCTGGTAAAAGAAAACTAACAAAGCAAACTAGAGGTTTCTATCTCAATCCAGTAAAAAATGGAAGCTGATTGAAATCTTTAGTTATCGGAAATAACTTGCAATTTTATATTTAATTGGCTGCCATATTTTACTGTGTTAAGATAGAGAGAGACCTATAGTTTGCGTTGTTAGTTTTCTTTTATTATGACCTTCAAAATGAGGGGTCACTCGATGGGGCTTATCATTTAAAATTTTTGAGTTTACCCCAAAATCCCCCATTTTGGGTTTGGGAACTTATGAGAATTTCAATTGGCTGCCATTTTGTACTGAACTGAGATAGAGACCTCTAGTTTGCGTTGTTGGTTTTCTTTTACCAGGACCTTCAAAATGAGGGGTCACTTGATGGGTCTTCGTATTTGAAATTTTTTAGTTTCCCCCAAAATCCCCCATTTTGGGGATGAACACCAAGTGGCGGTTGTGCCCAAAAAGTACTTCATAACATGCCATAATGGTGTGCCGAGTTTAGTTTTTCTAGTATGGGCCGTTAAAAAAATAACAGGGGGTCTCCACACTTTTTACTAACCCTGTATGTAAATAAAGGGAAAGCATTCAAACTAATTATTTTGCATTTAAATTTTAAAATCTCCTCCTTTTTGCAAGGAAAGCCCTTCAAACCACTTCTCCCCCAATCTAACTGTTTCTTGATCCTTGTCAGGCCTACCCCAAATAAATGTTCCTGAAGCCGCCCCCGGAAGTAATGACAATTTGACCTCTTAGTTTTATCAAATTTAAATTTATTAAAATTAATCAATGTGGGGCATAATATTAACACCATTTTTGGAATAACATTTAACAAAATGTGTATTGCATTAGGTTGTTATTATTATTTTATTTATATTTTTTGTTGCAATAAAGTATGCATTCAAATACTTTAGCCCTAGGCCTACCTCATTCTTTATTATTGTCAAAACATTTTCAAACAATAAAACACATTAAAAGTAAAAAAATATTAAAACCTTTTGCGATTTTCAGGGTGAAATAGGCGCCAATTGTAAAAAGTGTTCAAAATAGGACAAATAATGAGAAAACAAATTTTTTTCAAAATCTGTTAAAAGCCCTTAATGTAAGAAAATATCGAAACGGATGTTTTATGTTTGTTGTTCTTACATCAGTACATAGTTTCAGTTCACCAATTGTAACTTAGTTTTTTGAGAATATCTGAATAAAGATCATTTCAAACAGTGTAATCTTCTTTCAGGCAAAGAAATAGAACGCCTTGAAATCGACGACTTGGCCAGTGAATTGAATTTGAAGACGGAAGACATCCAATGTTTTAAAGCTCCCATTTTACTAAGATAGGCTACTAAACTCAAACATAAATTTTAACTGCAGTAACTTGTATGAGCAAGTGTAGCCTTACTCAGCATTAGACTTTTAATTAGGGTTGAGTCAGGACACTCCTCTTTTTTAAGAATAATTCCCTTTTGTGTTTGTCAAGTTTTTTTACCTTGATGTACCGGTATACTTAAATTTATGAATAAAATATTTACTTAAAATACAGATTGTATATTTCATTCTCATTCCTTGTTTTAATATTGCTATTTTTAATTATATTGTTTCAAATGAAACTTGAGCTGGAGACACTTTACGTCCTAGTGATGAAATATACTATTTTACAACTTGTCATGGTTACAAAACCATAGTGAAGCTGTTTTCACGGTCTACTTAAGACTTCCTGACTTCCTTTCAATACAGCCTAGCGACTACAACTATTATGTCACACCAAATATGGTCTCAGGAATTCAGCTAGACACCGAAAATGGGCTTGGATCAATTTTAGATTCAGATTCAGATTATTTATTTGTCACAATACATTTTCCTCCCCAGCACAGCTGGTAAAACAGGTGTCATGTCAACATCTTAAAAACTAAAATCAAAATATACAAGATATACAATTTTTTTTGCAAAAACTTAATCGAATGCCTCAACTTTATATACATATTTACATCATGTTACAAAGTGTCACATTAGATATCATTTATACAATAGTATACTTTGTTTAGCAGCAGGGAACTTCTTTCTTAAACTTATGATCATTATCAATATTCTTTATCCGGTTTGGTATCTTATGATATAATTTTTTCCCAAAATACTGAGGCAACTTTTCAAAGGAACTTAATCTATGAATAGGAAACTGGAAATCACTTCTGTTCCTAGTTTGATCATTGTGAATATCTTCCATTAACATATTAAAGTTAGATTTGTCATAAAACAGACATTTACTAATGTACATAGATGGTAGTGTTACAATTTTGAGTTCCCTAAAAATATATTTACAGGATGTTCTTGGTTTGGAATTTGTCATGATTCTAAGATATTTTTTTGTAATTTAAAAACGGACTCCATACCTAAACTACCTCCCCAAAGTTCAACACCATACTGCATTGAAGAAGCGAACAATGCATGATATACAATCAATCTCGTCTGTAAATCAGTAATTTTTTGCAGAACAAACATTTGAAAACAAAGAGAATTTAATATATCTATCAAAATATCAATATATGTCCAGTTTAGTTTGACATCAACCTCGAGACCCAAGAACTTTGTTGACTTTTCAGTAGGGGAATGTAAGTTGCTGGAAGTCAACAGTCCCGGAAGATCAAATAATTTATACCTGTGCCGCTAGGTCAAAAACTACAATGTTTGCAGTGTCTGTAGATCAAAAGTCCCAGTAAGTCAAATAATACAGTCCGAGCTAAAAACGTGGTCTATGTTAAAGCAATTGACTTATTGGGAATTTGACCTAATGCAACAGCAGTTTTAATATAACGAAATACGGTAAAATACAAGTTCAGTTTCGCTGAGTCAACAGTGCCGGAAGATCAAAAGCAATAAAAGTGAACGTCGATTCAGTGTAAAGTAGACCTCCTGCAACGCTTACTACACCAACAAAACTCGCTTTTAGTTACTTCGTGTTTTGTCATAATTAGAATAGAGCTAAAATTATCATATTTGGTACATAGCTTATCTATTAATGCTTCTTGCCAACTGTTTGGTCAACACTGTAAATAGGTATAGTTTATGTAATGAAAAGCCTTTCGTCAAAATTTGTGGCATAAAATACACGCAAGGACGATCTGAAAATTTCTGGTTATTATATACGTTTGTAAAAGGAGATCCATTTAATTGTAGAACTATTTTAAGAGTTATAATGTAGTCTACATATAAACTGTGTTAATGTATTACGCCTCGGAAGGGTTGAAACCTGTCCAAACTATCATATATATTATTAAAACGTTAATGGGTTTTTTCACGATTCTGAATCAACCAGACAATGGATTTTATTTAGTTTTGTGTTGAAAGAAAGACAATTTTGAGAACTAGGGAATTTCAAAGCCATAATTTAAAATTAGTGTCCCAGTTTTTTATAAATTAAGTTTTAGTTTTTAAAAAAATTTGTTTTGGTAATGCTACTTTTCATTTATGTCTACCAGATGTTAAACAGTTTTCTAGTTGATATGAGCACACTCTGTAGAGTTTTTTCAAACAACTCAAATCTTGCTCAACATAGTATATTTTAAATGTGCACAAATGATAGTTTTATCTTTGTGGTCTAAACTGAGATGATTTCTAATAATATTATTGGGTAATTTGCATCGACAATCATTTTAAAAGATTTCCAAATTAGCTTACAAACAGTTGGTAAAACATCTATGATCCGTATACATATAAAACTACTGAAAGTATTAAAATCAAGTTCTTAGATCTCATTATTGAACATGAACTCTCATCAATACATATTTGTTATTATTTTTGTTATTCTTTGTGTGCAACTGGAGGCTTATTCCTTTACTTGATTGTCTCATTGTCTGAAATCCTCACACTTCCTTAGGGAAGTGAGAGGATAATAATAATATGCCAACTTGAATACCATTTCACATGATGGTGGAAGGGAAACGGACAGAGAAGCAACTGTCAACCCCATGTCCGAAGAATTCGCAAGGGTAGGATCGAGACGCGCCTCGGTTCGACTCGTACAAATAAGGAACCATGAACTAATCTCCTATTTATTACGAGGGTAGAAAAATACATGACTGGTTCATAAACTCCATTAGTCACGTGCACGTCTCACAGACTACACCACTGATTCTGGCATTTCCCCTAACTTAATTGATACCAAAAAAACATTTTGTCAACAAACGTCTTGATTATCATGACACTGAAATTAAATATGATTCCTAAATAGTTGACAGTTACACTTCCCGTATATTTCAAAAATTTTCATTTAATGAAATTACGATTGGTAGCAATAATAGTACAATACTTCATACTTTACTACACGATGAGGTTTTTAGGATATCATACTCATGAAGAAACCTAGCTAGATATTATTAATAATTTTACTCACTATTCCATCCTGAGTTGAATATGTTGATACTGCATCGCCATAAATGAAGATGTAATGCATTGTTTCCATGGTTTTAAATTATTTTTACAAATTTCAAAATATAAACAGTTTAGTTGAATTACCTAGTGACAACAACAGAATTTACTTTCTTTGTTTTTCTTTGCTAACATTAAATCTTTTCCCCGGACCTACCCTCTCGCCTGTAAGTGGGCGGCATATTGGAGAATCCACGCCTCCAAATAGTTAAATTTTTCTAGGGAATGAGAAAAAAATAGTAAAATCGAATTTTCTTGAACTCGCTATCGAAAACATCCCTCCTAAAAAGAATATATGGAACTTGTATCGATCTGGATTATCGCTTATCAAGATTATCTATCGTTCTTAACTATCAGGACACTACAAAATAACTATACCGTACTTAGACAATTAATAGGGGCCGATCAACTAAAACCCACGTTTGATAGTATCAGACTATAGATGACCACACAACTAATTGTCTAGTAAACAATACTAAATCCATTCGGTTTGCTTACGTTAAACAATCGAGGTGTGGACAATGGTTAATTATAACGTTTCATAGAATAATTGAATAAACATAACCGAGAGAGTTACATATATCGATTAGCATTTAAATTACCCACATAGCGGTTGTCTGAGTCTAAATTACATGCTCACTATTACATGTTCATTTTTCAAGTTTGGTTTACCTTTCTGGTCTCTACTCTACATCCTACTTAATTTTATTTCACTTACCAATGATCTTTTGTTACTACCTTTAATTTTAATTACCTTTTTTCCCGTAACACTATTTAACTATTTTACACTTCTTTTCCTTAACCTATAACTACCACAGTAAATAGACAGACATAAATAGATAGATAGAAAATAGAATAGTATAAAGAGATACATCCGTGTATGTTATGTGTTGTGAGAGAGTGTTAATTAGTGTATTTAATGTTTCCTTGTCCGTCTTGCCTTACGTTTGTGGCCACAATCCGTAGGAAAGACTATCTCCTGCTATTTCATTGTGAGTGTTATAACCAAGGGTTACTTATAACATAAAAAATCATATAATAAAATGATACTATACACTCCCTGTGTTATACCTGACTAGCTGTAACCCGCGGGCTTTGCCCCGTTTAACTTCATAATTTTCAAGATGATCTCGTTTGCATGGCTCAATCACGTCCTGGTTGAAGTTTGTTCGCTACGCTCACTCACCTTTAGGTTGGAGCTCGTTCGCTGCGCTCACTTACCTTTAGGTTAGCTTGTTTGCTACGCTCACTTGCCTTCAGGTTAGCTCATTCACTACGCTAACTTGCCTCCATGTTGAAGTTCGTTCGCTATGCTCACTCACCTTTTGGTTGCAAATTAGCTGTTGTCATAAATGTAAAAGAAATAATAGTGCTGCACCCTGTTGGTAATCCTTGTAACTTTAATGCTATTGAACATCATAGAACAGAACCAACTTGTTTAATTGAAACAGCTGTTAAGATTCATTAATTCCATTTCTCATAAGGTTAACATGGGAAACTCCAGAGCCACTGGGGCGGAGCCGATTGGACGGATCACGAAATTGATGGTGTATAAGCCTATTCCATGAAATTCGACACGTATGTACCAAGTTTCGTGGCAATCGGTTCAGCGGTGTCTGAGTTTATCACTGCCAAATATACAAACATCCTCTTTTATACTTATAGATTTATAGAAAAATAAAAAATATTGAACAAAATAAATTTTCACTCTGAATAAAGCAGATGTTGGGAGGAACATTTTGTGTGATATGTCTTGGATCAAGTCACCAAGGGTCGCTTTCACTCACGCTCATAGGCCCTCAGAAAAGACATATCTTAGACTTAGTTGAGATCAGCTGACCGGAAGTGTATTTATTGGTCCTTGTGTTGAAGGCATGTAAGAAGGGGAAAATATATCTACTCTATGCTATGTTGCTTAAATTTAAGTTAAGGATGTTGGCTTGGCTCAGTACTAAATTATTCTATGTATTTAATGCTCTATTTTATTGTTGGCATACCCTAAACATGGTTACGGAGTACCTTATTTTACCTCAGTGGTCACTTAAAACAAATGATTTTGGCCTCCCATTCCCTTATTTCCCTTGCCTGTTCCAAGTCTGGAAAAGTCTTTTATTGTTTGTTTCTCCAAGTGGTCGTCTTACTTGTGGTTGAAATAAGTTTTTACAATTTAATGTATCTTCTCTCCTCCACACATAGCCTGTCCATCCAGAGCCTTTTACTTCTGGAAAGCATCCATGTATATGGGTGTTTAAACATTCCTCTTAGCTCTCTGTTCTTGTATCATCTCAACTACCATGATCTTATAATGGCCTGTATATTTTCTCTGTACTCTATTCTCAAACCCAGCAATAAGGTTTTTCGGTTCTTTGGTCAGGGCCCAATTGGTTTTTACTGATACGATGAAGCTTATTGGGCAGTTTTCAAGAGACCTACCACACCAATTGACATTTGCTTAAACTAACTGTTCTGAATTGAACACAGTTTTAACTGACTACTCAATTCCCGTACGTAGGGCGGGCTAGCATCTAGTATATATTGAGACAGGGTTTTTTTTATTTCACGATTCTGAATTGACCACTTGACGGATTTTTATTATTTTTGTGTTGAAAGTTTTGAAAGAAAGATAATTTTGAGAACTAGGGAATGTTGAAGCCATAATTTCAGTTTAGGGTTTTAGTTTTTTAGAAATTAAGTTTTAATTTTCAAAAAGTCTAGCAGCCTACGCTAACATTCTAGTATAGCTTTTGGTGTAATTCAGTTTGCTTGATCTAACAGCTGTAAACATTCAGCATATTTTGTAAGACAAATTCAGGGATCGCTTACAGCATAGCTCCGTCTAACAAGGAGTGAGCCAGTACAGTACAAGGGTGAACTGTACTGATGAATTTTAGTGGCAGTGTTTAGGTTCCGAACCCACGACATCGCTGCCTTGGGCCCGAAGTCCGCGACGCTACCGACTGAGCCACCGACTCACCAAATGTCAGCTGTGAGATATCACTCTACATGTTTGAATTGGTCTTAGCAGCTTTTTGTTTGCAATAAATGTTTGACTGCTTAAATTTAGTTTGGATTAGGCCTGAAAATGCTGATGTTATCAAACAAGATCAGGGATGATCAATTATGATCAGGAATCACGATTTTAAAATACCACCACAACCTCTAGCAGGTTTTATACAGGAATAAAAAGATGGACGAAAAAGATTGAACACGATGTTATCATAGACCAAGGATACTATAAGTATACTTTTATACATTAAAACGTTGTTTGGAGTGCGTTCATGTGTGGTTACATTTAGGGTGCTATGATATCACTTTTATTTCAAGTAAATATCTTATCGTTTAAATAAATGAATATGGGAAATTAGGTTGTACAAATATTCAATGGGGGGTAATTATCACGGATATTATAACGGAAAACGGTATGGATAATAAACAGAGATGTCACTAGCTTACTAGCGTGTTCACTTTTTTTAATACCTTCTAAAAGTTCTTTTCCAAAAATATTATTTTGACTACAGTTGTATCAAATCAAACTATTTGTTACTGTTTTTACTTTTCTTTGTTTACTTGCTTATATTTAGCAATTAATGCAGTGAAATTATTATAAAGGATAAATAATATGGACGATGTATTTAATAATGTCAGATGTATGTCGGCATACCAAATTTTTGGTCGGTATAATATAACTGCCACAGACGGTTCCCACACTCCGGACTGTTCGCCTTTACTACTTCCTTTATCACTTCCAAAGTCGTGGACCTGTTATCCTCCATTCCCATAGCATTTAAGTATTGCAGATACAATAATCTAACTGCCACAAACGTTTTCCACACTCCGCATTGCCAGCCTTTACTACTTTCTTCATAACTTCATACGTCGTGGACTTCGCCCCTCCCCATAGAATTTTAGTATTTTAGATACAATTATTTAACTGCCACGCCATAAATGTTTCCCACACTCCGCCCCTCTCACCTTTGTTACTTCCTTCACCACTTCCTACGTGGACCTGTTTAAGTTTGCTATTTACAAGATGGATCCATGAATGTGATTCAATGTCGAATTGTTTAAGATAAAATGTTATTTGTTATAGGCCTACCCTTAAGCTACGTAAATCAAATCTGTTAATGTACCTAAGAAAGTATATTTATCTATGACTGTACCTATTCGATCAGTGGTCGTTTCCAAATTGCGACTTAAATGTAAATCTAAGACTTTCTCTGTGGTATTTGATCAGTTGTCATAATCCAAATTTTTTTCCTTTAGGTACTGTGTTTAGGGCGTGGCTTGATTTTAACATATGCTATGATTCTTCTTTTTGTTTACATTTACGTCATTATTTTGTACTCATCGTGGCAACCAATGTAAAAATTTAAAAACTTTGAGTTACTTTAAAATGATATAGGCATTATCGAAAATTGAAATTGGTTAGCCTACGTCTAAACCATCCAAACATTTGACAAAACAAGCCTGGTAAGTTTGGCTAAAATAAGTTCAGCCATTATTGAGATTAAGTGTTATAAAGATTGCATTGAAGTTGATCCCAAAGAGCTTCGCTACGCTCTGCTCATTTACTAAATTAATAGAGACTTGATCACTATCTGCTAACTTCGTTGCAAGCTAAGGCGTACCACAAGGTTCTTATCTTGGCCCAGTCTTGTTCTCAATCTTCATAAATGACATTAAAGATAATATAAAGGTACCTTTTCTACTGTTCACTTATGGCATAAAGCTGTTCACGTAAGTCAACTCTCACACTGACTGTCAACTACTTCAAGAAGCCTTCGACGTCGTCAGTTGGAGCACAGCGAATGATATGTAAGCAAATCCTGCCAAAATGAAAATTATAACATTCAGCAGGGGTGGGAGCGAGCTGGTCTAGTGGTAAGAGCGAGGGACTCTGGTTCCTGGGGTCCCGGGTTCAAACCCCACCAAATCACCAATGGATTTTATCTAAGTGATAATGCCGTAACCCTTAGGTCTAACCTGAAGTAATGTGAAAAACAATTTCGGGATCGTGCCTACCGTCCTAGGGGAAAAAGTAGGAAAAAGATTAACTTGGAAGCCGAATATTTCCTCGACGGGAACCGGGTGGAACGGTGCAACACTATCAAGGACAAGGACCTGGGCTTTCTGATCAATATATCATTTGAATTTTGACTGCAGATAAGTCATGTACCAGGGCGTCTCGCATGCCGGGATTGATCACTCGGATATGGGTTTGCGCCAATGCCTCAACAGTCATGCTCAAGGCCTTAGTTTGTCAGCTGCTGAAAACTAAACAGATCCAAGCAAGAAACAAAGAGTTCATCCAAGTTGTGTACTGAAAGGATTGTGCTAGGTTTAAATTAAGATTAATTAAGCAATTGTCTGATAAAATAGAGGTGTGTAAGAATAAAAAAAAACTTTTAAAAAGACATATTAGTTTTATTTACAAACAGTCAAAATGATGGTTGTATTTTTGGCAACATTCACTTACTTATGGTTTCTTTTATCCAGTCCTTGTAAAAAAACACATCCACATAAAGGGCAGGGTAAGTTTCTGGCTGAGTGCAGTCCACGGAGCCTTGGTATAAACCAACTACTGTCAGTTTCCTGCTTAGCGGTGCACCAAAGTCAAACTGTAATTATACAACAATATAAACCATATATAAACAGACATTGACTTCTAGCTTAAAGGGATAATTAATTTTTCTTGACAAAAATATGTGAGGTGACAAACAGTTTGTACAAACTAAGTACTAAATGGTACATTCCTGTTTACAATCCTACTGAAATAATAGGTCATAAGTGTAATAGGGATAACATTTTGTTTTCGTCATTATGTTTGGGATTTGGTGGAAATACTCGTTTTGTGTCCCCCTTGAACTGAAAAAAGTGGTTTTCAAAGTCACATCTATCTGTGTGGATGTGTACAGAGCTACAGATTACACGAGGTCTAATTTTGACAAGATTTGGTATGTGGGTACTGTGGCATCTCCAGAAGCATGTAATTGTTCAATTTTTAGAAATTTCATATTTAAATGGTGATTTTTCCATAAAAAACCCTAAACTCGGATAAATCATATTTTTACAACAGCTAAACTATTAAAATTTAGTATTTTAACTTATGGTCCTTAAAACACAAAAAAAAAATGGTAAAACAACACCAATTTCTGCAAAAGTTACGATTTAAAACAATTAGTACCTATTTTTGCAAATATTTATATCTTTCCCAAAGAGATGTACCAAAACGCTGCTCCGCCGCAGATCTAGCACTCCCCCACCGTGTACCCATTATTAGGGGTTTTGACAAGTTTATGGGAGAAAGTATGGGTCAGATTGCTGACTTACCGTCATTAGTCACACATTTCTTTTACCCTAAATCAGGCTACATGTCCTCCAGTAGCCATGAACAATATTCACCTCCCTCAAGTAACAGAAATAAAATACTTGGGCATGCACTTAGATGCAAAGCTTAATTGGAAGGCACATATCTGGACTAAAAGACATCTAAATTTTAAAACACTAAACTTAATTGTCTTCTTGGATTTAAATCAAAACTTAGTACACAAAATAAATTGTTACTGTGCAAAACAGTTCTAAAACCAATTTGGACTGATGGTATTCAGCTTTGGGGATCAGCAAGTACCTCAAACATTGAAATTATTCAATGTTACCAATCAAAATTATTATGTAAAATTGTCAAAACACCTTGGTTTGTTACCAACAGAACACCTAATAATGATCTTCAAATTCAAACAGTCAAAGAAGAAATTACAAAATCTAGAGAAAAATCTATAAAGCTCAAATACCACTGACTCATTCACTCACTCATCACGAAATATCAGAAACCATAAGACCTAGGAAAACTTGGCAGGCATCTTCCTTTTGGGTAGTAGACGCTCACTAAGAAAGGATTTTACCCTCCGACCTCTGGGCTCCGCCCCAGAGGATCTGGAGTTTCCCATGTTAACCTTATGAGTACTCATATTTAAATGGAATTAATGAATCTTAACAGCTGTTTCAATTAAAAAAGTTGGTTCTGTTCTATGATGTTCGATAGCATTTAAGTTACAAGGATTGCCAACAGGGTGCAGCACTATTATTTCTTTTACATTTATGACAACAGCTAATTTGTAACCAAAAGGTGAGTGAGCGTAGCAATCGAACTTCAACCTGGAGGCGAGTTAGCGTAGCGAACGAGCTAACCTGAAGGCAAGTGAGCGCAGCGAACGAGCTCTAACCTAAAAGTGAGTGAGCGTAGCGAACAAACTTCAACCAGGACGTGATTGAGCCATGCGAACGAGCTCACTTATGAAGTTAAACGAGGCAAAACCCGCGGGTTCAACCAGGACGTGATTGAGCCATGCGAACGAGGTCACTGATGAAGTTAAACGGGACAAAGCCCGCGGGTACAGCTAGTACATTATAAAATTGGAAAATAATTCAAATCATCTTGCACTTAATTTATTGGACAATCACAACACCATTTACAGACTGAATGACATACGATATTGGACCTTCCATTCAGATTCGGCTAAGTGTTATCAAAATTCTCTTTGTTAGCTAGTGTTGACAGTGGTTAATCACTATGTTCTTCAAGTTAATGTTGTAT
The DNA here is from genome assembly GCF_028750875.1 of Macrosteles quadrilineatus. NCBI lineage: Eukaryota > Metazoa > Arthropoda > Insecta > Hemiptera > Cicadellidae > Macrosteles > Macrosteles quadrilineatus. The sequence continues at coordinate 67,980,205 of NW_026542598.1, read as the reverse complement.
TATTATTTATATCATTTGCTTATTGTTTAACTTGAACAAATTGTAAATTAAATAAAGTAAAAAAAAAGATTGCTGACGTCGTTTATGTTCTTACTTGAACAACTTACCACACAAGGTCCTCCATTTGCATTGGATGCACAGAAGCTTCCGACAGCAGCTGTAAGGTTGTAGAATTTGCTGCAATCTTCATCACTCAGAATAGTCTGGTCAATTGTTTGGATATTTTGTTCCTTTGTATAGTTCTAAAAACAATAATCATACTTAAAAACAACAGAAAAGGAATAAAAAATACCCCCGCCGCAGCAAACCTGACGCCTGAGCGAATTTCCATTTGGCTGAATTGATTTTCAATTGATCTATTTAAATAACATTAGGTTTAACGAGTACCTAGGTTTGCTGCTACAAGGAAACTAATAAAGTGTGTGTTTTAAGTAAAATAATTATTGCTTAGTATAAAATGAATATATTTGCCAAGTTTGATCAAAAGATATCCATAAACAAGCAAACTACAACATTTTACAATATTCTCCATAAGAATGACATGGGAATTTTAAATTTACCATTTTTTTAGTTTTCTCCGTAACCAATAACAGTACAAAACACTTTGATATACTGAATTGTTTGTTTTTTTAAGCTCTTTAAGAAGGTTTAGAGAAAAATTGGGAAATTTTGTGTTTTGAGGGTCAAAAGTGAGAAAAACCAATTTTTACCCCATAAAACCCTGTTCCCATGGTCTGATCATGCTGGATCGCGAACTCATTTAAGTTTATCCCACCTTACACCTTCAAACCAAATTTCATCAAAATCGGATAAAAATTACTCAAGTTATCGTGTTCACGGACATACACATATATATATATATATATATATATATATACAGTATATATCATACTTGGGAATAACGAATAGAAGTTCTATCAAATAGCACTATTCATTAGTTTTTTTGGCTAACTTCTATTTTATTCGTTTGTTTTAAATTAACTAACTAATAACTTCTATCAGTTACTTTTTACGGGACTAACTAATAACTTCTAACTAGTTAGAATTTTCAACTAACTTTCCCAATTATGCGGAAGCATCTCAAATACTGGTTATTTATTTCACGTGATCAGTGAGGGTTGCGTGCCGTGCAGGCCGTGAGAGGTCAGTGCCCTTGTAGACAAACAACGCGGGGGGTGGGGAAAGAGAAAGTCAAAGTCCAGTTGCTTTGGAATGCAGTGGGCCTGTGGAAGGGTAGTGACGGCCATTATCAACACCCTAAGCACTGATGGGTGGGAAGGGGAAATGTTTGTTTGGTGATTGATATATCATCTCAAGTGTCAAAACCTTGTCTTTAGTTGATGTTCATTATCTGACAAGTTTTATGTCATTTGTTTATGTTGTAGTAATGTAAATAAATGTGACAATGTTTGATTAAAACACAAGTACCAGGGGACCGATCTTGCTCGAGGTGTTTGATTTGTTCAAGAGGTAAAAAATAGAGCTTATAAGCCTACAAATATTTTCAGTCTTACTATACTACGATTAATTAAGTAGTAAAGTCAATTCGTTTTTGTTAGACATCCACTTATCCTCAATTTAGTCTACAAACAAAACTTTTTAATTTGGACGATCAATCTATAAAATGTCCACAATAAGCTTCAATCAATATAAATCTCATGATACATAACATCTGTTATCTGACGACCGTTATTGCATTAAGTCACTGGGATCGTGGAACGTTGCAACTATAATTACGGGATGGTGTAATAACGCATCAATTCGTGCGGTGCATCGTCAAAAAATACAAATCTCCTTGGCCTTTCCTTTAGATTTTTAGTTCAATGTCAGTGTATATTGTTTTGCAGTAAAACACTTAATGTTTTTGAACAGTCGTAATTATCCCTTTGGTTAAGTAAGACATCGTACAATGCAAATGTATTATACAAGCAATTTTCAATAGCTTTGAAATTGGAGGAAATCGTAGGAGCCATTTTTAAAATCATATCTTGCGCAATCTTTACTCATATTATAGTATATATTAGTAACCAAGATGTGACATTAAAAAATACTTTAAAACAACTGCCTAGTGAACAACTAATTTCTACTAAAACTAACTTTATTTTCTATCAGTTAGTTTTTCAACTAACTAATAACTTCTATAAGTTACTTTTTAAACTAACTAACTTATAACTTCTATCAGTTACTTTTTACGGGACTAACTTATAACTTCTAACTAGTTAGAATTTTTGACTAACTTTCCCAACTATGATATATATATATATATATACATATATAAAAATTTGAACGAGTGGTGTTTTTGGCCTCTGGGGACATCAAAATGAAAAAGTAAATCGGTCCCGGGCCTAAGTCTTACCATGAGACCTACGGTAATAGCTACTTCCCTATAGGGAAATTCGCTAAAATAGTATATTTCAAAAAGGGTTATAAACACTGGCTATATAGGACGTTTATTGACATTCATACTCAGCTAAGGATACACAGCTTGTCTTAAATAACTTAAAGAAATCAATCTTTGTGTTAATGGTGAATCTGGAGCAGAGGATATATTGTAGTATTATAGGACTCAGCCTTATTCAAATGATACTTGGTACTATACGCTGCTAAAATGCAAAATTTCAGATTTTTCTGCATCATTACAATTATTTTATCATTAAATTAAGTTGGAGATACAGTTTTACAGGTTTTAACCTGAATATGAGTGTAGAATAGTGGGAGATGCATTGTGTATAGTTTTGTTACTAAGCTGATACATTAGCCAGGATCATATTTTTTTCTCTATGATTTTAGTTTTTATCAGAACCACTTGAGGGGCATTATAAATGTTTATTTAACATACAGGGTTGGGCAAAATTATGGTCACTACCAGTAAACTTTTGAATGGCCTACATCAGAAAAACCAAACTATGCACACCTCTATATCGCATTAAAGTACGCTTTCTTGTTGGTAGTATCAAAACTCTAGCATATATTTTTTCAACTGTAGGAGTGTTTTTTTAACCAATTAATAGACATTAAATTATGTTTTAAATACTCTTCCCCTGCCACGGCACATTACCTAATTCTGAATTGAAGTACTCAAGAAAGTTTTCACTGAGAGGTTCTTTGCTTCCCCAGAATCTTTCGTTCAAAACGATGGAATAGGCTTTAAAATTTTTTCCTATATTTCTTCCTTTTAATACTTTAATACTTTTAAATGAAATGGCGACCATACAAAGTCGGTATTTTAAGCCAAGTATGAATGGAGATGAGTGTGATCTTGTAGGCTTGTTAGTGACTAAGGCCGACTTATTCCTCAGACACAGCTCTTAATTAATAACCCATACAGCTAATGGCAACTTATTAGGGACCTACAGTTTATAGTGGAATCCGAACCACATATTTGCCTTGGTGTATACTAATTGGTCTAATTTTCAGGATAGAACTGTGGATAGTCATAGTACTCACTCGTGCGGTTAATCCACACCAGGGAGTATCGAATCCACAGTGCATGCCTATAAATATCCACAATTTGTAACCTCCTAGTAGCTGATTACAGGAAAACTATACAATTCCTCTAGTGTCTCAACTGAACTATTATGATCTTGTTAAATCTACATTTCACCAACAACCAAAGCATAAAAACACAAATTATAATAAAAAACTTACAGAAGAACGAACACCCCATCCAGAGACTGGGTATGTTACATTAAAGATTTTCAGTGTAGTTTTTGGCCCGTAATATCCCTTTTTTGTTGACTTGTTATTGAACTTAATGTTACTCTTCAACTTCACCAAGGCAATATTGTTGGCCCATGTGCCTGGTACGTAATCAGGATGTATGATACATTTCTCTGCTAGGATCACAGAACCTTGAGATGTCCAGTTGCTACTTCCAGCTCTGATACTGATGTAGGAAGGGTCAATCCTGAAGGAAAAAAGGGAGTATAGTGAAAGATTAAATATTTTCATTTTAACTTTTAAAGTATGAATCACATGTATTGTGAGACCTTCATTGTCATTATGGAATTCAAAATTATCATTATGTAAAGCTAAGTACATTTACGATGGATTAATTTTGTTTAAAAATTGAATATTTAGTGATTATCAAATCTGCTGATACACTTTCGCCTTATAGGCTATTTAAAAGCTAAAAGTTACCACCTTATAATTAATAGTAGTGGGTAAATTATTATTTTAAATAACCTAACACAACAAACCTAATATTTTGTTTAATAAATTAAAATTAAATTTTGTTAAAATGGTTTTAATCAAAATTGATTGGTTTTTCCTCAAGTTTTGTCAAGTTCTCGGAATTTATGAAAAAAAGATCCATGCTATAAATACACAAATTATGCACAACAGTTTAAATCTACTAAAAAATACTATGAAACTAAGTGAAAATTTTTCTAAATAACGGAGTTCTTCGTTTGACCGTATTTAATGTAAATGATGAAGAATTATTTGTGTAAAAAATAAGTGATAAAAATAACACTTGATCAGCAAAACTCCCAGTATCCCATGTATAAAACACCTCTTAATGAGAGTTCGTGAAGAGGGAGAATCAACAATAATAACCACCACAAATTGAATTTGAAGAAAATGTTAAACGTAAAAAAAGAAACTGAAAGACAATAAAGTAAATGACATGCAATATGTTCAAAATCACGGTTTTGAAAAATTTGGGTGACAAAATAATGATTAATTACCTAATTAAAATCTTAAATCCGTATATTTACCATTTCAGAAGTTTAGACATTTTTTGTAACACTAATGTAATTTGTGTATTATTTACTGTTAAGTAAAACTGATTTAATTATGCTTGTCTAGGAAATAATGAAGGTTTCAAGATTCATATACATTGTAGGCCTTTGAGTGAGATTTTACAAAGTTTAATCCTTGCTCCACTTACCAGAGACAGTTGAATGCTGTAGTCAACACCCAGGTTTTACCAACAATTACTCCAGCTCCCCAGATATTGTTGGCTATTAAAAATGCCACCTGAGAAAATTTTAACTGGTTACTCACTAATTAAAGTACTGTACCTTAAATTTTAAAACTTTTCTTTGGTACATTAATTACAGGAAATTTAGTTAGTGGAGTTTATCAGTGATCTTAATGCTTATGAAATTCCATTTTAATTGAATGGATTAAAAGGTGCATGCAAACACATTTAGTAGGAGTATCTACAATTTAATACAATATATTATATATATATTTATTATATTACTAGTGTACATGTTGCTCGAAATCGAGCAATTGCAAGGAAGTACAGGAGTTATTTATAAACAAATAACTTGTTTAGAAACTAATAACAGTCATAAGTTCCGATGATTTTAAAAGAGTCAACTAAATAGGTAGTTTTTAGTAGTCAACTATAATGGAAATACTCACAATTTACATAACGATCCTATTCCAGTTTAAAGAGTTGACTTATAACAATCAACCTGCCCATGGACGGGAAAAGGTAAGCTTACAATTTAAGTCTTCGAAAAAAGGCTGTCAAATTTTATAAAGTACCGTACCTAAGTTATTTAGCCAATTTGTAGACAATAAGGTGTAGGCTACTTTAATCTCTACTCAAAAACTGGCAGAACTCTGAAATGGTGTTATTTATCATAGCCTTACTCATATGCCAAATCCTTAAAATAAAAATTCTATAATTAATAACTTGTATCATTAAACACAAACCGACATCCAAAACTATACACATCTTTAATACAACATAGATAATTTACACATCGACTGTTTACAATTAACATGTGTTCTTCTTCTCACTTTTAATTTTGCTTCGCAACGGGAAAATCTGTTTCATAATCATTGAAATAGATTTAAAATAAATAATCTATCACAAAGTTTAAGATTAAATAAACCTACCACATAGTTATTTAATTTTTCTGGATCAGCTGTCTGAAATTGTAAAATAGGCATTTGACAGTTCTGGTTGTTTACATGTCAAAGCAAATGTAAACATTGTGAGTTTTCTCATGCTTCCATGGAGACCAATTATTAATTTTTAATTTCTGACAACAGCTGGAGTTTCAAAACAATGTTTGTTTCCCATGTTAATCTTATGGAGAAATACGGAACTTTAAAGGGCCCCAGGGCCTCACTCTCTAATTATTTACCTAAAAAGAAAGTTTCCTGCACAACTTCACGTTACACTCTTTCCAATGACACCAAAAACATGTCAATCGGTTCAGTAGTTTCGGAGGAGTAATTGTCACAAAAATCCTGCTTGCGTATTAAATAAGTACTAGTGTACCTGTTGCTCGAAATCGAGCAATTTTCAAGTACCGGTATTATACAGAAGTTATTTTAAAACTACAGTAATAACGGTCATAATATTCGATGAGTTTAAAAGACCCGACTAAATACTTATGTAGCTAATTGAAATACTCACGCTATTTAATAGCGCTTTGAAATAATAAATGCTTCTTGTAAAAATATTTTAGAATTTTTTGGACCCGACCTTATTTTTTAGTGTTTTCTACAAATGTTTCCCATCTTAAAGCTATTACCAGTGAACATTTCTTGCATGTATTTATTTGATCTGACTTTAGGTAGGTTTACTTTACCACTGTGACAACATGAAGTGTCCATATTCTTCATGGTTTTTTTTTACTTCCAAAAAGTTGCTTAGCATAACTGGCAAAAATGATTCATCTCCCCAAGTGATTGTGTACCTGGATTCCTTACTGTGAGACCAGGCCTCTCCTCTACTCTTCCCATAAGTATAAGATTTCCTATTAATTGTCTCATCCTCCTGTTTTCAATATTTCTCCTTTAAACTCAAGAAATTGTCTGTTCTTCCAACAAAACTGATTGACTGTTTAGATTTGTCTATAACCTCCTAAATATTACAAACATCAATATTTACTCCCAAAAAGCTGGTGAGTTTCTTTTTATATACAGCTGTTTTTGTTTTACAATTTGATTTCAATGTAACTCTTATGGGAAAAATGCGACCTTTGAGAGCGTCTCGTGCCCTTAAGGGTAAGACTTTTTAAATTCTAAAACCTTTATGCAATACTACGAATTGAGACGAATTATTTGACACCTCAAACGTTAAAATCGATCCAGAAATAACGGAGGAGTTTTGTTCACAAAAAACAGCCTTCACGTATTAATATAAGAGATAGATAATAAAACTAGATTTTAGTGAAGGTTATAAAATTATTTTACTTATTAATATTACATTATTATTAATTATTGTTATTTTATGGGGGTTTTTATGGGAAAATAACATAAGTTACAACAACTTTTGATCTCTAATTTTTATGGTAATTTGGGATTTGTATCAACTTGTTCAGAATTTAAAGGATATAACAAAAAAAAAAAAGAAAAAAACATAGGCCTAGCACTAAATAAAAAAAATTTGTGGCATTTTCGAGAAAAATCCAATTTTTCTGTTAATTTATGGAAAAATCCCCATTAAAAAACAAAATTTTAAAAAATGAAGAAAAACCCTTCAGATACCGTGGGTTAGTACATACATACCAAATTTAATCAAAATTGGACCACAGGCTCTGTAAACATCCACACATATAGACACACACACACACACACACAAACATCACTTTGAAAACCATTCAGTTAGATATGACCCATTCAGGGAGACCCAAAACGGATATATCCACTCAAAAATTAAACTCGAAAATTTTGAAGAAAACGATACTTCCTCCATATAGGCCCTACTTTGTATAGAGGGAGAAAGTAATAGACCTTCGACGTTATTGGCTTTTACAATTCAAGGATTAACCAAAAATTTTTGTTATAATTTTTCAAAAAACCACATTTTATGATGGGTTTTGAATATTGATATGGTCTTAATGACTAACAGTTACCCACCCCATGTACCGGTACTGTTACAGGTTAGTATAAGATTTCTGTGGTTAGTTTATGAATAATAAAATATTTTATTTATGTATATAAATTTGTCTATTTAGCTGTATTTGATTGTACATGATCCCAAAAAATTACCAAGCTGTAATGCTCATACAACAGTTAAATCAGAATAAGGACTTGGTGTTTGATTACCAAGTAAAGCTCTTACAATAAACATGGCTACCCACAATATTTTGGAACATTTGGATCAAATGCTTGTTTGCCTTTGCTCAATGCAGTTTTGCGAGTAACATTAAAATACAGCCTATTGATTTGTTTGAATTAATCTTAAAAGTCTATTTACATTACAAAATACAAGAATTAAAACTTACATCAATCGGGTATTGGTCAATAGTTGTAAAATCTCCATTAATGATCCTCAATTTGTTCTCATATTTTTCAATCTCGTTGGTTATTACAAATGCGCTTCCGTAGAAAATTCCTGAAAAAAAGACGTTTTTATTTAGTTGAGATGTTGTTTTTACACTAAAAGATGAATTTTAAGGAATGCATTGCCTCTTTAATTAGTTATGTTACTCTTGTACAGTAGACTTTCTCTTATCCATACACACTTTACCGGACACCTTTTAACCGGACATCGGTTTAACTGGACTACACTCGGCGGAAATGAAATGTCTTTAACCGGAAAATTTTTATCAGCACATTGATTTAACCGGACTAGATAGGCAGGAAATGGGGGGTACTGAAACGACTGTTCTTGTGAAAAAGATTTGAGACCAGTGATCACGTGTCTAAATACAATGCTCTCCTAAATTTAAGTCGAATACCACAGTAAACAGTCCGTTTTAGCAAGTTTTTGAGGACGTTGGTTTAACCAGAAAAACTGTTATCCGGACTGGCCTCGATTCCAAGGAGTTCGGATAAGAGGGAGTCTACTGTACTCCTTATCTGGCTTTGGAGTTCGAATGGTTGTTAAAATACATAGATCCAATATCATCTAATACAGTCAACTAGGTGAAACCCGTCGAAATCGACGGTTACTTTCAAGGCTTACGTTAATTCATCTAACTGCGATAAATTCGGGTGAAATATACATATTTTGAGCATTGTTTAAAGAGTAAAAAGTATAAAAACAATAATGATATTAATTGCGTTAGTTGACAAATTTGGTTGATCATTCAATGAATAAAATATTCCACATACCGTACGTCATAGGAGTTATTATTAGTATGTTATATGGTATCTCTTCTTTTGGAATAACCTTTAAATAGTATTAAAATCGTATTAGTGGATCTTTTGTAGCTAAACACTTCAGTGATTTCATCGGTGTAATGTGATTTTATTTCAAAAGAATATATTTTTTGGGAAGACATATTCTAACTTCAAAGGGAGGTACGGTATATCCGTTACAGTGTAAGTTTGATTTTTCCTTCGTCACGTCGCGTCAGTTCATATCGTACTTCTGTGCCAATCCGTGCCTCTAGCATAGTTTTAATATATTGATTGTGGGGTTACTGTTAAAGCTGGAATTCCTTGACATGGGGGATGACAGTTAGTTGTCTCAGCCTTATCAATAACATAAAGTTGTCAATATAATCTCTCCCCATGGCATAGCAATGGGACATTTCCAAAAAGCAAAAATACTGTAAATTGGCTCTTACGTATACACTGACGTTTACATATTGTAAATCAACGTATATTATAAAGGATTAAATGTGATCTAGTTTAAAAGTAATATGACCTTTTTGTCATGACAGTAGCGATTTTATCCAAACATATACAGATACGAATGACATAGATTGAGCACAACGTCATCATTGACCTAGGATAGGGGCCTACTGCAATTAGACTAACCATCCTTTTATGAAATATAAAAAGTTGTTTGGCGTGTGTTTAGTTGTGGTTACGTTTGGAGGTGCTGAATATTTTATAGTTTAAATAAATGAATATGGGGAATTACGGTGTACATTGATTCAATGAGGGTGGTTAAATTATTAAGGGTACAGTATTAGAACTGATAACGGAATGGATAACAAACATAGACAATTAATTACATCACTAGCTTTACTAGCGTGTTTTACGTTTTAAATTTCTTCAACATGTGACCAGTTCTTTTGTTCAAATGAATATTATTTTATTTTTGACTCAGCTGTTTACCAAAACAAACTATATGTTGTTGTTTTAGCGAATTTCCCATATAGGGAATAAGCTATTACCGTAGTACTCATGGTAAGACCTGGACGCGGGACCGATTTTTTTTTTTTCAGGTCCCTAGAGGCAAAAACACCATTCGTTCAAATTCATTAAAAATAACTAAAAAAGGGTACTATGGTGTATTATTTATTAATATTAATTACAGTAGCCCTACATGTGAACAGTATCAAATATTATATATTTATATATATACAGGGTGTTGAAAATGTCTGGAACCAACATTATATCTGGTGAGTGGTTAAAGAAAAACAACTGATATTTCGTATACGGATATACTATGGTTTTACCTATCTTTTGGTGCCTTGTGAAATTTTTTACCACTTATAGGAAACGTCACGTAGAGGATGCAGTAAAAAGTTTTAATGGAAGCCTATGGTAAATGATACATCATTTTAAAGGCCATTTTTTTCTAAGTAAGGAGCCACAAGTTTCATCTCAAAAGGACCACCCTAGCAAAAATGGCGACTGTTTCAAATTTAAAAACCCACTTATAGGGAACGTCCTGTGGAGGATGCAGTAAAAAGTTTTAATGGAAGCCTATGGTAAATGATACATCATTTAAAAGGCCATTTTCTTCTGAGTAAGGAGCCACAAGTTTCATCTCAAAAGGACCACCCTAGCAAAAATGGCGACTGTTTGAAATTTAAAATTCAATTATTTTCAAAAACTTCAAACAGTCACCATTTTCGCTAGGGTGGTCCTTTTGAGATGAAACTTGTGGCTCCTTACTAAAAAAAAAATGGCCTTTTAAATGATGTATCATTTACCATAGGCTTCCATTAAAACTTTTTACTGCATCCTCCACAGGACGTTCCCTATAAGTGGTAAAAAATTTCATAAGGCACCAAAAGATAAGTAAAACCATGTATAACCATACACAAAATATCAGTTGTATTTCTTTAACCACTCACCAGATATAATGCTGGTTCCAGACATTTTCAACACCCTGTATGTGTGTCCGTCAGCACGATAACTCGAGCAAAACTGATCCGATTTTGATGAAATTTGGTACAAACGTGTAAACGTACGTTTATTCGAACGAGTTCGCGATCCAGCATGATCGGACCATGGGAACGAGGGTTTACGGGGGGTTTTATGGGGTAAAAATAGGTTTTTCCCATTTTTGACCCAAAAAAACATAAAATTTTGCAATTTCTTTCCAAACTATTTTGTAGAGCTTAAAAAAACAAATAATTTAGTACATTGAAGCGTTATTATGCGCCTAATGGTTACCGAGAAAATTCCAAAAAAAAAATTCCCATGTTATTCTTATGGAGAATAAGTAAACTGTTGTAGTTTGCTTGTTTGTGAACATATTTTGATCAAATTTGGAAAATGTTTTTATTTCTTACTAACTATTCACATTTTACAAAAAAAAAAAAAAAAACAGTTTTACCCTCCCTGATGCAGCAAACCTAAGTACTTGTTAAACTAATTCTATTTAAATCAAGAATAAATGTTATATTTTTAAGTAGACATTTCAGTGTAAATCCAATCAGTCAAATGGAAATTTGCTTAGTCTGCAGGTTTGCTGCGGCTGCGGCGGGGGTATTTACTTTTCTTTGTTTACACTTATTTATTTAGCAATTGATGCAGTGAAATTGATATAAAGGATATATGTGTGGACGATTCGTTTAATGATGTCTGGACACCAACGTTATAATTAAGTGTACTGTGTGTGAATTTTATTGGATGTTTTCGTTTTATTTTAGGGAGTTTCTATTCAGACCTACTGGAAATTGTGTATAGTATGAGTAATTGTATTGTGTTGATATTGATTATGGAAGAGGCAGGTATAAGATGGAATTGGAAGGTGATATCGTTGACTAGGCCTATACACTTTCTCAATTGATAATTACTCTTTCTACTGTAGGCTGCTATAAAATTTGTCTTTATGCGTGTAAGTTAGCTGTTCTGATTTATACACAGTTTTAACTAACTACTCCCGTACGTAGGACGGGCTAACACCTCGTTAAGGATTAAGTTCATAATATTAAGAAATGAGTAAGGATAGAAGGAACAAGGAGTAGAGAGTTAGTGGCCCAGATAAGTGAGCCAAGTGTGTACCAATGTTTAAGTTATTTCGGGACAACATCTTAGTTCACATATGTGAAACAGAGAAACTCTCGTTGATTACGTGTTGTCAGAGTAAGAAAGCTAATGATGTTATTCAAACTAATTTGGCACCAACATTAATCTTATTATGACTTTGTGTCTACTTCTAATTGGCTGAGGTGACAAAAGATTTAACTTGAGGACTTCATAATTGTTTCCTCGTTTTGTTTGGAACTTCTTTCAGTGACTGTAGAGTATAGAGGTGAATCGAATCAGTTAAACAGGCATACATTTTAGTGCAACAGCTGATTTGTTTTGATAGGACAGTGGTAGTGATGTAAAATACCCAGGTATATAAAACTCGGGGTAAATACCCTGGGTATTTACCCGGGTAAATACCCAAAATCCATAAATACCTGGGTATTTTGGGTATTTATAAAATCAATTGAAATTCATTTATATTTACCCCTAAATATGTTATTGTTATTACATGATAAATTAGGATAGTCAATAACACCTTTTAACTTGAAGCTTTGCTTGCTTAATGATTTAGCACTTTTTTTTAATAATACATAAAGTTTCTAAATAAGCATGGGGTTTTGTGTCTTAAATCGAGTAACATCAGTTAAATTTAACTCACTAAAAATAGTATATATTAAAAAAGGCTGTGGCTATTTCAATTTTTATAATTTCATAAATTTATAACCAATAAAAAAAAAACTTAAACAAAATTATTTTAATTTATAAATATCCAGGAATTGTTGGGTACTTATGATGCAAAATTTTTATTGTATAAATGGTTTGGAAGGCTAGACAGACCTAAGGCCTATTTGACATCTAGGCAGAATGATACTTTTAAGTAGGCTTAATTAAACTTTTCTGTGTTACCGCTTGGTTGGAAACAATAATATATTTGGATAAACCTACTAAAAAAACGTATCTCCTGTTTTTTGGTCGAACCTAATATAATTTTGAAAGATTTATTGTGCTATAGATTCCAATGTTTTGTATCACAAGTTGGCCTTTATGAAATTAGGCTAGTTTTTTTTTTTTTTTTTTTTTTTTTTTATACCATTGATACCAACTTAAGATTTAGAACAAAAATATTAAATCCTGCCATCCTACAGATTGAATTTTAAAATTATTTTTCTTAAGTTGTTTACACATAGGCTACTACTAGGTTAAATTTTCCTGTCTTTCTAAATAATAATTATTAGGTACTTTGCAAATTATTTATTTTTTTTCACTTTCAATCAAATAAATTCATCTATCTATCATAGAAATTAAAAAATCATAAGTAGTCAGGACCAGTGCAGCAACCATGCGACCAGGGTATTTATTGCGATGATAACCAGAAGTAAAATGCCAGTAGTGACCATATGAAATTTTGTTTAACACATTTTATCATCATTTTACTATCCTTGCAAGGTAATAATTGCAAAAAAACATCTAAATCTTCTCTAACTTTAATAAAAATTATAAATACCCAGTTTTTGGGTATTTACCCGGGCCTGGGGTAAATACCCGGGTAAAAACCCAATTTATATTTACCTACCCACTGGGTATTTACCCGGCTCACATCACTAGACAGTGGTGTTGCCACTTTAGTCTACTAGTCTTATTTTCCTGGTCTGGAACCGATCAGAACCGAACCTAGTGGGGAATTGTGGGAGAGCCCCTGATTTAAGAATTTTTTTTTTACTTTGATAAAGGTTTTTACGTTTTATGTTTACATATTTAATACAGTCTGGGTGAATTTAAATGTTGATGAGTGCACAGGTGTGTTGCGATTGGGGTTTAATATATTTGGACTTATCTAAAAGTAAAATAGTTTTCTGTGCTGCATTCTGGGGAAACATTGTGGCACTATTCCAAATCATGACTAATACCATAGGCAAATAGAATAAATATAGACCGTCAGCTGTGCTGCGGTTAGAGATCCATGCAGTGGTCCAAAAGGCAGTGCTCCGAAAGGCACTGGTTCGAAACTCATTTTCGGACTACCGCCTTTCTGAGTACTGCCTTTCGGAGCAGTGCCTGACCATGCTAAATCTGTTGGACCAGTGCCTCATCTTTGTATTATTTTCGAACCACTGCCTCTCGGACCACTGTCTTTCGGAGCAGTGCCTGAACGTGCAGATTGTTTCGAACCAGTGCCTTAGCAATGCATTCTTTTCTGACCACTGCCTTTCGGAGTAACGCCTGGGCTCCAACTTTGGTTGAGGGAGGAACAAGAACCGAAGGCGGAGACCCGTTGTAGGGGAAGGAGGGGTGTGTCAGTGGTGGGCGGAGTCAGAATGCCACGGTCATTGACGAGACCTTCTCTGGAGGAATAACCCACCACCACCGCGCCATCCCGAGTGCTTCCGAACCATAACAAATATAGCCGAGGTCCGAATATAACGCCTTGTGTCGTCCGTCTGGAATCGGGACAGCGGAATTGAAATCGGAACGAAACATCGGAGCGATTTCTTCCAATCCCGAACCTCCTTTGAACACTGATAGGAATAGAGTAGCCGTTTGATGATGTTATGAAATTAATTAAAACTATTTGTAGACTGATTATTAAAAGTTAAAAAATCCTATATAAGCCAAACTAATCCTTTAATCTTCTTCAGTATATATTTATCCTTATAAAAAATCTCCTATGTATTCTGGAAAATAAATAGTGAATTTCAATCTACCTATAGTTGGGCAACAGTTTTAAAGTAATTTTGAAAATACTTTATAGTTAAATGCAAAAAGTTTTGTGGAAATAAATTATATTTTACATGTTTAGACGCAATAATAACAAGTAAGTCGATTTTTTTGTAAACATATCCCTTATTTTAATTACTGAAAATGAAGAACCAGGTTAGAGGTTACATATCTCCCCCACCCAAAACACCGAATTTCCACCTGTCCCCTAGTGAGTTGGGGTTATTTGACACTTTGGATACTGGAATATACCATTGAAATTGAATACCGCAAGTAACTTATATATCTCATTAAGAAACAGATGTACGGTAGCATTGACTTTAGAAAAGTAACGGATTAATATGCTAGCTCCGCTCAATATTGCAAGCAGACACGTGCATTGTAGACCTAGTTTAGTTCAACTTATAAGGTATTGGTTCTTAGTTGTTTAACTTAGTTACTTACCAAACTTTAATAAGTTATTTGGGCTCGTATAACCTGGCAGCTGCTTTATAGAAAGCATGCAGTCTTTCTTTATCTGGATTCCTTTTCTTAAATTGGTACTCGGCCAAGTCGCCTGCAGGATCTTTCGACTTATCCGGGCAATAAGGTATATCTTGTAGGCCTATATCACAACCACTTGCATTTGCTTCAATTGGGGAATCCCCACTGTGATTCACAGACTTAAATGCTCAAAACTGTATTCTTGTAGTTTGCACCACCACTTCCAGCTAGGCCTATTTGTAACAACAGTGGTGCCAGGAAGTACCCAACGCTTGATTAGTTGCACTAGTTTCTTTCTGGAAATATCAGGGACGAGTATAAAAAAGGTATTTTTAGTCCCTCTTTGACTGCCCCCCAAGACAAAGTTCTTTTTCACTCGCCTAACCTGATTGTATTTAGGCCTATTCCTTTTAAAATCGGCTGCGACAATGTCAACTAATTCACCTGGCCCACCCAATCTCTTTGAATGAATGAGACAATCATTTATCAGGACCTCGCGAATTACACTAGCCCATTCCAAAATGGTTCTGCGAGCGCTCTTCAAGTTTGTTTCAATAGTCCTATGCCTATGACGGGCTGGATTCAGAAACATAAAATGGTTGACTAATTGCCAAAGTTTAAGTAATTTTATTCTTGCTTTGCTATAAAACGTATTTGCTCTAGCAGACAGTTTCCAATTGCACTTTTTACCCTTCTTGTTATTGATCCTCACAGTCTTAAGACACCTAAACTCCCATCCAGATTTCAATTTTAATACATTATTACATTTGAAACAGTTTATTTGGGTTTTAATAACCCCGTGATCAATAAAAAACTGCTTAATATCTTCTTCATCCAGATTCATTGAATCTACATAGTTTAACTCACAATTATTACACAGTTTAGTCATGAGGTAGGCCTATTGATTTGAGTAAAAATATTTGTTTCTTTCTTTTAGCTCATATCATCCTAAAGCCTGGTTTACACGGGTAGAGTTGTGGGTAGAGTAGAGTTTCTAGTAGAGTAACTCTACCCGTGTAAACACCCACTAGCGCCTAGTAGCTAGTATAGTAGATAGTAGGTGGTAGAGTAGAGTTACTAGCAACATGTGGCATAGTAGCTCTACTCTACTTCCCCCACCACTAGCAAAATTGTCACTCTCCTGCACACTATACTTGTGTAAATGTGATCCGCGGCAGTAGAGTAGAGTTTTTAGTAGAGTGACACTGTCTTCTAACTGGTTTAGAACACTCGTTTTGGGAATGGAGGCGGAACACACAATTCACAAACTATCATCAACACTCTACTATGTGTGAACAGTCGCTTGCTTAAAATCGGTAGAGTGGACAAGAAAGTAGCTCTACTATAAACTCTACACTACCCACAACTCTACCCGTGTAAACCAGGCTTAAGAGCTAACAAACAAGTTGAACTGGTTGAACTAGGCGTAGGGGCCTAAATCTAACCTCAATTTTTCACTTAGACCTATAAGGTTAATTAATCAACTAATTGTAGTCATAATCCTCGACAACTCGAAATGAGTCTTCAACTATAACAACACAACCAAACCACTACACTATTAATACTCTACCACCTTCTTTTAGTAGAGTTCACACTACAGTGACTACAGTTCAGCTCACTGTCAAATGTCAATAAAATCAATAAAATCAAAATCCATTCAAAACAAAAGCTTGAAGAAGGAGAGCGCTAGTTCACCACTTTTTTCGTCTGCTGGCTAGTAGGAGTAGAAAAGAAACCAAAAGAAACCTACGAAATTAAGATTTGACTTGTCTTGCTAGTAGGCCTCACTGAGCTAAAATTATAACTGGAGGTAGCACTGCCATGGCAGAAGTCTGTCAAGAGCGTGTCGCTGATTTTGTTAGGTTGGTATAGCAGTGAGTTTTTTTAACCAATGATATGGCTTCTACTAGGTGGCGTTCGCAGAGGCATCCACAAAATTGAGCGGAGTCATCAAGGGTTCATATTATATTGTTTTTGTCATACTGCAGTAAAATCGGTCGTTTTTAATACCTGCGTTGCGGGTCTAATGTAGCATTTTTACTCTTAAGGGAGTAAAAATAGTTTTTAGCCTCTATGGAGTAAAAATCAGCTGTTGTCAACTCAGTTGTAAATTTCTATTATAAACGACTGCATGTATCGAAATATGTATCGATTCGTGCTTCGTAATCATTTTAACCCACAGTCTACAGTCTCTTCACATAGCATTTTAGCATTGCAGATACATCAATCCATTCCCTCACTCAACACTTCTCACCTTTACTACTTCCTTCACCACCCCCTACGTCGTGGACCTGTTTCCCTCTCTTCCCATAGCCTTTTAGGATTACAGATACATTAATGCAATTGCCAAAGACAGTTCCCACACTCAGCACTGCCAGCCTTTACTACTTCCTTCACCATTTCCTACGTCGTGGGGCCTGTTTCCTTCCCTTCTCATGGCATTTTAGGATTGAAGATACATTAATCTAACTGCCACAGACGGTTCTCACACAATGGCCATACTTTACTACTTCCTACATCGTGGACCTGTTTCCATCACTTCCCATACCATTTTAGTATTTTAGATACGTTAATCTAATTGCCACAAACATTGCCCACACTCCGCACTGCTAGCCTTTACAACTTTTTTTCATTATTTTCTATGTCGTGGGCATGCTTTCATCCCTTATCATAGCATTTCAGCATTGCAGATACATTAATCCAACTGCTACAAACGGTTTCCAGTTCCCACACTCCACACTGCTCACCTTACTATTTCCTTCACCTCTTCTTACGTCGCGGACCTGTTTCCCTCCCTTTCCCTAGAATTTTAAGATTGTAGATACCTTAATCTAATCGTCATAAACAGTTCTTACACTCCAGACAGCTCGCCTTTACTACTTCCTTCACCACTTCCTACGTCACGGACCTGTTTCCCCCCCTTTCTATAGCATTTTAGGATTGCAGATACCTTAATCTAATCGTCATAAACAGTTCCCACACTCCGGACAGCTCGCCTTTACTACTTCCTTCACCACTTCCTACGTCACGGACCTGTTTTCCTCCCTTTCTATAGCATTTTAGGATTACAGATACCTTAATCTAATCGTCATAAACAGTTCCCACACTCCGGACAACTCGCCTTTACTACTTCCTTCACCACTTCCTACGTCTCGGACCTGTTTCCATCCCTTTCCATAGCATTATTGGATTGCAAATACCATTAATCTATTGGTCATAAAGAGATCCCACACTCTGGACTGCTTGCCTTTACTACTTCCTTCACTACTTCCTACGTCACGGACCTGTTTTCCTCCCTTTCTATAGCATTTTAGGATTACAGATACCTTAATCTAATCGTCATAAACAGTTCCCACACTCCGGACAACTCGCCTTTACTACTTCCTTCACCACTTCTTACGTCGCGGACCTGTTTCCCTCCCTTTCCCTAGAATTTTAAGATTGTAGATACCTTAATCTAATCGTCATAAACAGTTCTTACACTCCAGACAGCTCGCCTTTACTACTTCCTTCACCACTTCCTACGTCACGGACCTGTTTCCCCCCCTTTCTATAGCATTTTAGGATTGCAGATACCTTAATCTAATCGTCATAAACAGTTCCCACACTCCGGACAGCTCGCCTTTACTACTTCCTTCACCACTTCCTACGTCACGGACCTGTTTTCCTCCCTTTCTATAGCATTTTAGGATTACAGATACCTTAATCTAATCGTCATAAACAGTTCCCACACTCCGGACAACTCGCCTTTACTACTTCCTTCACCACTTCCTACGTCTCGGACCTGTTTCCATCCCTTTCCATAGCATTATTGGATTGCAAATACCATTAATCTATTGGTCATAAAGAGATCCCACACTCTGGACTGCTTGCCTTTACTACTTCCTTCACTACTTCCTACGTCACGGACCTGTTTCCCTCCCTTTCTATAGCATTTTAGGATTGCAGATACCTTAATCTAATCGTCATAAACAGTTCCCACACTCCGGAAAGCTCGCCTTTACTACTTCCTTCACCACTTCCTACGTCACGGACCTGTTTTCCTCCCTTTCTATAGCATTTTAGGATTACGGATACCTTTATCTAATCGTCATAAACAGTTCCCACACTCCGGACAACTCGCCTTAACTACTTCCTTCACCACTTCCTACGTCTCGGACCTGTTTCCCTCCCTTTCCTTAGCATTATTGGATTGCAAATACCTTAATCTGTTGGTCATAAACAGATCCCACACTCCGGACAACTCGCGTTTACTACTTCCTTCACCACTTCCTACGTCTCGGACCTGTTTCCATCCCTTTCCATAGCATTATTGGATTGCAAATACCATTAATCTATTGGTCATAAAGAGATCCCACACTCTGGACTGCTTGCCTTTACTACTTCCTTCACTACTTCCTACGTCACGGACCTGTTTCCCTCCCTTTCTATAGCATTTTAGGATTGCAGATACCTTAATCTAATCGTCATAAACAGTTCCCACACTCCGGAAAGCTCGCCTTTACTACTTCCTTCACCACTTCCTACGTCACGGACCTGTTTTCCTCCCTTTCTATAGCATTTTAGGATTACGGATACCTTTATCTAATCGTCATAAACAGTTCCCACACTCCGGACAACTCGCCTTTACTACTTCCTTCACCACTTCCTACGTCTCGGACCGGTTTCCCTCCCTTTCCTTAGCATTATTGGATTGCAAATACCTTAATCTGTTGGTCATAAACAGATCCCACACTCCTAACAACTCGCCTTTACTACTTCCTTCACCACTTCCTACGTCACGGACCTGTTTCCCTCCCTTTTCATAGCATTTTAGGATTGCAGATACCTTAATCTAATCGTCATAAACAGTTCCCACACTCCGGAAAGCTCGCCTTTACTACTTCCTTCACCACTTCCTACGTCACGGACCTGTTTTCCTCCCTTTCTATAGCATTTTAGGATTACGGATACCTTTATCTAATCGTCATAAACAGTTCCCACACTCCGGACAGCTCGCATTTACTACTTCCTTCACCCCTTCCTACGTCACGGACCTGTTTCCATCCCTTTCCATAGCATTATTGGATTGCAAATACCATTAATCTATTGGTCATAAAGAGATCCCACACTCTGGACTGCTTGCCTTTACTACTTCCTTCACTACTTCCTACGTCACGGACCTGTTTCCATCCCCTTCCATAGCATCATAGGATTGCAAATACCTTAATCTAATGTTAATAAACAGATCCCATACCCCGAAAAGCTCACCTTTACTACTTCCTTCACCACTTCCTAGGTCACGGACCTGTTTCCTACCCTTCCAATAGCATTTTAAGATTGCAGATACCTTAATCTAATCGTCATAGACAGTTCCCACACTCCAGACAGCTCGCCAGCTCACCTTGACTACTTCCTTTACCACTTCCTACGTCGCGGACCCGTTTTCCTCCCTTCCCATAGAATTTTAGGAATGCAGATACCTAAATCGAATCGTCATAAACAGTTTCCACACTCCAGACTGCTCACCTTTACTACTTTCTTGACCACTTCCTACGTCACGGGCCTCAAGCTAGTGCCGTCATTTGATTATATATATGATCAATACCGTTTATGTTCTAATATCTGTGAAATAATGCTATCAGCTATTTTTTTATCTACTGCATTCAAAAGTCAACAGCTGATCAATGTCTTTGTTTATGTGTCAAATACTGCTTCCATAAGGATTACATTGAAACTTTGAGACCCAGTGGGGCGGATTCCTGAGAGACTTTTTTAACGCCATATAGATGTTAGAGTAGATATATTCATGTCACTTCTGGGCCAAAAAAGGAGCCACTCAAAAATTAAATGAATTTTCCTATTTTTTTATACAATATGCTATATTTTTTACCCTTTTAGGTCAATTTCTAACATATTCATATTTTTCTAGAAAAAGTATATAATTTTGATGAAATTTTCATGAATATGTCTATATTTTACATAAAATTGACTACAAACTGAAATGTTTTTAAAAACAAGTAAAATTTTAAAATTTAATGAGTAGTTTTTATACAAATTTAACTAAAACAGTTTCTTTATCTTTGAATGTTTTAATTTCAGTAATAATTAAGTTTAAATCTTTTTTATTTAATTCTTTAATTGTTTTTTCATCAAATATATTAATAAATCTATGAGGTAAATGAACTTTACATTTTTCTAATTCAACAATAATTGTTGGTCCATATTTATCTTTAACTTTTTCAAATTTTTCTATTTTATATTTTGTATTCAATTCTAAACTTTTTATTGGTTTATATTCTTTGAATTTACATTCTCCAATATTATTAATCTCTTCTAATAGATCCATTTATTACAAAAAATAATTATAGAAATTTTAAACAGTTAATAATTGAAATATATGAAAAGAATTTTAAATATCACACAACAGTTCTAACAAACTGTTGTGTGATATTTAAAATTCTATTTTTTTAAATAATATCTGATGTATCACTTATGTTATCAGAAAAACCATTATGTTAATTTATTATGCATGGATCATTTAAAGTTGATAGATGTTTTAAGAATTTTAAAAAAATATCATCAAATTCTGGTTTTATATAAAAATTCAATTCTAAAAGTTTAAAAATCATTGGTAATAGTTTTTTAAATGATATATTTCTTTTTGTAAAACTGAAATATGCATTAAAAATTACTGTAATATTTCTTTTATCTTCAAAATTTAATTCAAAATCAATATTGAATATTTTGTTTAAGAATTGGTAGTAAAATATCCAGTTTGTATAATTTCTTTGTTTTAAGAATAATTTTATATTTTTAGGTGTTATTTCAAAACTATTGTCTAAAATACATAATGTATAGATTTCATTGATTAATTGTTGTGTGCGATATGGTTGAAAATGATTAAATTCTCTTAAAATATTTATAAGATGTTTGTTCTTATTCTTTCGTTTATTAATCTTTTTTTCAGAAATAGTTTTTTTACATATATTACATCCTATATAATTTTTAATAATTGTAAAGTTATTAAAATTACGACATCTATAACATATATCCATTTATATATAAAATGTTTATATCTAAATGGAAGAACTTATTCAGTGTCATAAATGTAAGAAGAAAACTAAAAATATTAATCCAGAAATTGTTGAAATGAAGAATGGTTTGTTTAGAATTGCTACTAAATGTTCAATTTGTAAAACAAATAAAAGTAAAATAATTAAAAAGGAAATTAAACCAATAATAAAAAAAGAATTAAATAAAAAAGATCAAATAATTGAAGCTAAAGAAATTCATGCTCTAATAAGAAAAAAATTTCGAAAAAGAAAAATAGTTACATTAGGTATTGATGATTTATGGGCAGCTGATTTAATCATTATGAAAAATTATGAAAAAGAAAATGATGGTTATAAATACATGTTGAATGTTATTGATACATTTTCTAAATATGTTTGGTCAAAACCATTGAAGAAAAAAGATGGAAAACATGTATCTATAGCATTTGAACAAATAATTAAAGATTCAATAAAAATTGGCCATAAACCACCAAACTTATTACATACAGACAAAGGATTAGAATTTGTAAATAAAGAATTTAATGGAATTTTAAAGAAATATAATATTAAAATGTATCATACAGAAAATGAAGAAAAATCAAGTATTATTGAAAGATATAATAGGACTCAAAATGAAAAAATGAAAGTTTTATTTGAAATTAATAAAAATTTTAGATGGATTGATATTCTTAAAGAAATAGTTAAAGAATATAATAATTCATATCATTCAACAATTAAAATGAAACCAATTGAGGTAAATAAAGAAAATGAAAATGATTTATTAAATACAGTTTTTAAATATATCCCACCAAAAATAATTACAAAATCTAAATTTAAAATAAATGATAGAGTTAGAATAGGAAACAAAAAATCAACTTTTTCAAATAAATATAAAAACAATTGGTCAAGAGAAATATTTGTTGTTTCCAGAATTAATAATACAAATCCTGTTACATATAGTATTAAAGACTTGAATGATGAAGATATACTTGGTAGTTTTTATGATTACGAATTGAAGAAAACTAATTTGTAAAATTTTATACTATATAAATGGAGAAGGAATGTTCAAAGTGTAAACAATTAAAAAATATTAATAATTTTTATAAAAATAAAAAATATAAAGATGGATTACTTTCATATTGTAAAGAATGTGATTTAATTTATAGAAAAAAGTTATATGATAATATTATAGTAGAAGAAAAAAGTGAAAAAGTATGTTTGAATTGTAAGGAAACAAAAGATATGGAAAATTTTCATAAACATTATTATAGTAAAGATAAAAAATTTGCAATTTGTATTGAATGTGTTAGAAAAATGATGAGAGTCACAACCCATTGTGAATGTGGTAGAGATTTAAAATGGCTTAGTTATCTTCAAAAACATTTACAAACTAAAATTCATAATAAAAACATAAATAAATTAGAAAATTCATAAAAATAATATTAATTTTTGAAAGTATTATTTAAAAAAATTACTGGTTTTAAAAAAGTTTAAGTTTTATTTAAAATACTTTTATAATTTTTAAATTAACACATAAATATTTATCTTAATATTTA
The DNA here is from genome assembly GCF_028750875.1 of Macrosteles quadrilineatus. Lineage (NCBI taxonomy): Eukaryota > Metazoa > Arthropoda > Insecta > Hemiptera > Cicadellidae > Macrosteles > Macrosteles quadrilineatus. The sequence continues at coordinate 67,956,339 of NW_026542598.1, read as the reverse complement.
TATTTTACAACAATAATTTTTTCAAATAAAATTATTCTTAATAAATCGTGCACATTTTTCTTCTAATAAATGGAGCGTACAAATAAAAATGTATTATGCCCTTATTGTAATAAGAATATATTATCTAAAAATTATAATAGACATTATAATTCAAAGAAACATTTTGAAAATAAAACTAAATATGAAACTGAAGTTAATAACTTAAAACTTTGGTGTAAACAAAATAAAATAGTTGATTATCAAAACGAAAATTTAGATCAATTAAAAGAATTAAAGAAGTCATATGATCCAACAAATTATTCACTATTTAACAGTGAAAAATTAAAAGAAATTGCTAACAAATTATCTGTTAGAAATGTTGACAATTTAAATAGAGATGAACTAATTAAAAGATTAAATAATATCAAACAAAATCCTAATAATCTAAAATATAGATCATTACAATTTATTCAAAATCTATCAATTAAAAATGGTATTAAAATAAAAGATAAAACTAGAAAAGAATTGATTGGATTATTAACTGATCATTTAAAAAATAAACCAATTCTAAAGGAAAATGTAATAAATATTCAGGAAGTGTCATCATTAAAAGGTTATTTTCAAGAGTATTATTTAACAAATTCAAATGATGATTTAGATATATCTGAATATTTAGAATCACAAAGAAATGAAATTAAAAAATTGATTGAAAAACAAGAATTTAAAAATAAAAGAGGTCAGTTATCATTATCTTGTGAATATGAAAGACAATTAGTAAATGGTGATAGTCAAAAAACCCAAATGTATTATCCTTTAAGAAGTTCAGATATATTAAACACTGATGAATTTATTGATGATCAATTTAAAAAATTAATATTAAGAGAAAATTTAAATCAACCATCAAAAGGATCTGGTTGGTCATTAAAAAGATGTTTAGATTTAAATTTAAAAATAAGTAAACATAATTCATTAAATGGTGGTTCATATGTTGAATTACCAATTGAAATAAAAAATAAAAAGTGTTGTATAAATTTCAAAAATAAAGATGAATATTGTTTTATTTATGCAATTAGATGTGCTATTGATAAATATGAAGATAAAAAGTTTGATCATCCACATAGAGTAAAACAATATAAAAATTACTTGAATGATGAAATTTTTAAAGAATTTGATTATCCAATGAGTTTAAAAGATATAAAATTATTTGAAAAAAGATCATTTGATTCTAAATATAATTATCCATCCATGTCAATTAATGTATACAGATTTGATGAAGATAAAAAGATTGTTCCATTACAAATATCTGAAAATTACAATGCGAGATTAGATATTGATCTATTGTATATAAAAAATGATAATAATTCACATTATGTTTTGATAACAGATTTAAGTAAATTTATTTCTACTCAATTAACAAAAAGTAACAGACATAAGAAATTCATTTGTAGAAGATGTTTAACACATTTTTACAAAAACAAAGATTTAAGTGAACATTTAATAATTTGTAAATCTCTTGAACCTTGTCGACCAATTTTGCCATTTCCTGGTGAAACTGTTAAATTTGAAAATTATTGTAAAAAACTTGAACATCCTTTTGTAATTTATATGGATTTTGAAAGCATTCTGAAAAAGATTAATACTTGTGAAAATAATCCAAACAACTCATATACAAATAAAATTCAGAAACATATACCTTATGGATTCACAATTTATTTAGTTTCTAGAGTGACTAATAAAATATATAAACCAATTTGTTATAGAGCAAAAACAGATGAAGAAATGAAAAATGTACCAAATAAATTATTTGAATACTTAGATGAGATTTCAAAGTATATAGCTAAAAAATATAATTCGAAAAACAAAAAGCCTATGAGTTTAACTAAAAATGAAGAAATTGAATATCATAAAGCAAGTGTTTGTCATATTTGTGAAACTAGTGGTTTTGATAATGACACAAGACGAAAGGTAAGAGATCACTGTCATTTAACAGGAAAATTTAGAGGTGCAGCACATTCAAGTTGTAATTTAAATCTAAAATTTCCACAAAATATACCTGTGTATTGTCATAATAGTTCAAACTATGATACACATTTGTTTATCAAAGAATTAGCTAAAAAATATGGTAAAATTGATTTAATAGCAAATACTGATGAAAAATATATAAATTATTCAGTAAATTCAGGATATGGTTATGAATTTGAAGATGATAAACCTAGAAAATTTGTAAAATTCTCATTTGTAGATACGTTTAGATTTATGGCCTCATCAATTGATAAGTTAGCTAAAAATCTGAAAGAATTTAAACACTTGACTAAATTTATAAAAAACATTGATATAATTGAAAAAGATGATGAAACATTTGAAATATTATCTTCTAAAGGTATATTTCCTTATGAGTTTATAGATGATATTGAAAAATTAAATTATGATAAAATATTAGATAAAGCACAGTTTTATAGTTCTTTAACTGATGAAAATATTAGTGATGATGATTATAAATACTATCTAAAAGTTTGGAATAAATTAAAAGTTAAAACATTAGGAAATTATTCTGATTTATACAATATTCAAGATGTGATGCTATTAGCTGATATATTTGAAAATTTTAGATCAGTTTGTTTAAAGAACTATCAATTAGATCCTGCACATTATTTAACATCACCATCATTAGCATGGGACTCTATGTTAAAATTAACAAAAATAGAATTAGAATTAATAAGTGATTATGATATGTATTTGATGATTGAAAAAGGTATAAGAGGTGGAATTTCTCAATGTGTTACAAGGTATTGTAAAGCAAATAACAAATATACCAAAAATTATGATCCTAATAAACCTGAAAATTACATGTTATATGTAGATGCAAACAATTTATATGGATGGGCCTTAAGTCAAAAACTACCATATAAAGATATTAAATGGATGAATCCAAATGTATATACAACTGATGAATGGAAAGAAACTATATTAGAATTAGATGAAAATGCTGATTATGGTTATATTTTAGATGTTGATTTAGAATATCCAAAGGAATTACATGATAATCACAAGGATTTACCATTAGCTCCTGAACATTATAATAATAAGCTTTGTACTACATTATTTAATAAAAAAGACTATGTGGTTCATTCAAGTAACTTAAAATATTACTTAAAAAAAGGATTAAAATTAAAAAGAGTCAATAGAGTGATTGCATTTGATCAAGACAATTATATGAAAAAATATATTCAATTGAATACAAAATTAAGAGCTCAATCAAAGTCAGATTTTGAAAAAGACTTCTTCAAATTAATGAATAATTCCGTATTTGGTAAGACAATGGAAAATGTTAGAAATAGATGTGATATAAAATTAGGTAATGAAGAATATTCATTAAAACTAGCTAAAAAACCAAACTTTAAAACATTTAAGATATTTGATACCGATTGTATTGCTTCTCACATGATTAAAGAAAAAGTAAAATTTGATAAACCAATTTATATAGGATTTTCAGTTTTAGAATTATCAAAGCTATTGATGTATGAATTTTATTATGAAAAATTGAAGAAATTTGATCCAAATATAAAACTATTATATATGGACACTGATAGTTACTTTGTGGAATTAAAGAAAGATCCTTATAAAATTATTAAAGAAAATATAAATGATTTTGATACAAGTGATTATAAGAAAGATCATGAATGTTTTAATGAAAAGAATAAAAAAGTAATTGGAAAATTTAAAGATGAATTAAATGGTGAAATTTTAGAAGAATATTGTGGATTAAGATCAAAGCTATACAGTTATGAGTTTGATAAGAAAAATCCAGTTAAATGTAAAGGAATCAAGAAAAGTGTTGTAAATAAGTCAATTAATATGAATGATTTTAAGAAATGTTTGTTTGATGATGTGGAACAATATAGAGAGATGACATGTATTAGAAGTTTTAAACATGAATTATACACAGTGAGAATTAACAAATTAGCTTTAAGTAATAAAGATAATAAAAGATTTGTATGTGAAAATAGAGTAGATACATTACCTTGGGGACATAAAAATATTACTAAATGAGCGATCAACCACATGCATTAATTATACCAAAAGAAGTTTTAAATATAAATGATAACCAAATAATATATTTATATCCAAATATGACTTATGGTAAAATATTTTTATTTAGATATAAAAATTATAATATATATCAGAATAAAGAAGATAAAAATTTAAAACCATATAGAACTAAAATTAAAGAATTTATTAAAAAATATTTTTAATAAATGGAAATAATAATTATACCAAAAGAATTAATAAATAGTAAAAATGATCAAAAATTATATTTATATAAAACAAAAATATCAAATAAACATTTAGTTTATCTTTTTAAGTACAACCAATATTATGTTTATCACTTAACATTTAATTTTTGTATTATGCCATTTTTACATATAGTTTTAAAATATGTTAAAGATAGTTTTAAAGAAAATGATCAAAATATAATTAATATGTAATATTTATAGTTGAATTATTACAATTTATAGGTATATTACTTTTTTCCAATTTATTAAATTCTTTCTCTTTTATTAAGTTGTTTTATATCATTTTTAATAGAACTATATAATTTACATTTATCATTTTTATAATTTATTTCTTCAAACTCTATATTATTTAGTTTTAAAACTTTTATAAACTTATATTTTTAATTATTTAAACAAGTCACAATATTAGTGACTTGATTATTTCTTAATAAATTCTATAAAATCTATTAGTTTATTTAATAATTAAACCTTAAATAAACCTTTACAAACTTGTTTTTTTAATCAATTAATCTACTTCAAGATTTTTATGATATAAAAAACTTTAATAATTTTGATAAATTTCATATTTTTTAATAGTTTATTTAATAATTAAACCTTTATAAACTCATTTTTAATCATTTATTAACGCGTCGCGATTTTTGCGACGCGTCAAATATTTAATAAATTCCATAAATTTAATAATTTATTTGATAATTAAACCTTAAATAAACCTTTACAAACTTGTTTTTTCAATCAATTAATCTACTTCAAGATTTTTATGATATAAAAAACTTTAATAATTTTGATAAATTTCATATTTTTTAATAGTTTATTTAATAATTAAACCTTTATAAACTCATTTTTTATCATTTATTCACGCGTCGCGATTTTTGCGACGCGTCAAATATTTAATAAATTCCATAAATTTAATAATTTATTTGATAATTAAACCTTAAATAAACCTTTACAAACTTGTTTTTTTAATCAATTAAACTGGTTGCAATTTTAGTGACTTACATCTTAATAAATTCCATAAATTCAATAGTTTATTTAATAATTAAACCTTTATAAACTTATATTTTTAATCATTTAAATCTAATTTTATATAGAAGATTCTTTTTTAATTTTAAATACACAATCGATCTTACATTTTCATTATTCAATAAATTTCCTTCATTATCTTGAATAGTAATTTTAATATTTTGAATTTTATTTATATTTTTTAAAGGAACATAATTAATTTCATTTGGCTTTTCACTAATCTTTAAACCATATTCAATATTTGGAAAGAAAGAATATAAAATTTCAGATTCTCTATGTAAATGTAAATGATCTTTATGATTTTCAATGCTAGGTTCAACTAAATTACAATGGATTTCAATAACATCAAAAGGTCTTAATTTTGGTAATTTTATTCCTTTTATTAATACATTTGGTTCAATCATTTCATCTTTTAACCCTAATAGATCAATTATGAAAGCTGTGACTATAATTTTAACAGGTGATTTTATTACAATAAAAGGACCATTGTTTTCTAATAAAAATTATTTTCATTAAATTTATCATATTTATTTTTAAATTCTGTTAAACTTTTTGTAAATAATTTTTTTATGTCTTCTAAGGTGTAATATCCTTTCTTTATATTAAAATATTGATCAATTGTTTTGTTTTGATCAATAATACTAAAACCATATATATTTATATAATCATTTGGTACATTTAATATAAAATTATCTGAATAAAATCCACAAAGACCAATACTATAATTTCCATCTAAATGAATTGGATGTTCTAATCTTAGTTCAATCTTTGAAGAATTGCCTATAATTTTAAATAATTTCATCTTATTTAAATGGAAAAATTTTTAAAGGAAAAAAATAAGATAAAATTTGATACATATGATGAAAAAATCAAGAATAATCAACCAATTAGATTGTTAATAATAGGATCAAGTGGTTCTGGTAAAACAACATTACTATTAAATTTTATCTATAAAAGATTGATACCATACACAAATTTATATATTTTTAGTAAATCATTAGAGCAGCCTGCATATATAAAACTACAACATAGATTTAAAAATATTGAAATGAACATTAACAAAAAAGTTGCAAATTTCTTTGGTTCATGTGAAGATATAATTTCATTAAATGATTGTAAACCAAATTCATTAATTGTTTTTGATGATTGTATTTTAGAAAATCAAGATAAAATAAAAGAGTATTTTGTAATGGGTAGACATAAAAACATATCATGTATTTATCTTTCACAATGTTATTCAAAAGTTGACATTAAATTAATAAGGAATAATTTAAATATGTTATGTATTTTTAAGCAAAATAATCATTATGTAAAACAAATTTTTGATCATTTTGTAGGTTCTGATATGTCATTTAATGAATTTAAGGATATTTGTAATGATTGTTGGAAAGAAAATTATGGATTTTTAACTATGAATTTGATATTAAAAACAAATGAAGGAAAATATATGAATAAGTTTTCTAATATAAAATTTTCTTCTAAATAAATGTGGTGTATGCTTGATTTAATTGTTGATAAAATATTTGTTATAATAATATTTGCCTTATCTTTAGTGTTTATTTTTTTTATTAAATTTACAGAAAATAAAAAATGATGTGTTTGTGTTTAATTTTAGATTTACTTATTATTTTTGTTTTATTTATATTAATCATTAGTGTAGTGTTGATTGTGCTTAATCGACATAGTTTATGTTTATGTTAACATGGTTTATGTTTATGTTAACATCATTTATGTTTATGTTAACATATTTTTTCTTTTAATAAATGGATAACATAACTGTTGACAAAGCTAAAAAGTTAGATGAAATTGAAAAAAAATTAATAAAAGAATTTAAAAATCAGATTAAAATTGATGAAAATTATGAACAAATTAAACAAAAAGCATATGAACCAATAACATCTGCAATTGGTAAAGTAGAAAATAAAATTGGTGATGTTTTAAATGAAAATAAAAATTTAATGGATTTAGTACCTATTGTTAATCAATTTGCTAATATGTCAATACCACAATCTGAAGAAGAATTTATGTTACCTTCAAGTACTCCATTTAGACCAATAAGAGAACAAATTATTGAAGAAGAATCAACATTTATAGATCCAAATATTGTTTCACCTCAAATATTAAATAAAATCATTGGTCCAATTGCACAAAAATATTTACCTAGAGCAAAAGATGATAAATTTGGTTTGTATTGGGATAAACATAAAAAATCATTTATGATTGGTGATAAAATAACAGTAATTGATAATGATGATTTACTTGTTAATGGTAAAACATATACTGGCACTCAAGGTTTATGGAGATTATTGACATATAAAGACAAACCAGATGATAATTTATATAGTCAAGATGATTTAAATAATTACTCAAAAATTTTATGGGAAACAGATTCAATTTATAAAAATAATGATCCAAGTACTAGAAAACCAAAATCAAGTAAAGGTAATAAATATATGAATTTGATTAAATTTATTTGGGATTCTAAAGGAAATATTGAAGGATCTGGTATAAGAAAATATTCAGAAAATAAAATTGAATACAGATATATTGATGATTTAAACAAATTAGAAAGTATAATCAATTATATATATGCTCAAGAAAAAGCTGGAAATAATAACTTTATCAATGAAAAAAGGGCTATTAAAGATTTTATTTCAAACAAATTAGATGAATTAATTGAAAAACCTGATGGTATAAAATATTTAAAAAGAATATTACCAACTATAACATCACCAATTATAGGTTCAGGATTATTAAATGATTTTATAAATAATTTACCATTTGAATTGCATGTACCTGGTTTTCAATATCTAGGACCTGGAACTAAGCTACAAAAAAGATTAAAAAGAGGTGATCCTGGAATAAATGATTTAGATAAAGCTGCTAAAGAACATGATATATTTTATAGAGATCATAAAGATACAGAATCTAGAAATGATATTGCTGATAAAATATTACAAGATAAAGCATGGGATATAGCAACATCTAGTGATCATGATATAGGTGAAAGATTAGTTGCTTTACCAACATCAGGTGCTATGTGGTTAAAAAGAAAATTTGGAATGGGATTAGAAATAGGATTAAAATTTTAACCTATATAAATGGAGAAAGTTAAGGTAAATTTAACTGATTATCAAAAATCTAAAATTAAATCTGCTTTTAAGAAAAATAAAAATTTGACTATACAATTTGAAATAGATCAATTTAAAAATGGTAATGATGTATTATTATTAACTAAAAGACAATTGAATAAATTAGAAAAACATAAAAAATTAAATACTGGATTAAGACTTGAATTTTCTTACAATCAACTTAAACAAATAAAAGATGGTGGTTTATTAAATGAAATATTAAATGTTGCTGATTATATTCCTGGCATAAATAGTTTAACACCAAAAGTTAGAAGAGGAGCTAAAGTAGTAAAAGACAATGTTATTCCAAAATTTAGAGAATTTATAAATTGGTTAGATCAAGAATTATCTAATGTAAAAGGATCTGGATTAGATGAAAAAACATTAAAATATGTTAAGAAAAAAATTTCAACCCATTGACTTTAGCTGATTTAGAAAAATTATGTCAAAATATTAAGAATTTTAGAGGTGTTTTTATGAGAGATATGCTTCCAAAAACTGTTAATAAATTTGAATGTGGTGTAGTCAATTTAGATTCTTTTTCTGGTAATGGAACTCATTGGATATGTTATTATAAAAAAGATAAAATTAAATATTACTTTGATTCTTATGGAAAAATTGTTAATAAACCTTTTAAGGAAATTGTTAAATATTTAGGAAAAGACAATATATTTTTTAATGATTCACAAATTCAAAATTATAATGATCCACCTATATGTGGTCATTTGTGTGTTTTTGTATTAAATGAGTTGAATAAAAATATAAGATTTGATAACATAATCAATAAATTAATTCTTAATAAATATGGATTCATTAAATATATTTGATCTATTTGGTAGACAGAAAAAAGATTTAATTGAAGTAAAAAATGATTATATTAATTCAAAATTAAATTCCATTTTTAATGATATTAATAAGGATTTAAAAAACCATATTAAGAAAACTAATTGGTTAATGCTATTAGTCTATCCAAAAATTATTTAAGTATTAATTCTAGAAGGATTGTTAATGTAAAACCAAGCATTAACGACTATGATGTTGTCATAAAATCTGAGTTAAATGAAGTTTTAAATTCTATTATTAAGGTTGGTAATGATCATTCAAAAACTAAACAGGATTTAAATGAATTGGTTAATTCATTATTTAATCTAAAAATGTATGTTGAAGATTTAGAAAAACAACTTGAAGATAAACTTGCTGAAAAAATAAGATTAGTAACTGCTGGATTAGCACAAATATTAGAAGATAAACTTAATACAGAAAACCAAGAAGATCAATAATTTTTACTATATAAATGGAGTTTATTTACTGTCTTAAATGTAAACAAAAAACCAATTCTAAAGACATTCAAACAATAAAATTAAAAAATAAAAATATGGTTAAAGCAAAATGTTGTATATGTAATTCAAAGAAAAGTAGTTTTACAAAAATTTCCTCCTAATAAATGGCTCTATATAATTCATTTGATTATTTCATTATCAGAAACCAATTTCTATTAACCAATGAAGATTGGGATATTATTTCAGAAAAATATGAATTGAATGATGAGATGATTAGATTGTTTCAAAATAAATTGAATTGGGAAAAAATTGCTAAATATCAAATTTTGAATGAAAAGATTATTACTGAATACATAAATTATCAGTTAAAAGATCATATTGATTTGATTTGTAAATACCAAACATTATCTCAAAACTTTATTGAAGAATACAAATATATGTTGGATTGGGAATTACTTATTGAAAACCAAAACTTATCTGCTAAATTTATTGTTGATAATGTTAAAGAAATTCAATATTTTAAAGATAAAAATGATTATGATACTGTTGATTAAACATTTTTCAGTTGATTAAATAGATTTCAGTTGATTAAAATTCAAAATTAATAAAATTTTACTTGTTTTAAAAAACCTTTTTCTTTCCATATTTTTTCATAAATTTTTCCTTAATAAATGGCTAATACTTATGAAATTGAAAGAGCTGAATATAAAAATTTTTATCCTTTATCTAAACTACATTTGAATGAACCAAACAAAAAAACTGAATTTAATATTGATTTTGGTGATGGATTTTGTTCATCTAAGTTTCAATTTTATATTTCAGGATCATTAAAAAAATCTGATGATAAAGACTATAGTGCTACAGATAATGTAAAGTTGATTAATAATTTTATACCATTCTTATTTTCAAAAATTGAAATTAGAAAACATAATAAATTAATTGAGGAAATTGAATATCCTGGACAATTGAGTACAATAAAAGGTACTGTTACTTATTCAAAAACAGAAGCAGTATCCAACATTTGTAATGGATTTCAATCAGATTTCAAAAAAACATTTGAAGCTGTGGGTAATCTATCACATTTTGGATTAGGTTTCTTTGAAAATGTTAATGTTCCAATATACAAAGGAGGATTCAATATATGTTTTGTTAGATCTGAAGATAATGATGCTATTTTTAGATGGAAAACTAAAAAAGTTGATGGAACTTTTGATGATACTACATTACCAAGTGCTGGAAAAATAATTATTGATGACTTTTTTATTAGAGTTCCAATAATTGAGTATAAAACTACAAGTAAAATTCAATATATTAATGAAATAACTAAAAAAGAAAAAATACTATTTCACTTTAATCATTGGCAATGTATTGAACAAAAGACAATAACTGGAAAAACAGTTAGTTTTGATATAACAAATATTTATCGAAACATCTATAATCCAAAATTTATAATAATTAGTTTTCAAAAAGGTAGAACTAATGATCAATTATATGACACTTCAAAATTTGATAGTATGTATATTAAAAATATTAGAGTAAAATTAAATGGTCACTATTATCCTGATGAATTAATGAATCTAGATATAAATAATGGAAAATTTAGAATTTTATATCAAATGTATCAAGATTATAAAAAGGTTTATTATAACAATAGTGAAATGTATTATGATCCAACAGAATTCATTGAAAATAGACCATTGTATGTGATTGATACAACAAAAACTCCTGTTAATATTTCTGGTTCAAAGAATGATATTATTATAAATATGGATTTTGATTATGATATAACTGTTGCTAGTAAAACTAATTGCTATGTGGTTGTTGTGTCTGAAAGATTATTAGAGTATAATGTGATTAAAAATGATATAACTGAAATCAAATAAAATTATTATAAAACCACCATTTATTTACTACTTTTTGACATATTTTTCAAAATATTATTATATTTTATCAATAATGAGACTACTATTGTTAATTTAAAATTTGTTTCATAAAAAAATATTAATAAATACAAATTTTTGATTTTCAAGGTCACAAGAAATAAATATTTTAAATTTTATTATTTAATAAATTTGTACTTACCTTATAGATATATCATACCAAATTTCATGAAAATATCTTTAAAAACAAAGAAGTTATTAAGGTTTTTAGTTTAAGGGTAGTTCACCCTAAATTGGAAAATTTTAGTAAAAACATTGATTTTAAACATAATTTTTCATAATTTTTAAGTTTTAGAATTATTCAATAATTTTTTACATTTTTATAAATAAAATACAAAATAAGGGATGAAACTACCCTTAACATAAGTCAAAAACATTCTTTAATATTCAATGAGTGCATGTTTCAAATTTGGTTAAGATTGGTTTAAAACACTCAAGTTATAACATACAATATATTTCAAATAATTTCATTCGATACTAACAATCGAATAATAAGTTGAAACATTCGATATTAACAGTTAAATTACTGAATAGGAATTCAAAATAACTCACACAAACATAAACAAATAATATTTACTGAACATTTCAGATTTATCAAAGCGTGCATTCAATGCACGCTTTCGTTGAACATCATTTGGTTTGGCAACAAAAAAAAAACTGTCAAATAAAACAGCACAGTCACTTAAATTTTTCTACACAAAATATTTACTGTACAATTCAGATTTATCAAAGCGTGCTTTAGAAGCACACTGTCCTTGAATGTCATATGGTTTGGCAAAAAACTATCAAACAAAGCAGCAATCACTTGACCTTGAAAATTCGGATTGTTTTATAAACAAGTTATGATTACAAACAATAAAAATAGTCTATAAATAGTTCAATAAATCACTTTTACTGTTTTACTTATTAAAATATTAGTTAAAAACACTTGAACAATCCAAATATGGTGATGAACACTTCAAACACATTTCACTTCACAACACGATAGTTTCACAATTTTCATAGTTAATCTTCTTTATACTTCATCTTCAATCAATAAATAATAAACTTTTACCATCAATAAACTCTTATTTTAAATATTTCTTCATAAAACAAAATGAGAATATACATAGAAAATCAGCCAGTCGACAGAGCCACACCCATTATGATAGCTAATGACGAGATTTTTGCTAACTTGACACTTTTTTTTGTTCAATCGGCTAGTTTCATTAGCTAACTATTTAACCATTGATTATACATCTTAAGCATTAATTATAAAATACTTTTCGATTAGTTTAGATAAATCAAAATAATTATTTTAATCCACACTGCAATTTACTAACATTCAACTGGTTATTATTTTATTCAATCACTTATTTTCATCAAAAGATCAATCAAACAAATTAGGCCATAGACTAATATTCCTTCAATAAGATTATATTTACAACACAATTTGTTTTTGTTGATTTTTACATTATCTTTAATCATACAGAAATGTATAATATATGAAATAGCACTAATTTTTAACAAGCTTTTCATTGGTGACATTTATTTTTAATTTAAATCAATACTTATCTTCTTATCTTAAGATTATCATTTTTGATAACATTTCATGTTTAAGTTTAAAATTATTTAAAATAAAATATGGACTTGTAATACATCAAATATCATTAGAATTTTCTGAGAAATTCAATACTTTTAATAAATTTTGAATAACTCAAAAAGGAAAAATATTATTTACAAAAACAATAATTTAAATAAAATATTTAGAATATTTAAATAAAAAATTTTAAAATTTTACTTGTTTTTAAAAACATTTTGTTTTGTAGTCAATTTTATGTAAAATATAGACATATTCATGAAAATTTCATCAAAATTATATACTTTTTCTAGAAAAATATGAATATGTTAGAAATTGACCTAAAAGGGTAAAAAATATAGCATATTGTATAAAAAAATAGGAAAATTCATTTAATTTTTGAGTGGCTCCTTTTTTGGCCCAGAAGTGACATGAATATATCTACTTGTTAGCACTCACCGATATGGTCTTTATCACCATGCAAAATTTGAAAACGATTGCTCCAGCCGTCTAGGAGGAGTTTGCGTATTACGAAATGCATAAAAGTCGATGTATAAGAGCTTCGCTCGCTTCGCTCGCTCCGCTCAATAATTTGTTCTGTATAGCAGTGAGTTTTTTCATCCAATAACATGGCTTCTTTATAACTCACACCTCACGTAAACATGGCGGCTGGCGACACGCATCTTTGACATTCAGTGCTACCTCCAGTTAGAATTATAGCTCAGTGGTAGGCCTAGCCTGATAAAACCAAAGATGAAAGATTTCATATGCTACATGTAATCTTTGATAAAACCATAGATTAAACAAAACATACTCCCTTAGTGTTCCTTAGTCTATGGCCTAAGTGTAATGTGTTGACATCGTATTCTCTTATTCTTATATTCTTATTAATGGCATACGCCAAGCTTACCAACAAATTGTATTGGGTCGCAATACTGGAAGTTTAGATCAATGTATTAAACCATTAACATACAATAATTGGGACGCGTTGCAGAAAGTCAACAGTGCCGGAAGGTCAAATAATTTATACTTGTGCCGATAGGTCAAAAACTACAATGTTTGCAGTGTCTGTAGATCAAAAATCCCAGTAAGTCAAATAATACAGTCCGTGCTAAAAACGTAGACTATGTTAAAAGTGATTGACACATCTGACCTAATGCAACAGGAGTTTTAATATAACGAAATACGATAAAATATACGTTCAGTTTCGCTAAGTCAACAGTGCTGGAAGGTCAAAAGTATGTTCTGTTAAAAACAACGATAGTCCTTTCGACGCATGACTTCAATAATTTCGTGTTTTGGTGTACCTATTTAAAGTTGTACAAACATTTTGAAAATTGGCACAGAGCTTCTTGGTTAGTCCTACTCGATGACTATTTTGTTGGAACTTCAAACTATTAATCGATCTAATTAATAAAAATTGATATGTACGGTGATAGGCTATAGTTTTAATTCGTGATTAGTAACATGAAATAGTTAGCATGCAAGAATTTTTTTTATTTTTGGGTTAGAGAGGTTTTGTCTGTGGCAAAGTTGTAACCAAAAGTTTGATGCGTAAAATTTATTTTTTTTGAATTTTTTACCATCAGTGGTTCAATAGATAACTTGGGTTGAAGAGGACGGCAAATTTAGCATTTCGCAACGCATGGAAAGAAACGACATCGTACGATGCGCCTGCTGAGTGGACTTTTACTTTACAGTTCTAAAGACAAGAAAAAATGAATATACAAATCACCAGTACATTCATATTAGACCTATTTATAAACCACCTTTACCAGCTTACATTTTTCACTTAAATTAATAAGAATGCATCATATAGGTACACAGTACAGGGCGTTAAAAAGTGGGGAAATATTTTACCTAGTGATTCCTTGGGTCAAAATAAACGTAAAATCAAAAATAACACTTTTTTCCAAAATCGCTTCGTTAACCAGATATCCGCAATTTTGTATTTTTTACATACAAATATTTATCTTTAGACTTTTCCAACCGATGTTTATGAAACTTGGTATGTATGTTAAGGTATGAGAGACCCATGTTTAAAAAAAGATTCATCTCGGTTCACCTTAAAATTTCAACATTTAACTCTTAACTACAACATAATATACTTTACTACACCATAATATTTACGTATCACCATAAATCTTTAATAAAATAAAATGTTCACATTTTAAAAATGTAAAGTAATTCAATATAGGCTAATCTTTCTTTTTTGAAAATTAAAGTTTAAAAAAATCAATTTAAGGAGATGTTAAAATAACGACAGGTGAGTTTCGATCTGGGTGTTTCAGGTTTGAAACTAGGAGGATTTAACATTAATTAACATTAATGTTTAATCCTCCTAGATTTGAAGTGATTGAGAGGAATACATGAAACCAAAGGGGGGATGTTGTTAATGTCAATATTTCTGCCGAACACACATAATATATTTATACAGTATAACCCTACTTGTGGAACGGAAACGGAGGAACAAGGAACTGAACAAGAACAACAGAAGCAAGCAAAGCCAACGAATCTGCGTCTGTCGTATTTCCACACAGCCTTCTATATTTTGTCGTATTTGTGGATAACTCCTGTATGAAATAAAACTCATTTCTTAAGCTGCATTTTGAGTTATTGATATCAGTGGTGAAACGCTAATGTTGATTCCACTTTTCTCCTCATCATAAATAAATATAATGACATCCGCCCTCCGAGATAAACCTATATCCATAGTTTGCTGTAAGAAAGTTATCGACAAGGGCCAAGGGGGTTGAATGTGAAAATGACTGTAAACGTTGGTTCCACCCAGATTGCGCCAAACCGTCTTCTTCGGAATACAAGAAGATTGCAGAAGGAGTTACTAAAACTTGGAAATGCGGAATAATCGACTGCCCAGCTTCTTGCGACCCTCTTTGGGAAAAACTCAATGATTCTCACCAAGCTCAATACCATGGTTACCAAGGAAGAAATTGTGGAGTCGCTACGAGTAGCATCGAAAGCATACTGGAATCTCTAGCTGCAAAAATAGATAACTTCAAAACAGGGATATTCAAAAATACAGTATGGACCCAGTTTCAGGACTTTGTATCTAGAAAGGTATAGATCGGAAACAAACGTTTTACACCGTTAGAAAGATAAATTTTCAAAGTTTTATTTACACACTGATTACTACAAATGCGATATGTGTCCCCCCTGTGCTGCACGGCAAACATCTTAGCGATAGCCGAATGAATCCCACACACAAACCAGCATCTCTTGTGTCACAAATTTATTGAAATTGCCTGAGCCAACGAGTTATACTTTTTTCACCACACTATGATGTTTTTGGCTGTATTACATACGTTAATTGGTGGCTGAAAGTTACGTTTTGCTAGCCATGCCAGCTGTCGCCAATTTGGGGACCGAGCAGGTTTTTACAGGCCGGGGCCGCAAAATCAGCTGTCCGCTTACTTACTTAGAACATGAATGCGTTTTAAATACACAGTCAAAATCCATAGCATTGCAATTAGAATTGTGTTATTATCACCGTTGCCTAGCAACTATTTATTTATATTTTTGCTGATTCCTCAAATTATTTTTTCTTAACCTTAAAGTTGTAGTTGTGTTGACGATCAGTGTGCATTATTATAGTGGTGAATAGTGGTAAAGGGTATAGTGTGGTGAAAAATATCGTTCGTACCACGGACCGAAATGGTTTTGCAGCTCTCGATCGATTTAAGTTCTCGACTTCGTCTCGAACTTAAAAACTATCTCGAGCCGGCAAAACCTCATTTTCGGCCCTTGGTACGAAATATACTATTCTAGTTGGCAGCTGATTACTGAAATCAATGCGAAAAGCCGGCTGTACTGTAATAGGAGACTTGAGTTTTTGCAAACTCTGTCACACAGGAAATCTTATGTTGCATGGTAGGAACCTTACTATCAGGTATAAAAACAAAATGGCTGCCCATTGTTGCGATGTTTACGGAACTACGTTAAAAAAACTTTAAATTTACTTTTTTTAATGGTGTAAAGTTTATTGTCTATTCGATTTATACTTTTGGAGATACAAAGTCATGAAATTGGGTCCATATTTTTGAGTAGCCCTGTTTAAAGAGATTATAAATACCCCCGCCGCAGCAAACCTGCCGTCTAAGCGAATTTCCATTTGGCTGAATTGATTTTCAATTGATCTATTTAAATAACATTAGGTTTAACGAGTACCTAGGTTTGCTGCTACAAGGAAACTAATAAAGTGTGTGTTTTAAGTAAAATAATTATTGCTTAGTATAAAATGAATATATTTGCCAAGTTTGATCAAAAGATATCCATAAACAAGCAAACTACAACATTTTACAATATTCTCCATAAGAATAACATGGGAATTTTAAATTTACCATTTTTTTAGTTTTCTCCGTAACCAATAACCGTACAAAAACACTTTGATATACTGAATTGTTTGTTTTTTAAAGCTCTTTAAGAAGGTTTAGAGAAAAATTGGGAAATTTTGTGTTTTGAGGGTCAAAAGTGAGAAAACCCAATTTTTACCCCATAAAACCCCCCATAAAACTCTTTTCCCATGGTCCGATCACGCTGGATCGCGAACTCATTCAAGTTTATCCCGCCTTACACCTTCAAACCAAATTTCATCAAAATCGGATAAAAATTACTCAAGTTATCGTGTTCACGGACACACACACACACACACACACATATATATATATATATATATATATATATATATAAATTTGAACGAATGGTGTTTTTGGCCTCTGGGGACACCAAAATGAAAAAGTAAATCTGTCCTGGGCCTAAGTCTTACCATGAGACCTACGGTAATAGCTACTTCCCTATAGGGAAATTCGCTAAAATAAACATTTTTCTAATAGTAATAATTTTACCAAATAAAATATGCATTTAAAGTTAAATATTAGTAAAGTAAATGCATTTAACATGGTTAATTACAGTCTCTATACAATTAGTCTAATGCCTGATACCCAAGAACAAGCATTATATTTGTCAAACTAATTTACTCAATGAATAAAAACTTAGTTTAGCCTTACCTAATAATAAAAATGTTGAAGTCAATATCGTTGAACCCATCATAGCTGATGAACTTTACCATATGGTTATCCTACTGACTTGAACCTTTTCTGGTTCTGATATGCCATGAAGAGATAACTCCCATCTGAGGAAGAGATAAGAGTCAAGGATTGATTACTGGATATCTGTATACATTGAGCCATATGATTGTATTGCACCAATATTAAATGGATTAACCTCTTTTAAAAGCTTATTGGGAAAGTGTTGGATTATACTTAAAGTATCGGCAATCAGTTTGAAATCCTCTTATAAAGTTTTGAATTTTAAATCAAAACAAAACAATCAAGTTTATTTATTTGGGCCAAGGTCTTTTAATTTTTAACTACTATTGGTTCTTCAAGTTTTCCTTTAGGCATAACAAGTGTAAGAAATTAAATTACCTACAGTATCCAACATGTGATAAAATCATATATTTTCTTATTACAAATATTTTTTTACTATTAAATTAACTACTAACTTTGTATAGTACAACCTAAAAACTTTATTGAAAAGGTACTCACTCTATTGAAAAGGGTTATAGGGTTTGTTTTGGTGGTTAAACACATTTAGGGGCGGTTCACGAGCTCGGGACTATCGTAGTCCGAGCCCAGAATCCGGAAATAACCGGTATTTGGGCCGCGACTTAAAAAATCGGGTTCACGAGCTCGAGACTATATAAGCCGCGGACCAAACTGATAGGCGGCACACAATTAGTGCAGGGATAAAACCCGGTTTTAAAAGTTGGGTTCACGAGTCCAATTACATTTAGTCCCGGCTCTGATCATTAGTCCCGGTGGGTTCACGAGTCAAGTCCGAGCCCAAATGAGATGGTTCGGGCCCAAAAGAACAATGGTGTTTGGTCTCCAACTCAGACCTGGTAGGAGGCAGGTTTAACGTGACATGATGCCGGTTTTATCTAATTAGCTCCTTTATTTTTATTATTTGTTAAAAACTAATGTTTAAATATGGTTCCTCATTAAATTCCGAACAGTTTCATTACCCACAACACCATATTTAAAAAATATGTAAAAATGGTAAAAAGGCTCATAAAACATGAAAAAAATCATCAAACAACTGATAAACCCCATGTTATTACAATTTTAACGACAAAATTATGCGTAGAATATAAATATAACTAATCAGCCACAGTTCCAACATAATTATCAGAAATACAGTAGTTTTTTGCCGTGGGAAACATCAAGCAAACCGTCAGTCGTTGAGTACGGTTCGCGGTGATATCACTGTCTTGTGTTGTACTCGCTGGTCGCCGTGTGTATTGAATATGACTATGAAATATCTATACTGTATTATGTTAACAATTATTTACAATCACTCCACTTCCTCGCATAAGACCAGCTCATTATCATGACTAAAACCCTTTTATGACTTGATGAATTTAAAAATAGATTAAAATGTTCCAAAGATACCGTCAATGAGTCATTTGAGGCGTTCACTCCAAGGCACGGATTTACCGACAGCAGAATCCATTACAGTATTCTAAATAAAAAAAAATGTCAGTTGCACTAATATTTTTGGCTGATGGCACTTTTCATCGAGAAACTGGTGATTTATTGGATGTTAGTAAAGTTTGGATGGTAGCTATTTGTTTGGTAATGAAAGCAGAACAAATTAAATTTTCAGTTCGAAACTATGCCCAAAGAAAAAAAAACTATGTTTTCCTACTAGTAAATATAATATAATACTAGTAAATCCTTCCTACCTAGTAAATATAAACGCATGGTAATGAAACTGATTTTAAAAATCGCAACAACACAAAATGTAAATTAAAAACCATAGCTGTTAACATAAATAATATTACGAGCTAGTTGCAGAATATTATCTTCAACATTTTACAGTTAGATTATTATAGAGTGGAAGAATATCGGAAAGAATATTCTTTGTTTACAGCCACGATTAAATCCAGCACACACATACGATTTTTATATCTAATAATCAGTACCTCTAAATACATTTTAGTTTCAATAATTGTACCATTTAAATAAGTTTAGTTAAAATTATCCTATCCAAAAATCACCATCCCTAATTATCGGGCATTTATGCAAAATAGGCATTCATCCGGTTATAAATAGGCCTACCCGGTTATTTTATGTCATGCATCTTAATTGAATTATAATAATGCACACAGAAAAATATATTTCACTAAAGACTTCCATTTTCTGATTTCATACAAACGTGGATTGTTGTGTTTATAAATCAATAAACTTAGATAGATTATCATAGGCGAGCATTGGGACAATGAAATACGAGAAAAATAATCGTTTTGGACGTTTTGGTTCAGCCCTTTTTCACGATTATCCTATTGTATGGTCAACAGCAGTGGCTTCACATGTGTTTCCAGACTGTTGTTACTGGTTGTTACCAACGTCTCAACAGAAATTCCCTGCGAATCCCTGTCATTAGGCTCCGCTACGGATTTGGTCTCGACCTACAATGGGCCCGGCTTTCACATCATTAGGCTCTGACTCGTGAACCCATTTTTTGGTCGTCGCTTATATAGTCCGGGACCAGCGTCTGGTCGCGGACTATGAAGTCCCGAGCTCGTGAACCGCCCCTTATAGTTTCTAATCAGGCCTCTGTGGCCCATGTAGAAGGACAAATGCAAGGTGAAAGAGGCCATTGACCTCTTTCAAAAATAACAAAATACAAAAAGTACAGTCAACTATTATTACAGTCAACTGTATTACACAGTCAAATACAATAACAAAAAGTTATGCGCTGGTTTGATTAAATATGGTAGGTAACCTAACACATTACAACTGGATATGTTTAATTCAAGGGGGGAATGAATGCATAGCGATTATAAAATGAATTGTATAATATAAAAATACCCCCACCGCAGCAAACCTGCAGACTAAGCGAATTTCCATTTACCCGGCTGGATTTCTACTAAAAAATGTCCTAAAAATTGTTAAATTTAATTCCTATTTAAATAACATTAATTTTAGAGATACTTATTTGATGCTACGGGAAGATATTGATCAAGGTGTGTTTTTTTATTGAAATGTTGATAGCTTAGGAAGAAATAAACAAAATTGCCATTTTTGATTGAAATATATCCATAAACAAGCAAACTACAACAGTTTATTTATTCTGCATAGAATAGCATAGGAAATTAAATTTACAATTGTTTTAATTATCTCGGTAACCGTAGGGCATACAACAATGCTTTTAATGTACAAAATTATTGCTTTTTAAAGCTCGACAAAATAGTTTAGAGAGAAATTATAAAATTTTGTGTTTTTGGGGCCAAAAATGGAAAAATCAATTTTCACCCCATAAACCCCCGTTCCCATAGTCCGATTATGCTGGTTCGCGAACTCATTTGAATAAACGTAAGTTTACACGTTTTTACAAAATTTCATCAAAATCAGATAATTTTTGCTCGAGTTATCGCGCTAACGGACACACACACACACATATATATATACTAGCAGAGTACCCGTCCTTCGTCCGGGGTTGGCATATAAACGTATAAAATGCTTATTGCTGTTATACTCGTGCTTTGCAATGGGGGGGGGGGACACAGTATGATAAAATTTGCTTCTTTAAATTTATGGTATACTATAGTATTATATATCTACCATAGCCATAATTTTCTTTCACTTCACCTAAACAATAAAGAAAAAAATATTAAAAATTCGCAAAATATCACAAATTATTCATGGAATTAAAAACATAAACATAAACATAACTGTAAACAATCCTACTTTGACAGTTCTCATTGCGTATCACAGGTTTTTGTTGCTGCTTAGCTGTTTTCATAAATGCAAAAAAAAAATTGTGATGCACCCTGTTGGTAAATCTTATAACTTTTTAATGCCTATTGCATATCATAGAACCAACTTTTTTAGTTGAAACATCTGGTTAAATCCTTTAATTCCCTTTATATATTAATACTCATAAAGTTAACATGGGGAACTGCAGAGCAACTGGGGCGGAGCCTGAAGGATTTTTGAGATAAGAATATATGCCTATATGTTAATCGGGAATGTGAGCTCTCATTATGCCATATTTCAGCCCAATCTGTCCAGTACCAGTACCGTAGTTAATGTGTAGTTTTCTAGAGAAATATACACTTTGTAAATGTATATATGGTCACCATTTTGGTCGTGTTTGTTTTTGTAGTTCAAATAAACTTACGATCAAATAAGTAAGAAAGAAAATAATTTATTAGAAGAGTTACAAAGTTTATATTCCTCTAGAAAACCAATAATAACGATAATAATAACTAGTGTACCTGTTGCTCGAATTTGAGCGATTGCAAAGTATTACAGGCGTTTTTTTAAGACTAACAACAGTCATCATTTTTGATGACTTAAAAGAGTCGACTCAAAGATAATTTAAAAGTTAAAAGATAGTCATCAATCACTCCACTCCAGTTATCGAAACTGAAAACGAGCGCTCTTGTGTGTATCATGTGTTAACTATGAACAGCTGTAATTAATGCAAATTATTCGCCTGTTTAAGTAAACAAAATCCTTTCTTCATAAGAAATACATTGGGATTTTGAAGGCCTGTGGGGCAAAGCCCGAGAACTTTTATTACAGGAATTGGTGGTAGGGGGTGTCTATACGAAAAATACTTAATTTTGGCACATCGTTTGTAGATATCCGTCCATTATTAACGGAGGAGTAGTGTTTCGTAGAAATCACCTTAATGTATTACTAGTGTACCTGTTGCTCGAATTCGAACAATTGCGAAGCATTACAGGTGACTCACGAAGATTATGGAAATACTCACGATCTACACAACAGTTAGATATAATCAAAATCGGTTGTAAATATCTTATCTTTTCTCAAAAAGCTGATCTTGTTTTTTAGTGTTTCTACAAATTTATCCCTCTCATAGCCGCATTAGGTTGTAATAATATAATAATTCTGTAATAACGATTATATATGAAAAAAAACATTATTTCTTTTCTTCTACTTGGTTGTGTTCTATGACTTTTTCTATGTTTCCATTGTTTGCAAATCGGTTATTTCAATGATTGCTCAAGAAATGTAGCATATTGTTAATTCAGTTTTATTTTTAGCCTATATTAAATTGTCCAGGATTTCTCACTTTTTTCCATTGTAATAATTTCACCAACCCAAGTTTCGTCTCCAGATGCAATACGCCAAAGAATATCACCTACGTACAATCTCCAAGAAGTGGTAAAAAAAGGCAGAAACCAAGCCATACAATAGATATAAGTTAACTCCATAAGAAATAATTTTAAGAGTTACTGTGCTATTAGGATTTTCCACTGATTTGGTAATAGAACATTATATTGCAAAACATGACACGATGCAGAATAAAATCGATTTTAAAATCAGAAAAACCCATTGCAAATACTGTACTTCATTTTGAAAAATTCAATAAATCACAATTTAAATATTAACAGCTGTTTCATTAAAAAGTAGTGTAGAATTATGCATATGGTAAACAAACATGAAGAGGCAACTTTAAAGGCTTCTGGAGCAGAGCCCCAAGAGAATTTACCTCGTTACTCTTTTGATGGCTCATCTACAGATCAAGACCTTTCTTTAGACGGGTGATGTTGAGCTGCGCACGTCGTTCTCAGAATTTAGGGATTACCCGAACTAATTGGTCGTGCTGCGCATGTGGCTCCGTCGAGGGTAGTCTACAGACTGCGCACTATTGTTCTGCAAAAATGTCAAGTCAGATAGCTTGTGAGCTTGTAAAACCTATCCATAACGGTTGGTAAAGCTTTGTGCGATTCTAATAAAACCCAACTTTCATTGAATAAACATAAAATGATGACAAGACCGATACTATTAAACTTATACAAAAATGGAGTTCACTCACCAAGTAGGCCGAACAACCCATGAATCGTCCAAACACCGTCGAATAGATTCCACAACAGAGGGCAGTGCCAACTGTAATCGGGAAATCCAAGAAATCAGGGGTATCGATCTTTGCATGACCGAGTTACTCATACCTCGGTATGCCACACCTATCTCAAGCCTGCATGCGTACATACTTAAACGACAACTACAGTAACCCCAGATTCCTTCAGTCCCGTAAAGTCTATCGATCAGATTTTTGTGCAAATTTAAATTGTGGCGTATTTTAAATTTATTGGTCCTATATTTTATTAAATATCATATTTATATTATTTTGTATTTTTTTAATACATGCGTCCTATCAGTAAAACAAAAATTATGTTTTCACCGCATAATGTAAAATAACATACAGGCCTATATAATGTGTAAATAATGACTGCTGTAATTAACAATTAAATGAGCGTAGATAGTTTTTGTTGTACAAAATGTTAAGATTAAAGCAAAATGTAAAGAATGTAAAGGCTTAAATTAATGTAGGCCTACAAGGGGTCTTCAATAGTGTGACGTAAACACCATATAGGTCTTATGGGTTTTCATTATGATTAATGTTTGTTGAATTTATAAAAAAAATACATTGTATTGTCCAAAGATCATGATATTATACTACTTTTAAGTAATTTAGGTTTTTGGGTAGTACGAGTAGGATAAGAAAGAAATAGCCCGCATGAGGTATCTTGTATTTAATATTTAATACAACTAAGGTTAGTCCCGTTGTTTTTGTTATTACCCAAACCATGGGGGCAGACTTTGCTCGGAGAGAATATTTGTCTAGAACTGCCAAATGGTAGTTCCTATTATGTTACGATTCTTTTTTTGCATATTTCTTGTGTTTTCCTTGACCAACAGTGTAACCCACAAGGCTAATGTAGAAAATATTACAGTTTAATTAATTATAAGTTTGAACTAAACACTATTTTTCCTAAAAATATTCCACCATACATTTTTAGAAAAAAATGTAATACAAAAAAAATGTTTTTAATAATATATTACCTAAACAGGTTTATTGCGGAAATGTTCGATCACAATGGTAAAATACAATACAAATCAACGAGATCTATCTGCAATCTGAGGGCGGATCCTAGCATTTATGCGTTGTATTTTTTCCATGAAATTTTTTTGAAAATGTCCACAATAAACCTTTAAACAACATCAACTCACCATAATCAAAAATAAACTTCAAAACAAAAGATATTTGCAAAAGTTTAAAATTATGGTTAGAACCATTTCTTTAAGCAATTTTTAAAATCTTAGTCCGCGAAGACTTTACTCGAATCAAAATAAGGATATAGTGATAGATATTTGTTATAGGACTATATGCAGGCCATTATAGCGAATTTTCCATTTAGGGGATAAGCTATTACCGTAGGGCTCGTGATAAGACGTAGACCCGGGACCGATATGCTTTTTCGTTTTGAGGTTCCCATAGGCCAACCCCTTCGTTGGTAACACCCTCCGTTTAGATTATATATATACTGTATACTGTACCTACGTATTTATGTGTGTATATATTTATGTGTCCGTTGGCACGATAAATCAAGCATAAATGATCCGTTTTTTACGAAATTTGCAAAAAAGTGTAAACCTACGTTTTTCGAACTACAGTAGTTGTGAACCAGCATGATCGGACTTGGGGAAGGGGATTAATGGGGGGTTTTATGAGGTAAAAATATGTTCTCCCCATTTTTTAACCTTAAAACATAAGATTCCGCAATTTCTTTGAATGAAATGTTATAGAGGGAATAATAAAAAAAGGGAATATAGTTTGTTGAACTATTGTTGTGTTCCCAACGGTCACAGAGAAAATAACAAAAAAAAATGCAAATATAATTCCCATGTTATTCATATGAAGTATGTAGTTTGCTTGTTTAAGGATATATGTCGATAAACTTTGGCATTTTTTACACTAATCTATTAAAATTTCGATAAAAAACACTTCTTTTTACGTTTCCCGCAGCAGAAATCCTAAGTACTCATTAAAATTAATGTTTTTAATAGCTAAAAATCTGACAATTTAAGGAACCTTTTAGTGGAAATATAGCCTAACCAGGCCAACGGAAATTCGCATAGTCTTTAGGTTTGCTGCGTCGGGGGATTTAAGGCATTTCTCGGTTGCCTGATGCTAAACATTTTACTAAGGTGTTGAGAAAAATCTTTGCAGTCCTTACCATTTAAAACACGAAACTGTCTTCCTCAGAGGTGGCTTAAATATCTTTAGTAGGTGTCCTATTGTCAACTCATATAATATGCATTCCCAACCTTCCCACACTTTATTCCGGGCTTGAAGTCAAAGTCATTTATTGAGCCAGATTAACAATCATGTTGGCATCATCAAAATCTTGTCAAACAAATTAAATTCCTTTTAGAATTTAAATAAAAAATATCAATTAAAGTATAATACACTTATTTACATGTTGTAATACAATCCATTTCAACGTTTAACCAATACTGACCAAGAGTGACTCAAAAGTCCTACAGCACAGGTCAAGGTGCGATCAACCGTGCATAATTAGCTTTAGGGTAAACGTGCGCAGCACGACCATCCCCCCGGGTCCCAAAACTAATCCGCTTACTAATTTTTTAATCAAGTGCGCAGTTGCACCGTGTCCCTTTAGACACCTGTACCGAGTTTCTACGCCCAGCCGTTCTCTCAATTTAGCTATGACAAAGAAAAACAGTTTCAAATTAATATATAGATATACAGACTGTCCCAAAAGTCCCGGACCGGTTTAATATTTTCTAAACGACAACAGATAAATCAATAAGATTTTGCACATCAACACCACACTTAAAAATCAACTTTTTTAAGGAACTATCAATTTTCAGTCATATCATGGGGACGTCCCACGAGGAGTCACAAGGAAATCTTAAACAGGAGCATAGGTCAATATGCACATCAGTTTAAAGGGCTTAGCTAGCAGAGTTCAATGCCGGAAACCGCGCCTCGAAAGGATCACCCATTACAAAATGGCGGCCGTTCAAAGATTTCTTGAACCTGCCATTTTGAATATTTGAACGACTGCCATTTTTTACTCAGGCGTCCTTTTGAGCTTGAATTTACGGCATTGTAATCTACTAGTGAAGACCTTTAATTTGATGTGCATATCGACCTATGCTTACGTAAAAAAAATTTTTCCGATTCCTAGGGCTGTGCCCCCAAATGCAAATTAAATGAATCTTTGAACCACTGTCATTCTTGACTTGGTTGTCCGTTTGAGTTCAAATTTGCAGCATCATATTCTGCTAGTAAAGACCTTTAATTTGATGTACATGTCAACCTATGCTTCTGTTTAAGATTTCCTTTTGACTCCTTGCGGGACGTCCCCATGATGTGACAGAAAATTTATATTTCCATAAAAAAGTAGATTTTTAGGTGTGGTGTTGATGTACCAAATCTTATTGATTTATCTGTTGTCGTTTGGAAAATATTAAACCGGTCCGGGACTTTTGGGACAGTCTGTATAAGGATGCATTGCTAATATAAGACAACAGTACCTGGGGACCGAGCTTTGCTCGGGAAATCATTAGTATTTACTCTGAGAGAAATATTTGTTCAATGTCATCTATCAAAAACATAATTGTTTATCAGTCTGTTATAATAGTAATATTGTAGTTGACTTTGTTTTTTAAGCAAAATTGATGATTCTCATGTAAATTAATATAGTAATTTATTCTATCTTTAAACAATAAAATATTGTGATTTATTTTTCAAAAAAATAAAAACATCCTAATTTGGCTACATTGTAGTTGAGTATAGACAACATGGCATGCTATAATATTGCAATTTAAGTTCTAAGGATTTCCACACAAGAACTGTAAGCATCTCAATTCACTTTTCCAAATAGTTTTCTTAAACAAACAAAGAAAAATATCACAGTAGTTACAATTAATATTACAGACTGAGGCTGCATTTATTGTAAAAACATGAAAACTACAAATTGTTTATACGATTGTTTTTTATAGACTAAAACAAATAACATAACAAACACATAAGAATTCAAATTAGTCAGTTTTAAACCAATTTTAAACTATAAAAATGTAATGGTGATAAGCATTCAACTGTGGTAAAATAGGATATAATACAATTACATATTTTACCTCTGCTCTAGATTCTAATTTGACTATATTCTTCAGATTATCGACAATTAAGTCAACAAACTATTTAATCCAAACTAAATAATTTCAAGTAAGTAGAGGCAATATGCCGGTTTTACCCCACTTGGGGCACGTTTTCCCATAAGAATAACATGGGGATCATTTTTTGGCCACCAAAACCAAAAATCCTGATCTTTGCTCACATATCCCTATAAAATTGTCAAACCTTATTTCTTACTTATTTCCCATAAATATATTCGATATTAAGCTAAAAAAGCTATTTCTTATATTTATTGACCCTTACAAGTGTAAATGTAGAGTAGTGGCGAACCCACAATATGACATCACTTTAGGCACGTTTTCCCCATAAGAATAACATGGTGAGCTTTTTTTGACCACTTTTTTAAAAATCCAGCTCTCGACCAATACAAGCCTATATAAATGATCAATACCATTGTATAACTTCATTACTATTTCAAATCCACATGCATTCACATGTATATTCTCAAAATCGATCGAGGTTTGTACGCGAACTCGTGCGCGCTCCCGGCTCATGGCGCGGACATGCTCCCGACCTATGGTTAGGCTTCTTGCTCCCGACTCATGGTCGGTTTTCTCGTCTCTAGTGGTAGCTCTTGATTAAGCCTTGGGTGGGTGACCTCCTGTTGAAGTAATTTCTAGTTAAATTGTTTAAAATTTTTTTAATTTCTAGCTGAAAATTTTGAAAATTTCACAATTTCTGGTTAAAAAATTTTGAAATTTTGAAAAGTCTATAAATAGAAGTGACATTCGGGTGATATTTCATTCTGGACCATGAGGCCCACCTGTCAACACTGCTCCGTGTCGCTCTCCACCAAAAGTAACCTGTTTCGCCACTACAAGGTAATTCATCAAATGAAGGTGAAACTGTGCAAGGTTTGCAATTTAATCTGTGATAATAATGTGGCTCTAAAGTCGCATGTATTACAAAGTCATAAGAATTGTAATTTTTGTAAGAAAAATGTGGTTGGTCATTTTAAAAGACACGCCAATTCTTGCATCAAATGTCCATATACAATGATTAAATTTGTTGGTGAATCAATTAGAGCTGACCTTAAAAATACTCTTCAGTCTTGTCCTCTGCCAATAAAATGGACTTTAGTTAGGAGAATTAAATTTATGAAATATTCAATGGATCAAAATGGAAAATTAGTTAATGAGAAAGAATGTATTGCGGATTTTAGAAGCCTTACTACCTTAACTATTGAGAAGAGAGATTTAAAGCCTCAAATTGAAAATTCACTTTTAAAGATTGATGCTTCTATACACAAATATCAAGCCCAAGGCAGTGGATGGATTTATGACCACACTAAGTATTGGCAGTTGCATATTTACAAGTACAAGCCCCTAACTCCAAAGTCATATATCCCTACACCAAAAAGTATTCAATCAAAACATGCAGTTTTAAATATTAAAAATGCTGATAATAAATGCTTCCTTTGGTCAATTTTAGCAGCTTTACATCCAAGGAATTGTATCAATGAAAATGCTGAAAGGGTCTCTAGCTATGCACCCTACATAGGGCAGTTAAATATGACAAATATAAAATATCCCGTAAAAATATCTGATATAGAAAAATTTGAAACACAGAATAATATAAGTGTTAATGTATTTGGAGTTGAAGACCAGAAATGTATACATCCATTAAGAACAACCAAACTGAATAGTAATACTCATATAGATCTATTATTATTACAAGAAGGTCGTAAATCACATTACTGTTTAATTCGTGATTTTAATAGATTAATGCTGCGGTCTACAAAAGATAACAATAAGAAGCATTTTTGCAAGTTGTGTTTACAACATTTTTACACTAATGATAAATTAGAACGTCACATAATGTATTGTCAAAACTTTGATGCCCAACGAGTGGAAATGTCTAAACAAGATACATTACAATTTAAAAATTTTAAATATCAACTTAAAGCCCCATTTGTGATTTATGCTGATTTTGAGTGCTTTATAAACTCTAACAACCATACTCCATCTGGATTTGCATTCGTTGTAGTGAGAGATTCTAAGATTATTTCTGAAGAGTTATATAGTGGTGAAAATGTTATGGATGTGTTTTTCAAAAGGTTGTTTGAGACTTATGACTTCATTAAAAGTCAAATGGCGATATATATTCCCCTTGTAATGACTCCTGAACAAGAGGCATGTTTCCAAAACTCAACGCATTGTCATATTTGTGAAAAGCCCTTATATTTTGATAGGGTACGTGATCATTGTCATTCATCTGGCCGTTACCGTGGAGCTGCTCATAATGATTGTAATTTAAACTATAAAGTAACAAAGAAAATACCAGTATTTTTCCATAACTTAAAAAATTATGATGGACATTTAATAATGCAACACTTGGGAAAATATGATCGTAAATTAAATTGCATAGCCAAGGATATGGAAAAGTATATTTCATTCTCAGTTGATGATTTAGTATTTTTAGATTCATACAACTTTCTGTCCCTTCCATTGTATAAATTAGCTTCCAATTTAAATACATTTAGATTCATAGACAATCCACTACTACAACGTAAAGGCGTATTTCCCTATGAATATATGACGGGACCAGATAAGTTTGCAGAGTCTCTACCCCCAATTGAAGCATTTTACAGTACTCTAACTAAAGAACATATCTCTCCCATTGAATATGAACATGCTAAAAATGTCTGGACCCATTTTAATATAAATAATTTACAAGAATATCATGATTTATATCTTAAAACAGATGTATTGCTACTGGCTGATGTCTTTGAGACTTTTAGAGACCTGTGTTTAAAGGATTATAAACTTGACCCCGTACATATGTATTCACTTCCTGGATTAACATGGGAGGCCTGTCTTAGAATGACTGGTATAAAATTACAATTATTTCAAGATATTGACATGCATTTGTTCATAGAAAGTGCAATCAGAGGAGGAGTCAGTATGATTTCCACACGTTATGCTAAAGCCAATAATAGATATATGGGTGAACACTATGATCCCAATCAAGAGAGTGTGTATTTAATATATTTAGATTGTAACTCGCTATACTCTACAGCAATGTGTGAGCCACTGCCTGTGGATGAATTCCGTTGGACTAATGAGATAGACTACAAATACAATCAAAATTATGAGTTTGGTTACATTTTAGAAGTTGATTTAAAATATGATAAAAGCTTACATGATTTACATAATGACTATCCATTAGCACCTGAGAAAATGAATGGGAAATTAATACCAAATTTAAATGACAAAACTAAATATATTTTACATTATAAAGCATTACAAAAATATGAGGAATTGGGGTTGGTTGTTACAAAATACCATAGAATTTTAAAATTTAGACAATCAAAATGGCTTGCACCCTATATTAATTTTAATATTGAAAAACGAAAAAGTGCTAATAATGATTTCGAAAAAGACTTTTACAAATTGTTAAATAATAGTCTCTTTGGTCGAACAATTATGAATCAACGCAAGTTCCGTGACATATATCTCAAGGATGAGTCACTATTAACAAAATATGTCACTAATCCAAGGTTTGACTGTAGCAAAAAGTTCGATAACAATTTACATGCTATACATTTAAATAAATTAGTTGTAAAGTTTAATAAACCAATATATTTAGGAATGACAATTTTGGATATTAGTAAAGTAATAATGTATGATTTCCACTATAATTATATGTCAAAATTTAAGAATAAAAGATTTCTAATGACAGATACAGATTCATTAATGTATGCTATAGTTACAGAGGACTTTTACAAGGAAATAGAATGTGACTTGCACTATTTTGATACCTCTGGATATAGTAAAGACCATTTCTTATACTCTGATAAAAATAAAAAAGTCACTGGAAAGTTTAAAGATGAATTAGGTGGTCATATTATGTATGAATATTGTGGTTTAAGACCAAAGTTATATTCTTACATTCCTCTAAAATGGTTATATGAAGAAGACAAGCAAGCTTTAGAAGTGAAGAAAGCTAAAGGAGCTGATGGTGCTACTGTTAAACATCTCCTCAGACATCAACATTATTTGAACTGCCTTGCAACTGGGCAAGATTACTATGAGAATGTGACAAGAATTAAATCTACAAATCATCATCTTCAAACCTTGACCATGAATAAGAAAGTACTATCCTTTGACGATGACAAGAGGTTTATTCTGGAAGATGGTATCAATACTCTTGCGCTTGGTCATTATAAAATTGATCAAACATAAATCTATATTTGCCATTATTCTTTAACCTTTCTTTGTCTATTACAAAAAAGCCATATTTAGTTTTATCCCAACATTGATGACAGAGATTTTTAAATTGGTCAAATGAAAAGTCATTACCAACATGATTGTGATATACATGTTTTAAATTTAAATCATCTTGTTTGAATAATATTAGGAAATTTACATTATCACGTAAATGTTTGTGTACTTTGCTGTAAGATTGACACAAGTAAAAACAGTTAATATTTTTGTGTCGACCCATTGAGAAAAATTGTGTAATATTTGGACTATTTATGTCATCAAATACAACAACTGACTGTGATTTTACATCATTTGGTGTGATTTCACAGTCAGTAAACGTGTGTAATTTCACTTCGTCACACAAACTAAATATTTCAATTATTTTTTTATATTTTTCTTGTTCTAAAGATTTAGATATTAAATATAAGTTTGTAAATTTTAATCCATCCTTTCTTACAATTAAATTGTAAATTACAACCGTCTTCCCACTTCCACTTGGACCACAAATAACACATCGAATATTGGTAGGAAATAGACCCAACTTCTTTGGTATATTTTCCTTAGTATGTACTATTTTAAATTTATGTTTTTGTTGAATAAAAGACATTTTTTATATAATAAAAATGGTAAAAAATGATAAGAAAACATGTAAAAAGGGCAAAGGTTTATTCCTAAAGCCTTACAGGGGTCGAGGGTTATTGAATACTCTTATAAATAACCTTCCATTCCCACTTCACATACCATCATATCAGTACTGTGGACCTGGAACGAATATACGTGGGAATCTAGCCAAAAATGTACCTCCAAAAAATAAACTAGACTCTTATTGTAAAGAGCATGACATATTCTACATGAATAATCCCGATACCGCTGCTCGGAACAAAGCAGACATGAGATTAGCAGACTTAGCTTGGACTAGAGTTACGGCCAAGGACGCAAGTCTTGCTGAAAAAGCTGCTGCTTATGCCGTGACAAATTTGATGAAGGCAAAAGCAAAAATGGGAATGGGATTAAAATTTAATAAAAAAGATGGACAACTACCAGCTGTTAGAGGCCGCAAAAGACGTGCCTCACTTCCGGGGGGTGTACCTAAAAAACGAGCTAAAAAATCTAACACCAAGAGTAAAAGAGTGCGGAATAGTTAATTTAGACAGTTCATCTGGCACACATTGGACAGCATATCGTAAAAATAAAGATATTGTAATTTATTTTGACCCATTTGGAATCCAACCTCCAAAAGAAGTAATTAAATATTTTGAGAGACATAAAATCTTCTATACTACTGATCAAATACAAGATTTAAATAGTTCCATTTGTGGAGTTTTATGTTTATCATTCATAAAAAAATTTTTGTTTATAAAAATGGATTCATTTACTAAAGCATTTTCGGGTACAGAGCCAGAGCTTAAGTCAGTGTTCTTTCCTCCCATTGAATTAAATGATGATTATGTAATTGGATTAGTAGATTTTCAAAGTTATAATTCTATATTTAATGTTAAAAAACCACTAAATACTTTAACATATTACAAAGTAGAGAAAATAACATTACCAAAGGGAGATATCTCAGTTGATGATTTAAACCAGTTATTAGATGGTAAACTTAAAGTTATAATAGATAAAAATGGAGAAGCATTAATTAATACTAAATCCAAACTTTTATTCAAAGGGCTTATTCCAAAATTAAATCAACTTAAAGGCAACAAATTAACCATTGGAGAAGGTGATGATGTTTTCTATTATGATCACAATGCTCCAGTTACAATAGAAATTTCTGAAGGAACATATGAGGTGGTTGAGCTTGCAAAGGAAATTCAAAAGCAAATGAAATTAGATATGAAGTTGCAGGTAAAGAAATAGACATTGTAAGAAACCCAGGAATTTCTAGTCTTATGAAAATATTGAGCTCTTACAATAAAACTACTAAATTGTCAAATGTAGCATTTGATTCTGACACAAATTTAAAAGAGTTCCATAAAGGTGGCAAGTTTAGTACATGTTTGCCATTAGAGCTGTTAATGGGTGTATTCGAGGATTTTAATAAGGTATTAGTAAATGTCAAACAAGAATTGGTGTTGAAAAGATCCAAAAATGATTTGAATTGTATATTAACAACCGCTAGTGCTCCAGCCAGTGGCACTGCTGATACGATTCCTAAAATTACACTTAACTCAATTCAATGGGTGATGCCACACGTGATACCATCAGATGGGGAGAAGTTACAATTACAAAAGATGTTATTGCAAAATAAAAATTTGCAAATTGCATTTAGAAGTTTAGAGTTGCATGAACTTCCATCATATCCCAATACTACAAGACATACATGGTCAGTAAAGACATCTTCAAGTTTGGAGAAGCCTAGGTATATTATATTTGGTTTCCAAACAGCTAGGGATAATAGTGCACGAAAAAGAACTGACGAATTTGATCACTGTAAATTAAAAAATCTCAAAGTATTTCTAAACTCTGAATATTATCCTTATAGTGATTTAAATCTTGACTTTGAAAATGGAGATGTCTCTAAAGCTTATGAGATGTTTATGAGGTTTAGAGAGACTTACTATAATACTATCCCAGATCCTATGATTAGTAGGGCTGAGTTTATGAAGAAATATCCACTAATAATAATAGACTGTTCTAGACAGAATGAAACAGTGAAGGAAGGAATTGTTGATATTAAATTAGAGATTGAAACTGCAGACAATGTGCCAGCAAATACATCTGCATATTGTTTGATAATACATGATAAAGTGTTTGAGTACAATCCTTTGTCAAATGAGATAAATAAAATGTAAATAAAAGATGAAAAACATTCAACAAGAATTGGTTGACTCTGCAAATCAAATACGAGAGAAATATAGAGCTTTAAAACGTGGCAAGTTTCTAGAGGCTGAAGAGAGGTTTCAAACATTCCAACCTTTAATAGAGCCATTACAAGAATTAAAAAAAATCGCCAAAACAGAGAGGCCTCGAATGGAGATTCTCCCAATGACTCCATCTAGAATACCAATAATACCAAGATTACAACCATTACAGCAATCCACCCCACAGAAATTAGATTTTGGTCTTTTAGCATCAGACTATTTAGGAAATTACCTCAGTAAAAGTAGTATGACAGACACTACATATGGTATTAGACGAGAAGCAAATAAATTTTTTATTGGAAATAAGGAAGTTGACATTGCCAATGATGATGTTACAATTGCAAATAAAACCTACAAGGGGACAAAAGGTTTGTGGCAATTGTTAACTTTAAAAGAACCTGAGGATTATACTCCGGCTGATTTGCAAAATTATAAAGAAATTTTGGAAGCTACAAATGGACATTTAAAGAGTTACAAAGATGGTGCACCAATTTCAAGTAATAGACATACTAAATATCTTAATATAATTAAACCTCTTTTTAAATCTGTTGGTGAAGGTTTGAGACAAGTGACTGGTAATAAAATAGACTATATTTATTGGGATGATCCTAATGAGCTTGTAGATAGGTTAAGACTTCTTTGGCTAAGTCGCGAAGCCGGTAACTCAGGAGTGGATAATGAAATAGATTCCATTATTGAGGAATTAAGAGAAAGTGGAATTATTTATTAAATAAAAATATGTTTATAGATAAATTTTATCGTTTATATAATCCATATAATAAGCCTACAGAACCCAGGGCTAGTAATGAACCTACTTTAAATTTACAAGACGATAGTTGGAATTGTTTAAACCGTAAAATTGGTAATGTTAAAGATGGGGAGTTTGTAGATGATGTATCAACTTTGGGTCAGACATTAACTAGAAAAGGTGATGTATTTTTACAAGGTAAAACTAAATATGAGTTTTTAGAATCTAAGAATAAAAATTGGAATGCTAAAAAACAGAAAATTACTAATGTGGAAAAGGGTGAAAGTTTAGATGATGTGCCCACTTTACAACAGACTTTAATACGAACAGATGGTAAATTTGTACAAGACAATAAAAATTATGAATTTTTAGAATCAGAGAATGGTGTTTGGAATGCTAAGAAACGGAAAATTACTAATGTAGAAAAGGGTGAAAGTTTAAATGATGTGCCCACTTTACAACAGACTTTAATACGAAAAGAAGATGGTAAATTTGTACAAGACGATAATAATTATGAATTTTTAGAATCAGAGAATGGTGTTTGGAATGCTAAGAAACAGAAACTTAGCAATTTGATAGAAGGTACAGATAGTAAGGATGCTGTGAATGTTTCACAAGTTCCAAAAATGGAAGCAGGCTATTGGGATTTTAATAATAAAAGGTTAGTATGTGTTAAACCTGCCATTGATGACACTGACTGTGTTACAAAAGAACAGACTATAACTTTTGATAAAAAAGAAAAATGTTGGGATGCCAAAAAACAATATATAAGAAATCTACCGATGGGGGAATATTTAGATGATATTTGTTTGATGTCACAAGCTATGTATTATGATGGATCAAAATTTGTATATGCAGGAAGAAAATTTAATTTGATGGAATACAATCCTGATTTATTAGTTGCCGACCCTACATCTTTGAGCGGATTTAAGTATATAGATAATAGACCATATATACCAGAAAACTATGTATTTAAAAGAATGGAAGATAATCTATTGATTGGGGCTAATGGTAATATATTTACAGTACAAGGAAAGAATGATGTTATAAAAAATGAATGAAATTGCATACGAACTTCATAAGCCTGCAAGAAAGAATTTCATTAGAAGGTCTTTTAAAGTATTAGGTATAAACGAAACTGTACAAATAGATTTAATTGATATGCAAAACTATGCTAGAGAGAATTCTGGCAATAAATATATTTTAACTTTAATAGATACATTTTCTAAAAAAGCTTATGCTGCTCCGCTAAAGAATAAGACAGGGCTGGTGGTTACAGAAGCCATTAAAACCATTCTACCAAAGGGGGTTAAAAACATTCAATCTGACAATGGAAAAGAATTTTTTAATCAATATTTTAGCAAACTAATGAAACAATTAAATATTAATCACTATCACACATTTTCTACAACTAAGGCTGCAATTGTGGAGAGGTTTCAGAGAACTTTAAAGAATTGGTTATATAGGGAATTTAGTGCTCAGGGGAGTTATAAATGGTTGGATTTACTTCCAAAGTTAATTCGAAAATATAATAATAAGGTGCATAGATCTATAGGAATGAAGCCTAACCAAGTGAATATTAAGAACAGTAAATATGTTCATGAGAGGTTGACTTCTAAAGTAGTGCAAGTTAAAAAGCCAAGATATAAGGTAGGTGATAGTGTGAGAATTTCCAAGTATAAACATGTTTTTAGTAAAGGATATACCCCGAATTGGACAGGGGAGCTATTTACAATAGCAGAAGTAAAGAATACAAAGCCTGTGACTTATATCTTGAAAGATGAAAATGGTAATATAATCAGGGGAGGCTTCTATACAGAGGAATTGTTAAAGACCAAATATAAAGACATGTATTTGATAGAAAAGGTTATTAGGAGAAAAGGTGATTTATTATATGTCAAATGGCTTGGGTTCCCAAGTAGCCAGAATTCATGGATTTCCACTAAGGATGTCCAAGGGAGCGCGCCATGAGCCGGGAGCACATACAAACCTCGATCGATTTTGAGAATATACATGTGAATGGATGTGGATTTGAAATAGTAATGGAGTTGTACAATGGTATTGAACATTTATATAGGCTTGTATAGGCCAAGAGCTGGATTTTTAAAAAAGTGGTCAAAAAAAGCTCACCATGTTATTCTTATGGGGAAAACGTGCCTAAAGTGATGTCATATTGTGGGTTCGCCACTACTCTACATTTACACTTGTAAGGGTCAATAAATATAAGAAATAGCTTTTTTAGCTTAATATCGAATATATTTATGGGAAATAAGTAAGAAATAAGGTTTGACAATTTTATAGGGATATGTGAGCAAAGATCAGGATTTTTGGTTTTGATGGCCAAAAAATGATCCCCATGTTATTCTTATGGGAAAAAACGCCTAAAGTGACTTATCTTTCTGGGTTCACCACTACTCAAGTAAGGTAAGCTAGTTATTATGGTACAAATTTAAATATTAATTACATAGACCAAAATGAACTAACATTTTCAATATTGTTCATCTGAATATTTCCATCCAAACAACGTTTTTAGTTAATTTTCTGTCTCTAGATGGCAAAACAACTTTTAAAGAGTTTCTTGTTCGTACTCTGGAGAAAGCTACATAGAGCATCCCATGCATGAATACGGGGTTGTTTAACACAACACCAACAGACTGAAAGGTTTGGCCTTGAGACTTATGGATGGTCATAGCAAAAGCTGGTCGAACTGGAAACTGATGTCTTTGCAGCGAACATCCGAGTTGACACTTGCTCGAATCCAGAGTGACTCTTGGAATGTGGACATCTCGACCAGAATGACTGCCAGTAATTATTTTAGCCTTAATAATGTTCGGACACAACTCCGTGACAATCAGTCTTGTGCCATTGCATAAACCCTCCGTCACGTCTAGGTTTCTGAGTAACATTATAACGACGTTGTTTTTTAGTCGGAGTTCATGAGGTGGTAAATCTGATATTTCAATTGAGTTTAAAAACTCAGTTGGGAATTTGAGAGCTCCATCAGGTTCATCTTTTACTGAATCAAAACTTTTATAAATTGTTTCTTGTCCAGGGATAATTTGGATGATCTCGTTATTGATATTATCAACATCTCTATTTAAAGGTGCAAGGATGGCTCTATCTCTCATAGCATTGTAATCTCTGTTGGCTAGGCAATCACCATATATTTGTTCAACAATATTTCCATTTGAAATAATGTCATCGGGAATATTTATTTCACAGTCATTGTTGGTGGGCAAATCTCCATTTCCAAGTTGAAGGAGATAACCAGCAAATGCACTTTCATCGAGATTGACTCTCATGTTTTGATGAAGAGAGAAGAGCTTGAAAAACTTCCAAATACTGCAACGTTTTACAGAAAGGTCGATCAGCTCAGATCGATTTGCTCTAGGCTGGACTGGAAGGCATTGGCGGAAGTCTCCTCCTAGGATCATAGTTTTTCCTCCAAAAGGCAAGTTTCTGTTTCCTAAGCTTCGCAGGAGTCCGTCAATACAACTTAGGCCATATTTTGGTAGCATTGGTGCTTCGTCCATCATAAATACGTCTACTTCTGCCAGTTCTTGGGCCTTCTGAGTGCCTGGCTGAATTGATGATTTAGAATCGCTAGTCAATGGAACTTTTAGACCAAAAGTCCTATGGGTAGTACGTCCTTCAGGTAGCAAGATTGATGCAATGCCGGTATATGCCATGCATTTTACATTAAGATTTTTTCCAAGAATTAGATGGTAGAGGGTATTGTACACGTATGTCTTCCCTGTACCTCCTGGTCCATCGAGGAAAAAACACTTGGGGATGCAACTCATCGGGTCTTCTATTGCTTCCATAACAGCATCAACAAAGTCTTTTTGTTCGTTATTCAAATTGCTATATTGTCTGCGACCAATGGCTTCTAATTCGCTGACATTGTGGGTTTCTTCATTTCCCTCGTCTTGAAAATTCTGAATGTCATCCATACCATAGTTTTCCACCCAAAATTGGAAGTTTCGGCCTGAAATAAATAATTATTTTGAGTTCACTTTTTACAAAATCATAAGTATTAAAACATGTAGTATAATTTATTTTAGTCTAATGCTTTCTCTTATTTTAATTTGTTATAATATTCATTGAATATTTTTTATTTTTATTTTGCTTCACACTTATATTTAATAAAATTTGAACAATTATACACTCTAATTTTACAATTATCATAAATGACATTAAAAAATATAAACGTTTCACAATGTTAATAAAGTTTATGGTCAAGTAATCTACTAATGAGTTACAGTAACAAATGCTAAATATTTAATTTAATAATAAGTTAGCATTTTCAATTCTGTACATAATTAGTATGGGTTAGTTTCTCATATTTTAGAACTTATGTGAAGCCTAAGTCTAGTGCGCTTCCAATGTTAGAATTGAAATTTAAGCCATAGAATCAGTTGATCAAAAGTAATTGTATGTTATTGTTATTGATACTATGAGAAAGAATTACCTTCAGTAGCTTCAGTATTCAGCTTATGGGCAATAATACGGTAAGCCTTCATGAGTGTTGTGATCATTTACTGCATGACTTATATTAGAAGATTCATTACAATAGGGAATGTAGTGAAATTGCACGTGAAATAATAGTTAAGTTGAAATAAATTTAGCAGAAATCTACTACCCAATAAATATAAAAGGAGGTGTATAAGTTAAAGCTAATTAAAGATTATTCCATCCTCTCATTAATTTAACTACCACACTCGACATTGACAGAAATTGGTTTTTCAGTTATAGTATAATATGCTCAATGGTATAATCTGAATGT
This sequence comes from Macrosteles quadrilineatus, assembly GCF_028750875.1. Taxonomy (NCBI): domain Eukaryota; kingdom Metazoa; phylum Arthropoda; class Insecta; order Hemiptera; family Cicadellidae; genus Macrosteles; species Macrosteles quadrilineatus. The sequence goes on along the minus strand of NW_026542598.1, from coordinate 67,915,473 downwards.
TAATTTCCTTTGCTCTGTATACACACATTGTTATTTCCTTTTGGTCTGTGTAAACATATGCTACAAATAGCATGGGCAAGCTGAGGTGCCCGTGGGTACAGAACGTCATGTTATGTCTTAAAATGTAAACAAAATGACAACAATGGCGGAATGTTTTCTCATAAGGCCCATGTTAAATTTTCAAAAGTTTGCACTCATATTATGGCGAAAATAGATTTTTCCTGGCTATACCACTGGTCTAGAACTTATTTTTGGCACAGAACTTAGTTATTCCGTAAATATAAACGATTTTGTTAGGGCCGATTCCCAGATCGAGTGGACAAGTATTCAAACTTTACTCGTATTATATATAGGATAGTAAGGACTGTATTAGATCATCTTTGATCATTATTTTGAAATGACTTTTAAAGACATTAAAATAATTGAATATTGATATGGTATTATGTATGATATGTTGAAGTAATTCACTAAAGATTGATATTTAACTTTGGTAGACCAATAGACAACATTCATTGACCATCGGCATGGCTAACCTACTCGCTGTCAGTTTAAGAGAAAGATATTATCATTTAAAATAAAATATAAATAAATATATTATACATTTTGAAGGGGTATCCACTCAAAATAAACTTAATTTAAGTTTTGTAATAAGTAATATTTATAAGTTGATTATTACCTTCTGTAGCTTCAGTATTTAGCTTGTAAGCTATGATTCTATATGCTCTGTTGTAAGAATCTTCTAGAGGGGTTCCAGAAATCTCTGCTTCTCTAAGAAAATCTTCTGCCAACTCGTCCTTAAACATATCCCAGAGACGTTTAGGGTTTTCTGGTGATCCGAGAATCAAGATTTGACAAAAGAGTGTCCTCATGACACTCGGCATCTTTGACAAAGCGGATTCCCGCAGCCCATCAATCCATTGCTGGTCATCATATGTAAGGCCTTTTGCTAGGCATGCTTGTTTATAAGTGGAATAGGCAGTCCCATTTACAAATTTAAGGTCTTCAAAACTTTTGGCATCTTTGGTATGGAAGAGGAGCATTCTTAAGTGATAAAGTTCAGGTTGGGCCACCAAGTTCACAGTGTGGATCCTTCCAATCGTTTTTGAGCTTCGCTGTCGTACCACCCATTCACTTGTTTTGCCTAACCATTTGTACTTTTCTGGCATCTGCCAGTAGAAGTAGTAGATTACTTCATTCCCATTCTCTTCTTCTATGTGAAGTTTAGAGTTGTGTTTAAAGTACGCCTCTAAGGTGGACCCTTTCAGGCCAGTGTCCGCTACATCTTCTTGTGTCTGTTCAATGTTTCCCACACGGTACTGACCTTCTAGATGGATGTCCAAACGTTGCACCGAATGGCTTTTCCTTTGGATTTCATTTCCAGCCAGCCTCCAACATGCTTCAGGGGGCGAAATATAACGTGCCTCAACAAATGTTTCTGCTTCATTATACATTATTCGGGCCACATTTTCAACAATTTTTACATTTGCGCAGTCATGCCCTTTATAAATGTATTTATAGAGGTACTTAACGGCTCTAACACTACCAACATACTCGATATTTATGTGGCACATGTATTTCTTCAGTAAATAGCCATTGTATGGAGCAACATGTCTATTGTCCCGTGTAACTTTTTGTCCATCACTGTTTTTGCGGTACACCGCATGGACGTGAGAAAATTCTGGGTTATTTGGATCCAGTTGTGGGTCATACCGTCTCTTGTAATTCGGTTTTTTGTTGTCAACAATTGACGTAAACTCTTGATGAGCTTTGGGGAATCCAAAGCGGCATTTAGCTGATCCACCCTTATTCTCCATACATGACGCAGACGGATTAAGTTCGCCACATGGATTGTGAATCATCCATTTGAGGACCAACTCCCTTAGAACTGGGTCATCATTAGGAATTTCTGCCGAAATGAAAGTGTCTACTTCCTCTGGAGACCGGAGTTTGTCTTCATTTGCCATGATGACAAGAAGATGTAGGTGGGGTAATCCTCGTTTTTGAAATTCTATAGTGTAAACAAAAGCAGAAGACTTCCCAAAAATCTGTTTCTTACTGATATCTTCAACTATGCTGTCAAATTTCAATTTGGCTACCCTAGCCACAATGTCAGGTCTTTCTTGGGCGAACTGTTGTAGTTTAGAACCATCAGAGAGCTCAATACATGCAGCTTCTTTTAATTCTGGCCATGTTGGACTGCACGTTATTGTGATAAAAAAGTCTGGAGAGCCAAACCTTCGGACAATTGCCATAGCGTCTTCAAAGTGTTCAGTGAAATATCTCGTTGATCCGGGAAAAGATGATGGTAAAATCAGTTTTTCAGCAACTGTAGCATTTTTCTTTTCAGCCAATTCATTTAGAAAATGTGTTACTCCTGCATACTGATCAGCTTGAAGTTTCTTTTGGTTGTATTTGATCCACTGAATACGATCACGTTCAACACGGATGTATGTGTCCACGACGTACTGTTGAAACAGTCTACCACCAAAGTGGAGAGCATTAAATCCAATCGACCTTAGATCTAATCCCTCTAGCAATGGTTCAGGAGGAAGAGCCTTGGCTTGTTCTGGACGAAAGGCTAACCTGTATTGAGCCAACTCCATCCTCGTCATGTGTGCACGGCTTGCATAAGGCGTTTTAAGAGGAAGCCCTACAGTAAACCCAAAAGTTCCTTTTGGGTAGAGGAGAGGGTAGGTGAATGGTTCTACTCGGCTGTCAATGTTCTTGAGCGTTATTAACTGTTTTCCTCGCTCCTTAATAACCATCTCATTTTCCGGGATACTTTGGTCTGCATTTAATGTAATTACAGCAGCAACTTCATTATAAGTTGGTGAGTTGAATCGCCTGGGATCATCGCCTAAAAGTAAACATCGTAAATTAATGATATGAAAAACAAAAAAATCTTAACTTTAATCGTTATTTAGTTCTAAGAGAAAAATGACACAAATAAAAATATGTTTTTTACCCTAAAAACAAAAAATTTCATAATTTCTTTCCAAACCATTTTGTAGAGCTTTAAAAAACAAATAATTTAATATATTGAAGCGTTATTGTGCGCCTAATGGTTACGGAGAAAATTCCAAAAAATTGTAAATTTAAAATTCCTATGTTATTCTTATGGAGAATAAGTCAACTGTTTTAGTTTGCTTGTTTATGAACATATTTTGATAAAATTTGTAAAATACATTCATTTTTTACTAAACTATTAACATTTTACCACAAAACATCTTTTTGCAGCAAACCTAAGTACGTTAAACTAATCTATTAAAATAGGGAATAAATGTGATACTTTTCAGGAGACATTTTAGTGTAAATCCAATCAGGCAAATGGAAATTCACTTAGTCTGCAGGTTTGCTGCGGCGGGGGTATTATTATTTTAACAGGCTGTTGTAGTTATTCTTACATGCAATATAGAAAGCTACGGAGAAGAGAAGAGAAAGGAAATAAAAAAGGCTACGGCACGCTTACTTATGCTTATATGGAAGTTTTCAGAGTTTAGTACTGAGATTGCAGCAAAACGTTAGTTGTGGCGGCCCTTCAATTAAATTTCCCTTCAGAGTCATCATATTTATCGAGGAGTAACAAACACAAGACAACTTACTTGATAAGTTTGCATAAGTTTTATGTTTAGTTACTGTTTATTTTATATTTCTGATTTTATATTTTTGCAGCAACTACAAATAACATACAAAATAATTGTGATTAGAGAAAACAGTATTATTTTACCTGCACGTTCAGCAAACAGGAGGTGGACATGGGGTGGTTGGACACCAAGAGCTTCAGCACGTTGATTGTTTTCCTCAACTATCTCCCTCATCATCGTAAAAGCCTGTGAAAATGGGTTTTGACTTCTCATTATCTCCTCTAAAATCTGTATTAGTTCTTGATTGATGCCTTGATTCATTGGTTCATTCATACGTTCTGCAACGGCTGTTTCCGGATCAATGAAGTACATTTGGCCATATCTAGGTCTTTCCAAATCACCCTCACTGTTGCTGACTGGCTGAGCCGCCAAATTTAACTTGTGATACACTTGTCCACCAGCAGTAAATGTATAAATACCTTTACTATTGAAAGTCCTGTCATCAGCAACATTGAATGAAGAAAAAGCAAAACAGGCAGAAATATTTCGAATTTTATCGTGGAACTGTTTGGCTAGTCTGTGTTGTTTTGTGTACAGCAATGCCAATTCATTGGGAAACTCTGGCGCAGGTTGTTCAATGCGACCATGAAGGCAACAGTCACCAAATGAATTAGGGTGAATTCTGTTCTGCACTCTCTCTTTTAAAAAATGAACAGCACCACAATGAACACATGCGATGTCAAACATTCCCAAATTGCTGTACTCTACGAGGCTTGAGGCAGCGGCTTTATAGGATTGAAGTTGGTTACGCTCAGAATTCTGTCGTATTTCAGCTGTACGACGACGCTGTTCTCGCAGGCGTTGAGCACGCTCGTCTACCACTTCAGCATCCCTGCGGTTGGCATCTCTTTGCCTCTGTTCTTCAAGACGTCGAACACGCTCGTCATCGTCCTCGGCGGCTCTGCGGATAGCGGCTGCTTGCCGCAGTTCTTCAAGCCGTCGAACACGCTCGTCTTCTTCTTCGGCGGCTCTGCGGATAGCGGCTGCTTGCCGCAGTTCTTCAAGCCGTCGAACACGCTCGTCTTCTTCTTCGGCGGCTCTGCGGATAGCGGCTGCTTGCCGCAGTTCTTCAAGACGTCGAACATGCTCGTCTTCGTCCTCGGCGGCTCTGCGGATAGCGGCTGCTTGCCGCAGTTCTTCAAGGCGTCGAACACGCTCGTCTTCTTCTTCGGCGGCTCTGCGGATAGTGGCTGCTTGTCGGAGTTCTTCAAGGCGTCGTGCTCGCTTGTCCTCCTCCTCGGCAGCCCTGCGGTTGACGTCTCTTTGCCGCTGTTCTTCGAGGCGTCGTGCTCGCATGTCCTCCTCCTCGGCAGCCCTGCGGCTGACGTCTCTTTGCCGCTGTTCTTCAAGGCGTCGTGCTTGCTTGTCCTCCTCCTCGGCAGCCCTGCGGTTGACGTCTCTTTGCCGCTGTTCTTCGAGGCGTCGTGCTCGATTCTCCTCCTCCTCAGCAGCCCTGCGGTTGACGTCTCTTTGCCGCTGTTCTTCGAGACGTCGTGCTCGCTTGTCCTCCTCCTCGGCAGCCCTGCGGTTGACGTCTCTTTGCCGCTGTTCTTCGAGGCGTCGTGCTCGCTTGTCCTCCTCCTCGGCAGCCCTGCGGTTGGCGTCTCTTTGTCGCTGTTCCTCAAGGCGAGTGGCACGAGCCTGGCTGTCTTCTGACATTCTTCTTTGCTCAAAATAATTTACCTTTTCTTCCACCATAGATTGACTTATTTGAGCACTTACATCAGAAATTATCTCCAGAGCCCTTATCTTTGCACATCTAATGGGTTTGTTGGAAGTCATCAGCTGTACAAATAAAAAATCTGTATTAAGGTTGTGTTAATTTGTAATACTGCAACATTTGTATCCTAGTCTACTGAGAGTAAAAATTGAAGCATCACCTGGCCAATTTTAGAATATATTCCTATCTACACTTGTTGCGTTATACTTACTCTTGGCATACTCCAATACCAGAATAAGAATAATAATTTATCATAATGGAAAATAAAAATAAATGTATAACAACTTCAACAAACAATACCAGTAGGTCTATTTGTTTACTAGCAACAGTAAAGACTCATGAAAATATATGATGATCCTCTAACCTATATCCACCATTAATGGTTACTTTTTGCAAAAGTTATCTTTTCTATTCCGGTCTTTAGGTACATAAGGCATTTACACTGTCCAAAAATCGAGTAATGCAATTTTTAACCGCATACAATAACAATAATGACAGATTTTTTTGCGTGATTAGAATATTTTTTAAATTTTCTGTTTGAACCAAACTCATACTTTTCTACAGTACATTAAATGTAATTTCAAATATGAATTAACCACAAAAAGAACGGTTCAACTTTTTAAAATTATTTAGCCTACTGTGGCAATGCGGTTTAGGTATAGTTACTCATACTCACATTTTCATCTGATTGATCTGGTAACATGCGCACTCCATTTGTGACCTGAAATTTAAATATTTGTCTTTTATGCTTGTTGAAAGGTAATTTTAATTGTATCTAAGTGTAAGCTATTTTTCAAAGATCGTAAAATTGGTGACTGATTACTTACCTACTTTATTAGTTATTGGTATTATTAATTTATCACAAAATAATATTTATAAACTAAATAAATTAATACTTTTGAATAATTTTACATTAATAATACGGTTGAGATGATAATAAAGACTCACATTTTGTTCAGATTGAACTTCTAAGACACATACACCAGACCCCTCAGGTCCTTCAGGATCAGGTTCTTTTGCAGCCTGAAATAAAAAAAAAATGTTTGATCAAAGAAAGAAAATTTAAGCTCCTTTCTAAAGGTCGTAAAAAATGGTAACTAACCCTATAGCCTACCTCTTCCTCCACAATGCTACTTACTTACTTTCCGTGTCCGGAAATCAGACTTCGCTTTTCCAGAAATTAGCTACCAATATGGCTTTGTCATTCGCTTGTAAAAGGTAATCTAATGTGGTCTAGGCATGGACATCAGTACATGGCCGGGATCCTGAACAACACCACACGCACACAAGACGTTTTCTTCGTCTTGTAAGAGACCCATTTCTGCATGTTTGTCTTGCATTTTGGTACCTCGACCCTGATTCGGTCTTGAGTCTTCCACACCGTGTAATGAAGGCATCCACCAGGAGCCAGTTCCTCCCTGGCTGGTATGGGAGGGTTGGCCTCCCACCTTTCCATCCGATTGCTCTGAGAGTGATCCATCCAGAACTCGTGTCCGTGATATGAAGCTCTTTTTGGACCGAAGTAAGACTACACTACACTAAGATATTTGTGTGTAGGACAGTGCTCAAGACGGTCTCCCCACCATGTCACATTCAACTTACAGCCTGCTTCTCTATTGTTTGGGTGAAAAAGGCACAAACTTTATGCTTGAAACACTCTTGCTATTTCAATAGAACAAATTCCTGAATGATATTAGATTTTACAAATTTATAATTGGATGCTAGCTCATACAAAACCATTCTTATCTACAGGTTTTGAAGTATTGAAAACTTACCTTAAACTCCTCATGAGCTTGCCTAACTACTAAAATTTATTAGAGAAACTGACATCATTATATTTATTTAACCATAATGACCAGTAAATTGGACAAAAGTTAAGAATTCAAATTTTTTAATTAAACAAATAAGTTTATTCCTTAGTTATCCTACCTTTATAGAATTGTTTTAATCCATCCTAAACAAAATATAACTATTTCAATGTAATGATGTTCACAAAATTGTAAATTGTCATCTAACTTTTTAATGTACCTCACACAATGAGCTATAGAGAAATATAAAATAAGCAACTCTATTCCAATTTCTGTATTCGTGGTGTAAGCTAGTAATGACATACCACACGGATTTAATGTATGTAATTAAATTAATAAAGGTATATATTTTATAACTTACCTGGTCTACATCAGCTTTGTGACTTTTAAAGAAATTCCCCAACTTCTTCAAACTTCTATTTGGTGGTCGTCCTCTTTTCATGATTTCAGATTTTTTGTTGAGTACATTTCCATCTAGTAACGAATTTTTTGAGGCAAGATGTTTACAAACAAAACTCTATTGTTGATACGTTAATCACAAACATGTGACTTTTAACCACATGTGCATAATGCAAAATTTTTATTTCAGTATTAGTTTTGTAATTATTTATTTCAGTATTAGTTTTGCCATAATGCATAATGACATAATACAATCCAATCGGATTGAGTCGACTCTAGATTTTAAACAAAGTTGGCCACAATAAGAATAAAATATATTCGACTTTTTTCGAGCTAGTGATATAGTAATACACTTTTTACCGTTCTAGAGTTGAGATATATAGTTACCAAAGTATGTGCTTGCATAAAGCTCATACAATAATTGACATAGGCCTACCACTTTTCCATAATTTCATACTACATAAATATTTTACCCTTTTCTTAGGATTTAAGCATGGATAGAACATGATAAAACATAATCCCTTAGTAGATTTCCCATCCTTATGGAACAGCTGAAGCCAATTTTATTGTTAGTTCCGCCCGGTTTTCTGTAGATGTCGTGTTTGGTTTACAATTTGTTTCTTGTTATTTCAGTAATTTAAACCCTAGTTTAACCAAATAAAACTATCTAATCATAAACAATAACTCGTCCATTAGCTATATAACCAAACAGTGAGACACAAATAATGAGAAACTAACCCTAAAATAATAGAAACAGATTGTAGACAAAAACGACATCTACAGAAAACCGGACAGAACTACCAATAAAATTGGCTTCAGCTGTTCCATAAGGATGGGGAATCTAACCGTAGCATTTGAGTATTTTAAGATACATTAATCCAACTGCCGCAGACGCTTCCTACACTCCGCACTGCTAGCCTTTACTACAAACATTGTATCCAGTAATCTTCAGCATAATCTTTGCTTAATAGTAACAACTGATGTTTTTGCTTTTGTACTGTATTTTGTAATTTCTAGTATACTGTGGGTAGATGCCTTTATGAACACATGTTTTAACTTACAAGTCTTTTGTTTACTTTTTCCTTGTTATTTAATTCTTCCAACATGGTTACTTAGCAACCCATAAGACTAATGTTAAAAAAATGTGACTTTCAGTTTCATTTTTCTACGTAATTAGATTTTTGTTGGCAGTTGTAACTGTAGTAAACTCGTTTTTAGGCCAAAAATAATCTATTTACAACATTTGAAGAAAATCGTCGGAGCCGTTTTCGAGATCTTGGTGCAAGCAAGCAAGCAAGCAAGCAAGCATACATACATACATACATACAAGCAAACATTGCTCGTATTAGAGTATAGGATAACATCAGCTGACCTTATACCAGCCCCTATACACAATGCTTAGGAAAATGTGTGCCAAAAGTAGGTGTAGAAGATTTCTGAGGGTATAAAGGTGACTTGGGATTAAAATAACCAGAAGTTTGAATTTGACGCATACTTTGGCCACGAGCCCAAGTGTCTCTCCAGAATATACTGATTCCTTCAGCAAACTTCACCCGAGCGAAGAAAACCTGGCAAACATGAACTTACGATTTAGAAATATTTCGACCATTAAATTTGAACATTAGATCTGAACTTTTGATGTACTCATTAGGTGGAAAATATGATAAGTTGGTATTATGTATGAGCTTTAAACTTTATTAACATTCAAATTTTATTTTCATGTACTGTATTGTTGAAACTTTTCTATACTGTTTTATTGCAGTTTATATATATTTTTTTATAAATTAATGGTGTTTGAAACTCGTCAATATGTGTTTGAAACAAAATATGAAAATTCTATTTTGTTTTAACTTAAACAATTTTAAATTGCATACAACATAATACCTTTGAACTAAAATTTCAAACCACTTGAAACATTACAGTATCTTAATAGTCTTCTCATGTTAGAAGACTTACTTTACAGATAATCCAACTCATCCTTTATTGACCTAGATATCCTGGGAGTTTCTTATCAGAATGATAAGATTAACAGGTAAAATCATCAAAGTATTGCTGTAAATTCATATAAATCTCTTTATCTTTGATATTTTTACCAGAAAAGATATATGCACAGTAAAAAACTCACCATCAACCGCTCTCACCATTTTTCCTTTTCTTTGTAACTATAAATTTTATAATTAGTCATATGGAGTCTAAATGTTTTAAAATATTTAATTTTGATATTATTATTAGGTTTCAATCTTCGTAGCATGACTGTTGCTTTGGAATTTCTCACACTCTCACTTCAAATTATAACTAATCATTATACTGTCAAGCACTGCTTTTAGCCGTTTTATACTAAGAGTACAAAAATGAACATTCATTGACTTTGGATATGATAGTGTACAGTTGCAGTTGAAGGCACAGTTATCAATAAAATCATAGATTAAGAAAATACTTAAACCATCATGTCCAGCTCACTAATGTCACAAGGATTTATGTTCTTCTCTTGCCAACTGCTCTAAATTGACTGTCTAAACAATTTGGTGGAATTATGGGTACTACTGACAACTGCTCCTATCCATTCATCTTGTTTATTAATATCCTGCTTGGGTTTCCTTTAAATTCCATATTCCTACTACAGCCGTCTGTTGCTGGTAGAAAACCTTTTGGTACTCTCCAAACTATATGAAATCCAAACAATAAAAATGGCTAAAGTTTTACAAAATCTGTCTAAAAGCATTTGACAAAAAATTAGAACCAGCATTAATTAATTATTTTACATTTTTTTGCGAGCTTAAAATGTGTTGAATGTGGTTAATGTTTTTGAAGATGGAGAAATAATTTAAGATAGTTCTTGAATCCATAGATTTTTTAAACATCAACTGTGTCAGATTAAAAGATGTGTACAAAAAAAGTCCACAGACTCTTATATTGGTTGCCAAAGTTTATTGATAAAGAAGAAATGGTAGCATTGAAAATAAAGTGCATTTGTAAAAACTTTAAAAACATGTTATTGAACAAGATAATTGAAATAATAAAACGTGGCTTCTAATACATTGAGAGATCACCATTAAAAAAATACTACTTTATACTGCATTAATTTGCCCAGTTAAACAAATACATTTTGTTTTCTTTTTTTTGTATGAATTTGTCTATTTAAACAGTGTGTACCTATATGAGGTATGTTAATGTTACTTGTGACGATTAAAAACTTCTTATAATAGGGGAGAGCTAAGTAGCATGAACCATTAGATTTCTCTTTCTTATGGATCAGCTAGACAATTTTATTGTTAGTTCCTTTCGTCCCCTAGTTATATAACCAAACAGTAAAGCACAAATCATGAAATTAACCCTAAACTAACAGGAAACAAATTTCGTCGACACTAGCGATCAGTGTCACCAGCATGAAATAGACAGGAAAAACGAGCTTCAAAATTTACAGTGGGATAAAAAGTCTACTTGTGATGGTTAGTTTAATCACAGACAAATGGATCAACCGCATGGGGAATGGGCACACGGGAGGGACTAAGGCTAAAGGTGTAGTGACGTCATATCTCTCGTGGCTAATGTCTACTCTTGAGGCAACACGATTACCGTAACGAAACAATGAGTTTTCAGCGGCGTTCGTGACATTGTTAGTTGCGTTTCAATTTGGTGTTCAGGAGTTCCCGGGTTCGAATCCCGCTGGAAGCACTAACTTTTTGTCAACAAATTGTTATATCAGCAAGTTTGGTTGGTTAGGTTAGGTTATGACAGTTGAATTTTATAATAATAAATTTTAAAATTAATTTAATAATTAATAAAAAATTATAAGTAATCATTAATTAGATTTTTATCTTATACAGTTTTATATTATCAGCAAGTCTGGTTGGTTAGGTTATGTTATGACAGTTTTATTTTTAAAAAGTTAATTTTATAGGTAACTAAAAATGAAAAAAATAATTTTTTCAACTTAGCGGTTCTAGCGGCGAAGATGACACTACAAGATATGTTAGCCTTAGTCCCTCCCGTGTGTCCCACCGTAATGCATGGACTAAATGATATTTTTTCTGATCAGCTGTTTCTTATTATTTCTGAAAAGTTTATGATCAAGAACAGCTGGGCTCAGTGTAAAAAAAAAAAAAACTGTCTGACTTTCCAGGATTGAAAAATGTGCCTACTGAGTACTAGGAGGAAGTATATCCACACAGCAATTCAACTTGTAGTGCCAAATAACATTTCACAGCAAAATGTACAACAACCTTTATTTAAGTAGCTCAAAAGTTTAACATTAAAACAACAACCAAAATTATTTAAATGTGTTATCAAATAGGATACAATTATTAATAAGGCAGCTGTACATAGCTACACAGCTTTCATTGAAAACATTCACATTTTGACTACAATTATGTAAAACCATAGACTAAGCAACACGATTTATCTATGGTAAAACTAAAGTAATACCATTGACTATGGATACTAAAGTAGACATCCCATATACACCACCAGCTGTAACCAAGTTGACGAGAAAAGAACATAGTCGTGTAAGCCAGTCACAGAATGTGCTAGTATCTAAAATTATCTTTAAAATTTTTCTAAAATTGTCTACCTTAGTTTTTGTTGCTGTCTAAGGTGAGACTGATAGGTCATCATAAGATTGCTATTGCTCACGATAAGTCATTACATTAGTTAGACTTTGTAAAAAAGTGTCTGTATTCAACAGAAATTAGTAATTTAGATCAGCACAACCTATCAATCTATCGGAGGCTCACATCAACTACGACGATTTTGATTAAAATACCCAAGCCGCAGCAAACCTGCCGACTAAGCGAATTTCCATTTGTCCGAATTGATTTTCAATCAAATTTATTAAAATAACATTAGGTTTAATGAGTTCCTAGGTTTGCTGCTACAAGGGAACTAATAAAGTGTATTTTTTAGTAAAATATTAATAGCTTAGTATAAAATAAAAAAATTTGCCAAGTTTGATCAAAATATGTCCATAAACAAGCAAACTACAACATTTTACAATATTCTCCATAAGAATAACATGATACTATTAGATTTTAAAAAAATTTGAGTTTTTTCCGTTAACAATAACCGTACAAAAACACTTTGATATACAAAATCATTTGTTTTTTTAAGCTCTTTAAAAATGTCTAAAGAGAAATTGGGAAATTTTGTGTTTTGAAGGTCAAAAATGAGTAAAAAAAATGTTTACCCCATACAATCCTTCGTCAAACCCCGTTCCCATTTTCCGATAACGATGGTTCGCGAACGATTCCGTCTCCCGAGCGCCGAGCAGGCTACTGGCATCATCGATGTAACAACTTTACGAGTTATTATACATCGATGTCTGACATCAAGATGTATGAAGTAAAACTTTTACTCCATCCATCTTGATCTGGCATAATCTAACAGCTTGACAGCCGAATTGAAATTCACAAAAGCAAAGAATTGCGATTGCCCAATTGAGCATTGTAGACAATCATAGTAATAGCTACTTCCCTATAGGGAAATTCGCTAAAAATGGACGAAAACTTTAACATTGGGAATGGAATATCTTCTAACAATAGTAAAAGGTAATGTACCAAATTTAAACTGATGAGACAAACATCTACAGCAAGTCATTCTTCCTACATGTTTGCGCCACAGCAGTGAATCACTCGCAGATTTTATCATTTTCGTCGCAGCAGAAATTGTCAGCAGCGTCTGCGTCTGCCAGTTGCGGAAAGTGTCAGTTGTGACGCAGAGCTCGACACTGAAAACACTCATTTTGGCTCCTGACTCACGCCGATGGCTCGTGTGAGGGCGGACTGTAGTCACTGGTACATTCCACGCCACGATGACATGTTCAAACATGTTTTCTGCAATGTTTATGTTGATATTGTAGTTGAATATTGTAATATGCTATGATGGGTGTTGAGAAAATGTTGATTTAGGGAGTTTAAAACAATGGTGATTTGTGTTATTGAGTAACATGAGCGAAGTGGTACATGCAGCAAGGACAATTTGCACTCGTGTTACACATTATATATTTTTCACGCAGTTCTTATAAAGCATAGAAATAATTAGTCTTTGAAACACTAAACAACACGTTTTAGGTTAGGTCAAATCCAAGCGTTAAAAGAAATGGAAAACACTGCAACAGCTGATCGTAGTCGTAGTATCTATCGTAGTGTTGCCAACCTATTTCCCAGCGTACACGGACTACGTGCATAATAAAAGCATCCTGTTTTGTGTTGTTTGGCTGGAACACTGGTTTGCGACAAAGTAAAACAAGTGCGACAAAGTAAAAAGTGTGCGGCAAAGTGAGTAAATGTAGCAATTAGCAGCTTTCTGTACTATAATCAGTGCAAGGAAGCCCACTTTGTCGGGTGACTGTAGGAAAATAACTTATACTGTAGTAGGCCTACCAGTTTATTAACACAAATAATACAAAAATGTATTCTTTCCACTTTCTTTCTATCCGTACACATGTTACATATACAACATATACAATCTAGCAGCCTCCATAGTGCTATGTAGAATTACTGATATTTTCTATTTTTAGAGCTAGATATAATAAGCACACGGAAGTATTTCCCAAAACTAATCAGATTTATTCGCTTGTAAACATCACAGTAGATCTAATGAGTTCAACATCCAGTGGCTTGGGAGTTAAAAAAATGGCCGTAAAATGTTCTTCTCGTAAGAAATTGTGTTTTGGAGGGTACCTAGGCTTCTCATAGAAGACCACAAAAAATGGATTTCACTGCAATTTTTTCACTCGATAACCTATTTCCGCACTTTATTTTTTTAAATTAAAATTTTTCTAGCTAGGAAGATATTTCCAATGTTGGTATAGAGTTGTGATGGACAAACCTTGAAAGGTTAGTTTGGAAGCTTAGTAATAATAAGTTGGTGATGGTGTGATGGAAGGGTAAAATATTATACTTCGTTCACAATTTTTAGGCGGTTTGAGGGGAAGTTTTCCCACCACTTTTTTGTATCTAATGTATGTTGCTTAATCAGCTGTTGAGCTATTATTTTAAAAGTAAGGGTCAAGTAAAGGGGATATATTTCTTCCCCTAAAACCGCCTAAATATTGTTAGCGAAGTATAGATCCTCTTCACATATTATCTTGGATGGAGCAATAATGCAAAGAATCCACAACCATTGAAGGAAGGTTACATGATGGTCCTTATAAGCTGGACATCAATATCAGGAACATGAACATAAACACTGGATAGATTTCTCATGTTCACACAGCTAAAATTTAAACTGTTCTAAGCAAAAATGTTTTTTTTTTTAATAAAGAGGTTGGCGGCCTCTGTTAACCTTTTATTTGCCCGTCCACATAGACTAACCGCCCGTGCGTGGAACGTTTACAGCAAAGCAAGGAGTTAGCCGGTACAGTACTTAGATGAACTGAACTGATAAATTTTAATGGCAGTGACCAGGATCCGAACCCACGACATCGCTGCCTTGGGCCCGAATTCCGTGACGATACCGACTGAGCCACCAACTCATTACATGTTACACACATGTTTACACTACATGTTTACACTACATGTTAAAAATTGTATAGTTAAGCTGCAATAATCATTTAACAATTCAATTATGTTTCAACACCATATTTCACCGCTTCCTTGGAAGAATTTATCAAGTTGCAACAGTTATTGACAAAACATGACCTATGCTGTGGAAAGAACCAAGCCTACATCCACTTCAGATATTGAGGTAGTGGAATTACTAATCTAATCTCATACAGCACAGGATTATCTTGAGGAGCAGCTGGATTAACTCCTCAAAAAACCTCGCTGATCTGACATGGGCTGATTTACTCCATAATATTTATCCCCCCATTGCTCTATTAAATTTTTATTTTATTTTTTTATACATCCCAAGTAGCTAGCATTTTAAAATTAAAATCTCTTCTATGTACACCTAATCCAACATGAAAAACAAAGTCAGAACTAGAAAGAAGTTCTTGTTCATAGTGGTTCCACAAGACCAGAAATTATCAAGAAAGAGTTCAAAATTTAAGTAATTATTGACAGTTTGCAGTCTTTTCTTCAATTGAAAGTGTGATACAAACTTCACAGAACATTCACTTAACATGGACAGATGCAAAGAGTGGATAACCCCAGTAGAGGACACTTTAAACGTTGCCAAACAAACAATGGCCATAGTTATTCAACCCCAAGAGGCTCAAAGTTACCACATGTCTCTTAAGCCTGGTGTCTGGTTAAAAAGAAGAATTGTAAAAGTTACTTATCCCGGCGAAGGAATTGGTCATCTTGAGCCTTTTGATTCAAACAAAAACACGTTGCTTTGACTCCACGGCAAACTAAGTCTTCTGGAAATAAAACAACACCTGAGGAAGGAGGGCAGTCAGACGTTGGACATCGTATGTTGGACATCGTCGACTTCGTGTTAGCCAGGCGTCAGTAGACAACTGTGGAATACAAGCTGACGTCTGAACTTCATGCCCAGTCTTCTATTATAGTTGAAGTTGGTGGGGGATGAACCTGATTGGTTTCGAGTGCTGTTCTTGGTTGGAGCTAAAGAACTTTCTCCTAACTATGGATTCATATTCAGTGCATGGTTTAATGGGAATCTCATTAGTAACAAAAGCAACAGCTACATAGGTCTAAACACCGAGGTAAAAGACCAAACTTTAATGGAAGAGGTAGCAGTTGATGAAAAGTTTTCGTTCCGCCGAGGTCATCCGTTCTACCTCGAATTCTACATCACCGAAGCCAAGTTTATGGTGGCTGTGGATGGTCACCACTACGCCTCCTACAAACACAGAGTACCTTTGAAGTCTATCAACAAAGTCAAGATCGTCGGAGATATAACTCTTACCAACGTCCACTTCTAGGACAACCCCAAGTACCCTTCCCCTCAGCCGCAGGGATTATGGATATGTGAAGATGATTATAATAAGGAACAACATGGTGAAATAATTGTTAGAAATAATAATGTATCAGGATAGGGCAACTTCATTTCATCAGAGGACAGAAAAACAGAAGCCATAGATGTGTTGGCGTGAGACAAACAACGAACCCAGGTAGAGAAATTTGGCCAACACAAGGGGGTTTTGGTGGGGAGAAATGTTAACAGGAAATAGACCTTAGTCCAGTGCTGATGTGAGGCATTACTAAATATATCATTACTAAATAAATCCTCTTTTTACTTATCTACATTATTTTATTTTGAACTTGTTTTTGGTGATTTTTCTTAATATACATTGTACACCATGTACTTTTGTTGCCTAGATTTTTAGTTGTATGCATACATCATAATGGGATTTATTTTTGTACCGTATTTTTTCTTGCATTTCAAGGGTGTTATCTTGAAAACCTTATAAACTCTGTAGATGTAGTCACAAACTGATGCATTTAAAAGGCAATTTAAAATGGGTAGACATATACTGGCATTTTTTAAAAGGGAAAGATACCATTATACTTCCAATACAAAATTCCACAATCCAGAATATCCATGCTCGATTTTAAGCCAAAAACATACTAGAAGTTATTTTTAATTGTGGAATAAAAACCCTGACCATCATCTGAGTTTATTCATCTAGAAATTTTCACATTGAGGAGTTAGTTAAATAGTTATCCAAGCAAGTCCTGTAGTATGATCTGTACTATAATCATTTCATAGTATGTTCGATTTTCTTATCTATCTATCTATCTGTCTATATATTTAATACGCGACATGAAACTTTGTGAACAATAAGGCTTTTTTGTTTTAAGATTTAACCCCATATATTATATACCAAAATGTTCGTCTAGGTGTGTAGATGTGCAAACTAACTTTAGATTTTCGAAATATATCATTTTAAGGGCGTAGGGTGCCCTCAAAGTTCCTTCCATAAGGATAACATTGTGATTGATTTGAATGTTATTATATTCTGAAACATATGTCAATACATTAGTTTAAACAAAATTAAATCCCAGCTGTTTTGTTTGGTTTTCAAATGTATACAGTTTGCATGTTTTTAAAGATAATTAGATACCTGGCAAAGAAATGTTACCTGTTATCTCAATGTTATCTATATAGAGAAAGGTTTTACATAATATTTTCGTTTAAACATGTCAAGGACCCAACGAAAAGAATATTGCTGGTCGGACACGGTGAGTCAATATACGGCAAGCAATGCAAAACGTAAGGAGCCCAGATGAGGAGCTGGAACAACAGTTAGTGGCAACGTGTACTTACTTGGCGAGATGGCATTAAAATGTCAGAAATGTGCTGTGCTATATTTTAAAGAAGAACAAAGAGAATGAGGTGAAGGATTTTCATCCTGCTGCCATAAAGCAAAAGTGAATCTACCACCATACTGAGAAATCTATTATATCCAGAGCCTACTTAAATGGAGCAAATAATTTCAGCAGAAACTACAAAGAGAACATTAGATCGTACAACTCTGCGCTCGCAATGGTCAGCACTCGAGGTAAATTTGGAGAACATGACGGTGGAGGGCCTTTCATGTATAAGGTGCACGACACAATTTATCACTCAATTGGCACCTTTCAACCGTCAGAAGGGGAGCATCCCACATATGCCCAAATTTATATCTACGACGTCGAAACCGCTGTTAAAGGATGAATGCTAAACAAATCTAATGGTTCTTGCAGCACTAGACTCATGCACATTTTGACTCACATTTGGTTGATATTTAATCCATACGCGCAAGTTTTCAGCATTATGAGCTCCGTCCTGCAAAATACTCCTACTGAACAGCAAAAAGAACTTAGAATGCATAATATAGCCAACGATCAAGCTCAAGACCAACGTCGATACAACGACGCAACGTCTAACGACGTTGCTATAATATCATAATTTATTATTTGTGCGAATTCGCACGGGTTCACCTAGTATACTATATTATTAAATCAACTACAACAACACACAAACAATTTATTAGAATTTTGTAACAACATACGGGGAGGGATAGTTTATCTATTTCTCTCCAATTTTCAGCTATGACATATTAAGTATTTTGGTCCTTTGGGCTGGGTATGAATAAACATCCCAAAGTTTTGGCTAAAATTACATTTAGAATGAAATGAAGAATATCCATGACCAAGAAATAAAATTACTTATTGAATAGGTCTATTAACTCACAAGCAGAGTACTTTAAGGATGATTGAAGATAGGTCATTATTTGGTTTACGATGGTGCAGTAACGCTTTCAAAGGGAGATCTCTTCTATCAGGTCAAAATTAAAATATCGACTAATCATTGTTTTAAAATGACACAAAACTAATTATTGTTGTTCACGATAGAATAAGAAGATAGGAATCTTCAGCTGGGTAAAACATTTAATGTAGGTATCAAGGAAATAAAAATAATCCAGAACTACTTGAGTACTTGGGAGAAGCTGTCGCAATTTCTACACTTTGGCTACGCTCGATTTCGATCAGCTTGACTAAATTTTAGCACAGAAAACATACAGTAGTATGTTTTCTGTGATTTTAGTGACAAATTCAGGGTTGAACGTTGTGCTCGGCTGAGGTGTGCGGCGACTGGACCGCGGACGGGCAGTGCGCGCCGCAGCGGACCAGAATAGACCCGCTCGGGTTACCTCCGCCTTTTATAGCGACTGCCAGGTGGGTGGACTCCCGCGCCGAACTGTACACAATGTCCACCGAACGTCCAAAACGCAGGAATCAACATTTGGAGGGAATTTTTAATAGGGCTTTCTTTAATGGATGATATAGTGCTGAATCGCTAATTTGTCTTTTTAGATAATTTTAATTAGATGTAGCACCTAGAGAAGTAGTAACATGTCATTTACTAAATAGAAACTCAAAGAAACAGAAGCTCAAAGCTTTTAGCCAGAATGAAATAAAACTATGCTATGCATAAACACTAGATTGGCTTTAAACCTTCTAGATGCAGAGGTGAAATAAGCGGTAGCACCAATAGAGGTATGTTGGAACGAATTAAAACTAGTTATATCTCGTTTAGAGGTAGTGCAGTTAGAGTTATAGCCTTGATACTAAAACACAAAGCTGTAAATATGATCATTGGTACTATGGTACTGCAATGTGGGCAATTCAGGAGTAAATTCAAGAGAATTGAAGAGCTTAAGTCCCAGAATGTAGGTGTTGGTGGTTGTGCCGCACTGAAGGTTGACAGTCAGTATATTTTTTACTTAGTAACAAAAGAGTTAAGTTACAAGAAGCCAACTTACCAAACTCTCCAAAACTCACTCGACAGTCTAAAGGCAAAATGCATCGAATATAAGATCTGCAAGTTAGCTATGCCTCGTATCGGTTGTGGGCTGGATGGACTTCATTGGGGAAGAGTTAAGGAGATGGTAACCAAAACGTTTAATAACCTAGACATAAGGATCGGCATTTATGAATTCAATGAGGAAGGTTTGCCTGAGTGGGAGATGGGTAAACCTAACTTCCAGACCTCAAAGTTACCGACAGTTCCATCTACAATAACCAAGAGTCAAACCCAGGTGAATCATCAGAAGACTCGAGTTAACAAACATTCGAAGGATGATCCCATCGAGAGACAACCTAGACAGGCCAAAGAGGCGGATCTACCAACTGATGTGATCGGAACTCGGGATGTTGCTTCTCCGACGTCCAGTGCACCTGGTCAAGACACACAACCTACAACTCCTGACATCTCACTCCACAATGACCTCAACACAACAAATGAAAAAGAAGCTGAAATACCCAAGAGTTTGATTTCTGTAGAAAGTGAAGAAATTATAGTTGATAACAGTTTTACTGATGTAAATACTAGGCAGACTAACATGAAATATTTTTTAAGGAACAGAAAGGTCATGCAAAAGAAAGCATAAGACTACAATCTAAGACCAATTCCTCTTATGTGGGCACTGCTGACACACAAGCACTTAAATTACTAAACATTTTACATTGCAATATTCAAGGGATAACCCAGGGCAATAAAACCGATGAAATAAATCTTTACATAGATTCTTTTAGAACAAAACCTGATATTGTTTGTTTCTCTGAACACTGGGTTCCATCTACATGCCAAATTCCACTTTTTCAATTCGATGGGTATCAATTAGCCGGTTCATATTGCAGAGAGAAACAAAAAAGAGGTGGGGTTTGTGTATTGGTGAATAATAATTACAGTATTAAATTAAGAGCGGATCTTGGAAACTTTACGGTTGACTCTTATTTTGAGTGTTGTGGTGCTCAGATCACGCACCCTCTTGATTTAATTGTGCTTTGTGTCTACAGACCTACCGTGTATACCAAAATTGCATATGATATTTTTTTTCTAGCTTGCGTTCACTTTTACAATATTCTATTCTTAAGAATCCTAAATCCTTTTTTATACTTACAGGAGATTTTAACATTGATATTTTGAAAAATAGTTCTCAATCTGAAGAGTTTCTTTCAATATTAAATTCATTCAATCTTTTTACAACTATAAAGGTACCCACTCGGGTTTCAAATGTTTCTAGTACATGTATTGATAATATTATAACAAATTTTAAACCTAATTTATGTTTGCCTTCTGTGGTACAAAATGGTTTATCTGATCACTTAACTCAATATCTTCAAGTGAATTGTGAATATTTTACCAAGAAACATACAGAAACTGTGGTTAATAAAAAAACAATATACGTAAGACATTTTTCTAAGGTTAATATCTCCAATTTTGTCAATTCTTTAAAATCAGAGGATTGGTCTTACTTCTTTCAGAAATTAAATGTAACATCTGATGCAAATACTATTTATAAGTGTTTTTTACATATTTTTAAACTACATTTTAATGCGTCTTTTCCATTAGTTAAGGCTAAAAATAGTCTTAACCGGAATAAAGATAAAGGTTGGCTTACAAGTGGGATAAAAAGATCTAGTAAACATAAACGGGAACTTTTTGAGCTCAGCAAACGATCCACAAATCTGCATTTTAAAAACTATGTTAAAAAGTACAGCAAAGTGCTCAGTTAATGTATAAGAACTGCTAAAATATTACATAATAAAAATAAAATTAAACAATCGTTCAACAAGACTAAAACTGCTTGGCAAATTGTAAAAACAGAAACGAATACTTCCGCCAGTAAAATAGACAAATTTCCATTTTTATCCGAATCCGTAAACATAAAAAATCAGTTAAATTATGTTAACAAATCCTTTACAGAAACTTGCAAACTTCTAAATGTTAATTCTGATCCTGAAAGCTCAATAAATTTTTTACAACAAGGGGTCCGACCTAATTCCATGTTAATATCTTTCAAAACTACAGATCCTCAAGAAATTCAGCAAATAATTAACGAATTAAAACCTTCCAAATCGTGTGGATGGGATGAAATATCACCCTTCATCATAAAACAATGTTCATCTTTTATTTCAATCCCACTTGCTCATTTAATCAACACTTCACTCTATACAGGTGTGTTTCCGGATGTACTAAAGCTCTCAAACGTGATACCAGTTATAAAAAAAGGCAATCCAAAAGAACTAACTAATTATAGGCCCATTTCATTACTGCCGACATTCTCAAAAATTTTTGAAAAGATAGTTTTTAATAGGCTGTATGATTACCTTGATAAATGTCAACTCTTCAACATGAATCAGTATGGGTTTAGAAGGGGTAAAAGCACTGTAGATGCCATATTTAGTTTTGTATCTGAGGTTGCGGATGCTCTTGACAGGTCGCAGAATGTATCTGGTCTCTTCTGTGACCTGTCAAGAGCGTTCGACTGTGTAAACCATAATATACTGATTCGGAAGTTGCAGTTTTATGGTATATCGGGCAGGACCAGTAAATGGTTGGTTTCATTTCTATCCAACAGAAAACAGTGTATAAATTTGCAGTCACTGGGAATTAAATCTGATTATAGATTAATCACAGATGGTGTACCTCAAGGGTCCATTCTTGGACCCTTACTCTTCCTGGTTTATGTCAATGACTTGCCCATGACCTTAAATTCTAAATTGGTTATGTTTGCTGACGATACTTCTGCTATCTTCACCCATCCAGATAAATCAATGTTTCCACAGCTTATCAAACAAGAATTCCAAAAGCTGGAAAGTTGGTTTCAAGCTAATGGACTTTTACTAAATCAATCCAAGTCTCTTTTAATGAACTTTAAAAAAAATTATTTTAATAACAATTTTTCTCACGAAAACACCACTCTATCTTGCAACCTTGCCAACTCCACCAAATTTTTAGGAATAACAGTAGATCATAAATTAACCTGGAAAACTCACATAACAGACGTCATCAAAAAGTTAAATAAAGCATATTTTGTAACTCTCATTCTTTCTAGATCAGTTGATATTTCTACTCTTATGATGGTATACTATGGCTATGTTTATCCTATTCTCAATTACGGAATTATTTTTTGGGGAAATTCCGACAAAAATAAAAAAGTTTTTAAATTGCAAAAAAGAATAATTAGAACAATTTATTCTATCAAAGCTAGGGGTTCTTGTAAAAATACATTTAAAAACAATAATATCCTTACTTTTCCCAGTCTGTATATCTACAATTTATTAATTTTTATGAAACAAAATATTTCTAAATTTTCTGTTAATTTGGACAATCATAATTATAATACCCGACACAAAAGCTGCCTTTTATACCCTAAACATAAATCCTCAACTTTAGAATCTTCTCCCCACTACTCTGGTGTTAAGTTTTACAATAACCTGCCTGATTCGATTAAATCTGTAGCTTCCCTTAAGTCGTTTAAGAAACAGTTATTTAAGTTTTTATGTAGTAAATGCTGTTATAAGGTAAAAGATTTTTTCCACTGACTCTTGTACATTAGTTTTAAGATATTTGTTTTATCACGATTATTGTATTGACGCTATTTATGTATATTGTATACTAAATGAATAAAGGATAATTTGATTTGATTTGATTTGATTTGTATTCTAAGTAGAAAATCAAAGGACTCGAAGCTGTAGGTCCGAACGTGTCGAAATGAATGTGCTAAAGTTTACCAGATTTTTTCGGTATGTTGACGATTTTTGTTTATGAGTAATGGAATTTTAAATAGTATTATTTGGCGTCATATGTCAAGACTTGCTCAATTTGTCAATTGTCAGGGCTAACTATTGTTTATAATAGGAACCAATCGTCATCAGCAACAAATGATCCAAAATCTAGAAAATGTATGTAAAAATAGAACTTGTTTTAAAACCAGAAATAAAGATGATTTGGTAGGTAATGAACAGTAAGATATGTAAACCAAAGTCCATCAGCTGTTTGTTTACACTTTCTGAAATGTTCAACATCGCACTTACAAGTAGGCTACAACAGCCAATCCAAACACTTCATGTCAAATATGGAGGCGACCAGAAACCTAAATTTGTAGATGAACATTATCATCCGCATATAGGATTTGTCATCCTTATAGATCTGAAGACATTAAGGCCTATCTCTCATTACAAGTACCATACACTAACCAAAGTTTTGGCTATGCTAGTACAAAAACGCACCCTACTTGTAGTAGGGCACGTGTTAATAATAAATAGTTATTTGTTGTGTTTCTTGAATTTAAAAACTACTAGTGTACCTGTTGCTCGAATTCGAGCAATTGCGAAGCATTACAGGCGACTCAAAGATTATGGAAATACAGTACCCACAATCTACACAACAGTTAGATATAATCAAAATCTTTTGTAAATATCTTATCTTTTTTAAAAAGCTGATCTTGTTTTTTTTTGTGTTTTCAACTAATTATTTTTATTTCTTCTACTTGGTTGTGTTCTATGACTTTTTCTATGTTTCCATTGTTTGCAAAACGGTTATTTCAATGATTGCTCAAGAAATGTAGAACAGTGTTAACTCAGTTTTATTTTTAGCCTATATCAAATTGTCCAGCATTTCTCGCTCTTTTCCATTCTAATAATTACAGCAACCCAAGTTTCGTCTACAGATGCAATATGCCAACGTTTATCACCTACGTACAATCTCCAAGAAGTGGTAAATACCCCCGCCGCAGCAAACCTGCAGACTAAGCGAATTTCCATTTCCCTGAATGGATTTACACTAAAATGTCTCCTTAAAAATATCACATTTATTCCCTATTTAAAAAGAATCAGTTTAAAACATACTTAGGTTTGCTGCAACAGGGAGGGTAAAAGTGTTTTTTATGTAAAATGTTAATAGTTGGTAAGAAATAAAAACATTTTCCAAATTTGGGCAAAATATGTTAATAAACAAGCAAACTACAACAGTAAGAATAACATGGAAATTTTAAATTTACAATTTTTTGGAATTTTCTCCGTAAATATTAGGCGCATTATAACGCTTCAATATACTAAATTATTTGTTTTTTTAAGCTCTACAAAATAGTTTAGAAAGAAATTGCAAAATTTTATGTTTTTTGGGTCAAAAATGGGAAAAACCCATTTTTACCCCATAAAAGCCCCCATAAACCCCCGTTCCCATGGTCCGATCATGCTGGTTCGCGAACTCGTTCGAATAAACGTAGGTTTACACGTTTGTACCAAATTTCATCAAAATCGGATCATTTTTGCTCGAGTTATCGCGCTAACGGACACATATATAAATATATATATATATATTACACAATTTAAATATTAACAGCTGTTTCATAAAAAAGTAGTGTAGAATTATGCATATGGTCGTAATGTAAACAAATCTGAAGAGGCAACTTTAAAGGCTTCTGGGGCAGAGCTCCAAGGGAATTTGCCTCGTTCCTCTTTTGATGGCTCATCTACAGACCAAAACCTTTCTTTAGAGACCCCTACCAAGTTTCTACGCCCAGCCGTTCTCTCAAATTAGCTGTGACAAAAACCCCGTTTTCCTCCATAAGAATAACATGGGATGGGAATTCAAAGGCCACTGGGGCAGAGCCCCAAGGGAATTCACCATGTTTCTCTTTTGATGGCTCATCTACAGACCAAGACCTTTCTTTAGACACCCCTACCGAGTTTCTACGCCCAGCCGTTCTCTCAAAATAGCTGTGACAAAGAAAAACAGTTTCAAACTAATATATAGATTTTATCCACATAAAATTGTGTGCAAACTATTGCCTGTTTTTGGGTTTATACCGGATGAGAAAAGCTAGCCCCATAAGTTTTAACACCCTCAAGCTATAACGTAAGATTAAACACGTCAAAAATGCTTCAGATCTTACAGTAAGAAGAGAAGTCTACTTGAAGTATCAATGTTAAAGAAAAAGAAAAATATTAAGTCATTAAAGAAAAAATGTCCACAAAGTTATTTAAGTTGATTCTGCGTGTACAACCATACGAGATCCTATACTCTGCTGAGTGATTTTTTCTCGTCCTATATTTATCCAAATGTGTTAAACAAATCAGCTGTTAGAAACAAGTAGGAGGGTTAGGACGAGTGAGAGGGAGTGATAGAAGTGATGAAAGACGAGGAATGTAAGGTGATTAGAAGCACGAAGGTGCGATAGAAGGCCAGAGGCTTATCTGGAACAGCATTTGGCCTCAGGCCTGACTTTGGCTTTTGGCCACCAGGCCAGATCCTCTGTCCTACATGCCAATACAAGCAGAAATTGTCTAAACATGAATGAACAGGACAAGGGTTTTACAAACTTGTTTATTCAGAACACTATTTGTAAGACGAGTCTAGTAACACAGGTCCTCTCTCATGAGGGACTACCTAACAGTTCTTTGCAATGATTCTATTGCAAATAGGCTATCATTAAATTGAACGTGGCTCAATTTCGCGAGGATACAGCGTTTGTATGCTGGAATGAGTTCTCAAAAACAGAGAATGGTCTCTTTCTCTGTGAACTCTATTATTTTTGTTTTTAGATTGGTGTACCTACAGCTTAGACGGAGTACAAACATCCAGATAGTTTAACGTATGTTGTACGTATATAACAACGTATATAATAACTCGTTTGTCTTCTATACAATCAACACGAAATTTGTCCTTTGAACTCCTCCGCAATTTCTTTACAGATTTTGACCATTCACGTCTCATTGGAAAGAGTTTGTTAAGTAGATTTGCAAACCGACCTTATATTTTATTAAGTCCCTTGGACTCTGTCCCAGTGGCTTTAAAGTTCCCATGTTATCCTTATATAGAACATATTTGTTTACATTATGACCAGTTTTAGTTATGATTTACATCCCTTGCACTGCAACCGACTTGTATTAGGTGGGGATCATTTCCACAGTGCGCTGATCTTTCTCAACTGGAGGTAGTACTGGGACTGCCACTCTGCTATAAAAAATCAACACGCTGTAAGAACTTTGCTATGTTGGTACTAGGGGAATCGACCAGATCATTAGCTATGGTTTTTTTGCAATCTTCCAATCCCCTATTCTACTGGTTCCGTCTGGAACATACCCCTACATCGACTTTACGCTTAAGGCGGCCAACTTTGCTCAATCTCATTCAGTGATACTTCCAGTTGTATCTCTAGCTCAGTGGCATAATAACATTATATAAAAGTATTTTACTTGCTAGGTGAACTGCTTCAGGCAGACTATGTACAAATTTAACTTTACAGACTACAATTTAGAGATTTAATTTTCAATGTTTACCTTGTTGAAGCCAGCTTTGATGCAAATAATGTTTCCAAGGGACGTGGAAGTAAGACGTTCCACGGCAATGCGGCTAGCCTCTAGGTTTCTCTGGCAAGATCTTATTTTGATGAAAGCAAACACCCGAAGAATGTCACCAGATTGGCCGTCGTCCAGAGCGACACCACTTCTGCCATCTTCCTCTGCTACTGGACCAATTACTGTGTCTAAACTCGCTGCATAAAATATCTACTTTTAACTACTATGAGTAAAAGTCACTCTCGTTACGCGTTTTATGTGTTGGTATTATTGCGTTTGTTTTGGGACAAAGATTACTAATGGTGTATTTGTGACTTGTGGACCCATGTTGTTGATGGTTCTCATGATTTTAACTAGCCAAAGTACACATCTTATACACAAATAATATAAGTAGTAGGTTGAAATAACCTATACCATATATCAAACATACTCCTGAATATAATAATAGATTTATCACCCTCATCAATGAGCTTAAGACCGTTTTCAGGCATTCCGGTTTATTTTGAGGGTGTTTTGTTGTTGTATATTTGATTTGGTATTTGGCTAGCTTTAAAAATGTCTTGATTATACAATATCCCAAAAAGAGACGTTTGATTTTTTACCTAACCCGCCATGTTAAACTTCCCTATCCTAAGCGTGATGTATACAACTTCCTTACTTCTCGAGTGATGTAAAGTATCAAAAAACTCACTCGGTGATGTAATGAAACCCATTTAAATAACATTGAGTGGATAGCTTAAAAAATATAACTCTATGGAGCCAACGACGTTTAACGCTAGAAATCAGCTGTGTGCTTGAATTTTATTGTTATTGTTATGTTTTGGAGAATTTTCCTAACCTAGCTTTTGTTTGTAAATGAACCTTACTGTTATAAGATGAGTGAAATGGGTAATGAAAAATATTGTTCGTAACCTCCTGTATATAGTCGGGTCAGGTAAAATCTTGTACGTTACACGTTACGCAAGAGCGTGTTTACATCACTTAGGTAAATTATGCAACTTTCACCTGCGTGATGTAAAAACGCTCTTACTACACTTGTAATGTAAATAGCTATTACCTAACCCGCCATGTTAAACTTCCTTATCCCAAGCGTGATGTATACAACTTCTTTACTTCTTGAGTGATGTAAAGTTGAAAGAAAACTCACTCAGTGAGGTAATGAAACCCATTTAAATAACATTGAGTGAATAACTTAAAAAATATACCTCTATGGAGCCAACGCTAGAAATCAGCTGTGCGCTTGAATTTTATTGTTATGTTTTGAAGAATTTTCCTAACCTAGCTTTTGTTTGTAAATGAATGTTACTGTTCAAAGATAAGTGAAGATGAGTGAAATGGATAATTAAAAATATTGTTCGTAGCCCTCTGTATATTGTTGGGTCAGGTAAAATCTTGTAAGTTACACGTTACGCAAGAGCGTGTTTACATCACTTAGGTAAATTATGCAACCCGCTTCCGCTCGTTGCACAACTATCACCTGCGTGATGTAAAAACGCTCCTACTACACTTGTAAGGTAAATAGCTATTACCTCATTTGGCCTGTATGTGCCTAAAGTTTGGAAGCTTAACACAATTGAATAAGTCGGTTTTGGATTTTTTTTTGTAAACCTTTCAGATACAACATTGTTCCAATTGGTCAACGTTTCAAAACTTCTAAAGTGCATAAATGGTCAAGCAATATAAAACTTAACTTATAATTCTCTTTGTGGGACATCCCATACCGTATAACAATATTAAAAAATCCTAGTCAAAAAAATAAAGTGCAAATTGTTAACAAGATAATATAAATTGATACTTGTTAGCTAACTTTTTCAGATAGCCTAAAGAATGGTGCAGTATGAAGTATGATGATCAGTGCCATCATATGGACACAAGTGTCTCTTCGGTCCTATCATATTTTTCTATTTCTACAAGCTTTGGAGCCTTGATACACTATTAGTTTTACGTTTTTAATTCTTTACTTTACCACACTGCCATCTTATAAATTTATTTTTCCTACAGTCACCCGACAAAGTTGGCTTCCTTGCACTGATTATAGTACAAAAAGCTACTATTGCTGCATTTACTAACTTTGTCGCATCGTTTATACTTTGTTGCACGGTTTATACTTTGGCGTACACCTGTATTCCAACTAAACAACAAAAACAGCGTTTTATTATGCACGTATCCATGTAAATTTAGAAATAGGTTGGCAACACTATAAGATACTACTAATATGATCAGCTAATTGACTATCGATACTACCAAAGATTACATATGCTACGCACCTGTTGTTCAGAATTAGTTTGGAATGGAGATATATCCCAGCAGATTAAACTTCGCTGAGTGAAATTCCACTCGACAACGAAGTAGAGGCTGAATATAGAGCGAGAGCCAAGACATTCTACACACAATAAACTAAACGAGCCGCCGCAGAAATAGACTCGAATTGAAGGTCGGACACTGCGAGCCATCGCGGGGTGAGGATCTGTCTGATGTACTAAGTAAATAATGTATTTATTCTCAAATCATAGATGTTTTCTCAAACGAAATTGAAAGACTGTTCAGCCTTAGAATTGGGACAGAAACTTCCACAATAGAATAAATTAATAAAAACAGCTACCTGATGTATTTTCATGCGGATAGGCATTGTGAGCAGCATCCGTCATTACAAACTGACCAATTGCTGATGCTGAATCAATTTCTCAAACAATTCGCCCTCCAAAACGTCTAAGTGTACTTGCAAATGGATTAAAATATCCAATCCTAACAGCCGTTAGGTGACATGAAGCTGCACCGTAATGTACTCATGGCTATGAAAACCACATTTAACATGTGAATAGGTGCAAGTGTGGGAAACTCAAGGCGAGGTAGTTAAGTGATCCGTAGGACTGAAACTCATACGTGAGATATAGTGAACCAATGTCTTTACCACATAACAAGTAGGGTTGACTAGAACCCACGACTTCAGTTAAGCAGTACTAACTTTTAGCTAACAGCTAAATTTGGATTGGCACGACCAGAACATTTTATATTCTAAATGACTTTTGCAAAACTTGTGACGGCTAGCCTGACCATACTAATGGACCGAATTACACGTGGTTGGTACCAAATAAAAGATATTTTCCTGTAGATGTGTAGCATCCTTTTATAAATTAAAATTGGTTCAAAAATAAACAAAAAAAGGAATTTTAAATTTAAAAAAAATTAACATGCGTCTTATTTGTTACCATGTTGGTGACGAAATAACAACAAAATATAAACAAAATCAAAAACAAATGGTAGAAATTCCAATCACATGTTTTATTTACAGCGTGGGGTGAAAATAAAGAAGTTTGCACAATACATACTTTTGGTCGAGTTTTCGACTACGGGGCGAGCTCTCGTATATTATTATCTAAATCGTTGTTGTTATATAAATTAACTCAGACCACATGAATGTTTAATTACGGCTACTAAATCTGTTTTACATGACATAGGCCTATGTACAGGACATTTGTCCTGTAAATATTTCCTTGTTTCAAGTGTGTCTGGTGACGGCAATGTAACTGCAGCAGATTATTTTCGCCTCGCGCAAAAGTAGTTTGGTAAATGTTCCGCTCAATTTGATTAAGTCAGCTGCTAAAAGACTAGAACCTCGGTCGCGGGTGTTTTATGACACGTGTTATTTTTAAAACGGGTGAAATCAGATGTACGGAAATATCCCCCAATCTTCTGGCCGTTGACCACAACTCTGCACAGAGGACTGAAATCTCTCCTACGCTGGAGAACGAGAATATAAACTTGATATCTCACCTGGCCAAGCTATGCTGTTGACAAAATTATATTTCACATCTCAAAATTATGATTGTGAATTTAATGCACACAGTAGTGTGGTTTCACAGACAAAGCGTTTTCACGAAGTAACCTGCAAGCATGGTTTACTGAAGGAAATATGTACTTCAAATTTGTTATAATATAAATCTGTAAACATTTGTATTTCTTTTATTTGAAAATTATTCACAATTTTAAATACATCCAAACAAAAATTAAAGAGCAATACACAAATGACCGAAGATCAAGAATGCAATATTTATCAGCTAAGGCATTTTAATGTCTTAAACAAAAGCCTTTTTCACAACATCCTGATTCAGCCCTAACAGTCCAAGGAATGAAGACTCGTTTTCAACTCTTGCTCTCTCTTTTTACTCTACTATAGATAACGTTATTTTTTTACGGTTTAGACATAGATGTTTTACGATAGGATTAATTCATCCATTGCATCCATCCCCTGCAGCAAGGTACTGTAAGATACTCTGTCTGTTCTATACCAACAAATCCTATTTCGTTTTTACATTTCTTTCAAAAACGAGTCTCTAAGGTATTTAGCTGTTGTAGAATGATGAGTTTTCCTGAAATTTTTAGCACACTTTTTGACGTGTCATCCACATATCCGTTTGAATTCAACACAGTTTAAACCAGCCTCTCAGCTTGCACATCTACGGTGCCATTTGTTAGGGGTTTAAAAGAATATGAGTTCGTAATTATTTTAATTTATCTGTTTTAAAGTACCTTGGTGTTAAGAGCGCAAAGTACGTCATTGCCGCTCGACAACTGTAGATGCTTTAGCTGAGTGTGGCCATACATTACGATAGCGGAAATGACAATTTTTCTACCGCCACAATATTATCATAAAACACAAATTAACTTATTAGTTATTTGTAAAATGTCATTTAGATTATGTTTGATTGTTTAGGTTAAGTGATTTGGTTACCGGATACGTTAGTGTTTTATTGAAACGCCAACGGCGAAATCAACTGATTTAGCGAGCGGGAATGAATAAAGCGAAAATGAGCTATTTTGTGGACTGTTTGCAAGTGTTGAAACAGGATAATTTCCATGCAGTGGTGGGAAAAAATACACTGTTACTAACAATAACCTTATTTATGCTGCAGGCCTGGCAGGACAGTGACAGCTATATCGGGAGGTGTTGGACCTCTCATCTCATGACTGGCGGTAAGAAAAGGTTAGTGACCAAGGGGAGATAGATTACTGACGCGTGCAGGTGTTTCTACAATATAGGCATAGAAAAAACATGCCATATGTTTTACCTATGGTATAGGCTCACGTTTTGTGCGGAGGATGATGGAGTTCTTTACAATTAATTGTAGAGCCTTAGAGTTGTCAAATACTTTTTTCCTACAGTCACCCGACAAAGTTGGCTTCCTTGTACTGTTTATAGTACAGAAAGCTGCTAATTGCTGCATATTTATACTTTGCCGTACGGTTTATACTTTGTCGTACGGTTTATACTTTGCCGCACATCAGGATTCCAACGAAACAACACAAAACAGCGTGGTTCTATTATGCACGTAATCCGTGTACGCTTGGAAATAGGTTGGCAACACTTAAAGATAATTATACTATGAGCAGCTGATTGACTATTATAACTACGATTTAACCTGTAATTTCGTGTTTATAGTTTCGGTATTTCTGAACTTTCTGGACTTTTCTTTTAAACGTTTTTAAAACATTCCTACGATCTTAATAATCAAGGAAATACCTTTAAAGCATTTTTTTTAGGCGCGGAAACCACTTCAAATTACAAAAACATACGGAACTATATTTTCAAAACGCGGAGCACATTTCTTGCCGAGGAAAAATAGCGGAGTGATACGAACCGTGGGTACTACTTTCTCTAGGGCACCATTTGTGTTGCCAGCTGAACCTAAAAACGTGTTGTATAGTGTTTGAAAGACTAATTATTTATATGCTTTATAGTGACTGTAGGAAAAATATAATGTGTAACACGAGTGAAAAAGGCCTTTGCTGCACTCGAGATCATTCCGCACTCGCCTGCGGCTCGTGCGTAAACATTGCTCTCGTGTGCAGCAAAGTGCCACTTTCACCACTAGTTACACAAATAACTATTTTTTATTCATCCCCTTTTCATCACTCCTTACCAAAAGCGACTTTTCACGATATCAGCTGATATCAAAGAAAAAAGTTGTCTCCCAAGCTCTAATTTGGAGTAAGGGAAAACGATCAGCAGATTTTCCCTCGCTCTAAATTTACTTTCCCTCTCAATTAGTTCTCCATTTATCCACTACGCTCACTAGCGTTTTATTAGGTTTATTTTAATGGTTTAAATCTGACATTTTCATTGTTGTACAGTCTAAATGAATACATAAACAGGCATAAGTTTGGTTTGCTGTGTTTTAGCATATGGTATGTTTGAAATTGCTCAAAGTATGTCTAACATAACTGATGATTGATGAAAACAGCTTCAGAGGTAACTAATAACATTCCACCAGATAATTCACGGTAAACATAATGTAATACTTTACTTTGACATGGTGATAAGAAGAAGAATAGAGAAAGTATAGAAATCGGTACAAATTACAAAATGTAAATTCTATTAAAGCAAGTGACGAAGTATTTATTTAAATATTTATCTAAAAAATCTATAATCTTGAAAACATATAGATGTACGCTATGACGTCTATTTTCAATGATAAACAGTAGTCTAAAACTATTTTAACTTAAAAAAGGATAGCTCAGACAAGCCTTAAATTATAAACCTTACTGAGATGCTATTTTGTGAGTGTGTATTTTTGCATCGTGATGAAAAGTATCGTTCATTGACTCGTATCGAAAGCTATTTTCCGACACGTGCTCCATTATTCCCGTACGAGGCGTGAAAATAACTCTCACATGTTCGGCTTCGCATTGCACGTGAAATTAGGTTTTCCTGTGAAACTTGAGCGCGCGTCGGAAAATGCCACTTTCGGTCCTAGTAATGAAATTGTAATGAGGCTATTTCGTCATACAGTAGCAACAGCCGGTTTTTACACAGGCGTTGCGAGTCCAAAGCAGCTCTTTTCTCCCTAGGGGAAAAAAGCATTTTTATTATCTAAGGAGTGAAAGTTGTTAACTCAGCTGTACATTTATATTGTAGTCAATCGCATGTATCGAAAGTATGTATTGATTGTTTCAATCGGTTTTAGCTTATTGTTGCCTCCTTACTTACTTACTACTGGTGTCTTAGCCAAGACCGTTTGATTGCGAGGACGTCAGTTTTCTTCCATTTTCAAGGTTTGTTTATGTTTTGTGTTTTGTCAATGTGTGTTCATATACGATTTTTTTTTACTGTGTAGTATGGCCTAGCGATTAGGTATAGTTTTAATTTTTGGTAGTGGTAGTTAGTAGGTTGGTAGTGTTTGATTTCAGTTGTTGGTGTTAATAGTTCGACATATCGATACTATATTGTACTAATATATTTTCGGAAAATCTTTCGTAAATTATCTTGAGCTACTTTTCCAATTTTGGGCCGAGTACCACCGAACCACTAGTATTGGACCTCCAGGCATAGCTTCGGCTGGCAAAACCACATGCTACTTTATTTGTTTATTCTGGCTTAAAATCGTTTTGTAAATATTGTATAAACTTTAGTTTGTGTGTCACGAGCCATTTAACTTTCTGTCACAGCTTTGCTTGCTTACCGTTAAGAAGATGGATATTTCTTTTGATGTCTAGGAGTTGAAAACGATCTTCTCTGTGGTTCAAAATTGGTTCCATGTTTTAAAGAGGTAATTTGACATGTTTATTCAGCGATAACTGAAACTCAGTATATATTTGGTCTACTTAGTCCATTTTCTTTACAGTAATTTAACACTTGAATCTTATTCCATTTCGCTAAACAAATAAACCGTAAGTTTGTTTATCCTATATATTAATAGGCAAGCTTGTTTCTTGAAAACCTTTTTCTCAGCTCGAGTGCATCGCAGGAAAAATCTAAAATCCACGCACACTGTTAGAAATATATTTTCCTGTAGATGAGCAGAGTCCCTTTACAAATTAAAATAGGCAAAAAATATGTACAAAAAATAAATTTGAAATTTGAAAAGAAATTAACGTGGGGCTTATGGGTTGCCATGCTGGTGACGAAATAACAACGAAATATAAACAGAAAATAAAAACAAATGGAAGAAATTCTAATCACATGTCACATGTTTTATTTTCAGCGTGGAGTGAAAAAAGAGAAATCTGTAGGTTGAGTTTTCGACCACTGCACGACCTCTAGTATTTATTTACTTATTATTGTCTACAATATTAATTTTCAGTTTCAAGTTCAACCGTTTTGCAATGCTATGTTCTTTTATTTTCTTCTGTTCCTTTATTTTCTAAATAACCGCCTCAGTTCAGAGAATTTTGATCTTGTAGCTTTGTTAATATCAGCTGCTTTGTTAGCCACTAATGATTAGGAACAGCTGGGTCCAATTTCTAACTATCAAAAAGCCCTGACTTTTCTCAGGATCAATCCGGAAAGCTTTTGTCAGGCGAACACCATAACCTCTCAGCAACCCAGAACTGTGTCAGAATTGGGATGTCTATTCTAATTTGTCAATTCTAATAACATAACAAACGCTAATTACTTTTCCTGTAAGCACCCCCAACACTTGTTGCGCATTCTAAAAGGGAGCGTGACACATTGGGGCGGTAAGGCTTACTGCGGGGGCCGTGGTGGGGGCGACGCCTGCGCTAAGTCCCCCAACGTCTCGACGCAGCCTGAGACGAACGTTACCCGCGAGCGCGCGACATTCCCTGACGTCGGTGGGCCCGAGTGTATCTGGTGTGAGTGATCTAACGTTACCTACAACATGTCTCATACGAAGACGACCAAGTCCTACACCTACCGGTCCACGGGGGGAGGAAACGCCGACGTCAGCATCGAGTACACAGCCGACCTGAGCGCGCTGACACGGCTGGAGGTAAGAGGGTAGGAAGTGAGGGGAGAAGGGATTGGAAAGTTACAAGGGGTTGGAAAAGGTGTGAAAAGATTAAGGTTAGAATGGTGGTTTTAGGAGACAGGAAGTGAGGGTAGAAGAAGGAGGTGAAAAAGTACAAGGAGTTGGAAAGGGTTAGGAGACGATAGTGGTTCTAGGAGATAGGAAGTGATTCTGAAGGAGTAGATTGCTTAGAAGAAAATTAGGCTGGAACGTGCGGAAAGAGTTATGAGACGCCATAGGTTCAAGGGGATATGAAGTGGTTTTGGAGAAAGGGGTTGAAAATTACAAGGAGTTAAAAAACGTGCTGATAAATAGGGGAAAGAAAATCGAGATGGGTTTTTTTTTGGGGGGGGTATAGGGAGTGGTTCTGGAGAAGGGGTTGATTCGGGGTTGAAAAAGTAAAAGGGGTGTGTTTGAAACAAGTAAGGGGTTGAAAAAATGTGGAAAATAAGGGGTAGAAAGTAAGGGTGGTTCTAAGGTATATGAAGTGATTCTGGAGGAGTAACCTTAAAAGGTCCAATATTATATAGGCAGTGTAAAGATTAGGGGTTGAACAAGACGTAAAACTTGTGGATTGTACTTAGTAGATAATGAGTAGCTTTCGATGAAAGTGTGTTAGAATAAAGTAATAGTGAAGTGGGAATGAAGTTAGAAACTAGAATTAAAATAATAGGAATTACCTGGGGTCAAGGGAATGGTATTAGAATGAGTTGGGACAACAGCTGCAGAATCGGTACATAAGTAGAAGAGTTGACGGTATCCTAATAAACCCCATGATATTAAACATTTGGTGGGCTGATTTAGCCTTAGATATACAGGTACAGGTCTCTGAGGTCTGTGCGTGGAACATGGAAAGCCAGCCAAGGTTGAACTGGCACACAACGAACTGTACTCTCATGAATTTTAAATTGCGGAATTGAGACTCGAACCCAAGACCCACCTACCTTGATCTCACATTTCATAGTCCATACCAACAGAGTCATCGGTATACATTTAAACGGGTTCATATTCAATGATTAAGCTATCTCGTAAATTATCGGGTTGTATCCTTAACGTGCCACAACTTATTAGGCGAAACTGTTTAGCCAATCTAATAGTTGTTTGATATAATGTAGTTAATCTAAGGGGCTATTTTATGAATTAAGAATCGAGAGTGTATTAGAGATTTGAAATAAAAGCCCTTCTAAGGAAGGATTAGGCCAGAATAGGGAGAGACTAGTAAATACGTTAACGTGTATTCGTTAATGAGGGCAAGATTAGTAATTATAAAAACACGTATGTTTTGAGAACGAAAAATGTAAGAAGAGTCTAAATAACTGGAAGAAATATGGTAGACAACAATTAAACTAGCTTAATAGAATAAGCAAAATACAAAGAGTAGTGAAGAACATAAATGATCTGATTCAGTTCACAACTACACTAGGGACGTTAAATTGTAATGAGATTATTGCAACGTCTAATGTATTTTCATAGATTAACTTTGTAAGAATAATTAGAATATGCGTGTGTATTAGGTTATATTAACTATCGAAAGTCAAGTGCATGGTATCAAACTATTAGAATATGAACTAGTTGTGATATTAAGGAACGTTAGCCATTATAAGGGTTGATTAATAGTAGAGTGAAAGTGTTGAGGAACTGGGACCGCTTTGGGTTAGAAAATGGGATAGAAGCCATTTGAGGTGTGTGTAGTGAAATGTACACATTTTAAACATTGCACGAGTTGCATGAGTAGACGATTTTTTTATAAGGATTAAAACAATAAACTAAATTATTTAGATGGTTTGTACATATAAAGATAAACTCTTATGTATTTTATTTTGATTATCTTATTCTAACAGTTGCAACCCTGATTTACTCGAAGTAGATAGTTGCATACTTTGTCCAAATATACCTGGAAAATAGCATACTTGTAAGAAGTTTATAATAGTTTGAATTGTCCGTCTCATTTAGAAACGTGATAGTTGTCAGTCAATTCCTGCACAACATCGGAAATCGACTTATGAAACTTAATATACTAATGAAATACTATCTACGTATTATCTTTTCTTACGGTAATCTGTCCAGCTTATAATTACTTTATAACCTAAGAAAACATAAAATTAGTCAAAATTGGCAACCCTAGATATAACAAATATAAAAAAATGATCTGTAAATAATTTATTGTTCTTTACTCTCACTTTTAACTCGTATTTTATAACTCTAGCCATAAGTAGAGTTAAAATGTAATTGAAAAGGTTTGTCAAAATAACTAGAACGAGTTAAGATAATCAAATCAAAATAAAGTTTATTACCGACAAAAAGTAATAAAAATCATGAACATCCACTTCCAGTGAACAAAAAATACAAATAAACTTATTTACTAATGCACAAAAGTAAAAATGAACTTATAAACTAGAAAATAGTTCACAGAAAGTAATGTTCAGTAATCAACCATTTGGCCTTACTATAATTACAATTTTACTTCCAAAATATAATTATGTCTACGGTAGTAAATTTATATACACAAATAATTGTAATTAAATCGTCCTGCTTTCCAATTATTTGAATTTGTATCTTAAAATAATCTAAAATATCAAAGTGTTTTTACTGAAATAGTTTTCAATTTTTTTTTTCATTCTAAATTTTATTTTTAAGAGAACTTATAGCTAGGCGAGTGATCTTTGCTGATAGTTATTTTTCACTTGTTCTCGTTCCAAGAGACACGTAAGTAGGCGAGTAGGTGAATCAGAATGTGTTTTTGAAACCTCATTATTGCTATACCGAAATAGACTGGACGGATTCTGCCAAACGCAGCTTGCCTAGTGTAGCCATATTGCATACCTTGCGCCGTGCTAAACCGCGCTGTCGCAGAAATAGTTTACGTTGACTTTTGAAATATTAAAAATCTCTTTTAAGTATGTATTTTTTTTTAACAAATATTACTACTCAATTACTACTCACACAGAAAACGTGACAAAATACGGCTCACATTAAATTATAACGTAAGTGATACAATTTGGTTTGTTCTTAAAAAAATCAACAATAATATTTAGAGTGCGTGTTGATGTTTACAAATGATTATCCTGTTATTTCACCAAATTGTTAACTAATTTAACTAAGCGATATATTTATAAACAGCTGTTTTCACTCTTCATACCAAGGGAGCGAAGGATTTAAAATTCCTTTTTAAATAAATAGAATTCGCTAAAAAGTTATTCGACATAAACAAGATTAAACGTAACCACACATAGAAACAGACTACAGATTAAAGTGACTTAAGTCTACTTGCAGCTTCCATACGCAATGGTTTTATTTATTTACTAGAGGTCGACAAGTGGTCGAAAACTCGACTAAGAATATGTAATGTACAGGCTTCTCTATTTTCTTACCACGCTTTAAATAAAACATGTGTTTGGAATTTCTTCCTTTGTTATGATTTTATGTTTATATTCCGATGTTATTTCGTCAACATAAGGGAACCCATACGCCCATGTAATTTTTTTTGTAATTTTAAATTCATTTTTAGTATTATGAGCACATTTTAATTTACCCTGATATATAATTCATTCTTTTGAGACAATTGAATCTATTTGAACTATATAACTTTTAAGATTTGTTTACAATTTAGGTATTGTTGTTTTTATTTATACCGAATTCCATAATAGTTCCAAAATAAAGCATTTAACGATATGGCATTAGTCATAAACTAGCAAAACTCTAGCCATAAACACAACCACAAATGAAATTTGTTAGTAGAATTTGTTGTGAAATCCTACATAGATCCCTCTCCACTAATATTATTGTTTGGATCAGAATCAGCTGTTTATGATACTCATTGTTGACTTGTTCAGCTAGAACTTTTTGCTTTTTGAATGCTCTTTTATTTGGCGTTGATATTACTTTCACACTAAAAGGATAATCTACAGTTAAGTGATTTTCAATTCCCATCAAAATTCATTGTTGATTTTAATTGTCAAACGAAATCTTTGTAAACTATCTAAACTTGTAGTTAATTTAAAATTCCGGTTTCATTAAATTTAAATCTAATGATAGCTACTAATACTAAAATATTAGTAGACAACCAGTACCAATTAAATGTAGGCTCACCATATAGCAGAGCTTAAAATTTGTACTTCATCAGTACTGTATTTTAAGGTAAACTCTATGTTGTTGAGAATTGTTCTTATTCTTCCTTCCTGTTTCCAGGACAAGATCCGCCTCCTCCAGGAGGACTTGGAGAGCGAACGAGAGTTGAGGTCACGGGTGAGTTATTAAAATAATTATATACTATTTATTTCTAATTTATACATATTAAATCGCACACTATATCACATTATATCAGCTTAATAATGCAGTGCCAATAAACTTATGTGAGTAAAATTTCAACGAAAAATTAAAAGTGATAAGGTAAAATTGTGAACATCATTTGAGGCAATTAACAAAATTAAAATATATAGCCGTATAACACACCAAAATGTAGCTTAGAGTGTGTAGATTTTCCGAAAATTATTAGTATGAACGGATTCCCTCATGGGTTTTGCAGTACAGATCGAGTTCTATACATCCTTTAAAGTTTAATTAAGTGATAAACAGTTTATTGATACAATTAACAGTGTTGTTTATTTACTTGACAAGATTGTTGTTTTGGAAATTGTTAAGATGGTACACTAAGAGGGTTATATTTGGTTAAAGTAAGGTAGTAAGCGTTTTGTAAAATTGTGTTCATGATTATCTTTACAATTTAAGTTATAATAAAATACGCGTAAAAAGGCTTGAATAAGATTGAAAACTTTAGGTAAAGCAACTTTATTTTATGGAACATCAATCAGTTGATTTTATTGCCACAACATGGATAAAATAATTTGGATCGATTGACATAACATATATAAGTATGGGATTAAATTAAGTGGGTCTATACTTTTAAGCAAGTTAATCTTTTCACTAACGCATCAGCGCCACGTGTACAATTATTTCATGCAACAATTTGTATAACATGTAACTGCTTCGTGAAACAAATCTAAACAGTGCTATTCTTTCCGTGTCCTCTTCCCGTTGCTAGCTAAGCACTGGTATCATATCGTACACTATATTGTTTCACATTGAATACCTTGGTAAATTTTACAGCTGTTCTACGTTTGTTTTGGTCAATACAGCAGTAGTTAAAAAAGAAGCTTACTCTGCACCATTGTTTATTTCTATCAGCTGTTTATTTTGTTCCACTGTTGGCATTTCACTGCATATTTAGCCTTATGGAATAGTTATTTGTGGTCTAGTGTGCGAAGTGGCACTTTGCACTCACGTTACACATTATATTTTTTCCTACAGTTATTGTATAGTAGTTTACGCAACGATTGCGTTATCACTAATTACGGTAGTTGCTTTACTTACGACAGTGTTATAATTACTAAAAATCACTACTCATAACTTCTAAGATAGGTTATGTTTTCGCTTATAACCTCTCATTGCCACTGACAGGGAGGCAACGAAAAATTGTACCAAACTTTAATCTCACCACTCCACAATTAAATTGCCCTGAACAGCTGATTAGTTGAAATTCGAATCATTACAATGTTACTTCTTCTCTTTCAATCTCATTGGTCTGTTACCCGTGTTGTTATGCTGTAAAACTATGCTGTTGTGAAAGTAAACAATGCTGTTATGAGAAACTTTTCAATTCTAAGAACTGAACTGAAAGGGCTACTTTAAAACGGTCGGAAATGGGCGTTGTACTGTTTTGTTTACAGATAAAAGCTATAAAACATACTACAATTGAATCACAATCGTTCGAGCCGTATTATTTTAAATCCGAGGCTTTACATTTTTAATACGTAAATATTTTTTTTAAGTGTAAGCCTATTTTTAATTTTAATTTTTTTATTTTATTGTAATATTGCACATCAAACTAAAGCTTAACCCATAAGGAATGCAAACGATTAATCGTATTAGAAATATCTTTATTTTGAAGATAAATATAGGGTATTCAAAATAGTCCCATACTTTAAACCTAAAGATACACAGTTTTTAAGCCAATAGTAAAGATATGATTTCCCTAAAATGTCTGTAATTACAAGAGTTTTACATTTGTGTATATTATGACATATTTTGTTTCTGACAATGGTAAGATTTGAACTAGTGAACCTTATTAGACAATCATTCCAAATATTTTAAAATTATTCTTTGGGGTTGGTCTAGTGGGGACATTTTTAATTTCATCATTGTGGGACCAAACAGTTTGTCTGGAATCAATAGTGGACACCTTACGTGATTCACCCTGTATATGTACTACTGTATTATAAGTAGGGTTATTTAACTTGTTATGTAGAATTTATGAAAACACTAAACAAAATGGCCCATTTTAATTCAAATCACATTAATAAAGATTTTATATTGCAATTTTTATAATTTCTTAATTTAGGCCTAACTTATTTCTGAATTATTATGAGGTACCTATATCAGTTACTTTAGTAATTAATTAATAGTACAACTTTATTTACTAAGTCTACTATCGCATTGATATATTTGGTTTTTTTATTTAGTCCATAGTTTACCACAAACTCATTAATGTTATAAATTAAAGTTATTCAGTTATGAAGTATTTCTATTTGTTGACAACATTGTGTAAATGTTTATTAAATATTTTTTGATGTGTGGAAATATATTATATTAAACATTTTTTAAAGGTCGTTTACAATGATGTTGTTGGTTAAAAATGGTTCAATCTTCAATAATATTTATGTAGAGCTGTTGTGTATCCAAACAACAGGTATATTATTAAATTTGTTTCTATTTTTATGAATATGTTAAATAAATGTGTTCTACCAAGTTCGCGTTTCTCCAAACCCTCTGGCCTCCCAGTAAATATACAAATTTAGAATTTCAATATTGTGCTTATTAATAGTAAAAAAATCAAATTATTTGGTTACGCCCAGAAGGCCCTCGTACATGGATAAATTAAAAATAATGTATCACCATGATAAATATCTTTTTAAAATTAGAAATTTTAAAATGCGTCAATTGAAGTATGTATGCTGCAATGTTAGTTATTAAAATAGTTCAACCATTTTATGAAACGATAGAAATATTTTAAATAACGAGTATATCACTTTTAGTAATGTGTAACTAAAATAAGTGATTAGCTAGTACTTTATACAAATTAAATTGAAATCCATAAAATGTGAAAAGTAACAAGTGTAACTAAAAACCGTTGTCAATTCGGTTGACCTTGACCTCTGAACTTGACATGTATTCAAAATATTTTAGTTTAATCAAAAATTGTATTATATTAATCTTTTGCAAATTAAATTTCCTGAACTGAGACACAATAAATAATAAATAATTGACACTTATTTTAACGTTAAAAATGCTGTAAACTTTTATGTGATTTTTAGTTAAAGTCAATAAATGTTTTCTTATACAGTATTTGGGCAGTCAAAATGATAAAGATTGATTAAATTAATAATCATTTTGATATTTATTTCGGGAATTAGTGTATTGTTACAATAACATTTTCATTAGTAATCATTATGGTTAAAATATAGAAACTGTTGTTATCTTTCCGTTTATAGCCAAAGGAGTTATTTAAAAGAA
Source organism: Macrosteles quadrilineatus (assembly GCF_028750875.1). Classification (NCBI taxonomy): domain Eukaryota; kingdom Metazoa; phylum Arthropoda; class Insecta; order Hemiptera; family Cicadellidae; genus Macrosteles; species Macrosteles quadrilineatus. Next base: position 67,872,105 of record NW_026542598.1, on the reverse strand, counting down.
AAAATCTTTGGTATTATGCTAATATGTAAAATTAAATTTTGACAATGCATGCCCCTAGATTGGTTTAAACTACCAGATGACTGTATAATTGTATATCAATAAGCTTAACCAATAATTTAATAATTGTATATGAATAAGCTAATATGCTAACTTTGGATGCTTCTAGTTTTAATACAGACTGAACTCGTCTAAAGCGTTGCTTTTTTATCTTCTACAAACTGTAAAAAGCCATGATTCAAATGGTATTGTAATTTGTTAGGTTTTTATTTATTAATGTTTTCACAGTGAATAAAACAAATTTATTTTAAGTTCATTATCTATTTTTTAAGATTAGGACTGCATATGTTTTGTCCTATTTATAATCATCAATTATAATCATCTCTCGCTTATCATCGTGAAAACTATGATACAGTACAATGATTTTTAAGTTGTACAATTTATATAGAAATTCAAAACAACTATACAATACCTAAAACAAAATGTTGACAAGTGAAGACAGAAATTTGTCATTTTATTCACTTTGGCTGCGATGTATGTTTAAAGACAGAAAACTGTTTATTATACCGACTAAGATATTTTCACTAGAGTCAGCCAACTGACTTGCAATTTCACTTTTCAGTTTTTAGAAATTCAATTTTCTTTTTAAAAATTCAAAGGCTTTAAAGCATCTTTACTTATCTAAACAGTGTATTATTAGCATTGACTATTGGATAAAGAGCTAAATTCACGTCTTCACCAAACTATAGGACAAAGAAATTACCTTAAAAATTTTATTTTTATAAAATAAAACCTTTTTAAATTTGAGATAACCCGATGATTTTTTTGGATTTTCTAAACTTATCTATTTTGTATCGAGGCGGAGGCATGTAAACTATGAGGGTTCTTAAAGCTCTTGTGAAGTTGATATTAGACCGATTGATTTTATAAACGATAGCAGATTACTTGTAAATATTACCTTTATGTGTGAGTACGTAGGTTTGCTGTGTAAGTTAACCATGTTAACCACAGCGGGTTAGACTGTACAAGTAAAATAGGGCAGGCGGGTCGGGTTTCCAAGCCGTTTCTATTTTTGCCCGTCCGACTCTCAGTTTAAATACATGACCTCCCGACTTTGAGTCCGCCTCCTAGACTACCGTTCAACTATTTATCATCAAAGGGCCCAAGGTGTGGTTAAAGTTACTTAATGTTTCAGGTCCGTGAACCGTTGAACATTTTGATTTTGGGTACTACTTTTACGTAGACAACCCATTGTACACGTTTGAGCTAACTTTTTAGGTAGAATAAAATTGTTCAATTGTTTACCATATTGAATATGCTCACTTGTGGATCTGTCGTACTTTTGGATTCAAAGCTTTAACATTACACTGTCTCACAGGTGATTGACACAAATGAAACGGAAACTTATAATCTAAAACAAGCGCATGTACAAGCAAACTTTTTTCTGTTCGAGGATTTTTTATTTTTCCCCTATAATATGGGGTATTTGGCCACGAGAAATCGATTGGAGTTGGTCACAAGGCTGGGCCAAATCCAGTTTCCGTCCTACAGCCCTTGAAAGTGCCCCTGTTATCGTCAATGCCTTTGGATGCTTAACCGCATTCTTAACCGAATATGTGTTATTTGCCACCAGTGTCATTTGCCACCACTTTATACCTGGCTGGGTGAGTCATCAGCCCCAACCCTAGTCCGTCGGTCATCACCCCTCTAGGCACCGGCCGATGGACCAAGGAATACCTATAATTAATTCACACTATCACCCTCTCTTGCAACATTTTTATGGTAAAAATTCCAACACTCTCTCTAGGAGTAGGGGAATACATAACGGAAACGCTCATTCCTATCTGTGGTTTTCTAGTGTTACGACATAGTTAGTGCTGTTCTCACCAAGTTTTACAAAGTGTTAGTCTAATTTATTTATTAATTCGCTAAAAACGTTCATAATTATTTGCAAATCTACATGAATTAAGCTTTCCAATGACCCACTAATTAATAAATCGGTCCATTAGAACTCTAGATTTAGTTGTACAAAGATTTTTAAAGTTGAATTATACATAAGTAGATGCATATTGCACAAGAATGACATCACGGTTAAATGAATTTTTAATACAAACTTAAATCTAAAGCGGCTAAATAAAAATGTAAACTAATAACGTACTAAATAAAACCACATTCAATCAACAAATTAATTTATACGATAGACGCACTTGGTTAACATACATGTTTTAGTTGCTTATTTTTAAGAAGTTATCAGGCAGAATTTTACACAACATAATACCGACATATGAAGGATTCTTTCCAAAGAACTTCAAGATAACTTATGATAACAAAACACAGTTTTTAGGTCTGTTGTTTATCCCATAACTGTTACATGAACCTAACGTCTCAAAGGAATAATTTCAATTTATTTTATGATATTTTTAGAATGTAGATGTAGTTTTAAAACATTTATAATTTATTCTTTGCACTTTTTCTCCAAACTTACTCGTTTAGGAGCTATATCTTGCTGAATGTAACCAAAAGCTACTTTAATCTAAATTTTACACGCTGTAACTCCTTTACGTAGCTTTATAGAAATACCCCCGCCGCACAATAACTTATATAATATAATAATAATTTATATATATATATATGTGTCCGTTAGCACAATAACTCGAGCAAAAATGATCCGATTTTGATGAAATTTGGTATAAACGTGTAAACTTACGTTTATTCGGACGAGTTCGCGATCCAGCATGATCGGACCATGTTGCATGTAATTGATTATATAGCTTCTGGTAGAAATCAAAACATCATTAGTGTAGTAAGATTTCTATTTATAAAACCTAGCCTAATTTAATTCAATAGCTTCTGTTCAAGGATAAATTTAAAGAAATGTGAAGTTTGCATATTTATTTTTCTCTTATATAGTAATTCACATTTTAATCTCCCTCTTCTATGGTATAAAATGTAATTGCCTAATCACCCACTTCGAGCTCTACAAACCTACCTTCATATAGATCGCTATCGCCTGTGGACGTCCAAAACCTCGAAGTGTACATTTTGGAAGTAAATGATGATTGGTCTCCTTGGCAACAAATACCCCCGCCGCAGCAAACCTGCTAAATAAGCGATTTTCCATCTGCCTGAATTAATTTTCGATTAAATCTATTTAAATAACATTAGGTTAAACGAGTACCTACGTTTGCTGCTACAGGGAAACTAAGCCTACCCATATCATCCAAAAACAAGCAAACTACAACATTTTACAATATTCTCCATAAGAATAACATGGGGATTTTAAATTTACAATTTTTGAATTTTCTCCGTTACAATAACAGTAGGTACAAAAGCACTTTGATTTACTAAATTATTTGTTTTTTCAAGCTCTTTAAAAAGGTCTAGAGAAAAATTGGGAAATGTTGTGTTTTGAGGGTCAAAAATAAGTAAACCCAATTTTTACCCCAAACTTTAATACTTTTTAATGAAATGGCGACCATACAAAGTAGGTATTTTAAGCCAAGTATGAATGGGGATGAGTGTAGGATGAGTGGCGCGATCTTGTAGTCTTGATAGTGACTAAGGCCAACATATTCCTTAGACACAGCTGTTAATTAATAGCCCATACAGCTAATGGCAACTAAGGGACCTACAGTTTATAGTGGAATCCGAACCACATTTTTGCCTTTGGTATATACAAATTGGTCTAATTATCAGGATAGTACTGCGGATAGTAATACAGTAGTACTCGCCCGTGCGGACGTTAATCCACACCAGGGAGTATCGCATCCACAGTGCATGCCTATAAATATCCACAATTCGTGACCTCCTAGTAGCTGGATTACAGGACGACGCCACCCGTCATAAGACCCCCCGTAAAACGATCCCATGGTCCGATCATGCTGGTTCGCGAACTCATTCAAGTTTATCTCGCCTTACACCTTCAGGCCGAATTTAATCAGAGTCGGACAAAAATTACTCAAGTTATCGCGTTCACGGACACATATTTAACTCTATATGATATACATATATAAACATTTGAACGAATGGTGTTTTTGACCTCTGGATATATCAAAATGAGAAAGTATATCGGTCCTGGGCATAGGTCTTACCTACAGTAATAGCTACTTCCCTATAGGGAAATTCGCTAAAAGGGACACTCTAAAGTTTACATAAACATAGACATAGTTAATTCATGAATGGTGAACAATAGACATTGTAATCGTCAATTACAGTACATAGAATGGTCAAAAGGATCACACAATTTGCTTTTAAAACAATTTATTACTTAGGATGCTTATTTATTTTATAAAATGTTAATACGTTTAAATAATCTATATAATTAATACGCTACATGAAACTTTGTCGGTTGAACTCCTCCGCCATTTCTTAACCGATTTTATCCATTGACGTCTCATTGGAAAGAGCGTGTAGCGTAGATTTGCAAACTGGCCTTACATTTTTGAAAACGTCCCTTGGGCTCTGCCCCAGTGGCTTTGAAAGTTCCCATGTTATCCTTATGAAGAACATAATTGTTTACATTTTGATCAGCTGTATAATTTAATTGCTGTTATTTATTTTTCAATTCAATGAAACGCATTGAGTACGTTTATTTACTATTTGAGTTTGTGTAAACATAACCCTCAAGACGGATCGTGGTTAGTATGGTTCTATCTTAAATTTGTGTATTTATCGTTGTTTTGTGTCGCTATGACGGATCATGTTAGCATGATTGTAACTTAAATTTGTGCATTTATCGTTGTTTTGTGTAGCACGTTTTTTACTTAATTTTTATATAAGCAAATTTGTTTATTTGTTGTTTTTTTCTTTTAAATGCCTCCGACGCGACGACAACGAAACATAGACAGGAGGCGTAATCGTGATTACGACCGCAGCTACAGAGGTTGTGTCCATTTTGCGGTCGTCCATTTACCGGTCAAGGGTAAAATCGTCCATTTACCGGTCAACCCAAAAATTTGGAGGGGTGGGTCAAAAAAAGTTTTCCATTTTGCGGTCACATATTTCTAAAATCCCGAGAACATGTGAGCCAGGTTGATGACGCGTCGGTATGTTGTACACCAATGCACCGATAGTATGTGACCAAACTATGCAATAAACTTCTTCAAATCACGAGTAGTACTGTATTATGTGTATTTGAACATTTTTCTTAAAGAGAAATGAAATAAGTTTAAATCCTTTAAAAGAATGATAAACGCACTTTGGCCTCAGAAGACGCGATGATTGTTGAACATCACACTTTTTACTCCACGTTTCTTTGGGCAAGAAAAATCATAGTTAAATAATGATTTTTTTATATTTAAAAAATCTAGAAATTAATTGCCAATAAATTGTTTTACTTGTTATGTTTGTAATTTAATTGTAACGGCTGTTGGTGTAAAAAAAGTTAGAGCTGCTTTGCATTTTTTTTTCTTTACTTTGGCTATTTAAAATCACCTGCCTAGCACATAAATGACATAAAACTAGTAAAACATTGTGTTAACAAATCGAGAAAACTATGAAAAATGCAAATTTAAAATGCATTTCACCCCCCGACTTAAATTTTTCATTTTAATCTATAGTTTGTAAGATTGTTTTATGAACTTAAAAAATTAAAAAAAAAATTGTATTCTAATTATTTTTCTAAATACCACTTTCAAATATAGGTCAATATATATTTTTTATTTAGATAAAATCTTAAGGAACGCGAATAAATTGTTAATTTGTATAGATACATCATATTTTTTCCAAAACAGTTTTCAAAGTTAAAGAGTTGTTTATATGTAAATAGATTTTTTAAGCATATATTTTTTAATTTGATTTTTAACTGATGTGTATATAGCCTACTTGTTTGTATATAGACTAGTTTGTTGAAATTAACGGCCATTTTTAATAGGCTATTATCAGACATGGTTTGTGATTTAAGAAGAATCTGTCTGTTAAACGATTGATACAGGATAAAAATTTTCAAAACAAGTAAAAAAAAGCGTACAAAGGGTCATATCTTTACTCAGAGTGTTAAATCGATTTAGGCACATATTAGCTGAGAATGTAAAATTACAAATGGTAAGATTTCTGGTAATGCCAATAATAACCTAAATTATGCTTTGCCTGCCTTTGGGTTTTCATTGTCAGAAGAAAATTTGAATATCTTGGATCGCTTGCAAAATAATGCTGTAAGATTTGATCTAAAAAAATTGATCACATATCACATATCAGAAAGAAGTGAAATGTTACCAGTGCAGGTTGTTTGCGTCCTTGAAACTGTTGCCATAGTACATAAAGTGGTCAAAACCAACAGACCCTCCTACCTCAAAGATAAACTAACCACTTGGAAAGAAAGAAGTACGGCGCACAAGACAGGATAGCATACTGCATTTGCCTCGTGTAAACTTTAATGTAACTTCTAACTAGAAGGGGTTTTCTTTTTTCGGCCCTCAGGAATACAATTTTTTTTACCTGAAAGAATTAAAATTTTAAGTTATAAGGCTCTCAGACGAAAAAAAAGAAAACTCTATTTGTAAATATAGGTTAGTTGTATTAGTTTTAATTAAATTATTTGTTCTCTTTTATTATAGTATTGAATACTGTGTACCTGACTTGAGTTGTTTTGAAAGGCAGTGCATTTTTGTACTGAAACCCGCTTTAGATAAATTAGGTTTCTATTCTATTTTATTTAATACTAGCAGAGTACCCGTCCTTCGTACGGGGTTGGCATATAAGTATCAAATGCTTATAGCAGTTATGAGTGAGGACATGGTTTAAGAAATTTCGGTTCTTTTTGAAGTTCGTTCGCTACGCTCACTCACCTTTAGGTTGGAGCTCGTTCGCTGCGCTCACTTGCCTTCAGGTTAGCTCGTTCGCTACGCTCACTCGCCTCCAGGTTAAAGTTCGTTCGCTACGCTCACTCACCTTTTGGTTGCAAATTAGCTGTTGTCACAAATGTAAAAGAAATAATGCTAGTGCTGCACCCTGTTGGTAATCCTTGTAACTTTAATGCTATTGAAAATCATAGAACAGAACCAACTTGTTTAATTGAAACAGCTGTTAAGATTCATTAATTCCATTTCTCATAAGGTTAACATGGGAACCTTTGCTCCAGAGCCACTGGGGCGGAGCCCGGAAGGATTTTTGGGATAAAAATATGCCTATATGTTAATCGGGAATATGAGCTATCATCATGCCGAATTTCAGCCCGATCCGACCAGTAGTTTTCGCGTTTACTTTTCCCATACACACAGACACCACCTCTTTCTTATAATAGTATAGATAAAGGTGGCTCCATCAACAACTCCTCGTGAAGATCTAAAACTCGACATCTGCAAACAATCAAGAAATGTTGCTGCTCTAGTGCATGGAACCTATTCATTCAAAATAGTCAGGTATTCTAGGAATCGAAACCTGACCGCAAAATGGAAAACCTCCCCTCCCTAGAGCCTCCTCACCCCCACACTTGACCGGTAAATGGACTGGCCGGTAAATGGACTGACCGCAAAATGGAAGACACCGCTACAGAACAGTGGTGCGTAATAGGCTTAACTCATCACAGTTAGCACCTTGACCTGACGCTGGACAATGTCAACTATTAGGTTACAAATGCGCCCTAACACTACCCCAAAACGACATTTCGTTCCCAATAGGCCCTCTATCAATGAATGACCTGTGTTGCCTGTACAGCGGGGCATTTTGAGAAGGAGAAAACCGGCCGGACCGGAATGCTTTAGGTTTATCAATAACGAAGATAAACATGGTCTGAGTTACACACCGGTAATCTTTGAGTTGACTCTTTTAAAATCATTTTAAATATGACTGTTATTCGTTTTGAAATAACTCCTGTAATACTTTGCAATTGCTCGAATCCGAGCAACATGTACACTAGTAGCAATAAATAAGTAATAACATTATATTAACATTATAACATTATACCATTTATTTGTGTTTAGTTTAGTTTAGTTTTGATAAGGTTGTCAATTTTATTCTGTCACGGAGCTTATTGAGTTTAAAACCAAATTGGTTTGTGTCTATAATCAATCGTTGATTTGTTACTGATTTCCTATGTACGAGTATTGAACAGCATCATTCTCTACAGATAACCCGTTATAAATCACGGTAAATCAACTAGAATGTTATACTATCGAGGATGTAGTATATGTTAGTCTTTATATTCATGTATATTTTATAATGTGTTCTTGCAATATATTTTGTTCTAATGCGAGTATTTGTTGACAGATAGAGCGGGAGAAGGCAGACCTGAGTGTGCAGGTTATTTCTCTCTCAGAACGATTAGAGGAAGCGGAAGGCGGTGCTGAAAGCCAGGTAAGCCAACATTCAAACAAATATTATTGTATTATCAGATTGATCATACAACAAACAATGATCAACAAACAATGCATGTTTTTTATAGTTACATGAGATACGTTGGCGGAATCTACTAAAACAGCCATTTTAGTATTTCAGGATTTTATTCGTTTTAAACCCGTTCTAAATATTTACATATGTTTTTTTTACAATAGTTTCTGCTCCACTGCCTTGCCATGTATATCTTGGATGAAGGTTTGTTGTTATGAAAACGGATTGATTTCTTGTCTTGAGACATCTAAAAATGGAAAAGTCCGTTTGTAATCACCACAGGTTTGAAGAGTCAATCCACCCTAACAAATGTTAACAAGCTATTTTATTTGTATAATTTCATTTGTGTAATGAACCACCATTCGTTTGATAGTAAAGTTACTGTCTCACTTTGAATGTATTCTGTTATCTGCCGTTGAATGTGTAGGTTCCTAAAAACTATACATAATGGCAAATAGCAAATGCAGAAAAGTCGCAAGACAGTAAATAAATGTGTTTGAAATGTGTAACTATTTTGACTCATGAGTTATGAAGGATATTGACTTAATATTTCACTACATGGTGGAGGTTTTCCATCCATATTTTCCTTCCACCATGATTCCACTACACACAGTCAATATTCTCAGAACAGCTGATTTGAGGAACTAAACTAAACTGGTAAAATTCCTGATGAAAATCAAACTGTTGTTTAACCTAAACACGGTTAAATCGTATTATCAGTTCAGCTTGTTCAAATTGACAAGCCAAATTGGAGGTTTGATTTGATACATATCATAATCAAAATTTAGATGGTTTTTCTTTGATTTGTAACATGTGTATGACGTGTCTTTGTATGATTTTGGTGTTTGTGGAACTGACTCAGTTTTCTGTGACAGTTTGAGATCAACAAGAAGCGTGACACAGAGCTGAACAAGCTGCGCAGATTGCTCGAGGATGTCCACATTGAAAGTGAGGAGACCGCGGCGCTGCTCAGGAAGAAACACCAGGAGGTCGTCAACGACTTCCAGGAGCAACTTGACCAGATCGCCAAGGCCAAGGCTAGGTGAGTATTGTGTAGAGTAAAAAACTCGACTAATGTTATACACCACACTGACAAAAGATTACATAAAGGAAATGCACTACAATGTCTGAAGATTACAAAACCTGGTTACCCAAACCGTTCCAAGGGTTGCACCGTACATTGTCCAACAATTAAACAAAACAATCTGAAGGTTGAACAATGAGTCTGAAATTGTATTGCAACTTCCTAAAGGTTGCACACTAATTGTTCAAAGGTTTTACAAAACTGTCAGAAGGTTACAGAAAGTAAAGTCCAAAGATTGAAAGCTGCCTAATACGCCACACTTTCCGAAGATTAGACAAAAATTCATAGGTGATTTACCAGTGGTTTAGTCGTAAGTTTTCCACCGTAAAACAGCTCACCATTGTCTGACTAACGTCAGAGATGCTTACAATTTCACCGTTATCACGGGAGATGTTAATGATTTTGTCGTGGTCATGGAAATGGCAGATGATGATGTCTCCGGGACAAAGGGAGATGTTCCTGATATCGCCTTGATAGCAGGATAATTTCCTGATTTCGCCGATATTGCGGAAATGTTAACAATTCCGTCAACATCGCTGGAGACGCAAAACTCACTTGAATGCTATTTAAAATTGTTACACCCCATTGTTGGGTTGGGGGAAAACACGGGTTGCCTGTTAATGTTTAAGAATCTCGTAAAACCAGAGCGCAGCACTGATCACCACACTGTAGGGGGATTAAACAAAACTCCATTATGGTTACACACAACACTGTTCAAAGTTTGGAAAAAGTACAACACTTCCAAGGATAAACATAAACATCTGAAGGCACACTGTTTACAGATACAGCTGCTCGGAAAAATATACCATTTTGGATATTTAAAAAATGTCCCTGACGGTCATACAATAGATTTTAAAAAATACAGCTAACAAAGATTTTAAACCCATCTGGTGACAGTTCACTGTCCGGAGATTACAAAAACAGTCTGAAGGCGATACACCACATTGTCCGAAGACTAAACAAAACTTTCTGAAGGTTACGCAACACACTGTCCGAAGATAACTCAAAGATACACTGTTTTTAATGTTTACACACAATTCTAACACGACAGAACGATCAAAGGTCACACTGTAGCATTTTTTATTGACGGTCATAATTAAAATTTTATGCTGCATTTCACTAGAGCATTAAAACCCTGAGACATGGAACTTATGGCAAAACTAGCTTCAGAATTTACATTTTTGCATTATCTAAGCCAATGCTATTAACGAATCATTGTGTATGGGTTGTCTACTTCACTATCCAAAGTCAATAATATGAATCTCTTTGTTCAACTACTAGCAAATACCTTCTCTGTTTTCAAGCGCCAGAACGATTAAACCAATACTCAGAACGCTATTACTGTTCTTTATTGCTCGTTCCGTTCTCATTCTTCAGTCATATATCTTATTCTGAACCAAGAAGTATTACACATGTCGATGTTGGTATCACTGGTTCGCGCGTGCGCTCAGTTCAATGGCGACCAGTCTGCTCAAATATGGCGTCTCAGCATCGCCAGCGCAGAAATAGATCTTGCACTCACTTCCCAAATTCCTGCTCTCTGAGCTGGTAGAATGACACTCCTGACAACTTATAACTTCATGTCAAAATTAAAGATTTTGGTTTCCTGTAGACTGTTCATACGTAAAAGAAGGGGATTTACATTTAAAGGTTTTGGGTGGATCAAGACCAATAGCGATGATCACAATAATGTATTGTGTAGCTTAAAACGTTTAGGCAGGACTATAATTATTCTTTTTGTACACAAAACATTTTCAAATTTTTATACGTAAGAAACCTATTTCCTAAATACATTGAGGTGGATGCCCCATTCATTCTCGGTTTTTACGCTGGATCGCGCGGGGGTCTAGTGGACCCCCAGATAAAAATAGTTATACAATAACGATGTATAAAAAAACTTTTTGATATTTAGCTCTTTAAACTTTATTAATATCTATATTCATTTTCTCATATTGTTACGTCAATTTTATGATCATACCATATCCTTTAACTATTTTGAAAACAATAGTTTGGACCCTTAATTTTTTCATGATGTAATGTAATAATGGTGTAGAATAGGGCAAAATCGTAGTTAAACAAGTTTTTATTGAAAACAAATTTTATTATATTTTACAAAAGTATAATACTTGTAAAAAACATGGAAATAGTAAATATTTCATGAATTAATACATATATCGGTTTGTAGAAAATATTAAACAAAAAATAAAAGAAATCCAATGGTTGGTTTACAAGTTCTTTTAAACACACTTCACAAATATTTTACGTTTGTCTCTGGGACATTATTTTTTAAGGTTTTACACTTAAATTTGGTCTTGGCGTCATTTTACCAAGGCAGACAGTGCACCTCACTTTTTTACTGGGAGGCTAGATCAGTGGACTCTATGGTTGGACATTTCCATCCAATTGGTTTACAGATGCTACGTTTTTTTTTTTTTTTTTTTTTTTTTTTGGCAAACTTTCAATTCTATCAAAATTATAAATAATAAAGTTATTAATGCTAATTAATTATGATAGTAAAACTGAGACAATGTGGGTACACTAGAACCCCCAATGAGCATAGTACTGGTAACACAAGTATGCGGGGTATGCCAGACCCAGGATGGTGATAATAGGTCAATGACTCGGTGAAGACTAACAACCCTGCGGCCAGATGATAGCATATGCTATTTTACGCAGCTACCGTTATGCTCACCAGGGTTGCCATCATACTTGTAAAATTATGACCATACGTGGGGGTATGTCATGCCCCCGCATGGCGTTTAAGGGTTAAAAGTGTAGATGAATACTGGTACAACACAACAGTTCTATATAAAGAACAGTTTAGCAAATTTCCCATGTATAGGGAAGAAGCTGTTACCGCAGGTGACATGGCGAATCCATCGAACTATGCCTACGCCCAACACCAATTTACTTTTTCATTTTTATGAACCCAACAGGTCAAAAACACTTAATTCAAGTATTTATATATACACAGAACAAGTTGAACTGTTATTAAATAAATACTAACTTTTAACACTCATTGTATCAATAAATTTGAATAATGTTACTTTTTGCAGTTTGAGTAAACCAAAAAATCTTGTTTTAGGACTGACAAGGAAAAGGCCAAGTTCCAGCAAGAAGTTTATGAACTCCTTGCACAAATTGAATCTTCCTCCAAGGAAAAGGTAGGATAAGTTAAAAGTAAGAAGTGTTCGCATGCTTAGCAAAATGTCCTCTTTTTAAGTTTTTTTACACATCGAATTTGTAAGTTACCAGAACCCTTTTAGTTTAAAAGCTATTTTTTCTAAACGACACATTTGTTAGGAGAAGCTCACCAGGAAAGTTACGTATGATACTACGTAACTTTCCTGGCGAGGTTTACTATTCTTGCATGGTAATCCAACACGAGGTGTAGGCAAAACATCACTCATCACAATAAACAATTAGTATAAGTTAATGGTACTATTACAATATTTTTTAATATAAAAAGAATTTCAATATTTTTCAATTATTAGATCAGAATATTATATAAAACCCTAAACAACGTACCCTCTTTACACTCAAACATATTAGTTACAAAAAAGCATCTTAGACAAAAATTTATACAAAAACTCAGAGAACTGTTTTATAACCCTACATGTTATTCATGTTAAGGATCTAGCATTGACTATATACACTATACACAGGATCTACAGTAGTCTACCAATGACAGCAATGTACATCATAAGCTCAGCTGCCACATTAAAGATAATGGCATGTTTTCTCAATTAAAAAACTACTTTATATGTAAATATTAATGTGACAATTAATTTTAATGTAAAACTTAAGGCTGTAAAAAGGTAGTATTATTTTTATATATTGTATTTTCTGTGTTATTTAGTACTGTAAATCAAATTAATTTGGAGACAAGCACTCATCCTTACTCCTTACTCTTTGAAAAATCTGTCTTGGGTGTATAACTTGCATTCAAGATTAACCAGGTGTTTTCTTACAGGAAAACACCTGGTCATTGTCACAAAATGACCTCTGACAAACAGCTTTGTCATTGTCACACAAATTTAACCATATCAAAAATCTTCGGTCTTCTATAACTAAAAGGCGCTATTAGAAAAACAGGTGTTCCAATACACAAGGTTTGTAAATGACCGTTAGTAATAAAGTAAATGATCAATTATGTTGAAATATAAAACACCAACAGTCAAAATTTGTTAATTAGGCCTATTGTTATTAATAACAGGCTTTTGCAAGCAGATAAATTTATTTATTGATTAATCATACAGTAACAATCTATTCTTTTTGCAGATTATCTTATCCAAGACGGTAGAGAAACTGGAAGTGACCATCCATGAACTGAACATTCGTATTGAGGAATTGAACCGAACAGTCATCGACATCACCTCGCACAAGACTCGCTTATCTCAGGTAGGAGGATTAGGAGAGTGGGGCTTCTGTACTGAAGACATGGTTAACATCCTACCAATCACCAATGAATTTTAACTAAGTGGCTGCTGGCTGGATTGTTTCAGAACCCATTTTAATCTGCTGCTTCATTATCTGGAAAAAAGGATATGATTAGTAATTAAGAACAACCTTTAGATGGAAAACTCCTTCTCAAAAAGCCTTACAATTGCATAGTGTATTTCTTTTTATCTACTGGAGTAGACTTAAAATAGAATTTATTTCATGTTAATCACTTAGTCAAAACAGGGCAAAAAATATTTTTTATATTTTTATGTCATAATTTGTGAGTGACTGATTCAACCATGTTCTTTTGAAGAAAAAAAATGCTAAACCTGCCTCATATATAGATGGTGTGTATAATTCTGTATAAAATAAACGGTATCAGCAATATGACACATACTTTATCCCATTAGCTTGTCAATAACCTTTATCATGGGTATGCGGTGGGAGTAACTTTGATACATTAACTTTTGAAAGGTAATTTTACAGAAAGACAAATATGAGTTAAACAATTTTGTTCATAATGTAAAGGGCATACTAAACTGTTTTCAAAATAGTTTAAACCATTTTTGATCAAATTCCATTTCCCGTTATTTTATGGGCTTTTATGGGAAAATCACCTTTGAAATAAAAATTTCCAAAAAAAAGGGAAAAAACATGAGATACCATGAGTTGGTACTTACATGCCAAATTTCATCAAAATTGGATCACAGGTGTGGGTTGTGGCTCTGTACACATCCACACATACAGACAGACACACACACATAGACATCACTTCGAAAACCACTTTTTTTGGTTCAGGGATCCCACTCATATCCACTCAAAACTCAAACTCAAAAAATCCTTACAAATACAATACTTTATCCTATATTAATATTGGTATAAGGGGAGAAAGTAAAAATCAATGGTTACTGATTAAGATATCAGCTGTCTTTTTGTGTCAACCCAATTTGTTTGAACAAGTTTTTAAAGAATACTGTACCGGTAGCATTTATGTAAACAAAGGCTGACTTAGTCAGTTAAGAAATGTAACCAATAATTAAGGGTTTTATCCTTTGACTATTAATACAACCAATAATCAATGGTTTTATCACTACCCATTCAAGATGTGTTTATTTGTTTGTAGGAGAACATTGAGTTAGTAAAGGAGGTGCAAGACTTGAAGGTGAACATTGAGAATGCGACATACCTCAAGAGCCAACTCGCTGGACAGCTGGAGGACGCTCGCCGCCGCTTGGAGGATGATGAGAGGGTGAGAGTGCTAGAGTTTCTAAAGTCAATATTACCACCTAGCAACAGAAAGACAATCCCCTAATCTCCACCTTACAGGTACTGGTAGCTTTTAAAATGTAGGAAAAAAATTTTCTCTGACAACCAGCAGCTAAAACTCTCCATGACCTACTTACTAGCTTTTACAATGAAACTTTTCCATGCAAAAGTTGTTAATAAAAGTCAAAAGAATATAAGTCTCATAAAGTTTATGTATCACAGCTCTTCTTACCTTCAACCAAGAGTGAGCAAAAATCATGTGATGTGGAAAGAAAAAACATAACTCTTATCGGCGATGTAAAATTTTAGGTACGGCCAGTATAAGTGATTAAGGTCAAAAATATTCAAATTAGATTTTTATTGATTATTATACCTCATTGAACATAGAACAGACCAGTATCTTTTAAAATATTGAACTGAAGTTGTAAATGGTCTAAATAAATAATTTTGTTAGCCTCTACGTGGCCTGATAAAGGTACTTCTTGTCACTCAATGTTATTTAGCCAGAGCCACAAGAGGTCCCATTTCTAAAATTCCCATTGTAAAGAGACATTAGTCCACAAAATTAATTTTCCTGCATCCTAGCGGAAATTTAAAGAACTACAACGATGTTTAGTTTAAGGAGAACAAAATATCACATCAATTTTGTGGTCCCGACAAGAGGTACCTTTTTAGCATAGGTACACGCAAAAAAGAAACATTTTGTTACTTCTGATTAGTTATTGATGCGAGTTGCGAGTCGTTCTATGGAGAAATAACATAGGGCCGAGAAGAGGCCCCTTTTCTGAAATACGATTTTTTTTACGACATGCTTCAATAAAATAGTATATTACGTTACTAGTCCTGAAAATAAGAAGTGTTAACCGGACGAGTGTGGTCGTTCCTGTGCGAGACGAAGTCGAGTACGAGATTACCATACGAGTCCGGTACACACATTTTGGACGAGTTACGTACGATAGTTGATAGTTTACGCCATACTACTAAATCCGTACATATCCTTATATATTTCCACCAACTAAAGGTCTAAAAATCACTAGTCATAACCTCTAAGAGAGGTTATGTTTTTGTTTATAACCACTCACTGCCTTCTTAATACAGTATAATCAGCTAATTGGTGTCCGGTAAAACTCATTGCAGTACAGTAGTACGCAATGAAACTCCATTTGAATAAGCTGGCGGCAAACAGCTGTTTTCTGGACTAAATCCTTGCGTGGGAAGTTCGTCAAAATAATGTAGTGTGGCGTAAAATTATTTTCATGAAAACAGTTGGGAGGTAAGACAAAAATTGGGATCGCCTTCAAGTGGACATTAATCGTTGCTTAGATTTTAAAATACTATTTTTATGTGCATTTGAAATTTTTAAATCACTTTTTTCCTCAAAATGACCTGCCTTTTCCCTTACAAAATGTCAAAGTCCTGTAATTTAAACAAAAAAATCTTTAATTCATGGGACTTGCACCAAGTGGTTTCGAATTTAATAAGGAATTCAAATATGTATAACTCAAATATTCCAGATAAAAGGTGCCTTTTTGCTTTCCACATCATATATTCAAAATACATTTAATTATTGTCAGCTGATATTGCTAAACATTAATAATGTAAAAGAATGATTGATGCAACAAAACTTTACTAGGGGAGACATAAGCGACCTCGTTCCCTATCTCTTATTACCTCTCTTCAGTGCATGTGATATGGTAAGCTGACCTGACCCATCATGACGTGATGCCATTATCCTGATGACTGACTGCAAAGCCGTCTCTAGTATATACTAGAGACGGCTATGCTGACTGTTTGTACCCTAGGTGTTGTATGTGTGAGGGTTCCTTCACAAAATTGTCACTGCAGTAAACATGCCTAAAAAATTGTTTCACGTAATTTTACATGTTTACTGCATATCATCTGTTTTTTCTTAATATTTTCCACTTTTTGGACAATAATAGTTTTCAACAAGGCTATCCCACAGTACAATCCTACATTTCTACTCGACAATAACACATGTTTCCCTGTTCAGAGACGCTCCCTGCTGGAGGCCTCCCTCCGCCAGGTGGAGGTGGAGCTGGAGTCAGTCCGAGTACAGCTGGAGGAAGAGTCTGAGGCTCGTCTGGACATTGAGAGACAACTGGTCAAGGCCAACGGAGAGGTGTCTCTGTACAAGAGCAAGTACGAGTCTGAGGCCCAGGCCCGCGCTGAGGAAGTCGAGGAACTTCGGTGAGTAGCTTTTTTAGGATAATTAGGGGGGGAGGGGTGAGTAAGGGGGGTAGGGTGAAGCGAGTGGGAGAGGGTGAATGAAATCACGGGAAGAGGTGAACGAAGAAATGGAAAGGCTTGAAAGCAGTAGTAAGAGAGGTGTAAGGAGTAGAGATAAGGATGAAAGAAGAATAAAGAAGGGATGATGGGACTGTGTGCATATGAAACTTGTATTTTAGAAGGTCTATCAGAAGCAAGGAAGAAAAATAAAATATGATAAATGAGTTAGAATGTGTCATGCATCTGTGTCAAGCAAAATGAGACAGGTTGACTCATTTTAAAACTTAAAAACACTGAACAATCTAGACCTCAAAAAAGTTCCTAATGATTTGTTGCAAATAAAGAAAATTAGCCAAATTGAAAATGAAAGGTGAGGTCCTTTGAAATGTTAAGAAAATAAACAAAGATTTTAAGCCCTATTGTGTGATAATACTCCAAATGTAAGAATTTTGAAGCTTTTAAAATCCTGTGTCGAGTGGCTCCAAGCGCCAATCTAGAGGGGGCGATAATAAAAATTTTAAATTTCTTGTAAGACTACATTGTGAATTAGTTAAAAGTAGGAATGTTCAAACTAGTGTTAAAACTACATTTTTGGAAAATTATCAAAATTTATTTGTCCATTTCTCACTTCCCATACCACTTGTTCCTGTGCCGAGGACTGCCAAAAAGCAACTGTCCATTTTTCAAGAG
The DNA here is from genome assembly GCF_028750875.1 of Macrosteles quadrilineatus. Taxonomy (NCBI): domain Eukaryota; kingdom Metazoa; phylum Arthropoda; class Insecta; order Hemiptera; family Cicadellidae; genus Macrosteles; species Macrosteles quadrilineatus. The sequence continues at coordinate 67,854,053 of NW_026542598.1, read as the reverse complement.
ACCTTGCTACGCCACTGGTTATGTCCAAACATCATTTTAGAACACATGAGTGTAAATACACAGGCATGCAGCTTCTTAGGTTACTTTTATTCTTTACAGTTTAAAGTCTTGTACAACAATTGTTTGAATGTTTTTCCTGTGCAGCCGCAAGTACACCACTCGTCTGCAAGAGCAGGAGGAACACATTGAGTCTCTGGTAGTTAAGATCAACAACTTGGAGAAGCAAAAGTCTCGTCTGCAGAGTGAGGTTGAGGTCCTCATCATTGATCTGGAGAAGGTGAGTTATTTGATCAAATAATTTTATAATTGAAGTGCAAATTAGGATTGGGTAAACATTGGGAACATCAGTGTGCGTATTACATATGTGTCAAAGGTGAGTCGTAACCATAAGCAAGCTAGTTCAATCTGAGACCAACGTCATGTTTCTTACTTCATCCACTAGGTTGTATAGCCAGTTCCCACTCCAACTTGGCCCACAATTGGCCTTGTAGTAGTATTTGAAAACAACGAGAAAGAAAATTGACGTTCCCACTATGTATAAATTGTGTTCTGTGATTATATTTCTGAGGTCTCTGTCCTCAGCCTCTATTGAAGTCCATCGTCAGTTGACAGATGTGATTGGAGTAAAATGGACGTTGACAATGTGCACAAAGGGTGGAGGTAGTTAGGAGGTGGTCTTAAGCCTTTGCATGATGTTTCCAGGCCAACAACTGTTGTTCATCAGTCTTGTTTGAAGCAGTGACCTAAGTGACCTAAGTTGGGCAGATTATTCAAGCGGATCTTTGTGTGACAGAACTAATGGGGGTGTCTCCTTAAGGCAATGGTCAGCCCTAGAAGTCTGAAAAATGCAAGTCAACAAGCAAAGATTCCTAAAATTGAATCTCTGTTTTGATGGAAACTGATGAATACCAATGCCAGCCCCGTTGTGCAAGTATACTATTTTCTACAAACTTCTTATACCGATAATGCACATTTTCAACGTCAAACTCTTTTCTCCATTCTTATCTGTCAACTGGTAACAGTAATCAACCGGGATATTCAAACTTTCTCCACCAAAATAATCCCAGAACTTGTCTCTGTTTACCAACAACTCTCTCTCTGTTTATACTTGGCTGCGACGGGAGCTCAATGGAGACCTTAATTTACCAACAACCCTCATATGAAACAAATAAGAGTAAAAGATGTACTGCCAACACTGGTTGGGTAAATTAGATGATATCTTTGTTACCTACCGCTGACTAAGATCAAAAATTTAAAATCAATGGAGTTGGTGCTTGTAAAATTCAACTGAAAGTATTCAAACTCCAATAAATGGTACATCATTTACAACTATGATGTGTGACAGGCCAACAACACTGCCCGGGAGCTGCAGAAGCGAGTGGAACAACTCGAGCGCATCAACATCGACCTGAAGTCCCGTCTGGAGGAAACAAGCGCCCTGTTTGAGCAGACCCAGCGTGACCTGCGCAGCAAGCAGGCTGAGCTGCAGCGCATCGGCCACGAGCTGGAGAAGACCCGGGAACAGAAGGACTCTCTGGCCCGTGAGAACAAGAAGCTTTCTGGTTAGTGTTCAGATATGAGTTATAAATTTGTTGATTTAGCATTATTAATGTTAATGGTATGGTGCAGGTAAAATAAATTAGCCGTCCAACACTTTTAGATATGTTTGTTTACCATTGTTAGATTGAGTGGGGACAGATTGTCATAACTAAGTTATCAAGTAAGATGGGTATACAACTGGGCATAGGCCTATTTTATCTCAAATGAATGAACTATGCTGGACCCTTTCGATTTTTTTTGGACCTCTCATCGTCCTTTTATGATCAGCTTTCATCTATTTTCCTACCCTCCGGGGTTCTATTAATAATTTTTAATCCCTTCAGTTCTTGATCACTTCATCAAAGTCTAAAATGCTAAAATAGTCTTCTGCAGATTATTTTCTACAACAATCCCATTGTAGTAACACAGCTTTTATAAATAATTGATTTTGCTTAGATGATCTGCACGATGCCCGCAACTCCCTGGCCGAGTACAACCGCCGCCTGCATGAGTTGGAGTTGGAACTGCGCCGTCTGGAGAACGAGCGAGAGGAGCTCACTGCTGCCTACAAGGAGGCCGAGGCTGTGAGTATTAGGCGGCCTTTGACTATATAAATAGAACGATAGAACTAGATATTCTATTTCCAGTTTAAAGTTGTAGCCAGGTTTTAAATAAAAATGATTGTAGTTGAGCTAAGATACTATAAGAGTGTCTAGACGTAAATTACTCATTTCTGTTGAACACTCCAAACTGTCAACCAAGCCAAACTGAAAATCTAACTATAGGATACTTTATGTCACACATTTCATATCACAGTAACACAACTTAAGGGAGATAATAGGATTTTAGACTGGATCATTCTCTGTTCAACGATGATTTTTTTCAATAAAAAGTTTGCTAAAGCTGGTCTATAAATGTCTATACTTTTAGACAGTGAGTACTTAACGTAACTGATTGCTCTATTGATTATTGAACATGGTTTGGGTGAAGCATGAAAAAATGGAATTAAAATTTATTACAGTACCTACATAATTGGGTCTGAATAAGGTTCCAACTAAAAAAGTTTCCAAAACTCAATTAAGTTGATGTTAATTTAGGCCTAAACGTTTCATCCAAATTTCATGAAAAGAGATTTTATACAAAAGATGTACTAGCGAGATAATACTATGGATAGGTTTTGCAACCAAATCTGTTATGATATCCTAAATACATCTACATTGTCATTCAACAATATACTGTACATTTGAAATATCTGTTTACTAAAGGCACTTGATTTCGAGTCGATGGTGTTAAGGCTGATTCACTTTATCTTTATGTTTAATTTAATATTCTACCAAACACTTGAATGTTGCAGGGCCGCAAGGCTGAGGAACAGAGGGCCATGAGGCTGGCTGCTGAGCTTGGACAGTTCCGCCATGAAGCCGAGAAGAGGCTGCACGAGAAGGACGAGGAGATCGAGTCTATCCGGTAAGGGAATTTTTGTTGCAGCTTCCTTTAAATTTCATCTGTTTGGTCCTGCAATGTAATAAGTGAGAGTAATGTTGAGTATTTGTAGTTTGTATGTAATTTAATTTATAGTACAGTATGAGAAATACTAGATTTGTTATTGTGATTTAGCTTTTTTTGTCTTCGTCTAATCTAGTCAAACTTTATGTGGACGTTAGATAGTAACAAGACCTGAATTTGGACCAATCCCTTTCAAAAGGGGAAAAATTTCCATTGGCGTAGAAAACAAACACTCGCAAAATAAAAATGAAAGGCTTTGAAACTCTTAAAGAAAATAGTCCAAACCCACGTTTTTTTTATTTCTTGGGAATCAAACCTGCTTTCTGCCAATAAGGTATAAGGCAGAAACTATTACACTTGACGCCCCCTGCCCTTTGTTCAGATCTTTTTATTTTTTTTTAAGACAAATCAACGCACGTACATTGTAAAGGTTTCATTCAAACTCACATTATATCTGGGGTTAGATAAAGAAGCCATGCTGTTTGTAGATTTTATGAATACATATAGATTTGAACTCACGATCGACAGTGTTCTCTGTCAAGAACCTTGTCATACAAATGTGCTGCTGACTCATCTACCATCTGGGTGGTTCTGGTGCAAACCTGAGGAAGGAAAAAGTTGAATGAGTGTTGAAGAGCTTAGTCAGAAAGTGCGTAGAATCACTTTTTCTACTCCACTATAAAAAGTGGTATTGTCTTAATGATATGACATTTTATACTACAATACATATGAGTTTCCGCTATTCTGAAAATTCTCCAGTAGACAAGTCATATGATGACAATAAAGTCTTTACAGATAAGGAAAAATATGTGTAGCCAGCAAAACACATATCAAGTCCGTTTTCACAATTCTAGTATTACAGACTACATGAATCTGCCGTATGATGCTAATGCACTAAATATGTACGGTACGCCATTACACTAAAGAAGAAGTCTTAAAATAAATACTGTAAAGAGATCTATTTTATTTATCAATGACATGGAAGAACAATAAACTATTAAAATGTATTGGTATTCATCATCACTAATTAACATTTGACAGCTATAATTATTTGAAAAAACAGACTGATTACAGCTTAGTCATCTTAGCTTTATTAATCTTTTTTTAGTAGGTTATGAATTCACCTTGTTTCAATATTAAATAACTCATTAATCTATGAATAAATTGGCAATGCCAATGTAAAGGCATTAATCACAAGTAATATGATAGTGGGAAGTGCATTGGTAATTGGCTATTAATAAAATACTACTTGAAACTTATGAAATACACTGCTACAAGTGACCTTTCATGTAGTTGGCTAGTGATACTCCTACTGTTGCCAACATTCGTGGTCTAGGGATCAGAGGAAATACAAGAAGGTCTGAAAATAATGCACTTGATGCCATAAAACTTACAGATCTAGTCAAGAACTCAGAAACCTTGTTTGGTTGAAATTGAGCAGTTTTAAAATGCCACCACACTCTGAATCAAGCATTATTTTTCATTTTTTATACATAATTTGCCTCCAGGATTGATCTATTGACATAAAATGAGGTTACTAACCTGTCGTCAATCAATCCTCTATTGTCTTGGATGACTAGTTTCGGGGTTAAAACCCCATTTTCAAATCTCTTCAGTCTTCAAAAAAAAATATGTTTGACTTTTGAAGACTGAAGAGATTTGAAAATGGGGTTTTAACCCCGAAACTAGTCATCCAAGACAATAGAGGATTGATTGACGACAGGTTAGTAACCTCATTTTATGTCATTATTTTTCATTTATTTAAGCCAAAAACCTATATTTTTCTATCATCTTTTAAGCTTGTTCTTTGCCTATTATTACAAATAAATGTTTTAAATAACAGGAATACATATTCTAATTCACTGACAGACATATTTGATTATTTAACTTTTTGTCTAAAACATTTACTTACTATTTAAGAATCAAATTTGCTAATTAATTAAAAAATAATAATTAAAAGAAGAATTATTCTTTAAGTAAAAAAAATTCTAATGTAAGTTTTATTTCCTATTTTGTGGGTTTTTTACACAATAGCTTAAAAATAGTGTTTAAAATGGTACGAAACATGTTGCTAAAAATGGGTTGCAGCTTAGGCTGATAATCCAGAACTTGCTGATTCACTATTCCATTTCTGCAGTCATTACTAGCTGGCTTACCAATTTAACATGCAATGTAAAGGTCAAAGGTGCAATGTTATTAGATCTTTGCATAGCCTACATTAATTAAATCTGCATTAATTTATTATACACACACACATTTATTTATATGAACAAGTTCACAATCCAGCATTATCAGATGAAAGGAACATGTTTTATGGGGTAGGGGTTTTGGGGTAAAAATTGGCTTTTCCCATTATGACCCCAAACTGTAACACAAAAACTAAGCTACAGTAGAGTCCCGCAAACTCGGCACTCGATAACCCGGCAGTCTGGATAACTCGGCCATTACCTGGCTCAGAAAATTAGTGATTTTTTGAGTCCGAGTTCAACATGGACTCAATTCAGCTCAAGTCAAATCATTCGCAACTTGTAAAAAGGATGTGTTGAACTATATCTGATGACTTAATACTGACTTTTATTATAAATATAAATAAAGAAGGCAGGTAAAAGGCTTAACAGTTTTATTGTTTTTTTTAAACCCTAGTTCTCGATAACCCGGCCCGGCATTTCACAAACTCGGCACCTTCCAGTCCACATTACACCGAGTTTGCGGGACTCTACTGTATTAACATTTCAATAACAAACATACATATACTTTTTTCTTTCCCTGTAAATTAATGTCATTTAAATAGGTAATAAATTAGACAATGCAGGGGGAATATTTTTATGAAATTCAACCATGTAAATGGAATTTTGCTTAGTCCGCAGGTTTTCTGTAGCACATAAAGTACTAGAGGAAAACATTATGTATAGACCAAAGGAGAAATTTTGGATGTTTTTTAACAGAAGGGAGAAAAAAGTCAAATTAATACCATTTTGTTCAAGTAATTTTGAAAATATTTGCAAGAATAAATATTCCAAAAACCCCATACCGATCAATATTCCCCCCCACAAAGGGATTTAAGACGTACAAATGTTAAAACCTTTGGCGTTGTGGCTGCCAAATTGATTGTTTCGATGTTTGATAGTCATCAGCTCTAAATAGCGTTGGAGAGCAGAATGCTTCCAAGAATAGTCGTGGCGTTCCTCCCAACGAATGGCCAAAAATTGATGGTTTTTTGCCAGCAACTGCGCCAATCAGCCAAGTAGAGGCCAGTGCTTAATTGTTCTTGGGCGGAAGTGTGAGGGTGGTTGTTTTGAGTTTGATATTAATTCACTTAGTGGTAACTGTGTAATTGTGCAAACACATTCCAAGTTTGAGATAGTTGTATAGTTATTTGTGAAAAACTGCATAATGAAGACCATGGATGATTTAGCTCTGGAAGCTCGATTCCACCCAATAACGGTGTCTACTAAGAATGCGCTAAGAGGAAAATCCAGAATGGCAATTTCACAGAAATTGTTCTACGACAGCATCCAACGATCGTTACAGGCAAAATCTGAGGCGAGAAAAGCAATAGAACATTTTGAGCATAAACACGCTTATGAAGTGCACGAAGCTATGACCAAAAACATGAGCCAAAGTATGAAAACCAAACTCACTACTAGATTTGTAGACGAGGGAGAGTTTTTGAGACCGCTGGATGAGTTGCAACACAATCTCAAATGTTTTGATCATAAGTCTTCTTCCTTTTTCAAGGATAAAAGGTATTTCGGTTTTTGATTTTCTAATTCAGTACATTTTGTGGTTGGATACAATTTGTATAAAGAAACGGTAATGATAATAGATAGTGATTTATTATTCATATTTTTAAGTCACAAGATAATCTTTATGAAAGCGTAGTTTTGAATGGAGTAACCTTTGAGAGAATGGACACTGAGTTCATGGGTCAAACCTACTAGAGAAACTTTGAAGATCATAATTTTCAAATTTATCGTGCATGTTAGGATTTAGGATGAAGCATATAAGCAATGTAGCACCTTGTTGTGACGGATTCTAGCATATATTTAGTAAAATAATTACTACATTTTTAATGGTAGTCATGAATGTATCCTTGATATTTTTTAAGTTTTCAGAACCTATTTTAGCATCATATACATTTTGTGACAGTAAAAAATAGTAAATCTGTATTGTCATAAAGATAAGAGTAATAAAAGTGTCTGTACATTTCAAAATATATACAATTCAATATTTTTGATTCAATATATTTGTTGCCTTAATTCTTGTAAATATCTTATTCTACTATTATCCATCAGGCAAATATCTAGAAACTTATGCTAAGAACGTATGCAGCGCTAGGGTAATCATTTTCAATGTATTTGAAACTAGGAATAAAATCATGAGCTTCACAAATTCATAAAACTGACAGTAAACACATAAAAAAAACTCATTGAAGATTTTAATTCAGAGGTAGGTCGATAGTTAAGTTTTTTTTAATACTCAATAATACATTCTGTCTGAATATTTTTAAATTTTTTTAGTCTTTAAGGTTGAAACTTATAGAAATTTTGTGTTAAAGGAAGTAGTAGTGATATAAAATTCATTTACGATCGTAAAATGTGGTTATGTCTGTAAAATGAAGTTGATTAATGAACAGTAAACATCCATAATACCATTAAAGATATGCTAGTTTTTTAAAATAAAGAAAATAATTTTTACACTAGTTCATCATTCATAAAATTAACTCTAAATCCTAAAGTTTCAATCAAACATTTGTAAATTCCTCACTATGCATGTTTCAGCAAGCAGACCAGCATCGAGATCGAACAGCTGAGCGCTCGCGTCGTCGAGGCTGAGACCAAGCTGAAGACGGAAGTCACTCGCATCAAGAAGAAGCTGCAGATCCAGATCACGGAACTCGAGATGTCACTCGACGTCGCCAACAAGAGCAACCTCGAACTGCAGAAGACCATCAAGAAGCAGTCACTCCAACTCACTGTAAGCACTCGGTTTGATAATGATTTGGTTTTAAACTGTGGTTCAATTGTTATAAATTTGCAGTTTCTGTGAATAATTTATTAACTAGAGGGAATCAGCAAAACATGTTTGAAATCATTTTAAGCTTTAGGGGGTTTTTACAATGTTTTTTTGTATTTTTCAGTTATGCTTCACTGTCTCACTTAATGAAATATAGAACATAGAAGTTGTCAACTACTTTTTTGCTTAAGTTTACAGTTGAAAAAAAACTGACCAAAAGTTTTGAAAAATACATAAATTACATGTTATAAATGATTTAATGAAAAACAGTAGAAAACAATATTTTGTTATTTTAGGTGTTTAACAACATTCTGATCATGTTTAAAAACATCTTATTTTACAATTTTGCATCCAAACAGCAAACCAGCAGTTAAGTAATGTTAAAAACAAGTAAAGCCCCAATTGAAAGTCTTCTAAGATAATTATATAATAATTATTATATTATAGCGTACTTCTTAGAAGTAACTTCCTTAGTAACAAAACTAAATTTTCTAATCTGTTGGAACATTTTGCTTGTAATACAGCAGGAATAGAGATGTAAACAGACATATTGGCTCTGTGACAGCTGGCTAAGAAGAAAATGTTTGGTTAGAGGTGTTGCCAGTTTCATATTCACATTAACTAACTACTATTGTCAAAGCAAAATTTGTATCCCAATCAAGTCTAGAATAGATTTTTCTTTAGAAAACCAATAATACACTATCTTTATTTTAGTTACAATATTTTTCCAGAGCCAAAATTAAGTGTATTACAATTTAAATACAACTATCAGAAACCATAGAGTAGAGTGTGTACAGTGTAGAATGTACCCTAAAAATGAGCGTTAACAACTTTTGCTTTAATTTCTAGATATAATACTGGAAGACAGCAGTTTACAAATATACATCGTAGTATTTAGAAATAAAATAGGCCTACTTATAGATTTGGATAAATAAAAGAAACATATAATAAAAACATAATACCTGCGCATAAAACATACATAAACAGACATAAAATTGTCTTCAGCTAATCCATCACGATGATATGATAAAAATCTACGAGGAAGTATCTTTATATGGCCTAGCCTAAGGTTTTGTTCTGGTGGATCACGTTACCTTTGACATAACCGTTGTGATTTACAAAATAGTTTTCCATCTTATTAGTCAATACATTCCGATCACTCTACCAGGAGGATAAAAACCATTTCCTCTGCATGAGTGCTGCAACAGTAGTCTTCAACTTTGTTCAATGCCCAGCATACAAATGAAATGCAAGGGCTTGCAATAATTTCCATTAAATTTGTTAATAGTATAAAAATAAATTTGAATTAAATTTCTAAATTTTCACAGGAGCTACAAGCCCACTACGACGAGATGCAGCGCCAACTGGCCGTCACGTTGGACCAGTACGCCATCGCCTCACGCAAGGTGCAGTCCATCACCGCTGAGCTGGAGGAGATTCGCGCTAACTACGACAGCGCCCTGAGAGGCAAGCGCACTGCCGAGCAGATGTACGAGGACAGCCAGAGCCGCGTTAACGAGCTGACAACCATCAACGTCAACTTATCCGCCTCCCGCACCAAGATCGAGCAGGAATTGTCAGTGCTTATGTCCGACTACGAGGAGGTCACCAAGGAACTCAGGGTTGGTAGCATTTATTTGACATACTTTGAATTTCTTTCTTTAACGTAAAGTTGAATGGTGTAGTATTGATGTAATCATGTAATGCCCTCTTAAATATTTTGTACAGTTATTTGTGAAAACTACCTACAGTATGGACCATGGATGATTTAATTGTGAGGCTGGTTTTCATCCAATAATGGTACCAATGTATCAAAATGGCCAAACTGTTCCTTTCAGTAGCACTGCACATTCTTGTACTGTTGTGGATGATTCTTTGTTTCACAGAATAATGTTTTTAAATATCAAAAGCCTATAAGGATTAAACGAATGCTAAGTTAAAAAGGTTCAGCAAAACATTTTACATTAGCTAGAGTAAAAAAATGAATTATACTCTAGGTAGCTAACAATGACTTGACACTGACACAATGAAAAATGTTTGGCAACAAAAATAAAACATCCACCTATCAAAGAATGGTCAACAACTTAAAAACAGTGTCACAAAATTCTTGTCACACTTAAAATTAGTAACTTTTTGAAAGCTTGGATGTCAATAACAATTAACTATACTCGGACATGCATTTTCAAATCAAAAATTATTCCACTAAACCTTAAATTATTTCTTTCCCCTTAGATCTCCGACGAGAGATACCAGAAGGTTCAGGTTGAGCTGAAGCACACAGTGGAGATCCTCCATGAAGAACAAGAGCGAATCATCAAGATTGAGGCAATCAAGAAGTCTCTGGAGATTGAAGTGAAGAACCTCTCCGTCCGTCTGGAGGAGGTAGAGGCTAATGCTATCGTCGGAGGCAAGCGCATCATTAGCAAGCTGGAGGCTAGGGTGAGTAGTGAAGATATAAGAGAGGAAAATTAATGTTATACATGTTTCCTTGATATCTTAAGATTTTGCTAAATCATTACATATTTTTCTTTATACCTTCGCTTCAAAGATCATTCTTTAAAAGCATGTTAAATGTTTTGTTTATGTTCTATACTTTTGCCATCCTTTCACGTTCCATGATTCAAGGAAAAGAGGTTGTGGGAAATCTAAACCTAAGATAAGTTATTTTTAGGATTTAAGATTAAAGATTCTTGCTTATAAGTTCTTAGTTTTTTATTGTATGCCTCCTTGTTATGTGAGCTATTGCTGTATTTAAAAATCTATGTCAACTTCTTTTAGTGATTTTTTAATTTTTTTTGAAGTTTTCAAAAGTTCCCCTTGCATCATCTAATCAGTTTTCTTACTGGCATAGCAAGAGTAACTTCTAGTTTTGATATCTTAACATCTACCAACAAATAACACAACACCCTAACCACCTTTAATTAATACCTGTTTTCCTATCTTTTTGACCGAACCTTCATAGATTCTTGTACTTCACCAATATACAACTAACTAGAGTCAATCCCTCCACACTTTTAAGAATGTATCAATACCCTCTTTAAAGACATACAGTACTAGAAAAATTATGCAGGGAGTGTCTTCAAGAAAAGTCATATTGACAAATTTTCCAGATCCGAGACCTTGAGCTGGAGCTGGACGAGGAAAAGCGCAGACACTCAGAATCCATCAAGATCCTGCGCAAGAAGGAGCGACATGTCAAGGAGTTGGCGATCCAGTCAGAGGAAGACCAGAGAAACATTCAACTTTTGCAGGAGACACTCGACAAGACTGTGCAGAAAATCAACATCTACAAGAGGCAGCTGCAGGAAACCGTGAGTCATCCATTTTCTTCCTTGTTTGGACATTCCTCAAATAGATATTCCTAATGTATACTTTCCCTCAGAGTGGCAAGTAGGTCCTGGTAGCCAATGAATTCAAAAAGATCTTACCAGCACGGCCACGGACAGTAGCAATGCATGTCACCTTAATAACACATGGAACTGCCCTGACAATGTTTAATGATCAATCTACCATCCTATAATATTTATCTTTAATAGGGTGTGACAGCACAAACTATCCGCCAATATAACTAACTAACTGGTTTATCTCTAGTATTTACCTCATTTTAGGCTCACCTGTTGGAAAGTGAGCTAGAGGACACCATTTTCCCTGTGTAAAAGCCGCTTTGCTGAAATTGTCTTACATTAAGTCCTTTTATGGGATCAGAAGATTAACATTCATTTTAAAAATCTCAAGAGAGAAGCCTAGAGATTAAATATACTAGTTTAAATTAAAAATAATAATAAAACTAATCTTTTTTTGTGCAGGAGGGCATGTCACAACAGAGCGTGACCCGAGTACGCAGATTCCAGCGAGAGTTGGAGGCCGCCGAGGACCGCGCAGACACAGCCGAGAGCAACCTGTCACTGATCAGAGCCAAGCACCGCACCTTTGTCACCACCAGCACCGTCCCCGGCTCCCAGGTGTACCTCGTACAGGAACGCACTACCACCACAAACATCGAGTAAATCCAAACTCACACCGCACGCTTTTGTACCAACCAAAAGACACCAACTTACACACTACACTTCCAATTTCCGAGCTTCCAAAATTATCGGTAACAAGAATTAAATTGGCGACACAAAGCTCGGATTTTTTTTGGTGAGGTTCAGTTTGTATATATTAAGGGTTTACCGCACCAAAATTTAGCGCGCTCTACGATCCTATCCGATTGATTTTCGCTTATGTGCAGAAGTATGAGACTCGAGATTCAAAGGCATTTACAGGGGTCGAACTTATCTCTGGCTCACTTCACCTGTTGAAGTGCCAAAGATATAATTTTTAGTTAACGAGAGGTGGGCTTGTACGCTTCTACACTCGACTATGGTATCAAGTACACACGCAATATTTATGGTAGGTATGCTAAACAATTTAGATTTAGGTGATGAATTCTTGTTGCCTTTATTACTTGTTGGAGTTGGTTGACTCAGATGTTTTGCTAACATTGTCATTGTAAGAATTCTTATATCAATTTTCTGAATAAAGTGTGATAATGTTGGATTGTGTTTTATTTTAGTTCCTTGATTATTGGAAACAGGGTCAGTTTTTCTGGGGGGCAGTCTGCTTAAGGCCTGAACTGGGCTGGTGCCTTAGCCATCTCAAAAGACTCCCCTCCCTTCGGACTCACCCCATTTGAAATTGGGGGTGTTAGAGTGGGTTACCTAGTCCTTCAGGAAGGTCTTGAAGACTGGTCTGACGAAGAAAGCCTGGGTTAAACATGGAGTAATGAAACCATCTTTTTAAAAACTAACTCATATCATGTGTCAATTATAAGGTTTTCTGACTAAAAAAAACTCAATGCAATACAAATAACTCAAGCTAAAACTACTCACAACGTATTAAAGACAATCTAAGCCTCCTGCCTCATTTTACTTCTTGAAATTTTTTTTATTTACTCATTCTTTGCTTATGGATTAAACATATTTAAAGTGAAAGCAAAACACGGTGGTTTTATATTTTTGTAAATATCTTCTAACTGAACGATTCCAAAGATTTGGATACGCAGCTCCATAATGCTAACTGTAAAATGAACGAGGTAAAAATAAAAATACTCAAAAAAAGTATTATGAGTAAAGCGTTTAATTCATTAAAAATAGTTAACAAAACAAACATCTCGTGGTATTGAAATGTCTTCTAAGCTAAACAGCTCTGGAGATCTGTAAAAAATTGGTTAAATTTAGGAATTTTGTCTCCAAACTCCTCAGTGGTGGAACTTGGTTGTTCTTATACTATACAAATTAATGGAATTGCCAGGTCTTGCCTGGTTGACAGTTCTTACTCAGAACTTGTACTCATCTCCCTTCTCCATATTGTCCCCTCATCCCTTACACTTGGGACTGTAGAGTTCGGCAGTCTTGGTCCAATTGGAGTTGCAATTCTCCCACTCTCAATCACATATTTTGTGATGGAAGCTCTTACATAGCCAACTAAATTAGAGTGTGTTTTTCATTTGTATATGACAAGTCTACCACCTCATAAACTTATTATTTACAGTAACTTGAGGAAAAAAACAACTATCCTGAAGATTAAGAAGTAATTGAAGTTAAATAACATTTAATTTTCAAAGCAACAGGTTAATCTACTGAAAAATAAAATTAAAAACGTTATGTTTTCTCTGGTGGAATCCAAAGTGAGCCACTCTAAATAACCTATTTTTTAACTATACTAAAAATGAACAATGGCATAGGTTTTAAGGACTTGTGCTAGGATAAAGAAAGCATTTCTTTCCAATTCAAACCTTCCTTGGTAAAATTTTGTGTGTGTCTTCTATGACTTAAATAATCTACCAGTTACAACACTGTGTCGTCGACATTGTTAGCCTAATGTTACGGGCTACGGCTGTATTCTTATAACAATTAACAGTTTACTAATTTTATCATAAAAAACCTACCTGGCAGTGGTTTATTACGAAATGGTAAATTTTCCCAGAATGCCACTCTCTCCTTATAATAACCAGACTCCATTGACATATTCCCAGGACCGTTGATGTTGAGGTATTGCAAATCACTTCCTGCAGACTCCCATACGACTTCTGAGCCCTCAGGTACTGGAGTTCTAGAAACATTTTTGTCTCACTAATCAAATAATGTTTAAAAGTTGTCATAGATGTCTAATCAGCAAAGTACAAATAAAATGTGTTGTTTTTTTGCATGCACCCAAAATTGGTTTACACTACTTCTGTACTCAAAGACCTGAAATGTTATCAGAAATGAAGAAAATTGTTCTTGATCACGATAAAATCGCAATCTTCAACCTCTTCAACAATTGCGTAGGAATAGTGAATGTCTCCTGTGTTCAATAATTATATTACAATGTAAACAATTTAACCATCAGAAACATCAGCAAAACTCTTTGAACAATTAATTACTTACAGTTTATGAGCAAAATTAATCCACATTTTTATCAACTGTTGTGACATTTCTATATCTTCCTCAGTCTTGTTCTCTTTCCGTAGAGCTCTGTTGAAAGGCATCGGGAAAAACATGAACAGTTCATCTGCGTGTGTTGGACCTGTGATGCAAAACAATGTAGCTAAACATTACAATAAAGCACATAGCTTCTGCAACAATAGAATTGCAATCTGTAATTGCTCCAACAATGAAAAGCAGTAACAAAAAGTCACTAAACAGTTGCCTAAAAAAACAATAGTCTTTACATGGCATTTAGAATTTAAGATATTCATTGTATTTTTATGTAAAATATTCAAACTAATATTGTGTATTTTACTGATTATAATATACAAAAGGATACAAAATGAGAATTTGCTAATCAAGTGATTAAAATTCTACTTAATCATGACTTACCTATGTATTGTGTATGTCTAAAGTGGTACACTTACCATATGAGTTTTCATACCCCAGGAGGTTTAGATATGATTTTGATCCAAGATAGTTAAAGGAGTACAAGTAAGTATCAGCAGTATTTTTCTCCACAGTTTTTGCGACTCCATAGGTAAAAATTCCATCACTGATCAGCTGTAAAAGAAATGAAATGAAATGAAAAATGTCTTTATTTAAGAGGTGAAGTTAGGACTTGCAAGTCCTCTCTACCACTTAACCTCTAAACATAAATAAATAAAAAACTTATTCACTTATATAAGTAAATTTAAATAATCTAAGTAATCATTAAATTAGTAAACATGAAAAAATAAATTAAATTAAGTAATCCTACAAAAATACCATTCACACAAGCCGCCAACAACCCCTCACACCAGCGCCAGAGACTCACTCAAGCCCGCTGCTCAATATAATAGATTTAATCTCTGCCCCGAACCTCGCACGGTTACCTATAGATTTGATATGGTCAGGAAGAGAATTCCACAATCGAATTGCAGATACCAAGAAGGATTTGTTAAAAACTGTTGACCGGTGAATTGGTGTAGATAAAAGGTGAGAGCCTCTACGAGTGGCACGGGTGCTGATGTCAGAAATAAAATGGAAGTTGTCTGATAAATAATTGGAAATTTTACTATTGATAATGGAGTGCAGAAGACGGAGGGTGTGAAATTCCCGAAGTTCATTTAACTTCATCATTGAAAGCAGGTTAAAATAGGGAGTTACATGGTCATATCGCCTTAGGCCAAACATGAATCTGATACAGGAATTCTGCGCTCGCTGAAGTCTACTAGAAACCTCATTAGTCATGTCATTGATCACCACATCACAGTAGTTGAAATGAGTCAAGATGAGAGTTTTTACTAACATGATTTTCAAGTTCAGTGGAAGGTAGTCTGCTAAACGTTTGATGGTGTGAATAGCTCCAAAGACCCTGTTACAATGGAGTTGGCTTGGTCAGACCAATTCAAATGTTTGTTCATGATGAGTCCTAAGTTTTTCACTTTGTCGCAGTAGGTGAGATCCTTTCCGTCAAAGTTAAGTCGTGGTGCAGTGAGTAAGTTGATTTTGGTCATTAGTCTGGGGTAGCCAACAATCATTGCTTGTGTTTTGTCAATGTTGAGTTTAAATCCATTGTTTATAGCCCAGTGAGTAATCGATTCAATGTCAATGTTCATGAGTCGTACAGCAATATCCATCTCGTCTACATTGAAGTTCGAGTAAATCTGTAGGTCGTCAGCATACAAATGGTAGTGTGAGTGTGATATGTTCTGTGATGTCATTGATGTAAATTGAGAACAGTAGTGGGCCAAGAACAGATCCTTGAGGAACACCTCTAGTAATCTGCTCCCAGGTAGAACATTTGTCACCGACTTTGACACACTGCTGACGATCAGATAAATAGGACTCAATCCAGTCAACACAGTTGTCAGAGAAACCGTCAGAGAAGCGTTTTATCTGGTTTGCATTTTACTATATAACTGAATGTACAATGTAGTCATGATCTAAAAATACCGGTTACCTCACAAAACAAGGGTAGATCCTAAAATAAGGCCTCTAATAAGCTCCTCACAACGGGTTCTTTACTTCCTCAGGCAGTTTCTTCCTCTTTGAGACACTCAATTAATTTTATAATGTTACAGTGCTTGACAGATTCTTATATCTGTCTCACTCTGTCACATTTCATTAGGATACTAAAACAGATACACACTTTGGATACATAATTCAATCTGAGTATAATTGGAGTGAGTGCGGAATTGAGTTAGATCCCTTGAGTACCGACAGAGATCA
The DNA here is from genome assembly GCF_028750875.1 of Macrosteles quadrilineatus. Classification (NCBI taxonomy): domain Eukaryota; kingdom Metazoa; phylum Arthropoda; class Insecta; order Hemiptera; family Cicadellidae; genus Macrosteles; species Macrosteles quadrilineatus. The sequence goes on along the minus strand of NW_026542598.1, from coordinate 67,837,329 downwards.
GCTGTTCTTTAGCAAGGACCATTAATTTTAACTAAATGATCAAGGACAACCAACAAGTATCGAACCATTCAAAAGCTGACTTTCTTCCTCAGGACCAAACTGACAGTCTTCTGATTAACAGACAAACACTTTAACCACTCATTTATATATAATTTTACTACATGCACACATACAGCAACCACCTCTTTTTTATAATAGTATAGATTTTACTCTATTGTACTCTACTTACATCAACAAGTTGCATGAAGTTTTCCCTTTTGGTTTCCTTTCCATCAATGTAAAATTCTCGTATTTGTTTGCTAACGTACTCAGGATCCTCAGCACTTGTGTTGAACATTAAATTGTAAGGTAATATCTTCTCAAACTCGGAACTGAAGTGATTGAATTTTTTATTTGTTTCATCCATTAGGAAATCTGAAAATCACATAACAGATAATGTTGTCGAATATAATCGTTGTTTGGTTTTTCAAACTATACAAACCTAATTATCAAGTGAGATATGTTCTCCAATTCTGAACTAAAGAGTTTTTTTAATAATAGAAAAATTCAACTCAAAATCTTAAATAATGTGTAAAATGTCTAACTAAATGAATAACTCTGGTAGTTCTTATAGTTCAACTCTTGATTTCTGTCTGGAAAAATATCCATGATTAGTTTACTAATATTCATTCTGATAGCCCCTGGAATACGTAAAACGTATATATGACTTTTAGGCTTAGCTCCGTCAATAGTCCAAATTACGCCAAACTTCAATTATTTAAAGCATACATGGTTTGTTACAGTGCAACATTTGGAGTCTACCTACAACCGCCGCCGTGTCATGATATCCCTATATTGAGTTGTTTTGTGTATAAATGTCTCGTGTACTATTCTGTGTATAAATCTAAATTTTGATGATTTTTTCATCATAGATCAATCACTTACCAAAGGGGTTTCCTTCATTTTAGTAGCCTAATATTTTACTTATATTTTTGTTTTTACGACTATTCCTTTGGTCTTAAATCCATTGTTAAATATATGACAAATTATGGAGCTTAAAAATGCAAAAATAAAATCAAAAAAACAAATTTGGATACAAAAATTGCATCGTGTTAAACCTGTAACATTTTAAAATATTTTAAACGTTTTTCCTTCGACAATTTGTAAAACCTTCACTTTATAAGTTTACAATACGTTGTTTGTAAAACTGATAATTGATCACTTATTTCTTGAATTAGTTTAAAAAATTTAACAAAGAAGTAAAGTAACACACGATCCGTTTCCAAATCACCAAATGAGGTATATTTTTAGGTTTCAAAATTCAAATTAAGTCTTTGTTCTGCACATACTGAGAGACATGACAGTCCATTTGTTTGTTGTTAATAAATGAATCGTTGTAAAGTATAAAGTTTCCTACCATGTATTATGAACATCCCTTCGTACTGGTTGGTTCCGACAATCAAAGGCACTGACATTGTCTTGTTCCAAGGATCAGCTGTCACAAACACATCTTCCACACAATCAGGTTCTATCGTAGGACTCAACTCTATTCTTCTCATTAGACTGTCAAGCGGCGGCTGAAATAAATACAACAATTTAAAATTTAAAAAATTAGCTAGTTCATTCAATACATGGCCGTCTGGATTCTTCTTTTCCAGCTCCAACCAGATGTCAAGTTGTATGACACAAACATTACTGTCAATATCTGTCCTTGAGTTTGCCTAACTTGGCATGAATTACTCTATCTGGGATGAAACTACTTAGCTTAGAACGCACCATGGATGGATTTACTTTGCAAGACTTTCTTTGGAGAAGACGTTTCTTAATTTAGACCCCCAATGTACTGATGGATAACTGAGAATCATCCAGGAACACCAGACCAGAATGAGTCATTTGTAAAACATTGTTAAAAGATAATGTTTAGTATTAGAATGATTTCAGAAAATCACTTGTGAGAATCAAAGTTCTAGTTCTTAGAAAAACATTTGCTACTAAAAAATATCTTCATTTGTTATATTTTTGTATTTCTATAGCAAATTAAAATGGAATGGTTTTTTATATACTTCTACTGGTAGTGGCAAATCAACACAAGCAATCGAGAATTAGAATATCAACCCAAATTATTAAAAAAAGGCTTAATTTAAAAAAGTTCTTCATTAAATTTTAATAAATATTGAAAAACTTCCGGAAAGTTGTTAATTTAAGTCCTGTAGTATGTATTTTTTGCTTTAAAATTAATTTCAATCATTAAATCTAAGATAGGAAAAAACATCCATTGCATCACAAAATATTACAAAATATTCAAGATTACTAGAGACACAACAGAAAAACTTACAGAAAAAAGATGAACGTATCGTGTCAGCCTGAAGGCGGGAATCTTTTGCAGACACTCCAGGAGAGAAGCACTGTCTCCCTCAGGACACCCAGTCTTGTCCAGGAGATACTGGACTAGAGGCTTCTGGTCTCCAGGTCTTTGGAAACTACCAGCCGTCAGGGCGGCGCCACTGTGCAGGATACCAGCTCTGAACAATCCTGAAACATATCAAAGTGGATGAGGTAAAATCCATTGGTGATTCTGCAGGATTTGAACCCAGGACCTCAGGGAGAGAAATCCCGCGCTCTACCACTAGACCAGCTCGCGCCCCCAGTGCAAAATGGAGTGGGATGAAATAAAATTCTACGATACTTTATTGCCATGAATATTGAACAAATCTAGCAAAGCTGGTGAAACATTTGGCATTTTCATATCATAAATAATATAAAATAAAACTAATAAGTACTTTAACTTCAAATAACTACATTTACTTATTGTTCAATTCAAATGTTTGGAAAGCGAGTATTAATTATTTTTCAAAAGGTATTGTTGGAAATCATTTTTTAACTCTGAAACACCGTCAATTTTTTTAAGCTAGCGGGTAGACTGCTTTAAAGCCTTAAGCCCATGTAGTACAGAAATGTTTCATAAAGTCATAGGTGGGGTATTAGATATTTTACAAATAAAAGTTTACATTATGTTTTTTTTTTTTTGCATAAACAATAAAATTCTTACACATTTATTTTGAATTAAATAAAGGCTTTAAAATATAAAGTTGTCTCTCATAATTCAATCCCTCATTGAAAGTTTGAAAATAAGATTGCATAGTATACTGTGAGTTTAATTTTTAAATTTTATAAAAACTATCATAATACTTGTAGGAATACTAATACAATTATCTTTAGTCATGTTCAGACATTTCAGTGTATTAGCTGTTCCTGGACGTACCTTCATCAGAGTTGAACAATATGTGGTAATGGACACTAGCAGCTCCTGCACTCTCCCCAAACAGAGTGACAGCCGAGGGATCTCCTCCAAACTGTTCTATATTCTCCTTCACCCATCTCAAGGCTGCTCTCTGATCCTTCAGACCAAAGTTGCCAGGAACAACTTCATCCTCCAGACTCAAAAACCCTAAATTGTAAGAAATTGTTATGGATTCAATGTACATGTAAGATTTTAAATCAGTATAAAATCTTAAAAACAGTTGGGAAAATAAAAAAGTTTAACAATATCTACGGATTCTGCCCAATCGATAATCATAGCACAATAGCATTAATCTTTTTAGGCCAAAGTAAAGTCTGAGAGATAGAAAATGGTGTCCTTGCTAAATGCTTTCTTGGTCATCGGAAGTTTTAAAAACAAATTCTAGCGTATTCTGGCAATCGACTAGCTCAATTAGAGGGGTATCTTATAATGGTTGTTGTGGTCACCTCAGAATGACAACGTATATTTAAGACGTTTTGCAAATATATCCTGAAAAAAATCTGTAGCTTTTTGATTGCTCAAAACCCAATGTCTCTGATCATTGGGCTTTTAGAAAATGATTCTGGTTAAGAAACCAGCTGATCTTAGTCAGTAACAAAAGTTACCATCTCATCCATAAAAAACTCATCCTTCAGTTATCTCTACCTCAAAATATACAATGTATCAATGGCCGAAATATATGGTATATATATATGGTATATAAATCTATTTCAAAAACTTGTTCCTATCTTTTCATTTTCATAAATATTCAATCCATTCAAGCATTCATTATATTTCTCTTGAGGATATTAATTTTGTTAAATACCTCGCATGGTCATTTTTAAATAGGTATTTTAAGCTTTTAACTTTTCCATTTTGTTTTTAGCTCAAACATATTTTTTGTATCTTCAAATTTAAATATCAGTCCATCTATACACATTGTGAACAATTTTAGTTTTTGGTACAAGCAAAGGTTTTTTGACAAATCATTAGACATTTGGACCAAAAAAATAATGTCAAAACCTAATTTGATAAACTAAAATAAAAATAGCACATTGTTTAGTAATTACCAAAAACACCCAGTCTGTAATTTACTGTAACAAGAACTACATCTTCATCCAAGATAAATTTAGGGTGGTAAACAAAGCTTTCTGCCGAACCAGTCCTGAACGCTCCACCATGAATGAAGAACAAAACTGGTAATTTTTCCTCATTGGAAATCTGAAATTATGAAACAAAATTATTATAATGTGGCAGTAAAAACTTTAAATCTAGACTTTTCTCAAACCCCTACTACTGTAAATTCAACTTCTCATCCAAAACACCACTAGCTTTTTTATAGAAAACATTTGCACAATATCAAGCCTATGCAAGCTTTAATTTCTTTAAGAGTTCAAAATATTTTAGTTTTCAATAAATATAATTGTTTGTAGTAAAATTAAGGCTAGGTGGTGGTAGGGATTAATTTGGAGCTGCATTTATTTTTGTTTGAAAATGTTACCGTGGCCCCTCCCTTATTTGGATCAATTTGGTTTTGACTTTGAGTTATTCAGATGGCCACAGGCTTACAAGGTGGCCTATTTGTTGTAATATTACCACTTTGTAAAATAAAATAACCTTGATTTGCGTGTAATACACTATGGGCCCAAAAGATAATTGCCCCCTCTTCACCGACCTTGTAGGTGAATCTTTCTCTTCCTTGCGTTCCTTAAAAACCTCTTACGCAGTGGCTCTGGACGGCCACCTATTAATACTGAAGAAGCCACTGTACATAACTACGTACAAACAAATAAGTCACACTCGTCAACAGTTGTTCTATACACACCGAAATTATTGCTGGATTATTTTATGGTTTAGTAGTAGTAATTTTGACTAGGTCTTCACTCTTCACTTATAATACACGTTTTTGAAACGTTCCCATTCATTTTTGCATAAACGGTTTGTACTTTTTTTTAGCTCAAAAAAATTATTTAGTGCCAAGGTGTTTTGTTTGAAAGGGTGATGTTCTGGGTGACCTCATCACCGGAATTATATATATTTAAAATTTTAAAACGCTGACGTCCACAATTTCATTACCAAAGCTTGTTCTCTTGCTTTCACTTTTTAGAGTTTTGGAATGTGACACCTCATTGTCAATATTGACACCAACTCAAATCTCAGCTCACTACCTCACAGTGTTTGTGTACCTCAAAAAATTGTTCATGGAATCGCCAAAATATCCCTATTTATATCTCGGATTTTGCATTGTTTCTTTAATTTACCATTTAAAACTAGAATATAATAAAAACAACAAACAACATTATTTGCTCAAATATTCTAAGTGTTTTTTTTAGGATTGAGAATTGAAGAACCCTATATTGTCAGTGTCACCAACCTTATTACGCAGGAATAGACAGACAGACATATCCACAGTATCGTTGTATTAGTAAATTTATAACTAGATAGTGAATTTTATGTTTAGTATTCATCAAATTTGTACATAAAGTGGAAAGAGTGTTTAAGGAAGTACGGTACTAATAATGATTTTTTTTTACAAAAGATTTTACTTAAGAAGTCGTAGTAAATATTTTGAAAATGCTTTTTTAAGTAGCTGAATATTTGATAAATGTACAACAGTTTGTTTGGAATCAGATAAAAATATGTTGACAATGCTAAACAAATTGTGAGAATAGCATTTTTTTGTAACAAAAGAATAATTATTGTATGGGAGGATGTCCCCTTAGTAGCATAAATATTCTCTATGTATCCTCAATAGAGAACCTCCATAAGATTTGACACTGAAAATATCGTTAACCAACTTAAAGTATTCACAACTAACAAATTCTTGAAGTTTTCCAATTCCTTTTAAGAAAGTTTTAAAAGTTTGTTTATCCCAAAAAAATAATGTACTGAGAAAATTTGAACAATTACTGTATAATGTTTTAACCACGAATGTTTGAATGGTCTTACATTTGGCGAGTACACATTCAAGTACAAGCAGTCTTCTTCTCCATGTATACTGAAGAAGGGGTGAAACTGAATGCACGGATGTCCATCTTCCCTAGCAATTCTCCGTCCCTTCCACGGCTCAGGGGGTTGTGGGCTCTAAAACAAATTGGTTCTCAATATAATATTATAAATAGCTTGGTGAATATATGAACTGCTTAGTTATCAGGGATAGTTAATTCTTGTTCTCTTACCATTCGATGAAATTCATAAAAAGTTTGAAAATACTCTGGTAAAAAGAGTATGAACTGTAATTGTAATTTCATTCTTTTTAATATTACATTAAATACACTGCTTGGTTTTTTTTTTTGGTTTTTTTTTTTACAAAAAGGTGTGGACAGACCAGGAAAGAATATGTTCAGTTTCAAACAAATTTTAAAAGTTATTCTTAAGATTGTTAAAGTAATACGCAACACAACTTGTTAATATAACAATATTTTGAAAACTATACAGTAGAAATAAATATTCAATTCCAAATACCCCTTTTACCGATTACTTACTAAACAGTAGTTACCCAATTCTCAAAGCCATTTATTTAATCATCCAAAAATGGGTGGGTAGCCAATTAGTATAGTGTTTGCCTTCAAATCTTGAAGCTGCTAATTTTATTCCAAATATTCTAGACTCAGATATTTGTCATTGTGCTAATGTATAATAATCATTTCTACCAAAAGGTTGACATTAGATAGTGACAAGACCAGGGTTTGGATTATTTTTGCAAAAAACTTAAAAAATGCCAATATCTCTGAATATAAAAAATGCTGAATAGCACAAAAAAGGCACACTGCCTCTACTTCTTTTGATTATGCATCTTCTTCTTGGCCTCTCAACACTCTTATGCATCCACTCAATCTTTGAACGTCCAGGAGGTCTTCTTCTACCCATATTGATTCTATCATCGCTTCACCTGTCTCCCTAACATTTCCAATCCCAGACGTCTATTACTTCAGCAATTAAACAATTTATGTTTCTCATCCAAGAAAATTTTGAAGCTCGACTTACTTTGAACCTCAGTTGTTTGGTAGGGGGAGCAGCGTAAGGTATACCCCGGAACGCAGCTATTTGACGACCTCCACGAGTCTTCATCCAGGAGCCTTGCAGCTCCCCCTGGGCTACAGACACTCTGGGGGGCTCGGCTAGGGCGGCCATGACAGTTGTGAGGATGAGAAGAAGAGACAAGGAAGTAAACATGGCTGCATGGTGAAATAAATCATGTGTGGTTAATGCATTTTCATGAAACCTAGAGGTATTTCTCATAGCTTTTTTCTACGCTTAATTTGATTGCAGCATTCATTGTATTGGAAATTAATTGTTACCTTCTCATTTAATGTGTTTAATAAAAAGAGTTGTGAAATTCTCTTGTAAAACGGTTAATAGAACATGAACGGAATGAGAGGACAAATGCATGAACTGTAGTAATACTTGTAAACTTTATTCTTTTGGGTATTATTTGTTATCATGACAGCCTTAAAATTTTAAGGAGACAGTTTTTGTCTCTATTTGTGAATAAATGAGAAGGTTAAATTAATTAGTAAAAAATTGTGCCTTTTACAAAGCAAACATAAAAAAACTGTTTATTATTATAATTTGTTATTAGGAAAAGTTGTGTGAAAAACCAGAAAAGAATATGCTTTGTTTTGAACAAATTTTACATGTTATTTTTAAGGATTTTAAAATTAATACTCAGCACAACTGGTTAATAACAATATTTTGAAAATTATACAGTAGAAATAAATATATTTACATAATTCTAAACTGAAACATGTTATCTCCCTTGTCACTATTTAGGCTACGGTACATAAATGTTACCTAATTTTTTTTTAGATTTAATATATTTTTAGAAAGGAGATATACAGTAACAGGACTTACACCCGTTACACGTGATAATCAAGACAACTGAAAATGTTGATGATGTAGATAGATTAAACCATAGCCAATACAAAACTGTCTATCCTGTGGACATTTGCTTCAGTTCACATCCAAATATAAGTCAGTAATAAAGATATTCCAACTGCAACAAATAAAAAATCCTACTGTTTTACCAAAGCAACAGATTTGACCAACCATTTTACACAGTAAAATTAATTACTTAGACAAAATGTAATAAACTCTCAACTGTAAATAATATGAACGTATTGAAATCTAAAAGACAATAAAGTTTACCTCAAACTAAAGGTGGTAATCCACACTCAGCTCAGCAGTCAGCTGATTTGAGTGAACTCTAGAACAGCTGGTATTGGAATGGTCAGTTGGACAACCAGTTTGCTAATTAAAGGTTAAACTCTCTGAACATCCGTTACAAACAGGATGCCAGAACAGATTAGAGACTGATTTCCATTACTAAGCAAAAAACCTGTATGATCAACGAAAACTGGTTGATTTATTTAAACCATTGACTTTGGATACTGAATCAGACATCTCATATAGAAGGGTAAAATAAAAACTAAGGACAGCTGTTTCATATCGAAACAGCAGTTTCTTTTAACGTGCAACCCAAATTAAAAGTACAGTGAGACACATTTTAATGACAAAACAACCTTATATTTTTGCATCCCTGTGTTCTTTACTTCATTGCCGATCAGCTGATATGCGTTGTTTCATAGTTATCTATAAGGTTTAGTGTTATTGGGAATTCATTGTAAATACGACACAACATGGCGTTTCCCCAACATCATCTCCCCAAAAAGAAACCCGGTCCCGTGTCTAGATCTTACCATGAGACCTAGAGTAATAGCTTTTGGAAAATTAGCTGAGAAACAATGTTTAAAAATCTGACTAGCATTGTAGAAATTAGACGGAACTAGACACCACAGCTTCATGGAGAACTTCTGGCCAGTTTTTGTGATCCATGATTCAAAGTTTTCACTCAAGCTAGGACTGGTTCATTTGTTTATTTACTAAACCGTAGAGAAGGGGAAAAAGCACACAAAAAATAAATACAATTCTTTATTTATAAAAATGTGCAAGTACATGTATAATATATTAACTATAACTTCAAACATACATCAACTGGTTTTACCAGACATTATCTGCTATAAAATAAATAATATAAAAAGTACAGCTAAAATATACTAAAATAGCTTCTTTCCTGTTGTGGCAATTCATTCAACGTATTCATGATAACAAAGCAAAAATGAGTTTTAATTTTTAAACAATAATTGTTTAATGTGATGACTTTTTACTGTAATAACAATCTGTTAGGAGAGAGGCTAACTACTTTTTGTATAGGAAAAAAAAGTCTATGCAACCACACAAATATACTAGTTTAAAAAATAAGCATGATAAAACTGTACATACAATGAAAACTTAGCTGTTAATTCATAAACCCAAAGTTATACATACGATTTCATTACCATGGTCTATAGTATATAATTGATATGAGCTTAAGTATAAGTATAAATACCAATAAATGGATATTTATTCTAACTAATTAACAACAATAGAAGCTACTAAATTTATTAATCAGATAGACTATGTTTTCTTCTACAAAATCAGCAGAGGCACAGTAGATGCCATCGACTCCAACATGACTAAAAATATTATTTTTGTTTAAGATAATCATAAAATATTAATTTTGTAATTTTTTTTACTTTACTAACGTTACAACCTCAAAGTCTCGATTCAATGAAAATAATACAACTGAATCCATACACTCATATATTTTTGATCACATATAATTAGAAATACTGCTTAACCCTTTATCACTATATGACAAAAACAAAAAACCGGAAAAGCATTCCCCAAGTCAGTCATGAAATATTTCCCACATATAAATTTACAGAAATATTGTTCTTTACATTTTACCATGCATTAAAATGTTCATAATACAAAAATAAAATATCTACATATTATTAAATAAATATAAATCTTCAAACAAAATAATATCAAAAAAATCTTTTGGTTTTACAGGCCTAAGATAGGAGCCATGGGCAAATTGCAGGTTTTAATATGGCTCAAAACTTGTTTCCGAGACAAAAAGAATAATGTAATACCGGTACTATTTGATTTTCAAATATTATGTTTGCTTTTAGGTGAAAACAACTACTAATTCACAAGAAAATAAATTTTTAAATTTTTTAAACTACACCATAAAGAGTGATTTACCAACCTTAATCAAGTTACAATTAATTATAAAAAAATAACCTATTTAAAGTCCTGTTTCATAAATTGTTTTGTTTCTTGTTTAGCAGGTTATCTGACTTTTGGTTAAACATTCAACAGAGCGATTGGCTGTTAAATTATGATTGACATTTAAACATCTATGGTTTGATATACTATGCTTAATATAAGTCAAATTCATAGTAATTTTTACATAAATGAAACCACTGAAATTGAATAGTGAAAATATACCGAGCCTATTGTAAAATCTAGGGGTCTGCGGTACAGAAAATTTAAGGTCGGTACGGTACAATATTTTGTACCTCGGTTCTTGGTACAAAATCGGTACGGTACGCGGCTACCGGTACCCGTATTTTTGCGGTTTTCTTCTCAGAACTGTATCCAAACCATTATTTTTTAACTTTAATACATAGACATTACTATGAAAATGGATAGTATCCTACATTCATGGTTTTCTAACAACAATTACTGTACCACATATTATTAAAACAAAACCTTTTACTACTACGAGGATTGTGTCAAGAAAAATCACAGTTGAGATAAAGGCTTTACCTATTTTACTCTGAGATACTTTGAATAGCCATGATAAAGTAGTTTAAAAATAGGATGAGAGTTTTTATGAATAAACATGTTTGAAACATTTATTGACAAGATAATTTCACAAAACTGATAAATTATTTCCAATCAACACAATGTCTAGTTGTTTTTTTTTATTTTAAAAACATATAAAAGCATTCAGTAGAAGACAGTGTAGTTTTGCCAGCTGTTCACAGCAGATGACAATGAAAAACTGGAGGTTTTGATGAAGTAATGGCAAAGACCATTTTTTTTATCAGCTTCAAAACTAGTTAAGTTATAAGATGAATACAATTCTTGCAAAGTTTTTTTCTGAAACTAAAATTTGGATTATCACAGAGTAAGATTTGATGTTGGGCAATTAGACTTTATAACTGTGTAAAAGGTGTGTATCTCTGAATTTATAAATTGCATTCTACACTTATTCACTGCCAAACATAATTCAGTAGAACCTTGATGAACCGAGAATTACACTAGCCTACATACCTTCATTACCCCAAGTAAAATACCAAGATAATTTTTATAATTGTATTTGAATCGTATAATCTTAGTTTGTTAAAAATGGATTGTATGTTCAGCAATAATTGCAGTCCATTATTGTTAAGCAGTATGGTCCCAAATTATTGTTTTTGATTTTGAAACATCACAGTTCATTTGACAAAATTATAGTTGAAGCAGCTCAATGTCAAGTCACGCACGCTTGTGCAATAGTTTGTTTACATGCTTTCTCCAGACCACGGGGGAGGGGAGGGCCTGATAAGCCGTCTATTGTTCACCCCCAAGAAGGTCCGACCCTCATTAGTGCCGCTCGGCTGCACTCAGTGGGGAACCCAATACCACAAATCAATCTTTTAAATGAATACAAATATTTGGTAATAATTGTTTTATTAATATTCACCTTGAAATTTCAATAAATTTGGTGTAAAATTTGACAAAAATCTGCCATTTGGACCGATTATTAATACAATACCAAATACCAATAAAGTAGTACCGCACATTCATTGGTAATTAAATAATAGGTAAAAATTTACCGATTTTCGTCAAGTCAAAAACACTTGACACTTGACTTGTGTTTGGTATTCTTTTTACCCCCTGCTGAGCGCTATGTCACAAAAGCTGATAACGACATGGGTGATTAGTAACCATGGCAACTTGTTGAATGCGTGATGAAGGGAAACCCAAGAAATAGAAGAACAAAGAGAAAGAATGACGTTGTTATCTTTATACCCTTTTTACAATTTCCGTTATTGTTATCTTTATGTAAGATTTTATGATTTTGTTTTATAGGTTTATAAAATAATTCTTTTTAACTACGGGAATATCAATTTATAATTTATCAACGTGTTTCTCTTCTGAAACAGCAATACCGGATGCATAATAAAGGTCAATGGCCTAAAATATCACGATTGTGCAATATTGTATTTTGATGTTGAAATTAAAATTACGACAAAAGTTTGTATATATCCATGGTCGTCAATAGAAAGATAAAATATCCATAACAAATATTTAATTTATAAAATAAGATTGTAGATTTGTTACAAGTTTAATATGTAGCCACAAACAGTTTTATGGCAGTAGGCAATGGCCAGCGGCAAATTCAATATTCACGAAAATACTGATTAAGTTAGAGATAACATTTAACAGTCATCATAAAACTATTATTTTTATGATAAAACAGAATTGGGGAAAGTCGTAAAGAAATAAAAGTGATAAAACTCAACAGTTTTTGGAAGTACTTCAATACAACAATTATTGTCGTGATAAAATGTTAATGGATTTGGGACTGCTAATGGGTTTTTTATTGCATCATCACGCTAGTAATAAATTATGAAGATCGTAAACAAACATCTGATAAGACTTTTATGTGCTCGGAACCAACTGCCGTTGACTACACGATAGTAAACTGAGAGTAATTTATTATTATAATAGGCTGTACCGAACCGAATTTGTACCGTGTAAAATGCTGTACCGAACCGATGACGGTAATTAAGCTTGTACCGTACCGTACCGACTTTTTCGGTGCACCGCAGACCCCTAGTAAAATCAGAAGCCTAGGTACTTTTGCTTGTGTTTCATTTTGGTAATGTCTAGTGTGTGTTGGTGATGACTGAAACGTTTCTCTTGGGGTGGATTTTATAATGCTGATTGGTTTAAACACTGAGGACGGACAAGCTGATGACGGAACAAGCAATAGATTTTGTAGGTCAAAACAGTTTGAAATCTAGTTAAATATTAATATAATAATAAACAAAAACAAAACGCTCTACAAAAACCAAACAGAACCTTAAAACTGTCTTCGGCTGATCCATAAGGATACTCAGGGAGTATGTTTAATCTACGATACACATAGTCGACTGACTATTTACCTCGGTATGTTACACTGTCAAGGTTCGGCCGTGATGACGATGTAGTCGCTGGTCGGGAGGCGAGACAATCTAGTGATACAGTCCAGCACCCACTTCTCTTTCACCATGGTAGGGGGGGTGCGGCCGCAGGGGGAGAGGGGAGGGGTAGTGCCGATCACTATCTTGGCAGCTCTGTCAACAATCGTAAAAGTTATTTAATCAAAAATATTTTTTAAATGTTAAAGATACTATTCATTATAGAAAATAGGTCAGATATAAGCACAAAATACAGAATTGAATAAGGACATTTACTATGCTTTAGCCAAATTAAAGTACAGGTAAAATAAGTATTTTACCAAATTAAGATATAAGTATGACTTATATCTTAGTTCATTTAACTGTTATTTTTTAAATCAAAATTACTGCTGGTCTTCAACGAGTTAAATTTAAATCTATACTTATTCTAAAATCACACAATTGACAAACACCGTACCTAGCATTGCTGACCACAACGCCACCGCCCAATCTCAGCAGCTCGGCTAGATCACGTGATGGAGGAACAGTGGATCGGCAGACATAGAACGGACCAAGTCCGGTGAACAGCTCCAGACCAAACTCTGGTCCAAACGCCTGTCTGTCACAGCGAGCCAGCTGGAAAACAGACATTGTTTTTAGTAATGAAACCATTAATGCTTTAGTATTTGTTTTTTATAAACAAAAACAGACTCACACTCGTTAGGATTGGACTTTGAATGGTTGCTGACCAACTGAATATGTATCACACAGTTATATAAAACACAAGTAGGCCTACATCACCAACTTTTCACTAAATTTTCATAAAACTGTAATCTTGGCTATACTTTGTTCACAATATTTAGGCGGTTTGGGGAGGATTTCCCCCACCACATTTTTTGTATTTAATGTGGGCTATATAGGCCTAGTTTAATCAGCTGTTGAGCTATTATTTTAAAGGCAAGGCTCAAGTGGAGGGGATGGATTTCTTCCCCTAAAACCACGTAAATATTGTGAATGAAGTACAGTACCGGTAATGTTTACTTTAGTCTTAGAACTATATGAAGACAAAGTGAAAATTGAAAATGCTTCTTTATTGAAGTGAACTGAGAATCTCATGGTCCTTTGTTGTAGTTACCCCCCAAACAAATAAAAATTACGTATTAGCAAAAATGTATCTACAAAAATGTTGAAAAGAAAAAATATCTGTGAAAAACTATCCAAAACTACCAGTAGAACCCCGGTTAACCGAAATAAAGGGGGGAGAGCCGTTTTGGATAACCAATTTTTTGGTTAACCCGTCATATGCTAAAAATAGCCTATGTTTTACCATGGTGAGTTGGAAAAATTAATTTAAAAGAATTTCTATATATAATACAGTATTTTATTTCAGCTACAGAAATGTTACAATGGGCTAGAAATACTTTAAACTATAAAACTGAAGTTACTAAAGCATTTTACATTACATATTACTTATAATTTAGCCCTGAATTATTTTATGGAACCTTTTCGGTTAACCGAGGTTCTACTGTATCTGAGAAAAAAATAAGAGCTACAAATGTTCAAATTGAATCACTTGTACATCATTTTTTCATTCTTCAAAAAGCTTTTGGATGAAGAAAACAATATAGCTACATTAATAGAAATGTAATAAAAAATGTTGGGCATACTTTATATTCCATTATATTTCTAGCAGATGTAAATATCCTTATACTTAAAAAAATATTCCTAGAAATAATAAAATAAGCATATTTACCTTCACTGCAGGTGAAAAGTCTGTCAATTCAAACCTCTCTTCAGGAAGCCATTGGCCAACTTCTAAAGAATGATAGACCTGAAAATTACAACCAACTTAAATTACTGATAAGCTAATTTACTGTCTCCACAATGACAAGGGTACAAAGAAAGTTAAGTTGTCCCGTTTCTGTATCAACCTAGTGTTTAAATGTCATTCTAATTGTTTTATTATTTTGATGGTGTGTTAAAATGTTTTATTGACAAAGAAATTTTATGGATATAAACTATCTTCAATTTGATGTTGGATTTGGATTTGACAATGGGTCACTCGATCCCCAACTAGTAATCCACTGAACTCTCAAAAAGAATGAAGATGGACAAGGTATGTAAATCTTTATTTAAACCCAGAACTTCCTGAGTTTTAAAAATGATGTGGTGAAGTATTGAAAAATTAGTAGGCCTATCGATTATTCTGGTGTTAATGTCCAGGCTAAATCTCGAAATTCGCCAAGAACTTGTGAAATTCTTCTCTACTTTTTTCACTTTTTTTGCTGCTTATTGTGGCTACCTATATTTAAGTCAAAATTCAAATAATTTTGTTAACATAGGAATTCATCTTATTAAAAGGCATAAATTTTCAATATATAAGTAAAATGTATTGCCTTCACGAGGATCGCAAGGACAGTTGACACAACCCAGACTATAATAAACATGATGTTTAAAGTAAATTTTTGATAGCACAACTATCAACTGCAATTAGCTAGGTAGCTGAGTGGTAATAATGTTCTTTTATTTATTTATTGAATTACATCTCAGTACCGGTACATCAAATAACAGGACATACTGTCGATGGTTAAATAAAAGACTTGAAACCAATACATATATTTGTATACAAAAACAACTGAATCCTCCCTGAATATACGGTAATATTTTTATATGACAAAATTGAGCTAAAGTAGCGGGTAGGTTTATTCCTACTAATTCCAGCAGTCCTCCAAATATTCTGTAAATTAAAAAAATTTAGTCTTGAGCCATTTTGTAAAATGAAAGTCTAAACTTTAAAAAGGATTATTGTTGTTCACCTAACAAACAAAAAGTTTCCCGGGTTGATCATTAGAAAAATTATACACTTTTGATGGGTCGAAATTGGACTCAGCTATCCTTGATCATTGGGTTTTTAATAAATGATGCACCGTATTTTCCTTTTCAACTGATAATTATATCTCCACAAAGAGCTGTACTGCACAGCCTATGGAGAGTTGAGTAAACAGTAGTTTGGTATTAGCATAAGAGATTCAGAGACTAAAAACTAATTGACATACCCATTGCACGTTAAGCACCCAGCAGCCGCGGGCAATAGCCTTCAACAGGTTGATGGTGCGTCGAGGAGATGGTGTGACGACATGTGTGGTGCGTTCACTCACCGCAGCCTCCACCGCGAACGTTCCTAGCTGAGCGACAATGGACTTCACAACCGCCTCGTCACTGCAAACCACAGATGTTATCTTACTGTACTTGTCATAACATACAAATGGTGAAATTACGTTTATTGAAATTCAGTCAGTAACAAATGTTTGTAAGTATATACAGCCTTCAGTATCCAATAGTCAATGATACAGCTTCCAATTAGGGATAGATTGATTTAAAATTTCAATTATCAACCTGTAAGCCCAGAATTTAGAATGCAATATACACCACTTATGGTGAACTCTGACACTAATCAAAGCCAACCTGCTGTACAGGGATTCTCAACGAAAAAACCAAATCTGTGACACACTACTCTTGGTGAATATAATCAAAACAAAAAAGGTACTACTGTTAATTATGTTTTAAAGTAAACAATTGACTTTTTTGCTTGGCAGAGGATATCGCTTTAACGAGACTTAAAATAGTCAATCAATTACTAAAACTGTGGAATTTAAACCTTTAGGCCTAGGTGGTTTTTAGTATTAAGTTTTAGATTTCGAATCATTTTTTTATTCCTCTAAAGAATTTAATAAAAAAATAAATGCTAAGAAGTAAAAAGTAAAATCAAAATTCTTTTTATCATTAACTTACCTTCGAGACAAGCTAGTGCAAACGATTGTTGGAGTAATTTTCTGAGGAACGATTTTCTTGTCCTTTTTAACAAACAAAGCCGAAGATTCTCGCCTCGCAGCTCTCGTGAGGCTGTCGTCACTATCACAATCACTGGCCACTCGCACACTTGCTAACATCAGCACAGTTTTACTCTTCACAGCCAAACCAGTTCTTGGTTTTTTGTTAGGAGTGGGTTTATAAGGATTCTTGGGTGAACCGGGGGGTGTCGATTCTCCTGAGTCTTGATTAAAATCTTCAATCACTCGCGACGGTAGTAACAGCTTCCGTTTTTTTGTCTGGGTCGGTTTTACGGAACTATATTCTTTTTCATTCACCTTCCCATCGTTAAGTTGATTTTTTGATTTTCTTGTAGGCCTATCCGCATTTACTTTAGCAACATTTTCTTGTTGACGTAGGTCTACATTACTACCTACATTGATTTCTCCATTCTTCTTTTTCTCTTGATCTTTACAAGATGATAGCAGTTTCTTACATTTCCTACTCGTCAAGAGTCTTGATGGAGCACTGCTTCTAAGGTTAGCAGCTTGTTGTTTCTTCGCATAGATCAAAAGATCGTCGGAGTCGTAACTGACTCTGACTTCTGAATCGTTAACATCACTGATTTTAGAACTTGTATCTCCAGTTTCATTGACAGTTGCGCTTTCTTTTTTACCATTTTCATCATCACTGGAGCTTCCAAAAACTAATTTCTTGTTGCGTTTTTTTCGGCAATTCGAGGTGTTTGAAGTCTGGCCGTTTTCGAAGGTGTTACTGTTGTTTTGCTCTTCATTTGTCTTCTTCTGCAAGACAGGGCTGTAAAAATTACAATTTATAGAAAATGTACAGAAATTTATATGATAACTTATTTTTAATAGGTACCAAGATATGAAGGAGACTAAAAGGAATACCAAAAAGATGTGGAATAGATGAGGTGAAGAGGAGTGTGGAGTAGACAGGAGTGGTATGGCAGATGGTTGAGAAAGAGTAATAATTACAATTATTGTGGAGGAATGGGAGAAGGAGGGCACAGTAGACGCCAGAGCTGGGAGTAACTAGAGCCGAAGATGAAAAGTATACATCCAACAGAAATGAACTTAAACATACATACGTATGCAGTTAATAATAAAAAATTACTTAGGTTATTAATAATAAAGTTATTTATTTATAATATTATACCAGTTATTTATTTATAACTACGGTATTCCAAGAATGACTAGTATTTTACAAAAAGCTACAAGGTAGTTCAATAAAATGTACTCACTTTTTAGCGAATTTCCCACATAGGAAATAAGCTATTACCGTAGTACTCATGATAGTCCGCACTAGTGAGTACTACGACTATCCGCAGTACTATCCTGATAATTAGACCAATTCGTAAATTACAAGGACAAAATGTGGTTCGGATTCCACTATAAACTATAGGTCCCTTAGTTGCCATTAGCTGTATGGGCTATTAATTAACAGCTGTGTCTAAGGAACATGTCGGCCTTAGTCACTAACAAGACTACAAGATCGCGCCACTCATCTCATCCTTCACTCATATTTGGGTTAAAATATGTACATAGTGGTGTCCCCATCATAAATAATTGATAATTGATAATTGATAAGACCTGGACCCGGGACCGATTTACTTTTTAGTTTTGAGGCCCCTAGAGGCTTTTATAAATTGGATTTTCCTATTTAGCAATGAAAATGAAATGGTTAACTTTTAAAAAGATGCGAGCCCTGCCTTACTAACATCAAGATGTCAGGTCGTACTTGAACGAAATATTACCAGGACGGTGTGGTAGGTCTCTGCTCGTAGGTCGGCTCTGCTGCTGAGTATCCGCCTCGGTCAACAGATTTAACACGCTAGATTTCTACCCATGGGAGACTATCAAGAATTAAGTGTACAGACAGAAACCAGCTATAATCAAGTTACAGACAACATCGCAGTGTCCTGTGCTGCTATTACTGATGAAACACTGACAGTTGTAGTTCAGTCAGCAGTTCTGCGACATCACCGTTGTATACAGGTATATGGTGGTCATTTTGAACACATTTCAACTAATATTAACTAATAATAATCGTGCAATGATTGTAGTAAGTGTTTCTGATTTATAGCTTCAAATATATGGACTACAAAAAGTAAGTACATTTTATTGAACTACCCTGTATTAGAGAATTTCTATAACAAGTCCAACAGATTTTGATATGACCAACATCATTCTTCCAGGTGCTGAACAAGTGTGCTCACCAACCTAAACCTGCCAGTTGTTCTGCCATCTGCCCACACATGCACACAAGGCTCTTTAGCTACTGTGCATCTTTTTGTGTTGGTTTACACTCACGAAACGAACTTAAAGTACCTTAGAGTAATTTTTACAAATGTTGTTGTACAAAATAGTCCATCACTATTGTTGTGGTAAAAATATGAACAAACCTAACTCAATTTATTAACAAACCTAATAAAATATAAGATCTTACCTTGTCAGTATTTTTTCAAACTGTTTTGTAGCTTTCCGAAGATCACCAGCAACAGCATGCAGAGCATCAACTATGTTATTGGTCTGAAAATTAGAAATAATATTTTTACCATTTATTTAGTAACTGAAAAACAAACACTAAGTGTTTAGCTTTTGGGGACCATAAAAACAAGGTCAAAAACCTCACAAGCTTTCTTTCACCTAGAGCTTTTGTGAATATATTGATATCCTCTAATCCAGAAAGAGATATAGAGGCTATTTGTTAAAAACAAGGGGAGGGAACTGAAAATAAGTTGCTCTACATGTTCTCTAATACTCCTTAACCTCAACCACTTACCTCTTTAAACGTTGGAACAGGAGGTAAGGGTTTGCTTTTGACTCCTAGGGTTGCTTTGTTCATCTCATCTTCTTTCCAAGGCTTCCTTCGGATTTTACTATCCGTTACTGCCCGTCTCAGCCCCTATATGAATTAAAATTACATTTAAAGTTCACTTATTATGTGGTGTTGGTAATATTCAATTGTGATATTTTTGCAATGTGAACCAGGTAAAATGTATCTTAACTTGTACCATAAAGTTTACAACAAAAAATGAAAGTTGTGGAATTTTTAGACAGATGGTCACAATTGTTTTGTGGAGATCAAACCAATCTTATGATGAAGCTGAGTGGTTTGTATTCTGTTGTCAAAAGTGTGGTAATGAATTGAAACAATTCTGCAGTGAAAAATATGTAATTACAATGATTTCAGATTGTTGTATTGAAACTAGGTTCCACAAATTGCATACAGTTTTGTTACAAAACTACTACAGACCAAGTAATCAAAAGTTGTGTTCATGACGGGTTCAAAAGATCACTCATGTTCATTTCACTGAATAACTTCACTGTGCAATGGGGTTTCTTATGTGATATATAGATTTCTTATGTGATATAGTAAAGAAATTTCTAAATCAAATTCTAATAAAGGACGAAACATATTTTGTGTCACTTCCAAATTGACAACACAATTGAAATGGTACAGAGTGTCATTTGATTTACTGGAGACATTCAGTCTCGAAAACATCAAAAGTTCAATACAACTCAGGACAAAAATTATACTTTGATAAGAAAGGAGATTTGCTTACTGAATTCCTTCCTCAAGGAAAAACAGCTAAAATGTAGCATTAGCAATTGAGATTGGGACGCCACCTAGGTTTGTATGTGAACCCAAATGTGATTGAAGGGTGAATGAGTAATGGACTAAGATCAGCTGTTTCATCGGTCAGAGTAGTTTATTTAAAGCCCAATGATCAGGGACAGCTGGGGAAGGTATGGGGGTTTAGTGAGTGGGAGAAAATTTCGCGCCGTTCCGGCCAAACCTCGCATGCGGGGTTGGTTCGGCAGATTGGCCACAACCTAAACCCCAACTCCCACTTGTTAGCTGCGGAGAGCTACCTTCTGCCACTGGGTGTTGGTCCACCTACAGAACCAAGTGAGGGGGGCCCTAGACTAAGGTGTAATGCGATCCGTGCCAAGAGTCTTGTGGCACTGGGGGCCTAATATTCAGTGTCTTAACGGAGCCTTCTGGGAACCAGGGGTAACCCAGTCGTACACACCCCTTACCTCTCTAATCGGGTCACTGGGGAGGTGGACTTAAATACCTGGTATTCGTGAGAACAATGTAGACAGTCTGACCCAAATGGAGGAGGAAGGTCTACTGAAATCTGACGATGACGACAAGCTCGCAGAAACCGGAAAGGAACGAAAAACGACTTTCCAGGGGCGAGTTGCAAAGATGGAGGATAGCGGATGCTTTAGCCAAAGGCGAAAAGGTGCTATCCAGAAGTGAGAGGAGGCTGGTGTGGGCTGCCAAGCACCCTAACTCTGCTGCCTGCAAAGCCAGTTCCTCCGGGAACTAGGATGCTGGGAAAAAGCAGAGCAAGGGTGGTACCCCCAAAGCTGACTCTAATGAAGCCTCCAGGAAGAAAGGTGGAGGCTGTGCTGACGCAGCCACAAAGGATTGGCTGGTCAAGCAAGTTCAGGAGCTGAGACCTTTCAGGGAAATCTCGCTACGGCTTGCCCCAGCCAGAGACCTTGTGAAAGCTGTGAAGGTATATTTATGTGCCCAGCCCTACAAGGTCTGCGTATGAGATCCCTCGTACGAAAATCGACTTTCCAGGGGTGAGTTGCAAAGACGGAGGATAGCGGATGCTTTAGCCAAAGGCGAAAAGGTGCTATCCAGAAGTGAGAGGAGGCTGGTGTGGGCTGCCAAGCACCCTAACTCTGCTGCCTGTAAAGCCAGTTCCTCCGGGAACTAGGATGCTGGGAAAAAGCAGGTCAAGGGTGGTACCCCCAAAGCTGACTCTAATGAGGCCTCCAGGAAGAAAGGTGGAGGCTGTGCTGACGCAGCCACAAAGGATTGGCTGGTCAAGCAAGTTCAGGAGCTGAGTCCTTTCAGGGAAATCTCGCTACGGCTTGCCCCAGCCAGAGACCTTGTGAAAGCTGTGAAGGTATATTTAGGTGCCCAGCCCTACAAGGTCTGCGTATGAGATCCCTTGGCCTATTGATGGGAGACCAAAGGGAAGAACAGGTCACCATAGTCAAGAGGCTCTCACGGTTCACCAAGGACCTGGGATTTGACGGAGAATGAGGACCTGTGAACGAGGGTGCACAATAAGCTGTTCTAGCTGCGATGCAATCCCATGGTAACTTGTAAGCCTGGCCCTCTATTAAAAAAAAAAAAAAAAAAAGGGACAGCTGGGTGCAGTTTCGGACCATCGGATCGACTTACTGACTTAAGGCATCGAATCGAACTAACAACCTTTTGATTGTTAGGCGACCACTTAAACTTAAACTTAGCTTGATGTTTTGAGATACTAGGAAAAGTACAAAGTGCAATTTTAAAAAAAGAGCATACAAAACTTGTGTTGCTTTAAGACAATACTTAGACCTATACGGCTGGGGACATTAAAATATTGATTTGACAGTTTCATAGGAAACAATGTGATACCCTGTCATAGATCCTATAATTAGTCTTGTCTAGCTTCCATAAGTTCTGATGAATGAATTATGAACTAGTTATCAAACGCTTTCAATCTAACATCAATGTAGAAAACGATTCTGAGGAATAATGACTATCATAATTGTTGTAAAGTTTCTATGAAGACATAGATCATATGGCCACTTGCTATAAAACATATGTTTAAATAGATGTTCTTTACATAAAAAAAAAATTGGCTGAAGAATGAACAGCCAGGCCTACTTACTTCCCAAATTAAAACATACCTCTTACAAAAAGAAAGAGAGTGGTCTTTTTAATTTGCAATTTACATTTATCGATAAACTCAACAGATATAAAACCTACTTTCGTTTTCAATCTATACAACGGCAGAGCTTCTTTATACTTGTCCAGCCCAGAGGGTGCATAGCCCTTGATTGGCAGCATCCTCAACTCTGCTTTGCATGCTTCAATCCACAACGTTGACACCAGAGGGATCTTCCACTCGATTGCTTTTCTGTACGTGGACATTTTCCCATTGTGGAAGAAACAGTGAGTAACCTAAAAATGCAGGGACATAATTAAATATCGATATCCATGTTTGGAAATATAGCAGATAATGTTGAACTTTCAAATTGTAACCATGGATTGTTTTTAGCCTCAATTAGAATAAAAAAATGAAGGGTCCAGGGGAAAAAAGGGGCAAAGTCCATTTTTTTTTTTAAATTGAGTTTGAAATGCAAAAATATTCTTCTTCTGATGGCAGTATATTTGTTCTGGGGAAAAAGAGGCTCATTGACATTGAAATGTAAGAATAAAGATTCATGGTGCTGGGGAAGAAGGGGCCAAGTCACTGCGGTTAGAGGGGAGAAGAAGTCAAGTCCAAGACTGAAGCACATGAACTTAAAATATAAAATATGTTTCCTGAAGAATTTTGTTTTATGGACTTTGTCCCTTTTACCCCTGGACCCTTCAAATGTTAAACTGTTAAAGAATTGTGGTCTTCTGGTTTGACCATGTCAAAATTGATAAATCACTATCACCCACCACTTTTGACACAGTCGTCACTAGAAGACCACGATTCTACAATAAGTGACCGAATATAGAAGCCTATCCAGGAAGATTAAATTGTTATGTTTGGTGTATTTAAGTAGGGACCCATTGGAATAGAGTTAAGAAAAAAATGTTTACTGTAGGCTACATCCTAGCGGGTACCACTGCATTGGTCCCTTACGTGTTAGAGGCTTGTTGATAAGCCATATGGGCAGTGTTTCTACACGACCAAAAGAATATAATTCCGGTCACTGGGTTAAGAAATCCCGTTTAATCCCTTAAGATTTTTGATGTTAAATTCAGAGTGTTAAATTATATTGTGTTTAAATAGTTGTTTAAACATTGCTATTATATTTTGTTAAGGTAATTTTTTCAATTGGGGTTAGTTTTTCACTAAAATAAAGCATAGTAAATAAAAACGGACGTCATAGCCAAAACTCCTGTTTTATCCCACAACCCCTTCAAATCCCGCTCATGCTCTAAAAATCCTGTTTTCGGGATAATAATCCCACGTATGGAAACACGGCATATGGGTAAGTCAGGGGGATGGCAGTGAAGAGATGACCTGTCTTGAACCAGCAATTAGGCTTTTGACAGTCCAAAAGGCTAACACGGAGCTACCTAATTCAATGAAAAGTAATATTGCAAACTAACAAAATATGAAAGGACATAGAAAAGGGCATTTTTACATAAATTAGCCCATTGGGGAAGGAATTAATGCACTTCTTGCAGCACACTCTGTTTCTCTCTAATTGTTATAGAAAGAAAACATTAGTAATAAACTAATAGGCCTAATTCTTACTCCATTTTTTCACAGAACAATTGTCTACAAAAAAAGTGGTAATGGGATACTCAAAGTTTATTTAAAAAAAAATAACATTAGGCCTCCTACAAATTATAAAAATAAAAATTTTAAACACAATTTTTTAAAAGTAAACTTGACTTACAAATTCCAAGATTAATCCAGACACCAGATTACACTACTATTATAAAGTCCAATTGATTCTTTGCGTAGAAAAACCACAAGATGTTTACTTTTATGAGTAATAACATAGAAAAAAAATTTTGTTTTACCTCACCGCAGCTGATTTTGGGTAATATCTGGTTTCCATGTCAACTTAACGTTGTTTGTTATTCGCAAAAATAAATGAAGAAATACACAAAACAACAAGCAAGATATATAACAGGGGCTGTACGAGTAACGCTCGTAAGTCGGCACCAATGGGTTAATTAACAGTAGTTTTTTTTTATTACCTTTCTTGTAAAGTTCTTTTCAACCTTAGCACCAAGGGATTCAAGTTCTGCTTTTGTTCCTTCCGATAAGTAATCTCTTCCACAACGAACTTCAACATAGGCGACAACATCTGAAAAAATGTACAAGCTTTTTGTAGTAACAGTAATTTTTGGGCTTATTAACAGCAATTTATAGACTAGAAATATTTTACAACACTTTTAATACATGTAATAAAATAGAAAAATTTTCCAAATTGTAAAGATATTATTTATAAACAAGCAACTTAAAGCAATTTATTTTACTCTACTTAAGGATGACAAGGGAAGACAGTGGCCCTAAATTGTTTCAAGCAATTTTTGTAAGTTACAATAAAACTCTAATCAACCAAAATAAAGGGGACGAGGTCGTTAAGATAGAACTTTTTTAGTAATTAATGACTAAAATCTACAACACAAAGCTTGCAAACCAAGGGGCGTAAGTGTAGGCCTAACATAGGGGCCTATATGAAAATGCAATGAACTCCTTCGTCTTGCAAGTGAAGAATTGTAGGCACAAAATCTATTCTCTAAAATAATCAACTACATTTTTTTTTAACTTCATTTTATCATGATTTAAGATCCGTGTGGACCGTTGTCTGTTTTATTAGACCTACAGTAAATTTTCTGTCGGTGAAGCCAGACCAGCTACCTATGCCACAGCAGAACTGTGTCTGGAACTGTGTCTAGAACTGTGTGCAAAACCTCCCATTTCCCCATTTATTTGTCATGATTAAGTAGACATTTTTAAAACTAACTGTGACGATTGAATTTATAAATCTCAAAACATATTGTGGGCTACGGCCATATCCCCCTAAAAGCTGTTTACTGACTTTCTAAAGCCATTATTAATGTCTATACAGGGTGATTGATATAAGTGTGCCAGCCGTTTTATTCGAAAACCATAAGAGATATCAAAAAAAGTTAAATGGTAAGTGCCTTGGATTTTTTATTTAAAAAATTGTAGTAAAGTCGAAAAAATTATTTTAGCCGCCATTTTTCCAATATGGCCGCCAACTTTGATTTTTCTTATGGAACACCCTGTATTTTATGATGTATTCTGGTAGAAAATGTAATTTTAAGACGATTTTATTCTTGTAATTTTTTTCATAAACCTAACCGTTTCAAAGATAATAATGGTTTAAGTTGTGAAATTTTGAATGGTTTTCGAATAAAACAGCTGGCATTCTTGCTTAGGCCTGTATCGAAACTCTTTCTCATGCAAAAATTTCAAAACTTTAACCATTATTATCTTTGAAACGGTTAGGTTTATGAAAAAAATCACAAGAATAAAATCGTCTTAAAATCACATTTTCTACCAGAATACATAATAAAATACAGGATGTTCCATAAGAAAAATCAAAGTTGGCGGCCATATTGGAAAAATGGCGGCTAAAATAATTTTTTTGACTTGACTACAATTTTTTAAATAAAAAATCCAAGGCACTTACCATTTAACTTTTTTTGATATCTCTTATAGTTTGCGAATAAAACGGCTGGCACACTTATATCAATCACCCTGTATGTGTCCAAATGTCCATAAACCTCCCATTTCACCTGTTATTTGTCTTTGTCATGAGCAAGTAGACATTTAAAAAATCAAACTATGACGAACTTACATTCATAAATTTCAAAACATAAGGCCTACTGTAGACTATGAAGCCATATTTCCTAAAAGCCGTTTGGTGACTTTATAAAGCCATTTCTAACGGCTAGAAGTGTACCCACTTGTCCTAAAACCTTCCATTTTACCTGTTAGGCTATATTTCATGCAAGCAAGTAGACACGTTTTTTAACCTTACGTTTTTCTCCATTTCATAGATCTGTCACAATATGTATATTATCGAATTCAGTAATAGCATTGACTATATAAACTTTAACACTAGTGTTTACATATAGTCGATGGTAACAGGCTACTGGTGCTACTGCTGATTGTTGATTGATGCCTGTGTAAAGTTAGTGGCTAGCAGACAATTTGACAACTAACTATAACTATGAAACATCAGGAAATCAGCTGTTTCCCCGTCCTCGCTCGCGCGCTAGCCTTTGCCCTAGCATGTCAACAGCTGACTGTTCTATAAGATGGATGATGCGTACAACTTTCCATAGCATAATATTGTTTTATTCGTTGTGTTATTGTCCACAAAGTTTATCTATGTGGAACTTAATACTACTCCTGCCATCGCTTATTAAGTTTAATAAATAGTACCTGGGGACCGAGCTTTGCTCGGGGAAAATCATTAGTTCACTCTGAAAGCACCTTAGTATTGGAGATGCATAAATCCATTCCCAAACTCCACACGGCTCGCCTTCATCACCATTTCCTACGTCATGGACCTGTTTCCCTCCATTCCCATTGCATTTAAAGATTGCAAATACCTTAATCTAATCGTCATAAACAGTTCCCACACTCCGGACTACTCGCCTTGACTACTTCCTTCACCACTTCCTACGTCGCGGACCTGTTTCCCTCCCTTTCCATAGCATTTTAGGATTGCAAATACTTTAATCTAATCATCATAAACAATTCCCACACTCCGGACTACTCGCCTTGACTACTTCCTTCACCACTTCCTACGTCGCGGACCTGTTTCCCTCCCTTCCAATTGCATTTTAGGATTGCAACTACCTTAATCTAATCGCCATAAACAGTTCTCACACTCCGGACAGCTCGCCTTGACTACTTCCTTCACCACTTCCTACGTCGCGGACCTGTTTCCCTCCCTTCCCATAACATTTTAGGATTGCCCATACCCTTATCTAATCGTCATAAACAGTTCCCACACCCAGGACAGCTCGCCTTGACTACTTCCTTCACCACTTCCTATGTCGCGGACCTGTTTTCCTTCCTTTCCATAGCATTTTAAGATTGCGGACACCTTAATCTAATCGTCATAAACAGTTCCCACAATCCGGACTACTCGCCTTGACTACTTCCTTCACCACTTCCTACGTCGCGGACCTGTTTTCCTTCCTTCCCATAGCATTTTAGGATTGCAGATACCCTAATCTTATCGTCATAAACATTCCCCACACTCCGGACTGATCGCCTTCACTACTTCCTTCATCACTTCCTACGTCACGGACCTGTTTCCCTCTATTCCCATAGCATTTTATGATTGCCTTTGTTACTTCCTTCACCACTTCCTACGTCGCGGATCTGTTTCCCTCCCTTCCCATAGCATTTTAGGATTGCCCATACCCTTATCTAATCGTCATAAACAGTTCCCACACTCCGGACAGCTCGCCTTGACTACTTCCTTCACCACTTCCTACGTCGCGGACCTGTTTCCCTCCCTTCCCATAGCATTTTAGGATTGCCCATATCCTTATCTAATCGTCATAAACAGTTCCCACATTCCGGACAGCTCGCCTTGACTACTTCCTTCACCACTTCCTACGTCGCGGACCTGTTTCCCTCCCTTCCCGTAGCATTTTAGGATTGCCCATACCCTTATCTAATCGTCATAAACAGTTCCCACACTCCGGACAGCTCGCCTTGACTACTTCCTTCACCACTTCCTATGTCGCGGACCTGTTTTCCTTCCTTTCCATAGCATTTTAAGATTGCGGACACCTTAATCTAATCGTCATAAACAGTTCCCACAATCCGGACTACTCGCCTTGACTACTTCCTTCACCACTTCCTACGTCGCGGACCTGTTTTCCTTCCTTCCCATAGCATTTTAGGATTGCAGATACCCTAATCTTATCGTCATAAACATTCCCCACACTCCGGACTGCTCGCCTTCACTACTTCCTTCATCACTCCCTACATCACGGACCTGTTTCCCTCTATTCCCATAGCATTTTATGATTGCCTTTATTACTTCCTTCACCACTTCCTATGTCGCGGACCTGTTTCCTTCCCTTCCCATAGCATTTTAGGATTGCAGATACCTTAATCTAATCTAATCGTCATAAACAGATCCCAGACGTCGCACTGCTGCCCTTGACTACAATCATAGATAAAACCATAGACTATAAAACATACTCCCTACAATGTATCGAGTAATCTTCAGTATAATCTTTGCTAAATATTATGCTAATTATTAAGTGATGTTTTCCTTTTGTACTGTATTTGTAATTTGCTAGTATACTGTGGGTAGTTGGCTTACTATGAACACATGCTACAACTTCAAGTCTTTTGTTTACTTTATCCTTGTTATTTAATTCATCCAACATGGTTACCTAGCAACCCATAGGCATAAGACTAATGTTAAAAAAATGTGATTTTCAGTTTCATTTTTCTACGTAATTAGATTTTTGTTGGCAGTTCTAACTGCATGAAACTCGTTTTTAGGCCAAAAATAAACTATTTACAAGATTTGAAGAAAATCGTCGGAGCCGTTTTCGAGATCTTTCTACAAGCAAGCAAGCATACAAGCAAACATTGCTCGTATTAGAGTATAGGATTACATTGATGTCTGTTTAATGACATATTGCGTGTTTTAAGGACAAAATGTATGTTTACATTTATTTTTCCAGGGCCATGAGGGGGGCTTTAGCCCCTGTAGCCCCCCCCCCCTTGGAACCGCCAATGGTTAAAAATGGTTAGGTATACTGTATATTGGTAGCCTACCCAATAGGCTGTAGGCCTACTGTAAACTGTGAAATAGGTAGGGTATAACTGAATTGATTTTTTAGCATTAACTTAGTGATTTGAATACAGTAATGAAGAAATATGTTAGGTTACTGAGATTTTGGAACAGAAACGCCTTTCCTTTGTTAGATTAAGCTGGTTTGTAAAATCATCCAAATATAGCCTACAGTAGGTAGGCATATCAAACTGAATAGGTAGGCCTACGGTACTTCATGACTTGAGTCTATGAATAAAGGCTAGGCCTAGTTGTTAAACGGTTAACGTCTTAAAGCACCGTTTACACTAACTTAGGCTTAACCTACACAGCTCGTTCTAGCCTATAAGGTTTACTATTCATCAAACTAAACTAGTCTAGAACAGCTTTTGTATGTAAGATGTTATACACTCTTACGGTTAAGATGTTACAAAGAGGATAAATATTGATTTTTTTAACAAAACTTACGTCTAAGTAGAATTGCAGAAACAGGTTGGGTGGCAGGTATATCGTCATATTCGTTATCATTACTCAATGTTTTTTCTTCATCAACTAAAAGACATGCTCGTTGATTATCATTTCTTTTACCAAGAGTCTTCACACCTGTCAAGACATTGGTAGGTCTATTTCCGGTTAAAGGAGTTGCTTCATTCTTTTTACTTGTTGTGTTTGAAGTTGATGCAGTGGGTGTTCTAAACAAACTATTACGAACAACAGAACTAACTGGAGAATCTATTGTTCCTTCAACAGCATAACTTTTTTCTTCTGTTTTTGAGGATTTTCTCTTAAGTTTAACTGAGTTGATCATTTCTCGAATCTCACGTTTGGCTGAGGCAACAGCTTTATCGATTGAATACCTTTTGAGAATAGACAGCTGTGGCGTTGTTGGTTTGTTGGATGAAACTGGAGTTTGGAAAACTGCACTAGGTGTCAGAGCCTTGTTAAAGGGAGTTGAAGTTTTAGATACTTGTTTTCTCTTGTTGACTGGAGTTCTGTCAACAGATATTTTATTGGTGGTTTTGAAAAGTAGCAAATCAACCCCTGTAAGACTTGAGTTTAATGATACTGACCCTACTTTAGACAAGCTTGTGTTTAAGTTCTCCTTATCTGTAGAGCTGTCATTTGTAATATTTTGTCTATTTTTCAAAACAGATCTATTGGAAGAATGTCCACTGAACCTTAACAAGCTTGAGGTATTTCTTTTAGCAGTTTTTTCTGTAAGTTTCGGTGTAATCATTGCATTAGGTGAGAAAACTTTAAGGGGACTTCTTGTTACATTGCAAACTCTACTGTTGCTGTTTAATAGACCGGATTGGTTATTACTGTTTTGATAACTGGTGTCTTCTTCATCAGAAGTAAGCAATGGATTTTTGTCTGTTGTTCTTGCTGGTGTTATAGGAAATAACTGTAAATCATCGTCAAAATATGATCTTGATCTTGAAAAAGTAACATTCTTACAAGATTTGAGTCCTTTAAATAAACTATCTGAATCATCAGATTTGTCTTCTATTATCAAGCTACTAACCAGGAGATCACTAAAACGATTGTTTAGCTGGTCAGATTTACATTTACCTTCCTGCATACTTAATAGAGTTCAACTGCGATTTGTTATTTGATTAAGTCGTGTTAATGTAGGCCTAAATCACATATACAGAAACAATAAGTAGTATATTTATAGCCGATCTAAGAAGATTCTGTGTTGGGCTATGCCTAGGTCATGAGTTCCTTTACCATTGTATAAATGACAAGAGATGTGATCGCACTCTAGGCTAGGTCTATTTGCAGTGACTTAAGTTGTAAAAAATATTAAATAGCCTACCTAGCCTATGTAGGCTACACAAACAATATTATTCTGCAATCTGCAGCAACTACGATACTTGCGTTTCACTAACTTGTTTAATATGCCTACAGCACAAATTAAAAACACTTCCAACCACAAAAAAACACAACACAGTAAAGCAAAACACGAAATGCATCAAACAAACATGAAAGAAGTTCAAGGTTTATTTTGGCTGTCTGGACTGGATGTAGTAAAAATAGTAATGTAGAATAATAATTAGAATGTTGTAACTTATGCCTAGTTAAAAAATGTAGGTAGGCCTAGGTGTTTGTTTTTGACGTTTTTGTTAGTTTTAACTTTAAAGGCGCAAAACAAAAGAGAGCATTTTTTCTCTATTTCTCCAAAATTGGCTGGCTTTGCTGGTTAAACCGTGTAGCGGCGTGGTTCAAATTTCATTTTGGATGCTTTCTTCAGGTTATTCTTGTCATTTAAATAATAATACATTGTTTATTTACTTATTTATCTATTTTATTCCAATGGAAAGATCACCAATTTACAATGTGGATACGAGATTACCATGCGGTAACAACATGCATGTTGACTGGGTGACTTTGTTAGTCACATAGTTGCACAACTATTTACGGTAGTTACTATTTGCATGTTTTTTTATGGATTGGGATAATTATATTTACTGATGATCATGATGGTATGATGAGAACGCCAAGGAAGATCCACGGCCGCCTCCAGCCCGCGGCCTTCGAAGTGGCTAATTCGCAAGCAGAGTTGTAACACAGCTGTTTTGTTGGGAAGCAGCTAATGTTTTATCTATGATGATTCTACTCGTACTACCTATCTATCCCATATAGAGGGGGGGGAGAGGCTTCAAGTTTCTTCATAGAGATAGATTGTTGCGCACCCTCATCAATTGATCTATTCGAAGACTTTCCAACGTCTAGGCACTCCACTGATAAACGTCTGCATTTTACCACAGAATATTTCTACCGATAAGTCCCTCCTAATTATCCGTATATGCGTGAAACTTTGAAACGCGTAAAATATGTTTGATATTAGGAATAACTAGTTGTTACCCACAGGCTTCACCCCGTTTGACTTCACAAGTATTAATGAAACTATTAATTGGTTTGTTACCGGTAAGTAAAGCTGAAATAAACAAAACAGAATACAGTAATACTAAACAAATAATCACACCCGGTTTTAATATGGTAATAAGTTGAAAGAAAAACATACAAATA
Source organism: Macrosteles quadrilineatus (assembly GCF_028750875.1). NCBI lineage: Eukaryota > Metazoa > Arthropoda > Insecta > Hemiptera > Cicadellidae > Macrosteles > Macrosteles quadrilineatus. Next base: position 67,804,846 of record NW_026542598.1, on the reverse strand, counting down.
ACAGCTGAGGTATTTTTAACATTTGGTATATGGAAAGTTCGCTTTAGAAAGGAATTATGACCTTAAAGGGCTATTTATGAAATAATGGATAGTTTTGTGCAAGGTTTACCGTAATGAATTGCATTTTAAGTATATGGTTTATGGGGGTGTGACTTGTAGTTTTCTCAAAAGTCATATCATGGGTACTTTGGGATTTATATATGGATAGTAAAGTAATCCGAATACATACATACTTATACCATAGACTAACCAAGGGAGTATGTTTTATCTATGCTTATACTTAAAAACTATTACCTTTCTTTATGAATTCTAGATTTTAATCTGGATTGGATCTTGGATGTCTTTGCTGTTACTGCAGACGAATTTCTTTAAAAACCTGTTTCGGCTGTTTCTGTCATTTTGCATTAATTTTCTATTTTTGAGTGCATCAAATTTATCATGCCTTTACTATATTATTAATATTGTAAAGTTAATCATTTTATCCCTTTTTGCTCCGGGGAATTTGAGTGACGTGGTAATTTATAGACCTTCATTCAGCAAAAGCTCAAATTTTCTTTACATGGGCTATACATTTTACAACTAGGGAGGACGGTGGTGTATTATTAGTGTTTGTGCGTGTAAAAGATAAAAAAGTACCAGGCATCATTGAAAGGATTTGAAATTACCTTGTTTAATTCAAATTGTCTAATATTTGAAGTGTTTTGGTAGGTATCGAAGAAATAGAAGATATACCGTACTATAATTACAGATTATCATACAGAAACAGTAGGTTACAGTGTTAGCATAACCTTACTACAAAAACAGGGGTGCCCATCCCCCCCTAGACTCATGACGCACCCCCCCCCCCCAATTGAGCAACAGCCCCCCCCCATAAATGATGTACACAACAAATGAGAAACATTATTCCCCCGCCCAGCACTATTTGTAAAACTATAAAAGAAGTTTTATAATTTTTTTTAGATATTTAAAATTCTCAAACCCAGTTAATCTATATCAATAAAGTTATAGTTTTGTCTGTACATTGCTCAGAATTATACATTTTGGGTTATTTATGTGTTATACATTGAAGAAGTTGAAACATGTCTTATCTCCATTTATGTCCGTCTGTCACGGCCCAGAAGGCATTTTATGCAGCCTACTCATGGCCTACTTTGAAGAAAACTAGAGTACCGATTATGATTCTAATGGTTTAATTGTATCCACAGGATGGGCGAGAGAGTCCTTATAGCCATTAAAATATGGCCTCACTATTTTGGAAATAAAATAACGGACGATCAAAAGTACAATTTTGTGTGATTTTTCTAGTTTATTTTCTCCATGTTTACTACATACGTCATTAATTTATGAAATACTAATAATGTGTTAAGAGAACACGTCATATATGAAATTACAAACAGCTGTTTTGATAAACATAAACAACATAACAACATAAAGATTCCTTTTCCTAGCTGTCACTGATATGTTTACATAAATAATGTTCTTTAAGAATACTGTGTAGGCCCTAACCATTTCCGTGTTTACATAAATGTTCTTTAAGAATACTGTGTAGGCCCTAACCATTTCCGATCACGTTTGTAAGCAAATCCAAAACCAAGTGAGATTAATAACCGTGTGGCTTTGGCTTACATAACGGGTTTTAATTATCACGAGTACTAATATGTAACTGTAAATGAAATTAAATAACTAGCCCTCATCCAGGTCGGGAACCGGAGATTCTGTGTGTATCAAGTTGTACTTGAATTTTTATTACCGGGAAAAGACCGTGAATCAGTGTTGTACAGGACTGGAAAACTTATCTTTCTATATAAATAAAATTAGAGTTTTATAAGTCACCTCATTTTAAGGGATCTTTTATTGTCAGAATATCCATATCGAATTGTCAGCGTCTTTCTCGATATAACGATCCCCTCTCCCTCCCTTTAGAAACATCACAGCTCCTTTGATGAAAATTAAATGGAAACAACGCTTGCGCCAACAATCGTCTGCTCCGTTATACACTTCTGTCTGCTGTGCGCTATGTTACAACAGATTTCAGATACAACAGCTGGGGAATGATGACGATATAATGCTTAGTACACTGTGATTGAGTGATAACCATGGTAACTTAGTACACAGAAAACATACTTAATATGTTTTCTGTGCTTAGTAAGGCTGTGATTGGCCAATGAGTAGGCCTAAATATGGCGACTTGTTGAATTTGTGTATGAATTGAAGAGAACCCTATTAATGAACAGAAGAACAAAGAAAGAGAATAACAATATTGTTCTCGTTACATTCTTTGAGTGTTTTAATTATCTCTAAATATAATTTTACACTTTTTTATTACTTATCTATCAATTCCTATGCTGTGATACAGCACCTATCGGTAGCCTATCTGTTTATATAACACTTTCTAAAGGTCCCTTTAATATTTACGTTATTTATAGCAATGTAATGTTTGGTCAGTGATTAGTTGAGTTTGAGTTAGCTACAATTTTAAACGTTGCCGTTTGTACAACTGAACCAAGATAAATAATTTGAAATTTACAATAATAATGATTGTGCAATATTGAATTTCGTTTATAAAAATGTAAATCGTGACTCAATTGCTGTTTACAGCGTTTTAATGAGTTTGTCATCTGTTTTTATACTATATTGGATTAACCGTATTTTTCATTCCCCCCCCCTCCCTATTAACTCAGGTAATCGAGTATACACAATAGTGTAAAGTATTGTAGCCTATGCTACAATATAAATGTACAATATATATGTTTATGCTACTTGCTACTTGATTGTATTTTAACGAGCTTTATGTCAACAAAGCGTTCTGCTGTGCTTAAGTCGCGGTGTAGCTGGATGTGTCTGTACCATCGATGTATATAACCTAACTGGATCGCGCCCTGCCACGAGAGTACAGCGCTGAAAACGAGCCGGCGCACAGTAGGCTCCCCCCACCACTGGTGGGCAACCACGCGGCGCCGGCGACTGTCTCGTGCGTTGACATCTGCATGTGTGCACTGTTTACATCCCATGTAATCACTGTCGTACTCGTGATGTTAGTGGTGGTATTTTTTGTTATGTCTAATGAAAGTTCTACATCATGCCGCAGAGGTGTGTCACAGTTAGTTAAACGTATATACAAAATCTTAATTCTTTGCAAAAAGATGAAGGAATAGCTTTGGCTAACAAGTTGTCTGACAAGCATATATGTTACACAAACAGGAAAATGAACGTAAAAATAGCAGCTCAAACGTTGAGCTCTGGCGTTGCTGACGCTTTAGAATTTTTGTTAATGAAGGAACATCCCAATTTTGTAGGTTGTAAACCAACCATCGATTTTATTCGAATAATTGACCAATTATTTGACATTTTCAACAGTAGAGACCCGTTTGGGAAGAATTTCAAATCCCCCATAAAGAAAGAAAACCTTATGTACATTAATATGATCTTAGACAAAAGTTTAAACTATTTAAAAAGTTTAAAATTATAATTAAACTAGAATGTGAGGAATGTACAAATCTATTGGTTGATGACGAACACAGCTTAAGCCCATATACACATTTTACAGATCATGTAAACAGGGGTAAACTAGTCAGAGCCTCGTCAGATGTGTTTAAGATTATAAAGTTTTTGTTTAATCAATTCAGAAATTTTGCTGCAACCAACTGGGCTAAAATGAATGCCTATAAAAAAAGAGGAAAGAATTTATTTATAAAAATAAATACCTCTGCCTTAAAAAATAAGGTTGCCAATGACACAGAAAAATAGTATACATAAAATATCGAAGGATTATACAGCTATAAGACTGGTTAATTTTGATGTTTGCCATATAGATGATTTCTCATTATGGTCAATGAACCTCTTAATGTTTCATGAATAATAATTTTCAAAAAGGATCTGTCCAAATCATATTGTTTCCAAAAGTTCACAAAAAATATTGATAATGTTCCTCTAGAACCAATAAACAATCCAATCACCTCAATTTTTGAAATTTTAAAATTTTGCTTCAAATTTTCAAAGGTAGAATCATAAATGTTTTTCTATTCTTCATTTACTTCGTTAGCTTGATTTATGTTTGTTTCAAATCGAATTGTAGGATCGAGAATTATATATGTGCTTTGGCATCAAGGATGTTTGCTGGCAATGTATTCCGAGGCCACAGATCAAACGGAGATCTTGGTGAAGACAATCATGATCTAATGCTCATTAAAATTATAAGCATGTTGTTTTCTAAAGTATATTGTCATAAAGTGTCAAAAGAAAAAACCTTAAAAAGTAATGTTTCAAACCTCGGCGTTCGGCAGAAACTAAATAAACTTATTTTGTTTAGCCACGTCTAGCAAATTATTGAAAATCTTTCAAATGTATGATTGTTGTCTAGCAAATGATTTCTATTTGTAAAAGTTGTTTTGTTGGTTAGATTTAATTAAAGTTATATCAGAACTACAAAAGTTAAGTTTTATTTCCTTTGATTATTCTACACTTGGGAATTCAATACCGGTAGGCCTACTGAAGTTTTTCTCAATACTGTGAGAGTGAACAATTAATGTTATATAATATAATTTAACGTCAACTGATGTACTATATAACCCAACTGACTGAATAAAATAATCCATATCGATGCATATACATACCATCAAAACTGTGTTATAAATCCAAGACTACCAACAAGAAAGTTCAATTTTAAATGTGTGTTCCGGGTCCTTATATTATAGTTTAGATAATGTACCTATGAGAAAAAATTACATACAATACCATACACGAAAAGAGAAATTCATTTAAACATTTTGGTGACAATAAGGAAGTAAAAAAGTGTGATGTGTCAGTGGTCACAATGCTACTTCAATGCTATGGCCCACTGCGGTTGCCCACTTGTGGTGGGGGGAGCGGCGCGGCGGCGGCGGACCGTTTTCGTTTACCAGCCGAGCGCGATCCATGGTCTGTACCACGCGTTATCTTTTATCTATCACAGCAGTTGAGCCATCCCTCTCTCTTAGATCTCACGTCTTGCTAATCTTAAATAATAACTTTCTACACGAATCCTAAACTATCCTAAAATCCTATTTTAACTAATTTAATTCAATAATATAACTATTGTCATTAATTATCCACTTTCTATCTGGCGATTTCGTAATGTATTTTGGATTATCGTCACGTTGAACACTGTTGCAATTAACTTTAGCCCCCCCCATTTGAATTTTTTGAGCCCCCCCCCAAGAATTTCAATGACGCAGTCTGCGTCACGGCCCCCCCTTGTGGGCACCCCTGACAAAAACCTTATTTTCAGTTTGTTTACAGTTTACACAAACTTTCAATAATCTACATGACATGGTTAATACTTCATTAGATGTTTATAAATTACACATGTCTATGAATTATGTAGGCCTATGGGCCTATTTAATGCACAGTACATAGGTGCAGATGAACACACGGTGATTGTACACGATAGGCCTAATTCTATGTGTGACTGGTGGTTGATTTATTAGTCCTATATATTTTCTTCTTTCCAATATAGACCTTAATCGTTGTTCTTTTACAATATTGTTCTCTATTGGTCCACAATTTATTCTAGTCCTAACTACTAATTTGTTAGTGAAAGACATTAAAAATAATTTGAGTACAAGTTTAATTATGGCAAGAGTATGGTTTTTACATCGTGCGTTATTTACATGGTTTTTATTACTTGTTTTTCTTATACTTCTTGTGCTGAGACTAGACGATAGAATACAGTGGAACTGGTTTATTGTTTTCATACCATTATGGTTTCATGAATGTATCTTATTAATATGTGTTTTCTTCAATTTGATGTCACATTGTAAAAATGGAATCGGCAGATTTTCAAATTTAGTTCAACGAAAAATTTGGTGTTTGACAGTAATTGTTTTAAAAATGGCATCACAAATGACATGTTGCCTGAAGTTGGAAAATCAGTCAATGAATATTTCCATGTTTTATGTAATGACTCCAGTGTGGATCATTCTACCACTTCTACTCGTAGATGTATTTTTCACTCTCATAAAAAGAAACCGTAACAGTTATTACTGACTCTAGGTAAGTTTATTTATAGTTGGAATCAACTCGTTTTAAATTAAAGAATATGAATTTATATTACTGTATGTAATATTATTAAATAAGTAGGTACATTTGTTAACAACTGTTGTTACGATTAGGCCTATTAAGTTTAAAGGTGGATTCCTAAAAACATGTTTAGGCCTAAGCCTACTCCAGAATTTATGACAAAATATTTAAGACTTATTGTTAATGTCAGTTGTCATAAATGAAATAATTAAACATTTAAAGGCTGCACTTTGCTTTAGGTCCTACACTCATTCAAATGAAACAATCGTTAAGTCGATATATCGATCAATATTTTCATTTCAATGAGTGTAGGACCTAAAGTAAAGTGCAGCCCATTTAAATGTAATTATCATGGTAAACAAGGTTTTTCCCATGTGTTGTCAACAAATTTTAACCTCAAAAGTTTACAATAAAGTTACAATCTGTGATGTGTTGTCGACTTTTTGTCGAAAACAAAATCCTGATGTGAAAAACTGTTGACAACAGCAAAGTATTGTCAACAGAAAATTTATATTCCTTTGAGTGTTGTAGCCCAAATATTGATTTCAAACATGTTGGTGCCTTTATTGGACTTAGCCTAATTGCAAAAGTGTTGAATTTGGTAGAAATCCTCATAGGCCTATCTTACAATAAGTAACAGACTTGTTAAGTTGCTCCATAGATAAAACATAGTCCCTTAGTAGATTTCCCATCCTTAAGGAACAGCTGAAGCCAATTTTATTGTTAGTTCTGTCCGGTTTTCTATAGATGTCGTTGTTTGTTTAAAATTTGTTTAGCCTATATTATTTTAGGGTTAGTTTCTCATTATTTGTGTCTCACTGTTTGGTTATATAACTAGTGGAAGAGTTATTGTTTATGATTAGATAGCTTTATTTGGTTAAACTAGGTTTTAAATTACCGGTACTGAAATAACAAGAAACAAATTGTAAACAAAACGACATCTACCGAAGAGAACTAATTTAAGAATAAAATTGGCTTCAGCTGTTCCATAAGGATGGGAAATTATCTATGTTACTGGTAGGCTAATGCCCTAAAATAAAATAAAAAACTGTTACTAAAGAATAACCATGTACCGGTAGGCCTATGCTAATAAATCACTATAATATAGTGACTATTATTTCAAAACAATTATTAATTTATGAGTAAGGACTCATCTTAAAAATCTTAAAAAATCTTAAAATCTTAAATCTATAAGGATAGATTTCAGATTTTATGTGGATTTGAAGAGAGATTCTTTAGTTGTGTACTGTTTTAGGCAGTTGAAACGATGGCTGCTAGATCACTTTGTCGGATGAATGTTCGATTTACTTTCCTGCAAAGACAAAAGTATATTCCAAGCAACATACAAAATGGACTTTGTGTTAATGATGTGGGAAACCCAAGAAACTTTTTTGTCTTCAGATATCTAAAATATAGTACAACCGCACCTTACAGTTCTCTGTTTCTTGTATCAAATGTAGACTTTTGTCAACCAATTGTTCGTAGCTATGCAAAGTCAAGAGATAAAAAGAAAAGTGACAAAGGTAAGTAGTAACATTTAACAAAACTAAACATAGAGCAGCAAACTTTATATTTAAACTTGTAATAGTTTTTATTTTGTAGAAATATTTTTTGTGATAGATAAAACGATGCATCAATAAGTCAACTTCAAAATTATTGAAAATCAAGTGGGCCTGTTGAGAATTTAATTGGTGTTAGTTCGATCAGCACAAATAAAATAAAAAGTCTCTCTATATAACTGTAAGATTTCCTATAGCCTAGGTGGATTCACAAAAATGTTTGACTTTTAGGGACCCGTAGTGGGTTAAAAACTATTTATCTACAGGCTTATTAATAGTATTATTCATTGCTACAACTCCATTCATACTTGGCTTAAAATACCTACGGTACTTTGTATGGTCGCCATTTTATCAAAAGGTATTAAAGTATTAAAGCTATATTATAATTTAAAGATTAAAGTATAAAGTGGCAGGATTTAAACCTTAAGAATTTCGAACAGCTGTACCATTCTCTCATATCACTGAACCAATGACAACTTATTTTGAAATACAACAGTTTTTACTTTAAAATGTAATAGCATCGATAAAACATACTCCCTTAGTAGATTTCTCATCCTTATGGAACAGCTGAAGACAATTTTATTGTTAGTTCTGTACGGTTTATGTAGAGGTCGTGTTTTGTTTACAATTTGTTTCCCGTTATTACAGCCATTTAAAACCTCGTTTAACCAAATAATACGATCTAATCATAAACAATAACTTGTCCCCTAGTTATATAACCAAACAGTAAAGCACAAATCAAGAAATTAACCCTAAAATAATAGAAACAAAGTTTCGTCGACACTAGCGCCCATGTGTCACGTACATGAACTAGAAACGAAAAACGTGCTTCAAAATTTACAACGGGATGAGAAGTCTACTTGTGTTGGTTAGTCTAAGGTAATAGTTATTTTCATTCTTTTTTGTAGGTCAGAAGAAGAAAATAGACATTAATGAGGAGATGGTTTCAGAAGTTATCAATAATGATACAATGAAAACACAAATGCAGAACGCAGTTGAAAAATTGAAGGAAGAATATGTAAAGAATTTATCCTTACGATCCACAACAGGTATTTACCGATTATATTTTGTCTTTGAATGGATTATAATGCATATGTGTGAAGAGGTTAGTTTTTATACGGAATCACATTTAAAATATGTCTTAATAAAACAAATCTTGATAATTAAACTATTAATTTTGATACTCTAGTTAACTTAACCTATTTAAAAACATATACCTTAGCCTACCTATTTGTTTTACATGTAAATCTTCTCCATTTTTTATTTTGCCATGTTGTAAGTTAAAGCCAATTTCTCTTCGGTAGAAGTTCCCTCTTCGTTCTTAATTTAATTAACAATCATTTCCATACAGACGAACAATCAATATTGAAAATATCTACAATAAAGTTTAATAACAAACTCGTAATAGTATTTACCTACGACCGTTTTTTAAAGTAGCCATTTCAGTCCAGTTTTTAGAATTGAAAAGTTTCACTTTACAGCTGTTTACTTTCATATCAGCATAGTTTCATTTCATATCAGCATAGTTTTTCTCATATCCACACAGGTAACGGACCAATGAGGTTCAAGTATTGAGAGAAAAGAATTAAAATTGTAATGCTTCGAACGTCAACTAATCAGCTGATCAGTTGACCAATTTAATTGTTGATCCGACTTGTTCATGTTGATACTCACGTATTCTTAATTAAGTTGGTGGAAGTCCAAAAATAAATGAAATATTTGCCGAATTGTACCTGATACAATATTATTTATGGTAAGAATGCTGCTAGCAATGTAATATTTAACGAAGTTTAACAAACACGTAATTACAGGAAATCAGCTGATTATACAACAAGTCGTTGCATCACTTTCAGTGGCAATGACAATACACGAAAACATAACCTCTCTAAAAAGTTATCAGTAGTGATTGTTAGTAATTAAAAAACGGTCGTAGGTAAAGTAGTGTACGCAACTCGCGTTAATAGTCTTTACGACACTCGTAGAAGTTTTTAAGGCACTCGCCAAGGCTCGTGCCTTAAATTTTCTACTCATGTCGTAAAGACTCACTTAATGCAATCGTTGCGTAAACTACTATTTTAACATCTCAGCTGTTGCAAATATGTTAAATTAAAACAATATTTTTAAAATTGTTGCGTCACAACAATGGGACCGTTCAGTTGTTCTGCCATAAGACTACATGTATTGGGATTGGGACGGTCTGGCCGACGTCCTTACTAAGCAAGCGACAATCAAAAATAAGTCATTACTGAATGGTGTTATCCAATTATTTGATATATTTATATTGTATATTGTGTTAAGTACTTGTCAAAGTAATTTTAATTTAATTTAACTAAAGAATTTGAAAATGTCATTTATTTATGTATTTGTTGGGGGCGAAGGGCGTCGTCCGAGAGTTCTTATGGGCTAGCCGCCACTGTGTATGATTTATTTCTCCTCTACTTTAACTAGATTTGATGTAGTATTTATGCATATAAGTACTGGTAGGCTAGCCATGTTGGCTGAGAAAAACTGGAACACTTTTGCTAACTGTAGAGTTGTGGGAGGGGGAGTCGGATCAGAGGCCTTCAATGGAAATCAATAAATTGTGAATAAACAATCATAAATAGGTAAATAGTTGACTTCTAGATTTTTTACTGAAGCAACATAAAATTACAAAACACAAAACCTATAAGATACCTTTTTAAGTATACGTCGATTAACTCAGTTTTCATCTAGAGATATAACCATGAAGTGGTAGGAACAGCGAATTTTTGCAATGAGTCAAAGACTGATGTCTTACACATTGGTACATTTTCAGGATCTATTGAGACTCTTCCCATCTCTTACGAGGGCAAAGATTACATTTTGCAGGATCTCGCCCAAGTGGTGAGGAAGAACCCGAAGACAGTTGTCATCAACATGGCTTCATTTCCGCAAGTGATTCCTACAGTGTTGCAAGTAATCAACAAGTCAGGGATGAACCTAAGCCCTCAGCAAGATGGAACCACTCTGTTCATACCAATACCCAAGTGAGTGGATTTTAGTAAAATTTGTTTCAAGTTGTCAATACTCCCAATTTACAAATTTTAAATTATCTGCTTTTGTTTAATTGGGGGGTTGTTGTCTCAATTCGTACAACAACTCTTTAAAACCTGTAGATTATTCAATGTATTAATTATACCTATTTTTATCAGGGGTTTTCTCTTCTTATGAGAAAACTATCTGAAATCTTAAAAAAAATAAGTTTTAGGTGAACAGACAAATACAGTAAGGATTGTAAAAATTGCCAAATTACCAATTAAGGTGCCATTCACAAAAACCCACGTATCAACACTCACTGGACCACCCGAGTCGTACACTGTTTTAGACGGGTCTCGTCTCTCCCACCAAGCTCCTGATAAACTCCATGTGAGTAGCATGTAACACCTGACCAAAATGGAATCTAACCCTGAATCTATGGTACTGTGTCCTCAGCAGGTAGAAAACGCCTTGGACCTCTCGGCGAATGGTCTGACCTAAGCAATGTTATCGGCCATGATCTTTTTCACTCCTATACAAAAATTAAAGTCCAAACAACAAGTTGAAAAATTGATTAATTTAATTTAAAATGTTTTTTGAAAAACCAAAATTGTAATTGTGTGAGTTTATGGGATTATTGCAAACCTTATGCTTTAGTAACTTGTAATATTCATTGTTTTCCAATGTAGTTATGTCAACCTATTTGTTACAGAGTTACCAAAGAGCATAGAGAAACTCTCTCGAAGAATGCAAAAGCGTTATTTGTTAAATGTAGAGACAGCATTAAAGACGTACAGAACAAATATATTAAGGTAGTTAAGAATAAAGAGAAAGATGGACTAGCCAGAGATACAGGTGTACAAATATCTGAATATGTGAGTATAGTTTATTTTGTTTAGGTTTAAAAATAACCTAGACTTTCAAAAACATAGTCTGAACCTGGATGCTCCTGTTGAATTGTCAGAGATAATATTGTGAGATATCCTGAAGCGAGTATAACATCTGGTTCAAAACTTGTATGTGTTAAAAAAAACCTTTTAAAAACTCTTATATAAAACTTAATCATTTGTATGTGATTATATTGATGTCTCATATGGCCTCAATTAACCTAGTAAAATTTTTTTCTGCGCTACATGAATACTTATTGAATGCCCAAACCATTAAAACTTTAAAGATATAATGCTACTCAAGTATTGTCAAAAAATAGATATGTTGCTATTTAGAGATTGTATTCAAATTAAAATACTAATAGTAAATGGTCCAAAATAAATTATCTGCCAGTTTACTTACTGAAGGGAAGAGCCAATGTTTGAGATGGGTTGGACACAAGGAGTAGAAGAAGCTTAAATGGTTTAGAAAAACATGATTGAAGAGTCATGATAGAAGTAGAGTGCTTGATTTGCGGGGAAATGGCGTTTTGGTACCTCTCTTTCGGAAAGATAAAAATACTGGCATAAATATCTACTAATCACATTAAATAGGTTACAGTTCCGGCACCTCATTTTTTACAAATCAAGCACTGGAAATGGACCTTCTGGCCGACAAAGAAAAGGCCAGCGAGCCGATTAGAGTATAGCAAGAGAAAGAGCGCAAGAAGATTTGGAGGTTTGGAAGAAATGGAGGCAAAATGGTGTTAAGGCCAAATACAACTTGGGTTATCATTGGCCTAGGGATTAAGTAAAAGTTTATATGTAATCTAATAGTTAGATACTCATAAGTTTTTTTGTGTTTTTTTCAGATTACTTTTGTTGCAACTGAATACATCTCTACAGCAGAAAAACTCATGGAAGCTAAGCAGCAAGAGCTGTTAAAGGACTCGTAGTTGTGGAGATTCTTCACTTATAAGACTGAACTGTAAAGCTTGTATAGAATAACACATAATATACAATCTGTTATAAATGTGTTTCTTGTTTCCTTTGTCCATTCTGACTCCAGAATTAAAATAAAGACAAGCCCTATCAGTAAGCATTGTTATTTTTTAAATAACCAATTCTGCTTCTGAGAATAAAAATAACAGTATTTGAGTTTGAATCTTTTAATCTGTTTTGTTTTATATATGAAACCTTACTAATGTTATCATGGTTACTAATTTTTATTACTTTATTTTATAAGGAGCTATATACAAATTGAAAGTAGAAACCCAAACAAAAATGCCGCCAACATGGTTTACTCCAGAACAATATATGAAAGCCCGCCAACATTATTGGCAAAAACTAGAGAAAAACAGACTCTTCATTTTACCTGCAAGTGTTTACAAATAATTTTACTTAGTTTAGTGACAGTGAATTGTGTTTATGCCTCAGCATGTTGTTAGTTATTTAAACTACCAGTACCAACTGATTTTAATAACTGCTGAAAAATAGTATCAGTATGATTGAACATATTGTTACTATCTTGATTATATTTTAAGCATCTTAAAAAGTTGTAATTATTATTTTTGACTAGCAACAGAGCCCGTTGTAGTTAATAAATACAACGGTCCCTAGAAAGTACAGTAGTACATAATATATGCCCTTGTAAGTACCTGAACATTTTTAAAGAATGAAATTGTTTAGAAAATAAACTGATTTTCTAAAAGAGTAAAATAATGAAAAACAAATACAATTTTACAAAAATATTGTATTTACAGTATTTCTTTGTAAACAACATTCTGTGTAAAGACTTCTGATTGTTTTAATAATCTTCCTTGTTCTTTGCCAGGGATAATTTTAATTTTTATGTCTTCAAACCTTTTAACCCTTGATATTTGCAACATACAATTAATTGTCCATGGCTGAATACTGTTGCTGGAAGGTATATCCCAACTTTATCCAATGTCTGGCCTTGCGCTATGTTTATTGTAATAGCAAACGATAATTTTAAAGGAAATTGCCGTCTTTTTAAAACAAATGGTAAATCTGTGTCCGTCTGTGCTAAGTCAATACTTGGAATGAACACAATTTCAAGTGCTGCTGATCCAGTTAAAACCTCTGCAATTATTTAATTGGGCTCGAGTTCTTTAACAATTAATCGTGTGCCATTACATAACCCCCGTTTTGTGTTAAGATTTCGTAGCAACATTATTACAGCTCCAATTTTTAAATTTAATTTGTGTATTGGCATTCCCAATACACAAATTAAGGAGGTTGAGGAAGTTGCATCATCTCTGAGTGATGTGTTGGTCAGACTATCTTGTTCTGTTTCTTTTTCATTTTCTGGTTCTCCATCCTTTTGATTGCTTGATAAACACTTTTTTACCCCTTGGAGTAAATCTTTATCTATACTATAATTTGGTTTCTTCAATTTATTTTTATGAGCTGTTGATTCACGTCTGCCAGAACATGTTTTACTTTTTCTATATTTTTGATGCACGGCCACGTTTTGATTTTGGTAAGATTATATCCTCTTGATGCCCAGCATCCACATTTCCTGAGAATCGTAGTTTATAGATCGTTGTGCCTTCACCAACCGTTACAAAATAATCCAATTTCTCAGCATATATTTTGAATTGGCAGTCAAAAACTCTTGCTGCAGCTTCGATTTCGACATTACCGGCGTATTCCCCATCTTTGGTCATCAAATTTCTGTATTCCGTCGCGTTTTTTACTTCTAGTCTATATGTCTTATCCCCTACGATCAAAGGACAATAGTAGTCCCAGTTATTGACGACTTCATCAACTACCGTGGATCGTATATCACTGCATCTGGATTGAGATTTATGGCATAAAAATGAGACACTTCTAAAGAAACAGTTTCCATCACCAACCATGTAGTGAAGAGTAAAGTTATTCATTTTTCAACTAATGTAAAATATTGAGTTTATAATTAACATTTCAAAATAACGAATATTAAATACTATTTTAAACTGTAAATTATAAATTAAATTTGAATAATTTATAATTGACAATTTAAAATAATAATTTTTGGTTATGAAATCCATACATCACTTAACTTACCGATACTTATTAATGGTACAGATTAAAAACATCACTTTAGAAACAAACTTTACGGACCTCAACCACCAATTCAAATAGTAAACAACTAAATGTAAACAAAGAAAAATCAAGGAAATAACAATAAAACAATCAGCTGTTAAACTATAGGTTAATACATGTGTTCTATATGATCAGATGATGCATACTGGCTAACCCATTATTACTACCATAATTTCTTTTTAGATTATTCATACCAGCAAACGTATTACTACTAGGCGCCTTAAAATAAGAAAATAAATAGCAAAACCTAGAAATAATTAGAACACATATGAAACCATTGTTGTTCGATAGTGAAAAGTATTGTGAATAACATATCAAAAGTCTCCAAAAATATCTTTGGTGGAACACCACTATTTTTCCAAAATGGCGGCCAAATCCAGTAGTTTTTTGCTTTTTATTGAAATTCTGACTTTCCAGTCAATATTGGTGAAAAGTCGTCAACACATTTAATGTTCCTCCTGAAATTACCTTTAAAATGATACCAAATGCATGTACCTACAACCAAAAATAAACCCCGTAGAAATAATAAAATATTTCAAATAAAAATATTTTTTATAAACTAATGTAATAGTCCAAGCAAACTAAACATTACGTACACAGGGATCGTATAAAAATTTCAAGTAAACATTTTATGGTTTTATTTTAATTGTTGTGGTGTGCAGATTGACATACCAAAAGTTGCAAAAAATCAGTCCACGGGAAACCCCTAAATTAAGGGAAAAAATGGCGACTTTTCCCAATATTGGACGAATTTTGCAACAAAAGATACCACATGTTTTTTGCAATTTTTTCGAGATATTGACTTGGAACCACGACCGATATTGGATGGTCCGTACTTAATTTCAATAGGGGACGCTTTTTGGGCCGCCATCTTGGATCAGCCCTATTGGATCTGCCATATTGGATGTAAATATTTTTTAATGTAATTATAGTGTTGTGACACATCATTATGAACTAGATTTACACGCTGATTTCAATGCTGAAATCCGTTTTTAAATAGCGTTTTACGATTTTAAGATATATAAAAACGAAAACTCTCCCCCATACATTTCTTATGGACGTTTCGTACTTTGACAATTTAAAAACACATTGAAAACTACCACAGCCTAAGGTTATACCATCAGGTTTAAGTATGGCGTGGAAATAGTTCACCAGCAGATCCAACAGATTGGGAGTGGTGTTTGACTGATGGTACATATGACTAACTTACTTATAAATAACTGTACTTTTAAATAACTGTAACTATGTAACTTGGAAATTATATTTAGATAAATATAGGATGTGGCCTTTAACAAATTTCAACAAAACGTTTTATGGTTTTATTTTGTAGTGTTGTGCAGAGTGAAAACGGGAAAAACTCGTCATAGCTATTCGTTCAAGTATTGAATTTTATTTTAGCTATGGATTCCTTATTGGGAGTTATTTAGAATTGGGGATAGATGTCTAACTAAAGACAAATTTCAAAATAACAATAATTCATTCAATAGTTCATTGAAGGTAGGCCTACATGATTCGTTTTAAATTTGTCATGTGTCATTCAATAATCAATAAAATTAAAGCCAAACATTTACTAAGTACTTTGATACCAGAACGAACTTGTTAACATATAACCCGAGATATAAATCTTTTAACAAAAACTGATAAAAAAGTTTAGTTTAATTTTGTGTTGGGGTTTGTACCTCGTCTATAACTAGTCTGTTTTAACTATAAATAAAACAAAATGAAAGCTAACTAAAATGAAAGCTCTTTTATCACTGAATATTTTAAGGCTAGAACGAACTGCAAGCATTAATAATACCCGGAGAAAAATAATCCAAACACATTTTCAAAGTACGATACGTCCATAAGTGATGTATTTGGGAGAGTTTTCGTTTTAATATATCTTAAGCAACGAAAAAACTTATTTAAAAACGGATTTCAGCTTGAAATCAGCGTGGAAATCTAGTTCATAATGATGTGTCAGTGTCACAACACTATAATTACATAAAAAAATATTTACATCCAATTTGGCAGATCCAATATGGCTGATCCAAGATGGCGGCCCAAAAAGCGTCCCCTATTAAAATTAAGTACGGACCATCCAATAAATATCGGTCGTGGTTCCAAGTCAATATCTGGAAAAGTGCAAAAAAACATGTGGTATCTTTTGTTGCAAAATTTGTCCAATATTGGGAAAAGCCGCCATTTTTTCCCTTAATTTAGGGGTTTCACGTGGACTGATTTTTTGCTACTTTTGGTATGTCACTCTGCACACCACAACAATAAAAATAAAACCATAAAATGTTTACTTGCAAACTTTTATACGATCCCTGTGTCTGTTTTTTTTTTAGTTCGCTTGGACTATTACATTAATTTATAACAAATATTATTATTTTAAATATTTTACTATTTCTACGGGGTTTATTTTTGGTTATAGGTACATGTATTTGGTATCATTTTAAAGGTAATTTCAGGAGGAACATTAAATGTATTGACGACTTTTCACCAATATTGACTGGAAAGTCAGAATTTCAATAAAAAGCAAAAAACTACCGGATTTGGCCGCCATTTTGGAAAAATGGTGGTGTTCCACCAAAGATATTTTTGGAGACTTTTGATATGTTATTCACAATACTTTTCACTATCGAACAACAATGGTTTCATCTGTGTTCTAATTATTTCTAGGTAAAACCATATATTCAGGGGCCTATACCATAAATAAATAAAACTCAAACTTTACTAATTATTTGGAAATCTACACAGATTTTATTGACCTATTAATTAATAAAATCGGTACAGTAGAACTGTAGATTTAGTTGTAGAAAGTTAACAAAAATCTCTCCAATTCAATATTCTCTCACCACAATAAATTAGGAGGTTGCTAAGCTTTTTTGCAAATAACTCTTAAACGGTGAGGAAATCGACCAAAGTGGAAGGTGATATTCTGAAAGAGAATAAAATTTGCTACAAAGTGCTTTTAGGCGTTTTTTGAAAATATTCAAAAAAAGGCAACCTAAAGTTAACTATAAATTGAAATTTTAAAATATTAACTATAAAAAAATCAGTTTTTAGTGTATTTTTGCTTTTTATTCTTTATTCACCACAAATATTTAATAAAATCAAACTTTCATAATTATTTGCAAATCTACACAAATTAGGCTTTCAAACGATATATTAGTTAACAAAATCGGTCCAGTAGAAGTCTAGATTTAGTTGTACAAAGTTTAACAAAAATATCCCTAATTCAGTTTTTTTAACAACTAAAAATTTGGAGGTCACTTATCTAATTTGACAATAACTTTTAAATGGTGAGTAAATCGTAGAAAATACACGTGATATTCTGAAAGAAGATAAAATTTCCTACAAATACCTTGTGTGTATTTCTTGAAATTATTTAATAAAGGCAGCCTAAAGCTGACTACAAATATAAACTTGAAAACAAAAACCTGAAAAAACCAGTTTCTAATGTATTTTTGTTATTTTTATTTTTCTACCACAAATATTAAATAAAATCAAACTTTCATAATTATTTGCAAATCTACATGAGTAAGGCTTTCCAATGACTCATTAATTAACAAAATCGGTCCGGTAGAAGTCTAGATTTAGTTGTACAAAGTTTAACAAAAATATCCCAAACTCAATATTTTCTCATTATTATAAATTCGGAGGTTGCTTAACTTTTTTGCAAATAACTTTTAAATGGTGAGGAAATCGACCAAAGTGGAAGGTGATATTCTGAAAGAGAATAAAATTTCCTACAAATTGATAGCATACACTTCTTGGAAACACTATAAAAAGGCAGCTAAAAGTCGCACTCAAATAAAAAGTGTGAAAAACACCGTTTTCAATGTATTTCTTATGGAAAACATGTTTTTTGAAATTTTTCACAATAAATCATAATAAAAACAAACTTTCATAATTATTTGCAAATCTACACGACCTAAGCTTTCCAACGACCCATTAATTAATAAAATCGGTCCAGTAGAACTCTAGATTTAGTTGTACAAAGATTTTTAAAACTGAATTATATATAGAATAGATTTTTAAATCATTTTTAGGAAAAGCCGCCTGCTGATGTCATAACGTACTTCAATGGACCCAATCTTTCACCAAAAAGCCAAGCTGAAACTTGCGCTTATGATGCTTTTTACCATTTTGAGCCTGGTTGGGATCAGCATATCTCTCGAGCTGATCGAAGCAATCCCAAACTCATCCATAAGAACATTCACAATGAGGTTGACTTGTACATAATCTTTATTCAGTATTTAGAAAAAGGCTGCTTTTGTTAGACTGTTAGGGCTGAGCAGTGGTCAAGCAGTTCCCTCTTTTGGCCTAGAGACATCACCTTGGATTGAAGGTTTGAATTCCGCTAAAAAAAGGTGTCATGTCTAAATCCAGCAGGAATATGTTTGGCCTAGGTTTACCTATGGCCTGTGACATTTTCATTACAAAATAGCCTTTTTTTGCTTAAGTAAAAGCTGTGTTATTTATATTATAGTCTAGTGAAAACCCCCTTTCTTCTTCAGAAATAGAATTTATACTGACCATTCTGATAAACTTGAGCCTCAGTTAAAAATGTTGGAATCCCAAATTAAAACCAAATGTGGATCACATCCATATCCGTCATTATTGTTAAGTATGACTCTGATAATTGATTTACTCTTTTCAACACCAGTGTTATTTTTACATTCTTTTAACAAACGGTTCAAACCCTGAAAGTCTGGTAAAGAATACTTGCAAGAACGTCATTAGATCACTATAGTTTTGAGACATGTCTCCTTATCCGAATCGTAACTGATTTGACATGTTCTCTCCCCAAACGTTAGCTTCCTTTATTTTTATTGAAATCTTAAGAATAAACAGTGTTTAATCATAACAGGAACAGAACAGAATAGTTCCAGTGGTAACCTCTTCTAACTACGGACACAGGAAGACAGAGCTGGAGGGTAAATCACTGGTGGTTCACAAAAAAACGCACCCCACACGAGAATTCTACAGAGTAAACAATACCAATTTGAAACCTTCTCGTGGACTTTTAAGAGATTCAAGCACCATTTTATAAATTAAATATATCAAATAATTTACATGCAGAGTATTAAATAGAATTTTTGTGTTCTACTCCTCAAACGATTAAGTTTTTACAATAGATAGTTTGATGATAGAGTAAAACTTAAAACAACCAGTAAAGAAAGAATGTTCATAAATTCATCCAAGGACGTACACAATCTTCAGTTCAATCAGAACATTTGTTGCATTTAAACTTTTAGGCAGTTGGGGTTGTTGAAATAAGATTGAACCGTGATAAAACAGTAGATAAAATATATTTATTGCACATAAAGAAAATACTCAGTGGTAGAAGCTTTAACTAGATTAATATTAAACCTTACGAGGAAACAGGGTATGGCACTCTGAGAACCAGCGACCATAATGTTTTTTTTTTTCAGCATAGTTACTTCTGAAAACTGTTAAGTACAAAACACTTTAGAGGCCGATCCTAAAATCCTTGTCTGCAAGTAAACAGTTTATAAAAACATTGAAATGTCTCAAAATCATTCCAAGAATAGCATTATTATGAATATGGTGTCACTTTTGTGGTCGCCTACTTTTGGACTGTACGCTTAAATAATTTAACGAGCTGGTCTAGGATTCACAAGGACATAATACTGTAATTTACGTAATTTTCATTTTATGACTTAGTGGGTGTTCATACATGATCTGCAGTTGTAAACTCTTATTTTCCCATGATTAAATCAGTGAAGGTGTATTGTCAATAGTTAAATCAGCTGACGGAGCATTGGAGTCAAGATTCTCTTGCGATTTCCTCTTGTTTCGCTCACATTTTCGACACGTCAATGTTCTAAGCCAACAGGTTTTATGGTAGACCCAAGAACATTCTGAACAGACGTGAACATTGCTGTAGAATGGGAAGATAACGTTGTCTTTGTCATCACATAACTCACATATGTAACCTTGGCCACTGCAAATCTGAAAATCATAAAAATATGTTAGTTGTAAGGTAGAATTATTGTCAACGTAGAGCAAGAGAATGCTAGGCCCTAATTTTTCAATCATAAAATATCAACTGACTGATCTAGGCATCTACTAGATTAACCAGAAAACATCAACTGACCAAGTAGGCTACTGCCACAGAGCATAGAATATAGTCGCACTCCTATACCTACAGCTATACCAGTAGTGAGGCCGATTTCCACCATCTTGGTAAGAGAGTTGGGCTCAGAACTTTGAAAACACGGCGTCATTACCACTGTGTTATTCTATGCTACTTTATGAATTAGATGAAGCTACCGCTCTGAGGATACATATAGAACTATCCCCCCTTCGATATTGACCTAGGACTCTGCCCTGCGGGCTTTCAAAGTTCTGAGCTGAGTTTTAAAAGTAAATATTGATTGGTGGTTTCCATGGTAACAAAACAATATAATGGTTTAAATGTAAATGTAGACCGGATCGGCCGCCATCTTGGTACAAGAAGTCTGCTTCACAGACAGCAAGTGACGTCTCTATACTTAATCTATGCTCTGTGGCTACTGCTAGTCAGTGACCTAACATCCACTGAATGTAGGCTCCTACTACTTAATCAGAAAACATCCAGTAGTCACCTAGGATAGTAGTCAATAAAAGAACATCAACTGAATGTTTAGTGGAATGAACGTGTCCTTAATGTTTGCTAGAATGAGCCTTATAAAATGTTATATCGTATGAGTAAGGTGAGGAAGCAGCTTTTCTTACATTATTAACCTACTTTCTCTGTTTGACAATACGTGCGTTATGTAGTAAAACATTGAATGTGTTGAGACTATTAGATTTTAAAAGCCAAAAGTAAAAGAATTTATATATTAATATGTGATCTTGCTTAACGCTATCAATGAATTCACTAGTTATTGAAGAAATCATAAAAAAATAGGAATGATAAATACGTTATTTTAATCAAGCTGCATAACAGCCGAAACTTTACACTTACCGCACAATTTTTAGTAATGTGTTCCGTGAATTCGTTGGTTATTGTTTTCATTTGTCCCAGCAATGTTCCAGAATTTAGTTCTGTAAAATCTCGAAGGCTAAATATATCAGTTGGCTCCAATAAATGAGACCTATTTCCAAACAGTTTCCACAGAACTTTTTTTTCCTCTCTTGCCTCACGGCATCGGACCAAATATACTTTGAGGAGAGACAGCTCTTCCCGCAACCGCTGAAAAAAAAAAATCCTTGTAAATGAATTTTAATGTGTACATAAACAACTTTTTTATTAAAATGAAATTTATGTTAAATACTTAAGTCACACAGTTAAAAACACAATGCCAGATCGTTTCCAAACCCAGATGCCATTTGTCATTGGGCTATGAATTAATGATGCTACCTAACAAAAATGTGGACATTGGATAGTAACAAGACCAGGGTTTGGATTGTTCCCTTTCAAAACGTAAAAAATGTCACTGGCATAAAAAAACAAAAAATAAAACGTTTCACTTAGTTATGAATCACCAGCCTAGACTTAGGTTATATGAATCAAGTTAGATTTCTTAGTGGATCCTTCATTCCTTCATTCATGTTCACCTTACAACGGACACGCACATTGCTGATTTCAAAGTAAACATATCAATACTAAATGAATGAATCACTGACAATAGTGATTTGTTGATGAGTTCAAGAAACACAAAAGAGATAAGTAACAGTGAAAAAGAGAGTCCAACCTTGATCTCGGCGAGCTCCTTGACGAACCCAAACAGGCGAAGATCAGGCCGCAGGAGTGGTCTGTTCCTGGTGTATCGCAGCAGCTGGTACGTCGCACGACACACTAAATAAGGCTTGAAGTCCCAGTTGCATACGACACGTGCCGGGATCATAGAGGAGTTGTTCCAGTGGCACGACGTGCAGTAGTACAAGCCAGTGTAGTCACACAACCTCGGGGCCAACCAGCTGTTCTCTGTCAAACAGTAGAATTAACAGTAGGCAGCAGACTTCTTTGAAGTCGGTTTCAAAGCTTTGTTGTAAGTTGTTAGTGATTAATAATGATAAGGTTAAGATTAATGTATTAATAAATAAGGTAATTACATATAAATACCCCCGCCGCAGCAAACCTGCAGACTAAGCGAATTTCCATTTGCCTGATTAGGTTTACACTAAAATGTCTCCTTAAAAATATCACTTTTATTCCCTATTTAAATAGAATCAGTTTAACACATACGTAGGTTTGCTGCAACAGGGAGGGTAAAACTGTTTTTTATGTAAAATGTTAATAGTTAGTAAGAAATAAAAACATTTTCCAAATTTGGGCAAAATATGTTAATAAACAAGCAAATTACAACAGTTTACTTATTCTCCATAAGAATAACATGGGAATTTTAAATTAACAATTTTTTGGAATTTTCTCCGTAACCATTAGGCGCATTATAACGCTTCAATATACTAAATTATTTGTTTTTTTAAGCTCTACAAAATAGTTTGGAAAGAAATTGCAAAATTTTATGTTTTTTGGGTCAAAAATTGGAAAAACCCATTTTTACCCCATAAAAGCCCCCATAAACCCCCGTTCCTATGGTCTGATCATGCTGGTTTGCGAACTCGTTCGAATAAACGTAGGTTTACACGTTTGTACCGAATTTCATCAAAATCGGATCATTTTTGCTCGAGTTATCGCGCTAACGGACACATATATATATCTATATATATAATTCTGTAAGACCAAATTTTTACCAGAAAATTGTGGACGTCTGGTAAGTCGCAGAAAAGTGGGAGAGGTCTTAAATTAAAGGTCTTGACCCCAGGGACTCGGGAAAAATAGCAGAATTCCCATAAATTTACCAGAAAACGAGATATAACGTAAAATACCCACCATAAGAAATGCATGGGGACTGAAAAACGTCTGCATTCTATCAGCTGTTACTTATTTATTTGCAATGTTTACATTTATTCCGAAAGTCAATGTTGGTAAATAATGTTTCAAAATGAATTGTGTTTAAATTGTTTTGTTTTCCGTTTTTATATTGAGTGAAGTAACTAGAACAGGGTAGGGGAAGACCTGCAAGACGTGGAGAGTGTCCAGGAATTCAACAGACTTAAGAAATGCAAACGAGAACGTCATGTAGGGCCTGGCCTAGCTGTGAAAGAAATCCAGAAGCCGTTTTACAACCTGTCTTTAGAAGAACGCTGGAAAATGAGTTGAGTTGTTTCTCACAATCTAGGTCCTCTTAAAGCACTTGCATGCATTGTGGCGCATTTCACTTCGCAGAGAAGGCCACCAATGGACATTTCAACGCATTTTGCCACAATGGACATGCCACAGCCACAAGTAGGCCTAAATGACGAACTAACTGTTTTTCCATGATTCGAACTTCATAAAAAACATAGGTAATACAACAGTGCAATGGCTATTGCGTCGCTTTCCGCTACAAAAAAAGAGATTCCGGGAAATGGGCCTTACTGTCTTAAAATTCAGGGACAAATTCATAGATACTTTTGACTTACCACCGCCAAATGGGGAGTTGCCTTCATAAAAATTAATGATAATTTTAACCTTTACATTTGGTTCTCAAAATGGAATCTAACAGAATTCGTAAGATTACAAAACAAATCTTCAATTTTAAACTAGAAAAGATGTGCAATGTTTGGCTGTATGTTTCAGCTCTGATTCGTCACTCCGGGCTCAGGCCAACCGTGTGCACGTTTCCATTTGTAATATGTTGTGTTATTCATTATTTTACAATTGTAGGCTATTTCATTGACACAATAGAAGCAACTAATATACGACTCCAACGGAAGGAGAACCAAGATATAAAACAAGAAACACTGTTAATTTTAAGTAACATAAAATTGATAATTTTAGAAACATATTAGAACATTTTTCTTTTTATATAGGCTATGGTTTTTTATTGTAGTCTAAATTAGGGGCTATGGCCCCTACAGGCCACTAGTATATATATAAATATATATATATATATAAATATATATATATATATATGAATTTGAACGGATGGTGTTTTTGGCCTCTAGGGACCTCAAAACGAAAAAAAAAATCGGTCCCGGGTCCAGGTCTTACCATGAGTACTACGGTAATAGCTTATTCCCTATATGGGAAATTCGCTAAAATAGGTAAAAGTATGGACAAAAGAAACAAAAATTTTGTAAAAAATAATCTTTAAAAACAATAGCTTTTACTAAAAAAACGACCCTTGGCACAGTACAATGGTGACATTTACAAGAGTGGCAACCAATGCATTCCAGACAACTGATTTAATATTTTCCTTCTAATTTACTTTTTTTGTTGTTCTAATTTATTTGTTTAACAAGTAGCTTAGAAATATATAAAACTGTAGCCCACTGAACTTCTTTGAGTGTTACATTTTGAATTTATTACGTTTCTATTGTGTTAATTGATCAAACTCTTTTAACTCAACTGAACAGGTCCCTGCAACAATAAAAACACTAGAAACTACCCTATATTTCTTGTGCGTCACACATGACTTACTGAATGATATCGGCAGTTTACACTCGGCACACTGATAGTTCTGTGCGGCCAGTCCTACCTCTGGACAGATGCTCGTCTCATACTTGGGCTTCTCTGAGGCCACAAGTTGGGGACAAGGCCTAACAATCTGTTCAACACATTTGTCGTGGCATCTGTATCTGCAGTCTGGAACAATATAGATTGAACTAGCCGATTTACCGGTATTCTGTCGGTGGACCAAAGATTCGATTCTCGAATCTTGTTAATTTCAAATCTGAATCTTCCGTAAATATACATTCACTATAAAAAGTTTTAGTTAAATTGGCTAACAATTTTTAGAACTATAAAACTCCTTGTAAATAAACGAACATAATGATAATAGTTGAAAACCACGGAAAATCCCCAAATGATACAATTTTTACCCATATTTCCCGGTTTTTTCACAGCGGTTAAAATTCACGCATAATTCTAGATTTTCCCGGAATTCCCAGTCGCTGAGAACCCTGAATGTTCCGTACACACCCTGTCAATCTTGTCAAGGTGTTGTTTTACCTTGATGCATTTGTTTTGTCTCTTGTTTTTGAGCTCTTAAATCCGGCAGGGTATCCCATCCTCGGGAGGAGAATCCACAATCATCCAACTTATGGAAAATCAATTATTGCCGAGGTGGACAAGAAAGTGATAACGTTTTACCAAAACATTTCGCAGTCAACTTATCCCCTGAAGAAGTGGTAAAGATAACATAAGGGGGTACAAAATCAAGTGTATTGAAATTTTCAAGTAATTTTTCAATAAATTGTACAACAAAGAACACTTTTTTAATTTCAACAGCCAAACCGGTCTGATGTCTCAAGATCGTTGCAGATGTCAGAAACCCTGACCATACCCAAAACAAGCCTCAAGGATGTTTCATCCGATAGTAACCCAGACACCCACTCAATTATTTCTCCCCAGGTAAAATATCCCGAATATCCCAAACAAATCCCAGGTGTCCACCGTCGATGTGTGGACCAACGATAATGGTAAGAATCCCTGAGGATTATTTGTTTACAAACCGTAGATATGAGGAAGACATCAGTGCAAGTTCCGATTCCCAAAAAGGCCACAGTATTTCTGTAATGACTTTTACTCTGAGACGCCCGAAACTGGTTGACGACATCCAGCAAAAACAAAACCGACACTGACCTTACCCAACTCCCACAGCTGCACACGATGACCACTCAGCACGAGTTGCATGTGCACTAGTCTCAAAGTCGATGGTGCTACCTCATTTGCATAATTTGTGGGGCCAGATTACTCTACTCGTAGGCCTATGATTGGAATTTCTTCCATTTGTTTTGATTTTCTGCTTAAATTTCGTTGTTATTTTGTCACCAGCATGACAACCCATAAGCCCCATGTTATTTTTTTTTATTTTTTATTCATTTTTGTGCTGATTTTTTAGCCTATTTTAATTTATAAAGGGTTTCTACACATTTACAGGAAAATATCTTTCTAACACGAGCTGAGAAAACATGTTTTCAAGAAACATGCTTGCCCATTAATATATAGATTTGTCCTATTCCTACTTAACTTATAATCACAAACTTATATTTATCTATGAATACAAATTTGATTTTGATTTGCCAGCCTACCTGAGCACTGATACCAACACTGCAAAATATTCCATATCGCGCTGCAGCATGTATCACAGTAACGTTTTGTTGTGGATGTCCGGTGATATCTCAACTCCAAGTGATGGCCTAAAACTATCCTGGACTTGGCTGGTTCGGTGGCCACCGGTTCTGTTACCTCTTTGGCCTCTTCAACTGTCAACAACTGGTACCTAAGTTCAATCAGTCTTCTCACCAACCACTTTCGTTCGTTAGAACACACGGCGCTGTCTAATATCAGCTTCTTGCATTCGCATGCTGCTTCTGTCAATTCGTCTTTTGTCAGGGAATGAAGCTTTCCCTGAAACAATCACAGTTAGACTAAATGAATTGAATTTAGAGATCTTTTAAATTTGGTGTGTAGGGCCTGATGGTAAAAATATTAAGAGAAGAAAAATTACCGTTTCATACAATTTTAAAAGGCCCGCCCAAAAGCAGCTAGTAAAACAGCTGTGGCGGGGTCATTAGTTCTCCTAGCGGCCACGCACTGCACTAGCGTAAAAACAGCCAAGACATGGTACAGTCCGTTGAGCGCCCGGCAAGCACTAGGCCCATCTCTCTCTAGTAGAGTGGAGTGTAAGGCGAAAAGCCTAGACTCATAAACGTAGGCGTAACGATAGACCAAGGCGGGATATGGATTTGTTGCTAGCGTCAGCGGGTGGGACAGGTTCAATTCCCGGCACCTCCACAAATTTTTAATGGGTTTGGACTGCTTTCCCTAAAAACGTTTGAAAATTGACTTAGTTAAAAAAATGCCACTGGCGTTGAGAAAAAGTCCTTAACCATGGGTAACCGAGTAAATTCTAACTCTAGGCGTTAGCCCCGGGGGACCTGGACTCATAAACTCCCGAAACATAAGGACCAGGGCGGAATAGGCCTTGAAATCGAACACGGGGTAGAAAGCCTCTGAGTAATAGAATAAATTTATTCCAACGTTAGGTGTTAGGCCAGGGCGAAATAGCCTCTGAACTCGTAAATGTAGCAAAACGTTAGCCTAGGGCAGAAGTCCCTGGAAATCGAATATCGAATTTAGTTTAACTTTAAATATCATGGATTTTAATTTTTAACATTAATTTTAGTGAGTCTTTGAGTACTAAGGTTTACAGGGTACAGGGAAGATATTGAGGTGTATTTTTGTACTGCAATGTTGATAGCTTAGTATGAAATAAACAAAATTTCAAAATTTGGTTAAAATATATCCATAAACAAGCAAACTAGGCTACAACAGTTTATATTTTTATTCTCCATAAGAATAACATAGGAATTTTAAATAAAAATTTCTTTTTATGATCTCCGGAACCGTTGGGCATACAACAACGCTTCAAAAGCTCTACAAAATTGTTTGGATATAAATTATGAAATTTTGTGTTTTAGGGTCAAACATGAGGAAAAACAATTTTTACTCCATTAAAACCTTCCCCCCCATAAACCCCCGTTCCCTTAGTCCAATTATGCTGGTTCGAGAACTCGTTCCAATAAACGTAGGTTTACAAGTTTGTACCAAATTTCATCAAAATCGGATCATTTTTGCTCGAGTTATCGCGCTATTCGACACGGAAATGCTCTTGTATATATCCGCGATCACGGAAAAACCGTTCGATTTTCTGACTTTGTGATTGATCTCTCAAGCTTGTAGACTCTACTCGACTCGAAAAACACATTGGTTCTAAATAAGTTCCTACTGTAGCACCTTCACACAGTCCACGAGGACAGTTGATTGCAACCTGCATGACTGATGACTATTCTTTTATTTAGGTTGGTAGAGAATTTATATAGATCGGTCAAGTAATAGTGTCAGTTTAGCTGTTGTAAACTACTTGTCCTAATTTTCGTCATAGAACATCGTAGGCCTATAGTAATCTTACTAATTTTAAAAGTGAAAGTTTGTGTGTTTGTTTGTTTGTTTGTGTGTTTGAAGTTCAATCACGCATAAACCACTGGACAGATTGGGCTGAAATTAGGCATGATGATAGCTTACATTCCCGATTAACATATAGGCATATTCTTATCTCAAAAATCCTTTCGGGCTCCGTCCCAGTGGCTCTGTAATTCCCCATGTTAACCTTATGAGTATCCTAAAGGGAATTAAAGAATTTAGTCAGCTGTTTCAACTAAAAAAGTTGGTTCTATGATATGGAAAAGCATTAAAAAGTTATAATATAAGATTTACAGATAACAACAAGATAAGATTTACAACAGGGTGCAGCACTATATTTTTTTTGCATTTATGAAAACAGCTAATTTGAACTAAGCAGCAACAAAAAACTGTGATTCACAATGAGAACTGTCAAAGTAGGATTGTTTCCAGTTATGTTTGTTTTTCATTTCATGAATAGTTTGTGATATTTTGCGAATTGTTGATAATTTATTTTTCTCTATTGTTTAGGTGAAGTGGTAGAACATGGCTATGGTAGATGTGTAATACTAAAAAAAAATACTGTAAATACTGTGTGTGTAGAATACTGTAAATTTAAAAAAGCAAATTTTATCAAATTATGTCCTCCCTTATTGCAAACACAAAGCTTGAGTATAACTGCAATAAGCATTTTATACTTATATTCCAACCCCGTACGAAGGACGGGTACTCTGCTAGTTCTCATATAATATTGTTAAGATAGGGGGCTCGTGAGTGGGTGAGCCTGTAGCACAATCGCGGGCCGGTGTCCCAGGAAAATTTCCCAAAAAATCCTGGTCAAGGCTCATGGGCCCCCCTCCCCCGCTATCGGCGCCACTGGTTACGGGTCTGATATTAGGAATCTAACGGTTTATTAAGAACTTTATCCAATGCTACTAGTTTTATGCAAGTAGCTAATTTATAATCTTACCTTGCATCAAAGGTGTCAAGTGAACCATATAATTGGGGGGTCCAGGACACCATCTTATCAGGGGGTCAGAAGAAATGCATTTTTATTTAGATTTGTTGTTAGACCGTAGTCGGTTACGAAAATAAACTGTATTGTTTTTTATTGCAATCGTTTTTATTGTAACTTTTATGTTAGGGGTTTTTTCTCCCCTCCCCCGTGTGACGCCTATTCCTTGCATAGCTCAACCAAATAAGGTATGTTGACTAAACATAATCACCTAGGACTAGGTATGATCACAGCAATGCACTTTATACAGTGGCATTTGCCATTAGTATCCTAGTATAGCAGAAGTAAATAGTAATGGTAAGTTATCGCAATCTTACCTCAGTCAATGTTAGGTAGTTTTCAGCACCAATCAAACTAGCCGGAACAGAGAGGCTGTCCTCAGACTCCGATTCATCCCCGTGATCTGTGAGCTTTCCCGAGCTGGGAGACGATGAAACTGAAGTGGAGGGTAATACACTCTTTTCGTTTTCTTTATTCATCACAAATAAGATTGTAACACTTTATCGTGCTGTGACACCACTTAATCAAACTGATTTTGTTTTTCTCCCTTGAAATGGAATTGGAGCCAATGATATCCAACACAATTTTGAGACATGGAATCCTGAAATTAAAAGTTCATATATCGGTCAACAATTTAATGAAAGTAACTTAGTTACCAAACACTATTAAATGCAATGTTAAGGTTTTAAGATTAGAACTACCCATCTAAATACGATGATTGGAGTCATTCAATAAGTAACGAGACAAATTATTACCGGTATTGCTCAAAAACGGTCTTTTGATTCAGTAGATAACTTTCAGCACAAACAGTTGGCAACCTTGTGAGGACAACTGAATTGCTGTTCGAACATATTTTGTAAACATCCATTCAAAGTTGGGACTTGGATTTTGGAATCTTAGATTCACGAGTTAATTCGGGACAATAGGCGTACCTATCACCGCTGAACGGTTAGCCTAAGTGAATAATTAAATGTAAGTGTTGGAAATGTCCATTTCGACTTCTCCCATTAAAAAAATCAAGAATCAGCCATCTGACGGTAAAGTCACGCTCACAGTATTCTGGGATTTTCAAGACACAATTTATTGTGATTTCGTGGAGGCCAAAGAACAATCAACAGCCAGTACTATAGTGACATGGTGGAAAAAAAGATAAGACCTGCAATTCGAACGAAACGCTGTGGGCTCTTGACTGAAGGTGTGATTTTGCTTCATGGCACTAGTGACAAAAGAAATACCCCCGCCGCAGCAAACCTGCAGACTAAGCGAATTTCCATTTGCCTGATTAGATTTACACTAAAATGTCTCCTTATAAATATCACATTTATTTCCTACTAGCTGGCCCGACAAACGTTGTCCTGTCCTAATGTGGTTTTATGTCAAATGCTCACCGTTCATTTTTAAGATGAGCTCGTTCGCATGGCTCAATCACGTCCTGGTTGAAGTTTGTTCGCTACGCTCACTCACCTTTAGGTTGGAGCTCGTTCGCTGCGCTCACTTGCCTGCAGGTTAGCTCGTTCGCTACTCTAACTCGCCTCCATGTTGAAGTTCTTTCGCTACGCTCACTCACCTTTTCGTTGCAAATTAGCTGTTGTCATAAATTTAAAAAATAATACACTAGTGCTGCACCCTGTTGGTAAATCTATTAACTTTTTATGCTATTGAACATCACAGAATCAAATAGTTTAGTTGAACCAGCTGTTAAAGATTCTTTAATTCCATTTAAATATGAGTACTCATAAGGTTAACATGGGAAACTCCAGAGCAACTGGGGTGGAGCCCTTTTGACGGATCTGCACCAAACTTCACACAAACCATCCTTGAATAATACTTAATAATGCCTGAAAGTTTCATTACAATCTGTCGAGCGGTTTCGGAGTCCATAAAGGACAAACAAACAAACAACCAAACAAACATACATACATTGGATTTTATATATATAAGTTTAAATAGAATTAGTTTAAATGAGTAATTAGGTTTGTTACAACAGGGAGGGTAAAAAATTGTTTTTTGTTGTAAAATGTTAAATAGTTTAGTAAGAAATTAATGTATTTTCCAAATATGTTCATAAACAAGCAAACTAAAACAGTTTATTACTTATTCTCCATAAGAATAACATGGAGATTTTAAATTTAAAATTTTTTGGATTTTATCCGTGAACATTAGGTGCAATATAACGCTTCAATATACTGAATTATTTTTTCTTTAACTCTATAAAATGGTGAGGAAAGAAGTTTTGTGAAATATTGTGTTTTTAGAGTTAAAAATGGGAAACCCCTACTTTTACCCCATAAACACCCGTTACCATAGTCCGATCATACTGGTTTGCGGTCTTGTTCAAATAAATGTTGGTTTACACGTTTATACCAAATTTCATCAAAATCGGATCATTTTTGCTCGAGTTATCGTGCTAACGGACATGAATTAGAACGGATGGTGTTTTTGGCCTCTAGGGACCTCAAAACGGAAAAGTAATTGGTCCCGGGTCCAGGTCTTACCATGAGTACTACGGTAATAGCTTATTCCCTATAATGGGAAGTTCGCCAAAACCTCAGAATCTGGGATGGGAGATCCCTCCACATTCCCCCTAAAGCCCCAACCTCGTCCCATTGGACTTCCATCGGTTTGTACCCCTTGATTGATTAATTGATTCTGTAGGGACGGAACTTGTCCTATAGCACGTCAGCCACTGATGATGGGCTTTTTGCGCACCCCACATGGTACTGGTACATCAGAGTTTGTCGAACCTGAGTTGCTTAATGAACTTCAACATCCTATCTATGAGCTCCTCCTGAGGAAGGTGTCTGCCCCTTGTCATTGCTCCAAGAGTACTGTCCCTTACCTCGTCCAGAGCTGTGCAGTCATAGAGTGGGTGATCTACAGTCTCCAAACAACATCCAACAGACATCCAAAGGTTTTCGCACTGGAGTCTGTAGGCAGTCCTCCTCGCAAGTGACCTTCACATACAGGTCAATTGGAGTGAGGTTGAGAAGGCAGTCCAGTGAGGCTCTCGGACAGCTGCTCATTGCGCCCGTGATGATGAGACAGGCGAGTCTTTGGACGGCAGCCAGATATCTCACCGCCGACACCGAGTCCATCTTGGGCCACCCCACAAGTGAGCTGTATGTCAAGGCAGGCCTTACCACGGAGACAAACAGCCAGTGTATGAGCCCCGGCTTGAGCCCCCAGGTTCCTCCCACCATCCGCCTCCATACCATGAGTGACCACTTACCTCGACCTTTTGAAGTTTTGGTCCCCATTTCAGCTTTCGGTTCAATACCACACCCAGGTAAGTTACTTTACCTAATTCTGCATTTCAAGCACTGTGTCTTGTAGTCTCAGAGGTCCTATGCCATTCAGTTCGTGCCTCTTGGTGCAGGGAATAACCGCCACTTTGGAGGGGTTGATAGAAAGGCCTACCACTGTGCACCACTGTCTAACTGACCTCAAAGCTGTGTTCATGAGGTCGTAGACCGTGTTGTTGGATTTACCCATAACCAGTATCACAATGTCATCAGCGTATCCTTGAACGAATACACCACTGTCACTGAGAGATCTAATTAAGTCGTCCACAAAAACGTTCCAGAGAAGAGGAGAGAGTACTCCACCCTTGTGTGGTCTAGGCCTCTAGAACCTCATTGTGTAGTTACCTTCCTCTTCCTAAGAACAGATTCTACCCCTATATGTGTTTGGACCCCTTAAACATGGTTTAACTTACGAGAGTTACATTTTCGGTCCAATGAAGAGATAAAAGTCAGGTGCAAAAGTGGTTTCGATATCAACCTAAAGAATTTTATGCCAAGGGTATTTACAAATTAGCAAAAAAAAAGATGGAACAAGTGTAAGTTTATAACTTAAAGTGTTGCTGGGGACTACCCTAGACCTAAGCTGAAAAGTAGGCTAACCAAAGTTTTGTACGGATTCAATAAACCGTTCGCATACCACTGGCCTTGAAACTAACTCAGGCCTAATAGCCTAATGGCTGAATAGGCCTAGGTACAACATGACAATAATATGATTACTTTTTTGGATTTAATAAATTAATGGTGAAATTGATAAAACAATATTACAAATTTCAAACAATATAACCATATTAACTTACGAAATTAAATTGCAGTAATAAGATACAAAAAAAATCAGACAAAAAAATACACAGATTTATGTTGATCTAGATGGAGAGGTGACACTCGTCTCGTGACAGTTGTGACAACCAAACAACCAAACAAAACTTTGGCCACTTTGGCCACTGACTGACTACTGACCTGACTGACAGTGACAGTGACAGCTGACAGCAGTGACAGCTCGAGCCCAGCTTCTTGAATTCTTGGATTCTTCTTTTTTTCTTGTTTGCTTACAAAAAGCTGGCTTGGCTAAACTGCCATGTAGTGTCACTATTTCAACTTATATCACATAACTGTACCATACATTTTTCCCCGGATTTTCTTGAAATGTTAAATTAGGCAATGTTATTTTTTTATAAATTGAGGTTACTGATGTTAATTACTTTTTAGTTGGTGTATTTTAGACGTTTTGCTGGTTGGATGGATTGTTTAAGGTTAGAATTAAAAGTTCAAGTTCCATCTTGTTCAGCCCGATGTGGTCCACCGGTGGCCAACTTCGGAATGTTTAGTAAAACCGGGTTTTCCTAGGTGCGGAAGTGAAGAGCGGAGAGAGGAACGCGGAGAGCGGACTCCACTACTTGTCTTAGGTAATTTAATGTTACTGTTTTCCTAGAAGCGGAGCGGAATCCCTTGTTAATTTCTTTTCCACTCTCCACTCTCCGCTTCCGCACCTAGGAAAACCCAGCTTTAGGACAAAAATATGGGTTTGTAAAACATTGAACTATAGATAAAACATGAGTATATAGTTTTATCCATGTTTAATTAAACGTAGCCCGTTGAAGACGAAGCTCGTTTTTTCGTTTCAATAACAAAAGTGTGATCCTATCAAGTGTCAGTGTCTTAAGTAAACTATATAAACAACTCATATACAATGAGGGTGGAATTACGTAATTTTAAACGTGTAACACCGGTCACACTCTTGATTATTTCTCCATTTACCCATTACGCCACGGCCGCTTTTCCAGGTCGCGGCCTTCGAAATGGCAACGTCGCAAGTCATGGCCCCCACAAGGGTGGGGCTGGCGCAACTCTGGTCACAGGGCCCGGGCCCTCAGGGGGCCCGGGCATACCCATTTTTTTCTTTTTCTTTTTTTCCCCACTGAAGATCACTTTACAGTAGATCATAAATTGAAGATAAAAAATAATATATAAATTTTACAAAAAACAAAAGTTAAATAATTTAAAATGTATTAATTCTAGATTCTAGGCTAGTTTATATTTAAATACTATGGGTGCGTAGGTGCGTATGTACTATACAACAGCAGAACAGCCAGCTCGGGCCCCAGTGGCCGGCCCCACAAACTCCCTCTACCCCTTCCTCCCGCCAGGCGCCTAGCCACTCCTACCCTCACTCCCCCCATAATAAACAAAGTTTGGTTTTATAATTGAACTGATAGTTTCAAGAATGAATCCTTATAGTTATGAGTTAAAATAAAATTTGTAAAGCATTGAAAAATTGACATGTACTATGTACCATAGCTAAGGTGACCAGACGTCCCGTTTTAGGGGGACTGGCTCGTCCCGACAAATCCTCTCGGGACGCTTATTCGTCCCGTTTTATCAACATTTGGTCCCGGTTGCACTTTTATGTAGTTTTAAAAATATGAAAGATTGTAATAATTTTGACCTAAGTTTTCTTCCCAATTCGCACGGTACATAATACTGTACTAAAGCATGGATTGGATAGCATCGGCATCGACAGCATCGGTCATTCTCGGCGTTACTAGTGCACATTCGTTTTTCTCCGTGACCACTCGAGCAAGTTCGGCAGCTCAGGCATCCACTCCCAAAAAATGTAGTATTGTTATAATTCTTGATGAAAATTGTCACTGAATAAAATATGATTTCATTGGTGTAAGCTGTTAAACTCGATTTACGTAAGTTTTTTTCCTACTCCATATTACAAAGTACAATTATAGCAGTTAAGATAGCCAAACCCTTTTACAGGGAAATAAAAAACACAAAATATTAATAGGCATGGAGCTTTTGTGTATTGATATAATAGTTTTAATTGCTGATTTCGTGTAATTTTAAGTCTTATAAAACTCATTGAAGAATTCTTTTCTTCCTTAAAAAAGGCTGCAAAAGTGCCATTTACCACTCACAATTTTAATACCTAGATTGCCTTAAAAACTCACTAAAATACATGACATTTTCAAGATTTTCCCGGGGGAGAACCCCCGGACCCCCCGTCTAGGCTGGGGGGTATTCCATACCCCCCCCGACCCCCCGGTTGGTAGGGGGCCCGAGCCAGATCCTGGTAACAGGGCCCACAATTAAATGTGGGGGCCATGTCGCAAGTAGGTTTGTAACAGCTGTTTTGATTGTAAGCAGCTAATGGTATTTGCGTATTTACGAAAGCTTGGTGACTGCCAGTTCCTGGACTATGAAAATATTGACCCCGCTTAAATTGTACAGATAAAGATTTTCAATTGATATTGTTTTGGTTTTCAATTCTGTATGTATTATTTTCAATAGTTTAATAAGTTTATGTTCACAGATTTAAATTTAAATCAATAAAGTGCGAATAAATGAGCTGATGTCACCTCTGTCTGTCATGTTATCTTATGGGACGTCTGTCACTAAACAACCACGGCCGCCTTTAACTACAGGCCGCGGCCTGGTAGAATTGGCAACGTCGCAAGTGGTGTTGTTGTTGACAGACGTCCCATAAGATAACATGGCAGACAGGTGACATCAGCTCATTTATTTGCGCTTTATTGATTTAAATTTAAGTCTATGAAAATGAACTTATTAAAATATTGAAAATAAAACATACACAGAATTGAAAACCCAAACAATATCTAAATCATTAAATAGATTTAATGATGAACCTTTGTCGATCAGCTCATAGTAGTATTTACAATGTTACGGCCGTTTCAGCATCTTCGTGCCATTATCAGACGTTTATTAGCCTTAGTGGCGTCGTTAATATACAAAAACACAAACTGCCACTAAGGCTGAACGTCTGATGATGGCACGAAGATGCTGAAACGGCCGTAACATTGTAAATTAATACTCTTACGAGCAGATTGACGAAGGTAACTCTATTTAAATGATTTAGCCACAAGATCAGCTCAGTGGATTTTTTCAAACAATGTCAATTGAATCCATATCTGTACAATTTAAGCGGAGTTAATATTTTCATAGTCCAGTAACCACGCGGCAGTCACCAAGATTTCGTAAATACGCAAATACCATTAGCTGCTTACAATCAAAACAGCTGTTACAAACCTACTTGCGACGTTGCCATTTCGAAGGCCGCGACCTGGATCTGGAAAGGCGGCCGTGGCGTAGTTGGTAAATGGAGAAATAATCGAGCCACTTCGAAGGCCGCGGCCTTGAGTCAAAGAGGCGTCCGTGCGCGTAAACTACTTTATTGAATTGAGAAATTGTTTGTTATAAACGTTATAAAATACACAAACTATCAATTGAATTGATATTTTAAGTTTGATAATACCATAGATTAAATGTACGTTGGTTATTCCGTGATAATAGGACGGAGACAGGTGCTAAATTTTCTGTGCTTAAATAAGTATATAGTAAACTATTATTAATTAGTAAAATAGTTCATTAGAATAGCACATTTAACTTTTTGTGTGATTAAACACAAAGTATAACATTTGTTACAGTACTGATTGTTATTGGACTGTAAACTTCAAAGGTTCACTTATGATGCAATAATAAATACGTAACACGACATTGCTTTGGTGAAATGGTATACACATTTTCTTGTATCATTGTAAAGGGAATTGATTATGACATATGGTTACTTTCGAGAAAATGGGTATGCAAAGACATTTTCTGTACCAATTCAGTTGATAGTTTGGTTTAAACTTTATTTTAGAGCTAAAAATCGGTCTTATTTAAACGTGAAATATCGAAAATTGAAGGACTACATTAGGGTTTCAGTCTTCTTCAAGGGCAATGCACTGTGGGTACAATTTGTCCACTGCGCATGCGCAGATCAGTTTACAGTTGGATTTTGTCATAAAATGGCGTCAGCTAAGTTTCTGGAGGAAGCTCTTAATACAGACGTGGATGAGTCGGCAGTGAATGCGTTAGTGGGTTCGTTAGAAACGTCTTTAGTTACTACAACACCCGCGGCTTCTAATCAACAAGGAGTTGCAGTTAGTGTAAATCAGAACCATTTAAATAGTGCTATTTCAAATGGATCCTCACTTTCGTCTCAGAAACACGGTGTCCTCAACGGTGGATCGGATTCTATGAATATAATTCTCAACTCGGATGCTAACAAAGTTATTTCTTGTAGTAATCACCAGAGTGCTATACCTAGTGTAGTCAACACTGTTGTTGCATCTTTGCATGGAGGTGTTCAATCTAGTGGATATATAAATCAAATTTCATCTAATATAGGCTTAGTTCAGTCAAATGTTGCAAGCATAAATAAGTCACAAGACTCAGTGAAGCTTGTTTATCCTTCTAGTACTCAGTCAGTCACTTCTACTGTAGGAGGGACTAACAGAGTTACATATCCTAACAATCAGACAATATCATCCCTTCCTAATGGTAACTTAGGAATTTCTCAAATTAATACACATGGTAATGTCTTAAATGTGTCAAATGCCAATGTTCAAAGTGCAGTTTCTCAGAGTTTCTCTCAATCGGGAACTAATTTAAACAAACAAGTCAGTGGTGTTGGTGTTGTTGGAATGGACCAAAATAAACCTACCGGCACCGCTCTAGTTATTAAGTCTAGTGGTAATAATCATGGACCTCAGGGTATACCTTTGACTCAAGGATTAGTATCTGTGCCTATGACAGTGAACACAACAATGACTTTGACAGGCACTCATGTAAACGCTGCAATGGGAACTACGACCACAAGTGGTGTTCCAGGAGTGGTAACGCTGACTAAACCTATAAACCAGTCAGTAGGATCTCAACAAGGTATCGTAGGAAATAACCCAACAATCATACCTGCAAACGTTCAAATTTTAAACGTCAACGCAATCAGAGCGGGCACTCCGACACAACCAGGACAAAAAACAGCTCCTCAGAGGGTTATGACCATTGGAACACAACAGATGGTGGGGGCTCGTCCAGGACAACCAGGGGTGAGTTTTTAGTTTTTATAATTTGTGTGTTGCAGTTTTGTTACATGGTAGGCCTATTCCAATCCAAACTGAAATACCGAAATACCTCCTCTTCATCGTTGACCAGCCTGGGCCGGATAGATAGCGTTTACTGTGCCCGAGATTGAAACACTAAGTTTAGGTTACTTGTTTTGACTGTATAACTTAAGTTAAATAGTAGGCCTATCTTAGCATGAAGGTGAATAGGGGGGTGTCACACCTTAGTTTACACCCCACATTTAGGCATACGGTAAGTTACTATTTATTATTAGGTCTACATTATACATTAACTACCAGCTGTTTTTAAAATAAAACTGTTCTAAACTAACCTAACCTAACTTAGCCAAACATGCTAAATCCATGACATTTTAATGTTTTTTTCATAGGCCTGCAGCCTTTTGTGTAGGCCTATGTAGGCTATGTGAGTAAATGTGGGTCTTTAACAAAATTGCAGCCGAACAAGCCTACTTAAAGTGAAAATGTGATTCCTTATATTCACTAGTAAGTTAAATTACCTAAACAGTACAGTTAACTTAACCCTTGCACAGTTATCGATAATTTATAGACAGATTAATAAATGGCTTAAATAGGCTACCTTTAACTGTCAGTCATGTGAAAGCCCTATACCTGAGGGCTGAAACTGCGGTAGGCCTAGTGTATTACTACTCCAAGGATCACCTGACAGTTAAATAATTCCCATTTATTAAAAGTGATTGGGAGGCTAACATCATGAAATTATAGACAGAAAATGCAAAAACTATGTATTTATTTGCGAGATTGTCTTTGGACTACTTTTGGCTGTGTGACAATAACTTACAAGTTAGTAACTTAAATTAGATAAAATACACTTAACTGTCAGAATGTAGGAGCTCTTTGAGGGTTTGGAACTGGTTGCTGAGCGCTGTGCTATTTAATTAAGTGGTGTGCTCTGACTATAGAAGTGGTTACACTTAGTATACGTAACTTAGCCTAAGTAACAAAGCTATCAAGATCATCTCATTCCATTCTACAGTCACCCTGCGTACATAAAGGCCTATTTATTTATTTATTTATTTGCCAATGGAATTAAGTAGGCCTACACCAATTTTCAGTTTGATTACAAGTTGTGAATTGCTCATTATGACTAGATAGCCTATATGATTTATTTTATATATTATTATTATATATATAATAATAATAATGAGAGGGATATCAAAATTAACAATACATTAATAAGAAAATACAGTACATGTGAAAACTAGGACAATGAAAGAACTAAGAGTGACGAGAAATAAATAGTTGAACAACACAACTATTCAACATAGTTTATGGTTTATTCAACATAGTTGAATAAATTTCGAAGGTACAATAAATGGCACATGGACTAACCTAGAAAACAATAAATTATATAGCCTAACGGACAATGAAATAGCAATAATCATTAGGCCTATAAATATTTTTATACAAATAGGCTAACAACACTTCAGCGCATTAATAAACACAATGAAATAATAACAATTCAGCGTATAATACCTTACATAGGCCTACACATAAGTTAATATAAATGTTAGGGCCTAGTGCTCATGTAAACATTGTTGTTTACTTTCTGTTGTCATGGAGTATGATCAATAAGTTTAATATATAAAATTTATGAATGAATACTTTTAATACAAACAATACTTTAGTACAAGAACACTTTAAGAGACACATTGCCTTTGTTCAAAATTCAGTCTTGGAATTTAAATTTTGAATAGTTTCCGAAGCAGCCGCTAGGTAGACTATCTCGAACGCACGGCTAAGTCAGCTGACTACTGAGTGAGAGACAGTAAGACAAAGAATCGACAGAGAGAGAGAAGCACGTGACCGTTTCTAGCGGTGGTTGCGTGAAGGTCATTTCGGCGGCAAAATTCCAGTCTATTTTCCATAAGCATTTAGCTTCAACCCTAGTAGTGGCCAATGTTAGAAGTGGGGAATGGCCAACCCATTTTCGCAATTTTGCAGACCTTTTTTTGAAACTTCGTAAGAATTCAACCGTAGGCCTACAAGAAAACCTAGCCAACCTTATATTAATTTTGTTAGGAAAGAATAGGAGAATCTAGAAATAGTAAGAATAGTAGAAATATAGCCTAATAATCATTTAGACAGTGTATTTTTTCGGTGAAGTGAAAAAAATAAAAAAAATATAATCTCTTTTTGAAATTTCAAAAGCAGCCTCGGTAAAAAATTTTCTACAGATTTTTTATGAGAAATTCATTAGGTGGGCCTATATATACATTTTGTAGACAATCTGAATTCCCTAAACTTACATAGAAATAGCCTACCTAGATATGAAGTTTCATTTTATGATTTTGAAAATATTTGAGTTGCCCCGCAAATCCCCCCTTTAAAAGGTAAAGGGTAAAGGGGGGATTTGCGGGGCAACTCAAATATTTTAAAAGTAAACCCCCTTCAAGTGACACCTCATTTTGAAGGGTTTACAAAAACTTAAAGAATGGTGAAAACTAGAGGTTGCTATATCTTTTCTATCCAAAATGGTAGCCAGTCAAATGTTGTGGAAAATCAATAGTAAAATTGGTTCGTAATGGTAATATTGGCTACCATTTTGGATGAAGAGATAGCGAACTATGGTTTTCACCATTCTTTAAGTTTTTGTAAACACTGCAAAACGAAGTGTCACTAAAAGGGGATTTACATTTAAAAGTTTTGAGTGCCCCCCCAAAAGGGGGATTTGGGGGTCACTAAAATTTTTTCAATGTAAACAGGGTTGGTACGGTCAGGGAAAACCTGGAAAACCTGGAAATGTCAGGGAATTTTGTTGGTCTGGAAAAGTCAGGGAATTTTGGAAAAAATCTGGAATTTCTCTTGAAAGACTACATTTTTTACAGATATGCTACATTTTGCATCTACGTCTCAATACTTGGTCAAAAACATCGAAGTTTGACGAAAACATCGATGTAACAAAAACATCGGGAACCTACCATCGATATAAAAAACATCGAACATCAACAGACATTCTGTCATCACCCTCTGATTACTGGCTTAATTGAACGCACCGAGCTCCCAGTGTTTCTACACGACCAAAAGAATATAATCCCGGTCACTTGGTTAAGAAATCCCGTTTAATCCCTTAAGATTTTTGATGTTAAATTCTGAGTGTTGAATTGGACATATTTTGTTTAAATGGTTGTTTTAACATCGCTATTATATTTTGTTAAGGTAATTTTTACGATTGGAGTAAGTTTTTCACTAAAATAAATGCATAGTAAATAAAAACGGACGTCATAGCCAAAACTCCTGTTTTATCCCACATCCCCTTCAAATCCCGCTCATGCTCTAAAAATCCTGTTTTCGGGATAAGTTAATAATCCCACATATGGAAACGGAAACACTGCTAGTACCGCGATGCGCGGAAGAATAGGCCTACATTCATCGTTTCAATTTCAATACGATACTGAATACAATTCCTCATTGAATTTATAAAAATAAATACATCTGCCTTAAAAAATAAGGTTGCCAATGACACAGAAAAAATTATTCAAGTTAAAATTGTATGAGACTAATTAATTTTGATGTTAGCCATATAGATGATTTCTCATTATGGTCAATGAACCTCTTAATGTTTCATGAATAATAATTTTCAAAAAGGATCTGTCCAAATCATATTGTTTCCAAAAGTTCACAAACAATTTTGATAATGTTCCTCTAGAACCAATAAACAATCCAATCACCTCAATTTTCCAAATTTTAAAATTTTGCTTGAAATATTCAAAGGTAGAATCATATTTTTTTTTCTTTTCTTTATTTACTTCGTTAGGTTGATTTATGTTTATTTCAATTGGATCGAGAATTATGCCTTTGTTAGTTTCTCTTTCTATCAATAAAATATCTACTCTTCTGGTGCTTCCGTTAGAAGAAAGACAGTGTACTTCTTCTTGCACTTCCCATGTATTATACCTTTTTCGGAAGGCATTTGCTATGATACTTCTTATTTTGTGGTGCCTAGTGTTTCTTAGAAGTTCACCAAATGGCCAAGGGCATGTGCAAGGGTTTCAATCTCACCACAGGCATGCCTGCAGCGGTTATTGCCCTGACTTCTGCCGTGGAGAACACGCACTGGCGCCACATTTGCAATCATTTTTATACTGTCTTTCCACTCAGATTCTAACAAGCCTTCTTTATTAATAATACTTTTATTTCCCGGAGTCTTTGAAAAGTTCAACACCTTTACCCTTTCAACAACCTTTCAATACTGATTCAACCTTTAATAAACTAAAAAAAACTGCACTTGTAGGAGTTTATAAAAAAATTTTAACCTGTTAGTTGAAACATTTAATAGTTTAGTTTGGTACTACTTTTTGTCTCCGGTACAAGCATGGTAGTTATTTTTCCTATATCACATGTTTCTTCCGATATAAGCCGATGATATCGCAAGCAAAATATCGATATATATCAGTATCATAAGCACCGTATCGTCTATCTGCTAGTGTCAAGTCAAGGCCAAGTAGAACATAAAGTGTGAGGTTAAGTTAGTTGGTACTCTTAATTTTCCAGATTCCAGATGTTTAATTCTTTTCTTATTGGTTTTATGAGTAAACTATTTAGGCCTACATTTTTTCTAATAATTCTTTATTCTGACTATTCGATATTGTCTTACGGTATACCTGGAAAAAGTATAATATCAGTCTGGAAAACCTGGAAAAGTCAGGGAATTTCATTTTCCAAAATCAGTACCAACCCTGGTAAACCACCATCAAGTGACACCTTATTTTGATGTGTTTACAAAAACCTAAAGAATGGTGAAAACCATAGTTCGCTATCTCTTCTCTATCCAAAATGGTAGCCAATATTACCATTACAACCCAATTTTACCATTGATTTTCCACAACATTTTATGGGCTACCATTTTAGATAGAGAAGAGATAGCAACCTCTAGTTTTCACCATTCTTTAAGTTTTTGTAAACCCTTCAAAATGAGGTGTCACTTGCAGGGGGTTTACATTTAAAATGTTCGAGTTGCCCCCCAAATCCCCCCTTTTGGGGGGACACTCAAAAATTTCAAAATCATAAAATGAAATTTTCTGCTAAGATTGCACGACCACCAAAAGGATATCTCTGTATATTTACTTGGAAAAATATTAGATGGGGGGGTCTTGACTTTTTTTCACCCTGTACCTATGTTATAGGTATATAACATGTTAGTAAAATAATTTTTGGGGTGAAATAATATATACAAATGGAGAACCGAAAAAAATGAAAACCGTATACAGTGTTAGTTTTTGTTGTAAAAAGTTATATAGGCCTACCTAACATATGAAGCCTATACTAATAGTGATAGGTATCCTAAATGTTTGTAAAAAGCTAATGAAGTAAGTTAAGGAATCCAAAAAAGTCATAAAGCTTAGGCCTATATGGTAAAAATATTTTTTACTTATAAATGTATGTCGGCTATATAAAATAATGTTTTTATATTTTTGCGATTTTGTGAAAAAATGTTCATCCTTAGTACTTTGTATAAATCTTTTATACCAAATGTGTTTACCTCAAACCAACATAATCATTATTGTAGTGTACCTATTCAATTACCTACATAAAAATTTACAACACGTTGGGTAACAATTTTTGTCTTTATGTGTTAAAGG
The DNA here is from genome assembly GCF_028750875.1 of Macrosteles quadrilineatus. NCBI lineage: Eukaryota > Metazoa > Arthropoda > Insecta > Hemiptera > Cicadellidae > Macrosteles > Macrosteles quadrilineatus. Next base: position 67,760,461 of record NW_026542598.1, on the reverse strand, counting down.
GGCATACCGGTAATAATAGAGCCCTAATAAACGGAAAACCGCAAAATACAACCGCAAAAAAAATAAGTTAGGCCTAACCTTTTATAAACACAATTCCACACTTTTTAGTAATATTCATGCATAATAAAATGCGTGAAGATTACTGTTAAATACACACACACATTTCTCTTACAATACAAAATAATAACACGCAATGGCGAATGCAAGGCACTTTGTGTATGAGACTGTGACAGTAGTGACGCACTTTCGTCTTCTTCCTGAGAAATAACCCTGAGCGCAGGGCTGTCACTATCACAAGCTACATTTCTTCCTCTTCAAAATGACATAGGCCCTATTAACTTATATGCCTAGTAATAATAACTTATTGTATGTAATTCGTATTTTCTGTACGATCGTCAAGCGACTGTTGGCCATTTGTTATAAATTTTGAAAACCCGCTGTTTTCATAAAATCATACCGGTTGTCCAATCAATATTTCGTTCTAAACTACCACAATGAAGATAAAATCAATGGCTATCCAGTGGTACCACCCGCAACATCCCAAGTCGAAAATTACCAGACCAGGGTAATGCCAAACAAGTTGTGTTTTGCCAGTTCCCAATTGTCGGCTGCAAAAGTCGTGCCATACCAAAAATTCATTTGATTTCTAATCGTCGTGACATTGTTATATACCTGCTACAGTGTTTGTTTATGTAATAAAATAAAAGTTCAGAATGTGATCTTTCGAATGGTAGGCCTATTGTTCTCATCTGAGTTAATTAAGTGTGTTTTTTTACCGTTAAAGTAGGCTAATTTCGGCCCATACAATCGCCTTACAATCCTGGCCGTTCTAAGCATCAACGGTGAGCGATCGTTGGCCACTGCTAGGGTTAAAGGTTTGAATGTTTTCATTAGTAGGTCTATGCCCCTACTTGAAAACTTTGAATTTTACAACAATGTGCCTAGATCAGTTTATCAGGCTAACTAACTTACCAAGACCAAGGCACATGTTTTGCAGCCTAACTTAGTATGTCATGATCTTAACTTTAGCTTTGGCCTAAACGTTTGATGTATATTATAAACAGTGCAATGTTCAATTTATTGGCCTTGAGAAGTAAGTTACCCATGAGGAAAATGTCATTGAATAGGCCTAAATTATGTTAAATTGTATGTATGTTGATGTATATATTTTAAAATTAAACCAGCCAGGGAATAAAGTTAACTTACTCAATACAATTAGGCGTTTCTTTGTAACAACCCTTTTTAACCCTTCCTATTCAACCTTAAAAACGTAATTTCCTAAAGGTCTTTATGCCTGTGAATTTGATTTATTTCTAGAGTTTGCTCTAAAAGATCCATGGGTGCTGACTCTAACTTTCTTAACGGTTCCTTTTAAATGTGTAGGTTTGTTAAACCATCCGTCAGTTTAATGTTTAAGAGGCCTAATCGCAGTTTGAACAAGAGAAAAACATGTTATGAAAATTGAATTTTTGACAGGCTAATTTTGTTGAATGAGGTAGGCTATACGTTAGACTCCATCTTGTCTAGACTCCCCAGGACCGAGGCCAGTCCGAATAATGGGGTTTTCGATTAAGTCTGAAATGAACATTAGTTAACTTTATCTTTGATAGGTAAAAGGACAAGAATAGGATAGCTTATTGTATTTTTGTTTTGCTTTGCAAATAAGTTTTGGTTCTAACTTATTTACAATTGGTTGCACCTGGTGCAATACCCACTAGTCCCCTTGTTTTTAATTATTTATGCCCCAACAATAAACACAATTTTACATTGTTAACTTAGGCCTATGTTTAAAAAACTCAATTATGGCTAAATACAAGATAGATTATTGATAATGTGAAAAACAAATAGCTTTCAACAATTATTGAAATAAGTTGTTGATTCATCTACATGGCTCAAATTTAACAATCTTCTTTGTAAGTTAGATAAGGAAGATTGGCAACATCACCTATGTACTAATAAAATTGTTTTATAAATTCAGTTTTAGAAATTCATTCTAAGTCAGCTAGACCCCTAGCCCCTTACCTTAGAATTCCTTGTGTTGTGTAGATCCTAAACAAATTAAGTCATCTAACTACAGTCTAGTTTGGCGATTTGAGTTAAGTTAACCCTGTGTTGTTTAAGTGCTCTTTGTGAGTTATTTTTATTGAAGGTATATTAACTGAATTTTAAATTAATTTTAATTAAAAATTACAAAGAAAGGTCATTATGGTAGAGTAGGCCTACCTAATTTTATAATCTGGCTTTTTTGAAACAGGAGGTATTTAAAAATGCCTAGGCTATGTTTGGATTTTGTAAACTTAAGTTAGTCAAGCAATTGAAAACAAAATGTATGTAACTAAAAATTTGATTTAAAGCCTTTTTTCAAATTGTAAGACAATATTTTGGTTTAGTAGGCCTAAGCTTAATCTCTTAATAGCTTATTAGGCCTATAGGTATATTCAAAAGTATAGGCCTATAGCAAGTTGATTCTTGTTAACTCTAACTTACACACCTTGGGGAGCGAGCTGGCGTAGTGGTTAGAGCGCGGGACTTCAGTCCCTGAGGTCCCGGGTTCGATCCCCGCCAAGTCACCAATGGATTTTATCTAAGTGATAATGCCGCAACCCCTAGGTCTAGCCTGAAGTAATGTGAAAAACAATTCCAGGCTCGTGCCTAGCGTCCTAGGACAAAAAAAAAAATAAAAAAAAAACTTACACACCTTAGAAACCTTTCATTTCAAAAAAGCTATACGTCACAATTTCCATGGATGGTGTTACAGCAACCAATAACCCTGCAGGCGCTGCAACAGTTGCAAGGAGCGCAGGGCGGCCACCTGTTGTTGAAGACTGAGAACGGCCAGTATCAGTTGCTGCGAGTCGGTCCTGCGCAGACACCAACAGCCGCTATCGCACCTAACAATGCTACCAACACACAGGCCTTCAGAGTGCAATCAGTACCTGCGGTGAGTTTTTAAAAAGCAATCTCAGGTAGGCCTAGTGAGTGACCCTTTTTGATTGATTTTGGACTCGATCATTTAACATTTTAAGAGTGTTTAGAAAAATAACTAAAAGAAAGTAAATTTTGTATAATTGGCTGTAGCCTATGTTATAAATAACTAAAGCCCCTGGAGAAAATCAAGAACAATTTTGATAGGTAGGCTTCCAAGTAATAGGCCTTTAGAGTAATTTTTACACAATATAGGCTATGTTTTATTCCATTATATTAGATGAATTACTGTAGGGTTAGGGTATCTGAAATCATCTAATTAATAGGCCTATTGATAAAATTGAATCTTACCCTTTTACAGTAAAATTAGCCAAGTCCTATTGCCAAAGCCTAGGGTTTTGACTCTAAACCAAATTTATTTGTGTAGACCCCTACTTGATGTTTTACATAATGGGATGAGAAATGAATATGACATATGTAATGCTTTTTTTTAGCTAAATAACAAATGAGGTTATAGGATGCGTCACCAAAATGAAGTCAGTAGCTTAGTCAAATAAAAAAGGTTGCAAGAATTTTCTGTATATGTGTAAATAAGTAATAAAGTTTAACTAGTTGTTAAATAATGATTTGCGTGTTATTTTGAAGGGCGGGGCTGTGGCAGCGACGGTCCAGACGCAGGTTCCTGCTCTCACCACACAGTCCACGGCCGCTGCTACAGCGGTAATGTTTCCGATATCTTACTAGTAGTAGATAGATAGGTAGTGTACCTTGATCATGAAACAGTACCGTTGATGTCAAAAACGTTCCATTATTGTGGAGTTGCTCAAGGTAAATGTAATTTCATTTTGGTTTTTATTTTAAAAATAGTCATAACTTGTTCAGTTTTGAGGACAGTAGGCCTAGTATTCAGACCCATTACTGTATTCAAAATTGTGTCAGAATTGTTAAAAAAAATTGTGTAAATAATTTAAATTAAAATACTTAGTATGAAATATGTGGCACATTGTTTTGGGTTTGTCCTTTTTTGTCGAACTGAGATTTCTATGTACCTACGATATTCTATAGCCTACCGCAGCTGTTTTATTGGGTAGGCCTAGTCTTAGGTGTATTATGCTATCTTATCTTGTTAACTGAAAATAACTTAATACTTAGCCTACGGATGTTTCTCTTTTATAGGGTGGAGTTGATCCCTTTTCATGGCCTTTTGTATTTCCTTTTTCAAACATAAGAGTGGATCTCTTTTGGGAACTTGCATGATTTTATACCTAAAATATGAAAGAATATTCCCAGTAGGTTATAATATTAAAGTGTAGATTCTGAACTATGGTCAGAAGACGTATTATGCATTTGCATTTTTATTTCCCCCTTAAAAAAATCCATTCTTAATTATGGTTTTTCAAAGAGAATTTAATTAGTTAGTGCTTAAATGAAGTTGTTAACTTCGGTGCTATAATGCCATAATATTTATAGGCGACACCGCAACGCCACCCGTCCGCAGATACGGTGAAAGAGAAATGCCGTAAGTTCCTAGCCAACCTGTTGGAGTTGTCCTCGAGAGAGCCCAAGGCGGTAGAGCGCAACGTCAGGACACTTATCCAGGAACTTGTCGACACTAAGGTGGAACCAGAGGAGTTCTGTGACCGATTGGAGAGATTACTCAATGCCTCACCACAGCCTTGTCTCATTGGATTTTTGAAGGTGAGTTGATAACTTATCTTTTGTGTTACAATAAAAAATAATTGGTTTTGCTTTTAGATTGGGAACATAGCTGTAAAGTTTTTTTTTATAGATTACGTGCTTAAGATTTCTTTTGATAACCCTCCTGCAGGTAAGCTTAGAGCTTCAATGGTCGTTAAATCTATATATTTAATACACAGTTGTAACACTGTTTCCTCAGTTATTCCTGGACCGATCTACAAGATGTATGTCTCAAATTAAAGGATACAATGCATAGATTTGCCGAACTTCCTTAGAATTTACGTTTTTTCTAAGGGCTAAGCACTACAGCCCTTCAAAGGTCGAGTCAATACAATTCTTATGGAAGATTATAATACACATTTTATGAATGATTTGTCAGCTGTTTAATGTTTGTCAGACATTTGTTATTATTTTTATAACCTCACTTTCGGTATGTAATTATTAATCTAGAAGTTCCTGTTATAAACAGACACGATTTCGATCAAGGAAAACTGTATTTTGTTAACTTATTATACCAAAATGTGTTATTTAAACAATATTTGTAGCCTATGTTTTGGTGTAAATTTTGTATTTTCGTATACTGTATTAGTTTTCCTGCGAACTGATTTGAAGGAAAGTGCTAATTGATTTTAGGTTTTAGTATGGAACATGAAATAATACCCAAAGTAGGGGACGAAAGGTTTGAGTATGGAACATGAAATAATACCCAAAGTAGGGGACGAAAACTGTTTATTCCGATCAATATAATTTATTCCCTACGGCCACCAGAACAATCATAGTGAAATCCGCTTGCAGGTTGTGTAGAAAATTGCTTATGTGTGGGAAACATACAAACATTTTATCATAGGTGATCAATATTACTCAAGGTAAGTGTTTGGCGTTAAGCAGTACCAAACTTTACCTTCTGGAGATGGCGATTACGAATACGTGTAACTACAATATAAATTTGTATTTTCGAAATGTGTTACTTTTCATGCAAAATGATCCAAAGGAAAGTGGTAATTGAGTTTGAGTTAGGGAATGGATGGAACGTGAAATTATACCGAAAGTAGGGGACGGAAACTGTTTGTTTCGATCAAAATCATTTATCCCACCAGAACAATCATGGGGAAATCCACTTGCAAGGTGTGCAGATAATTGCTAATGAGTGGGAAACATACAAACATTTTATCGTAGGTGATGATGAATCTTACTTAAGATCAGTGTTTGACGTTCAGTAGTACCAATCTTTACCTTCTCGAGATGGCGAGTATTCTAGATATGTAGAACTACAATTTATCAGTGAACTATACCCTAACTATTTTTTCCAGTAGGCACACAGGGAAGTTGCTTGAGAAACTGTGACTTACAATTTTGGTTCTGGCGAAAAAAGTGTGTGATTTGATGTTTAAAGGCAAATTTGACTCGGGTCATTACAGTGTTATACAACTTTATCATAATCCCCAGGGTGTGAAAAGTACAAAAAGAAAAAGAAAAGGTGGAAACTGTGCGTAAAGAGACAACCAGAACGATAAAAACGTGGGGAGCCATGGAACTAAAAAGTAAATAACAGTGATGGTGTTAAATGTGCTCTGGAAGTTCCTAAAAAAAAAACGCCTACTCTTTTGAATTGGGGTCGTTGGATTGGATTTGTTACTACTGCAAATCTATGAATTTAGAGTCAGAACAGACTAACAGGGACACGACACAAGTATTTTCTCCTTATGTTGTCACAAGGGGAAGGTAAAATTAGCTCCTTATCGACATTCTGAGTTCATAGAAAATCTTATCAACATGGACTACATAGGCTATAAATAAAATAAAAAAGAAACAAAAAAAAAACTATTTGAATAATATAAGATCTTACAACTCTGCATTTGCAATGCAGTCTCACTTAGATGAATCATCATTCTGGTAGTATAGGCCTATATAATTTTAAGATCCGGGGCTCCGTTTACCATCGGATTCGTTAATACCCTCTAACATTGAACCAAAGTATGCCCAACTTTATATTATAGCCTATACGACGTATACGCAGCTGTTACTTACAGAATAGGTCAAAGATCCGTGAAATGCGGCCAACTGCTGATGCGTGATTTAAATTACTATCTTTATTCCGCACAACGAATGTAATGAACAAGAAAACAACGAATGTAGGAATATAAAATAACAAATTATCTCCATAGCATAAGTAGCTTATTAGGTTATCAGCATTGTGCAGTTCATACACCATTTATTTTTCAAATGTAACTCGAATTAATTTAAAACATTAATTTGGTTAAACTAATATATTGGTTTGATTAACATAAATTGTTTATACAGGCCCAACTATCCGTTCTACTTCATATAAAAAAGCAGTCCCTAAATAAAATACAAAGATAAACAGTATTTGTTAATTATTAATGTCTTTTATTTTATCTATTTTTTTTTTTCAATTTCTAATATTATTAATTCCTGATAGCGGAAATCTCTCACGCACGGGTAGTAGCCTATGTGAGAGGCATTTCATATTTAATGACTATGTTAGTATATTATTTTATATATTTATATCATTGCATAACTATGAAATTTTTACTGGCAAAGTATTGTAACAATGTATTTACTTACTGAAATAAACATGATTTTGATTAGATTTTATTTGATTTGACAACATTCCCGTGGCAGAGCACGGGCGGCTAACTAGTTATATAAATTATAGGAGGAATACCGTGTGCCCTTTGTAATAGGACCTTCCACACAATGCTTGCTGCTCAGACTCTTCCTTGCTCATAACAAGTATTTTGACCTAGTGCGTATGTAAATGCACACACAACATACTAGAGCTGACAGGGCACGATTGTCTCATGTACTTTACTTCTCTGTGGTTAAACCTAACAACACCCAAATATGTTAATTTGAGGTTTGATTATAGTCAAAAGACAACATATTAGTCTTAAGGTTTAAATAACTTCAGGGTGAGGCTTAAATAAGGTGAAGAGACATACTACACACAGTGGTGTATGTCTCCTCAGGACTTCCTACAACAAACTGCAACTTTTCTAAAGTGAGGTTTGAGGTTTTAAGAAAGTTCACGTCACACTTGAATAATGGCCTCTCTCAGGAGATAAAAGCTCCAATTTCTACTCCTTCAAACCTGCAAGAATGAATGCCAGAGTATGATTTATTCTGGAATTGCATTTGTATTTTTGTATATGTGGGTAATCTAGCTAACCTAGCATGGATTATATTTTTGACTGAGTATTATAAATATTTAAAATACAAAATAGCGTAGGCCCTAACCCTTGGAAAAATATTCTTGAAACCTGGCTATTTCAATGTTTAAAGTTACTCATATATATCTTTAATATTTTCATTTACTAATCACAACTTTACCTTACAGAAAAGTTTACCACTCCTGCGCCAGTCGATGGTGACCAAAGAGCTGATTATAGATGGTATCCGGCCTCCACCTGCCAGTGTCTTGTACAATCAGCAGACGACGGTCGTTCAACAACAGACTTTACAGGTACAAAATCTGAACAGACATAAAATATGCTTTTGACTCATTGCCTGATTGTTAACCGTTCCTGGGAAGGTTACGTTCTGTGGCAAATATTGGAAGCTGATCAATTAATAATAAATTTTCAGCTTTGTTTGTACATATGCTTGTATATAACAGCATGTAGGAAAGGACTCATAAAATAGCATGTCTGAACATTCCTTCATTTACTCAACAAAAAACATTCCCAAAACCCTCTTAAAATCCACAAAAAATTGGGGTTTCTAAAAAAATGATTTAATTAAATTGTTTTGCAACTGGGTTGAAATCAGAACTTACTATTTCCATGCAGTTAGAATAGGACGAATTTAATTAAAAAGGAATATTTAGGATGTCCATTCAACAGAGTTGTATGAAATAATGTTTAGTTACGCAAACCAAGATATATTTGTCACATAGCTGCTGTAGTAATTTTCACGTACAAACTTTGAGGCCTCATAGTATTTCACCACTCACTTGCACCTCCACTAGAGACACGTAAATGTAGCTTATAGAGGATTTTAGTGGAGTTTATTGCTTATAGAGCTAGAATTTCTCTACATAAAGATTCAAATTGTTCATATAAATTTTATCCTGTTGTATTCCTCTACTAGTTTTTTTTTTTTTTCTTGAGGAAAAACACTTGGCTTAGGAATACACTAAGGAAGAAGGAATCAATACACATCTTGTACACAGGTACGAGAATCGTACTTGTACGGGGAATCGTACACATCAATACACATCTAAGTTTAACTTACCTAAGAAAAGAGTACCTGGTAGCCTAGTTAAAAGGATACAGAAAAACAACTCAATAAACTTGATATTTTTGCCCCTACAAGGGGTAGAAAGAAGTTGGATGGTTCAATGTTTAAAGTTCTTTTTTGTTGTGCCTTCAACTACTGGTATCTGGAACTCTTTTCACATAGGTAAGTTAATTGAGTAGGTCTACTTATTCCTTCTATACTAGTAGGCTATTTTGTAATTTCCATCTTCTTGGACTTGAGTAAACTAAGGACTGTTCTAAAAAATTGTGAAATAAAAAGCCGGTTGACAATAGATAATCTGGCTTGTTGAGAACTATGATAGAGCTAGAGCCGGATTTATGAATGCTTTCTGAAAATTGCCGCTAACATTAGGTTAGCAGAAAAACTGCATCAATTTGAGAGGTCAAAAAAGCATTTTCAGTGAATGTTTGACCAGCTAATTGCCTCAAACTCTTCGTTCCCGTCATCTACTGAACACCTAAAGGGCTGTTACATTCTTAAACCGATGCCAAATTATTGAATGTGCCGGATTAGTGAGATTCCAACTAGGATATTCTTTTAAAATAATATTTTTCCCAACTTCACAGTATAGTTGTATGTTGTGTTGGTAAATAATTATACAGGTATAACCAATCAGACCCATACTAATATTTTTATAAACTGTACAAAGTAAACAATTTCTCATTCATAAAATTAAAAAAGAAAGAATGGAGAAACTTGCTCAAGAATAGTCGCAGGCAGTTGACAGCTCATAAAATTTCATGGCACAATTATTTTGATTTTTATCCCTACCAAGGGGTGACATCACAAGGGAGTGGTGCTAGAACTCTCCTCATGGGTACTAAACATCAAATTAATTTTGTGTTGTGAGTTGTGAAATTTTGATGTGTTGTCAACTGCATGAAACTCTTTCTTGAGAAAAATAGTTGTGTATCCATTCCTTCTACCTTAACTGATTCCCAAGCCAACTGCTTATCCTCTAAAAATCCCTCATAACATCATGTGATATACATGACATGAAGCGTAGAATATCATGAGCTAACAGCGTGTACAAGCCTACTTGTTAGGTGTGTGGATGCTAGCATGTTTTGAGTGTTGGGTGTGGTGTTAGCAAGGGCAGGTTCGACCGCAGCAGCCTCCGCAGATGAGAGTGATTACGCAGTCAGCTGCGACTACAGTGTCCGGCACGCCTCCCCGGCCGTCACCAGTGCAGCATCGGATAGTTACTGTGAGTATCTAGTCTGCGGTTATGAGACTGTCGCTTCACTGCCTCTTGAGTTTCTGTACAGTGGAACCTCACTTTAATAAAATTTAGGGATAAATTAGTTTAGCCTATTTGGAATTGCACAGGATATCTGTGTTCTTTATTTCGTTTACTCCCTTCATTCTAGGCCCCCCTGTGGGATGATAAGTTTTGCGTATCTGAAAAAATGACAAATTCCTACGATTAGAATTCTCTGGTCTAATATGTCAAATACTATTAACACTTTTTTTGTTGGAAAAAGGACAACGACATAACTTGAAACACTCAACACAGTAACAAATTCTCTTAAAAATTAATTTTGTAAAGGGAAAGATCCTTTTAACATACTTAAAATAAATCCTCCTTTTGCAGGCCTGACGTTCAGTTTTTTTACTTGGACATAAAAATAGTGCTGAATTAGTGAGATTCTACTGTATATAAATTAAAAAGTTCAAAATAGGACCTAGTCAAGTGAAACTTTTTTCTTACACTAGATTTTTTCCTCTTATGTTTCTTATTCTTTTCCAATTGCCTTTCACTTCTCAGTGCAGCTTTGATATGCTTATGTCAAGATAATTTTAATAAAAAACTGTTATCCTACATGATTAATTAAATCAGTTTGAAACACAAAATAGTTAAATAAGTTTTTAAAAAGTGCAAATTTATTGTGAAAATTGTAACTTTAATACTAAGTCTATTTTAGAAAAATCTAAGTTTGTAAAAAACTCGAAATAAAGGCTATTTTTCTACTAATACATAAATTCTTTTATGATAAGTGGTTTTACCTTTTATAATGTAACTTAGATAAAAATAGTCCGTTACATTTACAGGGTGAATTTACAGTTTGTAAACCTTTTCCTGCGACAAAAAAAATTATAATCCAAGCATATGGGGTTAAGACCGCTTTCCCAAAAGGTGTTGGTGTACCTCTGATTCTTCCTCTTTTTGTATATAAATGTAAATCAAATATAAGAAATACAAGTGCTAAAGAAATAGAAATACAAGACGGTTTAGTAAAACCGTCAATTAAAACCCAGCATTCCACAGCCTTAGGGCACTCAAAGAAGTGCTATGTTACTGTAGACAAACGCTATGTCAAAGTATTATTTCATGTTTAGTATAATTAGTAGTTTATTTTTAATTAGGCTAGTTCAACTTTTATGGTTTTTTAAAAATAAATTTACAGTAAACTTTGGATTATCTGCTGTTGGTTTATCTGTTTTGTACAGGCTCCACATTATAGGCCTATATAGGCTGATTGTGTTTGTTTGCTAAAGCAAACTGCCAAGTTTGCTTAAAAAAAGGTAGTAATTTCAATCAGTCCTCTCAGACCTCTTAATAATCTCAAAACTCATTATTAGCTACTCTTTAATTTTTACCATTTTTTGAAAGAGGGCCCCAAGATCCTCCAGGAAGTAGGGAAGGGGTAAAACTGTTTGCAGGATGCCGATTACCCTAAACCAGGGCTTGGGTGCCTGTAGTAAAACATTTTTTATTCAATATGAGGATTGGCTGAGAAGACCAGATTTATTATGGATTTTTTTTGCTCAGAGAAATATCTCCTGAAACTTCTGATATAATAATGAAAATATCACTATGTTACTGCTGAACAATTATTGAGTTACTATGATACAACTTTAGAACCAACTGTAGCAGTTAAATCCGTATTTTCTCCCCCATTTTGAGTTTAGTGTGAAGATATCCGTTTTGGGCAATCTTGTGGCTTTATCCATGACATTTTTCGCAGTGTTTGCACCAGTCTACATTGCAAACAGTTGGGAATTTACTGTAATGTATAGTCCAAGCTCATCCCGTAAACTACTATTGTTAGTTGTTCCTGTTCTATACTAATGTACCAATAATAAAGATGAACATGTTATTATGTTATATTCATGGATAAAAACAACTGACATCTATATAAAAATCTATAATCAACTTTAAATTGAAATTTTGTTGAGTATTATATGATTTTTTGGACAGAAAACTTCTTTATGAAAATCATTAATTTTTACACTACACTATAAAAGTGTTATTTAACAACTGCATTTTAAAATGAGATCATTTGTTAATTAATATATTTTCAATTTTCATGCTTTGCTGAAGTATTTACAGGTAAATTCCAAAGATTTTATTGCCTGACAATTAAATAGAAACGTTTCACGAGAAACAAAAAATATTGCATGAGTTTTTGGTAGTATTTTATGCATGAAAAACAAACGGTTGATCTGCAATATTATACAATATTCAATTTCATCAAATTAAAATACGAATTTCTATGAACTACGCACTCTTAAAGAATGGTGTATCGCCTTGAAAAAACTTACATTTTAATTCTTTTCTACACTTGATTTCTACAGAAAAGCAAGTACAGAAGTATGGTCTTTATTCCATACTTTCAAGACTCAAGAAATTGTTATGAAAGCAATTGACTTCTGCTAGCATACCTGTGAAAATCAGTCATTAAAATTTCAAAAATTTTTATTTTGAAGGAGTAATAAATGCATGTTAATATGGTTTTATCGAAATGAAAGCATGCTGTAGTAGTGCTTTGGGTATTATTTAGTAATGTAAAATATTTTGGTCTCTATTATCAAAATGATTTTTTTGTAAATACTTAAAAAAAATATACAGTACAAACAGTTATTTGTAACAGTAGGTATAACTAACATGAAAAATGCAATTGTTACAACTTTTTAGGTTTATTATAATTACTACTGGCACTGTACTTGCAATTGTAAGGATAACATCTAAATAAAAAAAACCTCTAGTTATTTTCTGTTTCTAAATGCTCCTCACAATTTAAACAGGTTTTAATATGGCACGGCTAGTTTAGGCTATCCAAAGCTATCAAATTTAGGGAAAAGTAGGCTTTTTAGTTGGATATTTTACAATGTTGGATACACTGAATATATTCAATGTTATGATACACATAGTTATTAAGAACAACACTTTATGTCATTACTCATACTCAAGTTCATCTTAAGTTTTAAGGAACATTGTCAGTATTGTCACGTAAATGTGTGATTCCTACTCAGTTACAAATTTTAATGTACTTTTTGTTCACTGGTTAATTATTTGTTTGTGATTTTGTTTATTTTTGTTTATGTACTATGATAAGAGGGAAGTGTATATTTAAATCCATTAGTTAGTTTATTAACTTTTATAGTTTTGTCTTACAACACTTCTACTAAGTTTTTCAGGTGATAAAAACTCAATGAGTTCCAAAAAGAAAATTGTGATGTGTTGTTTTATATCAATAAATCTACAAAACAATTTCCTTAAGACAATTTTGTACAGCTGTTACTGTTGTTCTGTTTATTTCAATATTTATTTACATCAATTTTTTTGTCAATCATTTTATTTTAAAAGTTTTGAGTATTTTTAATAGTTACATTTATTGATGCAATAAGCATTATTTATACCACTCTTTTGCTTGAATATTTTAGTCTTGTTAATTTTGGATGTTGTGCGAGAAGTGTAAAGCATGCTAGAATCTAAACCAAAGAAAGTGAGTTTTGTGTATATTTTATGATGTTTGTGCATTTAGATTTTTTAATTTTGCTCCAAATGGTATTTCAGTGTTGCATGATTTATTATTGGGATAATTTGCACGAGAGTAAAAGTATAGCTTTGTATTATAAATACCAAGACGTGTTAGTGGTATTCATAAAAGATGTTACTAAGTTGTTAGATTGAGAAGAAGAAAATGTCTAAATTCCTTCAAATTGGTAGTCTAAATTTAATTTTGTAACTTACATAGATGCCTAGTCTACCTAATGTTATTAGTTATTACTGTAATATTTTTTTCATTCTTTTCATTTATGGTAATCAACAACTTGGTATGGTTTAGTTTTCTGTGTGCATTTTCTTATTAGTTTTCAATTACAAAATACAATTTGCCTAGAATAAGCATAAACTAAGATTATTAAATAGTACTCACATTTTGGGGTTTAAGAGCAATATTATTCCTAAATATAATTTGACAGTAAAATCACTATTTCATTGAAAAACCTCATAGTGATTTTCTTTTCTTTTTTTTAACTGCAACAGGGCTTTGCAATTGTGTGATCATAGTAGGCTAACCAATAACAATAATTTAGCTGATATGAACAAAACTAGTTTATTTGTAGTGTAAAAAGAATTCAGTGTGCAACATGTTAATTTTGCTGTTTAGGCTATTGTGATTGTGTTCTTAAGTTTAATCCTAAATTGATGATTTGTCTTAATTCATCATCTATATATAGCTAGTACTGTCCCTTTGATGCCAACATGTTATCATTCACAAAATATCACCTACCTCGCACAGTAGCAATCCTGGCAAAGTACCATACTCTTATCTCCTAAAGCTTGATCTTGCTTTTGTCTATGCTTTGAATTTATAAATCATATTTTCAGTTTAAAAATACATTTTTGGTGAAGTTACAGTACAAATTATTAGACGAGAATCAATTAAACTGTAGAAGAAAAGTAGGCATTTGAGAAAAGATCTATTAATTGCCTTCCAAGCAAACAAAGCTTCATGTAAATTTTTTGTAATTGTTTTAAACCTAAATTAAATTAGTAATGAAAGTACCTAATAATATTTCTAGATAGATATGTCTTGATTGCTATTCTAGATACTGATTGGCTTTAAACGTGTTGGTAGTGTACTTTTGCAAAAATTATATTAGTATACTCCATTAAATATTTGTCCATATGAATTTGAACAGTTAGTTAAGTTTTATGAAGCTCATGTTAGATGCACATAATTGTATTTTGGGTGATTTTTGAAGTGATGGAAGTAACTAAAACGTAAATGATATTGTTTATTAACAATCTAAACTCAATTCCACGTTCACCTATGATATAGTCATAGGTCATAGTAAATGAATAGTGAGAAAATTTTACTACAAACAAACAGTAATGGAAACATGCAGGTTATGTTAACTGGTCTCGCCATCTATCGCGCTACATTCTACATATTTACATCTTTATGATTAATATTAAGATCAATTAATTGATATTTTGACGTAATAATTTTTATTTTGACAGTTGTATAGTCAAGATTAGTTTTAAAACCTGTATAGAAAACGTAAAAATATAGCAGCTTTTAGATGTTTTTATTACGACTAGTATTGCCAAAAGTACCATTTAAAATATATGGCTATGGGCTCTGCATATGCCTACTCAGCGGTGAACGTGAAATAGATTTAAGTCACACAACTACTGTATACTAGGGCCGGAAATTATTTTAGATACTTTGTTTTATCCCCCCAAACTATAAAAAAATGGAAGTTATATTTAAAAATTGTAAATATGTATTTTTTAAAAGCTTGTCCAGAAAGATTACTTAAGTGTAAATACATAACTTTTGAGCCAAATTTTCTGCCTTACTATCTCAAGATGCAAAGGAAAGAGAAGAAAAGTGTCCAGTTTAGTCACACACAAGACTTGCTGTTATTGATTTTGATGGTTTTTAACAGCCTGCTGATGTGTATTCTATGATGTTTTAAATACTTACATATACTGTACATGACTTGGGTGTTGCTGACTAATAATGTTTGATACAGCCAATGCGAGTGCCAGCGCCCGGCACCAAGGTGGCTCCAGGCACACCCATCGTTGGGTTGAGGCCGCAAACAGCGACTGCGAATACCGCTATCAGAGTGCAGACGCCGATACGGACGAACCTGGCCAAGCCCGGGGTCCCGGCGGTAGGCCTCAAGCCTAACCAGCTGCTGGCCAAGGCCACCATAGCCACTCGACCAGTCGGCACCCCTCTGGCCACCACGTCTCTCAGACAACCCATCCACCCCTCCCCCTCCATACTGCTCAAGGCTGTGACCGCTACCAAAGAGAAGGAGAAGAAGAGCTATTCCTCCAGCGGATACACGTAAGTAACTCACCTGGTTGTCGAATATATTGAGCATGATCTATTATGCAATACATATTATATCATACGGTTATATCATATGACTAGGACGGGTGGTGTCATCCTGTAATCCAGCTATTAAGAGGTCACGAATTGTGGATATTTATAGGCATGCACTGTGGATGCGATACTCCCTGGTGTGGATTAACGTCCGCACGAGTGAGTACTATGACTATCCGCAGTACTATCCTGATAATTAGACCAATTCGTATATACCAAGGAAAAATGTGGTTCGGATTCCACTATAAACTGTAGGTCCCTTAGTTGCCATTAGCTGTATGGGCTATTAATTAACAGCTGTGTCGAAGGAATGTCGGCATTAGACACTAACAAGACTACAAGATCGCGTCACTCATCCTACACTCATCTCCATTCATACTTGGCTTAAAATACCTACTATGTATGGTCGCCATTTCATTGAACAGTATTAACAGTATTGTAGACTAAATCAATACAGTGCATACCTGCATACTCAGCACCCAATAAACATCGTACTCCAGATTTCTCACATTTTTTTCACAAGCTAGACTACTGCTACTTCTTTCCATCCTTTTTATGTTACCAATCCATCAAACTCAACCCTTTTTTTACTATTCAAATATTGTCTTGTAACATCCAGAGTGTTATGAACTTGTAGCGTCTCCGCTACAAGCGGAGTGTGTTTGTACCGAATGTAGCCGTGACGTCACAAAGACCACTCGCGACGGTCACGGTCACAATAGCTAGATGCGCCCGCACCCCCAAATTCATCTAAATATGATTTGAGCAGCGACAGGAAATGTGCGCGATTTGGCGGTGATTGGTGGAAGGTCCCAGGTATCTTAATTAACAATCGTTCAACCGCATTTCGCCACAAACTGTAAGACTCACATAGTTTTATCAGATGGTAAGTGACAGTGATGATTGATGTTGAGTGTTGTTGTAGTGGTGACGATGACATCAATGACGTCGCTGCCATGGGAGGAGTCAACCTGGCCGAGGAGACCCAGAGGATACTCGGGTCCACAGAGTTTGTCGGCACCCAGATAAGATCTTGCAAAGACGACATCTACCTTCATTCCACCCCTTTAATACAAAAAATTAGTCAAATCGGTGAGTAAAAGCAATGTCCACTGTTTGTGTTATTTATTTTACACATTCTATCTATTTACCGTGGACCTGCTGTAGCCAATTTTTTAATCAAACGAACATAGTTAAATGAGCCAATCACAGAGTTTGTGCTTTAAATTATATTTTCTCCCTTAGTTTTTTGTTACTTAGATAGTTGATGTGGCATAAAAGACCATATGGCTTACCTAACAGTTTGACTTGGTAAAAAAGTTGGCGTACTCGACACAAATGAGTTATCTGCATCTTAACACTCAGTCAGTCTGTGGCTCCAATCAATTTTTACCACCTTCATAAAAAAAACTTACAACATTAAACGTGAAACATTTACTGATTATTCCCCTGCCTACGAGCCTTTTCAGTTTTGTGAGTTCATGTGTATTGTTTGTTACAGCGGCAAAACATGGGTTGGAAGAACCAAGCTCGGAAGTGGCAGCTCTCATATCACATGCGACCCAAGAGAGATTAAAAAACATTGTTGAAAAGCTAGCTGTGATAGCCGAACATAGGATAGATCTAAATAAAGTAAGTAAAATTGACAGTCAATTAACTCTTACTCCAGAAAGAATTCTTAAATCTTGAGATTTAATTTTAATTGAGTTAGATAAATAAATTTACTTAACCTACCAGAATTTATTGTAAACTTTTCCCTTGTTCATCAGTTTTAAGACCAATCCTAATTATTATAGCCTAGTTCCTTATTATTCAATTCAATTCAATTTAAAAATATCTATTCATTCAACAATACAGCAAAATAACAATTGACAAATAATATACATCACATAGAATACGAGACATAAACCAATACAAATTGAGAATCCTTCATTTTCTCGTGCTGAGGAACCATTACAATCTAAAACAAGTACTGGAGAACAAAAACAAATAATACATATCGTATGTATAAAAATAAAACGTAAATAATGTCAAATTTGTATTCAAACAATTTAAAACTATGGAAGAAATGTTTTTCCACAGATTAAAATAAAACATTTAAGTGATAAATAATAACAATAAAATACAGTACAGGAAAAAATAAAACAATGTGTACTTCCATTTACAACAACTAGGACAAAAATGTTCCAACTCCAGGAAAAGTAAAAAGCCGCTTCTTGTTTTCATAAAATTAACTTTTTCTTGTCACTGGATTATTATCAGTAGTCATCACTGTGTAGCCATTTGCAAAAATTAAATACATTTATTTATTGTAAAGTTTATTTCCATAGCCAATATAGATTAACAATATATGTGTTGTTACAGCTGGACCCTAGGTACGAGCCTACGCAAGATGTCCGAGGGCAGCTCAAGTTTCTGGAGGAGCTGGATCGTGTTGAGCGCAAGAGACACGACGAGCAGGAGCGAGAGTTGTTGTTACGAGCCGCCAAAAGTCGGTCAAAGTCTGAGGATCCGGAACAGGCCAAGCTGAAGGCTAAAGCCAAAGAGGTCAGTGAAACTATAAATACAACATATCCTCCCTCAGGATTATTCCTTTCTTTTGCTTCTTTCCTGGATTGGTTAGGTGTGGACCCTGTTCTAGGAACTGAGCCACTACTCCAGCCAACCCTAATTTCTAAATATTATCAACCCAATAATAAAAATGATCCCTTTATGGGTGAAGCTGCTTATTGTTGGATGGTGCCTGGTAACTCACAGGTACCATTCAAGACACCAGGTAAATGGTGTCGTTCATCCTTTAGCACATAACATAGGGAAAGCCTTGTTTGGCTTGGAACCAAAAGCAGAAGAAGGGGGGAGGGGCAGAAAGGTGGATGAAGATCAAGCAGGAGGCAAAAAAAAAAAAATAAATAAATAAAAGATCAATGTAATAATAAGTGGAATAACATGGATTTATAAGAAGTCCAAAATGTGCCCACTAGGTAATGGATCAGCCAAGCTAATTTTAATATGGTAGAAAGTTTACATCCTGTTTGTTGTTGCACTTTTAACTAATTATTGTTGTTTTAAAGATGCAAAGAGCTGAGATGGAAGAACTGAGACAAAGAGAAGCCAATCTGACAGCCTTGCAAGCCATTGGACCTCGGAAAAAACCTCGACTGGACGGCTCAGACTCCTTCTCCATGGCCGGCCAGGTAAGATTTAAAATCCTTTTTCATACAACACATGTGTATAAACTGTCCAAAATTTAACAGAAATGCTTTTTAAAGCAGTCAATCAATTACACTTTTATCTAAAAGAGTTGGATAAAATCTTTGGCATCCAAAACTTTGTTGAGCCAATGGTAAACTGCTTTACCGAGAATTATATAGTTTAGAGGAGGTATTGGTTGAGGTTGCATGTTGTTATAGGGTAAGGCTCCTATTATATATGTTGCAACTTTGCTTTAGAAACTTTTATTCAGCCCAGTTTTGCCTACATTTTTTAGTAGGGCTTAAACTAAATACTAAATACTCTGTTACAATGAGAGGGACTACTGTAGTGGATTTTCAAACCAATGAAACATACTACTATAACATGTAAGGCTTCAATAAAGAACGGGATACCAAGTTTAATAGAGTGTATGGTAGGATTTGGTCTATTCTACAATGTTAAACAATACATTATCCTTAGAAATTAAACTACACACTAACACAAATGCAAACACAAAAGGCCACAACATAACATCATGATATTTTGTCCTAACAAACTTCTTCTTTAGAGAATAGATTGATGATATAGTACTATAATAAATATTTACAGAGGGAATTTAAGATCTTCCACTGATTTGTCACTAAATGCTGAATGTTACAGTCATTTTTTTGTAGTACATAAACAAAATCAAGTCCCATCGCATGTAAATGTTAAAGAATTGCAATAAATTTAGTTTTCACCCAAGTTTCTAGCATTTAACAGATCCATAACTCTTCTTGGAGCAAAGTTGTAACACATACTGCAATATTGGCCTTTGAGCTGCTTGGGAAAGCCTTTACAACTAATTGTATACTATTTTGATATACAGTATTTTGACTAGAATGTGCTTGCTTTGAAAGTGTTAAATTAAGCTCTTTCAAACAGATTTTTTTCGATAAGAAATTTACATACTACTGCTCTTTTTTGTTAGGAGTTTAAATTTTTTCACACGCTAAATAAATGTATGGATTGTATCTCGAATTTAGATGTACACAGAGCAATTAAATGGTCTATATAAAAATCATGCAAGACTAGTGATGCCTTTGAGAACTGTTTGTAGTGCGTAGAAAATACTGGTAACAAGGGGTGCACTTGATGATACGAGATTTTAGGTGAAATGTTTTTGTTAAGATTACAAAAATTAAAATTGCAAAGTGATCAGACCCTGTTAAAAAAATTTTTTCAAGGAAATGCTCAACTAATCTGCCATCATACACAAGGTATATTTGTATCTTTAGTGATCTATTAAAAACCAGTAATGTAACGGTATAAGTCAGACAGTAAGCCGATGGTGATCACAATTATTCAGCTGGTCTAGAACTAATGTCAATTCTCGCTTAACAATCCAAGCATTACCACTGAGCCATCAAAGGTGGTAATTGACTTGTATATAGGAGGATTTATAGGAAGATATTATTGTAAAAAAATGTGTATGGTTTATTTTAAACCTAACAAAATCAAAGTTTAATTCATAGTAACAAAATATAGTATATTGTAAGACAAAATCAATTATTTGTAGGAATTTGTAAAAATAAATAAATTAAAGGACATGTTTTTTTTTTTTTTTTTTATGACGAAGATAATTTCTAATCAACTAGACCTAAATTTTAGTAAGGTTTTTTTGTGCACTTTCTAAAAAAAAAAAAAAAAACTGCTCATATTTTACCAACTATACTGTACCATGTTCAGTTACTTAGGCCTATTACAGTTTATTTCATTCAGGCGTACAAATTATTTTCTATAAATAATTTTTAAATTAAGAATTTCTACTTAACTGCATGACTTTAGAAACTGATGGAAATTTGGGTGTAATGGACTGTACATTATTGTGCTTCATTATCTTTCTGATCAACCATTCCATTCTACATTTTACATTGTGATGTATTTCTTCTCACCTTTTCCATCCCAATCCTCTGTGTTGATTGGTACATATTCAACTTCTTCCATGACTCTCGTTCTTCTCATTCATTGTCTAAATAGTTTCCTTGGTGCTGGCTATGGTTGGTTCTTGACATTGTTGGTGATGGTGGAATCGGTTCGTCTCTGTCGTGTTGTTGGAAGTTATAGGTTTTTCCGATTGTTTCAGGCCGCTAGTAGTTCCTCCACATCAAATAGCAGTATGAACAGAACACAAGTAAGTGGAATCCTACTGGAATATCTGCATGCCATGAACCGAATTTCCAAACCCGCTTATAAAATTGCCCTTGTCTTTTTATTGATCCGTTTCTTAAGGAATTTGAGTTGGAGAAAATTTAAAGTTACAACTGTCCATTAAAATTATTGATCTAGGTTTTAGCAAATTTCCCTATAGGAAAGTAGCTATTACCGTAGGTGGCACGGTATGACCTAGGCCCGGGACCGATTTACGTTTTGATTTTGTTGTCCCCAGAGGCCAAAAACACCATTCGTTAAATTGTTTATGTATGTATATATATATTTAGGGATGGACTTGATACAAGACGAGACGGGATTTTTTATTTCTCATAAAATTTCGAGACGGGATTTCCCTTCTCATACATAACGGGAAATGCAAGTTTGACATTTTTACCTGATTTTGTAACATTGTTAAATACCTACTGGTTTATGACGGATTACTGTTTAAATACAAAAATAATAATAATAATAGGTAGGGATGGACGGGATTGAATTTTTAGTACGGGACGGGACGGGATCTTTTCCTGTGCATAAATAAGAGTCTGGAGTATTGCAGATACCAAAAAAGACAAACGAAATCAATTTTTACAGTTTCCACTGATCTATAAACCAAAAAAATGGTTTGGTTACTCAAAATGACTCGCGGTCACGGTGCGATAGTCAAAATGACCACGGTCACTGGGTGATCGTCGGTAGAACTCGCGGTCACGGTATGATCGTCAGTATGACTCCGCGGTCACGGCGTGATCGTCGTTATGACTCCGCGGTCACGGCGTGATCGTTGGTATGACTCGCGGTCACGGCATGATCGTCGGTATGACTCGCGGTCACAGCATGATCGTCGGTATGACTCGCGATCACGGCACGATCGTTGGTATGACTCCGTGGTCACGGCTTTGATCGTCGGTATGACTCGCGGTCACGACACAATCGTCGGCATGACTCCGCGGTCACGGCGTGATTGTCGTTATGACTCCGTGGTCACGGCGTGATTGTCGTTATGACTCCGTGGTCATGGCGTGATCGTCGGTATGACTCGCGGTCACGGCATGATCGCCGGTATGACTCGCGATCACAGCATGATGGTCGGTATGAAACCTAGACCATACATAAAGTAATTCATTTACGTAATTAATAAAGTAATAAGGTAATTAATAAAGTAAATCACAGTACGGTGTGTTACCGTATTGTTTGATTACGGTAGATCTGAGTCATACCGATGACTGATCATCGAAATGACTTCGCCTCCTGCGTCCTCGGAACATCTCTCGCG
The DNA here is from genome assembly GCF_028750875.1 of Macrosteles quadrilineatus. NCBI lineage: Eukaryota > Metazoa > Arthropoda > Insecta > Hemiptera > Cicadellidae > Macrosteles > Macrosteles quadrilineatus. Next base: position 67,737,766 of record NW_026542598.1, on the reverse strand, counting down.
AAGCAACAAAATCGCCGACGGGAAAAATTCCCGAATCAAATGTAATCCCGTCTCGAAAATTGGGAATATTTTTTTCCCGAAAATTTCCCGAAATTTCGGGACCCGTCCATCCCTAATAATAGGCAAGAATATTTAATATCTTTTATTAAAAAACAGCAATCCTAGGTACTTGTTAAACCTAATGTTATTCAAATAGGTTTAATTAAAAATCAATTCTTCAGGCAAATGGAAATTCACTTAGACGGCAGGTTTGCTGCGGCGGGGGTATTTGATTAAATAACAGTTTCCCACTTAGATAATGGATAAAAAAGGTTGTGCTAATTTTAGAAACACTGTTAAGATTAAAATATTTATAATATTATAATTATCTGATTCAAGCTCAGATACAGATTTCATGAATTGAACATTACCCTGTATGAAAATATACCTTTTACAAAACACACATAAAATTACCACATTAACAAATAAAAAAAATTTTCTAAATCAATTGCATATTCCTGATTCCAGTTCCTTTAAATCGGATAAATTGTAAAACTTTTGTTTTTAGATTAACGAACCCCATCAATTTTATTTTTTTACCCAATATTTGTATGAGGGTTGTCTGTAAATTAAGCTCTCCATCAAGTTCACGTCACAGCAATCGGGCTGAGTTAATATCAGAGACCAAAGTCTTTTTTTTTACTTAATCCACTATTATTCTAGCGGGTTCTTACCCTCATAGGACGAGTAGTCTGGTTTTAGTATGAAAAAGCCAAGTGAAAAAACTGACACTCCCGCCAATGAATACACAAACTATAAAGAAGAACAGGTCCTATGGACAATATTCTAACAGTTTTTTCAAATTTGGCGCCGAAATATCTGTAGTTCTGCACTGAACCACCACTCAGCGCTGTAGTCAAGTTTAGCACGCGGTGAAGTGCGAGAGAGAGCGACATACACTGTTTTCGCCCCCTCTCTCTTTCTCTCGTGGCCTGGCCCACAGGGGACGAAAACGGTGTATGTAGCTCTCTCTCGCACTTCACCGCGTGCTAAACTTGACTACAGCGCTGAGTGGTGGTTCAGTGCAGAACTACAGATATTTCGCGCGCCAAATTTGAAAATACTGTTAGAATATTGTCCATAGGACCTGTTCTTCTTTATAGTTTGTGTATTCATTGCTCCCGCTTAGGATGTGAATTATTGTGTATTGTGGTTAGGTTTCTGTAGGATGGGGGTTAATCCTTGGTCCTGTTGCCAGTCGATAGATATATATGCAGAAACAGTGATTTGAAGTAGATAATGTGCAGTAGTGACTTGGGTAGTGTGTAGGTGCCTGTACATATCGGCACAACTGGGCCAGCAGCAGGTGTTCATCAGTTTACATCGTGACAGTAATTTAATTCGAGGATTGCTTGAAGATTGGCGTATTTCAGTTTTTTAGGTCTGACGGTAGTCCTTGAGTTTGATAATCTATCGTTCAGTCACACCACGAACCTCATGCAAAATTTCCTCAATCCTTAATCCATTTGCCAGTTAGTGTACGCCAACAGGTGTTTTGATGTTAAAAAAAAACTGTGCACAAGTAGTGTAGGTATTTTGGAAAATGCTGTACAAATTTGTATGGCCAGATGATCATTAATTTCATACAAGACTGGGAATAATGTTAAATATTGTTGCCGATCAATGTGAGGGATAGCTAACTCATAAAAAGTAGCTAATCGATAAGCAATGTATTAATTTTGCAAAATCTGGCACTTTTAAAAATTGCCAAAACAGTTAATACGTAATTGAAACTTTTGAGTTAAGAAGACAATTTTGTAAAAATGTAATATTTCTCGACCTAATGAAACTGTTGAGTTAGTGCAACAGTAGTTCATATTAAAACTCAATAGTTGATATTTAAATTCACCCGGTGTAAATTTTTACCAAGCGAAGCACATTTACCAGTGAGATAGTATCATGACACTGACTTTACACGTAAACAGATAATGTGTAGTTTTTCACCTAATGAGACCCTGGTGGAGAAAGAGTGTCGCTACGTCCGTGTGGTATGTTTCAGTCGCTGAGACCGAGATTAAAAAGAGTGAACGTGCGAGACCTGCTGTTCCTGCTGGAGACGGAGAAGGAGACGTGTCACAGCTCGTTGCTGTACAAGTCCTACCTCAAGTGATACAACTTCACGCCGCGTTGCCTTCACCTTCGCTTCACCCCACACCTTCATGTCGCGTTGTTATTTATTTTTATAGCTGAATTTTTTATGTGTTGAAGTGAGACAGAAGATAATATAGAAATTAAAATGTATACGGGGTTGTACATTTGTTGTTATGATTTAGTTTGTTTGCAAACTCGTATGTTTTATAGATTGTACAGTTATTTTTAGTTACCATATTGACGAAGTAGAAATCGGGGGCTTGTCGAATGGGTCTGTACTGCCATTCAACGCTATTTATTGTCATTGTTATTTTAAATATTAATATATTCCGTGTCAGTCTGTCGCAAGAGTTAGAGTCACTATGTGTTTAAATTGTCGATATGTGTTTATTAATTTTTAATTAACTTTATTGCACGGTAATCGGATAAACGTAAATCATTAACAATTCTGGCTGTGACTAAAGTTTGTGAAGTCAGATTTTGCAGCTGGTGTGAAAATAAAAAAACCAAAGGGGGAAAAGTTTTATTTCTCATAGGCTACTTCACAAAAGTATGGAGAAGAGCCAAAATAATTGTATTACATTTTTCATTATTGATAATACAACTTAATGGCATATATGCTATTTTGTGTTTAGCAAAATAAGGATAATTCTAGTTTTGTACTGTATTTTATAAATTTTAAATTGTTATATTTAGTTTAGATATACCCTATATTTACTCTGTTTCTCTGTTTCCTTGATTTTAAATTTGTTATTGTTCAGTTAATTTTTAACACTCAAAAAAAGTTATTGAGTATCATTTAAACGAATGAATTGTGTTCTAAGAAGTCTTGTGTAGAGATCAAATAATCAATTATTATTTTCTATCAGTGATCAAGAAAGTGGATTACCACCTTATGTTTAATTAATTAATTATTCTACCAGTTGATTCTGTGTCTTATAAACAAATTTCTTATGTAAAGCAAAACAACCAAAATTGATATAGGTACATTGTTAGTTCTACAACAATCATTTTATAAAATAAAAATGTACCTATACATTTTGTTCCAATTTATTCAGGATTGCACTATTACAGCATCCAGTGCTGTAAAAAGTTTACAATAGCCAAACAAATGTATTTGAAGCCAAAATTCAAGAAAAAAACTTTTCTCTTTGATTAGACAAGTTTATTATTAGTTTTTTAAATGATTATCTTTCACAATTTCAACCTAAACATTAAAATTAACAAAACATTCTAAATGGCGACACGCGTAGTGTTATGCCAATTGACATACTGTAGAGTATTTTTTTTTAGATTTATTTGAGTACTTTTCAATGCACTGTAGCGTATTGTGTATTGCATTACTCATTTAGAAATTGTACTGATATTTTTAAGACTAACTGTTTGGCCTGTCTTATGTACGGGGATCAAGTAGTTAGTTAAAACTAGTTCAGAACAGCTAGTTTACATTTTAAGTTAGATTTTTTTCAAGATCTGTAGATAAAAACATAACCTGCACAAAGGTAAATTCTGACTGTTTTAATTTGAAAATCACCTTGTTAGTAATTATCACGTGGTTATCAATTTTCATCTGAATGTATACAGTAGGCCTATGCATTGGAAAATTGTAATACAATAGTTTTACAATAATACATAATTTTGTCGATATGAAACCCTTGAATTGAGATTGGGGGCTGATTTACATGGTTATTCGTAGCTACATTTACTTTAAATTGCGTAACATTACTTACTTTGTCTTACCTCCGGCCTCACCAAAAACACACCTCAATTTTCTTCTATCACTTGCCTCTTCTAATGTACACCCCAATCTGGTGATGTCTTTCAGTTTTGGTCTTTCAACTTTATTTTTGGTATTTCAAGTCGTCGGTCGTCTACCTTGTGGTATTCCTCAAAAACACTGTTAACAGTTAAAGTATCTTCTCTCCTCCACACATGTTATTATGTTTACGACTAAAGTTGATTATACGAAAGTGTTTAGATGTAATAGAAATTACACATTTCCTGAAAACGCAAATTCTTTATGGTTGGAAAGAACCTAAAAAAAACTCAATTTAGTAAGATCGTAAAAGTCAATCAAATGGACAATGTTCAAGTAAACAACTTGTAACGTAAACATTTTAGTGATAGTTTAAAATTGTGTAAATTTATCCACGACAACTTAAATTAATCCGAGCCTACTTAGTAGTTGGCTTGGCTTGAAGTAAACCGTACAATTTTCTGCTGTATTGTTCGACTACAGTTGGTAAGTTTATTTTAAACACAGAGAAGTATTGTACAGAGGAATCTTGCTTATGGGATGACCGAGTTCATCCAGCTTTAGTATGTTAAGAGGGAAATATACTTGTGACGAGCAAGGAAGAGCCCAAGCAGCGAGCACTGTGCAGAAATCCCTATTGCACAGGGCACAGGATCTTCCTCCTATAAAGACTCATAAGAGTGTCATAGATGTAGGCAGTGTTGGACTTTTCCATAGCGACCAGCAACTAGTGCTAGACACCACTTAGTATACCATTGAATGTTTCCTCTGTACCTTACTTTTCTGAGCTTGAAATTAAATATTACTTTTGTTTAAAGTACAGTATCTTAATTTTAACAAATTTTTTTTTGTTAATTTGATTTTTCCCATGTATCTACATATGAATTTTCTGTTAAATGTTTTTAAATAGAAAGTTGTCCAAACGCCTAACTTAATTTACATGCCAGGGATCGGTTCAATGATTTGTTTCATTCAGTCTTTGAAGTCTGGAATGCTAATCACATGGCTATCAACATACTGTCTTATCATTTTATCTTGTTAGGTTAAAATGAATGTTGCCACAATTAACTAAAATTGCTCCTGTCCAACAAAAATAAAAGTTAATTGAAATAAACTCCATCCAAGGAAATCTCTTAAAGAGTATTCAAAAGGTAGCTTTATTACACGATTTTGAACCAAACTCAATTAATTTTGATCCAATTGTAATTTTAAGTAAATTCACGAGATGTAGTTAGTGAGAAAATAGTATCATTGAGTTATGACATTTTTTTGGTAAAGATGGCCTTAGGCTAAGATTTATAAGGAATTTTTGGCTACTAGGTTTAACAACAGGTACTGACAAAAATAGATGGACTGACAAAAATAAATGAAAATGCACAGAATTTTTGGAGCTAATAGTTTCTTCAGTCTCTTTTTTTTCTTGTAGTTTGTTGTTTTTACTAGTAGCTTCAGAAAAAGTTATATTTGTGCTTTTTCGTCTATTTTGTCAATAAAGTAAGCCTGCTGTTAAACCCAACCACCACATTGTCATTCTAAAATATAATCCTGCAAATTGAAACTCATCAGTTTATTTTGATTTTAAATAGTTTTAATCTAAGGCTTTCTTACTCTTTGGTTTTCAAAAGGAAAATGTCACTTTCTTTTCCTGTAAATCTAACACCAGCTGTTCTAAATAAATGTAAAGTCAACAATGTATCTTAGTCTTGCCACAATTAAGTGGTTGTATATTTTTATATAAGAAACGATGATTAAGCTGTAAAATTTGCATAGTATTACACAAACAGTGAAAATAATTTTACGGATATTTATTTTTGTATTTCATACTTTTTTAGTCAAACATAAAATCCACAACTTGTTAAATGTTGAGCATTAGAAAATTTTGTTGTTTTTAACAGAACCAATTTTTATGCTTTCTCAAAGTGTAAGATAAAATGTTGGTTTCATGTTTTCATTCATGTTAATTGTAAGTGTTGTATTTTACAGTGTAATATAGGTATGGCATAATTCCAGTTTGTTATGAATAAATTTTTGAATAATTTATTTTTTAACAATGACTATTTTATTTCAATCTTTTTCACACTTCTGTTTGTATTTTTTCTCAACATGACATGTCGACAGAAGGTAAAACTACCAATGTTCAACAGATGACCAAATAGTGACCTATAAAATGTATTATGCATCCGTTGGTTGACACAATATCTTTTTAAGTTAACAGTTATTACAATATTGAAGTTTATTGTTTAAAGCACATATTAGAAATACCAGAGTTCATAACCAGAACCTGCAAACTGACAATAAAAACCGGTTCCAGTTAATCTTATCAGCTAGTAAACAAGTGTATTCTTCACACCAACTAGTTAAACAATTAGCAATTTTATAATAATAGACGAACTAGCACTAATTTAAGATGAATGCTAATATGTGTCCTGTCTATTCTCAGAAATTTTATACTTCATCAACAATAAATTCCATGATCTACTCTTTACTAGTTCAGTTGTCTTGACTAGTCTAATTGTCAACATTCGTTCAGGTCAACACCTATTTTATATTTCAAGATAGTTGAAAAGTTTTGATTTTAACACTATTTGTATTTGGGATCTTTTCCGTAAACAATGCATTTGCTCAGTACTTCCCATCTCTACACTCAATTTACATTATGATTATGCAACCTGTTAATATAACCTAGGTATCTTGGTAAAACCTTACATTACTTCCTTCATTACCTACATGACAGTTTTTGACTGTATTCATAATTATTATGGTGATCTTTTGCTATTCCCGACCCATCACAAAAATCATAGGATTTAACTACTGTACTCTTGGAAAAAGATTTGAATCCTATCAGGATATGGATGAGACATTCTGATAAGAAAATAGAGATAGTCCTATTTTTATAGAAATGTTTCAGTTACTAGCACTTATCACTAGCATACTTACATTAAACAAAAAAAACTCTTTGATAGATGATTGCCATAAGATAAAACAATTAGTTGTGTGTATTACGGTTGTTTATTTAATTCATTCTTTAACAAATTTTACAACAAATTAATTTCCCTCCTTAAATTTCAGAGTTATGACAGTTAACAGCAATACTCTAATCATCAATAACCGATAGTATTATTGTTTCCCATTTTACCAAAATCATTACAAAAACATAAACACATATTGTAGAGTGGCTAAAAGTACAGTTGTTTTACAAAGATTCATACTTCTAGGCCTAACTAAAGAGTTGAAATTGTTTAGTTAATTTATTTTACGACAGAAGATGTAAAGAAACATATTTTTTATTTAAATTCAATATAAACAATACCGAAATGGTTACATATTTTTGGTAATTTGATATGTTCTTTGGTTGACTTTAAACACATTCAGCAAAAAAACAAAGACTGTTGCATATTAAAAATATGTGCTTGGATATACAGGAAAAATATGAGTGGGAGTGGATTTCATTACACTCATAAGTCTTTTACACTATGTCTCTTAGTTTTGTTGTTTATTATGGCAGGCCAATAATTTGCGGGTTAAAAATCAATTGGTTATCTGTTGTTTATTGGCTTTTGTGATGGTGGATTGTTGTTTAATTAGTTTACTTTCTGTTGGCTCAACTAAAGTCCTTAGCCATATAATTACTTATTATGATTCTGTTATCCTTAGCTAAAAGTACTAGCCTAGTTGCTTCATAATATTTAGAGGACAATGACCAAATCATTTTATTATTCTAAAATACTTTTGAGACCCAACCACAAACATGTTGGAAATGTCTGTATATACTATTGTATATATTAAGGGTACTGCCGAAAAATATTTTTAAAATGCAAAGTAAAATAATTTTTAAATTGGGATTGACTGTTTACTACTACCATATAAGAAGCCTTACTTATTGGTACCATTGATGTGGTATTACAAGGGGAATTGTAGAGCCTTAATGTTGATAAGTTGTTCGTTATTTTTTTTCCATAAATGATGTTTCAATCAAGAATTTTTTAACTTCACATCAAGTAAACCAATGTAATGGGCATTTAGTTGTAATTATTTTTCTCAACCCTCCATATACTGTTACGTAGGTGTAAGTATTGTAAATAATTGAATATATGTAAATAACACCCACATAATGTTTAAGTGGAGTTTGGCAAGTTTTTCCAAAGAAAGTAAAGTTTGGATAGGCTTAAACATTTCTTAGACCTATATAAGTTATTTGTATATAAGAATATATTGTACAGTAGTGCTTTTTTAAATCAAAACAAGTGTTAAGTTTCAATAAAACAAGAAAACAAAATACCTTTTGTAATTTTTTCTTTTGAAATTATAAAATAACTTGACCAGTTGACTAATATTTTCCTTTTGTGAGTGTCCGAGTTTTCCACATTCCATATTCCTGTTATAGTTTAGAATGGGTATTATAACTCACTTAAGTGATCACCCAAATTTTAAACCAACTTATTTCAACTCAAGAATTCATATACATTTGTTTTGAACAGTACTTCAAATGACTTTCTCCTGAAAAACCAATTTGTTCACAGATTAATTATTTTACTCTACAAATAACTTAGCATGATTTGTTTGTTGACAAAGCATAATTTGCATACTCAAGCGCAGTTATGTCACATTTCATGTTTAATTGACTGTGCCAAATAAGAAAATCTGAATGGATTTTCACTGCCATAGCGGCCAAAGATAAAATTATATCAAGTTATACAAAACAAAAGAAAATGAAACAAAACTCAAAAGGCGATACCATTGACTAAGGAAATAAAAGAGAACTTTTGATTCCCTTGTCTGTGGCGATACTTACTTTAGATAAGAAACCCCATATACAGAATGTCTTGAACATGAAAACTTATCAAGTGATATATCAGGCATAAAACGGTGAGCTTCTTAGTTTTACTCTAAAACCCTTGAATTCAACAAGTGAACTGTCAAATATAAACCCATCATGATAGTATAAAAAAAACCTCTTAATCCTAAACCTTAAATCCAGTAAATACATGCATTATAAATTAATTCACCAAGTAATATATACAACATCAAAAATCAAATAAAAGATAATCCTTATCTCAATCATGAACTTCACAAGTTAACATCTTATTACACTCCTAGGAAACATATAAAACTAATAAATGAGTTCCATTTTTAACACCAAAAGATAAAAAGAAACTTTTCAATTGGGTATTATTAAATTTTTTATAATGTTGTATATGAAAATAAAGTTTAGCTCACAAGAAAAGTCAAATTTTAATCAGTATTGAGATATCTGTATTTACAAGAAAAAATACAAAAAATTAAAAAAATACAGGGCATTAAAAAAATACAAAAATTCCCACTAAAAAAGCTGCCACTTTGAAACAAATTCTGATCCCACGAAAATGTTGGTAGCTTTAAATATGACATGTCATTATTTGACAGTTTTGATATTTGAGCTACTGAACCTCTGTTTTTCGAAAAATCTATTTAAAAAAACTGTATTTTTTACGTCATTCCGGTGTTGGTTTTGTTGGTTTCAGAGTCCAACAGGACAAAAAAACAAACATGCATTGGATTTTATATGTATAGATTAAAAAAACTATGCATTTAAGTACAAAATACGTCATATACAAAAATATTCTATACAAAATTCTAAACAAGATGGTCCTCTTCATTATCTTGTTAAAGTGAACGGGTATAGAGTTACAGAAGCTTAAAAATTGACATTTTTCAACCATCTTTAACGATTTAAAAGTCCCGGAGAGAGCTAAATATTTCAAAAAATGTAAACGATACAGCTACAAAACTTGTCCCCCCTCCCAAAACCCCACACACAAACCCGACGCTCAAATAGGTGTACCTTTTTACAGAACATTATGTGGACTTTACTAAACAACTTGTAGTCAAAAGTATGCTTTCACTTTGGATGCCTGGGTTCTTGGTCCGGGTTTAGGCAAGGCCAATCGTGGAATCGTGTGCTCCCGCTATCTCCGAACCCAAATGTGTCCCGCCACCTCAGAATTCTTGAGTGACCCTTATAATCCCATCACTGCCTGCGATGGTAGCTGTCATTGCATCCACGGCTGCGAAGTGCCGTGGATGGAAGATTTAATAAAAATTTAGCCCGTGGGTTAGGTTAGGTTAGGTTATGTTATGTTAGGACGGAAAGTCTTAACGCAGGTAGTAACCGAGGATTATAGGGGTCACTCTGAAATTCGGAGGTGGCGGGATGCGGAGATAGCGGGGGCCCTTGGTTTAGGACTAATTGCACCATACTATTTAGGACCAACAGTAACTAAAAACAATACTGGACACCTTACCCTATGAGATTCAACTAGCTAATAGAAGCACCATAATCATTTTAAATGTTTTTGTGAGGGACAAACGCAGGTCTTGATACTGTATAATAATGTAAACAATTTATTAGATAGCGCCATTGATTAATTGATAGCCTTATTGAACAATATTTGAGAATTTGATTGTTTGTTGGATGTATTTTTTTTTCAAGTTGATAATTAATACGGTATAGATTTATCAAACTGTAAAACTGGTCATTGTTTTCAACTCCATCATATTTGTAATATTTTTGTATTGGTGTATCGCCGGTTGCAATAAATAAATAGCCCAATTGCATCTAGAACCTAACTTCTCTAACTTGGTATCGAACCAGTGAACTTCATATTTGAAGACGAGTTGTTATATCAAAGTTAAACAATAAGATTAGGGTACTATGACCAAACTACACTTAGGTATTCCCACTGCAACTCATTCAGTAAATGCTAAAAAATCAAATTTTCAATTTAAGTTTGAGATATCAAACTCTCTAAGCTAAGCTGTTCTTGCTTTACAAACAAATGTGTGACTCGGTTGTAAGTTCATAATGCGAGAACAGTATATTATACCAAAATTATTTTAAGCTAAAATTAAATCTAGTTTCTCCTAATTCTATTTTGTAATGAGCCGGGTAAAATCATTTTCTAACAACATGGAACAAAGCGAGTGATGCAAATTGGCAATAAAAGGCTTTAAACCACCTTGTGTCACGAAATGAGGTTTATACTCAATGTGGCACGTTTCAAAGCAAATCACTTTAACGTCATTTTATATGGGCCATCAACGCCATCTTGCTCAAAAGAAGTCATTTCCAAGTTAAATTGTTTCTCAGCTGGTGCAGGATTTAACAGATTTGCAATTTGATGTGAGAATTGCCATGGCGTTGATAACAATACCACATCTTCTGTACAGTTTAGTATCACAACAAGTGAGTTGTAGTAGACCACCTGCCGTGGAGTAAAATTTGAATTTGAGAAAGATAAACATAAATTTACTGCATTTCACCCAACAGTGTAGTTTTCCACATACACACATCAATAAAGTAAATGTTATTTTAGAAATGCCGAGATTAGTATATTAATAAATGTATCCTGTGGTCTGCCTGTCTAGAAAAAATATCGGCCCCGAATTCTGTGCTGAAGAATTCAGTAAAAAAATACAAGTATCCATGTATGGATAAAAATGGGGAGACAACATTAAATCTTTCACATCAGAAAAGCTCAACAAATGAAATCAACAAAATCTTTGCATTTTATATTTTAAGATACATCTAAAACTGACATCTGTAAATGGCAGACATTTTACTGTTAACGTAAACTGGAGGTAAGTTCTAATTAATTAACGTCGTAACCGGAGCTGACGGAAGCAGGTGAAAAATAACTTTAGTATTAGGGAGAGAAGTTTGGAATTAATTATTGGCCGTCATCTCAGCTGACCGTGGCTGAGATCAGCTGATGTTGAGAACAGCTGTTTAGCGTTTACTGTTGCTGACGCTGGTTGACGGGCGCAGGAAATCTCTTGCTACCTCCAAGTCCCAAGTAAAGTAACCAACCATCAATGGACAATGTAAATCAAGTGTGTTTTTTGTCGAAACAACCCAAATTATTGTTACAAATACAGAGAGACACTGTTAGGGCGTTAGGCATAAAACAGCCGCATAAGTTGGTAGTCCTGCTTCCTTTACTCCATTCCCAAGCATCTGATATTGTTGCAATAACTGCCTGCACAGTAAATGTTGTTGTAAATAAGACAATATTACCTGGAAATGGAAACAAAACTAAGAAAAATATGAACCTTTCTTGGCATCAAAAGAAAATCAACACAATCACTGTTTTATTGTAAAATTATCGGATTTAAAATGCATTTCATATAGGCCTTTAACCGGATGAAAGAAATGGGTGGTCAAGTGAGATTTGTTTAGAAGATGATTTTCCCTACTAAAACTGCCAGAATGTGTCTTTTTGCGTGTAAACTATAACTGTTCTGAATTATTTTCAGTTTTAATCGACTACTTGATCCCCGTACGTAGGACGGGCCAACAGCTAGTCTACGTATCTTTCTACAAAATCTGATCTTTGTAAAATCACAGTTTTTGGTATTACAAAGGTATTACGGTCTCATTCACAACATATTACTTATAATCCTAAACCATGGTGGAAGGAAAATACATAGGTGTGCTATTCCCGTCATATTCTGACGTCACTCGGATTGCAAACAAAAGATCACCTGATTGTAACTGTCAAATTAGTATATGTATTTGTTTTGATTTTATTGTTATTGTTTTTTTCCTAAATCTTGTAAATAGCAATGGATAATATAGTTATATAATAAGTTATATCAGCTGATGGGTAATAAAGTAAAGGAAGCAGAATTACCAACTTAGGTGGCGTTTTTGTCCCCATATAGTGACTTTCTATACTTTAAATTTGTGTTGTGTTTTATAAAAAGATTAAGTAAAATGTTTATATTATTAACTAAGTCAGTTGTTAATTGATTCCTCCAACCAGACTAAACAAACCTATAAATTTGTGATATTTTGTGGGAACCACTCATCTTAATTTTTGTCTTTTGATATCCAGGACTCTTCAGATACGATGAAGAGTCCCCTTGCCACGCAATCGTCCTGAAAAATCAAGTCCGACGTTTCACAAAACCCGAAAAACGTACAGCTTCTTCAGGGTTAGAAAACGTTTTCTGTCCCGCAAACGGGTCGAACGCTTAGACAAACCTACCGTTTGGCCAAGAGTTCGTGGGTATATAGTACGTCCCTACTGGACGTGAGGGAACCCCTCAACCTATCGGTCACAGAAATTAAACTCACGAAAATCTTATGTGAAATTACTGTTTTCCATAAGATGTGGAACGGGGCGATGTCTACTTGTACCGGCGTCTAGTTGTACCTGCTGCATTTTGGTGACAGGCGTCTAGTTGTACCCCGTCCAAAGCTGTAGAGACAACTTGACGATGGTGCGGACGTCTAGTTGTACCTACGTCTAGTTGTCTCTACGTCTAGTTGTACCTCTTAAAAATCTACAGGTACAACTAGTCGGGAACGTCACAGTCTACTTGTACCTCATACGTCTGCGTCTACTTGTACCTACGACTACATGTACCTACGACTACTTGTACCTACGACTACTTGTACCTACGACTACTTGTACCTACGACTAGTTGTACCTACGCCTACTTGTACCTACGTCTAGTTGTACCTGCGGCTAGTTGTATCTCCCCTTCAACTTGTCACCAGTTTAAGGGATTTATTTAATTTCTTTAAAAAATCATACAATCTTACAACAATTTATTATAAACAACTTGCTACAAAAGCCAGGAAAATTTGGCTTGTCTGCAGCTCATTGAGAAACCCCTGTTCTTGACAACAACGTACTTGTGTCCCTTGGTCAGTCCTTATCCATATTACACTTTGGTTTTCCTTATTTCTTGTCAAGATCTGCTATCATTGTTTTTTCCACTTAAACTCTACCTTTCTATAGACAACTAACATTAACTAGCTTAAACAACAACTTTAAACAATTATCTTAAATAAATAAATTCAGAGTTTACAAAAACAAGTAATTGAGTATAATGAAGTGTTTTTGTACGGTATTAGTCACGGTGAATATTACAACAAGTTCAAATTAAAAATGTATATGTTATTCTTATGGATATTACGTAAACTGGCGTAGTTTGGTAGTTGATGCATACTTTGACAAATTAGTTTATTTCACACTTAACTACTAACTTTTCTCAAAAAAACATCTTAATTACCTTCTACGCAAACGTAATTAAAGCTCAGTATTGAAATACCATTGAAAAAATAACCCAGATATGACTTTTTTGCCCGCGCTTATTAGTTCTTAGTAAAACTAATCTTTGTTTAGTTGCAGACTACATAGCCAGTGTACACATACCTAGCTCAGTATAAAATTTAGTTGATATACCTCCCTTTGAATATGTCTTCCCAAAAAAAGTTTTCTTTTCAAATAAAATCATATTACACTGATGAAATCACGGAAGTGCTTAACTACAAAAGATCGACCAATACGATTTTAATACTATTTAAAGGTTCTTCCAATGGAAGAGATACCAAATAACATACTAATAATAACTCCGATGACGTACGGTAAGGGGAATATTTTATTCATTGAATGATCAACCGAATTTGGTGACTAACGCAATTAATATCAATATTGTTTTTACACTTATTATTCTTTAAACAATGCTAAATGCTCAAAATATGTAGCCTATATTTCATCCAATTTATCGCAGTTAGGTGAATTAACGTACTCCTTGAAAGTAACCGTCGATTTCGACGGGTTTCACCTAGTTACTATTAAATAGTATTAGTTAATATATCGATGTTCACATGACCGGATGAGTCATCAGCTCTATCCCTAGTCCGTCGGTCATTACCCCTCGAGGCACCGGCCGATGGACCAGGGAACAGCTATGATTTACACTATCACCCTCTACTACGACATTTTTTTTAGGTAAACATTCCAACGCTCATGATGACATCGAACACTCATGCATATTTGTATATAGGCCTAGCCAGTCCAAAACCTGAATACACTGTAGGTATGAATCAGACCGCTTATATCATAAACAACTAAATATTAAGGCTAGTTTCCTAACCAGAGAACACACAAGAATGGCACTTTACAAGACTTTTTATACCAAGCCTTCATAAACTAAGAGTATTTCATAAGTTACGTTGCCTGTGTAGATTTAGACTTAAAATCAGTATAAAATCAGTAATGGATTGAAAATCTAAGTGTTATTTACGTTTTGTTTGCATTACAGTATAATGTAGTGTACCTGTTTCTCGAAATCGACTAATTTTTAAGCTATGTGTATTACCAGGAATTATTTCAAAACTAATAAATAAATAACGTCTTTGTTGGGCAGCGTACATCAGATTATAGATCTGTTTTACATTAAAACTTTTGTCATTCAAGGAGTTTAAAATACTCAACTAAAAGCTTATGTTATTAATAAAAAAATCACACTGTTCATAACAGTTTGATATAATCAACATTTTTTTGAAAATGTTTAATACTGTGAGTGAAAGATTTTTTTTTTAGCAACTACCACAGTACTACGTAAAATCAAAACAATATTTAGGTTGATTGGAGGTCAATCACTTTCTCGCAACTACGCGATGGGGGCTGACCCAACACCCCAATAACTGGAATGGATTGTTGTGAAAGGAAACTCCAAGAATTTGCAAATGAAGTCCATTCTGAGTAACGTGTGGGGATTAACGGGACATTCTGTACGCTGTTTACAAAATATTTCCTTTGCCTTTCCAAGTACTGAATCTATATGGTTTTGCTTATATTAAACAATAAGTCAAATACGTTGTAGCAGATGTCTTTAGCTGCATTTTACAACAGGTATTTCGTTCACCTTTCTCAGAAATAGATGTTCATCGTGTAGCAGATGTCTTTAGCTGCATTTTACAACAGGTATTTCGTTCACCTTTCTCAGAAATAGCTGTTCATGGCGTGTTCCTCCTGAATCAACAATATGGTATATTGTGTTATTGTCCTAATAACTACATGAGACATTCGCCTATCTTTATGCTCGTATTATACAGGGTGTCCCGGAACTCTCTACCAATATTTTAGGGCATTGCTCCTGGGTAAGAAACATACCTAAATATCATATTTAAATTGTCCGGAAGTCCTTAGTTACTCACACAGCCGCCATTTTGTTTTTTTCAGTTATTAATTTTTTTCTAAAGAATGGTTAAACATACGAAATGGAAACTTTGCACAAACATTAATGACAACTAGACAAAGCTACAAAAAAATTATGACGATTTTTCAAATTCATAAAACAAAATGGCGGCCATTTAAAATTTTTATAAAATCAACGGTTTTTGAGCTATTTAAGAAACAACCAGCTATTTAAATGGTCGCCATTTAGTTTTATGAATTTGAAAAATCTTCATAATTTTTTTGTAGCTTTGTCTAGTTGTCATTAATGTTTGTGCAAAGTTTCCATTTCGTATGTTTAACCATTCTTTAGAAAAAAATTAATAACTGGAAAAAACAAAATGGCGGCTGTGTGAGTAACTAAGGACTTCCGGACAGTTTAAATATGATATTTAGGTATGTTTCTTACCCAGGAGCAACGTCCTAAAATATTGGTAGGGAGTTCTGGGACACCCTGTATAAATAACATTGAACTGATTAATTTAACAAATGATCATTGTTAATTTATTGTAACAATTAGGCTATTTATGTACTGTACATTTATGTTTTATGTTTTACATTTATGTTTTATATGTTTGTTTTGTGCTGTATTTGTGTTTTAGTATATATATATACTGTTTAAATATTTATTTATTCAATCAATATCCTGACTAATCAATACACAACCTAAACGATATTAACTAGAGATTTGATCATATTGTCATAGCATCTCTTTATAAGAAATCTGTCCAGAGTATGTGCAATTTTGGTTTATTAAACTTATTGGTAAATTGGTGTAAGATTGTTTTATGTTTATTCGTAATCCGGACGCATAATATCTACACGAAGTTGAAGCTTTTGCTTTGGTATTAACAGTCAAGTAAAATAAATAAATAATTAAAATAAATAAATAATTAAATAATCTTATAAATTTAAGAAAATGGGTTATTCGTTTGGCTCTGCTACCCGACCATTTTTATTATTGAGGTCTCAAATTAAAGGTATGCACGCACAAATTTGCCATGAAGCATCGGTGAATATTTTTTTATTATCTCACTCGGCTTATACGTAAACGAAATTGCTCCCCATGTTTTTCTTATGGGAGTTAAATTTGGTTTTCATGATTTTCTTCGTTAGGCTAAACAAATCATGTTAACAATTTAATTTTTGAGTTGTTCTAATTCTTATAACGTAATTTTCTAAAGTTATCTGTTGTGGCTGCCTAGAAATAATCGGACGTTTGTTCCTCCTTAGAAAATGTATTGATAATTATAATAGTGGTAGTTAATTATGTTACAAGACTATGAAAAATTGCCAATTATTGAGTCAACTTGGTCCCCACGCACAGGCTTCGCATATGTGGGCCCTGTCGATTTTTAGAAATTACGTTCATTCTGTATCTATTATTCTTTTGTTATGAATTGCTTTTGATTTTATTTATTTGATTTAATTTTACTATGGTATTTTTCCGGACAAACTCCATTATACATATAGCACGGGTCGATGTTAATTTAACAACCTAAAACTAATTCATTCAACAATAGTTTGCCTAAAAACTATTTTACTAATATTTGTTTAAAGTTTTACAGAATACACTTACACATGATGCTATTGTATGTTTTTATTTATACACTAGCTGGCCCGACAGACGTAGTCCTGTCCTATTGTGGTTTTATGTCACATGCTCGTACATTTTCAAGATGAGCTAGTTCGCATGGCTTAATCACGTCCTGGTTGAAGTTCGTTCGCTACGATAGTTTAAGAGTATATTTCGTACCTAGGGCCGAAAATGACTTTTTTCAGCTCGGGATCATTTTTAAGTTCGAGACGAAGATGAAATCGGTCCGTGGTACGATTGCTGTTTTTCACCAAACTATACAAAACTGAGAACATATATCAATAATGTAGGCAAGCATGTTTCTTTACAACCTTTTTATCAGCTCGTGAACATCACAGAGAAAATATCCGCATATCGGTGGAAATGTATTTTCCTGTCGATCTACAGAATGCCTTTATAAATTAAAATAGGCTAAAAAGACATAAAAAAAGAATTACAAATGTTTAAAACTAACATGGGTTTAACGGGTTGCTATGCTGGTGACGAAATAACAACTAATTATGAAAATAAAATCAAAACAAATGGAACATATTCCAATCACATTTATTATTTACAGCGTATGTTAAATGGAGAAGTATGTGTAGTATATTGCATAGTTTTTGTCGAGTTTTCAACCGCTGGACCTCAACTTCATTGTTCATTGATCACTGGGAAATCCATTGTAAACTTTAAGATATGCACACTAATCAATGCAAATACTTTAAGGTTATGTGAAAAAATATTTAAATGAATCAGCAAAAATAGTAATACATAATTGCTGGGCAGCGGTCTATTGCAATTCATTAGGGATATACTGCTTGTATATTTAATGATATATATAAATGTTTTAATTAAATAAGCGATTTTCGGTACTAGGGCTGGAAAATTTTAATCACAACTATAGCTGCCATTTCGACCCTGGACAGCAATGCGTAGCTTTCAGCCTCCAATTAACGTCTGTAAAACTACTAAAACATCGTAGTGCGGGGGAAAATATTTGCCAATCATACTCAATCGACTCGGAACACTGCAGTTCCTGATTTAATTAAGGGTATTATTAAAAAGTACTCGTGCAGTAATCAATTAAACAGGGTAACGAATTGAAGGATAGATACAACTAGACTATAAGGACGCAAAATACGCGTAGGTACAACTAGACGTAGGGACTACTAGACGGAGGGACCACTAGTCGTAGGGACTACTAGTCGTAGGGACAACTGGTCGCATCCGTACAAGCTAGGTGATACTACTTGTCGGTGGGATACACGTCTAGTTGTACCTACGTCTACTTGTACCTACGTCTAGTTGTACCTCCTAAAAATCTGCAGGTACAACTAGTCGGGTGAGCCACCGTCTACTTGTACCTACGTCTAGTTGTACCTACGACTAGTTGTCCCTAGGCCTCGAGGTACAAGTAGACGGAGGGACAACGAGACGGAGGGACAACGAGACGCGGTCCCTGTGGAACGTTTAAAATCAACGAACTGGAGTGTAAAGGTTAAGGCCCGCTCTCGGAGTTTTGGCTGCGGTGACGTTTCTTGAGCCTCCTCCGCGTCCTCCACCGAGGAGTCAAGAACTTCACAACAGCCAAGCGCTTTCAGAACAACCTCATAAGGTATAACTGTATAAGCCACCCATCCTCTACATTTAAGGCAAACTGGTTTCTCAACATACTGATACAAAGTAAGTTGCGTTTTTCCAGAGGAAAAGCTACGAGGAAAAAGAGATGTTTGTTTACATGGTTAAATCTATATATACAAAATATTGGTTTTTCTTTTCCAAATCGGTTCGGCACTTCTACCGGACCAATTTTCCTCATTTTGGTCTTAAATTAAAGGTATGACCGCACAGCATTTGCCATTAAATTTAAGGTATTCATTTATCTGGCGTGTATTTCGAGTCATGCATAAAAGTAACTTCCTTCCTGTACATTTCTTAAGGAAGTTAAATTTGGGTTTTTTCCGAGTTCGTTTTTGGATCTTCTAATTCTACCCGACCAATTTTCATAGTTTTTTTCTTAAATTACTGATATTCACGCACAGATTTTCCATAAGGTATCATCATTCCATTGATCATCTTACCATGGGTATGTTTCAATTGTTTACGTAGTTCAGTATTATATATTTTAAAACACAGCAATCATTGTTGCATTACAAATGTTTTGTAAATCCAGTGACACAAGAACCATAGAGTTTGGACGGAGACTTATGTGTTCCAACAAAGAAAAACACATCTGTAGAGCATTTTCCCTTTTGCTATGGACATTGATCAAATCAATTTACATGAAGAACAAGCGCTTAATCAACCAGCAGTTTGCTTTAGACAAGGTGGTGAAGAATCGCTATTATCTTCTCTGCGTTCTTCCCGTGGCGAGGCATGGGCAAAACAACAGTATGGTTGTTGCTAAGACAATTCAATGAAAAATCCAGCCACAGTTTAAAATTTGAGTTATTGGTTGATTACGACGTTACTTGATCGACAAAATTGTAAAAATTATCAACTGTTTTAGGTAATACAACAATTTTCTAATATTAATGCGCTTAAAGTCATGACGGTAATTATGTTTATTATTTAACTTTCCTTGTCTATGTTCACGGGGGTGGGTTGGGTGGACAAACCATTCTCTTGCGGTTGATCCACCCGAATCAAAACTGGCTTGCAGATATACGGGGCGGGAAATTTATATTTTTCATTTCCAATCTCTTAGACAGATGGGAATGATTTTGGCCATATTTTATACGAAAGTAACGTATTGGTCTAAGCAGCCTACACATCTTTAATGTATGAAAGCTGTTTTTCCATACAAGAAAACATTGAGAAAGGTTATAAAAGTACCTTTTTAAATCGTAGTAGACGAAATACAAATTTTCAAAACTATGCATGTATTGTTTCAATTAAAAAAATCTATTAGTTTTCGAAAGTTAACAGTATTGTAAGACCTAGGACAAACGTTACTTTCGTATGATGATTGTAAACTATTCTGTATATGTTGTCCGTTTCACTTTAAACATCTCATCGACACAAATTTTTACCCAAAGTGGATGTAATTAAAGAACACTCATAGGAAGTGAAAATTGAGGTGGAATACTTATTACAATAGTATCATTATCATCCACCAATATTATATTTTCGTAAAGTTTATGTGACTAAATTGGAACGTTTTTACACAAATTACACATACTGTGCCGAGTATGTAAAAAGCATACATAGGTTTTTTACCAACCACAAAATCCCCAAGGGAAGAGTGCGAGAGGAATACGCCGTCGAGTGGAGGGAAGGGAGTTGGTCAAAGTGAAGTGCCCAAACGCCCCGAGTGTACCTCCAGGCGTTCAGCACCTACCTACCCTCGTCTGTTCAGGGTGGATAAAGTTACATTCTCATTTGTGTTGTGGATACGCAATCTTTATTCTGAAGGCTTACCCAACTATTATTTTGGGGTATTTTTTAATACAAATAATTCAGATGGAATTTACATCTTTCACTCTAATCTTCACATTGCAAATTTACGGAAACATATTTATATTTTCGTTTCAAATTATGAAAAATGTTCTCTTTACCATGAATATTTACAATTTTGATGTATTATTTTGCATAGAAATGCAATCAAAATGTGGGACACCTTACGCATTTGTGCAAATTTCACAATTTACTCATATTCCACGAACTATGAAATAGGGGAAAAGTTTAATCAATTAAAAGTCCGTTAAAAACACCACGTAAACTCTTGACAATCTTAAAGTTGACACACGAAACTAAAAATATGGCTAAAATATATGCTGTTACTCACCACGCCAAAGACAAATTAACTTAATCTAAAAAACTTAAATTTTTTACATGTAAATCTTTCATTTCATATAGACTTTTGTAGTAATTTTAAATTTTTGAAAAGACCTATTTTAGGAAAAAAATTATGTTTTCATAGTCTTAAAATGGCGGCCACTAATGTTTAAACTTCAATAAAAAAAATAATAAAAAAATAAAAAACTTACCTAAACAAAACTACTATGAAAACGTTTTATTCAGTTAATTTTATTACAATTCTAGCGATACCAATTTAAGAACGTATAATGTTCACTCGCCTTTGGCTCGCTGGGGGCTCCGCCCCCAGGCCCCCTTTTTTGGTTGGGGGTAAATAGAAATGGGCCATGGCGCAAGACCTGCAATTGAGCCAAATTTCAGATCTTTAGCTAGTCTAGAAGTGGGTAAAATTGATTTAGACCTATGCACCTGTAGAAATAACATTGGGGGGGGGGGGTTTCTAATTTTCGTGTGGGGGGAGTTATATTTGTAAAATGTCACTTTTCGAAAAGGGCGCAAGATCAACAATCATGCAGAATTTCAGATATCCAGTTAATCTAGAAATGGGTAAACGTGATTTAGACTTATGCACCTGGAAGAATAACATTGGGGGGGGGGGGTGGATCGCCATTTTGAAACTAAACATTATAAAAAATAATATTTTCCTATAATATAGGCCGAGGTATTTGCGTTGTTAAACTATGTATCACATTTCAATTCACTACAAAAAGATGTTAGGAAATAAAAATGGTTTTGTGAAAAAGAAAAGTTGACAAAGTTATGTATAAGTATTCAAAGCACCTCTAATAGTTACACAGAAAGAGGATACTATTTGTAAAACAAGTACAAATTGAATTCTTTTCATAGCAAACAGAAACTTCCCTGGAAATAAAACTATTATTCCAGTTTTTTTTTTATTTTTTTATTTTATTTTTTTTTTTTACAAATTGAAACCCTATTCAAATATTTAAAATTCTAAAATGTGTTTAGGGACGTAAGATTATCTAGATCAGCACAATAAAAATACATAGTTACTGAATTAAATAGTTACTCAAGTCCTAAATCTGCCTGTAATCATAAACCCTACTACAAAACTAGTACATGAAACAGTTCTTTCCTCAAACGAAAAATGTAATTACATTGAAACATTTCAAATTCCAAATTGTGCCCGTGGGCCCGCTGTAGGCGCTAAACCAGCGGTCAGGGTGCCCGGGGCTACACTATATTGAGTTGCCACGTTTCTATGGAGATACCGTGCCTGAGGCTTCTATTTACCCTTTGCCTGCATAATTCTACCCTCCCTGTTTTTCGCCTGTCCATTGTTCACCATGTATTGTTTTTACTTCGGTTCTACGTACATTTGCCCCCGCCTTCACAGTTCTAGTATTGTTCTCACAGTATAATTGGTATTAAATTGTGTCACTAATGATCTATTACCTTTTACTCATCTCACCTCACCTTTGTGTCGAAGTTTGTTTTGAATTTAGAGGCTTTATGTGTTAGGTTTGACGTCTTTATTCTAGTGACAATAGTCTGTGTGTATTGTTTCTTGTTGAGAGTGATTTATAGTGTAGGACTAATTTCATTGGTTGATGCAAAACAGAGGTTGAAGTTATAGGAAAGACAATTGTGTGAACCATTCCCTTTTAAAATTGTAAACATTTCGAAAGGGAACACGTTTGGTTTTAATATTAATTGGTGGTGAAACATACGAGCCATATTTAAATAATCCTTTCTTACCCTAAAGCAAAGAATCGCGAGTTTTGTTAGCAATTAAAATGTTTCTTCGACCTAGTTTTGTTCTTAATAGATATATTCTTAACATAAGGCGCAATGTTTGATGCAATAATTAATGGAGATACATGCACTACAAGACATAGGCATCTTTGTAGACGAAATTTATAATCACTTGCAATATTACTTTCACAAATTACGTAGTTGTTCTTTGGACTAATCCTGGAGTAGAACCATTCATAGATTATTTAATAAACTCTCTCTAAAATATTTTTTCCCTTATGGATTGGCTGAAAAACAATTTTAAACATGAGACTCCTCTACGTAAAGGTACAATGGAGTACGTTTTCACGGTTAATTTTATCTTAAGCAAATTTATTGGAAGAACAGAAAATTCCTCAAGTTCATTGAAGAAATATTGAAAACGGAAGGAGGAGACATTGGTAATAAGATATCTTATGCGTATGAGGAGAGTAGAAAAAGAGAGGCATAGTCTAACAGCATTCACTTGGTGAGATGAATAATGTTTGCCAGTTCTGCTATGCAACTTACTTTGGAAGTGAAAAAATACACGAAGGACATAGTGTTGTCACGGTGGTAAAGTAAACTTGCCTAATGTTAGATCAAATGAATGCATGCAAGAAGAAGAAATGTTTACTTCTGACATTGACAGATCGACGAGTCGAGATATTTCAAAACCTTTAGTAGAAACTAAAATAATGCATTGACTATGATAAGTCCGAGTAGTAAGATTAAGTTATACAAAGTCTTTGCAGACAATGGTTTCATTGTAAACTTTGTATTACTCAATCTACTTCAATTGAGAAAAAACGCAAATGGATTGTTTACTTCAAGGTAATGTTGCCAGTTCCTCGGAAAAACTTATACAAAGTGTTTTTGACTGAATTCATCAACACAATCCAGACATTTTAAGTCAAAAACAAGACGCTTCAAAAACTTATTCGCTATTGAAAATTTAGTGGCAGTATTAGACCAAACATAAGTGAAGGAATTCGTGTTTATGTATTCAACGATCGACTAGTTACGATCAAATTTATTTTTATGATTCAGGAGAGGGAAATAATATACGCTGTTCAAAAAAAGAAAATAAAAATTGTTATCCAAATCTTACAGCTACAAGAGTTATCCAACCTATTTCGACAAATGAATCCATACTTTCAAATCTTTGAGACAGGTATTACATCCCAAAGAGAGAAACTCCACTGAACAACGTGAGGACGTTCTGACGCGGGGCATATACTGTGACTGACAGACAGCACGTTAAAATACGTTAACCAACTTTCAATGGTGTTGCTGCTTAGGCTATTCAAAGCAGATCATGGGTGTCCAGTTGGTAACCCAGAGTTTGTGGGTTTGTAGCTCATGACATGGTTGATATCACCATACTTTTCAGGATTCTCTATGGAGAAAATTCGTTTGATTAGAGGGATGTCTCAAATCAAAGAAATAAAATGATCCAACTTAAATTACTTAACACAGGTTATCTGCAAGGCAAGAGTGTTCTTAAATTCTCAATGCTGGAAAAACTCTGTTGTTAACTCGAATTGAAGCAGATTGTTTAGCATTCATTAGAAGTTATCAGTTAAAACTGAGTGCAGAAATAATGTAGGTGAACCTTGATGACTTAAATAGAGATATAATTTCTAACAAGTGTTTAAACAACTCAAAGATGTAACTAGAATTACTCGAATGTAATCATAACGTTTTCCTCGGCGTTATGTTTCATGTTTCATACAATGCGGCTCATTGGATGCATCGATCTCTATTATAATAGAGATCGATGATTGGATGCTAATGCATGAATAAATAATAATCATCGTTATTGATTTTTGTTATTTACCTGATGTACTTAATTGCTCACATGTTGGGAAGCATAAACAAAATGTTTATACTACCAGTTATGGGTTGTTAGTAAACATTTATTTTATAAAAACAAAATTTCATTGTTTACCTTTCAAAATCTTTAGTGACTTGTTATACATTTCCACAAAATACGTCCAAATCGTCAGTTAAACTATTTTAATGCTTGTCTTTCGGTGGTTTATTTTGTGAAATATTTTTAAGTAATCCTTTTTTCAAAATGGAGGATAGTGAAGAGGCATCGCGGCCAAAGAATGCCCAGCCCCAAGCTAGAACAGCGAATGACAATTGTGAAGCAATTGAATTCACTAGATTAAGACAATTATACGACAAAACAGTCCAGGAGTTCGTTGATCTGTTAAACCGGGTGGATCCAGATATAACAAGAAGGCTGCAAGTAACTCCTCAAGCAAATGAAAGTCCTTCATTTTATAGTAGGCCTAATAATAGTTATAGCAATACAAATACTGTGCCGTCAAGTAGAATAAGTGACACGGCATTTCCTGGTCCTCCCGCAAAAACATTTCAGCAACAACCAGACAACACTACGATGTTAAACCGGGTGGATCCAGCTATAACAAGAAGGCTGCAAGTAACTCCTCAAGCAAATGAAAGTCCTTCATTTTACAGTAGGCCTAATAATAGTTATAACAATACAAATACTGTGCCGTCAAGTAGAATAAGTGACACGGCATTTCCTGGTCCTCCCGCAAAAACATTTCAGCAACAACCAGACAACACTACGATGTTAAACCGGGTGGATCCAGCTATAACAAGAAGGCTGCAAGTAACTCCTCAAGCAAATGAAAGTCCTTCATTTTACAGTAGGCCTAATAATAGTTATAACAATACAAATACTGTGCCGTCAAGTAGAATAAGTGACATGGCATTTCCTGGTCCTCCCGCAAAAACATTTCAGCAACAACCAGACAACACTACGATGTTAAACCGGGTGGATCCAGCTATAACAAGAAGGCTGCAAGTAACTCCTCAAGCAAATGAAAGTCCTTCATTTTACAGTAGGCCTAATAATAGTTATAACAATACAAATACTGTGCCGTCAAGTAGAATAAGTGACATGGCATTTCCTGGTCCTCCCGCAAAAACATTTCAGCAACAACCAGACAACACTACGATGTTAAACCGGGTGGATCCAGCTATAACAAGAAGGCTGCAAGTAACTCCTCAAGCAAATGAAAGTCCTTCATTTTACAGTAGGCCTAATAATAGTTATAACAATACAAATACTGTGCCGTCAAGTAGAATAAGTGACATGGCATTTCCTGGTCCTCCCGCACAAATATTTCAGCAACAACCAGGCAACACTACGATGTTAAACCGGGTTGATCAATCTACAACAAGAAGGCTGCAAGTAACTCCTCAAGCAAATGAAAGTCCTTCATTTTATAGTAGGCCTAATAATAGTTATAACAATACAAATACTGTGCCGTCAAGTAGAATAAGTGACATGGCATTTCCTGGTCCTTCCGCACAAACATTTCAGCAACAACCAGAAACAGAGCCTAGTTTAGGGTCTACCATGTCACCAGTACGTACAATGAAAGCACCGAAAACTACAAATCTAATCCCGCAGGTGGCGCCGGTGTTGCTTAAAGTAGCAGCAAGTGCGTTGCTTCCACCTATAGCAAACGCTGTGGGAGAATATGTGGGAGAATATATGGGGGATTATGTGGGGGAATATGTGGGAGAATATGTGGGAGATTATATAGAAAGTTTTTTTGCCAAAGATAAAGACGAAGACATGACAAATCAGCCAGAAAAGAGCGTAACTAATGTTGTTGAAGAGTACATGCAAGAGTTTGATGGAAATGACAATTCTACTTATGTCAGAAGACAGGCAAAATATTACCAACAGTCTTCTCAAAATATACAAACTCCAATAGCAGGCCGATATCCACAAAATGGAAGACAACGTAATCCCGGTGAGCAGCAGGAGGTCTTACGTCCACGAAGTTCTCCGGGCCAGGGAGATCCTAATGGAAATGTTCATGGGACTTACTCCCCTCAGTGGCTTTCATCTCAAAATCAAATACAATCAAGTATGCCTATACAAAACACACGGGAATATAACCTGGATGAACGAAGCCCAACTCCGCCAAGGCAAGTTGGACCACCTTCAACTCCAAACATTCCCCATCAAAATCAAGCTCAAGCAGGATACCAACAAAATTATTCCCAGCCACAAACTCTACCACAACAGATACCTTCTCAACATCTTCAAGGTCCTCAGCAACGGCAAGCTCCTCCAAATGAGGGCCACCCACAAAATAACCAAACTATTACCACAGGTTCTCATGGAACTCCAACTCATCAACTAGATAGGCCTACACATCAATCTAGAACACCATCAGAACTTGGTACTAATCCGAGGTATTCCTATCGTAGTCGTTATCAACCTCAGAAAACTCGCGGCCAACCCACTGTACAATCACTAAAACCTCATAAACCTCAACCTGTCACTGGTAATTTACTAAGTCAATTTCAACAACCACAAGTACCTTACCAACCTCAAACATCATTTCAACAACTACAAAGACCTCACCAACCCCAAAAATCGCAGGTCCAGAGTATGCCACAGGTTTTACAATATCCTTTTCCACAACAAACCACTTCAAGTCAAGTACGCACTAGACCTCAAATAGCTGAGCATGGTTTTTACCAACATCAAACACATTCTTCCATTCATCAGTCAAGTCCTTATAAAACACAGGCTCCCAATCAACTAGATTCCCTTCCTCAACACCCTCCCACAGTAACACTGTGGGAATCTTCATCTTCGAGGAGTGTAGTTAAATCCGTAAACGTGGTTGCAGAAGGCAATGCTACAGCTAATTCTGTTGTTGCAGAAGGCAATTCTAGTGCTGTTGCCGTTGCTCATTCAAGGCCTTTTAAGAAATATCCTAGACCAAAACAATTTGAGCCCAAACCTCCTGCAAATCAAGAAATTGAGATAGAATTTCCACAGCATTCTTACGAGCCGCAATATCCATCCGAAGGACAGACTGTTCCCATGACAAACAACTTTTCAAATCCCCCATACAGGAATAATCAACAGGATACTGTTGACGTTGCTTATCCAAAGCCTTTTGATGGATATCCTGGATCATTTCTGCCCAAACCTCCCCCAATTCAAGAAATTGAGATAGAATACCCACAGCCGTCTTACGAGCAGCAATATCCATTTGAAGGACAGACTGTTCCCATGACAAACAACTTGTCAAATCTCCCATACAGGATTAATCAACGACATACTGTTGACGTTGATTATCCAAATCCTTTAAAGAAATATCCTGGACTAGAACAATTTCAACCCAAACCTTCTCCAAATCAAGAAATTGAGATAGAATTTCCACAGCATTTTTACGAGCCGCAATATCCATTCGAAGGACTGACTGTTCCCATGACAAACAATTTGTCAAATCCCCCAGACAGGAATAATGAACGGCATACTGTTGACGTTGATTTTCCAAAGCCTTTTGAAAAATATCCTGGGTTATTTCTGCCCAAACCTCCCCCAAATCCAGAAATTGAGATAGAATTTCCACAGCCATCTTACGAGCAGCAGTATCCATTCGAAGGACAGACTTTTCCCATGACAAACAACTTGTCAAATCCCCCAGACAGGAATAATGAACGGCATACTGTTGACGTTGATTATCCAAAGCCTTTTAATAAATATCTTGGGTCATATCTGCCCAAACCTCCCCCAAATCCAGAAATTGAGATAGAATTTCCACAGCCATCTTACGAGCAGCAATATCCATTTGAAGGACAGACTGTTCCCATGACAAACAACTTGTCAAATCCCCAAGACAGGAATAATGAACGGCATACTGTTGACGTTGATTATCCAAAGCCTTTTAATAAATATCTTGGGTCATATCTGCCCAAACCTCCCCCAAATCAAGAAATTGAGATAGAATTTCCACAACCGTCTTACGAGCCACAATATCCATTTGAAGGACAGACTGTTCCCATGACAAACAACTTGTCGAATCCCCCAGACAGGAATAATGAATGGCATACTGTTGACGTTGATTATCCAAAGCCCACACATGTGACAGGACAAAGTCAAAACGTTCCCTTTGGACAACCACAGGCTCCCAATCAACCAGAGTTCCTTCTGCAGCAACCTGGGTCTCAACAACCACCCACAGGAACACTGACGGAATCTTCATCTGCGGGGAGTGTAGATGTAAATATAAACGTTTTTGAAGAAGGCAATGCTACAGCTAATGCTGTTGTTGCAGAAGGCAATGCTAGTGCTGTTGCCGTTGCTCATTCAAGGCCTTCTAAGAAATATCGTAGACGAGAACAATTTCAGCCCAAACCTCCTCCAAATCAAGAAATTGAGATAGAATTTCCACAGAATTCTTACGAGCCGCAATATCAATTCAAAGGACAGACTGCTCCCATGACAAACAACTTGTCAAATCCCCCATCATCCTTTTTTGGTACTCTCAACAGTGATAACATTCGAGATGCGCCTATTGCTACATCAACCCCTCAACTTCATCAAACACGACCAGCTTACCTTGGGAGACCGTCAACGAGAGACAAAAGACCGTCTTCTGCAGGATCAAAAGTAAAAACTGATTACTCTTCTCCCATCTCATCTTCAAGTAGTGACTCAATTCATCTTCAAGCATCAAGAACAGCAAGAGGAGTTTCTCCTTCCTCCTCAAGACCCCAAAGTAGAGGCTCTTCGCCCAATTTGGGATCACATAAAGGAGGCTCTTCAAGTCAACAGAAAATTTCTCCTGGTCGTTCTTATACTCCCACTAGACCTTTTGTTGGCTTCAAAGATAGGAATGCTGGGTCCAAAACGTCCCCTGGGAGGAAAACTCCAGGCCGGAATAAATCCGCCGTAGTTGGGAAATTAGAAAGCGAAGTTTTAAGATCCATGAAAGATCTTGACAATCAAATAAATGTTATACTTAACAAGTTTGAAAGATAACTTTAATCTCAATAATGTATTGTCTTATTAAATGTTGTTCTTGATTAAATTCATCAGTTAATTTGTTTTCTTATGATATGCTTTCCAATAAACGAACATTTAATAGAAATTTTAATTTTCCTTCTTAAGACAATATCTTTGACTATTAATACAACAGCTTCTGTATCCAATAGTAAATGATAATATCTTATATTATACATATTATGCATAATCTTTTATTAGGATCTTTGTGATAGTAACGTATTATAGTAGTTTACGCAACGATCGCGTAAATCGACACGAGTAGAAAATGTAAGGTACGAGCATTGACTTTATAAAAGTCAATGGTACGAGCCTTGGCGAGTGCCTTAGAAACGTACGAGTGAGATAAATAGGGCTTTTTACGCGGGTTGCGTACACTACTTTCCCTACGACCGGTTTTTATTTACTAATAATCACTACTCAAAACTTCTAAGAGAGGTTATGTTTTCTTTTATAACCTCTCATTGTCACTGGCATTGATGCATGCAACGACCTATTGTACCAACCGTTAGCAATTAAATTGGTAAACTGCTGATTAGTTTAAGTTCCAAGCATTAAAGTTTTACTTCTTCTCTCTCAATCCTTGAACCTCATTTGTCCGTTACCCGTGTTGTTTTGTCTACAAAACTATGCTGTCATGTAAGTCCACAATGCTGCTTGAAACTTTTTAATTCTAAGAACTGAACTGAAACGGCTACTTTACAAACTGTCGTAGGTATAGTAAGTAAAAAATGCTAAGTGCGAGTGCGGGATTACGATTCCGGTAAATACCGTACATTTTGGACGAGTGACGTACGATATTCTACACCATACCACTCTAAGCTAACTTAACATTAAAAGTCTGTACAAATCCCTTTATATTCCCACCAACTAAAGGACTAACAATCACTACTCTAACGTTTAAGACAGGCTATGTTTATGCTTATAACCTCTCATTGCCAAATAATCAGCTGATTGGTGTCCAGTAATAACTCATTACAGTACAGTAGTATATGTAATGAAACCCGGCCATTTAATTAAGCTGGTGGCAAACAGCTGTTTTCTGGACTAAATTCTTGCGTGGGAAGTTCGTTAAAACAGTATAGTGTGGGTATTTTAAGGGTAAATTTTTACTGAATGGTTTATGAAATAGCAATGATAGTCATTTCGCAAGGAAAGTTGAGTAAAAAACAACTAAGCAATTACAGTTCAACTTAAGCGTTAAAAATCTAATTTAAGATAACTTGGTAAATCATGACCTTGTCCTTGTTTGATTCCAATACAGAATATTAAATATTAAACTGCCCAATGATCCACATTTTGCTGACCAACAATTTGTGGTGATGAACCAAGTTGATATCTCATAAAATTAAAAACGAAAAATAGAAATAAGGACTCATCCAAAGGTCATCCATCCTGTTTATCATGTAAGTAAATCATTCTTAACAAGACTCTCATAGATCCTTTCACAGGTCTCTAAACCCAAAAGTATTTTCTGTTAAGACAAAGCACAAAGAAGACAGGTGTCAGGGGAAGAAGTGGAAGATCAAAGAGTTGGTAACTCGAGATTGTTAGCAACTTTTAATTACCAGCAGGAGTCTAGTTGCCGCACCTTTGACTGTGAAATTGATACTTGCCTCTTCTTTCATAAGTACAGTAATTAAACTAAATTTCCCTCTGGTTGTTTTGTGTTTTTCGTGTAACTTTCCTCTTCGTATTCAAGCCTTTTTTCGTTTTATTGACATATTTAAAGTGTAAATATAAAAAAAAAATGTTTCATGCTCAAAATCTTGAGACAAATTTGAAGAATATTTTTCGTTTTGAAACTAGTTTGGCAGTACAATGGTTGGAAAGGAAAACGGTAGGTTGTTACAAATACAAATTACAAATACAAAGACTTTTTTACTTTAATGAAGTTGTTCAATAAACAGTTCCAACAATCCAAAATAAAGGAATCCAATGTTTTTATTTAATACACAAATATAATATGTTTCACCAATTAATTCCAAAGCCAAAGGTGTATAAACATACTAAGAATAAATAAGTGGCAACCAAATCAAACATTAAATCAAGAGTAAATTAATTATTCTACATTGGCTAAATTATACTACAAATATATTTACATTGGCCTTTTAAGGGGAGCTATGCTGGTGACGAAATAACAACGAAATATAAACAGAAAATCAAAACAAATGGAAGAAATTTCATTTCAGTCACATCTTTTATTTACAGCTTAGGGTGAAAGACATAAGTATGTACTTCTTTAAATAGTAATTTGGTCGAGACGTCTAGTAGTAAATAATTAGGTAGGTTACTGGAAATCATTAAAATTGTCGTCAGTTGATTAAAAGGATGGGAAATTATAGGGAAGTAAATTTTAATTCGCAATTCTGTGAAATAGAGAAGAATTTTTTAAAGTAAACCTTTAAAAAATTAACAAAGCTACTTAACAAATACCCCCGCCGCAGCAAACCTGCTGACTAAGCGAATTTCCATTTACACTCAAATATGTCTCCTTAAAAATATCACATTTATTCCCTATTTAAGGTAACATTAAGTAGTGTAACGAGTACTTAGGTTTGCTGCAACAGGGAGGGTAAAAAAGTGTTTTTTGTAAAATGTTAATAGTTTAGTATGAAATGAATGTATTTCCCAAATTTGATCAAAATATGATCATAAACAAGCAAACTACAACAGTTGACTTATTCTCCATAAGAATAACATGGGAATTTCAAAATTAATTTTTTTTTGAATTTTCTCCGTAACAATTAGGCGCATAATAACGCTTCAATATACTAAATTATTTGTTTTTTTAAGCTCTACAAAATGGTTTAAAAATAAATTGTGAAATTTCGTGTTTTTAGGGACAAAAATGGGAAAAACCTATTTTTACCCCATAAAACCCCCCATAAACCCCCGTTCCCATAGTCCGATCATGCTGGTTCGCGAACTCATTCAAGTTTATCCCGCCTTACACCTTCAAACCAAATTTTATCAAAATCGGACAAATATTACTCAAGCTATCGTGCGGATGGACACACACATATATATATATATACTAGCTGACCCGGCGAACTTCGTATCGCCTAAGTTATAGGTTTCTCCTAAGACAGACCGATGGAAAGAAAGTACCGTTACGTTTAATTTTCAAGATGATCTCGTTCGCATCGCTCAATCACGTCCTGGTTGAAGTTCGTTCGCTACGCTCACTCACCTTTGGGTTGGAGCTCATTCGCTACGCTCACTCACCTTTAGGTTGGAGCTCGTTCGCTGCGCTCACTTGCCTTCAGGTTAGCTCGTTCGCTACGCTAACTCGCCTCCAGGTTGAAGTTCGTTCGCTACGCTCACTCACCTTTGGGTTGGAGCTCGTTCGCTACGCTCACTCACCTTTAGGTTGGAGCTCGTTCGCTGCGCTCACTTGCCTTCAGGTTAGCTCGTTCGCTACGCTAACTCGCCTCCAGGTTGAAGTTCGTTCGCTACGCTCACTCACCTTTTGGTTGCAAATTAGCTGTTGTCATAAATGTAAAAGAAATAATAGTGCTGCACCCTGTTGGTAATCCTTGTAACTTTAATGCTATTGAACATCATAGAACAGAACCAACTTGTTTAATTGAAACAGCTGTTAAGATTCATTAATTCCATTTCTCATAAGGTTTACATGGGAAACTCCACAGCCACTGGGGTGGAGCCCTTTTAAGAATTTCGAAACGGGAAATAGTTTACGTCCGATTCGCATACCTACAGAATTTACACACCAAATTTCATAACGATCGGTGAAGTCGTTCCGGAGGAGTTTGCAGACAAACACTGTGACACGAGAATTTTATATATTAGATATATCAAAATGAAAAAGTAAATCGGTCCCGGGCTTAGGTCTTACCATGAGACCTACGGTAATAGCTACTTCCCTATAGGGAAATTCGCTATAAGGGGTATTTCAAAACCATCATATTCAGTTTTGTGTCTCTTTTTACCAGTATATCGACTACTTTCAGGAGGAAAAGGTTGTAAAAATCATTGAACTTTGTATCAAAACTAACAATAGTTTTAATCATGTAAATTTAAAAAACAAGGAAACTTACAATGTTTTATACATTACATGCGGGATCGAACTAGAATTACAATTTAGTACAAATTGTACACATCACAGGAACTAAACACTGTATAAGACTAAGTCAACTGTATACAGACAAAATTTGATTCGGGAATGATCAAAACTACACAAACAACAGAAATAAAAACTATCAACTAAACTTCAAAATGATCAACAGTGTTAAATACATTTCATAATTAAGTAGTTGCTAATGTAACAAATTATAGATTCACTAGGTATTTAATTTACTAATGTACATTGTATTTACAACAGTTTTATGTACTAGTTTAAACACTGAACACTTATTTATTTACAGTTTTTGTTTGGACGAACTGAATCAAGAACCAGATCAGAAATAGGCTGCTTAGAATAGTGTATCTCAGCTCGAAATACAAAATTAAATTATTATAAAAGGTATTTCATAGCAACATAGACTTAAGAAGGCATTAATTAAGGAACATAGATTTTAGTGTTTTTGGCATTTAAAACACGAAATGTTTTAGAAAATATGTTCTCATTTTGTACTATAAAATTGGTTTTGAAATATTCAAAAAATAGTTTTAAAGATGCTTCAACTGAATTAAAAATAATGATTTCAACTATCAACTGAGGGTGCACCCTACATAACTACATAACAACAATTTAGATCAAGTTATGAGTAACTAAATGTTCATTATTAGAATTAAGTTGTCAATTATAACAACATGCCAATGTTTTTAAGAACATTTCCCTGGTAAACGAATTTGTATTTTGTAATTTAGTCTCAAAATTCAGATTTTTATTCTTGTGATTTTAGAGTCCTATAATAATCTGCAATAGTTTGTCAAGGGAATAAATTGTATGCATATTTCCATTCAATACCTACAATTCAAAAAATTAAAATCCAAAAAAAGTGATACAGTACTACATGTTACTGCCTTGTAAAATACAATTTCCTCTTTAAACACTATTAGCTTTATATTTTATCAAAGTACAACCCAAGTTATCCAAAGTAAGTCCAATAATTGTCTTTTTAACTCAGCAAAACCTTCTTTTACAAAACCCTGAGGTTTTAATAAGAGTACAATAAGTTAAAGCTGATTTTAAGTAAAATAATTTTAGTATATAATACAAAACAAATTGCACACTTAGAAATAAAGTTCCGAACTGTACATAAACTAAAATTAAGTATTAATTACACTAGTTTTAACTTAAATATTCACATTTTATAAAAGTTAACAATGGCTTGTAATAACAAAATCTTGATGGTGATTTTGTATATACATGAGGGTAAACCTTACGAGCACTATAATTCTGACATGAACATTTAGTATTGTGTTGGTCAAAACTTTTAATCGATC
Source organism: Macrosteles quadrilineatus (assembly GCF_028750875.1). Lineage (NCBI taxonomy): Eukaryota > Metazoa > Arthropoda > Insecta > Hemiptera > Cicadellidae > Macrosteles > Macrosteles quadrilineatus. The sequence continues at coordinate 67,702,469 of NW_026542598.1, read as the reverse complement.
TAAAGTTTCAAATTAAGTTCATATTAGAGAACCATACATATAACAGTAGAATCCCTCAATAGCAAGCAGAATCAAACCTTGATCAGACACAAATATATAATAAATAGTTAAAAGAGCATAGATAAAAAACAGAGGAGCAAAAACACAATTGTTCTTAAAGTAGTAAAATTATTCCTAGTAAGAAAAATTGGTATGTTTACAGTCCAAACAGTTGAAAGGTACAATTAATGAGTAATATATAAACAACTATGAAAACTTAAAGATTGATAGAGTTGAATAATAGGAGGGGGGGGGAGGTTCTACTGTATTTTTAAAGCTAATTTTTCTATATTTATAGGTTTGCACCAAGTCTTCTAGACAGACCTTGATTTCAAAATTTATCAAAACTAGCATATTGCTTTACAAGAGTGATCTTGTAATTATCATTTCACCCAAGAATTTAAATGAGTTATTTTTATTCAAGCCTTAAAAACCCTGAAACGCATTTGCAAATCCACTAGCAGGAACTTCCTACTTTAGTTTTGACCCCACAGGAACCTCTGGGCTCTGGTCATCTCTGACCTTTAGGTTCTGAGGCTGCACACAGTATATACAGGGTGTGTCAAAGATCACACCTTCCGGACAAACAGATACTCGGAGAACTGTTGACCCTCCACGCCGCCTCCATTGCTCGCTGCCACCTTGAACCCTGCGTTCAGCAGCCTCGTGATGGCTTGGACGCTGTTCAGCTTGCAGTAGCCGTTGAGGGGGAATCGTATGACGTGCCGGGTGTCGACTTGGTTCCACGCAACACTGGATCGGGAATCCAGCAACGCTTGGTTGGACTCGGGAAACACCTGAAAAAAGACAGTTAATGGTTTTAGATACGAAGTGTTCAAAGCTTAATTCCAAGGTAAAAATAATAATTCAATAGCCTTGAACTTTTGAAAGATCTAGATCTATACCATAAAAACTGAATAGTGAATTACATACATCAATCAGGTTACAATTATCAAAAACGTAAAATTTAAAAATTTATTTAAAATTCATTTTTATAAACAGTCTCTTGTTTACAATCTGACCCTGGTTAAACATTCAATTGAATGATCAGCTGTTAGATTACAATTAATATTAACCCGTTATAAAGAAAGATTGTCAGCAAAACTGGATCTTTGAATGTAGCCTCTAGAAATAATAATTGAAACGCAAGGGGGGCATAACTCTTATGGAAATTATTTTTTTCAATAACATTCGCAAGTGCACACACTGTTAAGTAGGACAGCTAAAAAATGGATGATAAGAGAAACGCTAATTGTTTTAAGTATATAAAGAGGTTTAAGCTTTTTATTTTATGAAATTTGTTACAAGATTTTCTTCATCTTTGTGTATGCATTATGATTACTTTGGATATGGGTAAGGTTATTTCAAATGTAATTTCTCTATAAAAGTTACCAGTTGAAGACAAAAGATGACAAATCAAACCTTAATGTTTGCATCTGCACTTAATTGATAATTGAGCTTAACTTTACTAGAAAATATGAATGTACCTCATCCAGTAGCCCTCGCTCCCCGCTCAACATGATTCTCTCCCCCAGGTCTGGACTGACATGGAGTGCTACACATTCATAACTGCCACCCTCTCCTCTGGTCACCCCAAACCCTCGCTCACTCCCTCTCTCCTCTCCGTTTCCCTGAGGAGTCGTGCATGTCTTCGGGCTCTTCAGCCTATCTTTCTTCAACTGTTCTAGCTGTCTGCACATCGCTGCAATAACAAGAGAACAGGTAAAAATTAGGTGAAAAAATATGTTGTACTTTATTGTGTTTCATTGGTTCAAATGATTGTTTCTGAGGATGTAGCATGAATCAAAAGGTTTTGAGGATGTTAGTATAGAAGGTTCGTGAGAATGCTTTACATAAATAGTTGCTTAGATATTTTTGTTCCTTGAACATGAGTGGAATCTTTCCCTCGTCCAAAAACAAATCGTTATAAACTCAGTTTTCTATTTTCGACCGATTTGATCAGACAAGAGGATGAAAAAGGGCAATCCTAGCTAATCCAGGATCCACCTCATCTTAATTGTCCACAGAACGGATATAAATAAGCTCAAAAATGTTGACAAATAAAGGTTATTGAGATAATTTTAGGTATGTTGCCAAGCAGATATTGTTAGTAGGTAGTACAATAATATTTTTGGACACTAGAGTGACGAGTTTAATTCCCTGTTTTTAAGGAGACCCGAACAGAAATCCACACATCATTTTACTATCAAATAAGTAGACCACACTTATGGAATTCTACATGTCTAAACTTACGGGCAATATCGAAGTACTTGGCCTCTTCCAAGAGTAGGTCTATGTCAGCAAAGTTCTCAGGAATAAGAAGTCTAGAGTTGCGCATGAAGTTAAGGATGTGCCTGAACATTCCGCCGTCTCTATCAATGAAGTAGTGTTGTTTTAGCGAGTCCAGGACGATGGGGATGCTTCCGTTAAAGAGTTTGGCCAGTCTTGAGTCTGGGTATCTGAAAAAGATCAAATAACTGTAAAGATTCTAAAAAATATGTATATTGTACTATTTGGTAGAATTCATTCAAATTACACTACCTCTGAATCCCGATTATTCTATTGACGGTTGTTGGGTAAAAATAAAGTGCCCAAATTAGTTGGAGGAGGGAATATAAAAAGAGGAACTAGGAAGATTATTTAAGAAAGCTGCCTAGAGAATAACTCTCTGATTTAAACCAGGGTTGGAGGGGGACCTACTGACTTCGACCAACCACCTCTTGAACATGTTCTAGAGAGCAGTTTGATGGATACAAGTCAATCTTTCTTCTGCTCCATTTAAGTTCTATTTTCAATGTCAAAAACCAACATCCACTTGCATTAACCAATTGTGAAGGAAATTTTGCATTATATGATAGAGATGCACACTGTAGGCTAATACAGTAGTAGGCTGTGTTGTGTTCATGTTGTAAACGGTTGTGTATGTTCAAAGGAATAAAACTGTGAAACAACTATTTAAACTAGTGTACATGTTGCTCGAATTCGAGCAATTACAAAGTATTACAGGAGTTATTTCAGATTGAATAACAGTCATATTTACAATGAATTTAAAAGAGTCAACTCAAATATTACCGTTGTGTAACTCAGACCCTGTTTATCTTCGTTATTGATAAACCTAAAGCATTCCGGACGGTTCTCTCCTTCTCAAAATGCCTCGCTGTACAGGCAACACAGGTCATTAATAGAGGGCCAATTGAGAACGAAAAGTCGTTTTGGGGTAGTGTAAGGGCGCATTTGTAACCAAATAGTTGAAGTTGTCCAGGTTCATGTTCAGACTGTTAAGCGTTAAGCTGATGAGTTAGAGATGGCTATGGTTAAGCCTATTACGCGCCACTGTTCTGTAGTTGCGGTCGTTATCACGATTGCGCCTCCTGTCTATGTTTCGTTGTCGTTGCGTCGGAGACATTTAAAAGAAATAAACAACAAATAATAAACAAATTATAGCTACACAAAGCAACGATAAATGCACAAATTTAAGTTACAATCATGCTAACACAATCCATCATAGCGACACAAAACAACGATAAATACACAAAATTAAGATACAACCATACTAACACGATCCATCTTGGGGGTTATGTTTACACAAACTCAAATAGTAAATAAATGTACTCAATGTGTTTCATTGAATTGAAAAGTAAATAACAGCAATAAAATTATACAGCTGATCAAAATGTAAACAATTATGTTCTTCATAAGGATAACATGGGAACTTTTAAAGCCACTGGGGCAGAGCCCAAGGGACTTTTTCAAAAATGTAAGGTCAGTTTGCAAATCTACGCGACACGCTCTTTCCAATGAGACGTCAATGGATAAAATCGGTTAAGAAATGGCGGAGGAGTTCAACCGACAAACTTTCGTGTAACGTATTAATTATATAGATTAAGAGACTTATGCATAACTTCATCAACATAACAATCTTCATAACAATAATCTTCATAACAATGGTAGACTAAAGATTGCAGCTTTTTCTGCGGTAGTTTTTTCCAACTTATTTTTCTTATATTTTTTGCACTAATTTTTGTTCTGAATCCCTTTCCACCTGAATTGGTCGGATTATAAGTCGCGAAATATAATGAAACTTGAAGAGATTAACAGAAACAGGAAAAAATTAGCAATTGCATGATGCACCTTCGATTTCAATGGGTAAATCTTGAAAATAAAACATATTCAGAGGACACGTGCGACACTGGGAGGAGCGGCCTGTCCGAGGTGTAGGCGTGGACATCAACAATGGCAAATATCTCACGTGATGAATCAGCGCCTCCACGACGACCACGCATCAGCCTCAGGCAGGGCAGAGCCCTAACCTCGACCTCGCCAGCGAGCCACGGAGAGAACTGACAGGTCGTCAGAGTCATTGGGGGAGACAGGAAAGGAAACTGGCTTGAAAGTTCCTGGTGAATCAATTCTGTATACTTAAATGAAAGTTGCTACACCAGAGCAGAAACACCGAACCTCGATATTCGTAGAATATTGCGTATCCTTTATAGGCCACACTAACAATGGAAACAAGTGGCGTGAGTTGCCAGCATAGAGGTTAGCGTCACGGACCTCGGTGCGGGCGGGTCGACCAATTCCCGGCAAAACTACAAAACATATGGGTTTTGATCTCTTTCCCAAAAAGAGTTTGAGTACTCTCTTCAACATCTCTTATAAAAAATGCCTGCGGCGTGGACATAGATGAAAACAAAAAATAAAATAAAAAGAGCATACTCGTCATGAAAGTGTCCCACCCAGTCAGTAAAAGTCGTTGATTTTGGATTCTGAAGAATACAATTACGAATGGTCAAGCTAAATTACACGTCCAATGATGTAGATATAGCTATAGATATTAATATAATAGTATTTTTGGGATTAAAGAGAAAATCAAATATCTATCTATCCATATCTATTACCCTATTACTTACAGTAGCTCTACTAGTTTAATAAAATTTCTATTGGTCTGGCTCAGTCAGCTATGTATCACAATAACATTAACAGCTTTGTAGACATTCACACGAAGTAAATATTGTGTTTTTCTATATTTTTACATCAATTGTATGAAGTTAGTTTCTTGTCAATAGTTTTTTTTTCAAACTTCTGTAAAACAATGTCATAACACATTGAACAAGAAATACTTAAGTGTTGCACACAGAAAGCTGTTTTTTTCTTTCACTAGACCGATTAGCATTGGATTCTAAAACCTCTAAAATCGAAACTTTTCCACGGAACGCAAACCAAGTAAATTTCTGTAACGTACAAATAGGCATAGAGTACATGACCTACCTTTGAGTAAAATGTCAGTCTTGTCGGTTCAGTCGTTTTAGCGTTCAACCGGACAAGCATGCATGTTTTAAACTCATACAACCAATAACTTACAACATACAGAAAGTACTTCCAGCAGTGTGTCTTTGGTCAAAGCCGTCTTCAACCCTAAAACAAAACTGCACACCTTTTTCGTAAACTTAGGCTATTCATCAAAACCACGTCTTTATATTCCGCACACAAAACGAGATAACAATTTTCCACTGAGGAGAGTCAATGTATTGATGGAGACAGTTGATATTTGATTACAACTTAGTAGGCACCAGTCGGACCAGGTTGGGTAATTAAATATGATATGTGATAATGGGTCTCTTGGCACATAAGACTGAGATCTTGTCCTGATGACGGCACGTCGCAGCGGGCGACTTTTGGCGCTGTTTTCGGGTTTCGGGCCTCACGTCCCACTTGTTCAGATTGTCAACTTTCACATTTCATTTGTGAAAAGTACGCCTACTCCTAGCAACATTGTAGTAAACACATTTTTGACGGGTAATTTTATGTCACTAGCAATTTTATGGATTCTTAGATGAATCGTGGAGATTGGTAAATGTGCAATTTAAGAAAGGGTTTTAAGATTAATTTTTGTGGTTATGATCTTCCAAGAATTCTTTCAGGTGCAGTACGGGGTAGTTATGATAGCCTAGTTGTTTAGTTTTTTTGGCAAATATTTGGTTTATGATATTTTTTAAAGTTTATTATTTGCAACTCTATTTTGCCCCTTAGTTATTGGTACTTTGGTAGTAGAATGTGACATAAGATAAACGTTGCTAATATAAAGTTGTCCATTATTCGTAAAAAATTGGTATTTGATGCGAGTGCTTTCTGTTAGTCGCTCAGTTCAAATACGTCCATTTATTCCATAACTAATTTAGGAAAAATGGTAGAAGCTGAACTGGGCCACCTACAGAGTGCGCTAAAGTCAATCATTTATTTCCTTAGAATATTCTAGCTTTTTAACCAACCGACATTTAAAGGACAATTAATTGTCAACTATAGCATCTTTCATGTCGCATTTAATCCCGTAGAACAAAAAAATCCAAAAGAGAAAATATAATTTTGACAACTGCACACTACTGGGTCTCCTTCGACTATGATGTATTTTAACTATAGTTGTCTACTGCTGATCCTCAAATGGGATGGTTATTTATGTATCCAAAAGTGAATGTTTCAACCTACACCTTAATGACTACGTCTAGTTCCACAGTTAACGTTGATAGCCACACAGTTTCCCACAGGGATTTACAGATTCCCGGACGATCGCACGACAGATGGACCAGATGAGAGCGATGTTGATACTCTACCAGATATAGTGTTATTGCTCTACATCCACATCTCTAGCGGCAGATGGCAGAGTTTCGCGGAAGACCATCCCAGTGACGTGACATCCATGGAGAGCGACGCGATTGAAACATGTCCTGGGGAATTTGCCAGATCTGTCTCCTGAGTTTCCTTCTACAGTGTGATGGAAGTCTTGGCGGAGGTGATGTAAGCGAGCACAATTTAAACATTTATTTTATCTTGTGGACTGCTTCGAAAGGCACTGGTCCGAAAATGAGTTTCGGAGCAGTGTCTGGATCTCAACACATCCAAATAGTCATACAGTCACGTCATATAGTCATAGCTTAACTAATATTATTTCTTAATAGATTAATTGCGCTTAACTGGAAAGTCTCAATAATTAAGAAGTCTGTCAATAGACGGAGAACATGGTAACTTGTTTTATCTTTGATATTAGTGCCAATATAACCACAACTTGGCCCATGTACAGGCATACAAATACCTAAACGAGAACATTTTCTATCGAGTAAAAATTGGCGTGTACCTACCTATTTTTCACATTTGATACACAAAAAAAGTTCTATTAAGTTTGAATCTTGATTTCTAACGTAAATTTATGATTATAAAATGTGCGTAGTGACAAAATGATATTTCGCGTTTTAGTCGATTACGGTCAGAATTGAACTGACAACATTCAGATTTGAAGTCAGCAAATTAACCACTCTATTTCTCAGTAGGTTTTGGCTGGTGTCCATCAAATGATGCAAATACATAAGTTTCAAACGACTGTTTTTAAATACTAAACCATACAGCCAAAATTAAACACACCGATAGTCCACATATATCTAGGATTGTCATAGGCCTATTCACTTCCCTGAGTTCCTCTCGGGCTATGACCCTTGGATGTCCCAAGTTTTGAGGTGAGGTTTTCAAAAGTAAATATTGTGGTCTCCATGTGAGCATGAGAAAATTCAGAACCTTTGTTTACCTTTGTGTTGACATTTCAATGTAAACAATCAGAACTATTGAATCGTGTTGAATCCTTACTGGACAATTTCAGACAGCTGATCCAAACAAATTAAATAAAATATTTTACACAATTATTTCTAAAACTATGTCATTGATTATGAAATTAAAGAAAGATTCTATCACCGTAAGTTATGACAATTATGTTATTGATACATTTTAATGTAAAGTGTAAGACAATGTAGGTCATACTTTTTTGTATAAATTTGGTGGCTTTTTGTTTATAAATTCGAAATACTTTACACGTGTTTGGAATAGGCGGTATAGTACATCTTCCCATTGCGAAGCACGGGTACAGAAGCTAGTCCTAAATAAATATAATTTGTTGGTGGACGTGTAAAAAAGGTGAATGTTATAAAATTGGTCATCCAATCTTAATAAAACCTCATTTAATTACAAATTTTCAAATCATTTAATCCTATCTTTAAAATATTGTACGTTTTGTTAGCACATATCAACAATAATAAAAAAAATTGTTTCATTGTTAATAGAATAGCCAAAACTGTGAATAAACATAAATATAAATGATACATATTCAATAAAATATCTCTTTAGATATAAATCAATACTTTTACCACGTTTGTACACAGAAAAGATTATCACATTAAAATACGGATCTGACTTGCTTTTAAGTATCAACACGTCAGACGCAAGGCTCCCCTAACGTCAAAGAGCCAACGAAAGCTGTTGAAAGGGCAAGTCGGCTTATTGACAGGTTTAATTAATTTAAACACGAAGGAAGAGGCACTGGTATTACAGGAGTTTGTAAAACATAACGGGAGAGTCAAAACAAAGACTTACAAGCTAATGGTCAGTGCTTATCCTTTGTCTTCAACTTACTGACCATCTTGTAACAATGCGATGAACATCGGAAACATCTGCAAAGGCTTTGTGATTGAACATTGTTCAGAGCAACGAAATTAAGTCCAAGCTGTAGGATATTTAGATGAAAGTTTCTGCTGAAGTTTGAATGATTAATGTTTTTGAGGTTATGTGAAGATTGGATGTAATAATTAGTAAGTTTGGAGTATTTCAAACTTTCACGCCTGTTACATTTTTCTGATCTGGTGTGTAGCTGTGGTTTCGGGTACTTTAAAACAGAAATTAAATTTAGACTTTTCATCCAAAAGCTAAGTCTGAAGATTGTCCATGTGTTTCCTAACCGGAGTGTACTCAGGTTGACTAAAATGTCTCCATACTTAACTGTGCAGAGATTCATTTGATCATGGTTTACAATACAAACTAAATGACAAATAGATCGTTTTATTTGCCAACATTTTTAATACTAGGAAGTACGTAACCATTAAGGAAATCAACGCATTCACTGGATATTAACATACCAAAACTGTCTTTATCTAACCCATTAGGGATATAAAATCCATAAGAGATTTTAATGGTTTATTGTAAAGCTGCATATAACTTCAATGACAATTTAAGGAAAATGGGGCTCATTTAGTTCCATGTCCGGCATTTTAATCACAAAAGTCAATATATATTGGTAGCATATTAGAACCACGAATACTAGAATTATTATAGTAATCGTGATTAGAACCAATTCATATAATCGATATTTCTTCAACATAAAAACAGATGGTAAAAGTTTTCATTTAGAAAACAGTGAAATTATTCTATTTGACCCGGTTTCTCCAAGTAGGAATTTAATTTCAAAGCGTTAAAGTTATGCCGAACTTAACCATCAATCGATTTTCCTTAAGTATAAATTTATTCAGGTTGCAAACCTAATACCCTGAAAGATGAATGTTGGCTGCCCTGTCATTTTAGCATTTATTTCATATGTTTAATGCACATTTGGAGGTTATGTTTATTTATTCTCTGTTTGCAATAGTGAGTGGTGTGTTGTCAAAATATTTGCAAATAAAATAAAAAGTGTTGTTAATGTGAGTGTAATAAAAGAAGAGAAAGAGATCTCAAAAAGGAGTAAGAACTTTCATCAATCCGAAATAGATGTTCTGTTGGACCTCGAAGAAAGAAATTCTGGAATGTAAGAAGACCGATCAAATACTGATGTAAGTAAAATTTATTAATTGTGTAAACGATCTAACTAACCAATGAGTATGTTAAAGGTTGGTAGGTTTATGTTGTTACTTGTACAATGATGCATTAATTTATTAGTTTAATTAGTTGTGCCACTTTAATTCAACTACCCCAACATTTCATAAACAAATTTAAAATGTTGTAAACCCCTCTGAATACTCACCAAACTTATTAACTGAAAACCTATTAAATTGCCTTTAACTCAACTAAACTCACAGCTAATTAAAACGCATTTAAAAACCATTCCTATTTCACCTGATGCATTAATACAAACCATACACCATACAGTTATAACACAAAGTTGTGTATTTATACCCCCCAGGGAGTATATGTGTCCACACAGAGCTCGAGGCTAACTGGATAGTTGGAAACTATACTGCGTGACAATGGCTGGCTAGTTTGTACCAAATTGTGTTTATTTAGGTGAATAGACGGCAACAAAGAGACCGTTTATTAGTTTGAGGTGCATTATAGCGCGTGCACTTGCTCATGAAGCTGCACAGTCCGGAGTTGCTATGTAGCCGTCCACTGCACTACTGGCGTTGCTTAGGGCAAATTGAGTTGAATTTAAGTATACAAATTCTGTGTATTTTGTTTGTATTGGTTTCATGTTGATTACTTTAAAGTACATAATTTCACGCACACACGGGCTAGAGTTGCTATGTAGCCGTCCACTGCACTACTGGCGTTGCTTAGGGCAAATTCAGTTGAATTTCAGCATACACATTCTGTGTATTTTGTTTGTATAAAATGTTTATTACTTTAAGTACATCATTTCACGTACACATGCTCATGTAGCTGCACAGTCTGGAGTTGCTATGTAACCGTCCACTGCACTACTGGCGTTGCTTAGGGCAAATTGAGTTGGAACATAAAATTTAAAAATTAGGAGATACAAATATGTGTTTTTATGCAGTGATGAATATCAAATTTTTATTAGTTTGAAGTGCATATAATATGGAGCGCACTTGCTCATATAGCTGTTTTTCGCTTGACTTAACAGCCGTAACAGCCAGGTCCACTGCACTACTGGCATACCTAGTTCATAAGGCAAATGGAGTTGACTCTCTTTGCCTTAATAGATAGAGGTGGTTTTATTACTTTTATTGTAGGGAAAATAAACAAAACACTGCTCATGGAGTGTTGTTATAGGAGTACTCGACTAAAACCAATAGGCTGCCAGTTACTTAATGAGACAATTTGGTAGTATTTTGACGGTTTATAAACTGGACCCAGATATTCCTGACAACTGGACTTTTAGTAAAACAACTGGGCTTTTGATGTCGAGGTTATGAATTTCTAAAATAATTCAATAATCAAACAGCTGATTTAAGAGGGTTCTAGTTCTACCATATAGCCTAGTCAATGGTTCTATCCGGTCAATTCAAGATGGCTTTATACTTTATACTTTTATACTTTTCTTTGAAATGGTGGCAAAACATGCTAATGTTTCTAAACATTAATTTACAATTCAATCTCTCAACACTCTAGAACTAATTTGTTTTCAATTATTGTGTGCTTTTTGTACTCTTAACATATCAGAGCTTGCAATGGATGGGGATAATTTAATGTTTAACTGTTATTAAGAAGCTAAAATCACATGTGAAAAAGACTAATTTACGGATTTTCAAAATTATTTTGTAAAGACTTGGATATTTGTGAATATTTTACAGTTCATTTCAACTCGATTACCACTTTAATAATGACGCCACAGTTCTTTTTTGTAGGACCATGTATACGTAGTAACAGCCGGTGGGTGGAACCCTCATGCCACAATTATTTGAAACAAAAATCACAACGTAATCTTACAGACCTACTATAAGCCTTTTTATGATGGAAAGTGAACTTGTATCACTTGATGACGCATTCACAGTGGCGCGATGCGACCTAGGCTGTGTGAGTGAGGTGGTATTAAGTATGCAGCAGAGGTCTAACATAAGTTGAGCGCGCCGCGGGTTAAAACCCCGAGGGCAACAAACACTGCTCTCTATTCATAACAGAACACTGTTTTACTCTTTGAATTAAACTTTGTAGTCTATTCAACATAGCCAGCCGGAAAGCGCGGGTTTCACTTAGAGTAATTGCAAGTTGTGACAAACTATTTTTAGTTGTTTCTCCACTGTGTGGATTTGTTTGGATTTGTTGTTGTTATAGAGAAGTGGTAGATTTGTTTTGTAACTGTATGTACACAAAAGCGTTTCTTTGAATAGAAAAAAAAACAGTTAGTACAACTGATTACGGAACAGAGGGAAGTTACTACAATAGATAGATAGCTATTCATTTCAACCGAAGTATTTTCAATTCAAACTTTTCGTATCGTACGTACAATGAACTACACGATTTATACTAGGTTGGGTTGTATCAATAATGAAATAATACCATACTTTAAAAGTACATTTCTTTTGTAAGATGTTTTTCTGGGTAGACGAAACAATAGACAACAAATTATTTTTTACTTTAATACAGCTGGATCATCACCACCATCATCATTGATCATCATCAATTTAAGGATCATCACCTTGGAATGCTATTTTGGTTTTGTAATACCTCATCTAACATGTACGTTGTTTTAAACAAAAATGATCTACAAAATGTTGAATCGCGCACTATATGTAACAATTCTGTTATCTTTTCATATATAATTTTGCTAACTCCTTTAGAAAAATCAAATATAGTAAAAAAATCATACTCAAATGAAAGACAAGAGAAAACAATTTTTTTGGTTATAATTAAATTATCATTAATCATAATGCCATGTATCACTGCTATACTAAGTAATGATTTTATCTAACTAAAGTTTGACGGCCTATCCTTTTCAACAGTACACATTGAGTTAGAATACGAAAACATACTAAATGCACACTGAAAGATCTCTAGAGGTTTTTTAGTTATTTCAAGGATATTTTTCCAAAAGACCATAACTCGACGAATGTGTTTAACCTTTTTGCATGTAGAACCCTACCAACCGCCCCCAGTGCTCCTAGCGGATGTTATTTGAGACTCTAGGCCTAAGGCCAGACCGGAGGTGGCCTCCAACAAACATTGTTAGACATGTTTGCGCACCTCTGTAGGCCATTGTTTACCACATTATTGGACCTATTGTCCGTTACGGCCCTTCTGTAGTGCGCCATGCATTTAGACCATTCCATAATGGTTGCAAATTGCTTTTGGGATTGTTACAAATTTGATTGAGCATTTGCTTTTCAAAATCGACAACTTGCTGTATGTGATTTGTTTGATTGAATCCGTTAGTTTAGTTGTTTTTTTGTGGTTCTGTAAAATGAAACTGTTTTGTATTTTAAAGGAGTCTCAATTAAATAAATGATACTTTGAGGATTGAGGTTGTTTTACAAATATTCAAACTTATATAATGATTGAAAACAAGTTTGAACCACAATGACATTAGATTTGATTTCAAACTATAACAAATCCTGATCAAACACTTTTAGAAGAAATTGTAATAAAATAATATTAAGTCATCCCTTTATGATCTAGCATAACATCGCAATAAAAGAAAATTATACGAAACGCTGTTCAAATTAGAAAAATATAATGAGTGAAATTTGTAAATGAACGGTAAAAGAATTATTTGTAATATTTAGACAACGATGCAAATGTATAAAAATATCATAAAGTTTTTATGTTCAATGGAATATGATATTTATTAAGTTTTTAACATTTTATCTTGTAGATGACTCAATGCAACTTTAATGTGCATTTTCTGGTGTTAAATTACTTGTAACGCGGAGTTTCGGATTCAAATCTCGTCACCAATGACCTTTCAACAGTGATAAAGTCGTGACTAAATGGTTAGACACCCCCAGAAACCACAAGGAGAACTTTCTACGTATTGAAGAACTGACTCCACTTTATGCGATAACTCATAGTCCTTGTTTATCGGCCACATAATGCACTACAGACCGAACGAACGGCGGATTAAAGTGCATAAACACAGTAGATGTGGCGGGTGTTTGCGCGCCATATTTACAGCCTCGCCCATCAATATTTGGCTAATTACAGATACACGGGGAATCCATCGCGAAATCCGCTCAAATATTGTTAGTTTTAGAGACAACAACGGCGAGTAAGTGCGTGCATCAAATCAGGATAGTAGCTGAACATTTCTGTCCCATTCGTTTTGATAACCTATTTCACCCCTATTGGAAACTGGATACTGACATGAGATGTATTAAAATAAACATGGATTTGTGTAAAGTTAATTGCTGGCGATGGTAAGTATATGTTTTTGAATGGCTCGTTTTTTCTCTATGTTTTCTAGTAGTTAGTCAAATGTAGAGAATGTCACCAATACTCATTTGAAGAGGGTTAACTAAAATGAATTTAACGTTGTTCTCAAATTATCTTTACTAGTATGTTAAAATAACAAATACTGTATTACGATAATACATACGATTTATGTAATGCAGTTCACTTCTTTGACAAAGAAAATAACAATATTTTATTGAACAAAGTTTTATGGAATGGAGCATTTTTCAAGTCAATGTGAGATAAATTGAATTATGATGGACGCTTACAAAAAATTCAAAGATTTTAGGTATTTAAGATCAGTAGGTGTATTTGTATGGAACAAGCCTGACACACCTGCCACGCTAGTCAAACAACTGAGGAAGGTTTAAATATTTACTATAAGTATAGCGTCCTTGACATAGGTGCTTGAGGGGCTGATTTAAATAGCGACACATCCTCGCAGATTAGGGATATCTTAAGAATTGAGGAGTTCGGACATCTTTCTACTATTTGGGGTTTGGTAAAGAATAGCCACATTAGCAAATAAATTAAGAAGTATGTTTATCCAAATATTCTAAAAAATGTACACACAACTTTACTTGAAATATATAATGAAATTATCTTATATTGATGCACAGTACACCTTCATACATATTTCACAAAATCCCAGCAGTTCACATATAGTTTTCGTTTTCGTATTAGAAGACTCGAACCTCGGGGTTTCACACGCGTCCATGCATGCTGCAAGTAGAGCGAGAGAGGACACGACGCCACGTTTCCCACGCCGTGACGTTCCCTGACGTCACTAGTTACTGCAGAACTTAGAGAAAACTTCATCTAAACGTTCTAAAAGCGTTCTAAAAGATCTTAAAGTTCTAGGAGAGTCAGCGGCTCAGACGGCAACGGAAAACGATATCAAAGTAGCAATGTCGTCGATCGTGTTCAGCTGATGCACAGAAATTAGTTTAAGTCATACTCATACCGCGTAAAAAAACCTTCTCCATCTCTTTTTGATGTTTAGCACAAGCCCAATGCCTATATATGTACGGTTGAATAAAAAAAGCATAAACTTAGTAATTAGAAAAACTATTACTACAAAACACAAACTTGACACACTCGATTTAGTGTAAGTTAAAACTTTTATAACACACTGGATTTGTCCTTAGGCTAGTAAATGTGGTTAGACCCTTAATGTTGAGGAATGAGGTTAGTGCAAGAACCATGTTGAAACCATTTTCCTTAACCCATACTCTTTTTTAAAGGTGAAGAACTTGACAAACCAACACGCAAAACAAAAACTACCCAATGGACTTTGAGGTAACCAATAACTGTAATACAATCAATTTATGCCTGTATGTTTATCCCTGATTCTACCATTCATATCGCCGGGAATGATAAAAAATTGTTTTGTATATGTTCGGGAAGGTTTACATCATCCATCTTATTCCAGTTGCTAAAATCCCTTCAGAATCGGCCTCAGAGATTTCAGAGGTATTGTGCCAAGCCAATGAGAGCTATTTCATTTATTGGTCTTCACTGACGATTCAGAACATGTATAACGTTAGTTTATCTTCTGGCTAGATCATTGATTATGATTATGAAGTTTGTGAGTTTATCAGTGGTATGGTAACTCTACAAATCTTCCACGGTGGATCCAAAGGAGTTACGTTGACATATCTAAGGTCTATGCGAGTTCATATTATCATTCCCCGTTGCAAAGCACTGATAAAACTACCAGTCTTTTTATACACTAATTTACAAATTTTAAAAGTCCCTTCACTACAAGAGACGCTGCGGTTCGCAGAAGCCACTATTCCTCATGTTTACGACGTCACGGTACTGTTGCGCATGCGCATACGTCTAGTGATAAAGCAGATAATGGCGGCCTCAACACAGCCGCGCACTCAGAAGCAGCTAGTCGAGATAAGCGCGGTAACAGATGCTGCTACACTCGCCGCTAACACATGTAGCGCATTACATATTCTGCGCGCGGCCCACTGAAATTTGCGCTATGACAAATGCGAGACCGCCGCGATACAGCGCAGCTTCTGGCGCCGTGCACTGCGCATCTTTAGTACGTTTCTTAGAAGCGTTGCGCACAATGTGCGCTGATGGTTGGGGGTTCCATACACTGGCATGTCAATGGGTCTACTAAAAAGATAGTGCTACGTTAAACGGTGTATAGCTTCAGACTATATTTTATTTGATGCAATTCAAGGTACGATGCCACTATGCCTGTACCAGTTGGAAATCCAGCAATGAATGCAATTTTGCATATTAGAATGTTCTAAAGTGTGTTCTAAATGTAGGATCTAAAAAATTACTAAAGTAACGTACGAAGCCTTACTGTTTTGAAACCACCGTAATACATAATGCAGTGGTTGACAAATCTTGGTCCATAGTTTTACCATTCTATTGGAACAGTCAAAGGTTTTACGTACAAATTTATCTGAGCTTCAGAAAACTTTTTATTCATAAAACAATACATGTCTAGTCCATTTTTGTTGAGGTGTAACCCAAACCCCCCCCCCCATTATATAAATGACAGCGTGTATTTACCCTAATTGTTAACAACATCAAAATAGTTCAATCAATTGATTTATCCTTCAGTCCGATTTACTGTGACACAATACCAAAGCATACGACGATACGAAGACACAAACGAACGATGTATATCCCAATACATGTCTTGACGTTTGACAGAATATGATATTAGCAAAGCAAAACATGGGACATTTAATCAAAGATGGCGATTGCGGTGATAAATTTGAGGCTATCGTCGAAGAACGACGTCGGCGGATGATCGCAGTGGTTTATAAGCATCGGTTAGTAAATTACCGGGACCGATGGCGCTTTCTCCAATTAAATTCCAACGTTTACAGCGCTGCCATGAGAATCTTCGAACAGCAAGTGGCATTCTCTTTCTCCCATAGAATTTATACAGCAGACTATTAAGTTTTATTGTTTAGATCTAATGATATAAATTACGGGCTGATTTGGTATTTTTGTGAATATTGTATGGGTTTTATCCTTTTGGAATTGTAAGAGAAGAGAATGTGTGTTGGAAGAATTAAAAAAAAAGTTGAAATATTTTGATTAAAAAATTCTACGTGGAGGTTATAT
This sequence comes from Macrosteles quadrilineatus, assembly GCF_028750875.1. Lineage (NCBI taxonomy): Eukaryota > Metazoa > Arthropoda > Insecta > Hemiptera > Cicadellidae > Macrosteles > Macrosteles quadrilineatus. The sequence goes on along the minus strand of NW_026542598.1, from coordinate 67,685,393 downwards.
TTCACTAGATGTAAATTATATAGACTCGAAGTTTCGCACAGAAAAATAAGTGCTTTCCTGTTAAATACATGTAGAACAGAATCCCTTGTAAAACGTTGATATTTATTCGGTTAGAGTACAACAGTCATTAGAGGTAGGTTGTTTTTGAAATTGATGGTGTTGGGTTACATTTCCTTCGTTGAATTAGATAATCATTCAAGTAATGTCACCATGCTAATAGAAAATTCATTATTTTTGCAACAACTTTCTGAAAGTACACAAACCTTCCTTCATAGTACATACAAGTCTACAACCTTTCATGAAAGTATAAAAAACTTCTCCAACCGTGACTATAATGCCGCCATATCAAGCTTTATCACAGACCGAGTCATCTTGATGCAATTCCAGTTCCTCCATTCCCACAGTCCACGTTGCGTCGTAGGGAACGACGGTTTCGGCATAGATGCAGTCAGGGTAATTACCATCGTGATCCCCCAAGTTGCGTCATCTCGTTCATCCTCGCTCATCCTCGACGTTCCCGTCACCTTGGAGGATGCAACAATCGAGGATGGTAGGAAATGTCAAAAGATAGCTCAGTACTGACTGCTCTATCAACACGACCCTATCTGATTGAAAAATAGTTGGTTTATTTTATTCCATAATTTTTTGCGGATGATGACCTTTAGTCCTACAGAAAAATGTGCAACAATTTTTTATTTCCCCATAGTCGAGAAGTTAAACAAAATTAGGTCGATTTAACCTGATAAGACAGTCATGACGATTTTGCATCATGTTTATATCACTACATTACGTGGATGGCCCAATTTGTTACGGTATTGAACTGTTCCCTCAAAACCCCAACGCCAGTAGTAAATGGCCACATTTTCTCATAATGTTAAACTATTCTTTACATGGCAGTATTACGAAAGGCCCCGCTTTAACATCGAAGGGGCTGTTCTTCTTCATTACAGTAATGACACAGTAGGAACTGTTCTACATCACAACTGTGCGGATTGTAAAACTATGACCAAAAGGGAAAGTTTTTCCACATCTCATCTGCACAGATAGTCAAAATTGTATCTTATATCGAACTGTTCTTCATTACAGTTGTGACAGAGGAGGAGGAATTGATCTTTCATATGGCAATACAGTAGTTCTGACAGTTCTATAGCCCCGAGTTCGGAAGCCCCAATAGTGTCACAGCATCGAACTGTTCTTCTACAAGACAGTTGTGCAGACAACCAATAGTGTCACAGTATCGAACCTTACTTCCACATACCAGTAGTGCTAACGGCCCAATTGTGTCACAGCACCGAACTGTGCGGTGTGACAGCGAGGATGGACGGCCAACTGGAGTGATGCGCGTGAGAAGAGCTCTCAACTTCGTGATACCCAGAAGGGCTCCCACGGACACTGGGAATCCCCGCCGGCGCGCCAGATCGCTATCGTAAGGTCCTGGCGAAATGGTACCGTGCAATTTGGGCCCCATTAGGGTCTCCAGATTTATTGACATGACCCTCGACATTCGATTATGCAACGCAACCTTTTGAATCATTGATTTTGACACTCGCATTACCCTATCTCGCGGATTTCATGAATTTATAGGGAATCTCCGTGAGGTGGACGTGAACGCCGACTTTTCCGGGCTCAATAATTCATGACTTGAGGCTTGACGTATGCCTGTGTGCGTATACAGTCGTGGTACACGGATGTGTAAATCAATTGTACAAATCTCCAACTTATGTGAAAATTATAGAAACGAACAAACTTTCTAGGCAGAAAACCACTCAAAATTATGGTGATATGTTAGTCTATACGTATTTTACTTGTACTATCACAAACGGAGAGAGCTGAATATCAAATTATACACCAAATGAATCTTATGTTTCATTTACAAGTAACAACTTAAAACGAGTCCAATAACATTCTGTGTGTAGTCATACTTTTAACTCTTAAAATTTAAACAAAGTAAAATATTAGTACAGATATTCTAATCACAATATCGCGATGAGGAAGTTGGATGAGTGCCAACACTACATAGTAGATTTATTTAATTTATGTTATCTATGGATCTTGTATACATGTTGAACATTTTGACAATGAATTCAGTAATCAACTGTTCTACGTGGGCTCGTAGTAAGCGTAATATCGTAGTAAAACGTTCATTAAATGCTGTAATACGTTTTTGAGATACAGTAAAAGTTTTTGACCGATATCACTCATAGTTCAAAATAAGGTTGAAACGTCCTCACCAAACGTAAACCAATAACGATCTTCAATTACACTTGGAATTCCACTCTGAACATTTCCACATCAAAACCACACGTTGACATTCATCCGAAAGCAAACAGCATTAAGGCCAGCGTCTAAACCAGCAATCAGCAAATCATAATTATCACACCCGGCTCTCGCGAAACAGGTTTGACTCAAAGCGTCTCCTGGCAATAAACATCTACGGTGAATCCTTCAGGATCAGATACGCGCTGAAATGAGATCTGATACAGGGTCAGAACTGTCTGGGACGCGGCTTGTAAACTACGCGGGGATTAATTGCTTAAGCGAAAGTCGCGGCACTCGCGGATGTATAATCTGGATAAGCGAAAAGTTCATTAGAACTTTACGAGCGAGAAAGTGATTAATTGTAACGGAAAGATACGAGGTTTTGTATTTGTAACACAAGTTGAGAGAGGTTAGTGCTCTGGTAATCGGGGTTGCCGGTTCTATCCTAAAGCTGGTAGCTTATTGCTTCGAAACTAGACCTGTCCATGATCATTGGGCAAAATCAACAGCTAATGTTAATTTAGTAAAAAGGCTTGAGCATCTCAATCCATTCTACCTTCTTTATTTCATGAAGGGTAGAATACGCAACATTGTATTCGTGTTTTAATGGCATAACATGAGATAGCGGAGTGATAGTTCTCGGCCATGAATCAGAGTTGTCTGTTTCCCTGAGATATTAATGAAACTAATTGAGGATTTCGAAATTGGACTCAGAGGATCTCGATGATTGGAATTTCTAGTCAACAAAATCAGTAGTTAAATAAATACCTGATCTTAGTCAGTAACAAAGCTGAATGGCCACCTCACTTTATTCTTCACCCTAGATATAATGTATTATCAGAGTCCGAGACGTCTTGATGAAATGAATGGGAACCTATATTATTAAAAGAACTTGTTGGATTTTTGTATGCAGCAAATTTACACCTAAATATTTATTTGTATAGGCATATCGGGTACCAACTTAAAGATCTTGTCCTCTAGATGAGTTTCTGAGGGTTCGGATAATATCCAGTGAAAGCCCTCCTTTCTATAGGCTATTAAAACTTCATAGTTTGTGCTGAATTCTGTTGTCGATCATCTGAACCTTTTAGAGTTTACATTTGTTTACATCAAAACAGATGGCCATGACACAATTTTGTTTACATCCATACGAAACGTAATAAATACGATTTTTTTATACAAACGTAAGAATGGAGTGTTTTGGCAGAAAGAAGGCCTTGGCATAAAATAAGTTTGCGTTGAGTTACGACACTTACTTACTACACATTTCAATTTCTAATGTAGTCTCCAATCGAATTAAAATACAATTTTGGAAATCAATTTTTTGACCGAACAGCCTTAACGTATCGAACGGTTTGGACATATCATACACAGTCATACACATTGTTACACATGTCCTGTGGATATGAAGATAGGAAAGACTTAGTGATGCTTATACAAGTCAGTATATTAACGGTGTAATGAGTAATAAGCCAAAGTGATTGTCGTTGAAAAGCTACGCCGTGAGATTTAGCGAAGGCCTCATTCTCATTATAAATGCATGGAACACTAATAACCAATTATACAGTGTGCGAAAGCTGCACCAGTTTTATTTATAAATGATTTTAAATGGATGGCTATTGAAGTGCATTATGTAGATTAGGCCCGGTCGTGGAGTGTGTGAATTAAGCTGTGGAGATAAAATTACTCTTCTGCGTTTGGTTTGGGACACGATTTAGAAGTTTCTACGTTTTCAATAAGTGAAAATATTGAGAGTGCCTTCTGTATCCATAGTTTAAATGATCTAGTTAATCATATGTACGGCATTTCTCAACATGCGTGCGAAATAGAAATAGGTTGTCCAATATTGTTATAGGTAATTTTCAGTGCCGGATTTACCACTAGGCCGATTAGGCCCCGGCCTAGGGCCGCAAGCAAAAAGGGGCCGCAGAGGATTGAGAAAAACATTTTTTTCATAAAAAAATTATTTAATTTAAACCACTAGTTTGCCGCAATCACAGGTGACCATAATGATGTCTCCGCGGACCGAGGGAGATGATCACAATTTTGCCGTGGCCGCGGGTGACGGTGATGATGTCCCAGTGATTGCAGCCCGCGGGAAACGTTCACGGGCCGCGGGTGACGGTGATGTGTCCTCATGATCGCAGCCCACGGGAGACGTTCAAGAATTAGCCGCTGTCGCGAGTTGTCAATGATGATTTCCCCGTGATTGCGGCCCGCGGGAAACTTTCACGGGCCGCGGGTGACGGTGATGTGTCCTCATGATCGCAGCCTACGGGAGACGTTCAAGAATTAGCCGCTGTCGCGAGTTGTCAATGATGATTTCCCCGTGATTGCGGCCCGCGGGAGACTTTCACGATTTAGCCGTGGCCGAGGGTGACGGTAATGTGTCCTCATGATCGAAGACCGCGGGAGACGTTCAAGAATTAGCCGCTGTCACGAGTGTCGATTCTTTTAACTTTATTTAACATTTTCTGTAGAATATTTCATATTTTATATAACATATGTAACAAAACATGTTGACCTTGTCTATTGTAATGTTTATATTACTAAACGACAATAAAGATTTATTATTATTATTTATTGTAAAAGTTAGGGCCACATGGACCTTTCTTACACTTAACCTATCATAAATATAACACATATATTTTAACAATTACATCAATATACAACAAAACAAAATTTAAATCATGGATACAGAAACTTTAAACGTTGATGATGATGTCCCCGTGATTGCGGCTCACGGGAGATGTTAACGATTTCGCCGCGGCTAAAGGTGTCAATCCCGAGTGGGATGTTTACGTTTTGGCACGGCCGCGGGTAACAATGATGATGTCCTCATGATCTCAGTTTTCAAGAGATGTTTTCAATACGACTTTGCCGCATTCGTAAGTGTCGATGATGATGTCCCCGTGACTGCTGCTTCGCGGGTGGTGTTTACGATTTTGCCATGGTCGCGAGTGTCGATGATGATGTCCCCGTGATTGCGGACCGCGGGAGATGTTCACGATTTTACTGCGGTTGCGGGTGACGGTAATGATGTCCTCAAGGTCACAGCTCACAGAATATGATGACGATTTCGCCGCGGTTGCGAGTGCTGAGGATGATGTCCCTTTGTTGCAGCCCACGGGGGATGTTTACGATTTTGCCGCGGTCACGGATACCTATGATGGCTTTGACTTGGTTTAAGAAAGATGTCCACGATTTCATCCACGATCACGGGTGTTGATGATGATATCTCCTTGATGCATAGGAGATATTCACTATTACTTCCGCGATCGCAAGGAATTTCCACCACAGAGGGAGGGCCGCTCAAGTAATTTGGCCTAGGGCCACAAGTACCCTAAATCCGGCACTGGTAATTTTTCTAAGAGACTAATTTTATAAAGATTTCCATGAAATCGTGAGGGGAATTAGCATGTTTCTGGGTCTAATCCTTCAATCGGTTATAATGCTTCTGATGGATTTACATTAATATTTTTCGGAGACAAGTCCTATAATTTGACAATATAATGAATGGATTTAGGCACCTACTGACTTGAAGGTCAAAGATTTTATTCCCAGAAATCTGAGGACTGCTAAGCTTTTGTACGCATCGTCATGAAAAAAATAAACACAAATTTCGTAAACTAGAAGGTCCTGTCAACGTCAGCCATATTTTTATTTTTTCCCGCTATTTGAAAATGTTTGGTGAATAGTAACTCTTTTTGTGATATTCAACATAAAAATCCTGATAGCAATGTAAATAATTGCGAAAATTTAATTTCAGGGCAGTACAACCTGTTATAGGTAATTTAGTCTAACTTGCTAACTATTATCTAAACTATTATTTAAGAAGTGGTTTTAATATTAGGCCTATGTATGTCGGTCTATTGGTGTAATTATTCCGGGTAGATGTACACATTTTATAAAACCAACTTGGAAGAACCTAAAAAAGTAGATTATGATCTTGGCAACAATATCCAAGGCATATTCATGTCATTGGATTCCTCCCGAACTATGCCCGATGGGTATCCAAAATGTATTTATGGAGTATTTAGAAATGAATATTGCTTGGTATGTATGTTAACAGAAAGAAAAATCTTTACATTTCCTTCATTTACAAACTTAATTTTAAACAATGAGAACTTGTTACATTTATTTTGGTAGACAACTGATTAATTTGATACAAGCTTCTGCTTGAGGGTGATTGGGAACCTCTGACGACGAAATGGAAAATGAACACGATAAAGAACATAAGAGAAACTTAATATCCACAGACATCTCAGCGGGAATTTAGCTAGGCTGCAAGATAGTGAAAGATGAAGAGGATGAAGAATTCAAGCGAGGTAGTTCGCATAGGACTCCTCTAGCAGATTCCTCAGCCTACATAACCTCAACGATTAGTCCCTGTCCACGATCAGGCCCATTGCTGTCGCTAATGAGGACTCATCCTTCGTCATTACCATAGCTCGGAGTCGCCGGAACCATCGAGGTATTTTATAAATTTAAAGAGCGCGCGGACAAAATTACGTGCTTTCCCGTTGAGTATTACATAGAATTCTTTGTTAGCTCGTTTTATTACGAGTACTTTTGTTAATAGTCTTACGGTAGGCTGGTTAAACCACTGGGGTTCTTTAGACGTACAGGGAAATTTTTCTAGTTTGGATTTGGAACCTATATGTCATAATAGTTTAGGTTGGATGGTGTGGTTTAATTAGTTAGGGAAAGGTCAGAGTTGTTTTGAAAAAAATCGTTTAGGGTGAATTTAGGTCAAGATTTGGTAAACATTGGTAAGGTTAGATGATGCAATAAACCAGACGAGGCTGGGATAGAACTAGACAAATCAGGCACTAGAATCGATCATTTTTGACTAGGTAAGTTAATTTCATCTGATATTAGAATATCTAGGTTCGATTTTGATTGATCATTGATAGGTTCAACGAAATATAGATGTAGTATAATTTACTTGGCCTCAATAGAACAATTAACTCACTTCAGAGTCAATAGACATGGTTATAGGCTGTAAGTTAGGTTAGATTAGGCTACAAAAATATAACGAGAGGAAATATGCTATAGGTTAGGTTAGTTGAAGCTAATTTAGGTTACGCTATTGTTTGACTCACTTGACAAACGTATTTAAATAATTTGTTGTAGATTAGGTTATTTGAGGCAAAGTTAGGTCACGCTACAAACGTTTAAATCTCTTGGTCAGCCTCTTTATAGAAGATGTGTTAAATGTTGTAGGTTAGGTTCGTTGAGGCAAAGTTAGGTTACGCTAATAACGTAAATCACTTGGTCAGCCTATCTAAAGAAGAAGTAAGTTACATGTTATAGGTTAGGTTCGTTGATGCTAAGTTAGGTTATGTAACAAAAGTTTCCTCCTTTGGAAAGCGTATCTAAAGAAAATGTACATGTTGTTGGTTAGGTTAGGTTCGTTGAGGATAAGTTAGGTTAGGCTATACAGGTTTGACTCACTTCGTAAGAATATCTAAAGATCATGTAGGCTAATTGTATTTAGGTTAGACTGAAGTTAAGTTGTGTTAGGCTAAAAAAATTGAACTCAATTGATAATTATGGACCCCTAAGAGGATACAGGCTATATGATTTAGGTTAGGTTAGTTGAGGCTAAGTTACATGATTATATAACAAAAGTTGAACTCACTTGGTAAGCGTCTCCAGAGATGAAGTGTAGATGGTGCCGCCGACGTCGATATGGACCGGCGCCGTGTACCGCGACGCCGCCGCCACACAGGGGATGCCTGTGATCTTGTGGTTGTAGTTCAGAGGGGGATGTGACGGTGGTGTAGGGGTGGGCGACGAGGAGTTGGACATGGTAGGCGACGTCGCCGGGGACGTGCTGAAATAAATATCAAAATTAGCCTCTGCAAGATTAATATGCACGGTTAATAGACATTAATCAAAAAATTACATGGTTCTCCATTAACTATGGAGAAGGTGATTCGATTGGATTTACACATATCCCCAGCACATCAGGATGGGTATGGCAAAAACGAGTGAAGGGTAAAGTGTTAAAAAATTAAATGAAATATTATAACTGACTACGATTAGCAGACTTTTTATCTAACACCGATTATTCAAAACAACAGTCTTAAAAAAGGTATAATGGTATAAACCTTATATACACGACCAAAAGTAGCCATTATACTTTATGCAATGGAAATAGATTAAATTACCTAAGAAAGGGTTATGCGTTATGCCAATCCACACTATAAAACAGTTGGCTATCAATACTGTAAGTACATAATACAACTTGATCATATTAATGTAAATAATAAAATCTACACAAAATAACTCGGTTTCCAAAATAGCATTACAAATGAGTAAATGAACAAAATGTAGCATAAGCACAGAAATGTACTAGACATTAACATGCAATTAATAAAATAAACCAATATCATATCCAACGATATCGAAATATAAATTCAAAACATGTTACAAAGTCTTTTGACTCTGTAAGCCTAAACATTTAGTGGAGATAACACATACAAAGTTTACGTTTACCGATACTTAAAAAAATGACAACCCTTTTACATTTATTTTTAACGTGTCATTTTAACCCATTCCCCGTCTATGAACATAATAAGTAAAATAAACATACCTAGTCTAGTACTGTAGTTATTTAAAGAGTATCATAAAAAGTGGACCGTTTAATATTTCAAATCTTCTATTGTAACTTCATTAAAAAAACTCTAACCTAAGCCAGGAAAGCATATACTGTATATAGATCAACGATCGTATAAGACCAATAGATGACAACTTATATCACTTCCGACTGCGATATATCGATCACGATCGTACTCAGTCGGTTCGTAAGTCTCGAGTCAATTATTCATTAATTCGCCCGTCTCGATAAATAGATCGATAAGCGAGTCGATATTTATTAACCGGCGAATGGCTCTCTCTGCTCCAATTAATTCACTCAACATTCAGTTGAATGTTAAATGTCACTAGACTTGTCCCCAACGTGAGATAACATCGGGACAGCGGTGGCGAAACTGGGGACGGGGACGTGCCAAATGTGTGGCTAACTGTGGGAAATGTTGTTTGAATATCAACGTTTGAACCAGTAGTTTGTAAAACTGGGTAGCTAAAGAGGTTATAGCGCTCGCTTAACATTTATAAAACCCAAGTTCGAGGATGATTTAAAACCGGACCCAGCTGTGTTGATTGGGCTGAATAACTGGCTCTAAAAAAACAGCTGATAAGAAACATATCTGCACAGATCATTCGAGTTGTTCATTCTACTCCCAAATTGCATTCTTATTCCGTTTAAATACTTGCACGTACACAAGTACAGTCTGTGTCAAGTAAACAATTTATCAAGAGACACATAAAAAATACTAGTAATGTAAATAGTTGTGAGGGGGATAAAATAACTTGGAGGAATGCCTTTGTATTAACAAAATACATTATCGGTGGATAGCTGAATGTTTTTCGCCGGTTCGATTAAAAAAAAGTGCATAGGTTATTGGTTGGAAATATCTAACAAACTTGTAGTTAATCATTTGTATCAATTCAAAACCTTTAAACGGCTCAGGCCTCACGTTGAAAATGTAGCAAATCCAACAGCTTTGGAATTAACAGCAGGTCTTGAACATTTTCCTAACTACACATACACACAACTATGACTTAATTCCTGCATTTACACAAGGTGTAGAATAATTATTTTTACTGTATGGCATTTGGTGGATAAGATCTTCAACTGAGACACCTCTTGCAAGAGAGCTATATTTTTTCACTCGAGGGTAGTTCTGTTTGTATTAAGAACCACCAGCTACATTGGAGATGGACAAGATTTCAACTTAGGTCTATAGGAAACTCCCTTTTAGTTTTAATTGGTACTGTAAAATACGCTAGTGTTTCGTGGTACTTTTGTTACTACACAATACACATGGAATTTTTAATTCAATAGGCAACAGTGATTACAAAATCGAATTTCAACTACAAGTTAAGTGGTTTCTACAAGAATGAACCGACAACCGTAAACGCCCCATTACCGAACCTACAGCTACCGGATTACCGGACCAGATGTGTTCGTGACCGGGACTGATATTAGTAGCACGATCCACCAGCAATAGCTGTTAAAAGGCTAAGGATAACAGCCACTTTTTGGGGCATTAAAATCAGTTATGATTAAAAACACTGTTTAGGATACAAACTCATACTGTATCTTTGAACATTTAACTACTTAGTAAACCAAATGAGTGATATGTAACTGAATGTTATTAATAGCTATCTCAAAGAACAACAATGCATTTGATAAATAATTTACCCCCACAATTTATATGACTATGCTACTTTACTTTTATATAACAAAAACATGTTTTACCTCATTTTGATCTGTGTGGTGGGAAACATCGCTCTCGCCGTGAGGTCTTTTGGTTCCAGAACCTCCGCCTCCCTCATCTCACATTTCCTCCTGGAACAAATATAAAAAGTTACAATTAGAACAAGTCAATGAGAAACTATTGAATCAGCTGAATTGTACGGTAGCTTGACCTGAAGATGAACTGCTACAATGCGTTCGAAACGTCAACCAGTATTTTGGCATTTCAACGATGCAGTCATCTCCCGTGGACAATTTAATGTACCCTTTATCTGTGATTATGAATATCTACTTCCGAAGAAAATTATATGTATATTTTATCTTAAAATATAAGTACACACTTCCATTTAACAATTATCTTTGTTGCGACCCAAAAACGTGAACCCACGTCACAACTTTCTTGGTTTTTACAAATACTGTAATGATTTGGTTTCCCCATAGAATAAAACATACCCCCTTAGTGTTGGTTAGTCCATGATTTTACCAACTAATCAGTGACAACCCCTGTAAAATACAATATTTTGCATTCCATTTACTACTCCCCCTCCCAACGTATAGTTTACTCAGCCTATATTTCAACATGCTACGTCATCGTTTGAAACTAAGTATCGAACGGTATAAAGGTCAAAAGCCCCGAAGGAAAGTCAAGGCAATTTTATCCCGGGAGTTCTAAAGGGATGAGGGACCGAGTGTTTGCACAAGATATCCGAGACGGCCCGAGGCGCGTAGAGACGAGAGATGGGGTGTCGGGCGGCAGCGCCCTGGGCGTCCAGCTTCAATATCAGGGCAGCCCGCGGCGCCCTGCACTGCTATGGAACGATTAAAACAACATGAGCCTTCCAGCGCTCAAACTGACTTTTGTAAATACGTCGCTTCTTATTATATTTTTATGTGAAATAATGATTCAAATGTTGGTAGTTGTTTTGCATGCACATGTAGTAAACTTGTAAACGTTTCATTTGGTTTGTTTACTGTCAGTCTGTAAGCTAGATTAAAGCGAAATAATTGATTAGTCAATAGACATTTCTTAGAGCTATTTAGGTATAAATGTAATATTCTGCCACCCCATGTGTGTAACTTTTTCCTATCTCAACACAATTGGTTTAATGTTGTGCTAAACGTTATTTTCAAGCTTACTATTTAGTTAATGGTTTATTTCGTCTACAAATGTTGTTCGGATGAAAAAATGTTTTATCTTTACCAATTAGGAAGCACGACTGGGTGTATTCTGACCCAGTTATATTTTAAGTACTTTACAAAAATAAGGAAATACCAAGGGAATACTGATCCTCCATCTACAATTATAGGTCTCACTTCTCTTAACTTTAAAACCCTGTCCAAAACATTACCAATAATTTACCCATCGCAAACCAATTAATTAGGTCAACACACGGACCAACTTCCCGATGGAAAAGCTAGATCATATTCGAGATTAATTTCCAAAGAAAAACACGCCTACCAATCATCGTCGAGTGAACACAGTCGCACCTTTCTTCAGCTGGCCACTTTGCTGAATCAACAGACTGAAGTGGATGGTTGAAATAACACAGGACTGGAAACTCATCAGCAGAAATTACACATGACCGGTCTCATGTGTTTGTGTGTGAGCCTATGTGGAGTATAAAGTTAATGAGCGTAGAAGGCACCCAGGACACTCGATCAAACACACTATTGTTGGTTGGAATAGAGGAAGGCAAATATAGCCGCTATTTGACTACGTGTCATACGGCATTGTTAATTTGACGTTCGATTGTGCACTGCATTTAGATTGGCCTGGGCGTTCAGTAATTCCAACTTGTGTGTGGTAGTTGGGGCTTTCCGCTTTCGTGTAATGAAGGGCACAACTGATTAACTTTCGGGATTGTTGGTTGGTCGGGAAACAATGTGTTGAGTTGTATATGTATGTTTGAAATGTGATTAGACATTGTGTAGGCCTAATTTTAAAAGACAACTCAAAAAAGAATATTGTAAATGAAAGCTATGCTAACATTGTGAGGAGCAAATAAGTAATACTTATTCCTGTTTACATTGTTCGATTCAAAACGAACGAAGGCATTGAATTGACATGGATTTAACATAGATTTACAAATCAATTGCGTGTGTTAACAGTGTAAATATTGGTCCCACTTATCAAATGAGGTACATATCAACATCTTATTACAAGGAAATACTATTACAAATATCACATTTACTTTACTGTTTTGCTATACACAACTCAATTTTTCCCTTAAAGAACTAAAGTTAAATAAGTAAACGAGGAATAACAACAAGCAGCAGCAACACGTAAACATTGAATTTTACAACAATAAAAATCAACACCTCTGCCGACCGTAGTGGGATAAGTCGTAAAAACTATTTTATGGCCTTGTAAAACTTAAGATGCCATGTTTATTGGTCTCGATATCTGATAATTGAAATAGGAAACGTCTAGACAGGCGATGTGTGGGTGGAGGGGGGGAGGGGGTTGGCGGCACGATAGAAGTGTTAAGACGTGGGTGTTGGAGAGTTGAGAGTGGAGTCTGGGAATAAGAGGATAGTGAAACATACAAAGGCATCTAGGAATAGTGGAGAAGACAAGGAGATTAGACATAGTGTAACAGAAAATTGCATTGCTGAATCGTGACATCACACCATTGTAGAAATTATAACGATTGTTATGAATGGTGCAACAGAAATAGGCACTGAGGAAGAGTGGAACGCACAATAGACACTGAAACAATGTACCACGAAGAATGTTGGTTTTGGTACAAACAAGAACACTGAAGAATGGAGGAACAAATAATGGTCACTGAGGAATGGAGGGACAGGAAATGGACACTGAAGAATAGTTATCAGACAATTACAGTTATCAGTTATAGTTATCAATTATAGTTATCAGACACAGACGAATAGTGTAACAGACAATGGACACAGAAGAATAGTGGAACAGACAATATACACTGAAGAATAGTGGAGCATACAATATACACTGACGAATAGTGGAACAGACAATGGACACAGAAGAACAATGGAACAGACAATAGACACAGAAGAATAGTAGAACAGACAATATACACTGAAGAATAGTGGAGCATACAATATACACTGACGAATAGTGGAACAGACAATGGACACAGAAGAACAATGGAACAGACAATGGACACAGAAGAATAAGGGAACAGACAATGGACACAGGAGAATAGTGGAACAGACAATGACACAGAAGAATAGTGGCGCATACAATATACACTGACGAATAGTGGAACAGACAAGGAACACAGAAGAACGATGGAACAGACAATGGACACAGAAGAATGGTATACACAGAAGAATAGTGGAACAGACAATGGACACAGAAGAATAGTGGAGCATACAATATACACTGACGAATAGTGGAACAGACAATGGACACAGAAGAACAATGGAACAGACAATGGACACAGAAGAATAGTATACACAGAAGAATAGTGGAACAGACAATGGACACAGAAGAATAGTGGAGCATACAATATACACTGACGAATAGTGGAACAGACAATGGACACAGAAGAACAATGGAACAGACAATGGACACAGAAGAATAGTATACGCTGAAGGATAGTGGAACAGACAATGGACACAGAAGAATAATGGAATAGACAATGGACACAAGAATAGTGGAACAGACAATGGACACAAAAGAATAGTGGAGCATACAATATACACTGACGAATAGTGGAACAGACAATGGACACAGAAGAATAGTGGAATATACAATATACCCTGAAGGGTGTTAACGGCCAAGAACACTGAATAATGACGGAACAAATAATGGTCACTGAGGAATGTAGGAAAGGGAACGGATGTTGAAGAATATAATGAATATAATATGTAATGAATATCACATTGCATGATTGCGAAATTATAAAGTATACAATAATTCTGAAGAATAGTGGAACTGATAATGATTTTTAGGAATAGTACAACATACAGCGAGCCTGGTAAATTAATGTGTTAAGCGTAATGTACCACAGAGTGTCTGAAAACTGAGCTTTATTGAAGATGAATTAAAAGAGTCTCTTTTGCAGCCTTTTGTATGTATAGTTACATTTAAGTTACATACCCAAACGAAACCCTTTTTAAATCGCTTTTCCAAAAAGTGTACCAGGTATTAGTAAGGATGACTTTATGTTATGTGTGGTGTTTTATGATGTTATTTTTTCTCATAAAGCAAATTAGTACATGACTCTCTTGTAATCATTTATTACTCTTGATTACTGAAGACTAATCAACGAAGAATGTACATCTGGAAAAAGTATATTTTGGAAAACATAACGTGGGAAACCAACCAAAAAAGGAAAAGGAGAAGGCCCACGAAAAGAAAAGAAAATAGTAACGGTGAATCGGTCAGTCAGTAGCAATGTGAATAAATGGCAGCGGCGGCCACCGTGGTAGAGAATCTGGTGGTAATAAATACATTATCATTTTATGGCCGCCGGCTACTCAACACCACGCCGTGCTCTCACTCGCACGCGCCAACACACGCACACACACACAAACGAGGCCGGCTTGGCCACTTTGGAATTTTAAAAAGATGTTATTTTATGTTACCGCAGTCGCATTTTGTAAGAAAAATCTAGAGCAAACTGACGCGTATCAGGTAAAGCGGTCCAAACCTATGAAATGTTAGTGAGAATGTCGGGAATCGAACACGCCCTTTTGCATCAAGCACCGAAGTTCGAGATGCTAACCACTAGGCTAGCAACAGCCTTTACCTTATCAGAGGTTTGGAAATTCGGAATTGAAACTATAACGTAGTAACAAGCGTAAAACTACATCAGGCCTACCAAACCCCCCCTGCCCTGCCAAACATTTTGGAAATTTGTAATATAAAAAATAGAAAGAGTTTAATTCAACGTGTTCTTTCCACGTGTTCCCCAAATAAAAAGGTCAGCACACTAACTTAATTCAGTTAATTTTAACGAACGCTTACTGTATCGACTTTCATATTTTGGAAGGTGTAAATGTAATATTTTGTACTACCTTAAGCATTAGTAACATGCATGGTATGGAACGCGTCACTTTTTAAAACAAGGGACACCATTTTACAAATACATTTACTACATTGAAAAAGGGTTTACAAATAAACGTAGTTTGACAGCAACCAACTTTTAAGTACAAAAGGAGATCTTGTCATTCAATTTGTTTAAACAAAAACACTTAATTTGGCCAACTATAATGACAAAACCAATGCAAGATTAGGTAGTATTTAATTCATTTTCTATTGAAAACGAAAACATTTATAAGATAACATTTAGCCTATTACCTACTGACAATCAATACATCCAAACTTATCTAATTATTACCAAACTTCTAATATACATTAAAAGACATTTCGCAACAAAACGAACCCCATTGTTGTACATCACACTTTAAAATCCCATCACATTTCATTTGACAACACCGGACACCTTTGACTACGTGCAGTCTCACTTACATTATCACAATGAATGCAATGGCAACATCGCGTCTAGCCGATGGCGTCAACCGCAACTATTGTTTCAACTTTTAAGCTTTCCTTTAATTGATTCATTACTTAATTAATACCCTTTGTGGTCAAGGCCTTAGGCCCTTCATCACAGAGTTAGGCCTGAGGCGATGCTAATGCTTAGGCTAATTGGGTATGTGGTCATGTGACCATGTGAACTCCCCCCCCCCTATGACACCTACGTGTGCGTGTATTGTGTGTGTGTGAGTCACCGGTAATCGTCGACGAGACGATCAAATACACCCACGCAATGGTAGCTTCAAACGATATTCAGATGTTACATTAACTTGTAGAGAAAGGAAATTTTGTGAGGTAATGTGATGTTGCAATGAGGAGAAGTTGAGAGGTACTTGAAGAAAAGGGTGAAAAAGTAAGAGGAATTATGTATTGAAGAAAAGTGAAACTTGGAAGAAAATAAATAGAGTAAACAACTAGTGTCTGAGGTTGAATAATTTTTCGCAACTATATAATAACAGTTTATTTGTGAACTTCCGAAAAATGAATAAGCAATGTAAATGTGCATATTATGTAGATTTTATAAGAGCACAATAAGTGTGCCATTAAGTTTAAGTGCCAGATTATTTATATACAAATGCGGAGTGAAAATTAAATGAAAATTTACCTAAACAATGTACAATAATTATATTTCCTAAATTAGTATAAATATATCAAGAAAGCTTCTTATCAACATTTGGAAAGCTTAAGGTTCCACATGGGTCAATACCACTTCTGCGTAAGTTTTAACTTTGATTTTTTGTGGGTAAATCCAAATGTCATCTTTTTCATCGGCATTTCATCACAAATGGCTCGTGTTAGAGCACCTTATGTTGGGGTTTCAACAAGCAAAAAAAGAAGTTTTTTTGTGAACTTTATTTTGAGAACTCTTTCTACCAAAAACCCCTATTCGTAAATTTAAAATTGTACCACAGATAACCGATCTACTGTTTATTACACCCTGATGTCCAATGTGATCTGCCTTCATTCTAATCCCTGTTTCTCTTTGTCATCTACAGATGTTCCAAGTCAGCATCTGCATCCCTTAAAGTCTCTACCTAATCCATGCTTCCTTCATCCACATGCAATACCTTTTCCACCAAATTCTTCCTCCTCCAACATAAAAAATGTTTACTTCTAGTCCCGATTGAATTTTATTCTCCTGTAGCTCACCTAATGTTGACACCAAGATCCAAATCAGCTTCACCGGCTACCTTGCCCATAGCTCTGACATCCAGTATCGGTGATCTCCAATATGATATGCCTACGTTATACTCAGTTAATTTCCTTATCCTACAGTTTACCTAATGTCCCCACCAAGAGCCAAATCTACCGTTGACGGGCTACTTCGCCCCCAGCACTGACATCCGGCGCCGTCGGTCGGGAGCCCCCGATGACGTAAACCTCAAATGTCACTGGGCCAACAGGCTCTAATGGACGATGCGCGATACGTGGAACGAAAACCGCTGTTTCGCCCAAGTCGTTAATTGTCATCCGAACACTTCGCTTATCTTCCTCCGCCTCTGTATCTTCAGCGGGGTAAGTTACATTTGGAAGTAACTGAGTACTTTACAGGTTAGGTTACTGGGAACTGTAGTGTACGTAGAATGTGCATAATCATCGTTAAGTTTTCTAAGTCTCATACATCTTCCTCCGCCTCTGTATCTTCAGCGGGGTAAGTTACCTCTGGAAGTTACTGAGTACTTTACAGGTAAGGTTTGGACACTGGGAACTGTAGTGTACGTAGAATGTGCATAATCATCGTTAAGTTTTCTAAGTCTCGTACATTTTCCTCCGCCTCTGTATCTTCAGCGGGGTAAGTTACCTCTGGAAGTAACTGAGTACTTTACAAGTTAGGTTTGGACACTGGGAACTGTAGTGTACGTAGAATATGCATAATCATCGTAAAGTTTTCTAAGTGTCAGTCTCGTACATCTTCCTCCGCCTCTGTATCTTCATAAGTTACCTCTGGAAGTACAGTAACTGAGTACTTTACAGTTTAGGTTTGGACACTGGGAACTGCAGTGTTCGTAGAATGTGCATAATCATCGTTAGGTTTTCTAAGTCTCATACAACTTGTAAAAAAAAAAATAAAAAAACTAGAATCACGCAATGATATTAGAAGGCGCTGCTTTAAATTATTGATTTATGCTTCACACCAACGAAATACAAACGAAATAAATAACAGCGAAACTATCTAGTATCTTTTAAGTCACAAAAACTATCACGATAAAAAACTAAGGGAAAAATGGAATTTTAGACCAAAGCACTCTCTGTGAGAGACTCGTTTAACTAAGTTATTTTTGGGAAAAAAATATTAAGCTGACCTATATAAATACATATGTCCTCGGTATATAAAATAATGCCAAAAGTCAATGATACAACGGACCGACTTAAAATTTAACGTGTTTAATGTCTTGAAATCCGTGGATTAGTTTAAATTATTGGATTACCTACTTTAGTTTACGTTTTATGTTAATAAATAAATTAGAAAGCTTAAGTTTGGTATAAACTTTAATTTTTCATCAAAGTTCAAGTATACAATCATACAATATTTTTCCTAGTAACCAAATAAACAAAACAAAATGCAAATCACAGCTGTCTAAACTCATTGCATTAACAAGGGTTATACCAAAAGTCAATGAACGTTTGCATGCAGTGTTTTCGGAGGAAAAGATAGGGGGAGGACGCGCCAAATCTGCGACCCGCTCGTTACACCGCTGTCAGCTGATTATTGTGGCATTTGCATCATAAAGGTGTCAGTAATTGAGCCCGCTATTGTGTGCAAAGACTTTGGAATATGTAAACTTATATGTGCCCCAGGCAGCGAGTCCAACTCGAGCATCCACCGGCGATGGAAAATATAGTCTGAATTGCTGAAAGGTTCGAGGTTTATTTTAACCTCGAAAATATATTAGCTTTTACAGGATGTCAAATTTACAATTGAATTATTTATAAGAAATGTAAACAAACAAGTTTTAAATGACATGCAGACATCATAAAATATTTTCCGTCTGTGTTTCGTTTGGTTCAGGTTTACGCTATCACTATTGAACTAAATACTCGTTTAGAGTAGCTTTTAGTTTCGGCAATCAATGGTGGGTGTTTCACGGTTTCCTAGAGGGAATGTATAAAAACACGTCATTCTCTACGAAGATTATGTGCCTTAGCTGACATGTTTTGTAATTAAACATTTATTTGAACCTTTTGTTTAGTCTTCAGGAAGAAAAATCTATTGACTATTGCTGTACATTTGTTCAAAACCAGATACTGTAACATCAAGCTAGCATATTTCTAACCAAACCATTTAAATCCCTCTTAGCTAATAATCGAGCAGTTCTCCTGAAGTTAATTTTTTTAATTTAATTTATTTATAACTAGCGAATTGTAACCTAATAAAATAAATCTAACGTCGTTTAATGTTGTACAATTCCGAACTCGCGGATTGTTGATATTTTTATAGGCATGCACTGTGGATGCGATACTCCCTGGTGTTGATTAACCTTCGCACGAGTGAGTAATACGACTATCCGCAGTACTATTCTGAAAATTGACTACTGTAATTATTTTTTTTTTATTTAAGAGGTTGGCGGCCTCTTTTAACCTTGCATTTGCCCCAGCGAACACAGAATTTTTGCCCGTCCACATAGACTACAGATCTGTGCGTGGAAAGTATCCAGCAAAGCAAGGGGTGGGTGAGCCGGTACAGTACAAAGGTGAACTGTACTGATAAAAGTTTGTGGCAGTGACCAGGATACGAACTCACGACACTACTGCCTTGAGCCCGAAGTCCGCGACGCTACCAACTGAGCCACCGATTCACCAAGGTAAAAATATTTATTGAACTTATATACCAAGGTAAAAATGTGGTTCGGATTCCATTATAAACTGTAGGTCCCTTAGTTGCCATTAGCTGTATGGCTATTAATTAACAGCTGTGTCTAAGGAAAAAGTCGGCCTTAGCCACTAACAATACTACAAGATCACACTACTCATCCTACACTCTCCATTCATACTCCGCTTAAAATACCTACTTTGTATGGTCGCCATTTCATTGAAAAGTATTAAAGTATTCAAACAATATTACTGATACTCTATTATTATATACATTCCTTGCTATGTATATTCCGGGGGCGTAGACGTCTAACAAGATAGCAATATAGCATCCATCACAACTACATTGACCTCGCGTCACTACTAAGTAGGTGAGATACTAAAGGATAAAAATGAAACTCGTCCAAAGATTCATCACTGTCGCCAACACCGGGTTTTTTATGAGGACAGTAAAGTTGAAAAGTGGCAGCGACAGGCGCAGGCGGGCTGGCAGGACATATCATGTGAAATATAACGAATGTTGCTGATGGTGATGTGAATTTATAATGTCTGCTGGAGACAAAGGCAATGATAAGATCTGGGTTGCCGCGGGCTCCGCCTTGCTTTGTAGCTTGTTGAAGGTTGTGCTGCCGGTAGCTTATGTAGCTTGAGCTGTCGGTACGCGGTATAGATTGGAGCTTGTGTATAGCTAGTACTGTTTGTACGTTGCAAATCCTGTAGCTTAGGCTGGAGTAATCTGAATACATTGTTGCTTTATGCGGTTTGAAGCTTGGGCAGTTAGTGCTAACATTGTAAAGCATGTTGTTTGAGCTGCCAGTTGTTCGTATGGTTTGTAGTTTGTGCTGTTTTTTACAGCTAGATTCATGTGCTATAATTACCGTTTGCTGTATGAGCTGTAAGTTTCTTGTAAAGATCGCGTTTTTATGAGGTTCGGGCTGAAACTTAACTGTTAAGCTTGAAACTTGTAAATGTGTATAATGCACCCTAGACCTCATCATAGCTAGGAGAAATAGAATGCGTCATTCGATTTCCATTCCGAAATATAAAAATATCTATGACAGTTTCAAGTTCTATGATAGCATAGCTTAACATGGTCCAGTGACTCAGTAGACCATCAGTCCAGTAGCCCATCAGTCCAGTAGCCCATCAGTCCAGTTGTCCAGTAGCCCAGTAGCCCAGGTAGCCCACTGTAGCCCGCGGCTCCACGGAAGCCCGCCCTCCAACAGTCAGTTATTATCTCTTCTCATTAGTCCATCTCATGTATTGTACAACTGCTTCATCAAGACGAAAATGTTTCACGAGACCGTCAGATTCTCTTTGCTGTGTGTTGCCTAAAAGCAGCGTTTCCCTGGTATGAGGTAGTGGTTACTGTTTTGGTTAAAGATGGTACTTGAAGTAGGTGAACTTTCAACGCAAAAAGTGGACGCTGCACTGGCGTTTTCACACAAATGAGGGTAGTTGTAACTACTGAAAGTTATCAGTTGTGTAGCTGTAATAAGTGTCTGACTAGGAATCACTAAGTATGCTTTAATGGCTCTTCATAATTCATCACTTCGACTTCGTAGTATGAGCGGAGCTGGACTAAGTCCTGCCTTAACGCTTTTGACTTCCAAAATAATGAACGCAAGAACTTTCCACTAATTATCTTTGGTGACTGTCGAAAGAATCCACATAGCCACTCTTAGTAAAATATATATTTTTGTTGAGAAATCAATAAAACTGTGTTAAATTATTACAGTGAGATCGAAATAAGCAAAAGGAGAGTAGGCGAGTTCACAAGATAAGAGTTTGAGTCGCTGCCGTTGAAGTTGAATAGAGAAATCTCTTTGAGTGGGCTCTGACGGATAAAAGATAGCGGAACAGTCAAATACAAGATGTCGATCAAGATCAAGATCTGCTAGAATATTGACTCTTCCAGCCCACTCATGCTGTTTAACAGTCCCAAATTGGACCAGACAAGAGTAGCTACAGCTGTAACTCTGGGCGAGCTGTTGTAGCTGAAGCTAAAGGTGAAGAGCTGTAGGTGTAGCTAACTATGAGTGAGACGAAGACTTGCCTAAGTCAACTTCAGAAGACGACATCGACTTATTCTAATATTGTGGGGACGAGTCTACTTGGAAAATTGAATACAAAACGTGATTCTGTTGTACTTGTGTTTGTCTACATCAGGAAAATATTCGTCAACATCCTTCAACCAGCGTTTGCCAAACTTTATTTGCAGTAAAATTGTAACTCTCACATCTGTTTGATCAAAATTGTTCTTTCTAATCAACAGTGTCAACAGTAGTTTTTCTGTGGCATTAGTCACAACATAAATCCACTTGTGAGACGTAGCTTTGGTACGATGGTGAAATTCTTGAAATCCGAGTACTAATTTTTGGTTAAGGTATCTCAAGAATATTGACAATTGTTTTCTAGTATCTCGTACGATGAAATATTTGTAGGATACATCCGTAATCTTTTTTTATCATCGTAATAGTTACTAAGCATTATTATTTTCTCTGTAAAAAGAACATTTATATGTTTCTACATTATTCGTCTACAGTTTTCATAACTACAACAAATAACTGTCTGAAAAATTTAAACCATGCTAGGAAAAACTAACGTTTGCAAATACATCAACAATATATGACAAAAAGATGTTTAAACATAGTTTAGAATCAACACACTACGAATTATGTTATTTTACCGAAGTACCTTTTTCGTCTACAATCGACCAAACAACATCAAGATGTTATCGAGACGGTAGTGTGCAAATGAAGGAACGGGTCGGATATCAGGACAGCCCACTTGGGGAGTGACTAAGTGAAGTTGAAGGAGTATTCATCCTTCACCGGCCAGCCTTCATCCTTCAACCTGGACTCTGATAGCTAAGGTGTGATTAGTGTCACTTGGACCATTGTCTCGGCGACAGCCACGTAAGGCGAGAGATTATCAAGTCATTCTCAAGAGTTCTCGAGGATGCTTGATGTCGATAATGTTTTATTCGTCGAATTTAGATCGATATATAATTGCACTAGTTGGTAGACGTTCCAACAATGCGTTGTAGGTATAACAACTTGGGAGTTACACTGAATGTATGTAGAGAACATGGTTACTTGTAACTGAATCAAAGTCAAAAATCTAAGATAGTACAATGTTTAAGATCCAGTAGAGTATTTTATCTTGTAGGCTAAGTAGTTTCTTCAATGATGTATTTAGGCCATTAAGCAAAGCAATAGGCTAAGTCACTTACAATACAAATTAAATAATAAATAGTCCATCTCTTGATTAACAAATAAATGGAAGTTAGATAAATATAATAATAAGGAAAAGAACAAAACCATGCAAAACAAAACTGAAGCAAAACCATGCAAAAAAACAGGCAAGAAAATAGCCATGCAAGGCAGTGCATGAGCATTACCTATAACAAAACTGGTAGTCCTAGTTTAAAAAATTCAGACAGGTCATAAAAAGGGGTTTCTATCAACCAGTCCTTCATTACTGCCTTGAACCTTGAAATAGGCAAGTCCCTTATGGCTACTACTGGTAGGTGGTTGAAAAATCTGTAACCTGAAACAGGGAAGCATTTAATTGTTCTGCTCAGCCTGTGTCTATGCGCAAAAACATTTAAACAATTTCTTGTGTCATAGTTATGTACTTGGTTGTTTCTCAAAAGGTGCACTTCATTTGCCTTAATTTCTAAAAGACATTGAAAGATATAAACATTGTATGCAGTCATGATGCGGTTTTGTTGGAACAGAGGACGGCAGTGTTCCAGGTACTGGGGACTCAGCACCCTGACTCTTGTGTGTTTTGGAACGGAATGAGAATGTGGTCTTTTAGGCATACTGCAGAAACCAAGTAGGTTACACACCCACAATTGATTATACACAAAAATATTAATCGTCACATAAGTTTGGTAGAGCAACTTTATTAGATCATAGAAACTATGTCGATGCCTTTTTTATTGATCATCAATAAATGTTATTGAGGGATTGAGAATATCAGTTTGAAAATTATCCAATGAATTATCATACACCTAATCTAAGAAGCCCACAGTATTGCAATAAATAAACAGTACACCGACGAAAGAAAATTACCTAATGTAAATAAGCCACGTAACGAAATTCCCTTCAGTATTTGTTTTCTACTCTTGCAATGATAACAAACAATTTCCTAAACCGCAAGTTTAAATTGCTCAAAGACCACTAAGTGGGCACGGGAGCCGTGTCCGGTAATGTGTACTCGGTGTACCAACAGCTGTAAAATGGCGGGTCGTTACCGTGATTGCAGTTTATGGAGGGAAATGACGTATGACGTCAACACTGTGTACAGCTGATCTGTGGTTGATGTTAATGTGAATAGTGGACTATACATAACCGTGAATAAAACACTGGTGATGAATTTATGGACAGGTTCTGAAAAAAATAAATCAGTGCTCCGAAAAGGTGCGCTGCTGTACTATAGTTTTTTTCTAAATAGTTAAATTTAAAATCATTGCAACTCGAAGTAGGCAACTCTTTGTAATCTATAGATTCATTAACATATCTTCCTATCATAATAGTATGAAGAACTGGTACAGAAATATAATATCGATTGATAATAGAACACTAAAAAGCAAGGTCATGTTGTATGTATTCGAATGTTCAACAAAACTTATCACAACGAGGATGTCTTTATTTAACGTGAACGAATTTCGTCAACAATTTTCTAGGATATCTTTAAAATTAAGAGTACCTGTTGAAGTCCTATGCATTTTCCATAAAAAAATCTGATTGACTAAAATAATTCACTCGAAATACTAAAAACTCCCCAATTTAATAAAATTAGGATTGTATTGACCACCAGTAAGATTTCCTTCACATTGTTGAACGCCAATGTGTTGGTATTCCATGTTTATTGTAAACATTTAAACAAATGTCACCCATAAATCCAAGCATGTCCGGTTTATCAAATATTTAAATGCCTTTGAGCACCAGTTTTGCTGTAAACAACAGTTTATCAACAAACGTTTTTGAATTAAATGTTTTTGTCGTATTCGTACTGATGTTTTTGTGTATTTTTCGGAAGCAGATGAAGAAATATGTTTATGTGTGATTGTTGGACAAAAATACCATAGAACATAAAGGTTTATATTTTCATGTAGCACATTACATGAAAATTTGTCTAAGTCACAATTAAATAAACACAGTAGAATACATAAATAAGAAACATTAAAATATTCATGAAATATTTCAACTCATATTTTTTGTCATCGTAAAATTACATTTATGATAAGCAAAATTCCTCCGCGATAAGTGATTTTCTATATCTATCTATATTAATAGGCAAGCATGTTTCATTAAAACCTTTTTTCTCAGCTTGTGTGCATCGTGGGGTAAATCTGCGCATACCGTTAGAAAGCAATTTTCCTGTAGGCAGAATCCCTTTATAAATTTAAATAGGCTCAAAGATAAGCACAAAAAATGTGTTTAAAAATTTGAAAAAATTAACATGGATCTTATGCGTTGCCATGCTGGTGACGAAATAACAACGAAATATAAACATAAAATCAAAACAAATGGATGAAACTCCAATCACATGTTTTATTTACAGTGTGGGGTGAAAATAGAGAAGTGAGTAAGTTTACATTACATATTTTTGGTCGAGTTTCGACCACTGGACGACCTCTCGTAAATTTAAATAGGCTCAAAGATAAACACAAAAAATGCGTTTACAAATTTGAAAAAATTAACATGGATCTTATGCGTTGCCATGCTGGTGACGAAATAACAACGAAATATAAACAGAAAATCAAAACAAATGGAAGAAACACCAATCACATGTTTTATTTACAGTGTGGGGTCAAAATAGAGAAGTGAGTACATTGCATATTTTTGGTCGAGTTTCGACCACTGGACGACCTCTCGTAATTATTAAATAAGTTAACATTTTGTGATACAAAATATCTGTATACCCTTCAAAACTGATCTAATTGTTGAAGTTTATAGAAACTACTCAATAAATTAATCACAAATTATTAAAATCACAGATTATTTTCTATTAAAGGTTCGAGCAATGCATTCCAAACACTCTTTGGCCTGAAAATATTTTTTGCAACCTTAAAATACTAGCCTAGTAAAAATTGTGAAATACCAAAATAAACTTCAAAACCAACATCGCCTAAAGCAAATAATTACACAAACCTGCGCTAAAACACCGAAACAAAGTCCACACGATCAAACACTTATGGAATAAAACGCGAATTCGACTGTTTGCACTAAAGTTACTCTTGCAAAATAAGATTGGCGGGTAGAGCGGTGAGCGGGAATTATTTGGTTGGCAAACAGGTGGAACCTGCCTGTCTAAATACAACTGTATTGTTACAATACGGGAATGTATTATACCTCACTGTTCTGCGGCAATGTTTGAATAATGAATGAAAATTTGGTTCATATTTAAACAGCTGGTCCCAAGAGTACAGCCCATTGGCTAGCCAGCGCCCGCGCCCGATGTTTATTTTATTCGGTTCTCTTTGCCTAATGTTTTTACAATAAGTTTTATGGTGGAGTGGATTTAAACTTAAAACCGCATGTTTCGTAGATATTTTGTCCTACTTTTACCTAGTAATTTTTTGTGGGTTCGTTTTCCAGTCTTAGTAAGTTGTTCTATGTATGGTTCCTAAATACGTTTCTTACTGTTATGTCAAATATATTTTGTCAGGTAATGTTTTAAGATACATTTGCTTGCTATATTTCCTAGGAGAAGGGGTTAGTGGATACTGAATGCATACTGTAGAACGAGTTTTTAATTGTCCATCACTAGGCATTACCATTGAATGTTGGGTAGATGATTTTGTCTTATGCCACACCATAAATAATACGAATACCAGAGTACCATTTTGATATCCCAAGCCAAACACCAAGAAAACCAACCATATTAGTCCTTACAATGCTATTTTAGATTTTTAGGACATTTTCCTACATAAATGGCTACAATATAAACTGTTGTGTTTTCTAAAACATTGTTTTTTTGTAAAATTTAATTAATTTCAAAATCAACAATTAGTGACTGGAAATGTTTGGAACAATCCTTTGAACAGAATGCACTTACTAATAGCCATCCTTGAAACACTACCTATCAAGAATCAAGGTCCTTTAGAATCAAATCGCCAACGATTAATTCAACCATAATTAACTACCGAATACATACTGAGGATACTAATGTAATATTTTATTTAACACAGACACTCGTCGATTTAAATACATTTCAAGAACATCTCCCTAGCAACACATCATCCATGTACATCATTTACATCGTGTTATAATTCACACTAACCAAGTGTCGGAGATCATCAAATCACTACGCAACGACAGATAGCTCTGATGTAACTATAGTACGTAATTAAATTAAAGTTAGAAAGGGAGAGAGGGATAGCCCTAGGGAGTTGGTGAACGGCGTCCCATATACGCTCAGAGTCTAGAGCTAGGTCACCATACTGGGCACAATTACTACCTTCCTACAGTATTTAGTCCCACCTTCATATCAGACGATAGGTTCTAGCCTGGAACTTTTTCACACATTACTTCAGAGAGTCACGGCATGATCAAATGGATAAAATTGGTGATTGATGGTATTTAAACCGGAAACCTCGGGCTTTGAAGCCATACTACACCAGCTCACTCCCAAGACTTCCTAGAGTGGATGGTATAAAAAATAATTATAAAGTATAACCTCATTCTAACCGTTGCAATCTAGAGTTGGCCGAACTTGTGATTATGATGTTTTCATTAAATTATGATAAAAAACGGCTCAATTGTAAAAGGGATTGTTATTCCGCTTTGTCCCATTTTAAGAACTGTGCGTATTTATGTAGGTACATTTTAGGTCAATTGTGTTCTCTGGGCGCGCTCACATTAACCTGATTTGAACCCGGAAGCTTCAAGACGTAAGGTCTGCGTTTTTACTACTAATCCAGTTTACACTGATAAGGAGCGTTGGAATAGAAGTAAATCAATTGCAATATCAACTTAGAAGTAATTACCATTTGTTTCTTACATTTCCTCAACACACTAATCCACGCACATTTATATAAATATATTCAAACTATTTCAACAAATGAACGACAAACTGACGTTCTCATAAAATAAAATCCAACCGCATTTTCCGAAGAACAAGGTCTGTATAAAACTCAAAATCCAAGATGTAGTCGTCTCCGGGGTGGCCCGGCGGCGCTCCGTGTAAGCGTAACAAGACAACCCTATCCCGCGGCGACCAACCCCCTCCCATACCCTTACATACCCTCAACCACCAACTCTCAACCTGGGATATAAGGTCAGATATGTGAAAATAAATCACCACTCAGAAATAATATGGAATAAACTTAAGTTACTTCTCAGAGCGAAATGAGAAACGGATAAAGAAATAGTATATTTCACTACTAGTCACGAACACTTTTTATCACGATGAAAAAACTACTTAATCAAACTTAAAAAAATGTCTATTAATTTTTCTTCAGTTATAAATTTGTTGATGTCAGGCAAAGTATTGTTTGTGTAGCGAAAGTAATGTTTGTGTCAGGAAAAGTCAGCTGGTCACTATTTGTTTTTGGTGTATGTAAATTGACGATTTTCGATAATCTCAGCTGTATGGAAATGGGCTATTTTCGAATACAGAGTGATGAAAAATAAATTCTTCGATAACTCATTGAATAAAAAAATTAAATGTATAATGGCTGTATTGATGAATAGCTTTGGGAGGGGGTGTCTAGTCAATTGTTGCAGAATAATTGGGTCAGTAATCTTATTCGTCTACACAGTTCGAACAGTACATTAGTCCTTGATAATGTTCATTTTAACAATATACCTACATCATCATGTTTGGATAGAAGTTAAATGATTTAATTTGTATGCACTGTGAAGAAATCTTATCATTATTTTATTGTTATTCTCCACAGATGAAGTAGACATAGCTTGACTTTGTAACTGAAAGGCAATTGTTTCTGCATATGAATTTAATCCCGATAAAAAAATATAAGTACCACTATACTCTGATGTATTTAAAATCCTATAGCTGGATCCATACGCTAAATAAATAATTAATTTCAACCCCAGTCATACAATCTATTGTTACTTGTTGAGTTCAATAACGTTATAATTTAAACCTACCCACTTCTACAGTAAAATCAATAAGACACACTTAACAAAATTTCCAAATCCAATCGCGTTGAACAAAGACATTCAAAAGAACCGAGAGAAATTAATATCGCGATTGAAAAAGAACCGAAGTGACCTTTCTCTTTACAACTAAACGCGAAATCGAAACAATCAGTGATTTCAAAGGGCCCAAACGAGGTCAGAGGGTTATTAAACGCGGGATGGAATTGTTAGTTGAAACTACAGAATTATACATGGTTGGCGCCCAGGGCCGCAACATGGCGTAGCGCCTAGGGCGGTTGCAATTAAACAGCGCGTAACCCAACTGATTTATACACGGACACAGCGCCCAGGGCGCCCAACGCCCGGGGCGGAGCTTAATTAAGTCGCCTTGGGCGTCAGTCATTAGCGCTCTATTTTGTTTCCCGCCATTATCGTCTGTGGATTTTGTCCCTGTGTGGTTTTAAACAAAAATAACGTTTACTTGTTAGCCAATGTGTGTTTAGAGTCGATATATGTGCAATTATAGGTGATTTTATAGTGCAGTTGTTTGGAAAGTACACAGTGGGATGAATCGTTGATATACATACAATATCAGTTGATTAATATTGATGAAATTGAAATTTTTAATTGGGAATAAAAGTGCTAATGTTTTGTTTTGTAAAATTACTGTAGCAATTATTGCTATACAAATTTGATTTCTGATCCTCTTGTTAACTCAGTGAGAACACATATACTTATACAATATCCACACAATTACTCTTGCTAAAGTATCTTGGCAATGCAACGAAGCCAATGCAATGTACAATTGACCTTTTGTGACGTCAAAATGTAGGGTTTAAATGTACAATCGATGTTTAATGCATGTAAACATCAACACCTATTCCACATTTATAGGTTTTTAACCTCCAACTACTAAGCCGTTTTATGTTTAATTAGCTTTCGCAATAGGTGTACATGCAATGTAGCACAACATAAAACACGAAAACCACCTCCTAAATCCAATCCTACAGTAGGCGTTATTTAGGTAGATTCACTTTCTGTGTACATGGCGATAAAAACTTCGGAACCACTTAATTTGCCACGTTATGCTAATCTAGGATCTTGTTCGCGCCAAGTTTATTGGTCAGTGACGTTTGTATTGTTGCGATCAGCTGGCTGGCCGATCAGCTGTTCAGGTGTTGAAACAGATTATCGTTCCCGCCCACGGAGTGGGGGCGACGTTCGTACGTAACATGTATCCTCCGGGTACAATAGTGCTAAACGAACTACGGCTTCTAAGTCTCAATCTATCATACTCATATTGGCGATCTTCTAGTTGAGTCAGCTGTCATTTAACATTTAAATGACCCTTATCAAGGCTAATTCAGAAGCATACGCGCTAATTAGACAATGATATAGTCAATGAGTGCCGTTGCAAAGTTTTCTTTTAACTCAATGAAATGCAAATTGAAGAAAGGTTGCTAGCCTGGTGGTTAGCGATTGGGACTTCGGTGTTTGAGAGAGAGGTTGGATTTTCGGCATATCTACACAAATATGAGAGTGTTTGGCAGCTTTCCCATAAAAATTTCTATGTTCTAAAACAAATTACACTTGCGATGAAACTTAAAAAAGGATCAAATACATGACATTATTGACATAATATACTTTCAAAAGAACGTCGTGACAGTGGGAGTGCCCGTCTTAAAATCTGAAGGTTGCTGATTCGATACCACTCGGAGTCGGATGTAATTCGTCATTGGACACTAAATAAACTATGTAGTCCCTACCACAGAAAATATACTGTTTTCTGTGTCCCTACTGAAGTTTAGTTTTTAGTCACAAGACCAGGTTTTAAACTACAGTGATCTTTACAAAAATTAAAAAAAAATAAATGTATCAACACAAACTCAAATTACAATTTCCCACAAAATTTTGTTTTATTAAAATAGATCCTTTTGAACCATTGACATTCTATATATTATTTATTCTTCAGAGACACAAATACGCGTTTGTGAAACCAGCTCCGCATAAAATTACCGGGGAAAACACAGTGAACTATTTGAATGTAAATGCAAACCGAGTGACAGAAGGAACAGTAACGTATCCGGGGGCAAGACGTCCCAAAGGCTTCTTCAAACCAGCGCAATAATTATGCTAATGTGGCATTCATTCACTTTTGTTTACGGCTCTAATTGTAAATGTACATTAACAAACGGTGAACAAACTAGCTGTATTAATTATCTAGCGTGTTTTACACCGGGAAATCACCATGGATATTGTCACAGTGTGTGTGTATGTGTGTATGTGTGAGCTGCTAGTGGGGTACCCCGAGGGTACATATCCGTACGTCACTCATTTCGGTGAAAATACTCTGTTACATAATTGTGACGCTGCGGGCGCCTGGCCACCGTAACTTTGCTCTGTAGTGTCCTGGATTATACACCGTTGTGTAGTTTATTGTGTGTTTGTCACAATGTAGTTTGTTTTCTCCGGTGAACTGTCGAACGTTAAATATTGAGGACATTTCAACGTTATTTGGGGTGGCTGTTTGGATGGATTGCAATACGTGGCGTTGAAAATGATTAACGATACGTTATTAGCAATACCAACTATTGTAAATGTATATTGTAAAATGTAAAAGCACATACTATTTTCAAATATTGTTGACAAAATATTTGTCCCGCATACTACTTTGTTAATACTGAACTATTCCCACTCAAACATTTCTGTGACTCAAAGATGTTAAATATTTTACGACTGGAGTAAATATACCAAGTGCTGTTTTTTACGACTTTCCAATCTCAATCCTCAATATCGACGAAGACTCCACGAAAAAAATATTTGGCACGACTCTTACAAATGCTGAAAATTATATCAAGTCGTTATATCTTGGTACATTTTTCTTCTTATATAAAATATTCGGAAGCTTACCCACCCATTAATTACACCTTACATCCCGGTAACAATACTGGATTAACATTGATCAAAACAGGCTTAAGATTTTCAACTGGATGGGATTTCTTTTTGCAGTATCCAAATCAAACAAACTTCACTTATATCGGAACTACAGTACATGCTCTATATCCTCTCTTAAACTTACGTACATAAGTCACAGAAAAGCTACAAGGATCTTTATTCCGCCGAACTGATACTGTCAATGTGGACTGATCTGTGAGTTTATGAGGCCGTGGGGCGGAGACCCAAGGTTCCCACAGATGAACCTCTTCCTCCACCGCATACATTAGTCCGGGGGTGACTCACGTGGGAATCCGCCCCCGGCTGCGGTAAGACCGTCCTGTCATGGAGTCGTACCTTAGGAATGTCACATTCGATTATGGTACTACATCAATAACAGAACTATAAAAAAGTTAAAACAAAATTCCTTGAGATAATTTTAATCTAGAGAATTAAAACCGTTCGATTACGGTTAGCTCCATAAATAACCAAACTACAAAAAAGTTAAGAAAAATTCTTTTTCTGTGATTTTATAACTAGAAAGTTAATAACTGTACCCTTTCAATTATGACTACCTAGGAAGGTCTACAAAATGCAATTGTTTGTTTGGTGTCTGTAAACTAGAGATTAGAAGACATCCCAAAATCGTTACATCTATGAATAATTAAAGAATAAGAATAAGAAAGGTATCACAATGCTTTTTACTAACTATTAACCAAGTTAACATTTACCAAGTGTTTTTTTTCTCAAATCGATAAAAAACTATGCTTGAGTTCTTGAACTAGAGGTTTGTTATAATGTGTTGAGTAGGTAGCGTTGATGGATTTTTCCACTTTTTTTTATTTAGTTAGCTGTTTTAAATTTGAACCCTCCAAACATACTCTTGTTCAGCAGTTCTGTTTGCCACTTCCAAGTTTGTATACTAATCGTTTCTTGTACTAGGTTCCTTCTAATTTGAAAACGTGTTTAGATAATATCATTGACTTAAATATATCCCGACACGTTTAAAACTTGATTTCTACTGACGAATACTTTTACTTTCAACAATAATACTTTAGTACAATAGGTTACTCGTAACACAATTATTCATTTTAAACAGTAGTGTCACTTGGCTATTTTTATATCTATCGGGCTTACCGTCAGCTTACTACATCTGTCCAATTTTCCAAACTGATTTACCTGTAACAAAAAAAAAAAACATTATTAACACCTACATTTTAACCACAATAATTACAACAATGGACTGCACTGAGTCATCGCCTGTTGGCCGCATTACCTTCTAGTTGTCCGCATCTAACTCTAACCGCTAACCGCAACTGTCACTTGAGGACACCGCGACCGCAGAGTTGAGTGGAGCTGTAAATCTCACCGTTATGAGTATTTATGTCACAGTTATGTCCCATAACGCCGGTTTACACGTCTGAAATACGGCTAGAGGAAGTGATGATTTTTTCATAAGGGTAATAAACCTGAATTATTAACAGGTTTAGTGCGCTTTCCAAAACTGCGGTTTTAAGTCAGGAGAATAAATTGTATGTGAATTGAATATGTTAGTGAAAGGAGTCACCATATTCAGTTCGCATACAGTTTTATTAGTTACTGTTGAGTGTACACATATTCCATTTGTGTAAATATTGTATTTGCCACAAGATCTGTAGAAATTCAGGTGAAAATGTTCTAAACAATTTAGCACTTGAAATAGTGAAACACTCATCAGAAAGGCTAGGGTTTAAGTCGATCCCTTACTAAAACCACATGTTAAACAAAATACTATAAAGATTCGTAATCTATATGGACCTGTTGTGGTTGAACACTGTATGAGATATATCCGTGATAATTTATTTATTTTCATACAGTAAAAATTAACAAATCAATAATTGAGTATGAATCGCACAAGACATAGCCTATTCTACTACATCAAAAAAACAGACATCCGTTCCTTGATAAAAAAATGTTACAACTTTTATTAGTGTGAAATAAAATTACTAAAACTAATTACTAAACACTTTTTTGGCTGATCTAAATAAGAGTTTTCATCAAAATATTTTTTTACTTCTAACCAATTTGATATTATGGGCCTTACGCTTTTCAGCCGATCATTAAAATCCAACATGAATTTCCTTATTAATTCTGTTTCCATACAATCCTTCATGCTCCTTTTGTCTTTGCGTAACAGAAACAACATTCGAAACTGTAGAAAATGTCTTAAAACCAAAATCACATTAATTACCACCTTATTACGGCTGACATTTCCACAATACGTCTGCGATAATGACGAAGAAACAAAGCCCGGTTCTTGTCAAGCATAATCAAAAGAATCACATTTCATTATCTTTGTTCCAGGGATTATACCATAAGGGTTGGGAGGGAATAATTGAAGGCATAGAGTACGAAGGTTTCCCTTGTCTGAAGTATGCTCGAGGCGTTGCTCGGAGCGCAGTGCTCTGCCTCTAATAAAATACTCTATGTAGCCCTAATGATACACGTTAACCCGATCAGTGGAATTACAGAGGTAATAGTAATGATGTTTCGTACCTGGGGCAGACAGGTGTATGGCTCGCCGAGGGCCAATGGGACGGCTCTGGAAATTGGACATGGGTTAAAATATTCAAAACAACCTGACAAATATTTCCGATCGGAATGTGAAGAGACAATAGATTCTGAGGGCATTTTTAAAGGTTGTAAAAAACCAATTATTCAAAATAGTTGTGTAATTTAGTAATTTGAAATAACTGTCAATTGAATGAATGCACAGTTTAATTTAGATTGAATAGCAACTAATTTGATATAAATTATATTTTGTGAAGTATACTAAATGGAGTGGAAAGATTAGTAAATTAATTAATAAGTTTTTTACATACAACTACAATGTATTGTTTCAATTTTTGCATTTGTTGTAAGGTTAACGGTTCAAACCCTTGTCTCGTTACTACTTAGCTTTGAGAATTTCTTAATTAGTTCTGAGTTGACAATGGCCAATATAAGATGGTATCTGCATAAAACTAGGAACCTTCGGAAAAGCAACATCGATATACATCAGTTTATAGGTTTGAGCTCTGAGCTTCTAAAACCTGTTACGGAATGGTGGGTGTATTCTGCAAAAGCTCCTTACTGCGCTGCACAGTAGACGATAAGGCCGCGACACAAATCTATTCAGAATAAAAAACTTGAAAGTTTGTCTTGTGACATATCCTGTGACACGTGGTAGGCCCGAGGCCTGACCAAGCTTTCCCCCCAAAGGTCACAGGCTGACCTGACCTTTCCGTTGGTTTCTCCGCCCGCACTCCACTTTCGGCTGACCGGTCGTCAGGCCCGGTGTCATCCTTCCGGTCCTGCAAGTCCTACAGGTCCACGGTGGCGAAACTATGGAAATGTCGAATTATAGCCTTGGACCTTGGAGGGAAGAGACATTTCACTGGTAGGCCTGGCCGCAGCACCTTGCAAACTTGAGGTAAACGTTTCCGTTGTAAGAGTGGAACAACTTCACTCTTGCACTGATAGTGCAAACAGCTATGTAACTATAGTAGACGAATAGCATCGTCAAGTACACAAACTTCTTTTCATCCTTATGGATCACATGGAGACTCTTTCAAGGCACATTAATGCCCGGCAAATCCAAGATATGTTATCGTCTACGATAATTTAATAGTTAAACTCTGCCCTTCATATCTGGAGCCATTCTAGAGACCCGTTTAATTAAATCATACAAGAGAGCTCAACGATTATATCCTGTATTATATTATGCGTTGTTGCAGTTAATTGTGTGCTTATGATCAATAAAGTGTTAGTATTGATGGTTGGCCAACAAAATCACACATTTTAAGATTTGCCTTTGCATAGAGTTAGAAGAAGAAAGCACACTCGAAACATTAACTGACATCAAACACAAGTTGTATTAATTAAGTATATTAATTATTTTAGAAGCACATAAACATTCTATGCAATAATGGAAATAACGCAACCATTGAGATTAAATTGGGTAAGTTGATCAGAAATGCACGGTAGCCGCCGAAGACAAAACTTTTGTCTTCGGCGGCTACCGTGCATTTCCGATCAACTTACCCAATTTAATCTCAATGGTTGCGTTATTTCCATTATTGCATAGAGTGTTTATGTGCTTCTAAAATGACAAAACGATGCGTAACTCCATAGAACAATGGAAACAGCATAGCCCTTAAGGTTAAGATTAATATATAGATATAAATTATTAGGCCTTTACCACGGTAGCTACCGAAGACGATGTGATGTCTAACTATCGTAATGAGACAGTGGATGTCCCGCGGCCGTCATGTCGCGGTATACGTCATGCTAAGGTTGCCCAACCTGAGAGCGTGCGATCATATCCCGTGGGAACGTTGGTAACACTGATCCACTCCAGGATTTATCCCTTTTTGGGATATTTCACTTTGAGAGACTATCCAGGAAACAGACAATTAGATATGCCTGTATATGGAGAAGATATTTTACATTATTGTGACTTTATTAAGTTTTCTTTGGTATTGGCAGTTCTGTTATAATTTTTTTTTACGATTTTTAATTTTTATGGAGGTTGTCACTTTTGTAAGAAGTAGGATAAGATTCGAGGAAAATTTATTAGGTAATGATAGATTCCAACAAACCGTCCACATGGTGATGCCACATAACAATGTCACAGCTGTCAACAGGAATACAGGAGTATGACGTCATACTTCTGACATAGAAATGTGGTACCTTACACACACGATGGCAAAGAACTAGTCTACTTAACACTTTACAACAGACAACGCTGGGTCCTTTGGGATTTTTTCACGCTGCTTCCACCTTAATAGACAAGAAGTTTATGAACTCTCTAAGATGTATACTTATAGTTTGTATTTTAAACAACCATTGTAATAATTGCGTCACATCCACGCACAGCTAATAATTTAATTACTCATTTCGCCAGAAGGTGGTAAGGAATATCTCGGACGCAACAGGCCCCCGGGGACCGTACTTTCTAACAAATTAGAGGTTATTTTAGCCTCGATAAGTCAACGCATTAAACCCGAGTAAGTCGCGAGGAAGTGGGAGTAGAAGCAGGGGGAGGGAGAATTTATGAGGCGGCGAGCGACCCCAGGGTTGTAGGACAACCTGTCCCAGGATCTCCTAGCCAAGGGACAGTCAAGAAATATTTTGGCGGGGGTGGGGAAACAGCGTTCATGGGGAACAGTGCTATACTGTTTGGCCGCCCCCGCCAAAATATTTTACGACTGACCCTAGACCCTAGTAGACTCTGGGACAGGGGTTGAAAAGCAGGTAGACGTGAGATGCCCATTGCCCAAATGTGGCTTTGGCAGCGGCTGACAACGAACTGCACTCACGGTCAAAGGAATTTACAAGGGTTGGAAGGGTAGCCCGCCTAAGCCATATGGAACTGCACTCACGGTCAAAAATCGGTCTTTCACGACTGAACGCTTCGCTAGCCCCTTAGACATCTGTTTATTCCGTCCTCTGTCTTACTTTATCCAATACTTTATTTAATACACGTTTTATTGTCTGTCCCAATAAATACAACAATAAATACAACATTAAATAACCTAACCTAACCTTTACAAAAGAAGCTTCGTTATAATAAGAATATAGCCTATCATTTTATCGTAAATACTATGCTAGAATTTTCTGTGCACATATATGTGTATTTTTTACAATGTCAGTAGTAAGTTTATTTTTTGACGTTTAGATTAATTTAATCAAAACTTTTCAATACATTTCAACTAATTTAATAAGTTTTAATCAATTTAATCATGGTGTTGCACAATGTGATATAGGCTAATTAAAAACTGGCCGTGAGTGCAGTTCCGGTACCCCCAGAAAGGCTCAAAGTGACCGTGAGTGCAGTTCAGTAGTTGGATTAGGACCAGGGACTGACCGTGAGTACAGTTCAGTAGTTGGATTAGGACCAGGGACTGACCGTGAGTGCAGTTCAGTAGTTGGATTAGGACCAGGGACTGACCGTGAGTGCAGTTCAGTAGTTGGATTAGGACCAGGGACTGACCGTGAGTGCAGTTCAGTAGTTGGATTAGGACCAGGGACTGACCGTGAGTGCAGTTCAGTAGTTGGATTAGGACCAGGGACTGACCGTGAGTGCAGTTCAGTAGTTGGATTAGGACCAGGGACTGACCGTGAGTGCAGTTCCAGCCCTCCCTTGGCAGCCCGGGCTAGACACAGCGCTACTTAGCCGACTCATAACTACTTCCATGACACTCTTCATTATACACACATATACAACATATTAGATCATGTTCACAATTTCAAGATGGAAACCTCATAAAAATGTGTTGGCTATAATTCTGTTCATAAATATATTGTATCGTTTTAAAATTGTAGAATGTATTTATATTATGTTTTTGTAAAAAATTCTACAATAAATGGATCTAAGTTTTCCACTCAAATAGTTTGCAGTTAGAAAGATATGCAATGCAATGCAGAGTACAACAAAATGTGCACGCGGGACAATAAATAAATTGAATTGAATCATTTAGCTTACATTTAAAACTGAGGAATAGACCTCAAAATGAAAACGTTGAGGGTGAAATAACTGAAGGTATACATGTAGACATCGTCCAATAAACCTTTGATTTCAAAGACTTAAATATAACTTATAGGGACTTGCAAAGAAACTTTAACTGGGCGATGATTAAGGATATACCTCACAACTGGAAGACAATGCAATATTATGAGTAATAAGTCACTCGCATTTTGACACAATGATCCAAAATACACCAAATCAAAGGACTCCATCTCACACGAACTTATAATTAATTATAATCTCTTGAGCTTTTCTACATAAAAGCTTAATGGAAACCCCTATTCCCGTTTTAATATTTAATTTTATCTCTACACTGGTCGTTGTAATTTTCAATGAAAATACGATTAGAGTAGTGTTTATAATTTCGTAAATAAAGGTGTAGGTATAAAGGTGCAAAAAAGTAAACGGCATGTCAGGAGGTATGGATAAATATTTTTATTTTTCATCCCAGAAAACAACTTTTAAGTGTTTAAGGTGTTACATATGCTGTGATTATTTTTTTGGATTGATGCGAATTCCAGCACAGTGACTCTGAAAACCATCGTAGTATGAATCTTAAAGAGCTTCCCTAATTTTATTTTCCAAGATACCTTCAAGTTTTTTCAAGGAATCAGGCGAACTCCCTTGTAAGCGTTCTTTTACATCATTGAACTGCAAAATAATAATAAGTGGTACGTTATGTTTAAAAAATAGTACACAGTAATATAGTTAAAATATAATATGTGGTAAAAATTAAATATAAGTTTGGACGTTCATACTTATTATAATTGTAAAGAAAGAATTACATGTAAACAATATTTTAACTCACGTCTACAACACCATTTCCATGAATAAAATATGTTTGCAATATGCGTAAACTAATACTATGACCAGAACTCAGGAAAATACTTTTAATAGAAAATTTCATCATCGCAGCCTAAAAGGCGACTCTTTTTGCCACGACCTTTAGTTTAATGACCTATGAAAACTGTGTAAAAACCTACCCGGATAATAGCTAGTCTGATAAACTGAATTTTTGGTTTAACTGTAACAGCCAACGAACTAAAAAAAAAAAACATAAATTTCGGACAGGTGCTATTGCAGCCGAATTTGACTTCAGGTGGTTATTTTGTGCTGATGAGAAAGAGCCACTTTGACCCACATTGAAAACAGCGGTTTTTTACGAAAAATATATTTCATAAGAACAACACGTTCTTTTTGTATAATTTAAGGGTTGACATGAAGAATGACAGACGATCTGTCTTGTATCCGTGGTTTGGCGACACTGACTATAAACCCTTATAATAGGCATTGATTAACCAGTGAAATGAAGTTACATTTCTGTCCTATTTTACACGCTATGTTAACGCTATTGCATTGAAGAGGAAGCGGAACGAGTGCCAATCTATTTGTTTACCGTGGAGGTCATAAACTGTCAAAGCCGTCAGGTAGGCCCGAGTGCCACTTGACTCTCCAGAACGTATGAGTGATTTAGGGGAGGGGAATTAGTGAAAGGGGGTGTAGTGGGCAGAATGTTGGAGACCGGGTATAGTTTTTTAACTGGGATATCCTAATATCGATTGAAAATATCGTTTAGATTAGTAAACCATCATTCGATTTTATCATAATCAGCAAGTTTGGTTAGGTCAAGTTAGGTTATAACAGTTTTATTTTATCCATTAAACAGGTTTTGCTCATCCTGTCCCTTCACCTGGTCGATCTTTCCACCACCATACCCACCTTCAATGGTCAATAATTGTTTATTCAGTTTATTACTAACAAGTAATTTCGTTTAGTTACAACATTAGATCACTAGATCACTAGTACACCACATACCCTAATTGTAGTAGCTTCCGTAAATCCATTTATCACGTCATCACAATCCTTCCAGCCTTTGGCTTCCATGTATTCTTTCTTCACGGACAATTTCCCCACTTTATAGAGTAAGGAGGTCTTACTTAAATGGTAACTCGATACTAATAGCTGAATCTGACCAGCATCCAAACCTCCCTTGGTATTAAAAGTGGAGATTACTATCTCAATTAGTCCTTTTTTTAGAGTCTGAATATCTTCCTCCTAAAACATATTGAATTAGTTGAACACTCTTAATAAAATAGATTAGGGGTGTTGCATAGTGACTTTTTTGTTGTTGGTCAAAGGATATAGGTGGTGTTATAGGTGTGCTGTATGTTGACTAATTGTCAATGGAAGTAGTTTGAGGAATTTTTGTTCAATAACGTTAGCAACATACTTATTTTCAAATTAAAGTAAAGACATATTCAATAAAAAAAGTATTGAAAGTCTGTCTGTCACAGTCAAATGAGATGAAGACAAAACTAAAACGTACAGCAACACTACAATATGGATTATAGATAATATATCCAAATTCGTATTAATATGAACAAAAGATAAATGATAGGTAAATTAAACTTATTATAAAGTTTTAATACTGACCATTGGATTCATGGGTATTTTAGCTTTTTTGCAGTGATTAGAAAACTCATAGGAGTATGACTTTTTAAGCGCTTTCTTAATTTCATTGTCGAAGATATCTTCAAGTGTTTTCAAGGAATCACCAGAACTCCCTTGTAAGCGTTCTTTTACATCACTGAACTGCAAAATAATATAAGTGGTAAATTATAGATCAGTATGTTTTATCCATGTTTATGTGTAAAAACTACACAGTTAAATGTAAAAGGTGGTAAATAGTTTTTCGTGTAACCAGTGGGCTTCTCGGGTGCAGCAAAGGCAGTTTGCACTCGTGTTACACATTATATTTTACCTAAATTTACTATAAATCATATAAATAAATTATTCATTCAAACACTGTACAACATGTTGTTAGGTTGGGTTAAATCCAAACATTGAACGAAATGGGAAACGCTGCGGCAGCTGATCGTAGTCGTAATATTTTAAAGTGTTAGTAACTTATTTTCAAGCGTACACGGATTACTGGCATAAAAAGCACGCCGTTTTGTGTTGTTTGGTTGGAATACTGGTTTGCGCCAAAGTAAAAACCGTGCGCCAAAGTAACAAACAAGTATGTAAATACTTTGCGCCAAAGTAAGGGTTTTCTGTACTATAATCTGTGCAAGGAAGCCCACTTCGTCGGGTGACTGTAGAAAAAGTTATTAAAAGGTTAGATATCCAAACCTGGCTATCTTAAGAGCAGCAATGTAAAACCACAGTAAATTCACCATTCTATCTAAATAGCAGCAATGTATAACCACAGTAAACTCACCATTCTATCTAAATATCAGCAATGTAAAGCCACAGTAAACTCACTATTATATCTAAATAGCAGCAATGTATAACCACAGTAAACTCACTATTCTATTTAAATAACAGCAATGTATAACCACAGTAAACTCACCATTCTATCTAAATAGCAGCAATGTATAACCAAAGTAAACTCACCATTCTATCTAAATAGCAGCAATGTATAACCACAGTAAACTCACCATTCTATCTAAATAGCAGCAATGTATAACCAAAGTAAACTCACTATTCTATCTAAATAGCAGCAATGTATAACCAAAGTAAACTCACCATTCTATCTAAATAGCAGCAATGTATAACCACAGTAAACTCACCATTCTATCTAAATAGCAGCAATGTATAACCACAGTAACCTCACCATTCTATCTAAATAGCAGCAATGTATAACCAAAGTAAACTCACTATTCTATCTAAATAGCAGCAATGTATAACCACAGTAAACTCACTATTATATCTAAAGAATGGCAATGTATAGTTAATTAATGTTTATTCAGTCTATTACAAACCAAGTGATTTCGTTTAGTTACAACATTAGATCACTATATCACTAGTAACCCACATACCCTAATTGTAGTAGCTTCTGTCAATCCATTTATCACGTCTTCACAATTCTTCCAACCTTTGGCATTCATGAATTCTCCCGTCACGGACAATATCCCCACTTTATAGACTAAGGAGGCTTTACTTAAATGGTAACTCAATACTAATAGCTGAATCTGACCAGCATCCAAACCTCCCTCGCTTTTAAAAGTGGAGATTGCTTTCTCAATTAGTCCATTTTTTAGAGTCTGAATATCTGCCTCCTAAAACATATTGAATTAGTTGAAAACTCTCAGTAAAATAGATTAGGCGTATTGTATAGTGGCTTGTATGTTGTGGGTCAATGGATATAGGTGGTGTTATAGGTGTACTGTATGTTGACTAATTGTCAATGGAAGTAGTTTGAGGAATTATTTTTGCAAAAGTTAGCAATATACTTATTGTCAAATTAAATTAAAGACATATTCAATCAAAAAAGTATAGAAAGTCTGTCTATCACAATCACATGAGATGAAAACAAAATCAAATCATACAGGCACACTCCACATACTGTATAAACAAAAAGTAATTGCTAGGTAAATGAAATGAATTATTTAGCTCTGTTACCGACCAAGATCGGGTTGTAATGCTGACTAAGATTTTTTAGAACGGTTTGAGCTGTTCCTTTAGTTGAATGTTTGACCACAGTCAGATTGATAACAAGAAACTAAACTTACTTTACTTTTTTTTATTTAAATTTAATGTAGCCGAAAGACCATATTAGGCGCTAACGTGTATCAGTTACAGGGCACAACTAAAATGGTTTGGTCAAACAAATATATCATTAATGTTATATATTAGTCAAAGTTGTGACAGTTTACCGTAACTGCATTTCGACCCTGCATTGTTATGTACCTTCCTCGTCATCTTTTAGTTAGATCCCATAATATTGGTGGTTAAACTTAATCTTAAACTTAACTTGATTAATAATATAACCATGCATTTTAAAGTAGTTAGTATTTACCATGGCTTCATCTCGTTTCTCCTCTTGATTCTTTGGGTTGTTAACTTGATCCACAACATTTTTTCCATTTTCACCCACCGCCATCAGAACAGGAATATTGGTCAATACGAAGAAGACGAGCAATAAGTTGTGGTATACCATTTTCCTTTTCGTGATCATACTAAACAAATTCACAATATTATTCTTCAACCAATAGCTTTTAAGTTTCAAGCTTACATTTTTGGACGAGCTGGTACTTAATGAAATGTTGTGGTGCGTTACATACTTCATAATAATTCAAACCTATAATATACTCGTTCTCGTATACACAGATAACAATAGAATTTAAATTCTTTCTTGAATCCCCAAGTAATCACTAATATAAAATATGAAATTTTTCTTTCCATACGGGACTCAAAGATAAAGAGCAGATAAAAAATGTCGAATACTAAAATGTACAATTTCAATTATTTTATATTTGAATCCCACGGACCTTTAAGCAAAAACTGGCTACATACAACGGTCTCTAGAAAATAGTACATAATATGCTTTAAAATATCACAACAAAAGACCCTCTAAAATTAACAGATTTAACATTCCAAAATGTTTACATCTGTACTATTTAGATGGATTCAAAGTTCGTAAAATTAAAATTGCAGCTATAATTTTAATTTTGTATTGACACAATCTAGCTTTACTTTACTACTAAAGTACTTATCTACTTTACTACTGCTATACTAGGCTATGTATTACTATAACTACTCGATACGATATCTTAATTACAGTATGTACAATGCGTGTCATTGATATTATTTCATGTTTACCATACTTGAGTGCGATAAGAATTGTTATAAACAATATCTTAAACTATATCTTTTGACATAGAATACTATAAGATAAAATATTCGTAGGTTTTCTTCTTCAATGTATAAACCGTA
This sequence comes from Macrosteles quadrilineatus, assembly GCF_028750875.1. Classification (NCBI taxonomy): domain Eukaryota; kingdom Metazoa; phylum Arthropoda; class Insecta; order Hemiptera; family Cicadellidae; genus Macrosteles; species Macrosteles quadrilineatus. Next base: position 67,641,153 of record NW_026542598.1, on the reverse strand, counting down.
AATAATTACCTGTAAATCGCTTCAAATAGTTCACAGTAAATTTCTCAATAGCAAAATTATAAAACGATAATTACCTTATTACAGCATAAAATAAAAAATATCAACAAATGCCGTTATTTTCAACTAGCTGGCAACTTACAAGTCGATTTTTAAATTAGGTACTTTTAACCTTCATTGGAAAACAGAATAATCAGTTTTAATAAATTGAAATCATCTTCTTCATAAACAAGTAGAATAGTAGTAAAAAAACCCTTACACACACACACATTTCTAAGTATAGCGAAGAAATCTTTAGGTTCTTTAAAGGTCTTGCTAAAAATATCTACTCTTTCATCCAACTCTTTGCTCTTGAAACAACTTACACACAAAAGGACTGCTCATAAACCGTTTCAAGAAATATAATATTTGTTTAAGATAATTTAGCCGAATAGAGTAAGCTTTGATAAGCTCAATTTTCATATGTTAACCATATTAAATAATTAAAGAGCAAATAATAAATTAAAAGTAAATACAAACCAAACGCTATTCGTCCAAACTGTTCAATTATGTAAAAATAAAAAAAAAAATAAAACATAATCACTTTTACAGTTGGGCTGTAAAGTTCTAAGATTTTTGTTAAACGGTTTTCATTCAGAATTATTGTGATTCGTGATTTTGTTTTCTAACAAAAGACTGAAACAAAACTAGCCATTTTACAAAAATAAGGGTGACTATTTTACATAATGGCAGGTGACGATCATCTGATCATCTGATCATCAGGTAACGTTCTGTTTGAAATAAAATCCCAAACGGCAAAAATGCTTAAATTAACGAAATCAACTCGGCCGTTTTGTATTTTTCCTAAATTCGCTTGGCCTAATTGGAATTTTGAAGTATTTTATAATACAGAGGCGTTTTATAAAAAGCCTAGATTTTTTTAATAGCTGATTTTACAATTGTACTGCGATAGATGTATTATGTTGATCAAATTCGGCAAATTTATTTATTTCATACTATACTATTTTGACCTCCCCATAGCAATACTAAAACCTCCTCATAGCAGCAAAGCTAAGTACTTTTTAAATCCAATACTATTTCAAAATCCAATCAGACAAATTGGAATTCGCTTAGTCTGCATTGGGGGTATTATAAAGGCATGTAGTCAACAATATAATAAAAGTTATCAGTTTATAAATTTTAAAACCTTAATTAACAAATTCGACAAAGGACATACTTAGGACAAGCTTACCTTGAGCTGGTAGATAGTTTCAGTGTTGGCGATGTAGTGAAGACTGATCAAAAAACGCTTAACAATTTTTGTCTAATACTTCGACAATTAACCTATCACTTTATGAGTGATGGATGCCTAGTTACACTTGCTCGCGTATTTAACGATGGTTCAAACTATAATTTTATATTTTTAGTAGCAAAATGTTCGATGGAAAATTTGTCATAGTCATCATTTTGCGAATTCAAGTGTTCAGATGACGCAAATCATTAAATGTATTTGCGCAGAAGCCACGTCAATCATTCGTGACATTTTCACCAAAAACCACCTTTTATATAGAAACTCGTAGACTTTGAAAACCACATAAACATGTAAAATTAATAACTAAATAGAAATACAGTATTACCTTCGTCAGCCTGCTCCTGTATTGTAACATTACGGCCGTTTCAGCATCACTGTGTCATCGTCAGACTGTTCAGCCAAAAGGCGTCGTTATAACACAATAACATCTTTACACGAAACACACACATAGTCAAAACGGATTTTTTAAAACCCATTAAAATATATTTGTTACAATACAGGAGCTGGCGGACGAAAGTAATATTTCAATTTAGTAATAGAACCAACTCATGGGCTTGAAAATATAAATTATAATATTAATAGTTGCATAACATTTTCAAACTTCTTACAACACTTCAGACTTTATGTATGATAAACATTTAATCCCACCCAAATTAGAATATCTTAGATGTTTATGGACCGAGGCAAAGCTAAGCTATGTTAGACTAGTTGTAAAACTGTGAAAAACTATTTATTTTTATTTTTAAATGTTTTAAAGTCGTTTTTGATATATTTAATGTGAAAATGTTGAATTAGGCTACCACTATTTTTTATTAGCACATATCTTATACTTTGTGTGCTGATTCCAATTTTTCACCTTACGTACCTAGTTTGAAGTCAATTATTTAAGAAATATAGTTAAGTATTCATTTGTGAAATAAACATACAGAGTTACAGAAAACCAGCGTTTTAAACATGTTCATATTATGTTTTGTTACTATCTCGACCTATGAAACAAATACACAATAAAAAATATGTTTACATTTTCCAGGTAGTTTGTACACACGTTTTTTTGTAGTTTAAATAAATAAATACAAGAATCAAAATTGAATTCGACAGTCGATAATATCGGCAACATATCCGCAGTGTATCGATGACTGGTCAAAAGAGATGTCAATCAATGGCGCGCCCCCAATTCTCCGTCTGAAATGTAAACCGATTGATCATATCGATTATCATCGATTATCAGTTGAATGCGTGCCAATAACTATGCTCGAAGATACTGGTCGGGGGTATATTCCAGCGTCGTTTCTACACAATGTTTTCGATTGTTCTATTTCGATGAAGATACATATAGTAGTTGAGACAAAGGCTGTATATTTGCAGGAATGACATCGGTAAGATAAGAATCATCTATATTGGTACAGTCAAATGATAGTGCCGCAACTCCTAGGTCTAGCCTGAATTAATGTGAAAAACAATCCCAGGCACGTGCTTAGCGTCCTAGAACAAAAATTACTAAATTTAGTCTACTTGTGAAATAAAAAAAAATATGATGAAATTTACAACAATTTCCATGTTACCTTCAACCTTACTTCATTGTAGGTAATGACAAACAAAACATCACCGTTACAACAAACCTGTACACTAAGCAATGTCCCAGTTATTTCCCTTTCATATTTCATAATATAAGATATGTGCAGCTTAATTCACACACAACAGACATAAAATTGGCTCAATGACTACTTAGGATTGCTGCTTTAAGAAACAGAAACAATTTTCTGTTGAATTTGTAAGGTACACAATTGGGTACAGAAATCTGTTATAAGTACTTACATGTTTTTTTATAAATTTAAAAGTTTTATAAGTTTATGAAGTTCTTCTAGCAATCTATTACAGTGGTTAACGCAGCTTGCTTAATATTTCGGTAACTATTAGGTGTATAGGTGTAAAGTGGAATAACGCATAACATTTATAGTATTTTGTGAAAAGTGTTTTGTTCAAATCTTCTCAAAACTTTGTCAATGAAGTAAAAAAAAGACAATAAAAACAAATGTATGAGATCCAAGCCGATTCTAAACCCAAATTACGTTTAAATTGAGTGCGTTCGCTAAAACTTGTTCATATGTATATCAATTTTATCAATTATTTAAGATGGGGACGCCACTATGTGCGTATTTTAACCCAAATATGAGTGAAGGATGAGTGTAGGATGAGTGGCGCGATCTTGTAGTCTTGTTAGTGACTAAGGCCGACATGTTCCTTAGACACAGCTGTTAATTAATAGCCCATACAGCTAATGGCAACTAAGGGACCTACAGTTTATAGTGGAATCCGAACCACATTTTTCCTTGTAATTTACGAATTGGTCTAATTATCAGGATAGTACTGCGGATAGTCGTAGTACTCACTAGTGCGGACGTTAATCCACACCAGTGAGCATCGCATCCACAGTGCATCCCTATAAATATCCACAATTCGTGACCTCCTAGTAGCTGGATTACAGGACGACGCCACCCGTCCCAGTCCCAATTTTAATGTAGATTTACTCATCAAAATCATTAGAAACTACATCTAAAACTAACACAATTATTTATGTTGTCTGAAGTGGTTTGAGTCACTCGTATAATGTGCGTATCAACGTTTTGCTGAATTTATAGGCGAATAACTTAAATCTGTAATCAAAATAAATTCGATCAACCATCATTTACACTATACGCACCTCCCCCCATTATTTAACTAAATATATTCTGCTATAAACTAAGCAGAAGTGCCACACAAACGCGAAGGGAGGTGTAGTGTAGCCCTCAAGTCAGGAATTTATTTTCTCAGAGTTATTAGTTTTTGACTGGAAGGCTTCATCAGTGGGCGCCCTGAGGCGGAGTATAGAGCGCGCCTGTTGGCGGCCTAGAGCAGCGCCCGGGGCGCTCTCTCGCAACACCGGTCCCGGAGATTGCGCCCTCGGGCACAACGCCCTGGGCGCCTCCGCTACAGTACTGCTATGCTACGCCAGTGTTGCAAAACACACTGTGGAAAATATCACTTGAAAATACTGGTTGACTTGTGTTTAAAAGTATTTAAGCATTGTTGTTTTAAAAACTTTTGGGTTTTCGATACTTGGTTTTGTTTTATTACCTTTGTTGGTACTCTGCTGCATGAATTAACTTTGTGAATATTACAAGTGGGTTTAAAACAGGGTACAGAATATTAGTACCTATCTTTATTCGTCATCAAGGTATTATTTGTGTGATGGCTAGTTTTATTCTGTTGGTGAGTAAATTGGGTTACTTCCAGGTAGTGAGTTCACGTTTCCCTTGTCTGTGATAGTATATTACAATAGCCACAGCCGTCTGAGTTTTTGTGAGTTTTGATTGGTTTTATAATACGTAAAAATGCAAGGGTGTAATGGAAGCGTGATGATACTACCAGTTAGTAATGTGAATAATAGTCTTTGTAAGACATTGCAGTATAATAAATCATCGTATACAACCCACTGAGTTCCTGAATACTGTAATTATTTACCATAATCCGAATAGCTGTGCAAGTTTTTCTATGGAAACGTATTTTTTATTCTAGCTAGTTATGTGTACGAAACGATACAAACTAACCATATTTGACACATCCTAACACGGAAAAGTCAAGCCAAAGAAATAGTGACACTAAATCACTAATACTTAATTGAATCGAATAAAACCTAATCCTCATTTCAAGGCGCCAAACTGCTTTCCTACGACTTAATAAATCTGCTCGGTTTCAATAATAATATTCAGCAGTTATTATTCAACGCTTCCTAGGCGCTAAATCGACGCGCCCGCGGGAATTCCAGTTAAATTTGCGCGGCAAAATCAAGGCGTCGTAAATATGATATTTGCATATTTGGATCACCGCTGAAAGATTGACCGATGAGATTTACGACTGTTAGGGCTGGATTTATACAGCTGACCTGCTGAGACTTTACGATCCAATGAGCTTGGACTGATCTCGTACATCAGCTGACTGCTGGGGAGTTATGGGAAAGGTCAGGGGCTGGCGGGAGTGATGAACAGCTGATGCTGTGGTGGCGGGAGAGCAGATTTTTCATCATACTTAAGCAAAAAAGCCGTTTTCAATACATGCATTGCGGATCTAAAGTAGCTCTTTTACTCCCTATTCGTTAAAAAAACCTTTTTAGTCCATAGGGAGTAATTAATCAGCAGTTAAAATTAAGTTGTAAACTCCGACTGTAAGCAATCGTAACTGAAATTATATATCGACTATTTTAATTGGTTCTATATAGCTTATTGTTGCTTGCATATACATTCATTTAATGATGATGTAAAAGTTTGAAATGATGTACGCTGTTACAATCGTAATAAATGAAGTAATTAAATCCCTTACTAAACCGCTGCTGGTTTGCATAAGAAAAATTGAAAACAAGTTGGAAATAGTTTACAGAGGTTATCTTTACATAAAAAGTATTTTGGTGGTGCAGCTGAGATTGCTTAATTAATATGCTCATTTTCTGACCTCGACTTCGCCTCGGTCGTGAAACTTGAGCTCGGGTCGTAAATAGTCACTTTACGCCCTTGTGCTGAAATATTAAATGTAGGATTAGGGATGTTGATAGGTATTGTGAGAGATCGTGTATCATGAATAATGGATTGTAAAATGTGTAAAGTGTAATTCTAGGCTATAGGGCTCATTATTACTCATTATTTCGTGATCAATTATAAAGGAACAACCACAAATATTTAGATGTAATAAACATTGAACTCATTTTGTGTTGTGTGATAAAAATGGACAAACCATTATATTAATTACTCGATGATAAATATAAAATCTTAATTTTTAGGTGATGTAAAAACAAATATTTCCCAAATTTGTCAATAAGGATAGTTCTGATGAATACAAGGAAACGAACAGGTTCGTGTTAAAATATTAGTGCATTTCCAGCGGCAGTAGCACCAGTTTTAATAGCAATAGGTTTTGTTAGAGATAGGCAGGCAGTCCTAATAACCTAAACGCTGCATCTAATTATGGGGATAGACTTCCTAACAAAGTACCGTAATCTATTACATACTTTAACAGCCTTAACATTCAATTAGTATAGTACACCCTTAGTGGAAGAATATTTCGTAGGATTTACAGGGCATTGAAGCAAAATGCCCATGGCCGCAAAAACGTCACGTTCAAGTAACAAAATGGAAACACTTTACTGCCAATTCATTGAACATTTTCACAAGTCGAAAGGATTTTTTAAAGATAAAAACTGCAAGTGGGTGTGAAGATAGTCATTTAAACATTGAAGAGGCGGGATTTAAGTGACGGGGAGGATTGGAGTGATGAGAAGGGGTAGAAAGATCGTGTTAGTCGTAAGCCCCGCCCCGACTTGAAGACGGCAATCTCAACTTACTTGGCACTTTGTTCAGAATTAGGTATGTTGAAAGACAAACAGCCAGAAATAATTGGCAGAACGAGTGAGCCGAGCTGTTTGCATTCTGGGGCGTTTCTTCCCAACTTGGCTACGAGACGATTATTGTTCTTGCGAAAGTAATGTTACATTCGTGGATCTCGGAAAGTCAACGCCAGATGAGAAAGATTAGAGCCAGAATTGACGAATTTCTATTTGAAATTTGCGATGTGGAGATTTTTGTGTGAGTTATGATCTGTGTAGCTTTTTACTGACCCAGTAAACCTGTTTTATGGATAGGATAAATTCAATTGGCATTTTTACAGATTTTTTCTGTAACTTAAATTTTTTTTTATAATTTTGTAAGTAGAAAAAACTTCTGCTACAAGAAAGGAGAACACCTAGATCACCCTAGGAACACCTAGTAGTTGTGGTAGATGTTGTGTATTATGAATCAGAATTTGTATTTTGTGTAAATGATTGATCATTGGTAATTCAAACCCAAAATCATTCGTTTGAGTCCTTACAGAAAAAAGATTCTCTAATAACTCAAAGTGACAAAAAAAACAAAGATAAATTAATAGGAAGTTATAAAAGATACGTCAAACCAATCAAGTAATCGTCAAGTAACCAGTAAGTTGTTTAAATTAGGCATATTCATAAAAAAATATTGTTTAACAGTTGTTTTACTGACTTTTTTCAATTTTTTTCAAAAATGTTAAGAGACTAAAAGAGAAGTTGAGTAATAGTTAATCCAAGTAAATGGTTTCAATTTAAAAGGTCTCTTCTGATGTTTTTATATGTCAAGAATGTTTAACGCTTTTTAACTGATATTTTATTAATGCTCTCTGGGTGGAACCAGTATTAAAACTCCGAGTTCTTTAAGAAGTAGGTCACCAAGAAAATGGAAAGGAACCAAAGAACGTCAGAAAATACCTATTAAAACAGATATTTTACACATAATGCCATTGTTGCGAAGTACATTTTACAAAATGTATACACCTTAATATTCAATGAGCTTGGGGGAGCGAGCTGGTCTAATGGTTAGTGCGCGGGACTTCAGTCTTTAGGCCTTGGGTTCAAATTCCGCCAATCACAAATGGATTTTATTTAAGTGGTAAAGCCGCAACTAGGTCTAGTCTGAAGTAATGCGAAAAACAATTCTAGGCTCGTGTCTAGTGTCTTAGGACGAAAAAAATCAAGGAAGCTAGGCTTAAAGCATAATTAATTAACAAAATTTAAGATGATCTGATTTGTGCAACCATGTTGGATGTTTAAAAAAAACAACAGTTTCTCCAATTTTCTACATATTTTGATCAGCAATAAACACAAACTAAACACAACTGTAAAATGTGCATTCTTTGTAAAAGATGGCACGGAATGCCTTATTGACTCGTCGTTGTTCAGTTCTCATGACCTTTCACGATGAGCATCTCAATAGCATTGACTCACAGCTGTAAAAACACAAGGATGGTTGTAAAACGTAAAAACCGACGTTAAACGGTTGTTAGGCGAGGATTAAAAGCAATTATTGATTTTAAATCTTTTACTTCTTTGTTGTTGAAAACAGAGTGATGAAATTATTTACGAACAATGTTGAAGGTTTTTCTTGTAAATATCTCTATGGGGGTTTGAGGACGTCAAGATATTTCCCAATTTATTTTGATTCAAATTTTGCGATTATTTGTGAGGTTTGGTATTATTGATACATAGTCTATGTTAAAACAAGTTACATTTGCTTTCATGGATTTAGTTTGTTTATTGAATAATTTATCTTAAATTTTGAACATTATTCAGCTTTGTATGATTCTGAAACGATCAATGTAACGTATAAATTATTATATTCAGCACGAAGGAAAATGACAAAATTGTGCTTCAAAAACCCAATGAAATTCAGCTGCTAGTCTCCGTAAAACCCTTTGAAATCCGTTCCTTCTTAATGTTACTTTTAGCAAAGTATGATACCATTTTGATTTGTCTAAAATATATATTTTTTCAACCCAGTGGTTTCTTGTTTAAAAAACCACAAAAATATCTTGCAACGCCTTTTAGAAAGCAAAGGTGACCTGGGTATCTTTTAACATTTACTTTTAAATACCTGTCTTTACTCATCATAGAAATTACAGTTTTACATTTTAACATAATATGTCCTCTTCTTCCCAAAAATCCTAGCTTTCCCAACGAACACACCCGTTTGTTCACTAGGAACATTTATTCTAAACAGTATTAACATTTCCCAAACAACATCTCCATCCATAGACAAATCTGACCTTTTCTGACAGTTTAAAGCAAGCACGTCTTCCTTCCAGTTTAGAAACCGCTGGAGAGGAACGAGTTGGTCGAGTCGGTCCTGGGAAGATGCATTCCCATACCCGCGATCCCATCGCCAAGTTCCGTGCTTGTTGGGATTTTGAGGTTGCATAAACATGCGGAGGCTGATTTACAAGCAGTCAGTCTGGATTTATTAGGAGAGCCAATCGAAATGTAGTTTATGCGTGGTCTGATAGCGGTAGACTCAAAACGGTCCGGCTGGCATTTAGCGCACGTTTTGATGCTCTTTGCTCTTGAGACTTGCACAATTTTTTAAATGTTAGCGTTCAAACGTATGGTTTCTGCATTTTTGGATACATTTGTATTGTATTGTATTGACCAGAAAGGATCGGTCAATGTTAAGGTAAAGCGGTATGCAGTTGATATTGTGCAGTGAGCGTGGGAAGAATTACTAATGAATTTTATCAATTACTCATGAATTCGTTTTAATACTTAACAATATAGGTGATATTTTGCCATCACACCAAGGCTGGTAATTCAAAACGACTTTAACTGTAGTAGAACTGTTGAATGGAGGAGATTATAGCTTGGTACTGACTATGATCATGCGGTTATTTATCCAGAAGCATTTATTAAAACCCCAATAATCAAGTACAGCTGGGTTCTTTACAGAATCGAACCGACAATATTCAGATCAGAGCGGGAGCACTTCACTAATCTACCTACGAGTTAACGTGGTTCAGCCTAAGCTAACGTAGCCATTGAGAACATTGAAAAGTAGGAACAACCTAAGAGGTGATTTTACTGAAATTGACATTTTTTTATCCATGGCAAAGGAATGTCGTCGTCCATTCCTGTTCCATCCCGTTCAAAGCTGGTTTGAAATCTCGAAGGATTCTGGTCATATCAATGGGTCATTTCTACACCTTTCAACATCGCAAACTTATAGTAACAACAAACCAACTGTCAGTTAGGGGGGTTATTCAACTTTGAGGTTTAGTAGTAAGCGAAGTGATCGTTAAAACGACGTCGAAATGTGATGCTTACAACTGTTATGGGATTGTTTATCAACTAATTAAATCTCCAAACAACTTAAGACGACCACCTAGGAAGACACAACAGGATATTGTGGATTAGAGAAGAGGAAACGTTTCCCGGGTGGAAACATTCTAATATTTTTAGAACAATGGTCATAATATTTGCCTTACAAACTAAACATAATTGTAACAATTCTAATCAAAAGATTGTAATATTCCAAGACAAGAAGTGTTTACTAAGAAACCTATGTCAAATCATTAATTCCATACAGCTAACATTACGTTTGTTCACAACAGTCATTATTCAGGGACCAGTAACCTTTAAGTCGCTAAGTGAAAATTTTTCTGTGCAATATTCGACAAATATTTGTAAAATTGAGGACTCTTTACAAAACCGACTTGTATTCTAGATCGGCAAAGTACTGGAAAACAAGATTTGTAGGCCTATAAAAGTGAGCTATGATGCACTCCCAACTCACAATTTGATTCCATTATGGTGGTGACTAAGTGAATGTCAACTAGATCTTGTTGATGAACTAGGTTTGCATTAAAATGAACCACCAGGAAACCGCATGCGACTAGAGGAAGAGTGTCAAAAATGCAATGGCAGAGATTCAGAAAAACGTTTTCCACATATTCATGGGTTGGAGAGTCGAAGATTAAGTCAGTTAAGGAATAAGAGAACCAGAGAGCTGGTGAATATGGTTTAATGTTTAGTGAGTTAAGAAGTTATAAAATCGTAGGCTACAGGAGTATCATGGAGCCAAGAGAATAAAGGACCAAAGAAAGGATACATTATCTATAAACAATGACCAAAGAGCTGAAACGTCAGATAGCTCATGAGTTAGAGATCCGGAGAGCTGGAGAATATTTGATTTTTGTTGGATATTTTATAATTTTGAGAATCGTAGCGCTAAGTCTACAGAATACCATGGACCCCAAGACATTCAGGGCCAAAGAACACATGAGCTATAACTCCAAAGAGCTGAAACATCAGATAGATCATGAGTTAGAGATCCATATGCTAGATAGTCTTCGAACTAAAGAGCGGGAGATTCCGAAGGCAACGCCAGAGAAGCAGAGTCTTCGTCGGGGGCGAAGAGACTGTCACCTCCTCGCATTAGAGCGGTGGGCGGCGCACACATTAGCATAATGGCTCTTACTTCCTGTTCCAAAATGATGGGAGGGTGGGCCCCGAGAACGGAGTCACCGATGAAAACCATCGAAGCCTCAGTTCCTGTGACAATGAACTGGTTACTTTATTGTCACAGTTGTGGGAGTCTCAATTAAAATGTAAATAGCTGGTCACGGCCGCGAGTGGGGGTGTTTGATGGCGCTATTGGATTACCGTAACTGATGCCAAGCTGCTGGTTTCCTGGGGGTTTACCGAAGTAATGGTAGAATTGCAAACAGATTGCATGGGGGATCTGGTAACAAAAGTGTTTAAGTAAATATTACTGTCACCAAGTGGAAAAAATGAAGCATATTCATTTAACCATTAATGTCATTAAATGCATTTCCATCTTTCGTATGAGATGAGGTATAAAGCCATGAGAGAGAATAATAAACTAAATTGTTTCAGAGTATTAAAAACCCCGTCTAGGGGCGGGCTCTGTGCTCGTTATTGAACGTCTGGACATTTTTACGTTTGGTCGGACAAGGGCGAGTTTCAATATCACAGTCAGGCCCAGACTTCATCAACGGGACAATTAAAGAGTTTCAAAGGAAATGGAGGGACACGAGCGATGACAGGCCTTTTGTCGTTCTGGTGACATAAGTGAGCTCATTACGGTCAAAGTAAGAACTCAATAAGGGGACGGAGGACGTCACACACCTGAGAAAAAACAACAAAGCCTTTAGAAACAATCGACGGGGGATAAAAAGCAAATAACCGAGTCCGAGGAAAAAATCCTTTACAAAGTGGCCGGACAAAATGAAAAGTTTGCGTAGCTCTGAATGAGCGGGCGGCCCTGGGGGAAAGGTGGGTTTTTAATAAATCAGACATTTTGGGCAAGAGTGAAACAAGGCGGCCTGGAGCAGTCCCTCAGACGACGGCATAATTAACCACCCTAGCGATGCTGTTTGATTTAGCCTAGAGAGCGCGTATAGAAATTAATATAAATATCCCGTTTTGTTGCTTTCTGCTTCCCAGTAGAGAATTTAATACAAAACTCCTTATTTGACTTTGACTCTTGTTCCACCGTTATTATTATACAATGTTTACTTCCTCTCTAATAAAACGGCTCGTTCTCTCTCTATCTCGGCGCGCGCTCTTTCCGACGATTTTCTCCAGCCCTTGCACCCCCTCCGCTTGATGAACAGTTTACAGACCAATCGTCAAAGAACTTCATTTCTGATTGCAATGTTCGGACCTAAGGCTGTAAACTCTACTTTCCAAACAGATTTATATTCGGCCTTAAAATGTCGATCCTTTCACTTTTTAGGTCCACTTCCTACCCGGTGGGCGCGGTGAAGTGGCAGTGTGCTACGTACATAGATTTACTGGAGTAGAAAGGCTACTTCCATCGAAACGCAGGACATTCTAACCATACTAGTTTGTATGCAATTTATTACTCTTCTTCACACTCCTCTCTGCTAAATAGCCCAAGAGGTAGTCTTAAGAGATCTTCTAAAGTGTCCATTACAAAACTGGTCTCAAAAGCACTTCATAACTATTAACGATCTTTAAAATATGCGGGGAAATATCTTACCAGCATAACATTTTCTATAAACCTAAGTGCTGCGATCTACCCGTCTTTCATAATCTGATCTACAACAAACCGGCAGAGTCCGGCAAGTTCCGGCAAGTGTCGGCAAAGTTCCATGGAGTGATCCATCGATGTGATATGATAACTAGACGTTTTCCAACTTTTAAATTCTGTATAAAAAAATCAAATGGCAAAGTTAGATTAAAAAATGCTTGTTACGAGAAAGTTTTTAGATTGTGATACATTTTCTTAACTATATTTTGTGCTTTTAATAACCCAAATTAAGAACAATAAGTAAAGGAATCGTTCTATTACGCAACCCCCTGAAACCTATTATGGTAAAATACAAATTTTGCATTTTACATTGAAAGCAATATCAATTAATTATATTTACTGACGAATCACCCGACAATGTGATCATTTTTATAACACTAAACATTTATTGACAGCGTCATTCAAGCTTTTAAATTCCCAACAGTTATTTTTCCCAGGCTTCTTTTGCAAGAAAGGGTAATCCGAGTAAATTATCCAATTGGAAATGGCATTGTTTGGAGGCAATGACGGCCTTGGTTGGTCAGAAGAGACGGGGGTATTACCGGAGTGTGAGAGAATATCGAGACCGGTCGCGGCATAACCGGTAACCGGGACCTGACATGATACTGTATGGATCTCTGGGATGGACTCAGGCATTACAGTCTCGTCAGTGGATCTATGTATGATTAAAGATGGATTTATAAATGTGATTGATTGGATTTCCTCCGATGCCTATACAACAGGGTGCTTATTTTCAAGCTAAGGCCCGTATTACACTATCATAGTTCTATGACATATATCTATTATCATATGTCTTTGATGAAAATTATTACAGTGTAATGTACCAACTATTATAATGGTTTTGAACTATGATAATATGTTCTCCTTGAGATAACATATTATCATATATTTGATAATATAATATGTCATAGAACTATGATAGTGTAATACCGGCCTAACACGAGTGAAGGATGAGCGTGTATTGAATGTGGTAATTGCTTTGTCACCAACATATCCTTATTCATTAGTCAGGATCATTAAACAAATTTAAGCTATGATCCAGGACTTTAGGTCCAGCTACGAAACGTCAGCTTCGACATTTTCTGAGGCTAGAACCGACTTTGAACTTATAATGGTAATCTGTTACTGGATGTAACTCATGTAAAAGGTGTAACGTTTGTACCGATCACCGGGTCGATCTCTGGTTTTTTTTTTGTTAATGAAGGTTGAAGAAGATGACTGTCTTTTGCAATGACAATGAGAGGACGATTATCCCTGAGCATGACAAACGCTGAGTAATAAGTGCTCCAAGAATTGACTGAATAAAGATAATACAGTAAATAGGTTATACTGAGTAAATAATAATATAAATATTTGTCATAGTTTATAACTAGGTCTATGACGATTTTCGGTAAAAGTTATGGTTGGTGACAGTACATTTTGAGCAGAGTACCTCGGGACTTGTGATTGTGGTTTGGCAATCTTTGAATGATCATTTTACAGTTATTGCCATTACCGATTTTAATTTTTTCACTTTACCGCTCTAAACATTTGTAGTTTTCACCTATTTGTTTTCAGTGTATACGGGTTTGAGTAATAATCATGTCACTTCTATGGTCCTTTACACCTTATCATCAAATTTCATATCCCGAAACGTCGTGGAACTTTTCACCAATCATTGATAATCCGCAAGGATTCTTTTTTTAAATGAGTTAATCATATCCTATACTTCACAGCTACAGAAACCCGGATACTCGAGGTGTATAAAGTATTCCGAAAGAGCCAACAGCTCGAAGTCGCTAACGCTAAATACTGGAGAACCTCCATATAAATCTCCGGCACCGCGACATCGACAACCTGTACAAATGGCGCGATGTCGAGCGATGTTATCGATGGTGGCGATAATCGATACCTCGAGTCGGTTGTCGCTGTCGGTGTCACTTGGCGGGAGATAACACGACCAGGTGTCGCGGATAACATTTTGGCGGGTAAAGCCAGGGGGGTGTGAACCTGAACGATTCATGAGGAAAGAGGTTAATTCTACTGATCACAAGACAATATGTATATTGATTCTAGTTTTGGGATTCTGTTTTTTTAGCGAATTTCCCATATAGGGAATAAGCTATTACCGTAGGTCTCATGGTAAGACCTGGGCCCATGATCGGACCACGGGAACGGGGGTTTATGGGGGGTTTTATAGGTGAAAAATGGGGGTTTCCCATTTTTGACCCTAAAAACATAAAATTTTGGAATTTCTTTCCCAACCATTTTGTAGAGCTTAAAAAATGAAATAATTTAGTATTTTGAAGCATATTTGTATGCCTAATGGTTACGGAGAAAATTCAAACAAGTGCAAATTTAAAATTCCCATGTTATTCTTATGGAGAAAATGAAAACCGTTGTTGTTTACTTGTTTATGGATATATTTTGATAAAATTTAGCAAATTTATTTATTTCTTCCTATACTGTTGATGTTTGGTCAAAAACACTGATTACTTTCCCCGTAGCAGCAAACCTAAGCACTCGTTAAATCTAATGTCCTTTAAATTGGGAATAAATATGTCTTATTTATGGAAATAGTTTATTAGTTATACAATAAGACAAGTTTAAATTCGCTTACTCTGCAGGTTTGCTGCGGCGGGGGTATTTTTAATATGCTGTAGAGTGAACCAATAAATTGCGTTTAATCTGAACGAACAGAAAATATGTTTCTTTCAGATATACTCCAAAAGATTGTAAAGGAACACAAATAGAAATTTTGAAAAAAATAAAATCCAGTGAGGACATGATCACAACCAAGTAGTCCGAGGTCTCAAGCTAAATTTTGATCTATTTGTTTCAATATGTGTTACCAAACAAAGAATCAATGAACAAAAACATTCATTAACAAGTATAATGGCCGTACATTGTACGATACCATACAAACAAAATGCACAAAATGTCTATGCAAAAAATGGCAGGTTTACACTTTTCTGCGTTTTAGCGAATTTCCCTATAGGGAAGTAGCTATTACCGTAGGTCTCATGGTAAGACCTAGGCCCGGGACCGATTTACTTTTTCATTTTGATGTCCCCAGAGGCCAAAAACACCATTCGTTCAAATTTTTATATATCTATATATAGATATATATATATATATATATATATATTATTAAGCAAATCAAAATACCACAATACCCTAGAAACATTTTATTTTATATTACTTACATGTTTCGGACATTAATGCCATGATCACATGATTCTGGATATTGAAAATAAAGGAGAAAAAATGAATACAAAGGAAGACTTTTATATTTATACTCACCATATTAATGACAAAGACAATTTACTAAACTTGACACAAATTCAAAATCAAAACGTAATATTCAATGAAATTATACATCTTAAAGAAAACACCTCCTTCCCTTAATATAAAAATTATCACCTGTTCTTTAATAAGAAATATCTAATAATGTTTGTAAATAAAAGAAACTAATAGGTTATATACTATACTGTGATCATGGCATTAATGTCCGAAACATGTAAGTAATATAAAATAAAATGTTTCTAGGGTATTGTGGTATTTTGATTTGCTTAATAACATTTAAAGTAGCCCTCATTGATGTATACAATAACAAAATATATATATATATATATATATATATATATATATATATGTGTCCATCCACACGATAACTTGAGTAATTTTTGTCCGATTTTGATAAAATTTGGTTTGAAGGTGTAAGGCGAGATAAACTTGAACGAGTTCGCGAACCAGCATGATCGGACTATGGGAACGGGGGTTTATGGGGGGTTTTATGGGGTAGAAATAGGTTTTTCCCATTTTTGACCCAAAAAACAAAAAAATTTGCAAAATCTTTTCAAACTATTTTGTAGATCTTAAAAAAACAAATAATTTAGTATATTGAAGCGTTACTATGCGCCTAATGGTTACGGAGAAAATTCCAAAAAAAATTAAATTTTAAATTCCCATGTTATTCTTATGGAGAATAAGTAAACTGTTGTAGTTTGCTTGTTTATAAACATATTTTGATCAAATTTGGAAAATGTTTTTATTTCTTACTAACTATTAACATTTTACAAAAAAAGCAGTTTTACCCTTCCTGATGCAGCAAACCTAAGTACCTGTTAAACTAATTCTATTTAAATAGGAAATAAATCTTAAATTTTTAAGTACCGGTAGACATTTTAGTGTAAATCCAATCAGACATATGGAAATTCGCTTAGTCTGCAGGTTTGCTGCGGCGGGGGTATTTGTTTTAAGTTGCGTCTTAACTCACCTACTAGTATTTTTCATAATTTTCAAACTATGACAAATTAACTTTTCCTAAAGGAGGTAAATTAATAAAAATCTACAACCAAAGCATTTTGCACAGTGTCAATTGGCAAAAAACATACTGTACATCCCAAACAATTATTTAAGCTGCATTTCCAGTATCCCCAGGTGCGAGTAGAGAGAGTCGGTAGAAGGGTTTACAGCCGCAGGCGAGGAAGGTCCGGGCATAACGCACGCTCACATAACTCCTTGGAATCTCGGGTTCGATCTCCAATAAAAACTGTATTAGCATAATAAAAATGGAGCGCCCGTGGCCAAGCCTAGGGACAGGGTGGCTCAACACGTGCTCTTAGATATGCATCGGGGATTACAGTGATCGACGCTGATACTGGAGCACAGGATCACCACGTCTCAGCAGTGATAATGTTGTTAGTAGGACTATCTTCGCGTACACTCGTCCTTCGGTTGATTAGGACTGTCGACACTTGATACGTCAAGGTCGTCAGGATAAGTGATTACTGTTGGATGTACAGAAGACCAAGATTGCCAGGGCTTCGAAACTGTTGAGGAAACTGTAAGGACTACTTTATTGTTCACTAATCCTTAGAAGAAACTATTAAGACAGTCGATATTTCCATAACTATTTACATGTCGGGGTCGTCAATATTACCCACTGCTGACTATTAAGAAGCTACAGATAATAGAAACTACACCGAACGATGTATTTTGACAAAAGGGCTAGTTTTGCCTCAATTTGAACTTTAGGTCTTTAGGTGATCGAAGGACGGTTCACACAGTATGCCTAAATACTTTCGTACAGATCACGGTCATCAAGATTGGTACAAAAAAGATCATATCGCTGCTTTAAAGAAAGATGCAACTATTGCGTCCACTCACCTTACATACTTGTTAAGGGTGAACACTAACAAACTACTTTTAATCAAGATGGTTTTGCTGTTGATACCTATGACCTAGACCATCTGAGCTTCCCCGCACAGTTAAAATATTTACACTAGAACAATTTTTGCGTAATATGATTGAAGGACGTCGTTTCGTTTACAGGTTGTAATAATCATGAATAATAATCGCCTTTGGCAAAACTGATGCACTAAGAGCTTCGCCACAGTAATGGAAATGTTGACACTAGGAGTATTTTTGGGGAGACTCAGGTTTTTATGCAGTTAACAAGCATAGTACACTAGATACTTATTTCTGTATTTTTAATATGCGTTGATGATACTGAAGCAGTGGGTTAACAGAGTTCAATAGTAACAGGTAGTTTAACGGTCCAGTAAACCGCATGCGGTATTGGTAGGTAAACTTTATAATTTTTAGGAATGTCCATAAATATGTTTTGGTCATTCTCCCATCAAGAGTCAATTAGTTCAAATTTACGGTAGTCTGCACCATTGCTGAGACCTAGACACTGTTTTGATGGTAATTAAATCAATACGTTTAATTGATATGCATCTTTATTGCTTAATTGATCGATCCAATTACCGCGTTTGCTCACACATATATTGAACTATTACGTAACGCGCTAATTTGACGTCGAGAAAATGTCAAACTGGAAAGCGGTGGTGAAGGGGGCCGTTAAAACTGATTGAAAGCTCAGCCTATCACATTAACCCCGTCAATTAACATATACACATTCATAACGAACTAAACAAACTAATAAGCCATAAAGAATGTCGGAAAAGAAGTCTGATAGGGTTTAATAATTTCAAGACTGCTCGGACTAGAGATATTTAACACACATCAGCTACTGGATAAACGAGTAACGAATGTGTCGTAAATCTAATTCGATCGACTTCTGGTTCTCGGCGACCGTTTTATTACTACCCATACATACTACAGTTAGTTGTCTATGAGGTGAAGTAGTTAAAATGTAAGCAAACAATGATAGTTTACCTTTTATCAAAACTTGACAATTGTATTACCGTACTAATAGGATTAAAAAAGCAGTATAGTAAAAAAATTGGCTAGAATTGTTGATTTTAATACAATTTTTCCACTCTAATCTTTTTTTGAATTAGTAATTCATTCTATCATCGACTTTGAATACAAGTAGACTTCTCATCCCGTTGTATATTGCTAATTCTATTTTAATGTACGTTTACAATTTCATGTTCGGCTAAAATATTCGACATCATATCTCCAAGTAACTCGTGTAAATTTGTTTTAACTTGCTGGCAGCAACGAAAGCTTTCGAAATATTCTTAGCGTAAAATATTTCAAAAGATCTCACAGTTTCGTTTAGAGTTTGAGCTAACATATTTGTGTATTGTACTGACTCACTCCTGGACTGCTTTATAGACAATCCTTCCAGACGAGTCTCTGAGGATCGTGTGGACGAAATACAAGTTTCAAAAAGGCTGCTTAAAGAAAAGAAAAATAGGCTGCAGTCGGCATTGAGAGACGCCGGCGGCAGTTGCTGTAGGAGTGCCTCAAGGTTGCACTCTAGGACCCGTCTTGTTCCCTCTCTGATTGGCCGATATCACATATGGCGTGCAACATGGGTTGCGATTTACATATGCGAGTCATTGTACTTGAGATCTCCTATTGTTGGTGGTGATACGATTAGTGACGTCAGTCTGGTTGCACTACAATGTACGTGATATGTTTGTCTGTAAGCCTGCAGAACAATCAGTCAAGCAAAAAACATATGTTTGACACTGGTTTTCAGTAAAATTCGTATGGCCCATAAATTATTTCCAGGCCGACTCAAGTTTTAGCCAATACTTAAATAAAAATATAAATTGACTTCCTAACGAAAAAACGGGACGAAATCAGTCGTTAACTGCCAATTTCTTTACTATAAGCAACTTATAAACTATTGCAAAACCAGATTATGTTCATCCCACATGTCTCACAGTTAATTAATAGCTTTCGTTGGGGCAGAAGACATATAATCATCTTCATTACAAGACCCTTCAGTCGAATTGCTGAATGGAATAGCAACAAAGTTGTCCATGGTTTTATCCTACCATATGAAAGAAGTTTTTCTATTACGGACTGTTCGCGCCAAAACGGCAAGTGTCGTCCCCACCCCTGGGCTTCGGGGGTGTGAGTGGCACAGGTCGTCAGTAAGGCACCAACGTTCGGTCGCGTCGGTAGTCATTTTCAAGCATTACAATTTCATTCATTTAACATATCTCAATCAAGTTTACATTTCAAGTTTCATGTTACATATTTTCATTTATTCATTATCATATGTACAGTTATAGCATCTTCATCATATTTTCAATAAACAGTGTTTTACTCCATGTGCAGTCTTATATTTCAGCTCCATAAAACCAATTTCATTACATTACATTCAGTGCGTCTGCGTACATCGCGGTGCGTACATATTTTGGTCCTTCGAGCCGGATTTGTTCTGTGAGAGGGAAGTGATCCCATTACTTGTTGGTTTGTTGTAGGCCTGGCCTTGAAATAAATGATACACTGATGGACGATTCGACGAACAAGGTTTCTTGCTCCTAGGGGCCAATATTTTTGACGTATCGATGCTAGTAGAGCTTGAGGTCCAGCGTGTAACTGGCATATGTGTTCGTTGATGGCAATTAGATCGGTAAGGTGTGACTGTTTAGGAAGAACAATAGGATGTTTTGTACTGTATCCCATGTCTGCGTGATTGAGTCGGCCCCCAACTCGTATTAGCCCACTTGAATCTATGAAGGGACTCAGAATTTTTAATTTGCTCTTTCGTGGAATAGGTTGATTGTGGATTAAGCATGAAAGTTCTTTGGAGAAGAAAAATGCTTGCTCTGTGCGGAGTAGTTTTTGTGATGCCGATGACAGTTCCTTGGGATCTAGTGGACCAACCAGCCTTGCAGAAGGTACTTTACAATTGTGTACAAATCTGAGACAAAATGCTACGACTCTTAGAATTTTCTGGTAACTAGAATTCAAAATATGTACGCACCGCGATGTACGCAGACGCACTGAATGTAATGAAATGTGTAATGTAATGAAATTGGTTTTATGGAGCTGAAATATAAGACTGCACATGGAGTAAAACACTGTTTATTGAAAATATGATGAAGATGCTATAACTGTACATATGATAATGAATAAATGAAAATATGTAACATGAAACTTGAAATGTAAACTTGATTGAGATATGTTAAATGAATGAAATTGTAATGCTTGAAAATGACTACCGACGCGACCGAACGTTGGTGCCTTACTGACGACCTGTGCCACTCACACCCCCGAAGCCCAGGGGTGGGGACGACACTTGCCGTTTTGGCGCGAACACGGACCATCAACACAAATCATTTTTACTGCTTTAAAAATGTTATGATACTGTTGAAGATATTAATTTTAAACTCTACATTCATTCTTTATAGCTATCTCTACTCTTCTGTTATTAAAATGATCGATGAAAGATTGCGTTGTGAGGTCAGCGGCCGGTAGACCACCGCGAAACAGACCGCTCGTGCCCGGACGACAGATTTGGAGGGAACCGATGTATTAAGTCATCCAGCTGATAATAATTAAGCAAACAGCTGATCTGCGGATATCGAGACCACCGTTATTATCGTAACCACCGGGCCTGGCTAACCCGTGTAGGGATCACCGTAACTAGGCGTATTATAATGCGATTAAATGGCCGCTCATACCCATTAGGTCCGGACCGGTGATTTGTAACCGAAAATGTTGTAGCTTAGCTGTACTTGGTTGATCACTCGTATTAGTGATGAGGTTGATTGATTTAGTAATTTAATGTTTTTTGACATTTTCGACGTTATTGGGAAGGTATAAGTTATAGTGGTTGTAAAAAGTTGATTGATAAATGTTAGGAAATCTCGAGGTTATGGTTGTGATGATAGTAGACAAGTATAGGATCTAATATTTAAGTTTATATAATTTTAAACATTTAGCTGACTATGTAATACCCGTAAATATTTTTTTATTTTATACCATACAATATTTTAAGCTACATAGTAACACATTTAGTTAAAGTATGGTCAATTAGTTTCCAAGTTGCATGGCTACAAAAAAAATACATGATCCGTAAATTTACAGTTATAATAACATCTTGCATCTATCATTTTGTGAAAGTTAGAGCACATGAAAATTTTAGGGATTGTATTTTAAATTGTCAGTTTGTACTATTCAAATACTAGCCGTCTCTATTGACCGTACGGCAATACTTTATAGCTTACATTTCATTATTATCAAGCATGCTTTAAGTTAAGGCAGGTTACATTTTCTGATTTTAAAAACTTGCTGGACAAATGGAAATCGCACACGTATAAATTAATAAATATAACGAATAACCAACTCACTAACACTAGATCCACAATGCTACCTGCTTACTTCTAAATGCACTAACATTTCAGTACGAGTACTGATTCGCGTCTATGTTTATTTAGTTACATTTTTACAGGTGTTTTGGAAGATCTAACATTTGTTAACAAAGATCAATGAAAATATTTCAGTTCACATAACGGGTTACGTGCAAATATCAGGTTATGGCTAGGCTGCACAGCAGAGCTTCATGTTATGAGATCCATTACATGTTGCTGCACCATGTATCATGCAACCTTGCTTCTCTTGACGTGCTGTACGGATAAACTAGCAGTTCGGATTACAATTTTAATCCTATAGCTAGCTGTAAGTGACTAACTACATCATGCATAATGTGTACATATATCATTAAAACTATAACTATTCCACTTGTTGACAAAAGGTTAGAGGTAAAAATATTAATTAAAATCCCTTTTTGTGTTTTCGAATTAAATCTCTGGTCTTCAAGTTTTGTACAACAGCAAAGTGTAGTTAACAAACTGGCTTGATGGAGGATAGAATTTAGTAGGTCGTGTTGGTTTTCGTAAAGATTATGATAATTTCAGAACCAGGTGTCTACTAGTCTACAGCTGGGTTAATAGATCATCTGATTAGTCACATATGATGTCACAAACTACAGCTGATCGACAGCTAATTAGCATAATAGTCGAAAATTGATCTATCAGTTATAGTAATGGAAATAAATTTTGAATTCTCTGTCTTGGTAGTTTTAGACGTGCGATTTAATTATTGTTATTTTTAATAGTTTTCTATTAAATGATTTTAAAATGCTTAATCATTGTTTCTTACTGTTGGTTGAGTAAAAGCCGGTATTCTATAATTTTTTGTAACCTTTACTAGCCGTATTCATGGGTAGGTGTCAAAGGCTTGTACTTATTAGAAATCACAGGCTAGGTAGTTAAGGCAGCAGGATATCATCGGATATAATCAACAACGATTTTTGCAAGCAGTCAAATAACACATTAAATCTACTTGGAAAATACACTGACAAAAATTTTAAAATTTTTAGATTTTATAAACTAAACATATAATTCTTTAATGTATTTTCTTTAATGTACCTTCGATTCTTCTTTTAGGTAAGACTACGGTAATTAAATAAGAAACGACCGCTATGTATGACTTCCTCAGTCATTTATCATATTTTCCCCCAAAATTTACCTTCGAACCTACATCTCTTGGTCACTGACCTGCATGCAATGTGAAAGGGATAGTTCTTGAGGCCACATATCAAGTTTTTTCCAAAGCCGATATCATATTTCTAATTATGCAAGCATATTTACATGCTACCTTATGGAAACTTGATATCTTTACCGCACGCTCAAAAAACTTACCTCTAGACAGACTCGAAAGCCAGTCTCGGTTGAGGTAGGACTTTCAATAATATTTTATAAATTATATCAATTAAAAGATTAATTATTCATCGCATGGATTTCACTGGACTCTTCAATATGGAGAGACCCATTTCCATCACTAAAGACACCTGTCGTTCTTGGTTTTCTAGATGATCTAGAGCTCAAGGTTGGATTCGAACCCCCGGGCATTGTCAGATGGAGTCGATTTAAATTGTGTGATTGGTTGAATTTATCTTTGTCCTCAAGATAGAAGTTCGTCGTTATAGTTTTGTAATACTTGTAAGATTTTGTAAGACTACGAAAAATTGACGAAAAGAATCGACTCGAGTGTTTATATAAAAGGTTGTTTTCTAAATTAAGACTGGAATAGGAAAATAATAAATATATTTTACACGACTATAGCTTATAGTGTTCTTCTAGCTTTAAAATATACAGATTTAATGAAATATTTGATGAAAGAAAGGTTTTAAATTGTTGTTTTTGCTCAAGCAAACTATTGAGGTACTCACCGAAAATTAATATATGCACTGCAACACTTAATATATTTGACATCCACTTTACGATCTACCCATACTGTATATTCAATACACAGTATATAAAATTCCCCAAATTGAAAACATCCACTGTATAATACATAAATCACACCACCAAAATCCATTCCCACTAACCACCTTCATAAACACTCCCAGACTATTTATACCCGTTTGTGACTTATTTACCGACTATTACCCACAGATTACGGCGGCGCGGTTAATCGCGCGTAAACCGCACAGCTTGGCGGGTAATTTACTCAGCTGGGAATCAGCTGATTTACTCACAACATGAGTGTGGAAATTATAGAAGACAGTCCTGAGTCCTGAGAAGCCTCGCACGCAGCGCCGGGTAAAGTATTCTAGCCTCTCACAGGGTGTGTCCTGTCCTGGTTTCTACATCAATTAGGACTTAATTTTCAGCTTGGTCTGGTTACGCCCGTACACCAGATGGGTAATAGTAAATAGTAATGGTAATGGTTGGTGACCCAACTCTTTCATTACTCAACATTACGTGGTCTATACATTGTTGTTAAAGATTATGTGTCTAACTAGGATATTATGTTTTATTTTCATTGTTTTCTGCATTCAAATGTATTGGCGCTGAACACAAAATATTAATTTAGTCAATAGTTTTTCGTCGTAATCAGTTCCACAGAAAGAATTGATTGACCAACGATCCGATTACTTTTTCAGTTGTCAAGAGCTTGTTTGCACTCCTGGTAGGGTTAATTTAAGGGTTACTATGATTCTTAATTTCACGCAGTTCTTACTTGCTAAATTAGTGTTACACAAACATGCAGTAAATACTGTAGTTATAACCATCGATGTATAACCTATACATCGATGGTTATAACAGATAAGTATAAGAGATTAGATAATTTATTGATTCATATAACGTGTTTAAATCTTGGTTATTCGTTAGTAAGTTAAAACACATAAGTTAAGGTTTAAGGATAGTGTTGTGTAAAAGGAAAATAGAATACTTTTATAGGCTAGAACAAAATGAGGTACATGCCTTTTGTTTTGAATCTTATGCGGTTCCCTGAAACAAAACAATAAAATCAATATTATATCAAACAAAACTAAAAATACAAAATAACAAAAATGTACTCTTACTAAAATAAAACAGCCATTTATCAATTACTTTACTAAAACTATATGTTTTTTATCAGCCGAATAAGTTTAGGTACTTTGATAAAACTTACTATTTATTATGTCAACTAAATTGTCAATTGGGTTTGAAGATGTGGCTAAGACTATCAAATAATCATATAGTCCCGAAAGCGGATTTAATAGCATATCTAATAGCAGTGAATTTGTTTGACATGACATTTCAAACATTCTTTCGGCGGAGTGAAACTTTCTATAACTATTTTTATACATTTAAAAACCGAACTACACCGAACATTTTTTCTTCTCGTTTCACAGAAAGCTGGAAAATACAAAAATTTTTTTAGACAATATACGCCAAACCTCAAACCGCTGTTGGAGTTGAAAGAATCTCTGTTTCTCGTCAGTATTTCTGAGACATTACAAAGATGCGCCTTCAGTACGGCGCCCAAGGCGTAGCGCGTGGCCAAGTTACGCCCGCTTTCTACGCCCCGGGCGGAGCGCCGCATCATAATCAGTTTTTAATGACGCCCAAGCTAGCTTTTAATTCCATTAGGCACGGTTCCGAAGTCGCTGAAAGTGCGATAGTCTACCACGTGATTGTCAATTATTCGACCCCATCTTCCCGCCAAACTTGCCAACTTGTCTGACAACTTGGCGCCTTGGCGGGAAAGTGTTGCGTAGAGAGGGTGTTTAAAAGTGTGTTATCTATCTTCTATATATTAATAGGCAAGCATGTTTCTTTAAAACCTTTTTTCTCAGCTCGTGTGCATCGTAGGGAAAATCTACGCATACCGTTGGAAAGCTATTTTCCTGTAGGTGTGCAGAATCCCTTTATAAATTTAAATAGGCTCAAAGATAAGCACAAAAAATGAGTTTAAAAATTTGAAAAAATTAACATGGATCTTATGCGTTGCTATGCTGGTTACGAAATAACAACGAAATATAAACAGAAAATCAAAACAAATGGAGGAAACTCCAATCACATGTTTTATTTACAGTGTGGGGTGAAAATAGATAAGTGAGTACATTACATATTTTTGGTCGAGTTTCGACCACTGGACGACCTCTCGTAGTGTTTAATACGCACGATGTAGAAAGTACGGTTTATAAGTTTCCAAGTATTCTATTTCTGTCAGCTACCTATCAATAAGTTTATTTGGTATAATTGTGAATATTAAATTAGACAGCGATATATTTTAGGTTGTGCGCTGATGTGTTATACATTTTTTTACCACACTACGATGTTTTTAGCCATTTTAGAAACGTTTATTGGAGGCCGAAAGCTACGTATTGCTGTCCATGCCAGCTGTCATCGTTATGTGGGGATTAAGTTTGTACATCCCTAGGGTCGAAAACCAGCTTATTTACTTAAAACATTAATGTATATTAAATACACAAGCAGTATCCATGTGCATTGTAATATACTTGTTTTATTGTCACCGCTGCCTAGGCAACTATTTATTGTTAGTTTTGCTGACTCCTCGAAATATTTCGCACAACCTTAAAGTTGTAAATGTGTTGACTGTTAATTTGAATTATTATTGTAACAAATAGTGATAATAGAGTACATAGTGTGGACAGTGTGGTGAAAAATGCCGTTCATACTACAGGCCAAAAATGGTTTTGCAGCTCTCGATCGTTGTTCTCGATATCGTCTCGAGCTCATGACCCGATCTCGAGCTGGCAAAACCTCATTTTCGGCCCTAGGTACGAAATATACTATTACGAGTAAAATTGTGTCAAACAAAATATAACATACCATGTAGATGTATTGTGTAATAACAATGATGCACAAACCCTAAAAATATAAACAACGCATTATTATTCATTTTTCAGTTGTGTTTCAAAGTTATACTTTTAGAGAAAAAAGGACAATTATTGACTAATTATACTACTACACAAATAATAAGAACCGTTTCTTGTTGGTTGGTCGGCATCGATCAATCTGAAAATACCGTAGTAAAATATTGATTTAACAATATTCGAAACTGTTGTAATCTCTATAGAGAGTTCACTTGTTAATTTTTGTGTAAATAAAATATACATAACAGCCAAGTTTAGCTGTAAATACACGATCTACCCTAATGATTGAACTTTATTATGTCTGAAAAATTCTAATACCACTAATTAAATCAACAAATTCCTTTTCAATTTCAAAGACATTTAAAATCTTTCTCTAAAACATGAGAAACTCCCGGAGCCTCATCTATGTTCCCGCGGTTCCACACGTCTTACACCAATTACCCTCGAATTTTCCACCGAGCGTGCCGCAATTAATACTTTTCATTACCTATCGATTACAGCGACTAATCTCTGGATCGATATTTGATTCATTTTAATTGCGAGTCTCGTATCGAAACCACGTTCGCTATTCGATACGCCTCAATCACTCCCAATTGGTTTATACGATGGCGAGATAAGCTGGAGTGTGTTTAGATGAAGTACGAGCTTTGCCGCCAGAACCACATACAAATGGCGGGTAATGCGGTTAATTTAATTGACCACTGCTGTGTTATAGTAACAAACTCCAATGAACTCAGGTTTATGGTTGTATTTTGTATTGAGCGATCAACTTGGATATGTTTTAAATTGCTTATACTGTGGTATACTGGTTTTTATAGACTCTCGATGTATGTTATATTGACTATAATATACACTGACGGATGTATCGTATGGACATTATTACACAAAAAATTGTGTTTTATAAAACATGCAGTATGTAAGGGTAAACTTGCTAGCTACTGTACCCGTGCTTTGCAACGGGAAGAAGACTTGAAAGAGAATTTGTTCTTTGAATCTGTTGTACAAAATAGTTACACACCCGTCAACCGTTAAAAACAAAACTCAACCATACCGCTTCATTTGACAAAGGTTTGTGGCTTTTAATGTAGGCGATTAATGTAAACTGCCATTTCGGTTTGTTATAATTTTAAATCTTGTATCTTGTAATGTGAGACAATCCTACAAAATTTTCTAATAACATTTTTTCATATAATTCATTTACCTTCGTCTCCCTTCTTTCCTATCTGTTTCCTTTTTTGGTATTTTGGATTTCAATCTTGAAGTTTCAAAACTACTGATATTTAATTTAAATAAACAATGCCGGGTTAAAATATACTGGATCATCTCTTGCTTGGTTTCGTACCTGCCACACAATGAATCTAGTTTTATGTTGACAAAGAGACCAATTTTTTTTTAAGTTAGAACGTTGGACTTTGTCCTACTTTGATGCCCGCGTTCAAATCTCCCAAGCCTCAAATTATTTTTACATGACAATATTCCGAGACCCGATAGGCCAAAGTTAGTAGTTACCGATTCTCCAACGGAAACCAAGTATTATCTCTCTTAGACAAAATCATATTCTCTATATTAGATCACTTTTCCTGTTAGAAGCTAAACGACTTCTCTATACTATCAGAGATACTGATTTTTAAACATTACACATTCAGTTTGGAGTCAATAAAAGATCATTGGAATTGACGAATTGATTATACAGTTTGGAACCGACTTAGTGATAGACTTCCAGAGCTGGCACAGTAGACTCGTGTCTCCAAGTTGGATAATCTCCTCCAATAGTGTTTGATGCGACGAGTCGGTGACACTCTATATTCTACCAGAACCGCTCCGTAATTGGCATCTTGGGACAAATACGCCCAGTTTTTGTGTCTAGACTGTAGACGAAGAGTTGACTGCTGTGTCTAGAATCTGTTATTAGTCTGCAACAGGTCTAGTCGGACTCGCCATACATTTTAATTGTGCAATGAGTTCGTAAGAAGTGAAGTTACTCGGGGAACTGGAATGAATCAATTTTCTTTTTTGGCGGAGTAACTTATAGCTGTTCATACTCGTGACGGTGACATGTGAACTGTCCTTAATTGTAGAGTAGAGAAACAGAAAAGAATTTTAGAGGGAAAATAATCTGACATTACTTCAGGAGTAAGAAAATGATGAATGTAATATTCATGTTAATCTCTTCCAAAACATGTTCTACAACTGTAATTTTGTAAAAGAATTTTCAAAAACAACTGTAGGCTCTTATTGAATAGCATTGATTAGTTATTGACTTATTTTTGTTCAACATGTACAAATTCGATTCTGAAATATAATTAAATTTAAATTCATACATCCAAATGGTTTTTATCAAGCCTAATAAGCAAAATCAGTTCCTCAGTACCATTCCTAATGTGAAGATCGCTTTGTGTAGCCCTACAATAGTTAGTTAGCAGTGGTGACCAGCAATGTCAATGCAATAATTTTTAAAACAGTTATCTTCATCTAAAACATTATCATTTCGAAGCGAATTCATCTCAAATTAGTATATTCTTTGAATGTTATTATCACAGTTTAAACCTTTCTCGTATATAACACAATAACTTGCAAAATTAAAACACTTTTTACAATTTTTTTTCACCACAGTGGTCTCACCCCAAATATTTTTCACTCACTATTCCGTCAAAGTCTTCCATTCCGTTCCTTCATTAATTTCACTGCATGATTCACAACTAGATTCACTAGATTCACAACTAATCTACAGAGATATAAAAAAGTTCAAATAATAAAAAAAAATTATGCGCTGATAACACTACTATTTTAGTTTTCACTCGCCTACGACCTCGCCTAAAATATATTCTACACATTATACCAACACCGTCAAATATACCATTCCCTCATCGCATACAATGGCGTTTTCCAAAACCCACACTGAGCAAATAATGCAGTTGGGTGAATTTCAGCTGATTAATTATGTATTCCGATAAAGTACAGACGAGTACGCGGTACCTACGCCCGATATCTGACCTTTAGAAGCCTCGCCTTGTGGCCCGGACTGTTATTATGACGTATTGATTAGAAAGGCCTCGAGGCTTGAGGCCCGCTCTCGCTGTGGCCTCTCGAGGCGAAGCCTGAGGCTCGTATTCCCATTCCCGCCAGAAGTTCACCCACTCCCTCCCTTTCGCCATGTAGCTGCGCGATCCGTATATTTTACACTTGAACATGTAGCTGTCAAAACAAAAACAGATTTGTTTGAAAACTGTAAATACAGTTTGAATTATAGGTCGATAAATAACACGTGCACTCTAGGCGCTGTTTCATTGCTGATAAATAGAGCAGGTAAAGATGTGATTGGTGAGATGGTGGATTGAATTGAGTGAGCTGCGTTAGTTGGTGGTGGGAATTGAGACAGTGTGAATAATTGTCACATAATTCTCATTTACAGAAATGTCCCACCTATAAGCAACCTGTTTTTTTGTTTCCTATTCACAGACCTACATCTGAACGTGGGCTAAAACGTCCGAGCATCATATGGTAGTAAATTATCCTTGTGATTGGTGAGGTGTGTACCAGGATCTCCGAGACAACGTGTCTTCCAAACATTACTAGACCAGCTGTGGACCAAAGGTATCACAATTATTTAGTACGGGATGGATCATACTAGAAACTAAAAGCAGAAGTAAGATAGTGAAAAAGTAAGATTGTGGTACAGTGAGATACATAAAATATAGTGAAATGCATAGATATAGTACAATAGTGAGGTTGAGTCTGATACAGAAATAGTGATTTAGTAAGATTGTGAAATACTTATTGAGATAACGAGATGAAAATTTTCGTGTTGTGTTAAAAGTTATTGTGAAAAGGTAAGATTGTGATTTTACAGCGCAATTGTTGTGTGTGTAGTCAGGAAGGGAGGCAGGGGGTTAGTAGGAAAGAGATAGATATATAGTGAGAGATACAGAGGGAGAGAGTGAGAGAGAAGAGGGATGACTTGTCCTTAGTTTGTAATCAGAGGTTGATCTCGAGAGGGTTCTTTAAATTTACTCATCAAATAAACCTCGCGGCAATTTGTAAAGGAGAAGTCTCAAAGATTGCTTATGATGCTTTCTTGGTGAGCCGCGAGATTTAATATTTAGCAGATTGACGTTCGGGGTAACTCGGAGATATTGTGTTTGAATTTGGTGTAGTTCAAGTATTTATAGAGGGGAAGAAGGGATAAATGTTGTGCGGTTTAAAGGTGTTGTTCAAGTTAAATTACTCGCAAATACAAAAAGTGAGCCACAATTTCCAGAAAAAAAACACAAAAACTTAACATTTTCATAACACTCTTTCTTAAATGGCAAATTTGGTCCCAAATAAAGCATGTTTAAGAAGTTTCATAAATATTTTATTTAGCTCATCAATGGTGAGGGTAGCATTTTATGTTGTTTTGTACGTGTTAATACGTCAATGCATTGTTTTAAGGCTTATGAAGTCAGTTATTGTAGATTATTTATTAGGGTTCGACTAATTTTCGAGATCTGAAATCCCGAAATGCGTACAACTTGCTTTTTCTCACCAAAGGATAAAAGTTTCCTAGAAAATTCTTTGAACAATATTTGACCAATTTTAAAAATACTCTACCAATATACAAGTGTAATGTAGAAATATGCTACATTCTTATTTGCAGGACCAGCTTAGAAAAATACCCTATTTTCTTTATTCCTTTTTCTGCGGTCAACTTAAACTAATAATTACATAAAATTAAAGTAAAACACATCACATCATCAAACTGTAAAAACATTAAGAAAATTTGTCCTCTGATACAATTTTAATAGCGTTATATTGAAATGTATTGTTAAGTAACCTAAAAGCCTGTTGACCGTTGCTATTCGAGCACAATTGACCCCAAGGAAGGGCAGTAATGACGCCATAATTTGATTTTCGCGCCAAAGCGGGTGAGCGCCCCAGGTGCGCGCCCTGGGCGGTACACACTCGAGCGCTAACTCAGTTTACCTAAAAGGCTATTTCTCTTTTTCCACTCGTTTGCAATGTAAATTTGGCTAAAAGAATGAAGGTATCTGTGTGTGCGGGTTATAACATTAAACGTTGGATTTGTATACAATCAAGTAGTTGAAAACGTGTTGTAGATTTTGAGGGTTTGAATACGAAGTTATAAGTCGTAACAGTTTTGAGATATACATGTTTTACAGCTTTGCTTTGATATTTAAGTTATTAGAGCGATTGTATAAGCAAGATATACTATCAAAAGTTTGTAGAGAATGAATCGTCAGATTAAATCATCATAAATTAATACGAATGCGTTCAAACATTGTTTTTTTTTTTTTTTTTACAAAATATAAGTCGGAAACAAATGGTAAAGCAACGATGACTTCGACAGGTTATCAACAAACATTCCGCTAGAATGTTTGGTTAGTTAGGCATGTAGAACATTTAACTTATTGGTTGTAGGAGACTTCCTCATGTTCTCTATGGCTGAAGCGAGTTTTGGAATAAAAATGAACGAAGAAAAATGGAGCCAAGGGCAGAGTGTTCTTAAGCCAATGACTCTTTTCTTTCCAATACGCTAACCATTATTTAAACATTCCAACCCGAAAGGGCAGCTTAATGTGAACTATATCATCATTTTAAGTCATATAAACCATAATAGTGGAGAAAACGTATAACAACAAAGGGAGAAAACGTAATTTTACAGTAGCACACAATGGGGTGATTCGTTTAACTATGTCCTACTTGAATAAACAATTGGCCACAACCAGTTCATTTGTATCAGAGAGCACAGAACAGAATTTATTTTCTGGGCTCTCTTATTTTGATGGGATCGGGATGTCTATTTTAGTACCAAAACTCAATGCTAAAGCAACTGTATCTCGGAGACATTCATTCCTTGGGTTCCATCATTTGGAGCGACTCCACACCGGTCCTCCCCGAGGGGCCGCAGCTGTCGACAGGACGCCGCCCCTAGCCAGAGGCGACGCCGCCCCTGGCGATGTCCCCGTGGAATGTGGCGCCGCCCCCGGGTACACCGACATCTGCTAGCGGCTGCCAGGATAATCATCTCATTTACATTGAATACATTTATCATCTAGCGACACGCCGTCGAGGTTCTGGTGATATAGGCGAGAGTGCCTCTGTCGCAGGGAAATGGATTATGTGGCAGTGATGATTGGTTGGATGGTTAGAATCACATTTCGCACTGGTTTGCTAAGTTTTGCGAATTTTATAACTGAAACCAAAGCTACGTATGTGTTACAAGTTACTCGTTAAGTACAATAGATGAGTGATTTTTGTGAAAGAATGCTTTAGCTTTAGGATGTTCATTACACATTATATACATAGCAATGTTTTTTTAAGGATACAGACTTCAACTTAGAGACCTATATTTTTCACTTTTCAAGCTTAAAATGAGCTCCGATTCTACGGGTCAGAGATTATTGTACATCTAAAAGCAATCAATGATCTTTTAGAATTTTGGCTAAAACGCGCTTTAACCATTACTCCAACCACGTCCCATGTTGTAATGATTGTTGCATCTAATGTATTTAAAATACGCAACGGTGGCAGCTACATTTATGTTAAAATATCCTTTGTGTTCCATGAATTTACAAGTTTAGATTAGATAATTTTAACTAGGTGCCCAATACAAGATTGTGTGACTAAAAAACTATTTTGAGACAAAAAATGAGTTTATAGAATTGGGAAAGTTTGTGGCTAATATTCTGTAATGCATTTTGAACCTCCCTCTTTTAATTAGCCATCTTTTAGCCATACAGAAACATATTTTATGAGAAAGGTTTCAACTACGAGATCAGTGTTGTAGAAGAGACACTACGGCGTCCCCCAAGGTAGCACACTGGGGCCACTCATTTCTTGCACAGTGCGACACCGCGGCCCTTGTTAGCGGACCGCGATCATCTCTTGTGTTTACAGCCGTCGCAATCAGTACGTGGTGTTATTGCCATGTAAACACTGACGCAGCTTGTTAGCTCACTGTTTATGTCGCTATCTAACGCGATACCGCCTTTGATAACCACGTGTTTATTTAGGTTCGAGTCGCTTTCTTCACTAATTCACCACTGAAGGGGGGGTTTACAGGTATACAGTTAATCGCATCATCGTACACAGGTGTATTGTATAGGAAGTGAAAGGATAGATTGAATTGACGTATATTAGTAACTTAATTCTTTAAAAAGAGTGATTATGGGACAAAACATACTTTGGGTGACTCCCGAAGTAGCAAGCTATGGCCTTTTGTGTTTTTGTAAATTAAAATTAAATAAATGTTAACAATAATCTTTTTGAATTATTTTATAAGCCAATGTTACATTCAGTAGGCCTTATGTTATGACTAGTAGTAACTCAGACGCAATTTCATAATTACCATTTATCACTGCTTCACTGCTTGTTCACAGTCTTCAATACAGGGGAAGTGTCCAATTCTTGATTTGATTAACGCGTATTATCATAAATATAACAATTATATCATTAATCAAATAAATAAAACAACTAAACTTCAGATACTCTTATTTCAAATTTGACCAGAATATTGATTTTTGCAAAACCTTCTTGTTAAACGCCATGGTCTGCTCAGCTCACAAAAAATTTACTAGTTGTGAGTTTGGTTGTCTTCCCCTGCACCCTTCAAGTGTTTCCCCTTAGTTATCGACACATTCACATACCTATAACCATGAATATCTAGAAAGCTCACTATGAGTAAACCCATTCTCATTTCCTCTTGGAATTGGTCCTTCAACCTGTAAAACGTTGACGCACGCCTAGAGGTGCCATTTAACTACGTGAAAGGTGCGTAAAACGATGAACGATGCGCCACCGGCGTAGCGAGAACAATGCGTCGATTGGCGACTCCAATGCGCCACTCCCACTCGTAATGGCGAGTAGCGGAGAGGCGCGGGATCCAGCTACTCAATGCCACCGTGGTCGTGGCCATCGATAGATGCGATATTTATCGATTGTTGAAGGGTTTCAAGAGATAATATCTGTTAAACTGATAGCGATACAGAAGTAGTAATTAACTTTGGTTCAGCTTTACAGTACTCGATTTTACTCATGCGCTCAATTTTATCTTGACGTCATATGGCTGCGATGAGCAACCACACTTTAATCTTAATTGTTGTCTTAAAGAGACCATTTATTTCTTCATTAATTTGTGATGCACAATCTTTTTATCGCATTTGTAGCAGAACATATAAGTAAGAATGCTATACGTGGATCCAAAGATGCGTGAACCATGAAGGAATACGGGATGGCTACAGATTCTTGTTCTACGTTTTACCTTCACCTAACTATTGCATAAGAAGTGTTTTCAAAGTAATACACATCTCATGGTATAAGACTTCACTAAGTAGGGAAGGAATATAAAAAGGATAGGTACGCTATTTGAAACGCCATTTTGCTATCTCATCTAATTCTCTAATGTTGTATTTCACTATTAGAGAATAGTTCCCCACCTTAATTGGTTAACTCACTTAGATTTGATTTCTCATCCACAAGCACACTTTACCACCTGTCACCAAAATTCTTACCGCTACTGGAGTTTGTTTCGCAGATAATGATGTCTCAAGTGCCATGACATTGCAACGACGGTATCTTGAAAAGGATTGCAGCATGCAGTTATTTAACTTATAATTTCTACCTAAAATATACGAAACTGCATTGCCTCTAGTGTAGTTACATAAACTAGAGTTGGTAGATTCTTTTCTTTGATTTTAATTTAACTACCAACTATTCTTTCAATTACCGTCAAAAACGAACCAGACGAGCCTTTGTCGTTCGTCTTAATTGGCATATATTCATTGTAATTATATTTTTTACCAGAATTTATCTCACAAATTTCAAATAATCAATAGCTTCTTCAATCAACGTACAACTCGCGAATCTCCCGTCCGTCTTCTCTTCCTCTTCCACTTCGGTAGCCAATGAGCCCGATACTTTACAGCGTAGCGCTAATGATAACGTATAGAAGCGAGTTTACTCTTTAGCATTGTTTATGGCCATGAATATTTACAGTCGGGAACAGGTTCCCCTGATAACGTTGATGTATTCGCTTTGTCCGGTCCGAAGCTATATAGGCTACGGGCTCTGTTAACGGTCTACATATAGGATTGAACCATTATACGCGTTATGCAGGCTGATTGGCCGGAATGATGTTTATGGATGTGTGAACATGCTTTGGTACATAAACATGTGTGCATAGTGCCACTTATGTGACACAGAGGCTTAACTGGGCTCAGGTTGCAGAAATGAGTCGTTTTACATAGATCTTTAATGGGAAGTGAAAACATTTCCTATTCTAGCACGTTCTAGCTTCACAATATAATAATGATTCGATACATAACGCTAAAAGGTAAAACTTGAACAGTAAATTAAATAACATTCTAAAATATGTTACGAGCTCTATTCAAATAAGCGCCGTATGCTGTAGTCACTGGTGGAATTCAGTTGAACAAAATTCGTTATCCAAACAAATCGTTGAAAGAAATAAGCTAATATTTAATCGTTGAGAAAGAATTTTTTTTAGTTGACACGTCCCAAATGTAGCATATTTTTCTGTTAGAATTTAGCAATGTGTAAAATCAATAATTTCATTAAAGGTCAGCAGCTTTTGATGGTTCGAAACTGGACCTAGCTTTTCCTAATGAAATAAACGATCCTGGATAATGAAACAGCTGGTATTAGTTAGTATCAACGCTACACAGCTCATCTCACTCCATTCTACATCCTTTACTCGTAGTCGGGTTAAAATACTCACCTATGGGGCGTCCTCATCTCGATTGTTAATTAAAATTGATTAGCAGTTTTGTAAAACATTCAATGATAAAATGGTTTTTGCTTGTTAGGAGGATACGACATGTGTGTTCTTATACCCAACATAATGTTTTTTATGTGTGCCTTCTAACCCTGTATTGTATTGTATTGTAGTTGTAGTGGTAGAGAGCGGTGGCGGTCGAGCACACTTGGCCTCTCACACCCACTCTCCCATTTACATAATCGCTCCATATCACCGTCACCTTCTCGCTAACGTGCCTTCTCGGACCTGCAGCTACCGAATGATTGCAGTTGTAGCGTGAGCTACCGGAACTGTTACTATTTTGACCTCTAGCTACTGGAACTGTTACTTCTTTGGCCCTCGGCTACCGAATGATTGCACTTGTGGCGTGAGCTACCGGAACTGTTACTACTTTGACCTCTAGCTACTGGAACTGTTATACTTTGACCTCTAGCTACTCTGTTACTGCTTTGACCCTCGGCTACCGAATGATTGCACTTGTGGCGTGAGCTACCGGAAATGTTACTACTTTGACCTTTAGCTACTGGAACTGTTACTTCTTTGACCCTCGGCTACCGAATGATTGCACTTGTGGCGTGAGCTACCGGAACTGTTACTACTTTGACCTCTAGCTACTGGAACTGTTACTACTTTGACCTCTAGCTACTGGAACTGTTACTTCTTTGACCCTCGGCTACCGAATGATTGCACTTGTAGCGTGAGCTACCGGAACTGTTACTACTTTGACCTCTAGCTACTCTGTTACTTCGTTGACCCTCGGCTACCGAATGATTGCACTTGTGGCGTGAGCTACCGGAACTGTTACTACTTTGACCTCTAGCTACTGGAACTGTTACTACTTTGACCTCTAGCTACTGGAACCGTTACTTCTTTGAGCCTCGGCTACCGAATGATTGCAGTCTAAACGGTTATTTATCGTGAGTTTAACTACTGGAGCTGTTCATTTCAGGACCTTAGAATCTACAGCCACTATACAATCACTCTCCTTACAGAAAAACCAAAACTGTTCACGGTTTAATATTTTTCATCAGGATTTCTTAATAAGTCCTAAATTATCACTTCATATTTTAAGACTTTTTATACAAAATATCACATCGCTTAAGACGCAGAAAGTTAATATGAAGTGAAACATACTAAAGATTTTCAGAAAATTCAACTCTACGTCTCTTTGTTTAGCAATCACTTACAAAACTATGCATTGTAACTGCAAATAAAAAATCATTGTAAAAATCGTTATTATTGTAATTTGAAACATTAATCAAATTACAAGACTCTGGGTGGCTCAGGCATGTGTGCAAAAACATATATCTCTATGTCGAGTGCGTTTGTATGCTCATCACTCATAACATTGTGTCCCATAGAGTACCGAGTCGTTTGTTACTCTGTGTAAACAAACGCTACCTTTCCTTCATGTGACTTCATCTCCTGCAAGTCCCACGAGAA
Organism: Macrosteles quadrilineatus; assembly: GCF_028750875.1. Classification (NCBI taxonomy): domain Eukaryota; kingdom Metazoa; phylum Arthropoda; class Insecta; order Hemiptera; family Cicadellidae; genus Macrosteles; species Macrosteles quadrilineatus. The sequence goes on along the minus strand of NW_026542598.1, from coordinate 67,602,838 downwards.
CGGACAGTGAATTAATCTTGTGTCTCTTTAGGGAAAAGTATTTTCCTTTTTCTGCTGTCTCAAACGTTCAAGGTTGAAATTAAAATCCATTCCAGGTTCGAATTTCCAGTGTGTAAGCGGTGTCAGCCTTTGAGAACATGAAAAAGTATTAAAAAGTATGGTTGAAAGCCAAAACAATATAACTGTGATAAATATAAATTAGTTACATACTTTAATGCAATTATATTTGAGCATTATTATTTTTTTATTATTGTACTAACAATTTACCAAGATACGCGTTAACAAGTTAACTAAAAACTAGCCATTGTAGTCTCTGGAAAATTTTATGACAAACTAGGCTTCCTTAACTCAGTATGTATAAATTTTCGTCGTATTGCCGACCGACGTTTTGTTGCAACTACAACAATGCTAATTCTTGTAACACGTGAAAACATCAAAATAAATAACTTCACAAAACATGACACTAGACACAAAACACATGAACTCAACACAACGAACGATTTTCCCATATTTCCAACTTACTCTTTTCCCAACTATAGTACAGTAGACAATATAAAATTCCTCAATGGACCAGATGGATAAGTCAATTTTACGTTCAACAGAGTCCAATTAGCTTTAGCTACCAAAAATGGATTCCTTGACTTGCTCATTCATTCACTTATCCCCTTTATGCTTCTTTTAAGGTTTTCCCATCTTTTCCAGCTTATATTTGAAAGGGGGAAGCGAAGATGCACCTCGGTTGCATCACTGCAGCTACAGTCATTACCTCCAACTAGAGATTGCTACGGCGTAGGTCAAGGACGGTACACCTTCCTCCCCATGTGATATGTGGTATGTAACAGCTGTTAGAGAAGATAACGCAATATAGCAACATGTCGTGATATACTCAGCACATATCAAAGCCTTAACCTATCCAAGGCTGAAGATGGTCTGGTAAGTAACCTCAGTGTACTTTCACCCACGGAAATTTTACTGAAGAAGCGATTAGTTTAGGGTTGAACGTGTAAGCAAGCAACTATCTACGAGTTTGGTGTTTCAGCGTCTACCTACATAGAGGTGATTAGTGTTTTATACACTGTGTGAAATATGAGGTTTCTTATCAATTCGAATTTCGAGCCCCAAATATTTCGTGGTAAAACCTACTCTTACTCGGTTACGTAGTTCTGGCTTCCTTACGAAATAACACTTTTTTATTTGCGCTTATGACAAGTGAATAAGCGCACAATGAAACCAACAACCACATGCAAAACCGCCAAAAAAGATGGAAATCTATCCTAACCTAAGAATTTCACTGAACAGCGAGGAGGGAACACAGAGGATTTAATTTGATGCAGAGGTTGACGCCGAATTTGATGGATTTTGACATCGGCCTCGAAAGTTTACATCCAAAGAAAATGATAAATTCGTAACTAGTATTGTTAAGTAACTCTCTCATTTGTCATTAGATATTACACTGTAAATTCTACACGCCAATAAATTTGCAAATCATTTATCCGACACGCATTTGACATTTATGCGTTTAATCCTACTTACTCGAAATCCCACCGATCATTTCGTACATCGCACTTAAACCACTTATCAATCGGAATTTAATTTATCCTTTGGAAAGTGTAATACGAAATGACACTTGCAGGTTTGCCAACCGACTCTCTCTGTTATGTCTCAGTGTTGCCAACATAAGAGTGATATTGTCTGATGACCGGTTTATCTTGTCAGGTTGGTACTGCCCACGCTCGCCTCGCCTGTATAGTTCGTAATGAATAACAATTTTGTTTATTTTCTTATGCTAACTAAATTTTCTTAAGTGGTTCGGCATTGGTTTTAATGTCCAGGTTGATCAGGTTGATTGGGTGTGGGTGTGATCGTTAGGAATCACTTTGAGTGGCACATAGACCTACTTGTGATGCGGGGAAGGAAAGAAGATCCGGGTCAATTAGGTTACGGAACTTGCTTCGTATATTTTGATAATTGTTTTATTTTATAAAATATAGTACATACAGGGAAATTAGTTCGTTATGTGAAAACTATTATAGGTGGAAGATTTGCTTGCCATTACGTTTGACATATTCAGTTTCAATAAATTATTTATTGTAGTATACACACAATTACGAATCACAATAGCGTTGTAATTAATATAACTAGAGGTCGTCCAGTGGTCGAAAACTCGACCAAAAATATGTAATGTACAGACATCTCTATTTTCACTCCACGCCGTAAATAAAACATGTGATTGTAATTTCTTCAATTTCTTTAGATTTTATATTTATATTTTGTTTTTATTTCGTCCCCAGCATGGCAATACATAAGGCACATGTTAATTTTTTTTAAATTTTATTTTTTTTGTACTTATTTTTTAGCCTATTTTAATTTATAAAGGGATGTTGCACATCTACAGAAAAAATATCTTTCTGACAGTGTGTTTATATTTTCCCAGCGATGCACACGAGCTGAGAAAAAAGGTTTTAAAGAAACATGCTTGCATATTCATTAGATGTTATTGGATCATAAACATTTAAATGTAATTTACAATATAAACTGTAACTGTTTACAGGAAATTTTTAACTGTTACTGAGGAGCACCAATTTGTATTTTACATTAATTTAACATTTAGAAATCTATCTAACTCTTGACCACTGATTTTTATAATATTTTATGTTTATTACAGTGCTTATTTAGTATCAAAAAGCTGAAACTAAAAACACTCCTCACTTTTTATTCCTATTTTAATTAAACAATCTATACCAAAATAAGTAACCAACAAGTAATTTTAACGAAACAAAAAAAAACACTACTGATCAAATTACCACTGACGGTATGAAAATATACAGAGGCTGACCACATTGTTAAATGCGGCCCAATACAATATTGGCCTCAGCCCGATCATATTGGTTACATATCTCTGTACACAGCGATGTACATTGCCTGTAAATATTCCCGGAACAGAATACCACTGCAAATAATAGCTTTGCCAGCGCTCGGGTTAGGCAGGCTTACCTGCAGCTGGATTTGCTAAATCGTTATGGTTTAGTAATATATTGGTTTATTGATTTATAACTGTTTGAACGTGAAGTAATTTTAAATGCTTAAAATACACGTTTTCACAAGTTTACTTAGGTATATTTTATCTATATAGTCTGTGTTGCCTTCATGTGAATGGTATGTTAAATATGCCATGATACGTAAACTAAATGTTCATGAGATAAACTTCCTTGTGTAAAGTATCAACATTCATAGTTGGAAATAGAGGGAAATAATGACGTATACTTACGAAAATTTTAAAAACATTTCTTAAATATTTACAATGAAACAAAAACTAATAGAATCCACGTGTCTATTACTGTCGTACGTGAATAGTATTCAAACAATATAAAAAGCTTACACCATCGTTTATATTACAATGAAACTGCATTTCCGATGTCAAATGTTACTCATGAACCAAACATTTCTAGAAAAACGTTGATTTATATTTTAAACATAAGGAAATTCATTACGTTTGCCTAAAAATACAAAATTAATTTCTTTAACGTTAACAGTACTTTTAAAAACAATAATAAAATACATACTATGTGGGACAAGGACCATTTTGCATGTTATTATTGTTTCATTATTGCTTTACAGAAGTTGAATACTATACATATTATGGTTCAACTTTTTGCGGTGTGAATCATGGTTTGAACTGGAAATTAAACTGATCTAAATCTCTAATCTTTATCGCATCTAATCTTTAGATGCGATAATCCTTCATATTTAAATACTTTTGTCCAAGTCCAATAACCAATTCCTAGCAATACTCATTGTGACAATTGCATGAAAGTCGCCCATGTCGCCAGCACCCCACATGTTCATAAAGTACGCATTTTTCTAAATATATTCACCCACGATGAATAAAATCACTCGTTGGAATATGAAATAACCTCACGAAGAAGACAAAGGGGTCGGGGTGGTGAAAAAGAAAACCCACGGGTATTTTCCCGCCATTATTTAGTGGTCAATATATATGATAAGGAGCGCAGATGAGAGATATTAGCATCGAATGGTGTTCTGTGTGGAGCAGCCGGCGTTGTAGTTGCTCTGGCCGCCGGCGGGAGCGCTGATGTGCCGCGGGCGCTACAAGCGCGGGACGACGGTACGGACGTACCCTTCGGGCAACACAACACCTGGAGTATAAAAGAGTTTACGTGCGCCTCCATGGAGGAATAACGTTTGATTATTTCTCTGTATACCATATAATATAAACTAGCTGAGTGGTTAAAGTACTCGCCTAACAATCAAAAGGTTGCCGGTACTATACTGTGAAATATCAGCAGCTTTTTGATGGTTCGATACTGGACCCAGCTGTCCCTGATCATTGGGCTCTAAATAAACGATCCTGACTGATGCAGCTGATCTTAATCAGTAACAAAGCTACACAAATCTCAAACCAAACTATATACACTAATCCTCCACTCATATTTGGGTTAAAATACACACCTATATAGCGTCTACATCTCATAATGATAATGATAATGTCCATAGTTTAGGACTGTTTTTAGATGTGTAGATTTATTTTAACCTGAGCGGCTTGCAAAGGTTGGTGCAACATACAACCACGAAAGAATTGATAACGTTTTAAATAAAATAAACCATCTGCATAAAACATATTGATTGTATTGTATATTGGATGTAAAGAAACAATTCAGATAATATGCTGCAACAAGGTAATCTGAATGCTAAATCAAAATTATCCCTGAAACACATTTATGAAGCAAGGACTTAAATAACTCAAATTATTTCAATTTTATGCAGGAAAATATTGCAAAAGCAATTCAATAGATTTGTCAGCCAGCGGTCGACAGCAACTTTAGAATATCCAAAGTTGATTATAAATAGTTATCAAAGCAAAACCATTTGGTGTATTCTACAGTTTACTAAACTTGTAATATATACACCCAAATAAATCAAGTATAATTTAAACTATGGGTAACATATAGAGTAGACTAGTTTATTTATAGGGAAACTTAGAGAATTTGGGAACTTATTAGATTGTTCTTTGGTGCTATTGAAATCATTTTTAAAAATCCTTCAAACATACGTTAAAATCTGAGTTCAAAATCTGGCAAAATAGTTCTAACGCTGCGGGAATTGAGGACTCGCATCGTCCGCCTACCTGCTTCCTGGCACAGAAAACGTTTCTGTGTTCCTGGTTGCAAAATAGGAAATATAAATAGAGAAAGGCAGATGGAGTTTTAAGTCAAGAGTAGACACAGGTGGGGATAGGGAAGGTGGGGGTGGAATTAAAGATGAAGTCGTGAAGAGTGCGGCCCCGCTAGTACGGCGAAAGCTCTCTCAGGGACCTCAACTAACTCATGGGCATACATGACAAGTAAAGAACTTTGTGTTTTGGGCTCAGGAGTATTTATTGGAAAGAGGTTTACGGAATTTTAATATATTTTAAATTTGGAAGTGAGTTGCGTTAATATAATGTGTGATAATGCATTCGCAAAGAATGTGCTGAGCTGCATCTTAATTTCTTGGGACTATGAGAAATCCATTGTCTTTTTATTTACTTTGAAATAAATGTATTTATTGTAAACCTTGCAAAATATATTTAAAAAAATTTGAAACATATTGTATAAGCATAGACTTATAAAATACACAAATGAGACAAATAGATTGAAGGTCTTGATGCTGAGAATTGGCACCGTAACTCATTTGTTCAATTCCTCTCTAATACCATTTAAACGATTTCCATTCTGTGAATGTAAATTTTATACTCAAAATCGAGTGATTTTTAACAGTATTTGTTACGGGATCTAGAAATCAACAATGACTTGTAGAGAACATAAATGACGTCTCTATTATACCATAGAATAAATGTCAATACATCAAATCTATGGCTTTGTAATCGCCTTACTGTGAGTTTAACACTAAAACTTGAAAAGTTTAATTATTTAATTAAATCCTTAAATATCGTCCTAGAAGACAAATGTGGAATTTATCAAGGGGACTCCACGGCACGTACAGATACCTAGGATCACGTGCTTGATAACAACTTCAGCTGTTAATTTAATGTTGCCTCAACTTAGGCTCTTAGCGGCACTTTCGGCTCTGAAGCGACTCCATGCTGAATCGAGCGATACCGAGCCATGCGACCGAGTCATAATACAAGAACGGAGTTACAAGCGATTCACGTTTCTTACAAACATCTGAAATATGTCTGGTTTAAATACACCAGAGTGAAAGCAATCATTCAACTCATAGAAGAGTTTAAAAGTGTTTGGTGAATATGCATTGATGTTTTGTTTGATGGATATTGATGGACGTGTTATGTTTACAAGAAATTTTGTCATCGATCTCTGAAAACAACTGGACGACGTTTTGATCCTACCGCGCCACTGCAGCCAAAAACAAAATTTTTTAATTGATAAAAACCAACGCATCGTTACTGATACTTGCTCGATTCAAATTTGGTGTTCACCGTTGCACTTGTCGTAAAAATATGAAGATTTTGGTGTAGTTTTAAGTTATTACAGAATAAAGTTTAGAAATGAATTATTTTAATATAAAATCTATTCCATATTCTTAGCAGTTTTATGCGGAGTGCAAATTTGTTAATTAATTGAAAACCAAGCTACTTTGGACAGAGATATGGCAGTTTTTTTTGTGAGTGCGAAGATGCCTTTACACCAGGGAGAGCCGAGCGGCCGATCAGTTTTAGTAATATAGATCAAAAGATTTCGTAAGTATAGCTTATTTCAAGAATTAATTATCCAACATTAACCAAAAAGGTAAAAATGAAGCCTCGGTGACTGTGTAAAAAAGAGTATTTTGCTGGATATCATTCATTACACTCATTTTAAACTCTCTAAGCTGTAACTGTGTCGCCATTTTTTCCATTATTATAATTTTTTATATTATTACAATGCGTTCTCTATCTTTTCAGTTGGAGTGTTGCCTTATTCATTGAGTAATTAACCTCGTACTATGCCAGTTTTAGCTTACCATTCTCATTTTATTGACCATATATTAGTAATTATAAAGAAAAAAAACTCACCTAAAAATACACGTAAAACGTTCGGGGCAACTTAAGAGTATATTTGTCCAAACCACATCCAAAAACTGAAACTTTTTAATCATTCAAGCTATAAAAACGCATAATTTAATAAACAAAACACACACGTATACAAAAGTGATTCCCCCCAACCGCACTGCCACGACACAGCTGTATGTAGCCAGACAATGTTACCAGCTACAATACCGCCTCGGGGCAGATCTAAGTGGCCGGCCTGGCTCGACACTTTCTATCCGCGGGCGGAATTTTTCAAAACGAACAAAGGACCTCAATCAGCCAGACTTATTTTGGAGTGCCCCGCGGCTGTGCCCCAAGCACGACAATATTTCTCGCTCAGAATTCTTCCAACGCGGATGCTCTCTAGGCATTAAATAACACGGTTTCCTTGGCCGCGCCGTGTACATGCTCTACTTGGAACATTTTATGGTTTTACAAGTTGGGGTTTGTTTTTGGTATGTTAATTTTATTGTTTGGAAATCGTCTCGGCTCCAATCGGAAATTGGAATGGGGGAACTCATGCTTTAACGTGATGCTATAGATGGAAGAATAACCAAAATAAAAACGCACAAAACATATACGATACTAAAACTTGTTGACATAAATTATTCATCAAATATATTGTCTTCATCTGTTCATACCTATGTTGAATTTATTAGGGGGTATGATGTGCCAAAATTCGTTGAAGTTAAAAAGTTCAACTCCAAATAAATTGAAAAAGGTTTAACCAAAACAAACGGTAAAATCTTTATTTATTAGCGCTTAACGTTGAATTTACTTTGAGATCTTTTAAGAAATAAATCGACCTCAGATTGTCATCCTAATGTGCATTCTGTAAAATTTTACTTTTAACCAAAGAATGAGAAGTCTACTTTCAGCGTTAACTATAATCAAAGTTATCTGTTACCTAAGTAAATAGTAATTTGATTTACTCTTCCACAGTGTATACTATAATCAACGTGAGTAACTTATAAACTCGCATATTTTGTAATAATGTTTAGTCATAAATTATCAACATTATACGGTACGCATTATCTCTTACTCACAATCCATACCTAACTAACAAATGTACCGTATTCCTCTTACAAATTTCCAAAGATTTTCACGACATTCTGCCGAAAACGTTAATTTGTTCGATCTAAAATGTAAACGTTACGGCGCGGCGGCGATAGCGCTGTGGGCAAATGGTCGGAACGAAGTGATACTTTATGTAAATGTTAACACCCGAGGTGAGCAGTGTTATCAGAGCGATCGGGCGTGACTGATAAGGTGATAACAAAGATAAGAAGGGACTTTCATCTGCCGAGAGCGTTGCCGCTCCGCGTGATCGTTAGAAGGTATAAAAGGGGAACAAAAAGAAGCGGAGTTAGTACACTACCCTGTGCAACGCCGTAGTGCGTGGGGACGAAGGTGGTATGATTATTTGTGAGGCCTTTGTTGGAATTGATGATGGAAAATGGATAACTTAAAGAATTGAATAAAGAATTTTAGGGAAGAACAGAGACAAATGGGGATTTCTCACTAGGTTGTTTTTATCATATTCATTACTTTGACACAGACGCTTACATTGTTGGGTATTTCAAGCTGATTATGATGGAGGGGAGTGTACAAAGTGAGATTATCTTTGTAGTTTTATTATTGGTGGTACCAGCTGTTTAATTGGAAAGACCTTTTGTTAAACAATCTAAACAAAAATAACTGTATACGATTCCATGTATAAATTTGTACGTACGTTTAAAGTGTTTACACCATATTCGACGGTAAGAAATGCAAAGTACTTACATTTATTTATGAAAGTAGTTAAAAACAAAGATTTCAATAAATTCGAGAATGGCATATCCGATATGATAGAAATCCGCTGACGAGGATACATTACATTGGTTGAAACCAGTCCAGTCCTATACGTAAACATTTTTTTTGGGGGGGGGATTGTAACCTTGCACATTTTTTTATTTGCTTTGATGGTAAACGCATTTGAGAATAATTTTGCAATTTAAATAGGCTTAATATACAAAATTAAGTATATTAAGCAAATATCTATCTTTTGTGAAGTTAAGCATGTACTAACACTATACATACATTTATTATTATCTATTGTAAAAATATGTCATGATGTAACGCACAACACCAATGTTAGCCATAAAATTTTTCATACGTATTGTTTTGTTAGAATTTATAGCATATTAGCATATTATTGTAAATGGTTGTGTATTGTCATGGTTGTAAATGTATTATTGTCAAATAAATAAATAAAAAATAAATAAATACATATATTACATATTTGTACTCTGCGTCTAGAAATGTATCAATCATTCTACTCACTGGTTTTTATCATTTTAATGGGGAATAAATATTGACCATGATATGTACATAAATAGATATTGGCAATGTTCCTTATTCTATTAATGACTCAATAAATTTATCTTAACTGAACTTAGCTGAATGCATACACGCTATAGTTTTGAAAGTAATAATTAACTCCCCATTTTTTTTTTATTGATTACTAAACAATCAGTTCTAACAACTTAAAACCAATCATTAAATCCACAAAACTACAAAATTACTGAATTTTAAATAAAACATTTAACATCACAAGTAATGTCCGCATAAATAACTTAGCCACCGCTGTAGGTCAAGCCATAACATAGAAGTTGTAGCTATTGTCGCATAAGTAGTTGTTACTCTGTGTTAGAAAGTCGCCCGCTGTGATATACTCTGTGGCGAATATAATATAGCTGTGGCTGAGGTGGTACTACTGTATGCGGGGCGAGATTATTATCACACCGAAGACAGTTGTTGCGTTATGTCGTCAACCTTTACAGGCCCCGCCCTCACCCATTTAAATGTGTTTAAAAATCCGGTTCGTATTTTTTTATGTGTGTCAAAGGTTGCATGTTTATTAATGAACGTGTATACATGGGAATAGCTAACCATAAACTTTATGACAAACTTTCGTTCCGGGATTAAGATAGTTTCCAGTTCACGGTGCCTAAAAGCAAAAATATAGTTGGTTTAATGGTAAAATTTTTACACACTGTATAAGGAAGTTTCGTATTGTTAACAATTTTGGTATTTACATTAGTTCTAGTGGATTTGACAGATATTTTAACATATTCCCAATATTTTATATTTTCATGTAAATAGATTTTTTGGGTTTAGGAATATTAATTTGAAGCAGGTGTATATTTACTACAGGTTATTGCAATTGTGTGTATGATAAAAATAATGATAATATCATATTAATTCCGTGCTGCTCCTCCATAAAGATAGCCTTTGTGAAAAGATTTGTAGACGAATGATTTGTTTGAACTATGAAGGAACTAGCAGCACGATGATAACTGATATTAAACTTTTTTAACTTATATTAACCCTTCCAAATATTGAGAAATCGTAAGAGGATGGGATTCAAGGACCGAAAAACGCGTTCCTTATTTTCAACTTTGCTCATCAATATTGGTGCAACAAGTTTTCCATTTTATAATACGTTAAAATAAAATTATCTTACACTTGTGTACTAGGTACCTGTACTGTAGTTTTTTTTAAATCTATTTTGATAGTCCTATTGACAAATTGAATTGGTTTCTGTGTGGGTAGACCTACCTTTATTTTCGGGCGATTGCAAAAAACTACAGAACCAATTGGACTGCAAATTACACACTCGACACTTATGCCTATTCATGCCTTCCCTCGCGGCCACATGAACATCCAGCCGTCGGAGGTTTCAAAGTGGATGTTTTGGAAAGAAATAAATGACAAAATTCTATTGTTTTATCTTCAATAGAACAAAAACTCACAGCAATGTTTACATTTACAGTACTCTATTTTGGCTGTGTTAAAGGTATTAATTTTATTGTACTACGCAAGTGACTGAATTAAACTTGAGGACTTTACAAAACTTAGAGGAATGAGGTTTGTACAGATAACTGCGGGCGTGGAGGAACTATTTCCCACTTCAAAACAAAAAATCGCATTACACTTCTCTTTGCGTCATCACTTCATTGCGGACCAAAAAATCGACTACAGAAGATCTACTAGTTGTTTCAGATACAAAGAGGCGGCGCAACAACTGTTTTTTTTTTAATGTTTTTTGTAATTTTACCTGTAGTTCCTGGATATTGAATAAACTTGTGGTGACATACAAGTCGTACTTTATTCAGTTAACAATTATCACTGAATATACAACTGTTAAGTCCGTAGACAATACAACAGTCAGAATGAAGTAGTTCAAAAGCTCTGACTGAAGCCGGGTGTATAACATTTTGTTTACAACACACAACATATTGAAAGTTTTGTAAGTGAGTGCTGAATTTAATTGAAATATAATTTTAAAAGTTTACACAATAACCTAAATCATTTTTTAAAGATGTTTTACGATTTCTGTTAAAGAGTGTTATTTACAATAAATTCAAGAATAAATTAAATCTTTAGACTGCATCTTGTCGCGTCCAAGAGCAAACAACTTTAACTACAGTACAACTTTTCACCCTAGCGTTACAAGAAACGTGCATTTGGAAATCACACAAAACAAACAGTGTACAAGAATATCCAAAAGCCTACTGTTCCCATCTACAAGCCCAAAATTATAAATTACATTTGTCATTGCAATTCCAACAATTATTCTATAGCATTTCAAAACTTAATATAATTAATATACGAAGTATTAGTCAGATTTACTCATTTTCAAATAACAGTTGATAAACATCAACTGTTGTTGTGATTTTGGGATTTTCCCCACAGCTAATAATAATTAATTAGTCTTGTACTGTATTTCTTTCATGCAATTCATTTGGATCGCCAATCAAAGTTACTTTATGTAAAGGAACTTCCCAACCAATTGTCAAATACCCTAATAATTGTCAAATATACACCCACTGTCAAATGTACAGTACCAACAACACAACCTCTGTTCTAGCAAAAAAAGCTACGCATAAAAAAATCACAGCCAACACTTATTCCGATACAGAAAGGCTAACAATAGAGGTCCTACCATGCGACCCTGTGGTACACCAACAATTACTTTACAATAATATGCAAATCCAACGTTACCTCTTGATGTTGGAGGGGTCCAGGGTTCCTGCTCTGTTCTCCAGCGTGGGGATGCGGATCAGATCGTGTGGGAAAATGTTGACGGTTGTGCGGCACTGATTGTTACTCTATGTCGCGGCACGCGCGGCGCGATGTACTCTGTGGCGTAGAGACGTGAGCGCGACGGCGGCAACTGTGCGACTGTGCGCGGGATGGCGGGAGTTTCCCCTCCCCTACACCCTCCCTAACTGCCCCCGGCTACACTGAACTCTGCCCCCGGCGTTACCAGATATACTGTGAGTACACGGTGGTGTTTGGATGTTCAAATTTTGAATATATATTGGTTAGAGGATTATTTTTTTATACATGTGTACACGATGGTTTAAAGTACCTACCGGGAAGTTAGTGCATTGATTCGTCAATGAATAATAAATCCCTCGATATATAATATAACATCTTATATATATATATATATATATATATATATATATATATATAATAACTACTCGATGTATTATGTGGAGTATTATACATTGATGTCGGTTATTATTATCATTGTGAATTGAGATGAGAACACCACCTAGGTACGTGTAATTTTAACGCAAATCTAAGTGAAGGGTAGAATGGAATGAGATGACGTTTATGTAGCTTTGTTACTGACTAGGATCTGCAGTGACAGCTGGGTCCAGTTTAGAACCTCCAAAAAGTTATAAACTTTTCTCGTGATCGATCCGGAAAATCTTTAGGTTCTTATTTGAGCACTATAATTAAAATAATAATACAGAACATATGTCCCGTCTAGAACTAGTAATCTGTTTTTCAGATCCACGACTAAGTCACAGAGTTCTTATTGTTATCTGTACATTTCGAGTAAACCGAATAAACAAAAATCAGTTATGTGTCATATCCAAACCTTATCCAGCTAAACTGAAACAGATTATTTTTATTTTATTCCAACCAACTCTTTTTTTATTTTACTTTGGAGAAACCAAATCTGTTCATTTAACCAATGATACAGATAAAACTAATAAGCTATCACTTAGTTCGATACAGTACCAAAAAAACTGAACTACTGATACTACTTAATTTATTAATTCGGGATGGTTTTTTATAGAATGATTATAAACCAATACCATTAATAGACAACGCTATAAACTGAAACAACGCTAACTAGTGCTCAGCTAGTATCGCTCAACAACTATCGCTCAACTACTATCGCAAGAGTCGCTTCAGGGACAATGCACCTTTATAATTTAGAACTAGTAATAATTCATTTTGGGTTCGTCTCAAAAACCTCAATCTTACCTTTTTATTTCAATGGTATTTATTTACATATTGTTGTTGATATATGTCAACAGCCGTTTACAAGGAATGCTATTCCACTATTCCTCGTCTCGTATTTCCATTCTCCGCTCCAATTCCACCGATCCTAGGTCCTCGTTCCAACACTCGGTATTGACGCCATCCTACCTAACGGACTCGTATTAATGAGCTCAAGTCCAACGTCAGCCCAATCTCGTCCACTCGACTGCGCTGATTCCGGATTCAAACTTTTCAATATTTACTTTGTCGCCGCGACGACATCGACTTATACGGAGTTCATTTACATAAATTATCCTGTCGCGGGTTTATTTGAAGTTGTTGTCAACGCTGAGCGCCCAGATGGCATGAGGAAAGTGTATAGATTATAGGATAGTGCAGGTTAACAGATTTAGCTTAGTCCTGTAAATTACAATAATCTCTGATGAGGTGGGGATGAATAGTTGCTGAAAATCAATGCAGATTACGATTGTACTAGTTTTACCATTGATTATTGGATTATAGGTTTTAACTGTGTAGTGTCTATGGACTACTCCAGAATTGTGAATAAAAATCAAACATTATTATTTTGTTAATATTACTTATTACCAATTGAGATGGTGACGCCATCTAGGTGCGTATTTTAACCCAAATGAGTGAAGGATGAGTGTATAATGTTGAGAAATGAACTGTGTAGCTTTGTTACTGACTAAGATCAGCTGTTTCATAAGTCAGGATTATTTGAAAGCCCAATGATCAGGGGCAGCTGGGTCCAGTTTCGAACCATCAAAAAGCTATTGATTTTTCTTGGGATCGAACCGGTGACCTTTTGGTTGTTGAGTGATCACTTTGACCACTCACCTACTCAGAGTTTAAAGTATTTCGATCAAATATGAGTAAAGGATGATTGTAGAATGTTGTGAAAATGATCTGAGTAGCTTTGTTACTGACTATGATCAGCTATTTATTTAAAACCCAATGATCATGAACAATTTTGCCCGGTTTCAAACCATCAAAAAGCTACAGACTTGCAAATATTGCATCTTTTACTCAATTTGCATTCACAAAAATGCAAATTTCCCACTCAGACACTATCCGACTACAGCATGATGCTGGACCACATCAGGTACATTTCAGTCTGGCACCACACGACCACCTCGGCAGATGTTCCACCAGTTACGACTAACCTTTACGACGAGTCTCATAATTACATTTGGTCCGACTCTCTCCGAGCCGCTGGCCTTTCCCGGGGCCGATGGTTAGGTTGGCCTCTGCTCAAATTTATTGCTCCGCGGCGGCGAAATCCAAACCCACGAGCGGCGATGAGTACCATCGTAGATAACGGACGTGACGCATCGATAAAGTCAACCGCAAGTAATGGGTATTGACATTTAACTCTTGGTTTATACCGACTGCAATACAACATTTGAACAACTGAGCAATGCTATTTTTGGATCTATAATGTCATATGAAATAGTATATTTCGTACCTAGGGCCAAAAATGAGGTTTTGCCGGCTCGAGATAGTTTTTAAGTTCGAGACGAAGTCGAGAACTTAAATCGATCGAGAGCTGCAAAACCATTTCGGTCCGTGGTACGAACACTATTTTTCACCACACTTTACCCTATTACCACTATTCACCAGTATAATAATGCACACTGATGGTCAACACAACTACAACTTTAAGGTTATGTGAAGAAATAATTTGAGGAATCAGCAAAAATAAAAATAAATAGTTGCTAGGCAACGGTGACAATAACACAATTCTATTGCAATGCTATGGATTTTGATTGTGTATTTAAAATGCATTCATGTTTTAAGTAAGTAAGCGGACAGCTGATTTTGCGGCCCCGGCCTGTAAAAACCTGCTCGGTCCCCAAATTATGGACAGCTGGCATCGCCAGCAAAACGTAACTTTCGGCCACCAATTAACGTATGTAATACAGCCAAAAACATGATAGTGTGGTGAAAATACAATTTCGAATATGGATAGAGTACCTATTTTCATTTCTGTGAAGAAGAATTTTATTGGGCTATTACTCTAGTTCAGAAAATCCGGAATGGGTTATTTGAGGTTGTTCAAGTTTGTCTACTTTGAGTCTACTACGTCTACTAAGTAAAAGTTAGTCACACACAAGATTGTTCCTACCACCATAATTAGCTTATAGTATCACACAGATTAAATTTAGTGATGTATATAAAATATTATTTTGGTTATGTTAAGGTTATGTTATTTGCTAGGTTGTTAAATAACTTGCCGGATCCGCGACTTAGAAATAAGAACCCTCTTTCAGTCTAAATACAAAATCCAATGCTTTTTGTTATCCCACATAGGCTATAATACTTAAAAATTAATATTCTCCAAAGATTTCTTTGGTTGTATTTTTTTAAATACTAGTATAACACTCAATCCTACTGACTAAAGAATACGAAATAGCTGACTTTCACTTATTTTGACTGGAAATCCATCATGGTTCTACCTGTAAAACATGTATACATATTTTTTTACTTCACTCATCGTTATGTGCTTCAGAAAAAATGACCATGTCCACCTCAACTACAGGGTGTATGCCTGTCACTCTGCCAGTTAACCGCTTTGGTTTGCCTGATTATCAGCATTGCTTGATTGGCCAATCAGTCTTTGACCAGGCATCTGCCTGAAGCTACTGTCAAAAGATCATCTGTGTGACATCTTATTGACGTGCATTTTTATTTCTGCACGACTTATTTTATTTGAGAAAGTACTTACAGCTACCACATTTTCAGTATTTATAAACAGAGATTTTAATTAGAGTTTGATATTAACAAGAGGAGATTTTAAAGATTTCTTAAAGTAATAAACTTTAAATATTTTTTAGTCGATGATAGCATGACAGCATAGTGTAGTTAGCGCATTGATATTGCGGAGTTTGCCTGAATTTAGAAGATATGCATGAGTAAAAAAATGGATGGTTTATTTGTATAGCTTAGTTTTAAGTAGAGAAATAACTAAAACTATATCGTAAACATCAAAACGCATACGAGATACAGGATTGAATCGAACGTTACAATTATGTTCACCTGAACCATAAAGATGAAGATGAAAAACATGAATAAACGGTATCAGCATTCTGGCTTCTGACTTTCTCCCGGTATTTTAAGCCAAGTATGAATGGAGACGAGTGTCGTGATCTTGTAGTCTTGTTGGTGACTAAGGCCGACTTATTACTTAGGCACAGCTGTTAATTAATAGCCCATACAGCTAATGGCAACTAAGGGAACTACAGTTTATAATAGAATCCGAACCACATTTTCGCCTTGGTATTAATTCATGGTATTACAGTGGCTTGGCCTCGAAATGTTTCCAACTTCTTAGATGAGGTCCAATTGAGACTCATGAAGGTACAAAAATATACCTTTTCCCCTATAAGATCAAATTGGTTATATACTACGCAAGTCTAATGTAGTTTGTGGCAGGCACATGGAGCAGAGTGTTTGGAAGCAAAACTGTAATACTAGTATAAAGAAACTGTCAATTGCAAACCGTAATTTTTTTCTGAATGCTCATAAATGGTCCCTTGGAAGCATAAATCAACGTTTAAAAAATTAAAACTCTACTAATTTGAACTCAAACCAAAACATAAGCTAAACCGTTCGATAAGTTCTTCATTCGAATTGACCTAATTAATTAGTTAAATTCATTGACACTGTTTAACAATAAATTAACTACAAACTTCTTCAAGTGTACACGGCATTCGTTGAACCGGAAAACTGATAATTATAATTCGTTGTTATTTATTACAAATCGCGGCATCGGAAATGCTCAATACCCATTAGGCCGTGGAGTAATTATCACCATATTTTATGTTCACATTGAACATGGTAATGCGTTTAGCAGCTGTCCGTGGCAATAAAGTAGTCGTGCATTGGACACGCTTGAGCCGTGTTCTCATCTGGCCTCTCGCTGCATTAAAATGTGATAAACTTTGTTATACTGTCAGTGGATCCTGGTATTTTGCAGCAAATCTTTTTGAACAAAAATCAAATGAGTAAATTACTGGGGACTATTTTTGTTGATGTAACATCTTATTGAATTAAATTTGATAAACTTTCTGAAATTGTAACTCAATTAATAAACCACTGTTACTGATTCGACTTAATACGAGTACTTAAATGTAACTGTTTCACAGCAAATAAATTCAGACTTACAAGGTTTTACAAGTAAGCCATTGAGATGTAAACACATATTGTTACATATTGGCAAGGAACTATCCCGGTGACCTGTCTTAAAGAATTCTCAGTTTTGTGTACATTTTCTTGTCATCTACTTCCTCATCCACATTGATTACATGAACTCAGCAAAAGGTTTCTAGAATTCTACACCTAAAAAATTTGCCTATCTTTGTTAAACGAGTTTTAAGATTTTTACTAACTTATCTGTGACTTTAATTTATACAGTTTTATTAATCCCTTCTGAACCATTCCTTACTTCTACCTTGCTTCTACTATAATCAGAAATAATCCAAACAATATCACATCATGGTAGTTTATTGCAAAGATTTATTATCAAATTACTTGCCTCGCCGCCCCTAGAAGTCGCCGCCTCGCCGGTGTCAGAGCTTCGTTGACGTACTCTGCCTGTTCCATTGGCATATCCATGTGCCTTGTAGAGAGATTCCTCTTCACACGTCGTTTTCTTAGGAACTCTTCTTTGTCCAGTCGCCGCACAAACTTGACCATGATACCAGGTGGAGCGTTGTTCGGCCTCGGTTTGTTGCCCAAACGATGACAAGCGTCAATCATAGATTCCTTCACCTCAATATCCAGGGCTCGGCCTACTGCCTTCACAACTCATATGACACCCTCGTTAGGCTGTTGCGGGACACCGTGTATTTCGACTGCATTAAGCCTAGAGTATTGTTCCATTTCATCAACACGCTTTTCAAGTTCAATAACTTTTTTATTTAGTAGTTGATTCTCTGCGACCAGCGTATCTGTAGTTTTCAACATCTATCCAATGAGATCTTCTGTTCTTTAACATTTTTCCATTCAACTTCTTTCCATTCTCTTTCCTTGTTTGGTGCTGCTTTTCTTTCATTTTGATTTAAGTTTTCTCACAATCCAAGCAGCACGTATCCTCTCCTTATCCTCTGCCCCTACCACCAGCCGCACCGCCCGGATGCTGGAGGTGAGGAGGGAGGATGGCTGGAGGAGGGTGAAGAACATGGCAGCCGAGGAAGCGAACCTCCAGAAGGAGGCGGCCCCCTAGTCAGCCGATCCAACACCCAACCTGCAACCAACCCCACACCTACACCTACCACCACCGGACGAATACGACTCATGGTTTCACTATTGATGAAGATTCGGAATAAGTATTTGACAATTGTGTAATGCAATTCTTCAGGAAGTGATTTGTGTTATCAGTTACTATGGATACTTTAATGATGGTTTTAATTTTATAAGGTTTATATTATAAAAATCATTTTAGGTTATTTTTTTACCATCATCCAGTGTAATGTTTTACAATTGGATTTATAATGGGATGAATGCTCTTAAAAATTGAACCATGAGCGAGTGAATTTAAAAATCAGTTTTGTGATGTTAGATGATTATAGATCTGTATCTATCAAGCAAATAATCTTCATTCATTCTGAATTCATGACACGTACATTACTGAACGTACAAAGTAGTACAACGTTTTTTTTTCGAAATATTTTTTGTAAGCAAGTAACACAATAGTGTCAATCTTCGAAACAAATTAACTTGTTTTAGGCAATGCATAAAGTATTCAATGTTAAAAAATTCAATGCTTTTACATTGAAGAACTGATTGTTAACTAAATATTAATATATCCTTGCTTTTACATCATACCTTTTTTGGAACTTCTCACCGTACGTATCATCATAGACAAACCAACGTTTTATCTATGGTGACATTCAGTAGAGCAACCAACGGAAAAATAAACATGAATTATAATATGGAAGAAGGTTTATTGAGTTAAAGTTGTACCTTTGACTATTAATACAACTTCATTATCCAATAGTCAATGGTTGTAGTCCTACAATAAATCAGGGAAATCGGCATTCCACAACTGTCATTATTTACGGGAACCTTCGAGCTTTTCAGTATCGTGCAGAACGTGTGTATGAACCATATATGTTATAACCATGTTATTAACCCTTATTTTGTATTTGGGTTGAAATACGCACCTAGGTGGCGTACCCATCTCAAATAACTGATAATTGAAGATTAGTAATTCATTGAAAGTTGTATTCCATGAACGTTTACTTCGGATAATACATATTGTACTGAAACTCTCATAGAAATCTCTAACCGTAAAACTAGTCACTGAAATATTTAAAGCTCGAATAATATTAACATTTTGATAAATATCCCACATGCAACTAAACCAGAATTGAATAACTCCCACTTCAGCCATCTCATTAACATACAAACATGTGTATTTGAATTCTCTGAGCGGGCTCAATACTCGCACAGTGTTAATAAAATAAACCAAAACCCACAAACCCCGTGGGCGCTGATATGTATAAAGCCCCGGAGCCGGTCCTGCTGCCCACTTTTTTTTACTTTTTCGCAACCAAATGAAGAAGTGTCCTGCTTTCACTGTTTTGTTGAACTTTGACTTTTAAATTCCGGTTGCAGCCGCTGCATTTGCATTTACAGAAACACGATATGGTTCTGTATTTTAGGATCAAAACAGGAGGGTGTGGTTCAAGATTTGTGGATTGTGCAGAAGAAAAAAATCAAAATCAGAATAAATTTTCAACCAAATTGGATAATTATCATTGCTAGATTCGTTGGTAAACAATATATAATTTCTAATAGGTAACAATAATTTAAGTTTTTTTTTATACGAAACAAACCAATTTTATTTTTCGCTAATTAATCCTTACCAAAATTTGTTTACAATGTTAATGGTGATACAAAAAACAATCATTATTCTACAATCGAAGATTTTTTACTAAACAGATATTCATATCTCAGATATTCATTGCTCGTGAGTTTTCAACTGAATACTTTTGGAATTAACTATATCTTAATGTAATCATTAGTTCATAACATTATGAGGTTAATTTTGTTTCTGCATGTGTATCTGTTTGTTCCGCATGAATAACATAACCAATGAACCGACTGATTCCTTACACAGAGGCAAATCATGAACATAAACATTAATAATTACAAGAATTTAAATATCAAAACCCAGAACTTTTTAGAAAGCTAAGAAGCATGGCTACTTAGAATTCCACATTTCAATTAATTTGTCGTTGAAATAGTTAATTATTCAGCAGCTATTTTACATTTTTTTATATACAAATTTTAAATAGAAATCACACTGGCCTGTTACGCCACCCAAATCCTGTTGCACTTTTTACATCTTCTAAATCAATTTTATGAACTAAGGCTAACGTACAGAAAAGCTTGAAATAATGTGTTGTCAAAATTTGTGATTTTATGGTGATTTTATTTTTTTCCACAAGAAAAAAACTATTTAAGTTTGTAACTCAATGTGTGTGTGTTATAACTAAAATGAAATGAAAATCCGAAACTAATCCAAGTTAATGCAAAAATAATTCATCAACTAAAATAAAATAAAACGTATTCATAAATTATTTTTAAGATTAGTTTGGATTACATTACATTATTTAGGTACTAGATATTTATTAATTTATTAACATTAATTTTTAATTTAAATTAAAAAGTCTACATATTAAACAGTATTTAGCAATGCTAAACGACTGTTTCGTTCAAAATCCTATAATTTACCAAGGTAAAATAGGAAAACTGAAAACTACGCCCTACTACTGTTTGTACTATTAACGGAAAGCCCCTTCAATCACATGGTGGCAAAACACGTGGAGTATTCAAATTGCCTATCAGCCCCCTGAAACAACACCTCGTCGTCTCCCATAGTTGTTAAACTATTTTACAGTTTACAGTGCTTAATTTTTTTACTGGAAATACTTTCAAATATTTTTTACCATGAATTTTTCTCAAATCAAAAAACAACACCATAATTCATAAGTTTAGTAATAATTTCGTTATAGATTCTAATAATGTAAATAGATTGAAAACTTTCCAGTCCAGAGAATCTTTTTCTAGAAAGGGAAAAAATGTTTAATGAAAAAAGAATAATGTTAATATTGTTACTTTATTATGCATTATTACACTAATAAATATAGCAAATGGCTTCTTGGTTCATAAACAATTTTGACAAAAATAATATTATCCAATAACCGCAAGTAAATATCATAAATGACACATATTTAGCAAGTTTTAAAAATACAAAAAGACAGGTTATATGTCAAAAAATTGTTTTAACAGTTATTTGATTTATAATACTTAAATGTTCTTTTAATAGATAAATAAGCAATATTTACAAGTTTTAAAAGTCAGTATTAAGTAAATATAGGGAATTATTAAACTGCTTATATGATACAGAATCAATTGTTCTTAACTATCCAAAGCTTTTTGAAACGTTAAAGTAAACAAACATTGTTTTTATGAAAACATCTGATTGAATTAAATTAAAGAACAGTATTTCAGCATACATAACATTTCCCCCTTCCTTCTTTAAATGCCTGGAGGACTAATATTCATCATGGTAATACATTGGCCTTCTTATATTCCGACTTGATTTTCTCTGGTTTGTAGTACCAGATGAAGGTGAAGTTAGTTTTTGTGAAGTTTGTTGTTGAATAGATTGTTAAATGTTTTGATCGATCCTTAATGCTACTTTCTTTTTTTTTTGCGTAAGACCACTTCCTTATAGAACATGTGGTATTTACTATTCCCAGCTTGCCCAGGATTCCTATTTTTCTCCAAATTCAGGAAAAGTCCCCACATCTGGATTAGAAACAGTCAGTGTAAACATTGACTATATAGCTACGTGAGAACTAGCCATAATAGCCGCTGAATCACTGCAATCAGCTGCCCCCTTATTAAGTGATTATCACATGCTAGAGCCCCCCCCCCTCTACATTCGGCCCCCCCTCTTTCTCCCCCACTCTATATTTCTCTATCCTACTTCCACTTCCTATCTAAGTATTTGTCCATTCCTGGCTATGTGGCCACAATTAAGTTAAGATATAGCACCATATGTGTTTAATGATGATAAATTTGAGAGGTGATGATAGGATGATGATAATAGAGGCAGGTAAGACATCGTTCTCAACTTACAGATATTTAGAAAAGTCATCTTGTAAAAACATTTAAGATCTATTATTTTGTGAGAAAATGGTTTGTTTTGTTGAAAATGTAGTTTTTTGTACATTTTTTCTATTATGTACATTGTGGCTTACAATTTCTTAGATTTGTTCGTTGTGGCACTCAAAAGGTTACGGTCAAGACAACTATGTAAACATTTTCATATACAGATTTCTTGGTTAGTCATCTTAGAAACCTTGTGTGTGAGAAAATTCTAAATTTTTGGAAAATGTAGTTTTATGCACCATAACAACAACAGATAAATCTTGTATGGGTATTACACCTTTTTAAACACGGTCTTATATCTTATTTTGACCAAGAGAAATTTAACTATCTTTTAAATAACTGAATATTTCTAAAACAAATCCAGTGGAAATTCCTTCAAGGTTATTCGCATTTTGATAAATAGCACACGCTACTTGTAATTCTAAACATATCCACATAAATGGCTATTTACACCAATGCCACTTACTCCCGCTATTAAACTACATAGAGAGACTTTATACATATGTGTACACATATGTCACTGACAGAACTGAGCGAACACGGCTGGAAACACTTTTGTCACTAACAGATCGCTAAATGCATTGCCGTGTTCATCGTGGACGTAAAATATATAGATAATTACAACAGATATCACTGTAGGTTCTATGATGTATCCGATTAACTATCGGGTAATCGGCTTATATTGCGTTAATAGATGTTCATCATAATGATTCTGTATGATTAATCGTCACCGATATGATTAAATGTTGGATGATTTGTATGTGTTTCGAAGGTTATTAGTGAAATACGTTAACTAATATTAGCTATATGACTGATTAAATTTATATTCGTGATGTATGAGAAAACACACATCCTCACTCTATATGCTATTGCGAAACTTTCATCTTTGATTAATATGACTTATTGTTAATTCACTCTAGCCAAGGTGTTAGCTCAAAGTATGAACTCAGTTCACGTTTAAAATCAATGTCTTGTTTAACATTTCGGTCAAATTTCATATCGTTAAGTGAATCAGGTATTGGTATATTTTAATATCACAATTTTTTTTATTCTTTCGTTTGTGCGAACTGTTTTCTTACTGAGCAATAAAGTTAATTTAACCCCCTTACACTATTAAGGCAACATTTTTCTACAAAAACCATTATCAAAAACCCTAAGAGATTTAAATTCGCATTAATGATATTTTCGATGGTTTAACAAAATATTTTAAAACGTACTATTTTTCAATAAATTTATGAAAGAACATCACAAGAAAACGATTTATTCATACATTTTACAAATTTTGATAAGTTTAGGGATTCTAGCGCTGTGCTAATTTATGTTTCAGTTCTACTGGAGCGCGGCTATTGGTCTAGTACTTTAAAAACTTTAATAGGTCTGGAGGTTTGGGATCAAATCTCGCCAATCACCAATATATTTAGATGATGTACAATGTCCCAACTTTCAGCTATAAAACCATAGATAAAACCCCCTAAATAAGGAATATGTTGCTGAAGAGAGACGAGCTTGATACTTCTGTATCTACAACCCCCTCATTTAAAAATCATACAATAATTGTAATAATAACTTGTACAACAGTGCCTTTTACTTTGAAATAATTTTGTACTTAATGCAGTGATTGGAATCTTCCTCAGTGAAATGATTATACTCCACCAGGTTCTATGATACTGTTGAATGTTTCATTTCTCTGTGGAAATGTAACCCACTTTCTAGTCGAGTTAAATTTCTCTCTTTATGTATTATGATGCTCATTTCAAATGTTCATATCGAGTCCTGGTATAATCTTACACGATGCGTTTGGTCCCATACGTGTAGACTGTAGATGGTCAAATAGAAAAGTACAGTTACTAATTACAAATATTTAATCACTTTAAAGTGTTTGAAAAATTATTGGTGACAATCTTTTGATTAATGTCATTAAATGTAACTCGACTGAATCATGCGCACTCAAGCTTAACCGGATGTGAGAAGCATGAGACGCCTTTAAACACGCTTCACATGAATATGGTTGAATGAGAGGTCGATTTGTAGTTTCAGAATATGTTTTTCTTTTTAAGTACCTGCTGTTGCCTACTATATTGGTTATCTTTTGGTGTTTTATATGTGTTTCATATTATTTAGGAATGTAGTGCTCCAAATTGGACTAAATGTTTCTATTTTATTTTAGGGTAGATTTTACGATCTGTGTTTTACTGTTTGGTAACAGGGTGTTTGATAATCATATAGTTGATTTGTTTGAAATAGTTTTGAAATAATTTGATCGGAAAGAATCAAAATAGTTAACGAACAATTCCCTTCTCGCGAACCGGAGCAGGATAATATTTTAATCATATTCAGCTGATCTATAAGGTCAATGAATTTATGATCTATGGTAACTTACTACCATTGAATTTTGGATTTTAAAGTAGACATCCCATCGACTCGAAACAGCTTTATATAATCGCTTTAGTTGTTGTTTCTGTGATGGTTTATGTGGCATAAAGATGATACTTTACTTTACAATAAGTTGACTATCAGCTTTACCTTGTCAAAAAGTTGGCCTATCCAACAGGAATCAGAAATTACACCAGTGAACTCAATCGTTGGTTGAACTGACCCGTACGTTAATTTTCATCCCGAAACTGTCCACGATTTATCACGGTAATGAGATGTATAGTTTCATCCATAGTAAAAGGCACTACAGTCAATGGTACTGCCTAGTCTACCTATCTCAATGTAATAACGGTAAACACAGAATCAAAGGCATGTAGTACCGCACTCATTTTAAACGGCCTTGGATCCTCAACATATCTCAGCCCAAGGCCAGCGCACTATGCCGTCGACCGTTCCCCGATACAGGATAGAGCCGCTTCGGGCGCAAAAATAAAAAGTTGTCGTCGGCGCAGACCGCCCGACCGGCCCTAGGCGCTACAGGCGTGTCCTTGCTGGGCGCCCGAGGCGTCCGGCCTGTTCACAAGCGTCCGCCGCCGCACACCGGTTCACATTTGTTCACTCTGACCAATCTTGACAAACTCAGAGCTTTGTAGTGATATTGATACAACAGCTGTTGTAACAAGAAGAGGTGGTTTCTGGAATTGTGTATTTGTACATCTGTGCGTTGCTACCATCCCCATTACTTCTGGATGCATATACTGCTGAATATGGATAATTCATGGTGTATAATGGATTGACGTGATCTGTGTAGCCAATAGTTATTGACTACCAGCTGTTTCTGTAGCCACGCCATCGGCTTTAGAGGAACAATTAAATGGCGTAATAAAATTGAGCCACCGTTAGAGTGTGATGCAGTAAATTCCTCCAGTGATGTTTTTCAATTACAAACTTTTAAATTATATGAACTGAATGGAAGTCTTGCTACAACTCCATATATACTCCGTATATGGGATGTAGGTTCAGTTTTTTTAATCGAAGTTAACACTTACTTACTATTTACTTACATAAGTGCTGAATACTACTTCCATTGTTAACTCTGAAATAAGATGAGAATTTCATAGACGTGCATAATAGCAAGCAAACTAAAGCGAATATTAACTCACCATTAAAGATTTATGGTAGAAAGTATGACATCACTAGTATACTTTTCAGTAATACAATCATTACCGGGGATGTAGAACTGCCCCAGGTATGGGTGATTATTTGTACGCAACTTGTTTGGTATTACAACTGTAGGTATAGATGTGGTTAAGACAGGAAACCGAACTGGTTTTTGTAACAGAATCGCATATAGGACATATGACACACTTACTGCGTAATGAAAATAAGCGTTTCCCATGTTAAAATTGTAGAAAGTTTAAGAAAAAAATCGTCGAAAACCATTTGTATGCTAGTATGGAATGTAGTTTCTTTTCCCATGAACATTACACTTTCAACTAAAATAAAAGCTCCACTTATTAGAAACCGTAGCTTCTTCTATGACTTCGTCGACAAGAATTGTCACGAAGTTAATAGGTGTTTTATTTGTTGTCAATTAGGGATTTTTGTGCTGTAGAGGTTAACTGTTAGAAAAAAAACCGTGAGTGAGGAACCCAAGTTTGCCTCAATAAAGAAGGATTTGAATTTCCTTTAAATTGTATGGAAAACTAGATACCTAAATCTAAACTTGAACATACTTTCAGAGAGGCTCATTCTGATATCTTCTCTCCGGGGAAAAACTAGCCACAGATACTTAATATTTTATACCTTTTTTATATCGTACAAATTAAATTATCCGTTTATATTATACAGTATTGCTTATTGCTTCTGTCCTGGTTATAGTAGCTTCGGAGTAAGCCTACGTAGTGTACAATTTTTCCGTAAAGTAAAACATAAATATTTAGTCGACATCAGGGCATTCAATTGCAAGCAATGAGATACTAACATCAAAATTTACAATATGATAATAAATCTACTTGCATGGTTCAAATTCAATGTTTCTATAGTCAGTCAAATTTATACAAAATAATCTCAGAATCTACAGTACAAGAGCTTACCATTTCACGAGCAGTGATGTATCGTTTAACTTGATCACAAAGTGACACATTCTACGATGAAGAGAGTCGGTATATATTTATATCTTCAATTCTGGAAATATAAAATGGGATTATTTTTTCAAAGAACTAAATTTCATTAAAGTAAATGTGTAAGTAACGAATATGCTGTATATATGTTTACCATTAAGCTAGTAATTCCACAATCCCGTTGTCGTCGCCAATAAACACGATTCACGATTAATTGTGATATCACGGACGATTTATGACCGGTAATGAATGGAGCTCAGAAATGACAAAATGCGAGATTAATTTTAGCAGAAAAAATGAGCTTGTGTTCATGAAAAAACAACACACTAAACTTTTTAACATTTCTAACATCTAGTATAAAGTATAATAACACAATATGACTGTAAATAAACAAATGTTTAAAAGAAAATCTGTAGTCTTTCAACAATGAACAAAAGACAGTCCCTCGGTAAAAGATTAAAAATAGATGGTGGACTTTTAAAATAATATACGACACCGTACGTTCAAGGAAAAGTTTGGTTAGAGCATAGACGGTTAGAGTTAGTGATTTTAGCGCTAATCATTTTCAATTTAGTGTAAAAACTCATTCGTTAGTCAGCTTCATCTTCTATAACTTACTGACGGCGCGAAATTCCACCCAAATGCCTCCTTTACCTCTATTCATAAAGTACGGGGAAATAATGTTTTTAAAATATGGCATTACCAGATTTTGAAACAGGCTAAACGCACTTGAACGACGTATTGACTAAGCTGACCAAAATATTTCATTTTGGTTTCGGTGGTAGGTAATTTTGGTCGGTCAATCGTAAACAGATTTGTACCAACATTATCTGTACTGGACGTTCATCATGGACTTAGCCCTATACTTACCCTATACTCTGTGGATACTACCACGCTGCTGACGTCTAAAGATTTTTAAGATTTCTGGTATTAAAAGCCTGTACACATAGCAATATTGAAGTACCCCTGAGGCCTGAGCATATGCATAATTGGTAATCAGGAACACTTCCATAATTCGCTAAAAAACACTGGATCTTTCGACCACAGAGTTCTACAGCGAAGCCCGACCACCTCGCTGCGTTCTCACGCTGTTGATGACCGAGCTTTACCATGTCAAAGGCGCAGTTTGTGGTACGTACGCGGTAGTTACTCGCATTACCATGTTATGGTGCACAACAGACCGCTCTGCATAGAGAACAATGAGTCATTGCGGTCAGCTTACGACCCGGACCGTCAAGTACGGGGCCTGATTTGTGGGGCCCGGGGGGTGCAATAATTTCGAAATATCGCTAGATGGTATCTGTAGCCTCGGGGCCCGGGGCCCTTCCTCCCACGCGCCCTGGGGCCCCAGACACGTGAGAACGCCAAATTGCTCGCCTCTGCCCCACTGGAGGGGGGCCGTGGTGGCCTTATATGGAGTACAGGGTCGTACATATCCTTATCTGTATGCGTGTCATCTTGCTTCGTCTGTGTTGATGAGATTTGCTGAGGTCAACGTGAATTTGATTAGCTCGGTTTTTGGGTAAAATAAACTAGAAGAATTGCTTTCAGTTTTAAATGTTTTTTAAAGTTTGATGACAACACTATTGAATGTAAAGTAGACCTCTCGACCTACTGTATAGTATAAAATCATTAGGATTTACGCTCGGTTACATTTTGAGTGCACCAACTTAGACCTCACTTTTCTCCTATATTAGAGCTTCTTAAACAAAATGATATTTACTCCTTTGTAACAATCTAAAGGGCCGGGACTTTGAACAGTTTACAGATGTTATTTTTATCACAATAGTTCAAACAACGGTAAAATAACAAGGAATAAGAACAGAGAAGTATCGTAGAATAAATAGAAAACATTTAAACCCCCAATTCATATATCAAATAGAAATACATAAATAACTCATTTCTAAGAAAGTGTCTTTTATTTATGTTAATTAACTCTTGACTGAAAAATAAAAGATTTGGTCAGTTTAGTTGAATAGATTATTATGTTACTAGTTAACCGCCCGTGCTCCGCCACGGGAATATTGTCAGCAATAAAATAAATAACAATTAACAAATACTGTTTATCTTTATATTTTATTTAGGGGTTGTTTAATTTTTTACATTAAATAGAACTGATAGTTTGCCTGTATAAACTATGTTATGTTAATCAAACCGATATATTATTTTAACCAAATGAATGTTTTATATTAATTCGAGTTCATTTGAAAAATAAACAGTATACGAACTGGGCAATGCTGATAACCTAATAAGCAGCTATTTTATGCTATTTAGAAAATTTGCTCAAGTATATTCCTATATTCGTCGTTTTTTTTTCATTACATTTGTTGTATGGAATAAAGATAGTCACTTAGCCCACATGTAAATCACGCATCAGCAGCGGGTCGCATTTCACGAATCTTTGACCCTTACTGTGAGTGAAAGCTGTGTTCACGTCGTATATATAAAGTTGGGCATACTTTGTTCAATATTAGAGGGTTTTACCGGTCCAATTTGATGGAAAAGGAGTAGTGGATTTTAAAACTATGTAGACTACCACTACCAGAAAGATGTTGATTCAAGTGAGACTTAGAACTGGCCATTTCAAATGCAGATTTGTATAATATTTTACTCAAATAGTTTTTTGTCTCTTGTGTCCCAGTTAGTCTATTCTGACTCAAAATTCATAGATTTGCAGTACTGACAAATCCAATCTAACGACCCCAATTCAAAAAATTTGTATTTTTTAGAAGGGACTTCCAGAGCACATTTAACACCATCACTGTTCTTTACCTTTTTAGTTCTATGGTTCTCTACATATTTTTTCGTTCTGTATGTCTCTTTACGCCCGGTTAATGATTACCTTTTCTTTTTCTTTTTGTACTTTTCACATCCTGGGGTTAATGATAAAGCTTTATAACGCTAAAATGACCCGAGTCAACATTGCCATTAAACATCAAGTCACATACTTCTTCGCCAGAACCGAATGGTATGTCACAGTTTCTCAAGCAACTTCCCTGTGTACTTGAAAAAAAATTCACTTATATATTGTAGTTCCACGTATCCCAGCGTACTCGCCATCTCGAGAAGGTAGAGTTTGGTACCACTGAACGTCTAACACTGATCTTGAGTAAGATTCGTCACCTACTATAAAATGTGTGTATGTTTCCCACTCATTAGCAATTATATGTTCAACTTGCAAGCGGATTTCCCCATGATTATTCTGGTGGCCGTAGAGAATAAATTATATTGATCAAAACAATAAGTTTCCGTTCCCTACTGTGGGTATTATTTCAAATTCCATACTCAAAATTAAACTCAATTACCACTTTCCTTCAGATCACTTTGCAGGAAAACTAAAACATTTCAAAAATAAGTTAACAAATACACTTTCCTTGATCAAAATCGTGTGTTTATAAACAGAAACTCCAAGTTTAATAATTGCATACTGAAAGTGAGGTTATAAAAATAATAACAAATGTCTGACAAACATTAAACAGCTGACAAATCTATCTATCTATCTATCTATATATATAATACGTGAAGCCGTATTTTGTTAACGCAACTCCTCCCTTATTTGTAGACCAATTTCAACGTTTAAGGTGTCAAAAGATTCGTCTCAATATGTAGTTTTGCAATAAGGTTTTAGAATTTTAAAATTTCTCCTCTTATGGGCGTAAGACCCTTTAAAAGGGCGGGTTTTCCCCATAAGAAATACATAGGACAAATTAAAAAAAAAACAGCTGTTTATAAAAAAGAAACTCATTAGCTTTTTGGGAGTAAATATTAATGTTTGCTATATTGAGTAGTTTAAGCTGGGTTTTCCTAGGCGCGGAGTCGGCCAGCGGAGAGAGGAACGCGGAGAGCGGAATTGAAATTAACATGGCATTGCGCTCCGCTTCTAGGAAAACAGTAACATTAAATTGCCTAAGACAAGCTGAGTCCGCTCTCCGCGTTCCTCTCTCCGCTGGCCGACTCCGCGCCTAGGAAAACCCGGCTTTAATGCGGCTCATTGAGCCGCACGGGTTCTCTAGTAATTTATAAACTGTGTATTATATTCTTCAATAAGAATTGTATTGACTCGACCTTTAAAGGGATGTAGGTCGTAGCCCTTAGAAAAAACGTAAATTCTAAGGAAGTTCGGCAAATCTACACACTATCCCCTTTAATTTGAGACATAAATCTTGTAAATCGGTCAAGTAATTACTGAGAAAACAGTGTTACAACTGTGTATTAAATATATAGACTAGTTAACCGCCCGTGCTCCGCCACGGGAATATTGTCAGCAATAAAAGAAATAATAATGAACAAATACTCTTTATCTTTGTATTTTATTTAGGGGATGTTTATTTTTACATGAAATAGAACTGATAGTTTGCCTGTATAAACTATTTTATGTTAATCAAACCGATATATTATTTTAACCAAATGAATGTTTTATATTAATTCGAGTTTCATTTGAAAAATAAATAGTATACGAACTGGGCAATGCTGATAACCTAATAAGCAGCTATTTAGGATATTTAGATAATTTGCTCAAGTATATTCCTATATTTGTCGTTTTTTTCATTACATTTGTTGAATGGAATAAAGATAGTCACTTAGCCTACATATAAATCACGCATCAGCAGTTGGTCGCATTTCACGAATCTTTGACCCATACTGAGAGTAAAAGCTGTGTTTACGTCGTATATATAAAGTTGGGCATACTTTGTTCAATATTAGAGGGTATTAACGGTCCAATTTGATGGAAAAGGAGTAGTGGATTTTAAAACTATGTAGACTACCACTAACAGAAAGATGTTGATTCAAGTGAGACTTAGAACTGGCCATTTCAAATGCAGATTTGTATTATATTTTACTCAAATAGTTTTTTGTCTCTTTTGACCATTAATACTTTTTTTATAGTCGCTGTTGGTAAGATTTTCCATTTAAACTCAAAATGTTGATAAGGAGTTCATTTTACCTTCCCTTGTGACAACACAAGGAAAAAATATTTGTGTCCCAGTTAGTCGTTCTGACTCAAAATTCATAGATTTGCAGTACTGACAAATCCAATCTAACGACCCCAATTCAAAAAAATTGGTATTTTTTAGAAGGGACTTCCAGAGCACATTTAACACCAACACTGCTCTTTACCTTACTAGTTCGATGGTTCTCAACATTTTTTTCACTCGGTATGTCTCTTTACGCCCAGTTAATGACTACCTTTTCTTTTTCTTTTTGCACTTTTCACACCCTGGGGTTAATGATAAAGTTTTATAACGCTATAATGACCCCAGTCAACATTGCCATTAAATATCAAGTCACATACTTCTTCGCCAGAACCAAATGGTAAGTCACAGCAATTTTTTCTCAAGCAATTTCCCTTTGTACTTGAAAAGAAAATCACTGATATATTGTAGTTCCACGTAGCGTACTCGCCATCTCGAGAAGGTAAAGTTTGGTACCACTGAACGTCTAACACTGATCTTGAGTAAGTTTCGTCACCTACTATAAAATGTTTGTATGTTTCCCACTCATTAGCAATTATATGTACAACTTGCAAGCGGATTTCCCCATGATTATTCTGGTGGCCGTAGAGAATAAATTATATTGATCAAAATAATAAGTATCCGTTCCCTATTATGGGTATTATTTCACATTCCATACTCAAACAATTACCACTTTCATTCAGATCACTTTGCAGGAAAACTAAAACATTTCAAAAATAAGTTAACAAATACACTTTCCTTGAACAAAATCGTGTGTTTTTAAACAGAAACTCCAAGTTTAATAATTGCATACTGAAAGTGAGGTTGTAAAAATAATAACAAATGTCCGACAAACATTAAACAGCTGACGAATAATTTATAAACTGTGTATTATATTCTTCAATAAGAATTGTATTGACTCGACCTTTAAAGGGCTGTAGGTCGTAGCCCTTAGAAAAAACGTAAATTCTAAGGAAGTTCGGCAAATCTACACACTATCCCCTTTAATTTGAGACATAAATCTTGTAGATCGGTCCAGTAATTACTGAGAAAACAGTGTTACAACTGCGTATTAAATATATAGTTTTTTTTCTTAAACTGCTCAGCTGTGTTGTCGCAGAGGCCAGTAACACGTTTTTGGTTAGCCTAAGTGTGTTTGGTTTCTAATCAGAACAGAATCAAACAAAGTTTTTGTAAAGTTTGATTGTGATTCTTTAAGTCAACCTATAAAGCTGACCCTTGTTAACTTATTGTAAAATATGAAGCCTGTTTTGGAGTGTATAACAATAAAGCAAATGGGAAGCTATTTAATTTTTGTGTATATTTTAAATAGGAAATATAATACTTTTTAGGAAAAAATTAAAAAGCCAGGTTTATCAGCTGACTGATTTAGCCCGCGTTTCCTCAACATGTGTCGGCGCTGATAGACGACGCCAGGCTACACGAAACTCCAGTTGTCCGCAGCAGGCCATAGAGCGTGGGAAATGAGGATGACCTCCGTGGAGCCTCTCTAGCCCTCAGCGACGAACGTTAGACAAACCAGGGCTTCGACATGTTTGGACTCGTCAACCTTAGGCAACTTGAATGATGGTTTTCATCCTTCGACCCTTCTCCAATCTCTGATCGGAATTTATGTGAAAACGATTGTCGTGTGGCGTTTAGTGTAGAGATTTCTTCAGTTCAGAGAGTATTCCTTGCCTAGGAGATCTGTCCTTTTTCGCTTTCTATCTAGATGGAGGTTCTGAGGTGGCATATCGTAGAGAGTTAACTGTAGGATTCTTTTGTTTTAAATATAAATGTTTTTCCTACAGTCACCCGACAAAGTAGGCTTCCTTGCACTGATGCTAGTACACAAAGTTGTTAATTGCTGCATTTACTTACCTTTGCCGCACGCTTTTGTTTGCCGCAAGCTTCTTTGCCGCACACTAGTATTCCGACCAAACAACACAAAACAGCGTGCTTTTATTATGCACGTAATCTGTGTACGCTTGGAAATAGGTTGGCAACACTTAAAGATACAGTACTACGACTTCGATCAGTTGGTGCAGCGTTTCCCATTTCGTTCAATGTTTGGATTTAACCTAACCTAAAACGTGTTGTTTAGTGTTTGAAAGATTAATTATTACTATGCTTTATAATAACTGTAGGAAAAATATAATGTGTAACATGAGTGCAAATTGTCCACTTGTTACACAAATAACTATTTACCGTTGTCGATGAAAGAATATGACGGATTTTGTGTTTTAATTTGCGCATAAGCTTCGGTTGACGAGCTTTGACCACGAGTCAAAGCTACAATACCCCCCCCCCCCAAGGCCCTCTCAAAGTACAATACAAAATAGTGCATACTAATAACACGTAGTGCAAATTGATTGTAAAGATGTTAATTTCAAATAATAGGAACATCTTAAGTCATTTTTGTCAACTCTGTGAATGTATGCGGGACAGATAATGCGAAAAAATTTAAATTCCAGAAAACATAGGCCTATACTATTACAAACTGTTTAACTTTAAAATAAAAATAAATTTGCATAGGTATTAGTGTTTAAAGAAGTCCTCATCTAGTAAATGATACAATACAATCAGCACAATACAATCTTCAATGGGATTAACTGAATATCATCGGCATTACCATAATGCATACAGTACATTAGCACTGCAGAATTGTTTCACCACTAACTACTTAAGTGTATCACAACTAGCGAACACGAAGTTGCCAACTTTCTAATCTTTATCACGAAGTAGACAAAATGCATTGAAATCCAATCAAAAGAAGCTGAACGTTTCAGACAACTTTTTTGCTTCTTTGAAAACCCTCGACACTTAAGTTTTTAATTATTTTCGTCCCCCACTTTACCTGACTGGAAAGTGTATTTTACATGCATGGCGATTAGAAAACCCTTTGGTAATATTTTATTTTACACTGTACTGTTCGTGCATCTCGTTTGACCCTAACGAGAAAAGATCATTGAGGGCTGTGTTTCCTTTTGTTTACGAAATTGTCTTCCACGTCAACCAATGGGCACAACACAGTTGGTTGGAAATTGTGATGAATATTGATAGAATAATTAATTGCTGACTGAATTTGTGGTTTCCTTTTATTTGGTACACTATTAATACTATTTATTTCACACTAATTGCAATATTTTAGTGCCTCTTCAGACGCAACCTTACTCTCTGAATTAAAGTACTTAACAAGGCCATCTCAATCAATTAACACAGTTTGATTCTATTTGTAAAACCCGTCTCAAAATTTTGCCAAAAAGCCTCTCTTAATTGCCAAGGAAATTAGTTTCCTTCTTTAGACGCAACCACATATCTACTTTCATAACAAGTTACAACCGAAACACCACTTCATCAACCTGTCACAACCATTTAGCACCACTTCCTCAACCAGTCACCATCATTTTGCACCTTTTCAACTAATCAAACCATTTAGTACCACTTGAACCAGTTCCAGTCAAACTAGTCGCAATACCAACTATTTAAAACTAATCATTCGGCTCATCATAACCATTTATTACCACTCAAACTAGCTCCAACCAAACTAGTCGCAACACGAACTATTTCAAAATGAATCATTTGGCTCATCATAACCACTTAGTAGGCCTACCATTTGACCGGTTCCCCCAAACTATCCACAACTATATACAACTACTCCCTGACTAATCGCAACCATTAGTACCACTGTCTAACTAGTCGCAACCATTTAGCACAACCACAACCGCTCGTCCAACCGTGCGACCGCGGTGCTCGTGACTCTTCATGTTATTTA
This sequence comes from Macrosteles quadrilineatus, assembly GCF_028750875.1. Lineage (NCBI taxonomy): Eukaryota > Metazoa > Arthropoda > Insecta > Hemiptera > Cicadellidae > Macrosteles > Macrosteles quadrilineatus. The sequence goes on along the minus strand of NW_026542598.1, from coordinate 67,567,033 downwards.
GCGGGAGGCTTGTTTATTTGGCGGGAAGGATTTAGCATTGCTGAGACTAGAGCACCGCGGGCGGCGACGCGAACAAAACAAGTGCTGCGCGAGGCATATCTTTATCACAAGATTATAATAAATATATAAGGTCTTTGCGGGGCCCGGGGGGCAGCACGAGGCAGGTAATGAGGGCCCCGAGCGCCCCGTGGGAGGCCCGGGCCCCGTCAACACTCGGCCCCAGGCCCCGGGCCCTATCGGATGTCCTTGGGGAGTGGAGAGCGCACGCGATATCTGAAGGTTCTTGGAATGCTGGAGGATTTACTATAGGGTGGAGACTACAGGTTTCTGCCGTGAGATATTAAGTTTGTTTCATTTGAACTTTTGAAGTTCTTCCTTTCTTTGAAGTTCATTATGGTGATGGCATTTTCACTACGTGATTCTTTATAATACGTTAACCTGGTAATAAATCAACCTAGCTGTAGCAACTGTTAATGCAGACTTTACAACTTCTGAAGCATACATTACCAGTTTCTCCTGTTCCAAGTAAACTTTGAAGTATCGTATTTTAACTGAATATCTTTAAGCTATATGCGTATAATTTATCTCCAATGTTGTTTCAGTAGTTGGGTCTACTGTACTTGGGTTTCCTATAGTTGGATCTGTCATAGCTAGGTTGGAAAACCCATAGCTTGGTTTGCCGTTTTTCCCCCTTATCTATTTCTGCCTAATTTCATTTTTCTTAAAACAGCATATATCATATTTATTTATCAAGCTGGGTTACTTGATACCTCACGTAACCTAAATATTTATGGTCTACTATATTTTTATTTGTCATATCTAGGTCTGCTATAGCCACTATATTTGGATTTACCATAACTCAATATATTTTATTGGGTTATCCATGACTCTCTCGCCGTATTTTGATTTCCCATAAGTCTATAAGTATACAAACCAAATCCGATTCTATCTTCCCAGCTGGACATTCAATGTCTGATTGAGGCTTCAGATTCATCGTCTCAATTCATCAGGCTCCCATTGAATCGGATCTTAAAAGGAATTACAAAGAGAATGGCCCTCTGCAAACGGCTGACGGTTCATCATTCATCGTTAACTTTTGAAAGCCCTGCAATCATTTGTTATTTTTCGATCTCGCATGTTGATTTTGTAGCAGTCGGTCAATTGACAGAGCAACTAATGATGTAATGTGTTACTTGATATTTTCACTACTTACAGTATGCTAATTCCTTTTGGTGATTGTGCTTCAGTCAAAATGGAGGTCATGATTAATTCTTTATTAAATTGCTGTAGCAATGTTACTGCTACAGAAGCATAGAAGTAAACGGCATGTTTAATTTAACTTGTAGAGTAGACAAACTATTTGTTATGTCATTATTTTTTACAATTCATACTTAACAACTGTTTTTATAATTAATTTCGCCAAGAGTTATTGTTTAGAAAATGCTGACCTTATGTCGAAATAAAAAGTTCTTTAGAGTTTTTTGGAAGTCATTAATCGTTCATAAAAGTACTGTAACAAAGGGGTTTCACAGGGTTTTATCGAGGGATATGACGTTATTGTTACGTTTTTGGGCTGTCATGGGATCGACGATATTTATTCATGGTAGGTGATGTAAATTATTTTAAAATTTCTTTTTAAGGTTCGTTGTGTTAAGTTTATATACTGTACAGTACATTAACTGTGTGTAGGCTACTACAAGTAGGCTCATTGTAAAAGCTCAAGTGTGTATAAAATTTCTGTTGATGTTTTTAATTGATTGGAAACACAATTTTTTCAGGTTTTTCATGTCTCATTGCTTGTATACTCTTTCAACTGAATGTAACAACACGAAAACATAAATGGCTCGTTTTCCATCCATACAGTGTAAAACGTAATAAAAACAAACCAAATAAACCCAAGCAATATAAAGAAAGAACTCTAATTATTTTTTGAAGATTAGGCCTACACTAGAATATTTTTCCATTTCATCCACATGACATATTCTATTCAGTCCATACATTACACAGCAGAATATACACAGTCCCAATATGAATTATGCCTTGTAATCTCACCAATCTCTCCGTGCATTAAATCACAGTATCCATCTATTTACATCCATCCAGTAAAATACCATATAATCTATTTAGTGATGAACATCAAATTCACCCTATAATCAATCTAATCACACTTTTCATTACATTATAATCTATTCATACATTCCATCGACTACAGGAATACGATTGCTCAATATCAATACAAATACACCACAACTAAATAGACGTATCAGTCCGACTGAAAGGGTGATTTTCGATGCTTGTCAACACAACTTGTCAAGCGCTGGGCTGAGGGCTGTACTTTGAAATATTAGGCTTGAAAAGGGCCTCTAGCGGCTGCCAATCAACTGTATCGATGTCACAGAACACTTTACACTGTCACTATGAGTTGGACCTTTTATCTGATATGATAGCCAGCGAAATGTTTCCCGTTTTGTTGATTTGTTTTTAAATTTCATTTTTGGGGATTTTATTGATTGTTGCGAAGTTTAGTTGCTTGGATTAGTGGTTTGTAGACATTGCAACAAGTGTTATGTATATACGATGAGAGGAATGTCCAGACGTAATTTACTGAATTAGTTATACCTAACCTTATCATGATGTTTTTCTCTCATGGCGGAACACACCTGAATACGACTGCGTCGAATAGTCCATATGAAAACCAACGGTTACATATAGCAGATAATATCAGATAATATAGAAGTATAACAAATCTATAGGGTAATATGTGTAATTTGTGGCACTTACCAATTAAATTACTTTTACCAAAGATTAGCCTACCAATACATTTATCCTCCTCATTAGTCATCTAAAGGGAGTTTTAAGATAAACTTTGGTTCATAGAAAGGGTGTTTTGCTGTTTAATAATTAGGCTCTTAAAATTGTTAAAAATTATTTCGACTTCAATTGAACAGTATGTTTCTAAGCTGTTGCTTATCCTGGAATTATAAAAATTATACATCTCAACTCATAAATGCTGTTCCATAAGAAAGAAACATAGTCCATTAGTGCACTCATTTGTTACCAAAGCGAACTTATAAAAACATACTTCAGATTTTACGATTGGGCGAGTCTTAGCCCTGTTCTTAGTGGATGCTTTTCCTTTTACTGACATCACTAATAACAATGTTGACTTAAGACAACATCTATCCGTTCTATCTATCCGTTTCAGTTCAGTTATAATTGAAAGGATTCACTTAACAGCATTATTTACTTACTTAACAGCATTGTTGTCTTACTTTACAACACGACGGACCAATGAGGTTTAAGGTTTGAGAGAAAAGATGTAAAATATGTTTCGAACGTCAACTTATCAGCTGTTAGAACCAATTTAATTGATTTAAAAAACTTGTGAGTGGTTGGTATAATAAGTCGTTGCATCACAATCAGTGGCTATGAAAGGTTATAAACAAAAAACATAACCTCTCTTGGAAGTCATGAATAGTGATTTTTAGTAACGGTCTTAGGTAGTGTACGCAGCCCGCGTAAGTCTTCAACCATAGATAAAACAAGGGAACGTGTTTTATCTATGCTCAAACATAGATTAAGGAGTAGACAGTGTCTATACTCCTTTTATATATGGACTAAAGGTACCAAGGCTCGTACCTTAAATTTTCAACTCGTGTCTTTAAGACTATCCTTACGCGATCGTTGCGTAAACTACTAAATTGGCACACCTCTAGGGTTTTTACTAAACAGTAATGTAGCACACGCAAACACACAAAAGCCACCTTTATATTGAACAATAGATTAAGTTTACTTTGCTGACATTACTGATAACAATGTTACTGACATGTCTCTAGTGTGTTTACCAAACGGTTCCCGCTACCGCTCTGACCGCACAGCCGCAGTTTACCTCTGACTGATGAGCGCGGGTCGCGCGCGCTCTGACAGCCTCTTATTACGTACAAATTGAATGTGGGTCTAGACTCCCATTAGACAAACCCAGTAGCCGCTACTGCTCCTCCCCTCTCCACGCATCGGCTACTGGGCAACTAGGGGTAAACGGTGGTTGGAAACCTCTTAATTTGTGTGTTTGGGGTTGTTCCAAAAGCCAGAAGAATGGTTTGAGGGTGTTCCAGAAGCCAGAAGAATGGTGTGGGGGTGTTCCAGAAGCCAGAAGAATGGTGTGGGGGTGTTCCAGAAGCCAGAAGAATGATTTTGGGGTGTTCCAGAAGCCAGAAGAATGATTTTGGGGTGTTCCAAAAGCCAGAAGAATGGTTTGAGGAGTTCCAGAAGCCAGAAGAATGATTTTGGGGTGTTCCAGAAGCCAGAAGAATGATTTTCGGGTGTTCCAGAAGCCAGAAGAATGGTTATAGGGTGTTCCAGAAGCCAGAAGAAGGGTTTGAGGGATGTAGATGTATTTCTTACCATTGAAGTTTTCGTAGCATTGGCTTTGGTACATCTTATCGTCTTACATTTAAAACACTCCTTTAAACACTATTTACCATGCTAATGGATCAGCTAAATGCTTCTTTTTATTTGATCAATGTTAACACTTATTTAACCTGCGATTCATTAATTGGTTATTTATTGCTCTATGGTATTGCAAACATAAAAGAAAAATCACATATTCTACTCTAAAATAATATAAATCGTCTAGTCTACATTTGAGCACTCAAATTACACCAAACTTAAAACACTCATACAAAAGGCACCATTTTACAATAATGATAAATTTATTCAATATCAATGTTATTGTGAACACTGAAACCTTTTTTGATGTCTGTATTTTGCTTCTGGTTATGTTTGGGTACGTTTTCGTAGAGTAAACGGTTTTATTTGATTACAATACTCATTTTACAGAGTATGTTGCATCCTTTGGCTACGCAGTACTAGAGGGGAAAGACTAAAGAGTAGTTTAAAATGGATCTAGTTTTGCTTTAAATATGACATTATGACAAAATAAAACATGATTTTAAATTAAACGTAAATTGTATTGTGTGTTGTTTAATTTGAGAACTTTACCATTGTGTACACAATAGTTTCAATTCTTAATTTGAGAAGGCCCTGAAGTGTCCAATTTTTCTAACTTTTTCCAACTTCTAACTGTTTATCCCCGGACAAAGGGTTCATGATAATACTCTAAGTTACGTATGTACTCATGGGTTGACCAAAGAAAAACTACCCCTAAAACTATAAATTATTTTAATAATACAGATGAAGTCATGAAAAATAAATAAATTCAAATCACACAACTATATACCAACGCTAACAATGGTGTGTGGCTTAGAGTGAAAAATGAAAAAGATAAGTGTAGAATAAATTATTATAATAAAGATTTTGTTACTGATAAAGAACCCCAGTTTTTTCGGCCAGGAGCATTTTTAGGAGTGAGACCCCGATGTTAAGTACGTTTTTAAGTTTTCACTGTTTCAGAATTGAATTTTATAACAATGGCATATTGGAAATTCGTTTGTACAATGAAATAAACGTTAAAAATCAATTATTGTACAAGGGCACAGCAGACTTGGTCGTTGCAGTCTTCAGCTTCCTTGATGGAGATGTTGGCAGGACAATCCTTCCTACAAACTCCTCCCAGGCCTTGGCAATCTTTGACGCTGCGACCCACTGCTGACAAAACACACAAATTCTATTAGTGCATTGCAAAATAGTACAGTATTAGTTTCATTTTAAGCGTCTAAAAAGGTGATTGAAATAACTAGTCTTAGGAATAATATGAAGAAGGACTGACAAAATAGGTTAAACATCTCAACACATCTGTTCTACAATCGCCCCATGCTCACCATTTACTCATACTGTATATTTGTTTGAAAGAGGCCTCGATTGTGTTTTTATCCCATAGTTAACCAACTTATCTAATGGATTTTTTTGGAAGATAATCTTTCAATCATAGATAGTTCTGCATGATTCTACTCATAAGACATATATGTCATTTCCCATTCATATTGTTTGACCATTATCATGTCATGAACCAAAATTAAAAATATAAATAAACGTGGAACTGAAAAAAGGAAAACACGGTTCAGTTCCTAAGGTTAACCCTTCCAGGACGGCCTATAGGCCTATACAGACAGCAAAATTAATAAAAAATAAAAAAAATAAAAAATATGTTTTTTACATTTGAAAATTTTAGAATGTTGTAAATAGTTGACCTAAGCAGCACTTTTGTCCAAAATATTTTGTTAATTTTTTATAGAAAAACATTCCTAGTACTTCGGTTAAAAGGTATAATTGAATAAAAGACCGTTTATGTGAAGATTAATGTTGTTATATGCAATCAACTATAACAATAGATGTCGTAATATTCGGCGGATATATCTGCCTACCGTCCTCGGAGCCAAAATAGATAGGCGGATATATCCGCATATAGTAAGGGAAGGGTACTGCGATTCTGATCGTAGCCTAACATAATCTTTTAATGCAACAATATACGTCTGTGTTTGAAGGGGGAAGTCTTAACCATCCGCCAACCACAAGTCTTGTTTTTATTTTTAAACATTTAATTTAAAAAATATATTAATATCATAAATACATACTTTTTGCACATTTTACCTCACGTTTACAAAGACATTGTGATAAAGAGCAAAAATCCTCTTAATTCAACGACTGAGCCAATTATATTGAACATCAGTGCAATGCCCAAGGTAGAAAAGGAGTTTTGTCAAAATATTGGCATCTATAATCAATCATTACCAAAATTTCAAGCGTTTCATAACCTAGCAAATGTATAAACATGATAATAGGTTTAAAATAATTACTATGACTTGCACAAAGTAAGAATAACTCAACCGCAATTCCGAGGCATTGGCCGGGCATGTAGGCCATTGCCGCATTATGTGTTTTGTAACACGTTATGTGGGCAAGTCAATATGGGCACGTGTGGGCAACCGGCATCGCCAATGTTGGCTCAACTTGTTTACGTCTTATTTTAGCACTCAAAATGTCTGGCGGGCATTGTAAAGTCCATATTGTATTGTTTATTTTGCATGGAATTCATATTTTGCTGGCTTATACATAAGGATTAAGATGGTGCGATATGTTGGAAAAGCTGTGCAGATGCAACACCTGGTTGTATGTGTTACAAGCAAACTTCATCATAATTTTGTTTTTAATTGATTATACAAATTATTCTCTGTTTAAAATATTGAGGAAGTTTGAGGGAAAGTTCCCGCAGAACCTTTTCTGCTTAAATGTAAGTTATGTATGTTGATTGACGTTTTGATAAATCTCAGCTGTTATGTTTTATTTTGATAGTAGGATCAAGACTTTAAGGTGATATATTTCTTCCCCTAAAACCGATTGCATTTTGTGAACGGAGTTTTTTTTTAGATAAAAAGACAACACGCAAGGAAAAGAGTTTTAACTTGTAACATGGCTCAAGGATAAGCGGGTTGGACAACTAAGTACAGTTAAGTACCATATAAAATCTGTTAACTATTTTAGAATAAAACTAACAACTAAAGAGTAGCCATAGATTAAATCATGTTTGTTTTATTTTTAAGTCAAAAACATTAATATGTCATGACTACCTCAGAAAACTCTTGTACACTTTATTTAAAAAGACGATTCCATCACTAACGGTTTTTTGTTTCCATTTAAATTAAGTTTTGAAAAGACAGAAGCCAAAGCAATGTATAATTTTTATTAACATTTATTTAGCAGCAATGAATTTTGAAGCTTATATTTAATAACATTTCATGGTGATGATTTCAGTTTGATGATAGCAATTTTATTCAGGATTTGAAGGACTTACTTCCCTACTCGTAGGACCCTTTGGAAATCACAGGGTTATAATCAAAGTGTAAATTTTGTTCTAAGTCTAGCTCTCAAATCCTTTGTGAATCTCCTTTAGACACCTCATTCCTCTTACCTGCCAAACAACACTCTACCCCTCTCTTCTGTTGCTCCGGGCAGAGTCCTCTCTTCTCGGCCAGCTTACCCTCTGGACACTCGGACGTGTCTAGGCACACGCCCCCCTGGCTCGTACAGGGCTCTTCGTTGAACACAGCCATCTTTGAAAACGACAGATTCAGCGGTCCTAGAACACAGTGGAGTTATCAATTATATAAATTGAGCTATAGGAAGACCCAAAATGTGTTGAAACGACGAGATCTGAAAAAGCTTAAAGAGGCTGTGAAAGTACCAGAGCGAAGAAAGTGGAGGTAGTATGATCGTAAGGCTAAAAAACCAAATTTGTTTCAATTGCCATAGGAGTTAGAAGTAATTATAAGTAAATATTTACTTAAAACCTGACAGTAGATGTTATTTTTCTTACTTAAAAATTCGCTTTGACATTAAAAATTTGTAAAATCGGAAGCTTGTTTTCATGAGTGATTTATGTATAGCAACACATCCCAAACGAAAAATGACTAAAGTTTCAATACATTATGCTGATTCATCATGTCCATACTATCATTGACTATATATACAACTGCAGACACTACTGTAGCGAACGCAAACAGCAATATCACAATGTCAAACTTAGTGCTGTATAGATTTGAAGGCGCACCATACTAGAGGCACTTGAAAAACACAAAGTTCGCAAAATAGGCTAACTATTTATTTTCAAATATACAGTATATCCCAAATTTTATATCTGATTTTTAAGTACAAGAAAGTAATGAAAAATTACAACAATTAAATTATTTCTGAAAGGAGTGTGTTACTTTGGCTAAACGCGGGGCTCGAGTACCGCTGGGTATAGTTTCGAACCATCAAAAAGGTGTTCGACCATCAGATTGTTATTGTAACTTCTTAGCCAGACAGCTTTAAAAACTCGTTTCAAAATTGTCAACATTGGTGTTCTAAATATACCAAAGACACCTAACGTTTACCTAAAATCTAATGCTCTAAAAAGTCGATGTATGAGATGTGATTCCTGTATAATTACTGGAGGTCAATCGCAAAAATACTGAATCATCTCGGATAAAAATACATAAAGGATGATTATGAACCCAGCCAAAGCCAACACATGGACCGATGCCCTTTAAAATCTTGTGCTACAACCTTGACTGAAACTGCAATGTTTACATTAGCACTATTAACATTTACTTGTTTAATATTCGATAAAGTTATTTTGTTTCACTCTTTGTTTTACAGTTGAGTCTTAAGTCATGTTTCTATAATTAATAGCGTCTTTAGTACTGTAGATTTGAAACCTCTTGTTATAGAAGATATTATCTTATACGCCTTCACCCCGTTACGAAATATGGGTCGTTCAAGCTTAACTAAACACTCGTCACCAAGCACACATCACATGATCAAAGTGTCAAGCGTCAACGAAGGCCTAGAAACCCCTGGAGAAAGTGCTAATATTATCTAACTGCGACAAGGCCTGACTCGCAAAACACTTCTGTCGTGGGAGTAACCAATGTTGACAATTTTGAAATGAGATTTTACTGTGTGGCTAAGAAGTTACAATAAGAATCTGATACACCTTTTTGATGGTTCGAAACCCCCAGTTGTACTCGATCCCCGCATTTGGCCAAAGTAACAGCTGATCTCCAAAGTAATACCAACTAAGAGTTGGCAGAAACTGTGTTAGCAATTATTACCAGTACTACTATTACAAATCTACTTGTCAAGATGTATGCATGTATGTTGCTCAATCACGTTAGAGCCGCTTGCAAAAATGTAACCTATAGTCGGGGATAAAACATACGTCTATTAGAGTTTCAATATCTTGATATAAGAGTTCAAACCAAACATAAAAGTAATTACTGAAGCTCATGAAGATTATTTATTAGATAAAACAATGCCCATGGAAAATGAACGAAGAATTTGAAACAATAGAGGAATTTATAAATAAACAAAAAATACTCATTTTATTAATAGTGACCATATTACACCTCTTCCCCCATTGATGGGTTAGTATGGATATAAAAGTAACAAAACAATTAAATATTAAGTGAGATAGTATATAAAAAGCTACGTTTTAAAAATTTAGATATAGGATTTTTATGCATAAAAATATAATATTAAAAACTTAAATGTTACATCTCAACAATTACCGTCATCAGCAGAGGTAACGCAGCACAAAGCTGCTGAAAAGAAGACTACGAAGTACATGACGCCTGTCTGGTGATGGTACACAGCACTGACTGATAACTACTCATACTGGTAGTGACTGACATAACCTCAGTGACACAATGACTCAGGAGGACGTCTACATCACGATCTGTCAGGAGGTGCTGTCACTGACTGACTGTTGGATGTAGAAATTACTCACTGATAACTGCATGTATAGGTAGTGACTGACATAACCTCAGTGACACAATGACTCAGGAGGACGTCTACATCACGATCTGTCAGGAGGTGCTGTCACTGACTGTCTGTTGGATGTAGAAATTACTCACTGATAACTGCATGTATAGATAGTGACTGACATAATCTCAGTGACACAATGACTCAGGAGGACGTCTACATCACGATCTGTCAGGAGGTGCTGTCACTGACTGTCTGTTGGATGTAGAAATTACTCACTGATAACTGCATGTATAGATAGTGACTGACATAACCTCAGTGACACAATGACTCAGGAGGACGTCTACATCATGATCTGTCAGGAGGTGCTGTCACTGACTGTCTGTTGGATGTAGAAATTACTCACTGATAACTGCATGTATAGATAGTGACTGACATAATCTCAGTGACACAATGACTCAGGAGGACGTCTACATCACGATCTGTCAGGAAGTGCTGTCACTGACTGTCTGTTGGATGTAGAAATTACTCACTGATAACTGCATGTATAGATAGTGACTGACATAATCTCAGTGACACAATGACTCAGGAGGACGTCTACATCACGATCTGTCAGGAGGTGCTGTCACTGACTGTCTGTTGGATGTAGAAATTACTCACTGATAACTGCATGTATAGATAGTGACTGACATAATCTCAGTGACACAATGACTCAGGAGGACGTCTACATCACGATCTGTCAGGAGGTGCTGTCACTGACTGTCTGTTGGATGTAGAAATTACTCACTGATAACTGCATGTATAGATAGTGACTGACATAACCTCAGTGACACAATGACTCAGGAAGACGTCTACATCACGATCTGTCAGGAGGCGCTGTCACTGACTGTCTGTTGGATGTAGAAATTACTCACTGATAACTGCATGTATAGATAGTGACTGACATAACCTCAGTGACACAATGACTCAGGAGGACGTCTACATCACGATCTGTCAGGAGGTGCTGTCACTGACTGTCTGTTGGATGTAGAAATTACTCACTGATAACTGCATGTATAGATAGTGACTGACATAACCTCAGTGACACAATGACTCAGGAGGACGTCTACATCACGATCTGTCAGGAGGCGCTGTCACTGACTGTCTGTTGGATGTAGAAATTACTCACTGATAACTGCATGTATAGATAGTGACTGACATAACCTCAGTGACACAATGACTCAGGAGGACGTCTACATCACGATCTGTCAGGAGGCGCTGTCACTGACTGTCTGTTGGATGTAGAAATTACTCACTGATAACTGCATGTATAGATAGTGACTGACATAACCTCAGTGACACAATGACTCAGGAGGACGTCTACATCACGATCTGTCAGGAGGTGCTGTCACTGACTGACTGTTGGATGTAGAAATTACTCACTGATAACTGCATGTATAGATAGTGACTGACATAACCTCAGTGACACAATGACTCAGGAGGACGTCTACATCACGATCTGTCAGGAGGTGCTGTCACTGACTGTCTGTTGGATGTAGAAATTACTCACTGACAACTGCATGTATAGATAGTGACTGACATAATCTCAGTGACACAATGACTCAGGAGGACGTCTACATCACGATCTGTCAGGAGGTGCTGTCACTGACTGACTGTTGGATGTAGAAATTACTCACTGATAACTGCATGTATAGATAGTGACTGACATAATCTCAGTGACACAATGACTCAGGAGGACGTCTACATCACGATCTGTCAGGAGGCGCTGTCACTGACTGTCTGTTGGATGTAGAAATTACTCACTGATAACTGCATGTATAGATAGTGACTGACATAACCTCAGTGACACAATGACTCAGGAGGACGTCTACATCACGATCTGTCAGGAGGTGCTGTCACTGACTGACTGTTGGATGTAGAAATTACTCACTGATAACTGCATGTATAGATAGTGACTGACATAATCTCAGTGACACAATGACTCAGGAGGACGTCTACATCACGATCTGTCAGGAGGTGCTGTCACTGACTGTCTGTTGGATGTAGAAATTACTCACTGATAACTGCATGTATAGATAGTGACTGACATAATCTCAGTGACACAATGACTCAGGAGGACGTCTGCATCACGATCTGTCAGGAGGTGCTGTCACTGACTGACTGTTGGATGTAGAAATTACTCACTGATAACTGCATGTATAGATAGTGACTGACATAACCTCAGTGACACAATGACTCAGGAGGACGTCTACATCACGATCTGTCAGGAGGTGCTGTCACTGACTGTCTGTTGGATGTAGAAATTACTCACTGATAACTGCATGTATAGATAGTGACTGACATAATCTCAGTGACACAATGACTCAGGAGGACGTCTACATCACGATCTGTCAGGAGGTGCTGTCACTGACTGTCTGTTGGATGTAGAAATTACTCACTGATAACTGCATGTATAGATAGTGACTGACATAATCTCAGTGACACAATGACTCAGGATGATTTTTACAGCACGATCCGTCAGTTGGGATTTAACTTGTTTAGTTTCGAATCGTTTGGCAGATTTTAACATATCTGATACGTTTATGATGGACTAGCTACTGTGCCCGTGCTTCGCAACGGGAAGATGTACTATACCGCCTAATCCTAACACTTTTTAAGTAGTTTCAATTTACAGTATAATAAAAAATCCTCTAAATGTATTCCAAAAAAGAATAACCTACATTGTAATTATCCTACTGTTTACATGAAAATATACCAATAACATTATTTTTACAACTTTAAGACTTTAATAAATCGGAAACACAGTCTGGGTTGATACAGCAACGGTTATAAAATCTTTTTTCCATAATCAATGACATTGTTTTAGTTACAATCATGACTCGATTGTAAATTGTCTCATGCTTCCATTGAGACCAATTAATATTTACTTTTGAAAACCTCGCCTCAAAACAGCCCCCAGTACACTCTCGCCGAGGCAAGGCGAGTGCGAGAGTGTACTCGGTGCGCTCGTCTTCTCTCGCCTTGACTCGGGTCGCCTCGCCTCGCCCAGCCCGCCCAGCCTCGTGCTTGCCGGCGCTCCGTCTGGAGTCGGTTTTTTGACACGAGTCAAAGGACCCCGATACTGCACGAGTGGCAAGCGCTACTTCCACATCGAAGTTGTTTATATATCGTTGGGCTTAACTCATCACAGTCAGCACCTGACCCTGGACAATCTCAACTATTAGGTTACAAATGTGCTTTAACACTACCCCAAAACGACTTATTGTTCTCAATTGGCCCTCTATCAATGACCTGTGTTGCCTGTACAGCGAGGCATTTTGAGAAGGAGGAAACCGGCCGGAATACTTTAGGTTTATCAATAACGAAGATAAACATGGTCTGAGTTACACACCGGCAATCTTTGAGTTGACTCTTTTAAACTCATTGTAAATATGACTGTTATTCGTTTTGAAATAACTCCTGTAATACTTTGCAATTGCTCGAATTCGAGCAACATGTACACTAGTATATCTCTGTGGGTAGATGTCACAAGCTGATAAGTCATGTTTAGTAAACTTTTCAGGAGAGCAATTTGAAAGTTTGGCATAGGTGCAAAAATCAGCTATTATATTTTTTACTACACATTTTACACTAATATAATCAGCTGATCTTTGGCTATTTAAATATAAAATATCAAGAAATGACAATGTTATTTAAATTAACTATTAATATTTTTTTCAAGTGATGTCAGAGATATCATGTTTTGCCATCTGCCAAATGTCTTAAGTCACAATACAACAGTATAGGAAATATGTTTGAAATTGATTATTTACAAATTTGAATATATTTTTAAATTAATAAATTGGTACTATGTACGAGTATTGATCAAGGTAACCTAACTTGAACTGTTTTCTAAGTTATATGGGTTGTGTAGTTCTCAATTTAGGTTATTTCAGATTCACTGGTAATATAGATTAATCATTAATAATATGAGGGTTACTATGGTTACAATAATCAGCCAAATTCACAAGTAAATGTTTATTATCATGAGCTCAGCTATCCTACTAATATTATAAATGAGAAAGTTTGGATGTATGGATGTATGGATGTATGGATGTATGTTTGTGACAAGTGAACGCGAAAAATACTGGTCGGATTGGGCTGAAATTTGGCATGATGATAGCTCACATTCCCGATTAACATATAGGCATATTCTTATTTCAAAAATCCTTTCGGGCTCCGCCCCAGTGGCTCTGGAGTTTCCCATGTTAACCTTATGAGAAATGGAATTATTGAATCTTAACAGCTGTTTCAATTAAACAAGTTGGTTCTGTTCTATGATGTTCAATAGCATTAAAGTTACAAGGATTACCAACAGGGTGCAGCACTATTATTTCTTTTACATTTACATAATTTATGACAACAGCTAATTTGCAACCAAAAGGTGAGTGAGCGTAGCGAACGAACTTCAACCTGGAGGCGAGTTAGCGTAGCGAACGAGCTAACCTGAAGGCAAGTGAGCGCAGCGAACGAGCTCCAACCTAAAGGTGAGTGAGCGTAGCGAACGAGCTCCAACCTAAAGGTGAGTGAGCGTAGCGAACGAGCTCCAACCTAAAGGGGAGTGAGCGTAGCGAACAAACTTCAACCAGGACGTGATTGAGCCATGCGAACGAGATAATCTTGAAAATTAAGAAGTTAAACGGGGCAAAGCCCGCGGGTTACAGCTAGTTTCTTATACATCAGTCTCTTAGGTAATGTTTATTAAATTTTCTATGAGCCAAGGCTATCAAATCTTGAAATAAACAAGTTAGGTAGTTATTTTAAAAACATTATACCTTATGATAAAAGAGATTGTCAACTTTTTCGAAACAAAAAGGAACAACTTAATCTTCTTCACCCAAGTCATCCAGCTCATCAAACTCAAGACTTTTATTGTCGGTGGCCAGTTTACTGTAGAAAAGGTGGAATTGAGGATCGATGAGGTTGAACATGGAGAGAAGATCTTTCTTCTTTTTTGGGTTTATAGGCAATGGCCCAGCATAGGATCTTGGCAATTCCAAGTTCTCTGGACGGCCCTTCTTACCTCTTAGGATACTGAGAGTTCTAAATGGAGACAATGGATTCAGGTCATACTTAAAATAGATTCGTCCAAACTCTTGAGTGTAGCGTAGCCATCTGATTTTCAACCATTCAACTTTTTGTTTTTCTTCATCAACTTTACGATGGACTAGCACACTTTTCAATAGGCTAGAGAATTCTTTAAAATCAGTTTGGTGCATCTCAATAACTTTGAATTTCTTTTTCCCAGACAAACTACGAACAAACTGACACCAATCCCGTGGTACCATTATTCTGAATATTTCACTGTCTTCACTGCTACTGTTTGTACTTACTGAGGAGTGAAGTCTTTTTTTTGCTCTTTCAATTCGTGCATGATCACTATCACACTCGAGTCGAGTATGGCCAGGCAGCAAAAACTTCTGATTGATGACCTGAATAGTTTTCTTCTTGGTCAGAGCATAAGAAAACATGGTGGCAATGTTGATGTTGCGGTTTTGCCCTCCGCAGGTGTCTGAGTATGTGGTCACATACTCTATATTATCAGGAAGATCCATAATCTTTTTGAAAACACAAGAGGCGATGTCATCAGACCCTCTGCCAGCATCAATTTCACTCCACATACAACAATAGGAAGAATCCTGATCATTTGAACAATTTCTTATCGTGAGGTTGTACATGGACAGAAACCTCTTGTAATAAGCAATATTTGATGATAAGTAAGGTACAGGAAGAACCTGTTGAAGATCGAAAACCAAAACAGTTCTATTGTCAAAGTACTTAGCAAGATTTTTGTCGAGACTTTTCATGTCATAACCCTCTTGTGCCTCCTTGACGTGAGTGTCGTGCATATCAGAAACAATTTGGCGATCAGACTTGTTGGTGGCCTGTCTTTTCTTTAAAATGAACTCATCACATTTGTTACATGTGTCAATAAATGGCTCTTTGAATTTATATCCTTTACTATTGAATTCTTTTCTGAAAACATCATAGCAAGCTGATTTTGTATGGCCATTTTCATGCCTGTATTCACAGTACTCCTTGTACATTATCTTAATATTTAAATTACTTGGCAGAAACACTTTTTTACAGGAGCTATCTCGCCTAGCATAGTGGCTCTCATGCCTAGGATATCTATCTATGAATTCATTAATTTCTTCAATTTCATGGGGTGAAGTTTTGGATGTTTGTGGATGCTTACCTCGCATATCTCCTTGAATAATTCCAGATGAAGAGGCCTTAACCTTTTGAACTATAATGTCCACCTTGCCTCTACTTAAGCCAAAAACACCTGTGAACATAGTTTTACACACTTCATATTCAGTTCCATCAAAGAAAACAAAGTAAGATACAGTTACTAACCGATCATGGGTAACTTTGGTTTCACTATCTTTCCTTTTCCTACTCACTAATGGAGTAGAAATTTTGATTCTGTCAGCTAATGCTGTAAGTTTGGTCTCTTGCACAAACTTGTATGGTATAAAAGTCATTAAATATTTTTCTTTGGTTTTCTGGATTAATCTTCTCATCACACTTTCTTTTGTTGCAGCACTTTTCTACTGGTTTGAACGTTTTCCCTGGAATCAATACACCTTTTCTATTTTTATACTCCAGTCCTTGATCCTTTTTAAACTTTTCTTCTTGTCTTCTCCTAACACCTTTCTTTCTTTTTGCACATTCTGCGTTCTCACTGCAGTTTTCTAGGTTTTCGTTTTCAGCTCCTTTAGATGAAACCGCAACAACTGTAAAAATAAAACTATGCTATATGAAACCTATACAAAGATATTCAAATGCATTTAGCACTTAAGTCAAGTTTTTTTGTTGTATTACTAAAAGTACCCTACAGTGCTGAGTTAATACAAGTTAAATTTGTCTTCTTTCCATTCCACTGGCTTTACTCCACTGTGCTTATAAATTTTGAAAAGTGGTATTAGACAACTAACTGTAGGTCAGAGCTTTATAAAATAATAATGGGCCTACACTTTTTAAACAATACATTGTGTAATAATGCAGGAAACATTAATCATATTCCATAAATTTGGACTTTAATAGTTTAATTTTATGGAATATGATTAATATTTCCTGGATGATTACACAATGAATTATTTAAAAGATGTGAGTAGGCCTACTATTAGTTGTGTTTATACAGCTTTGATCTGTATCTAATACAACTATGCAAAATTTTTAAGCACACTGCTAAGGTTACTAACATTATACCATGAACTTACTTTCTTTCTGTCCTCTCGAACATTTTTTTGTGGTATCATTTTGCATAAGTTTTTGTCTTTTGTCGTATCTTTGTGTCGTATCATCCTGGACATCTCTTCCGATAATGTCCTGAAAACGGTAATGAAGATGAGCATTGATATTTATTTACAAGCATTGATATGAAATATGACAGGATTAAAACATAATCATAGCCTATAATTTCTGTAGTACAAAAGCATACCATACCTCAAAGAGGGTGCTGTGTGTGTTTGCAACAATTTCTTTTAGGCCTAACTCTCTTCCATTTTCACTCATTTCTGCCTCATTAGTCTGGAATGTCTCATTTTCAATAAACTCATAATTGCGCATTTCTGCCTCATTGTTCTCGATTGTGGCACATTCTGTAGTGTGGTATACGTCATTTGCAAGACCATACTGTTCAAAATCAATAGATGAATCCTGTAACAATAACTGGGTTGAGCAGGTAAAAGTGAAATAGGCCTAATCATAAACTTACTTTCTTTGTCCAAAGCAAATCAGTTGCAAAGAAATTGAATAAAACGAATAACGTTAATAGGCTGCGATTAGCTTTCAAAATAATCTTTGATGAAATATGTATAGCTAGCCTAAATACTATGCTCCATTTACTTACATTAAGTTTGGTAATAATATCCACTGAATTTTTTTCAATGTATTCATCTATATCCATTAGGCCTATATCCACATTTTCTGGGAATGGTTCCATGATTGGAATTTCAATACCATCTTCGTCTTGTATGGAGATTGGAAGATTTTCTATATCTAGAAGTTGCTGATTGTCTTCCAGAAAAATATTACCACCTTCAAAACTACTACTAGGTTCAGGCTTATCCTGCAACAAATTATGCATAGTTAATATTATAAATTTAGTTAGCCTAGAGTTTATCGTGTTAATTTAGACCTAATAAAAAGAAAATGTGTCAAAACAAATTAATGAGATAATCTTTATATACATTTTAAGATTTACTTAGGTATGCTAGCTGATAATAGGCCTACACTTTAGGCTGAGCCTTATTGCCTTGTAGGCCTTAGTGGGACATAGTGATTTAAACAGTTTTTGGCATATTCTAAGGACACAATATACACAATAGAAAAGAGAGGTAGACTATTTATCTTTTTACTGAGGTATATGGAAAGAAAATAAAGAAATACAACTAAGTTATGCTATGATAGCTATAAAACCACACTAACCTCAAAGTTTGTAGGCCTATCCTCAGTCAAGTTGTTTTTTGATTGATTAATCCCATCTTCTTTGGTAGCTAAAGAAATTAACAGTTGTGTTCTACTCCTAAACCTTTTGGAACTCATTATTACGTTGTGTTTACTTTAAAATACACATTTTAATAGTGTAACAAAATGCACACAAGACAACAGAAGTAACAGGAGTAAGGGAACATAACCAAACAACAACCTTATAAATAGTAAATTTATTGGCAATGGCAGATGACAAAACATGATATGTTCATTTAACAGCTGACAATCTGGGATTTTTTGATATAACTGAAGCTGACAGACTATGATAAATCGTTTAATCAAGTTTTGTCTTCTGTTAAAAACAACAATATGCCACTATTGTAAGTCAAAGCTCTGGATAAGAGAACATAACAGTTTTTGCCTTCTTACTCTTAGTTAGAAAGCAAACTTATAAAATTAGACAAAAAATGGTACAAACACTTATCCAATTTTGCCATCTTTTGATAATTGGATTATTATACAAACCGAAAGCAGAGTGTTGATATGTATATACTTATCAATATTTGTCATCTTAGGGATTGGAAGAAAATGTTTTATCAGGTTTGGGCAAGGCTTATATCTCAGCTATTTACAGGGATACGACATAACTAGTTTTACCATCTTATAGGTTTAATTTTTCTGAACACATCCATATGCATAACTCAATTTGGCCAAAAATGTGACTTATCAGCTTTTGTCATCTACCCACAGATCTAATTCCGTAAGCCCAAAATTTTACAATGAAATTGTGAGCGAACGGGAGGCCGTAGAAAGCTGGGAGAGGTCTCATTTTAAAGGTCTGGGCATGACATTTTGGGGAAAATTATTCATTTTTCTTAATTATTCGCCAAAAGGTTGTTATGGAATAAAATCATTCACATTTAAATAGCATGGGAATCTAATTTTATGTCTTTTTATTTAGTGTAAACACAGCTGTGATTATACAGTATAAATTGAAAAAAATATAACCACACCTGAATGTGCATCATTATGTTATTGTAAAATTGTTAGTGAAGTAGTATTTAAACAACACAAAGTGAAAATTGAATAAAATATTTTGAACAAACAATTTGATACTTTTAAACTTAATACTTTACAATGGATTGTTCTTTTGCAAAGTAATGTATAATTTCGGAAGACTACCACGCAGAGGTATTGTTCCTCGAAATGAGAACAACACGTACCAGATTTGACACGATATTAACAGAGAAAAAAAATGAGCATCGGATGAACATGAATTTATTCCTGTGTATAGATTGCCACTTTTAAATGAGATTTTGCATTACACAGCGTAGGGCCAATGAACGATGGGTGCATTCATTGTGGTGCATTGCGCAATTTGATTTGGTGAAATTGTGGTGCAAGGCCGAACCTTCACAAAAGTTGGCATTTATTTGAAAAACCCAGTGTCAACTTTTTTTCTTTTAAATAGGTAAAGAGGCCAGATGATGTTAAAATAGTACTAGAACCAAATAAAGACCAAGGGAATCGACCAAAATGGATACTATACAACAAATGTTGTGAGAGATTGTGTTATAGAATTAGCATTTTACAATTAAAATGATGACATTAGGGGCCTTTCTCTATGTGTTTTTCTAAGTGAATTTGTCTATATTTAAAGAAATCTATATAGATTTAAGAGTCATCAAGGTTGTTATTGGAAAATGTTCCTTAGTTGTATTATGATTAGAAAGTTTATACTATAAACTCACCTTTGGAATTTTTATTTTAAACAGAGCAGACATCAAAATGCATTATGCAGGTATGTAATAACTATTATACATATCATAATATACAAAAATGTTAAATGATAATTCAAGGTAGGGTAAACCTATGAGACTAATAATTTGTACAAAATAATTACTAGAATATAGGGGCTTTTGCCCCTACAAGCCACTAGTATTAGTCTATTGTCTTTAATGCTAAATTATTTGTTTAAACATTTTTATAGTATACTAGCTGACCCGGCGAACTTCGTATCGCCTAAGTTATAGGTTTCCCCTAAGACAGACCGATGGAAAGAAAGTACCGTTACGTTTAATTTTCAAGATGATCTCGTTCGCATCGCTCAATCACGTCCTGGTTGAAGTTCGTTCGCTACGCTCACTCACCTTTGGGTTGGAGCTCGTTCGCTACGCTCACTCACCTTTAGGTTGGAGCTCGTTCGCTGCGCTCACTTGCCTTCAGGTTAGCTCGTTCGCTACGCTAACTCGCCTCCAGGTTGAAGTTCGTTCGCTACGCTCACTCACCTTTTGGTTGCAAATTAGCTGTTGTCATAAATGTAAAAGAAATAATAGTGCTGCACCCTGTTGGTAATCCTTGTAACTTTAATGCTATTGAACATCATAGAATAGAACCAACTTGTTTAATTGAAACAGCTGTTAAGATTCATTAATTCCATTTCTCATAAGGTTAACATGGGAAACTCCAGAGCCACTGGGGCGGAGCCCTTTTAAGAATTTCGAAACGGGAAATAGTTTACGTCCGATTCGCATACCTACAGAATTTACACACCAAATTTCATAACGATCGGTGAAGTCGTTCCGGAGGAGTTTGCAGACGAACACTGTGACACGAGAATTTTATATATTAGATTATATAGTTTCTTTAATACTTCAAAAGACCATTGATAAGGCACAAAAATATTTCTTAAGTTTATAACAGATAACTTAGTTTTGCTTATGATTTATTGTGAGTGAAGAAACTGAAGATGGAAGGATTTATGATTTAATATGAAGTAGAGTGAAATATAAAAAAAATGCTCATTTAAATAATAAGTATTTTTGCAACTTCAAAATTGAAATTGAACATGTCAAAATAAATAAAAAGAAATGTATTTAAGGGAGATGAAGGTAAATCATGTGAAGGTTTTATTCGAATATTTTGGTCAGTTTTTGTCATATCAGCCTACACAAGATGATTTAAAAGTCATAACTTAAACCATAGATAAAACATAGTCCGTTGTTATCTATGCTTAAACGTTTCTATTAAGGCCATAAAGGTTGAATTTTGTTTCTATGAGCCTTGGCGGATGTGTAACTATTGTATGCAACAGACAAATGTAAAGATTAAAATGTTTCTAATTTGTGTCATCTTCCCGTTGCAAAGCACGGGTACAACAGATAGTATACAAAAACACATTAATGTTGTAATGAGTTACAAATGGTTCGTATGGTTTTTGTATATTTATGTTATCCAGCTATGTTTTTCTTGATCTTTAAAATACACTCCTGATCTTTTATTTTATCTTTTATCAATCTTTATTGTTCAGGTTACATTATCAATGCATTTTAACGCATAGCGCAAACCGCCATGTTTGCCCCCTCCCCCACACCTTATCGACCATCTTTTGAAATAGGCGACATACGTAATTTTGATCACCACAGTCCATATTACAATAATCAGCAATAATATTGCGTACTACTTTCATGCATACTCAAACCCCCTCAGCTCCTGGACTAACTGTTTCGTCGTCTAAAAGCCACTGTCGACTACGCTAGCGCTACTAGCATGTATCCCCATAACTAAAGCGCGAAACAGTTCGTCTATTCACCGCTAGGTGTCACTCAAACAAAACTTTTAATGTAGTGTAATATTATCAATAATTTAAATTGTATTAAGTACACTAAACAAATTTGACCTTATCCAAACAAATTATAAAGTTATTTATTTCAAATCAGTTACCAACATTCTGGTATTAAACGGTAGTAGAAATATAAAAACGCCGTTTTACTTTTTAGCACTCGCAGATTCTTTGTGTATCTCGCTCATATAAGGATCCTTTCAACTTCATACTATGCATTTATTTTCATCAATATCATATTAAATTCTTTGAAAAGCCGAGAGTCGACCTTTGGTAAGTACAAGGTCGACGATTGGCTTATAAACGGACAATGTACTAATGATCATCATATTATGATGTGGAAGATTTTTGTAATCGTTTAGAGAGTAGCAGTAGGCCTTTAATAGTTGAAAGATAATAGATTTTCAAAACTATTATTCCTACCTTTGTTGATGTTATTTTTTAACATGGTTTGTTTTGATTTCAAAATCGATATTTTCATAACTAATATAAATGTTGAATATTATTTATAACAGAGGATCATGGCCTTTTTAATTTCAAAGGTTGTTTAGAGCACTTTTTGCCTGTTTAGGGCATAGTTTCATTTCTCTAACTTCTGGTAGGTCAATGACTTTACTGAACCGACTGGACAATGTCAACTTGACCTTTTCAAGTAAAGTAAATCCATTCAGTAAAAATTCTGTCCACTAATTAATCAAATTAAAACTGTTTCATCCCTATCTATTTTAGACATTAAGATAGTTCATTCAAAGATGCACTTTTAAAATTTCATGATAATATTTACCCTGGTCCCCGGTATCTTTGTTATGCTGCAATTTTTTTTATCAAGAATATCATTATTTATTTAGTTAATCTATAAGTATAAAAGAGGATGTTTGTATATATATTTGTTTGTTTGTTTGTTTGTTTGATTGTTTGTTTGGCAGGGATAAACTCGGACACCGCTCGACAGATTGTAATGAAACTTTCAGGCATTATTAAGCATTATTCAAGGAAGGTTTGTGTGAAGTTTGGTGCTGATCCGTCAAAAGGGCTCCGCCCCAGTGGCTCTGGAGTTTCCCATGTTAACCTCATGAGAAATGGAATTAATGAATCTTAACAGCTGTTTCAATTAAACAAGTTGTTTCTGTTCTATGATGTTCAATAGCATTAAAGTTACATGGATTACCAACAGGATGCAGCACTATTATTTCTTTTACATTTATGACAACAGCTAATTTGCAACCAAAAGGTGAGTGAGCGTAGCGAACGAACTTCAACCTGGAGGCGAGTTAGCGTAGCGAATGAGCTAACCTGAAGGCAAGTGAGCGTAGCGAACGAGCTAACCTGAAGGCAAGTGAGCGCAGCGAACGAGCTCCAACCTAAAGGTGAGTGAGCGTAGCGAACGAGCTCCAACCTAAAGGTGAGTGAGCATAGCGAACGAACGTCAACCAGGACGTGATTGATCTGTACCTGGTTGTCTTTGTTTCAAATTCAATTTATTACATCTATAAAATTTAATTTACTGTAATAGGTATTCTCGTAAACATCGACAACGTGCTGTGTTAGTGCTCTGTGGTGCTGTGTTTGACGACTACACTAGCGCTACTAACATGTATCCCCGTAACTAAAGCGCGCAACAGTTCGTCGAGTCACCACTAGGGGTCACTGAGCCTAAATCTATAGAAGTGTTTTTAATAATATTAATAATCTCCCACTATCAAGGTACAAAATCAAATTCAGCTTTAGTTGAAGGAAAGCATCAATTTATAAATGATAAAGTATAAAGTAAAGTTTCGCGATTCAAAGCCGTGGTTGTTTACTATGAGAAGTCTGTAATTGTTGGCACTCGCAGGGATTTTTGAGTTGGTAGAACATGACTAGCTACTAAAATCTAAGGGCCTGATTCTATAACAGCCCTGTCCGGGGAGTTTCGGATTCCTGGACTAAATATCACGATTTTTTTTCAGGCAGAAGGCAGGATCCGATCCAGTGATCCAGACGATATTACGAAATGGTAAGGTTGCCTGATGTATAAATATAAATTACCATCAAATAACATTGTTTGAAAAGCCGAGAGTCCAGAGTCGTGTCACCTGAGACCGATGATTGGTTTATAATGAAATAACTTTATAACTGCACTACTGTGAGTTGAGCTATTTTCGGTATGTGCTTACAATCTGCGAAACATCATATTGTCAACTGTCACTCTCCACACAATATTCCTTTTAGGCTAGGCATATTCTATGTTTAATAACAGAACGATATACAAAATTACAAAAGGTATTTTATTGAAACAAAATGAACAGACAGATAGGTAACAAAATTAAAAAGGCCAAGTTAAAATGAAAGGGCTGACAATGGAATGTGGGCTTAAGTTTCAATAAATTGGAAGATTAATTTGAAATTTAGGCTTATTAGGGTCAAATGGACATTAGTCTAATTTAAATGGGCTCATCTCAGGGTAGGGTGTCGTGCTGACTTGAATGCAAAGAATGAATGAATTAAATAAGTTAATGTCCAAATAGTTAAAGTGTTTCACTTACAACATTCCAACAATGAAAATCTAATTTTGAGGCTAAGTCCAAAATGTGCACTGAATTTACTATGTTTAGTGAGTTCAAAATAAAAATGTATACTTTTTTTTTGGAAATAATATTGCACCTAAGTCATCTTGAACTGATTAAAAGAACTGGATTGTATATTAAGTTGTTTGTTGATATTATTCATTCTACTCTAATATCAACAAACAACTTAATATACAAACCAGTTCTTTTAATCAGTTCAAGATAGGATCAGAGATGCAATGAAACATACACTGTATTTGCTATTGCATTTTTTAGTCCTTGATGCTTTGATAATCATATTAGATTTGTCTATGGTCTTTAATGCTAAATTATTTGTTTAAACATTTTTATAGTATATAGTTTTCTTAATACCTCAAAAGACCATTGATAAGGCACAACAATATTTCTAAAGTTTATAACAGATAACTTAGTTTTGCTAATGATTTATTGTGAGTGAAGAAACTGAAGATGGAAGGATTTGTGATTTAATATGAAGTAGAGTCAAATGTAAAAAAATGTTCATTTAAATTTAATAATTAGTATTTTTGCAACTTCAAAATTGAAATGGAACATGTCAAAATAAATAAAAAGAAATTTATTTAAGGGAGATGAAGGTAAATCATGTATGTGAAGGTTTTATTCAAATATTTTGGTCAGTTTTTGTCATATCAGCCTACACAAGATGATTTAAAATTTATCAAAACCAAAATGTTGTTAGCCACTACATCCCAGTGGCGTAGCCTGAGAGGAACTCAGGGAAGTGAATATGCCTATGATAATCCTAGATATGTGGACCATCTTGTGCTTAATTTTGGCTTTATCGGTTTAGTATTTTAGTCGTCACAGCCACCCAAACAGACAGACAGACTTACACAACCTCAATTTTATAATAGTATAGAAAGATAGATAGATAGATAGCTAGAATCTACCAAAGGAGTAGATAAATTATCGAAACTATAAATCTTGAATGAATACTTGATAGTTTTGACTCTTTTGTTAGTTTTTGGATGGTTCGCACACAACATTGTCTGAGTAGTCGATAAGTTAAGGAGCCTTAAAATATGAAGGTTGATGGCGTGATTCAAAAAAGAACAATACTTTCTGGGCCAGATGCCAATATTTGTGAGCTAAATGATGCTACGAGTACATATCAAGAAGGTTGACGATAGTAACAAGACCTAGATATCATTATAGTAACAGTAAATATGATAAAGTAACTATATCATATTTGTTACCTATCGCATTCCTTGCTGTCGTTAATAAAATGGCAAAATGTGCGTGAATTGGCTTAAAAACTACTTAAAGTCTCAACTGAATTTTTAAATCATATATGTTAATATAAATTTCGTTTTGTGTTCTATTAAAAAAAAATGTAAATCTTTACCGTAAAAATTGCATATTTTTCATTTAAGCCATTATATGCTGGACTTAATATATTTGAATAGATTAAAAATAATTATCTACAATTTTACCTCTTCTATCAGTGATCTTAGCGGAGACCATTGTTGGGATGACGACGAAGCACACACAAACACTCACAGACCACATCATGACTGACCAAGGGTTCTGCTCGGTCAGCTCGCAATATTTGTAGGGTTGTGGTGGGCCAAACATTACCAAGTATAATCCCGCTATCACAGGAAGAACACATGTCTTTATCACTAACGGCTGTCGTACAAGAGTTAGAATTAGCAATCTGCCACTCACGCCTCTATAGTGATTGTATTCGGGGAATCGTAAACCTACAAGGAAGTACCTGATAGGACGAATAATTACAGTTATCTACCCTATTAGTGTTTACAATTAACAATTGAGATTGCCAAAATCTTATAGATTGCAAAAATTTTCTTACATATTTCTCAAACGTGGAATGTTTTTAATCTTCCCTTACTAGGTTCAGGTACTTTATGGATTATATCTTTGACTATGAAATCACTGTTCTGAATTAAAGTATTTGATTCTCATTGTAATACATTTTTGAGGATAAATAAACTCAGTTTTCTGAAATTACTGAGTATGCTGTTGCAAAAATCTAGTTTTCTAAAACCTAAAATACCGTACCAAACTAAAAGAGCAACATATATCTTACATATCTTAAATTTCATAGTGTACAACCATGAAGTCCTTTACCAAAAAGGTCCCAGCCACTATATTGTTTCAGCCACTACAAACCCTATAAATTTTTGTTACTTTAATTTCTACGCCATCGGTTTCAGGGGTGCGGTTCGACCTACGTTCTTGTTCACCTCCGTTCACAGAATAAAAAGTAGCAATTCTTATTCTGTAAAATCATTATTCAGTGTTACGATATATCGACGTTTTGTTAAGCATCATTATTAAAATCCTAATGAGAAATTTACATCTGAAGAAACGATCACGCTTTAAATCAAACCGAAACTGTACAAATCGGCTGTAAATTCATCAGCCGACTCCGTGAGCACTCTTTTCGCTTACAATACGTAATAGTTACCGTATTGTCCTCAACTGTTTAAACTATATATACAAAATAAAAAACAATCGTCCAAGACCAAGATATTAATCATACTCGTACGGTAAGCCAACTAAAACGAGTTGGCAGAGTAGCCAACACAACAAATATCGATGTCGAGCGACACAGTAGTGATTGACAGCATTGGTGGCTCTCTTCAAGCATAATATTTCAAAGTGCAGCCCTTAGCCCAAAACACGTTTGATGCATCACTGTTATTGACAATGGATTGTGGTTCTGGCCCGTTTATAGGGTGAAAATATCGAGCAAAGCTTAAACTTTTACAATGGTTTTTTTTTTATAATACAAATAGGTTTTACATGAATTAATCACTCAACATAGTTGAATATCATCGTCACAAACCATCAATGTGCAATAGTTATTTTTTGTAACTACACACGTTTTTTGTAGTTATTTTTGTTAGAGATTTTTGTATCTATTTTTTGAGCGGAGCGAGCGAAGCGAGCGAAGCTCTTTGGGATCAACTTCAATGCAAACAATATAACACCATCACTCAATAACGGCTGAACACATTTCAGCCAAACTTAACAAGACTACTTAGACTAATAATGAGATGGTTGATGGTTTGTAAACAAACAAATTTCAATTAGATAATGCTAATGCAATTTAAAACGAACTTAAAATTTCAAATTTTTAACATTAGGCTTATGGGACTAAAGTAGCTATGACAGTTTTTTTGTTTACGAGAAAAATGTAAACAAGAGAATCATAAGGTATTTCTGAACTTTATATACTTTTCTTTTAAACGTTTTTAAACCATTCCTATGATTTTAATAAACAAGAAAATGACGTTAAAACATTTTTTAAGGCGCGGAATTCACTGAAAATCGAGAAAATATACGGAACTACTTTCTCAATGCGCGGAGCATAAACAAGGAGCGGAGGGATACGGACCGGTGACTACTTTCTTGGGAACCTATTTGTGTTGCCAGCTGATTAGAAACAGCCAATGTTAGAAATCAGGATTTAATAAGCGATATATCGAACCGCATCGAAATCGGTATTTAATCCGATAATACCTCATAGGTTATATTATGTTGAATTACATCGACGGTACAGTAAGTTATTACACTTATTGATAAAACGCAGATTGAACACTGATCTAATTTAGGCATGTGGGGAGGTAGGTCGGGGTTTATGAGTATTCATGACTACATTAAGTGTTTTGAAGTAATGTTAGATTAGGAAGGTAAAGTGTAGGTTATAGGTAGGTGATCGGGTTGTTTATTTGTGTTGCACCATATATTTTTTATCTTTTGGAATGGAATAGTTGGTTAAGGTTAAACGGGGAAACGATTTCAAAAATGCTTGCATATGGTCTTAACTTAACAAACCATATACAGTATTCTAGCTTTGACTTTATATAAAGTCAATGATTCTAGCAAATTATTACATACTGACAAAAAGAAATGAGAACACTTGGATTTGGACCTTTGACCATGGTAAAACTAACATATAATTTATGGAATGTGAAAAGTTGTATTTCATTATATACTATTCTGTAATATTAATAATTGTTCGGTAAATCCTCATTTTAATGGCTCGGCTGAAAATGGAATCTGCATTTTGTGAAACAGTAATTTGGTAACAATTCAGTCATTTCAAATGTTGATAACAGTAGCCTATCCTATATAAATACTGTTATTTGATTGCCAAGCCACGGACTATACATACGTCCAGTTACAACCGTAATAAGTAAACCTGGGCTTATAGACGTACACTTTTAACCACGGTATGGATAATTGTCTAGGCCTGTCCAGAAGTAGGCTACTAATTTCTAATTATAGCCTATTATCTACATTGTATATTTAAGGCATGTCTTCCCTACTTATTATATTATTCTGTTTTCACTTAAATCGGCTGAATGCGATGTTTACTTATTACTTATGTTTATGCCTACATTTCAGCCATCTTATTTTATTGTTCAATAAGTAAATCTTTTTGCAGTTTTTACGTTTTTACACATTGAAATACATGACTGATAATTCAGTTTATTTTAGTCTTTTAAAGGCGTTTTACATTTGAGTCTTACATTAAAATAGCCCTACATTTTTCGTAGGCCTATATTTTATCTTTGACTATCAAAACAACTAGACATTCCATCCCCATGTTGAATTTGTAGCCAGCATTGTCATCAAAATCTACTGTATTCAATGGTCAATAGTATTATTAAGGCCAGTATTAAAATGCCGTCGCTAAATCGTCCTAATAATGGCAGAAGACCTACATTCCAGTTACATTACAATCATATCCTCCATCAAGAATACTTGGTATGTGAAAAGTTGTATATCATTATATACTATTCTGTAATATTAATAATTGTTCGGTAAATCCTCATATTAATGGCTCACGATAATCATAAATAATCATAAATAATCAATAATAAATAATAATGAATAAATAATTCATATAATCATAAACTATCTCCAGCAAAGAAAGCTGAGTTCAACCGATGTTTATGCTGCACAGTTGAATTTAAATGTCACATTTCCTCTCCTGTTGTTATACAATACTCGTTTTTTAATAGGTACCTACTGTTTTTTTATACTTAAATTAACCAATTGTAAGGGTGAAAAATGAAGTCCAATGTTTTTGTTGTAGGCTAAAGTTGAATTTGAATGTTAAATTTCCTTTCTCTTTTTTATACTTTAATGCCCTTTTTGGATGTTAATATCAGATTCGAACTACTGTAATATTTTCCTGGTCAAAACTACCATAATGCACTTCTCGAAGAGGTAAATTTGAATTATTATAATTTTAATCTTTAAAACCAGCATTTAGTAAATAAATCTATTGACCTTTTTACATTTAGTTACTTATACAAATATCAAATCACGTTTGTTCCGCTCAACTGGCTTTCACCTCTCTGAAAGCAACCCTAGTATTTTTGTTGTTTCTTAGGAATCTGGAGTCAACTTAAGTTTACTATAAGTTGTGTACCTCAAAACGATCGTTGTTCAAATTAAACTGCATAACTGTTCCAACCCGTTTAAGAAACATCATACAAAATGTGCCTAATTGTTATTTAAGAATAACTATATTATACAAGCAGAAACTAACGTTTACTAAATATTATTCTAGAATTCATTCAAAGACCAAAGATGCATAGGTACTAAAACTGTTGCTAATTCAACAACAACAAATAGATTCGATGACAACACCGACGCACCTAGTGTGTATTTTAAGGCGAATATGACCGTAGTATAATATTTTTTACAAAAAAATATTAACATTTTTGGTGATGGTTATAACGTTTTTTGTTTCCTGAAAAGTGCAGATTTTACATAAGACATTTTGCATAAACGTCAACGATATGTTGGATGAATGAGATATTATATTGCTTTGTTATTGATTAAGATCAGATGGCTCTAGGACGTATAAGCCCAATTATAAAAGAAAGCTGGGTCCAGCTTCGAACAATTAAAAATACTAGTGAACCTTTTGCTCGCAATCGACCAATTATCAAGTACAGGTATTACAGGAGTTGTTTTAAAACTAACAACAGTAATAATTTTTGGTGAGTTTAAAAGACTCAACTAAAGCTAATGTAAACTGATGGAAATACTCACGCTGTCCATAACAGTTAGATTTAATAAACATTTCT
Source organism: Macrosteles quadrilineatus (assembly GCF_028750875.1). NCBI lineage: Eukaryota > Metazoa > Arthropoda > Insecta > Hemiptera > Cicadellidae > Macrosteles > Macrosteles quadrilineatus. The sequence continues at coordinate 67,536,074 of NW_026542598.1, read as the reverse complement.
TGAAAATATTGGTTAATCTTTTAGAAGCTGACCTTGTTTTAAATGTTTTCTAAAAGATGTTTCCGACTTACCAATAGCCGCATAAAGTATTCCATGTTGTCTTCGTAATTGTTACTGTAGCCTACCTGGTACCTACCAAAACCAAGATGTATGGAGTAAAAGTGCATTACATTACCTCTATGTTGCAGGCATTTTACAAAATTCAATTATTTTTTTAACAGCGATAAATAGCGATAAATATTGGTCAAATTACTCATCCAAGTATTACCCGATTTCCTGCATAATCTGCATAATCACAGTTTTTGCTTCAAAATGCATTCTTTTGGTTAGTTTTGATGTAATGATGTCGATGTCGATTATATTTAACTGTAAAAATGCAGAGTCAATAGGTCTGATGTTGTTCGGGTTAATCTAACGTAAGTCATTTTCTTATTTACATTATAAACAAATAACGTTACAATATTTTACTTGATTTACCTAAAACATCAATACAACATATTGTGAAAACACAAAATCCTATTACAACACAAAATCTAACACGTACGGTAGTCATTTTCTTATTTACATTATAAACAAATAACATTACAATATTTTACTTGATTTCCTTACATCAATACAACATACAACAAAAACACAAAATCCTATTGCAACACAAAATCTAACGTAACACGTAGTCATTTTCTCCTTTACATTTTATACAAATAGCATTACAACATTTTACTTTAATTCATTGAAACATCTCCAACTACGCATAACCCCATATTTTCGTATGGATGTAAAAAGTTTAATCTATAGCCAAACATAACACACAACTTTCAAAATAATCTTCTCTTGTCCACTAAATAATCATATATAAAAGGTTGAATAATATCATAAATATTCTCAGTTACATTATACAATTTAGAGTGAAGTAAAATATTTTATGGATTGCTGTCTATTTCCTCTGTTGAAATGAAATCATACTTTTTCAATTATTGATTGTAGGGCCTATTTATTAAAATAGGATTTTTGTAGCTAGTCCTACATTATTTATTTGGAAACGAAAAAATGGCAATTAACTGTGTACCTATGACGTTTAGCTGAGTAGATTTCTCAGCCTTATGGAACAGCTGAAGACAATTTTATTGTTAGTTCTGTCAGGTGCACTATAGAGGTCATATTTTGTAAACAATTTATTTCTTGTTATTTCAATCATTTAAAACCTCATTTAACCAATTAAAACGACCTACTCATAAACAATAACTCGTCCTCTACTTATATAACCAACATTCATCAGTGGTCAGTGTCAACATGAAATAGACACGTAAATCGAGCTTCAAAATTTACAATGGGATGTGAAGTTTTCTTTTGTTGGTTAGTCCATGGTAAAACGTGTGTATTGCTATTGTATTATCATAGATAAAACATAAACGAGGAGTATGTTTTATCTATGGTATTATCATAGATGGGGGTATGTTTAATCTATGGTATAATTCATTTTTCCTTTTTGTCTGTCTGAGGTTAAGGTTGGCTGCCCTGATTGGCTAACATTCCTATCTTACATATGTGTTTGTAAACAGAACAGAACAGATTAACAGTAACAGACGACAGTGAGCCAACGAATTGTATCAGTATCAATAGTGAATAGCAAGATTATAAGGAAGATGTCCAGTATTTTTACGCAAATTTTTAAATGCTTTTTCGTCTTAAATATCTTCATGCCTTTATGATAGCAATTTAGGGTGTTGATGTGCAAAACTAGAAATGCTAAAACATTCTTGGATGTTTGTTTTCAAATTATGATGGTTAAGCATTACAAAGCCGGCGTTGTTGCGTATCAGGATTAGGAATGACCTTGTTTATGTTGTTAGATTTCTTTAGCCTATTTTGAACCTTTGTCAGTGATGTCGTGATTTATATCTAGCAAATTTGATCATCACCTGTTGATAGTATTGATTACAGAAATGCTTAAAAACTGCATATTAATCTCTGCTGTTGCAAACAAAGGTCTAGCAACTGCCACCAATGTAGCAGGTTGTTTAAGTAACTTAGCCATTTCAAGAAAGATACATGCACCTTCTTCATCTAGAAGTAATGAACTTAAATCGGCAAACCATGAACAATCTGAAAAACTTCCTGATTTTTCAAAAGTTGTAATATGTGGTGGTGGTGTATTAGGCGCATCTGTTGCTTATCATTTAGCAGAGTTAGGCTGGGGAAAACACACAGTTGTGTTGGAACAAGGGAGGTAAGTCAGCATTTGGCTTTAGTTAATTCCTCATAGCCGGAGTTTGTATTACTACTCATCGATTGAATAGGCTACAGATAAGTAGTTGTCTGTATATAGGCTAAGTAAATAAATCTTAGGCTTAAACACGGTATACCTACTATAAGTTACTGTGTACCTGTTTCATTCGTTTTTAATAAGAAACACCCTGGCCTGAAAAACTTACGCTGTGGCCGCGTTCACATTGGCCAAACTACGTTCACCACAGCACAGAGAAGTAGGTGCAGAGGATAGCCTACACGCTTATGGGACAACCCTGCACTTTCAGCTCTGGTGGTGTGACGGAAATAAACTAGTAGCGAGCAAGGAAGAGCCCGAAGGGCAGGCTTTGTGTGGAAATTCCTATCACACAGGGTCTTCCTCCATCGTTTAAGTACTGTAGTAGTAAGTTACATGAGAGCGTTGGACTTTGCCCTAGACACCAGCACCAGTGCTAGACACCATTTAGACCAAGTGTGCCATGGAGTGTAGCCTATTCTCTGTTCCTTACTTCTCTTTGTGGCTACAGTGAATGTTTGGTGTTTGTGGTGTAGTGAGTGTTTGGGTACAAACACGTCGTCCAACATTCTTAACTTAGTGTGATAGTGGGGTAGCATTTTACTTTTCTTGTTTTGGCATAAATGTTTGCTTTGCTTTGTGGAAAAACTTAACTTAAGTCATTGAAAATGAAAAGGGTTACAACAACCTATCATCTCTGCTTTTGAGTGTTGACCATTAAATTAGCTGGTCCTTCTCACCATCTCAATACCTGTTTATGCTATCACTGACGTTGGGGTCGATACAGCTACAGCATAATGTAATATGCAGCAGAGTAACTTAAACAGTACAAACAAGTTATCAAATCAAATCCATTTATTGCCATCAACGTTAAAATACATGTATAGCAATGTCATATCAGTTTTCATCATAATATTTTCATTCCTTTATACTTTATACTTTCTTATGAAATGGTGACCATACAAAGTAGGTAGGCCTACGGTATTTTAAGCCAAGTATGAATAGAGGTGAGTGTAGGATGAGTGGCGCGATCTTGTAGTCTTGTTAGTGACTAATTAATAGCCCAAACAGCTAATGGCAACAAAGGGACCTAGTGGAATCCGAACCACATTTTTTCCTTGGTATTTATACGAATTGGTCTAATTATCAGGATATTACTGCGGATAGTTGTAGTACTCACTTGTGCGGATGTCAATCCACACTAGGGAGTATCGCATCCACAGTGCATGCCTAAATTTCCACAATTCGTGACCTAGTAGCTGGATTACAGAAAGACGCCACCCGTCCCAGTCTTGATATGTTAACAAAGGTTACTTAAAATGCTGATGAGTATTAAGTGTAGGCCTATGTCATCTTCCACTGACAAGAATCTCAAAAGTGAAATTAGAGGAAACATTTGTCCTCCATTTGGTTTGGCAAACATTTAAATAACCTCGTTGTTCAACCTCACTGTTTGACCTATTAAACCTTTCAATTTTCACTAGCCTAAGTTGGTTCTTTTTTAAATTTTTGTTTTACCCTACTTAAAATTAGGCCTAACTTGCAGTTTATTAAATTACCAAAAATGAGTAAGTTATTTGTGTCATGAAGGGTCACTGATAGGCTCAATTTTAGCAAAGATTTATGTAGGTACGATAACAGCACTGTTGATTACTAAATGTAGACAAATTCTTGCTACTTCAATAACCCAATCTTTCAATGTTTCTTGTATAATTTGCAGGTTGGGGGGTGGAATGACCTACCATTCTTCAGGCCTGGTTGGAGTGTTTAAGCCAAGTCGAGCTCAGGTCAGGCTTTGTAAGGAAAGTGTCCAGCTGTACAGTAGCCTATCTGCCCAAGGAGTCAATCTTGGATGGACACAGTGTGGCAGCCTGAACGTAGCCAGAACCAGAGACAGAATGACACACTTCCGCAGGATGAAAGCCGCATCAGTGTGAGTAATCATTACCAAGGTACCAAACGTAGTTTTTATGATGTCTATTTTTTGTTTGGTCTACGCTTGCGACATTTTGAATAATATAGGTATACTACTACTAATAAAAGCGGGTCGAACCCTTATTTTTATGTCGAAGATCCAATCCGTCTTTCTTGTTTTGAAGTCTAAGACGTTAATCACTAGGCTAGCAACATATGATACATCTTAAATTGCACCACTAAACTGTCATTAAAACACAAGACCAAAGTTGTCCTATTTAGAACAAAAATTCTAATGCATTCTTTATAATTTTAGCTCCAAGGACAATCATAACTGTGTTTAATTTGATTATTTTCCAGCTATTTTAGGTCATATGTTAGAATTAGTTTTGGGATTCCCCTTATTAAATTTTAGACCTTCAGTAAATTTTATAAAACTCAGCAGGTTCATCGTTAGTGAAAGTAGGCCTATTTTTTATTGCTAGAGCTCTATATTAAAAATTGAAACTGCCAAAGATATATTTGCATTGTTGGCCTTAAAACAAAAAAAAAAATATTTTTTTGTGATTAGTATTCTTTTGTTGTATTGGTGCCATTCTAGTGATGAGAATTTAGGACTTCTGCAGTTAGGGCCTCAGATTAAAACCCCATCAATCACCAATGAGAACTCGTTAGGCACGTAATAAGGCCATGACGCACACTGGCGGGGATAAGGCCCTTTACAGACTCTCTGTTATGGGGCAGGGGGTCCCAAATTGGGAAAGTTTATTATTGCTAAACATAAGCTGGGTAGCCTACTAGTTACACCATGCCAATGTTTAGTTATATTTTTTTTGCTTTGTTCAAACACTGTATACATTTCATATACATACAATATGCACATGTTTTGTAAAATACAATTGAAAACAAGCTATCCAACTATTTTGTGGTCAGATGGAGGGATTTCACAGCAGCAAAGTAGGATACTGGAAGATGCATTCAGCTTTAAGAAAAATGTTATGGATATCTTTAAATTACACTCCTATACTAATAAAATCACCTGTGTTTTCTTATGATTTATCAAGATTTTTATAGGCCTATGACTTATTTCTATTTAAATACAAACTCAGCTTGTATAAAGGCCCTAAAAAGATTTTTTCTAGGGGCAACTAGAAATGTTAATGCTGCCACTGATGATATAGTAATTTAGAGTTGACTATCAAATAAGTTCTAAATGACACATTTTTAATTTCATTCATATTTTTTTTGTAAAAAGATCTCCTTTCATCAGAAAACCAGACAATAATTAAACGTATGTTTGTGTTCCTCAGAGCCCTCGGTATAGAGTGTGAATTGGTCACTCCAGAACAAGCTCAGAAACTTTGTCCGATCATCCAAGTAGACGATCTGAAGGGAGGACTCTGGATACCAGGAGATGGGGTGTGTAACCCGTACGAGATGTGCATCTCATTACTTGAACTGGCCAAGCAGAAAGGTAAGGCGAGTGTTGGTGTGCAAACATTTAGTTAAGAAATAAACTTCTAGTCTCAATTATTTTACTTGAATTTACCACTAAATTATGTTTTTGGTGCCTAATCTTTTATAAAAATATTTGTTTATGACAAGTTAATTTAAGTAAAACTACAAAGGCTGTAAAGGAATGAAACCATGGACAGGACAAAATATTAACTATGGTGACATGATCTTGATTAGATTCACACCAGAGTGTCCCGCTAATCCAAATTCCAAACCTCCTGTTGGACTGTATTTAAAGTAAAAACTAGGGGTGTGCGAATAGTGATTTTCAACCTCGAGCCGAGCCGAGCCGAGCTTTTTAAAATATTTTCGAGCTCGAGCTTTTTCGAGCCGAGCTTTTCCTAGCGTCACCTTATAATAATAATAATAATAAATCTTTATTGTCGTTTGGTAATATAAACATTACAATAGACAAGGTCAACATGTTTTGTTACATATGTTAAATAAAATATTAAATATTCTACAGAAAATGTTAAAATAAAGTTAAAAGAATCTTAAAAGGATAAAGCATCAGTAATAATAAAAACTTTAAAATTAACAGGGAAAAGACCATAACAAGAACAAAGAATCATCAAGACTGCTTGGCCTCACATTTAAGCGTTAAAAAATCTTCATTCTGCAAAAACTCATCAACTGAATAAAAAGCACGACTTGTAAGCCAATCTGATAATTTTGACCTATACAAATTAATACTTTCCTGATTTCTAAAATGTATTGGAAGTTTATTAAATAGTTTTATTTGCAAATATTTATAACTTTTGATAAATTTTGATAGCCTGGCTTGAGGAATATATAAATCTTTTGATTGTCTGGTGATATACCCATGGATTGAGTTTCAAGGAACAAATTTATTCAGATTATCTTTAACGGAAACTAAATTGTAAAAAATGAAAATATTAGAGAGTGTCATGATTTTATTTTCAGCAAAAAATGTTTTGCAACTAACCCTATCTGGAATTTCAAACATAATTCTGAATTCTGAACATTATCAAAAAAATAAATTATTAAACATTTTTCTTCAAAAAGTGCATAATAATAATAATGTTCAGTCAATTTTTAAATAAACACAATATTATTTTAATATGTCTAAAAACATTGAGAATTGTCAAGACATCAAATAGTAGATAATCACGATAAGAACTGAACTGAACTAAATTAAGATGCAAGAAATAAAAGGATATGATTGAAGGCCTGACGAGATATGCAGTGCAGACTGAGCCAATCAGATTGTCTTTCATAACAGAACAGCGCTATCTTGAATGACAACAAAACAACTAGCAAGTCGATTAAATGATTAAATACGTATATTGTAACTACTATGAATACTTTATTCCATTTTGTATAAATAAATAAATATAAAAACACGTGATTATTCTTGTTGTTTTCCATGCACAAAATATTTTTGTTTTATGAATCGTATTAATCAAAAAAGAACATGATTGGTTTGGATCCAAAAAGGTGAAGAGACAAAGTAAAAAGTAAAATTATATATTAAAAAATATATAATTGACATATAGAGGAAATAGACCAAAACACTAAAATTAATAGAATAACACACAAAGTAAACAAGAAATGAAATAATGAACACGATGATTTAACACTGTCACTAAATTCTGTTATCTAGAAGGGTCGGTGAACTAATCAATAAATAGCCAAAACCAGTTTCCTCCCCCATTTCTCTCTCAGTCTCACCACCACCCCTCCCCCCCTGAGCCGGGAGGCCCAGCACTTTGTCCTTGAAACACCCTAGCCTCTGAAACAATAAACCCTTACACCGGCGTTGCTGTTTTGACAACAGAGTTATGAATGCATTCACTATTTTTCATTTTCCAGGATTAACTATCAATTATTATTATTTGCAAGTTACAAATAGGAAACTACATCACATTATGGTATTCAATGACCCATGTATTATCAAAAATTAATAATCCATTACTTATTTTGATAATAAAAAGCATTCATTACAGCACGCACCACTTATTGATATTTAAATAATCATCAAAGTAACTGTTACTTTATACAAAATAAAATAGGTACAAAATTGTGTGGCCAGTCAAACTTTATAAACAAACATTTTATTCTATAAAAAATACAGATGGTAAATAGGGGTTGGTTTAAAGGAAATAAAATACAAAACAGATAATTAATTATTTTGATAAACATTAGAAAGGTTATGGGATTGATTGAACTAAAATAACCGCAGGGAAACTTATAAGTAGAAAAGTCGTCACTGTTCAATCAGTACATTGTTAGAGAGAGCAGAGAGAGAAAGAGAGATAGCAGATAGGGGCGTTTGATAAAGGAATCTGAAAAAGTAAACAAACAAGGAACAACGACACGACACGACGATTGATACTTGTTTACAGCCTTATTGTGTCGCCCACTACATTTGCACACGTGACCACTTTTTGTTTCTTCCTTATCTTTCATCCGTCCCAAAATAGAATTCCTGAAATTGTTTGTTGGTATAATCTCCCCTCCCACACAAGGCGCAGTGCTCAGTGCGCACTGTAGGTTGCCACGGCAACCGTGTGTCGTCATAGCGACGAGCCAATCACGCACTCGCACTGCGTTGTATATTACGATACGAATAGCTGTGTTAGAAAGACATCGCGATAGGTGGTATTTTGTCTCTTTACTATCTCCTCAAAATTACGATCGATAATCATTGCGTCTTGACTGAGCTGAGGTTCGTGCTTATCAAACCTTGAATGCTTGAACAACGTAGAATTGTGATAACATTGTTTCTAATTACGACCCAAATTAAGTGTTTTTTTTTTAGTTTTGACTTAGTATTAAAAGCTCGGCTCGAACTTCGAGCTTTTTCAAAATGCCTCGAGCCGAGCCGAATAATGAAAAGCTCGACCAAAAAGCTCGAAGGTTCGAGTACTCGCACACCCCTAGTAAAAACCAAGCTGTGCGTTAATACTGACCATGGTGCCAATGAGGAACCACAAATTTTAATGCCGGCTTTTATAAATGACCAAAATTGTTCGTGAATTTTGTATGGAATCGAGATATTTAAAAAAAAAACCCCTATGGCTGAGCACCAATTCATTGGGCGTTCTGTCGGTTCTATTGTAAGAACGACTTGTAGTAAAAAGAATTTCATTGCGAGAGCTTACCACAGATGTTGCCACAATCGCGTAGATTGAATATTTCTGTGATTGCAGTGGATGATCATGGTATTGTTAAGACTTTAGAAATGATCTCTTTGTTTTCGCTGATCTCAGAAAACAATAAAGATGTAGTGGTAATTTAGGGAGTAATGTTAGGCCATGAACTGTTGAAAAATTCATTGTTCAATCATTTTTACTTCCCGGATTGTGGTAGCGCCAAGCGGTTTAAATCCCGCCAATCACCTATGGATTTTATCTATGTAATAATGGCTAGGACTTTCTAGGACTAGCCTTAAGTAGACCTAATTTGTAAACGGTTATGGGCTAACTAGCGCCCTAAGATGTTTAGGTGGGATATAAAAAATATATCTTACACAAATATATTGAAAATTGTTCAAAAACCATTTTCAAGTTGATGTTTGTATATACTGTATAAGTACTTTCTACTGAACAACTAGCTATATACTGATGGTGACCGGTGATTCGCAGGTGTACAAGTATACGAGTTCTGTGGTGTAGACAAGGTGTTGACGGAAGGTGACCGTGTATCCGGCGTGGAGACCAACCTGGGTGTGATGGGGTGTGACACGTTCGTAAACTGTGGTGGCTTCTGGGCACGACACATCGGCCAGATGAGTGACCCAGTGGTCAAAGTGCCTTTACACCCGGTTGAACATTACTACCTACACACAAAGCCTATCGAAGGGTTGGATCCTTCGACTCCTGGTATGTATTTTTTTGCGTTTCTATGCCTATTTTTACCGTCAGCATTATCTATCAGAGAATCGGATAACAAATAAAAATGTCTCAAAGGCAAGTTTCTTCGAGGTTCAAGTTTTAGTTGTTGAAAATAAGTATTTTTTGTTTCGTCCTTGCGTCAGAAGCAGTGTCATCTTTGCTCTGAGATAATGAATTGCCAAATCAGTTGAAATTCCTCTTAAGTCAAATCCCTTTGACTTTCAAGATCAATTCATTAGAAGTAGACACAGGCCTATGTCTTTTTGTGTCTTTGCGTCAGCAATAGTGGTATTTTTGCTCAGATATACCGACAGCCAGACATTGACATTGTTTTGTTGTGAAAGTCGTAATGTTCTGAAGGTTTATATTTTAATCTGTGATAATATTTTGTTACAGTAATGAGGGATTTAGACGGTCAGGTGTACTTGAGACAGCATGATGGTTGTTTGCTCGCCGGCGGATTCGAACCTATCGCCAAACCTGCCTATGAGGATGGAAGTGTGCCTTGTAAGTATCTTAAATTTGTAGTTAGATTTTATTTCATGTTTTATACCTTTGGATCTCCGTATGTATTTCAATGAAATATAGTGAAATATTCCTTGTAATATGCAATCGTGTTTTGTATGATTTTAGGTAAAAAATTTCAACAAGGTTCAATTTAGGTATTTTTTTTTTTTTGCACAAGAAATAGTGAACAGCTCTATAAAAATTGTTTGTGTGTTCACACCCTCATTTTTTAATACGGTCCTGGTTATATTTTGAGAACATTTTTAAACACTTTTTTGTTAGTTGGTGACTGGTCTATGCTGTCCTTGATCTTTGAGCTTTTAGCTTAATCATATCCAAAGAATCTGAAATATCAGATAGCTTATATTTCCTCTAATCATTTGTTTCATATTACTGAGATTTTGATCCGGTTATTGATAATTTGATTGTATCTTACTATGTTTATAGAGTTTTAATGTGTAATTTTAGTTTTATTCTTGCATAGTTTATACCGTAGTTGTTTATTTTCTATGGCACTTTTGAATTTGTTGACTAGAATTAAAAAAATTCTGTTATTCCAGTAGAAGTGATGGAAGTGGAATTGGAACTGCCTATGAAATTCTTTCATCCCGATTTTCCAGAACCAAACAAAAACGGTATCAAAATATTATTTTGTTCGGTGGTATAAATGTGGTTTGTGTCCAATGAAGGGGTGTCTAAACAAGGGAATTCTTCATTATTTTGAAGATTTGTAATTCACCTCACCTCTCTATAACCATTCAAACCAGTAGGGATTTCCCTTCATGATACTTACACTCATTCTCATCCATATTCTTGTATATCCTAACCTTGGTTATGATATAAACAAGGGAATTCTTCATTATTTTGAAGATTTGTAATTCACCTCACCTCTCTATAACCATTCAAACCAGTAGGGATTTCCCTTCATGATACTTACACTCATTCTCATCCATATTCTTGTATATCCTAACCTTGGTTATGTCTTATATACTGATACCTTGTATAACTTGGTCTCACAAGGCAGGTTTAATCTCGTAAGTGGTTTAGGTTAAAACTATTTAACATAACACTTTGTTTAACGAAAAATATGTTATTAGACTCCTTCAAAAATAATTGATCTTAGGTTTCAATAGTCGAAATTCAGGTTGATCAGACTAAACTGTGACTTTCAAGAACATTTCTTTGAAATTATACCTCGGCTAAGCTGCTGATTCTACATCTTTGTCACCACTGGTGTTAGAGCCGTAAATGATCACATCCCTCAAGAAACAATAATGAGAATTTAATTTTGTCTATTTGCTGGAAAATCTTTCCTTTCAAGTTGTAGTTACCTTTCTTTCCTTTAAGTAATTTCTATTCCATTTTTTATGTCCTACCTTCACATCCTAGGACACTAGTTATAGCCCAGAATTATTTTACCCATTACTTCAGGCTAATCCCAGAAGGTTGCAGCATTATCACAAAGAAAAAATCCATTAGTGATTAGGAGGATTTGAACCTGGGCACTGAAGCCCCGCGCTCTACTACTAGACATGCTCACTTCCCATTTCTATAATAGTAGACATTTTTTTTTACTTCTACAAGACATGGGTCAAAGTCTTACCCAAGAGCTCAGCAAGAAAGAATCATATTGCCATCATTAATTATACGACTGATGGTTATATAGGTTTTAAAACAAAACATTCTCTCTATAAATATACACAACTAACTGAAAATGATATTATTATTGGTAGTTCAACCTCGTACGTTGAGTCCTAACATATTCAACAAGGTTAAAGCTGAAATTTTACAACATTTAATGAAAAAAACTTTCTGAGGTACGTTTACCTTTCTTATGTGCATGATCAGTGTAAACAATGCATGAAAATTTTTTACACTATTAAAAACACTTGGTTTTAATGTATAAAAAGTTAAACATGATAATAACGAGGAAACGTACCAATAAAATACAACTAACTTATTACTTTACTTGGGAAATCTATTAACACCATAACTTTGTTGTAATCTTCGTTTTCTGGAAAGGTAAAAACTGATTTAGTTCTGGTTTAATATCTATTCATTATTTTTGCATCATGGTCGGAATGGTGGTAAGTAATTTTACTAAAATTGGTTCTAAAGTTTTTAACTGTTTAGTTGTATTTGTCTTGAAAGAAAACTACGTGCTTGTTATTTAATAATTTTATAGGTTATTTTGCATTTGGATTTAGTATGGCTTAAACAGATTTCTGTTATCAGCTTATCCAGTTATGCTATTCATTATCACCATCTTTATTTATTTTGCATTTTAATGTCGTCATTGGCTGTTTAGAATATCACTTTTGTTTCTGACAGTTGTGGTTTATCCTATAAATGCATCAGGGCCGGTTCTAGATACTTTTCTAGCTTGAGTTTTTATTATTCTGCCACGATTGCAGAAGATGATGATAATGTTTCCGTTACCTCGGAGAATGAACACATAAATTGGCCACTATCACGGGAGATCATGATGATTTCCACATGACCACGGGTGTTGACCAGAATTTTGTTGTAATTTGCAGGAATCAATAATGATGTCTACACATGGCCACAGGAGATATTTGTAGTGTAATATATTCAATGTCTCTGGTCTCCTTTAATACTGAACACTGGACAGCGCTTGGACATTGCGCTTTAACAGCATCTTTTGCTTGTCACGCAACGCAACCCCATACTCTTCTTACCCCTTAAACCGGCCCTGAAATGCATCAAAGTTATATTTATTTGTTCGGCTGTTTTGTTAGAATAAATGTAGATTTCATACATTCAATTTTATAACCTACAGATTTGTTGAGGTTCAGTTTTAAATGGAAACAAAAAGAACATTTTTTGGAATATATCATTAAAATGATGAATGTACTCCATGATACTTGTGATAGATTGTTCAAACAACTTTGTTAAGTTCCTTAAATTAAAATTAATGTTGAAAATAAAAAGCCTCTAAGTCAATAACTCTTGAGCACTGTTCCTTAGACGACCAAATAATGTACTCGTCACTTTGAAAAGGTTGTCAAGAGTTCAAATACGAAACCCGGACACATACAAAAACATTAACAGTAACATTCATAATTGTGTATAATTGTACGAGATCTGATGATGAGGACTTAAGTCCTCAAAACGTGTAATCCCTAAGGACTGGTAGTACTCAGGTAATTTATACCTTTTAGGGACGGTTTGGGAGCTCGAGCCCAGCTAGTACGCGCCTAGTGTTAGACGCGCCTAACTTTAGTCCCCGGACAAGAAACCAGGCTTGGGAGCTCGCGCCTAAGTTGAAATGGTCGTAGATCAAGTATAGTCGCGCCTAAGTTGCAGCGCAGCTAGATGTACAGGGAATCGCGGGGAATTCAGGTTTTGACGTTGGCAACGGCCACTGCAGAGCACGTTACCGTTGACAACAACAAACGGTGAACAATTAAGATGGATACAATTTTATCTTGGTATATCAACGGTGGCTAATTAGTAGACTATGGTTTAAGTTTCTGCATTGTACCATTGCAAAAAGTTAGTTTTGTAAGATCGTTGATTTACATCTCAATGACGGCTATGTTTTATCTCTGGTACTACACCTTATAAATACGTACAGAGCAGCATAGGCTTCTGAAAATTAATATTATTTCTTTCAGAGATCAAAAACATTAGGTAGCCTAATCATTCAACAATGATTACCCTGTGTGTGGAACGGTAACATCTGAAACTCGGTTTCATGCAATAAAAAGCTTAAAAACTAAACAGTAATTGCCCTGTATAATATATGGATATTGACGGAAATAACATAAAAAGTATTTTAAGTAATTGCGGAGGTTATGATAGTGTGAAGCAAATGTATATCTGTTAATACTTACAAAAAAATTTTTGTATGTAAATTAAAAAAATTTTAAACATGACACTCTTTTATCTAACTTTCCTATAGTGAAGTAGCTATATCACTTAGCTATAGCTATAGCACTTAGTTCCGGGACCGATATACTTTTCCATTTTGATGTCCCTAGAGGCCAAAAACATCCCCTATTCGTTCGTTCCTATTCGTTCAAATGTTTATATATGTATAGCCAATACATTATAAACAAGTCCATGAACGTGACAAATTGAGTAATTTTTGTCTGATTTTGATAAAATTTGGCATGAAAGTGTAAGGTGCGATAAACCCTAATAAGTTCGCGAACCAGCATGATCAGACCATGTGAACCCGGGGTTTTATGGGATAAAAATAGTTTTTTTCTCAATTTTAACCCCTAAAACATAAATCTTTATCTTTAAAATATTTGAAAGAGTATAAAAAACAAATTAGTATCTTAAAATGTTTTGTACGGTTATTGGCTACAGAGACTATTCAAAAATCTTAAATTAAAAACTCCCATGTGATTCTCATGGAGAATAAGTTAACTGTTGTAGTTTTGTAGTTTATGGATATATTTTGATGAATCTTGGCAAATTTATTTATTTTATATAAAGTTGTTAGTATTTTGGTAAAAAACACACTTTATTGCCCTCCCTGTAGTAGCATACCTACACGTAGGTAGTTTTAGTTACTTGTTAAACCTAAAGCTATTTAAATAAATTTAATTGAAAGTCCTATTAGGTTATTGGATATTCGCTTAGTCTGTAGGTTTTCTGTGGCGGGATTATTGATTTACTGTATATATTTTCTTATACTCCAAATAATCTAGGTACTACATTTTGATGTAACTAGCACTTGTCAATGACACTGAACTGAGCTCAATCACAACGCAATAGAGAAAAAGAAAATGATTATGACCCGACTGTGAGCTATTTGCAGTTTTTTATGTTTTGTTTATTATTTATCTCTTCACTTTTCGGTTAGGGGTGAGTGGGGGGGGGGGGGGGTATGTATGTGGTTGCTAATTTTTTCCTAGCTAATAAAATGTTTATAATTAAGGTACGGGTGCTTATAACCAAACTCTCAGTTGAAATAAATTCTATTCAGGCTCTACATTTTTATTGAAGTTAACAGTAAAAACAAAAACAAAATAATATTTCGTTAAATTACTTCCCGCATGATTTTTTTTGTTTATTTTGAACAACAGAAACCTAAAAAAAACTTTTATCAAATATACTTTGAGGGTAATGAAATTGTTCGGAATTTAATAACGAATTCCAATATAACATTCTTTTACTTAATATGTAAACAATTAACTTGCTAATGAGCTAATACCGGCATGATGTCGACTTAGACCTGCCCCCTGGCAGGACTAAAGTTGGGGACTAAACTCACTGATTTTTATGACGAAAACATATCTCTTAGTCCCGAAATTGGTCTCCCAAACCCACCGAGACTATCTCTTAGGCTGGCGTCTAAGTCTACTTGACTCCCAAACCAACAATATTTAGGCGCGAGATTATCCCTGCACAAGTTAGGCGCGCGCCTTACTGATCCTGAGCTCACAAACCCGTTTTCGAGGCGGCAGCCTAAAATACCGGAAATATCCGGATTTAGTCGCGGACTAGCGCTAATACCGAGCTCCCAAACCGCCCCTTATAGTTTGTTCAGTGATCCTGAGACAAAACAACTCAAATATGAAGTCGTCTACTCGGTTCTTTATTCACTGTGCAGTGTGGATGAGCTGTCATAAGACACTTTCAGCGACACTTGCCGCCTAAAAACTCAGGACATTTAACAACTTACAAAAATAAGTAAAATGTTTCTTTGCATTTGTGCTTACGAGGCTTGCAATGAACACACTCACTGCAAAATAAATATGATATTTCCTAGTAATGTTGTAAGAACATTACTTCTCCCACAAAACCTGCACTTCACAGTGCATGCGGAATTGAGTAGTTTTATTGCAAGGTTTAGGCTTCTATCATAGCTACACCCTTATGTATATATGCAAGTGATCATAAAATAAAACTTTTAAGGATTAATTGCAAATGTGAGTGTTCCTGTGCAGATTCGATGGTGGAGCGTGTCCTGCCGGAAGACTGGGACCACTTCCATGTACTGTTGGAGCAGTTGTTACACAGGGTCCCACGTCTTGGTAGCGCAGTCCTGCACAAGCTGACCAATGGACCAGAGGCATTCTCTCCTGACTGCAAGTGGATCATTGGAGAGGCTCCGGAGGTGAGTTGGTGGTTCCTGTGCTTGGTGAATGATTGACAAAGAATGACTATACAGGGTGGTCATAAATTACTGGACACATTTTAAGATAACATAAACCAATAACCAAGCAACTTAGAAACTTGGGAATTGTTTTATTGAATGGCAAATTTAAAATAGTTTTATACAGTAACTACAAAACAATAATTACATGAATGTCAATGATTATAAAAAGTGGTTATACAAAATGTGCAAAAATCACTCAAACAGTTTGTGTAAGTTTTTTCCTTAATGACTCGTGTTGTGGCATATACAGCATGGATAGCATGGCATAGTTAGCATGGCAAAACCAACAATGGATTTTTCTACACCAGCTGTGTATGATATTTGGTGAATCAAACCTTAAACTGACTTAAAAGTAACAATTTTACTAGGGTTCAATAAAAAGCAAAGTCTTTGGTTTTATGAAAGTAAATCTGCAATAACTGTTCGAAGAAAGTTTTGTTTAGAGTATAGCCGTAATTCTCCGTGTAAAAATTTTATAAAATGGTGGTACAGTCAGTTCGAACGACTGGGAAGTGTCCAACATATAGTCTAAAGGGTCCTCATCTCAAAAGAACATAACTTACAATAACAGTTTAGGTGATTTTGACTGTGTTTTTATAACTACTTTTCATAATTGCTGACATTTTTATAATTAATTTTTTGTAGTTATTGTATAAAACCGTTTAAAATTTGCTATTTAATGAACCAATTTCCATGTTTCTAAGTTACTTGGTTTTTTATTTATGTCATCTTAAAATGTGTACAATAATTTATGACCACCCTGTAGTTCTGATAGCTATTTTGCTATCATTTCCATTCATGTTTTTCTGTAACTGATTGGTTGATACTATATGTATATATATCTATATACTATAATATAGTTGATATATTACTATAACTATATATGTATGTATATATATATACTATAAGTTCATATTTTATTTGGATTGTGGTCGAGTTTTGACCACTGGACGACATCAATTCTTATATTAAAGTACTTAACTCATTAAGGTACTTCAATAATACCTAAATGATAAATACCTTCTATTTAACTCAAATAAAACAATCTGGTATTAGGTATAGATGTATTTACTCAAAAACCTATTTCTATGATAATTTAGTCTCGAAATCCAAATGTTTAGACCTATCTATAGATTATATCCGCTTGTTTGGATCATACAAATCTAGATAGTATTTTTAAAATTTTAAATATGGTATTTTTTTATTAAACCCATTATACACTACAGACATTTTGCGTACAATTTACTTTGCTAACATACACTCTCATATTTGTTACGGAATAAAGATTTATGAGGGAACAAGTAATTGTAACTATAATCAAATTTTATATTTACAAATGAATGCTACAAGATGAAACCTTAACCTGGATTAATACTGTTTAAAATTTTTCCGAAAATAGGAGATGAAAAATAGTGAAAAAAAGGCACTACGACTTATTTGCGTTGTGCACCACGAATTTTATGTAGAAAAAATTTCAAAATTTCGTACATACAGCTGAAGAAGTTAAGACTAAATATTTTTCATAGTTTAGAAATTTTAAAACGTGAACTAATACTGTATTTCCTTAATATTGTTGTTGGAAGACGGCAATTGCTAAAATACTGTGCGCGTAAACTAATTCATTCATACCTCGTGGTGGTCATCTAAGTCGATTATTGGACAAACTAAAAGTCTTACGAAAAAATGTTTGGAACAAAAATTGAAGAACATCTTATTATCTATACTTTTCTCGCTGAAAGTTTTCATCTGACCAAAAAATAAAAATAATCCTCGCTCACTTACTTTTTCATGTTTACATTGAACAACCTTTTCATATTTTCCATTATTAAACATTAATCATCTGCACGAACTAAATTGTATTTATATAGTATTAAACATCAGTTTACGCAGAATTTAAATATGTAAATTTCATCCTCTCACTATTTGTATTACAATTTAGACGAACGTGCAAAGCGACAGGGAACGCACCACTTCGAATAATCTCGCCAACATCGGAAACTCTCTTCCAGCATGTGTGTGTGTAACGGGTGCGTGTGTGTGCGTACGTTATCGCTTCCTGCACGGACTGTACCCATTGTCACTTGGAGTTATGAAACTTGGTGTTATGAACCCTTGGAGTTATGAAACTTGGACTTGTGGTCCTTGCAAATCTGTACGTTTGGAGTTATGAAATTTTGTATTTTAATTTACTTGGTTTTATTTTAACTTGGACTTATGAATCTTGGAGTTATGAACGCTTGGAGTTATGAAACTTGGTCTTATGATATTTTGGTTTTAATTTACTTGGACATAATTTTACTTGGAGTTATGAAATGTTGTATTTAAAAGTACTTGGAGTTATGAAAACTTGGAGTTATGAACCTCACCCCATCAATCTCTAGGTAACTTTGGGCTACAACTGAACAAGTAATGAACAACCTGTTACAACCCGTTTCCTTAAGATATATACAAGTTTGACGTGTGTCATTTTGTACATTTTTCAGCTACGCAACTACCATGTGGTGGCTGGTATGAAGACTGTTGGCATCTCAGCCGCTGGAGGTGTAGGCAGAGCCACAGCTGAACGAATAATTACCGGTCTATTCCCTTACGATATGTACGAGCTTGACATCTGTCGGTTTCTTGGCCTACACAACAACCGAAAGTTTCTACGAGACCGTAGCAGAGAAGCCCCTGGTTAGTTTTTGTTTTAAATGTAACCTACATAACATTTTTTATCAATATATCAATTATAAATCTATTTTAAATATTTGAGATAACTAGTTTAAGATAACTGGGAAAAATACCCAGTTCCGCAAAAAATACCTTAATCAAAGCATTGTATTGGATCAATTGAATACAAAGTACCGCTGGTGAGAGAAAGATCCTGAATGAAAACTGGCATTGCGCTAAACTATGCAATTGGCATGGTAGTGTCTAGCAGTGAGTCCCACTACCACTTGGAACTATGTAGTTTGCATTCAATATGATGACAAAAAATTCAAGTTTATTAAATTAAATGTACTCCTCAAAATTTGGAACCTAATAGACTTATTTTGACAATTTACTCCACACCAAGATCTCCAAGGAAAACAATGTTTGTAAAAGGTAAATAGGCTACAGATGAATGATGATTTCTACTTAGCGGTACAGTGGTGTCGTTGGTAGTACAGGTCTACACTATGCACTGCACTACCCGTTCAGAGAGTTCCGCACGGGCCGCAACCTTCGTATGTCTCCCATCTACCCCAGACTGAGGGAAGCGGGAGCTGTGTTTGGACAAGTCATGGGTTACGAGAGACCAACATACTTTGACCCTGACTACGGTAAGTAACTATAGGTCTATACTATGACTTATGCAAGACTTTTTTTTTCCTTTTTCAGGCATTCTATTACTAATCATACTGTCAAAGTTTAAACAGAATTGAGATGTATTTGAGCCGACTAAAGGCAGTTTAATTGGCAGAAACTAAAAGTTTCATTGACAAGAAATAAATAATAATCTTGAATATGATTATGGCATTAAGTTGTTATTTCAGTTTTGAAGCAGTTATACAAAATAAAATGTATTGAGCCTACATAACCTAGTTACATTGTTATTTGTTGTTAGTCAAGTTAGTTACTTAACGTTTACCTGCTATTACTTTTAGTATACAAACAGGAATTTTTATTTTTGCAAATTAGGTTTGTATTGACATTGTTCCAGTTGAGGAAGGCATGACCAAGGAAGGTCAACGACCTTACCGCATTGCTGAGACAAACACATTCGCCAAGCCCGACTGGTTTGACTTTGTAGCCAGAGAGTATGAGGCGTGCCGGGAAACAGTTGGTCTCTGTGACTATTCATCATTCACCAAAATCGACCTTTCGGTGAGTATGGGGGCAAATTGTGAATGTAGTACTAGGTAGGTCAGTGGTTTTGTTTGATGCTCTATGGATTTCAGATCGAAGGCAGCAATGTTTGTGAGTATCAAAAGCGACGATGTTTTCTTATGAAGCGGTCCTATTTAATCCCTGCGTTTGTTACTTTACTATCAATGCCTTAGTCTATGAATGGGGTTAGTTGTTGTGGAATAGTCCATGAAGATATGAGAAGTGATCGCTCTTTTACCTTCATTGCACCCTTTCAATAACGATAGTTGATAGAGCATGTTGCTAGTCTTGGTTAATGTCTCAGACTTTGGTTCAATGGGGATAGATTTGATCCTTTTCACATCCACAAATTTGAGATTTGAGATCAGTTCTGGGTTCTGGTAATTTTTGTGTTATGAATCCAAGGTGTGTGGGAAAAAGCAAAATCCTATTGGTTGAACTGAGTTTATTTACCACAATCCACAGATCCAATTGCAGAAATAATCCAAGAAATTGGTATAACGTTTTGGTGGTGGCTCTATGAATTTGAACTATTATTAGTGTGATTGTGGCGTTAAATCAGTTTGCTCAGCTTAATCAAGACTCCCTTGTGTTGCAGTCCAAGGGACGGGAGGTGGTGGATCTTCTGCAGTATTTGTGTTCCAATGATGTGGATGTCCCAGTAGGCAGCATCATACACACTGGGCTGCAGAACAATAGAGGTGGCTATGAGAACGACTGCAGCTTGACGAGGCTGTCAGAGAACCAGTAAGTTGAGTTTGTTTTGTATTGAACAATTTGATATTCTTTGATATGACTGTTTAAGGGTGTCATGCTAGTTATTGGTGTCTAAAAAAAGTAGAGGTCTACATTATTATTTGATTATTTTTCCTCTTATTAAAATGACACACTTTTAAAAGTTGTACTGTTTTATATCAAACACATGTTTTGTGATGCCTCGATTCCCAAAATTTAAATTCACTGAATCTAAAAAAATTGCCTGTGCTGCCACTACTCGTTTGTTTGTTCAAAACATTTAAAGTGGTGGTATTTGAATACGGATGTTGATCCCCCAAAGGAAAACTTGAGAACTTTAAACATTTTTTTAAATTTTATATATTTTTTGGGTAGGTATCTTGAGATGTTTTTACAACTGTGGAGAGTGATAATAATGTTGCCGTGATGTCAATTTGTTTTGATTCTGGCTTAAAAACCATTTAGAAGAGAAATTTGAGTTTTTCAATTGATTCAAAGTAAAATTAAGAATAATGAGGATAAATAACTGTTGTGTAGTCTGTATTTTATTTCGTAAAATTTCTGTTTGAAATCGAGATATGGTGTTTGATTATTTTAGATTCAGGTTTGGTTTGAGATTGCAAATCCTCGATGTTTACCATTATTAGGCCTAGTTAGGTTATAAACCCCATTTTGGTAGATATAAAAAAATGTCATTGTGTAATCCAAGATGTGTGTTTACAGTTACATGATGATTGCACCCACCATCCAACAGACCAGGTGCAAGACGTGGATAGAGCGACATCTCCCATCAGACAGCTCAGTGTCCCTGTCTGATGTCACGTCAATGTTTACAGCTATAGCCATCATCGGACCCTTCACTCGCACAATGCTGTCAGAACTCACGGACACTGACCTGTCTCCCAAGTCATTCCCGTTTTTCACTTACAAGGTAGGTAGTGAAAAGTCACTCACTGATTTTACTACAGAGTCACTGAAATCAGTTAAACGTCACTCACTGATTTTTTAGAGGGTTGCCAGTGAAAGGTCACTCACTGAATTTACTGCAAATTCACTGAAACCAGTTAAACGTAACTCACTGATTTTTTAGAGGGTCACCAGTGAAAAGTCACTCAATGATTTTTAGTGGGTCAAAAATGTAGTCACTCACTGATTTTACCAGTAGGTCACACATTGATTTTATTATGGGGTTACTTAAGTTATTGAATAGTCACTAATTTACTTTGTCACTGAAGTCAATGAAAAGTCACCAACTAATTTTACTAGGTTATCTCTTTTTCAGTGAAAAGCTACTGATTTACCAGTGAAAAATCACTCACTGATTATTAGGGATTCACCTAAGTTCCTGAAAAGTCTCTCACTGATTTACTAAGACATCTCTGAAGTCGTTCACTGATTGTACTAGGGCTTTGCTGGAAAGACCATTTAAGATTTGTTTATTTTGTTTTGCACAGGAGTTGGACGTGGGATTAGCCAATGGGATACGCACAATGAACATAACCCACACCGGTGAACTGGGATATGTTTTGTACATACCAAATGAGGTGGGTTAATATATTGAGCAATAAATGATAACAGGCTTTAGAACTTTCTTACCTTAGTTTATCTTCCATAAATATTTTTAAGCTTGTTTGTTGCATGGTAGAAAATAGACACCTGTTAGTCAGATAGCTGATGATATTTAAGTGCCTTATAAAGGTCTTTTTACTTTTTATCTAAGTAGGAGACTCAAGTTGCCTAGTTGTAAGTTGTATCAAATAGTTAAATAGTAAATAAATACCTTTTTCCTAACGTGTCGATTAATTTTTTCCAGCGACCACATCTACATTAATCATATCCCTTTGTACCCTAATGTTTGGTTATCCATTTTCCATTTTCTTTTGTCACACAAAAGATTTTCAAAATGTTGCCCTTGTACTACATCATAATCTTATTGTTGGTCACTATATTTGTAGGAATTCATTTACAATAGTTTCACAATCCTCTTAAAATGTCTTATGATTTACCAACTGTAACTCTTTTTTTACTCAGTTTGCGCTCCATGTGTACAACAAGCTACTAGAAGTAGGTTCCAAGTACAACATACAACACGCCGGACACTATGCCACCAGAGCTCTGAGGATAGAGAAGTTCTACGCCTACTGGGGCCAGGACCTGGACACTACCACAACACCTCTGGAGTGTGGAAGGTCTTGGCGTGTCAAGTTTGATGTAAGTTACCAAACAGGCTTTGATGTATAAAATATCACAAGCTTGTTGTAAGGTATGCAGTTGGTGTGTTTGTGTTATGTAGAACAATAATTTCATTTTGAATATGTAAGATGAATTGGAGAAGTAATGTCTCAACAGTGAAGTTTAATGAGTTTAACAAATTAAACTTGGTGAATTGAAAGAGATAGTTCATCAGACATGACGTCCTCTTCTCCCAAAGGTTTCTTTCTTTTTTTAGAGTTCAAATAAAAGGTTTTAACCCCCGTTGTACAAATACAGGTACATTCAAGTGACCACAGGTTTAAATTTAAAAGATTCAGTTTGAAAAACTTCTGGGTTTAAAACCATTAGTTTTTTAACCGTTTAGGATAAAAACGAGGTATTTTCAACCTCTAAGTTGAATTATATGCGATCTAGAGGCTCAAAATGTTCAATTTAGAGTTTACAACTAACACATAGACATGTTGACAGAAAGGAGAGTTCATCGGACGAGACGCTCTGTTGCGTCAGAGGGAGGAAGGGGTGAAGCGGATGTACGTACAGTTGCTGCTGCAAGACCACGACCCTGACATTGAACTGTGGGCGTGGGGAGGCGAACCAATCTTCAGAGACAATAAGTATGTGGGTGCTACCACAACTACTGGCTACGGTTTTACACTCAAGCGAATGGTATGTTGATCGTGTGATTGTTTAATATGTTGTCTAATTTGTGATTCTAAATGTTTTTTATTTTTATTTAACAGGGTTTTTATTCAGTTTATCTTCTTTCCATCAGGGAAATCCAACTGAGTCTTGTTTCCATTCACTTTCACACTTAATTAAGTTGTGTTCCGATTTACTAATGTATGCTCACATTTTTATTTAATAGTCATTTAACACGTTCAGTACTGATTACATCAATTGATGTAGTTGCGCAACCACCACATTAGTTCAGTATGAGCTCAGCCATTGCCGGGGAACGTTAAAATCGTTACTAGCCTGTAGCTTAGAATGTGGGCTTTAATTTGATTTCCTGCAGTTCTTGGTCCGCTGGGTCTACTTCCCTCGAAAGTTCCATTCAGTTTATTTTACAGTTTGATTGTCTTCTCAGTTCTTTTTTACCATGTTTAAAACATCTAAAATAGTCAACATTGCAACTTGGTATTATGATCATTGATCTCATTACAGGTGTGTCTGGGGTTTGTCCAGAATTTTGATGGTAAAGGCGACACACAGGTAGTTACCAATGAATATGTCTTATCAGGCTCTTACGAAGTAGATATCGGTGGCATCAGGTACCCAGGTAAGTCAGAAATTCTTCCAGTTACAGTTAGGCTGTAGCTTTACGTTGGTTATCCTATTATTATTATATAGAAGCGTGGCTTCTAGTCCCATAATTTTACTGAAGTCACTGATTTTACTTGGAGTTATGGAAGTCACTTTAAAGAACCCGATTTAAGTGAAAAATAGCATTTTGAGTGGATTACTTTTATTAGGGCCACAAAACTCAAACTGTTAAAATTTTGCTAAAAATGGTTTATTTAAATAATTGTTTTCACTAAAATTTAAGGCACTAGGAAAACAACATAGCTTACTATCAAAAAAAAAAAGCATTATTTGATTATTAAGTTATTTGAAAAAAATATTTGATACATATAAGTTTTAAGATTATGTATTTAGTAAAAACAAAACATTGAAGATAATCCATTAATTCACCATAACCTTCCTGAACTAGTTAAAAAAATATTCAATATTTGCCATCTAAATTCAAACTTAGGAATACCACTTCAGTGATTTTTATATACAGTAGACCCCCTCTTAACCGACCTCGTATTAACCGATAATCGGATTATCCGCCTTAAATCGTAAAATAATACAGTTTGTTTTAACCGACCTTGCTTTGAGAGCAGCTCGGTTTAACCGCCGCTTTCTAGGAATCTCGGCATTTCCGCTCCCACGCTGGGCGATGAGAACTGATCCCTACGCTTATCTCCACAGGATATGACTAAGAATAAGTTATTTTGTGTTTATCACAAAAAATATAGCACAGCCTATTGTCAGTTTGTCATCATCGTTCGTAGCTCGAGCGCATCTGATCTGTTTGTTATCTGTGCGGCAAATTTATAACATCGTAAAGTGCGTTACAATTTTGAGAACTGATTACCTTATCGCTGAAGTAAACAAACAACGCAACTTGTAGGGAGGGCAGGGGGGGGTTAACAACTCCAAGGTCAAGATAGTTTTTGTGCCTCGAGCCTCCAGTGAGAGGCTATAAATAAACGTCCTGTCTTGTAACAAAATGGTTGCTTGTATCTTTAATTTTGACAAAAGGTTCTGTACTGTATTACGATGGATTTGTAAAGCATCAATTAATAAATTACAGTACTAAAGTTATTAAAATAGGAATTTTATTGACTCTTGCCTAGTATTATAATATATTCCACTGAAAGTAGGCCTATTTGACTTAACCGTGTTTTGTGTTTATTAGTGACTTTTCTATCAATACGAAAAAGGAGACAAGAGTAGTTTATTTTATAAATAATGCAATTATGATTTCAGAATAGTGATTATATAATTCCAAATGAATATCACTTCATTATGTTATGATTTTAGGGATTGTCCGTTTTATCCGACCTTTTGAGTTATCCGACCTAGGTCCGGTCCCATTAGGGTCGGTTAAGAGGGGGTCTACTGTATTAGGGCCTAATATAATAAAACCTAGCACTAATGATTTTACTCTTACAAACTCTACATGTCAAAAACAGAGTTCATAGGCAAGACACGTTCCTGGTGTATGCCTCGGTATGTGCGATCTCACACAAAGTCTACCCTTGCTTAATCTACCAAATAAAGATTCTGACTTTCAATTAAACTGTTTTAATTTCTACGAATTCAAAACTATTATTATTTATCGTCCTTTGACCAAATGTATCAGACATAAAACTTGGAATTTTGTACAAATATTTGGATGTTTACACCTTGATTTTCTTCAGCCAAGGTCAATCTACACTCACCCAACTTGCCTACCAAGTACCCTGACCAGGAGAGGGAAGGATACTTCGCCACCAGAGACAAGATGGTGACGGAGCCAATTTTGAGGGCGAATATTACCAAATGACCCCGGCCAGTGACGCCAACACGACAACGATAAGTTCCTTACGTCTGGTGAGCGTTGTCCACTCGTACAAGGACTAGATTTAAAACTTTTTTCATATTACAAGGATAGGTGTCATAGCAGGATGCCAATCTGGATAAACATTGCAGATGCTATTGTGAAGTTCATTTTTAAGGTACATAATTTGCCCTAGGTGACATTATTTTGAGCTAAATTTGCCTTTTTGAAGGATTCTTTTTTGGCTTTATTCTAAATTTGATTCTGAAATCTCATATTTAGTTATACCTGCTGTTTGCTTACACAAACGAAACCGACGTTTTCGTTAAAAGAATAAACATGATAGAATCTGATTAGGTTCAAGTACTAACATTTTTTTTTAATTTCCAGGGAAATTTTCATATCTGATTTTCGTGTGGGATTAAAAAATGATGGGATTTTTTTATTTTTCCATTCTGGCATTATGCATTGTTCATTATTGTCATCGTAGGAAAAGTTCAGGATGTTGCTATGATTGTGAGAGATGATTTTTCTGTTGTTTCTGTTTCTAAACTGCCAGCAAACTTGTTGAGAACGATAAAGTTCCATTTTTTCATGTTGGGAGATTGACAAAAATTATAAATCAGCAGAGTTTGTCCAAAAATATGGGATGTTAACAAAAATTTTCCACAAAAAAAGTGTGTTTCAAGAAAGAATTTGCTTTATTGTTATTGACTAATTATTGTCAAAAAGTAAAATCAGAAATTTATTAAATGTTTTATTATGCACCTACATTTGCAGAACACAGAAATCACAAGAAAGATTCTTTTTGCAAGTATTTACATCTAGTCCTTGTATTATATGTGATAAACCTGTTTTATAACTTTGAAAAAGTTACTCAAAAGTATATATCAAGTTGCATATGGTATTGAAGAAAATTTAGTTTTTTAAAGCATAATGAAATTGTGCTGACAATATTCAGTTGTTATTTAGATTTATGTCTTAATAGTAGTTACCCAATCAAAGTAAAATTGTAAAATTAACGCTTTAAAGCTTCTGAAAATGTATTTATTAGTATTTTGAAAACTATAACTATACAGTTTTGGTGTATAGATAGAGATTAAACAAAATTAATAGACTTAATCTTTCTTTCATTTGTCTATTTTTTTTACTGAATATTTTCCATGCAAAGTACATTTTAATGTAAATTAAACTACAAACTATATTTTCAACATAGAAATCAAATTTACGCACATGTAAATATGACTGATAACTTTACAAATCCGTCTTACTTCCAATTAAAAACAGTTCAGGAACTTAAGTGTTAATGTTAAATGTTAGAAGTCTATTTTATGTTTGTTGACTACTGTTGATTAAACTTACACCTCTTCCACTTTGTAGAAGTGATATGTTAAGAAGTGCCAATGTAAATTTATGTTAGATAAAAAATATGTTTTTGTATTACTACAATGTACTGATTGATTTCAATTTTCAGTATACTAAGAACATTAGAGTCGTATTATAATTTCATTTGTTGTTCCATTATACTGATACTTCTAATCTAAACTATGAAAATCCATATAACTATAAAATCCATTGTACCTTTGAAGACTTGATTAGCGTTTAACAAACGCAAAATTAAATATTTCATTTTTGTACAGTGTTGTGTTACAATTCCTTTAAACGAATATAAAAATATTGTAGCTGTACGTTTTTTAAAGGGAATGTAAGAATGTCAGCTTTGAATATATAAAGTCTACTATATTACGCAAATCCTGAAGCAGTTAAATGGCTAGTAAACCTTTTGAAGTTAGTAAAAGTAGTTTTTACATTTTGCAGACAATAAACTAAACGCTTAGTAGTTGTATGTACAATACTTGAAAAGGTGCTTGTAATATGATTTTTTATTTATGGATCACCTAGCAAGTTTCATCTGATAATTATTAATCTTTTCTCAGCCCAATATTTCTTAATTTGTTTTAATCTTAATTTTCATTCTAGCCTCTCTCATTTTTGTGGTGATTATGTGTTTGATCACATTGTTACCTTAAATGTTACTGTAGTAATTAAACCAATAGAACTCAGAATAAAACTTAAGTTTATTTAATCACAACTTTGTAATTTACTCATCTAATTAACTGAAACTAGTTTAAACACAATTTAATCTCATGTCAGATTTCTGAATCTGCATGATGTTTTCTAGATGTTCTATCACTGTTGCATTTATTATATGAAATTTTCCTATAACCATTATGTAACAAAGTCAATTTAAAACTGCAATAATAGTTTACCAATATAAGTATCTACTGTCAATGGTTGATAGTCCTACTTTTACTTTTGTGCCAGTGTTATGATGACAATGTCTTTTTTGAAGACGTATATGTTAACTATATTCTCTCAATTTACTATCTGAGGTTTGAATTTGAATCTAAGATTTTTCTGCCTAAAATAGGTTTGTTACCGTTATTATCACAGATGTGGTATTTTTATTTAGTATTTTAGTTCTTATTTACCCATAACAATGCTGCTAATTTTACATGCAGAAAGACGAGCCAAGATTGAGATTCTTAAATCAACTGTTAACAAGTTGGTATTTTCTCAAATTATTTTCCTGTATTTTGGAAGTTTCACTGAGTTACATAAAAATAAAATGTACAATAACTTTCTAAAAATACAGGTTACAAAAATATATTTCTTTAGTTTCCTGAAAGGTTTTTGTGATCTGTTACATTGTTTTATGTAGTAGTATGTTATATTTCATAAGCAACGTTGATTTACATGTTCTTTGTAGCCTCTGTGATTTGTAATAATCTAAGTCAAACAAAAATAAATTTATCAATAAATATGTGTTTTTTTAATCCAAAACCTCTTATTTTTTTTACAAAATCAAGTGTGATGCCACCAGCTTGGTTACTAATTAATTCATACAGAGGCTTCAATGTTTGTTTATAATTTATAATCAATCACATAAATTCTTCTACAATTAAGAATGAAAAAAATCCTAGAAAAGGGTTTTGTAGTTTTTATAAATAGTTTTCTTAAGAGCTCCCTTATATTTGTATTAGATTTAAATTTTGTTGTTCCTAATAAATTTATTTTAAAAAATTTAACCATAACAAATATATAAAATCTCTACTGCTCAGTGCTCGCTGCTACACTTAACAAATGTTTTAAGCGAAAACATTTTGTTTGATAAGGAAGGGTTCCAATTTTCAAAAGTGTTTATTTTGGCAGAGACAGAGCCAAACCCCAATTAATGATAAGTAAATAGACTTACTCTAAGATTGTGAACACAAGCTCCAGTGTCTTACACGCCAAAGCCTTATTTATAGTTAAGTACTCTGATACACTTAATTACTGTATGACTTGGGGTTTTTTTATATCAGTATTAGCTATATACCAAACAGTTAAATCAAAAGGTAAGTGTAAGATTATACATACATCTATGTGCAAAAACAATTTGATTCTATCACATTGATACAGATACAAATCTATTGATTTGCTATAGATAATGTATATGCCATACATAAACTGTATATTTATTATTTCTATCAATCTTAATTTAGGTATTATAATGTTATTTATCGTGTGTTCATTATTCCTGACTACTCTGAAATTAAATACTTGCAATGTTTTTATCAACCCATCTCCAGTTACAATGTATAATGGTATAATTAATTGAATAACAAATTTTCTGTTGTTAGAGTTAATGTTTTGCAATAGGACTGCCAAACTAATAAAAATACCCCCGCCGCAGCAAACCTGCAGACTTAGCGAATTTCCATTTGCCTGATTGGATTTACATTAAAATGTCTCCTTAAAAATATCACATTTTATTCCCTATTTAACTATAATTAGTTTAACGAGTACTTAGGTTTGCTGCAACAGGGAGGGTAAAAAAGTGTTTTTTGTTGTAAAATCTTAATAGTTTAGGAAGAAATTAATGTATTTTCCAAATTCAAACAAAATTTGTTCATAAACAAGCAAACTACAACAATTGACAGTTGACTTATTCTCCATAAGAATAACATGGAAATTTTAGATTTACAATTTTTTGGAATTTTCTCTGCAACCATTAGGCGCATAATAACGCTTCTTTTTTTTTTGCTCGTATCGGCATTTTAGTAATGTAGTATGAAGTCACAAACACTTTTAAGGGAAAGCGGTCCAAACCCATTAAGTTTTGTGGATGTGCCAGGGATTGAACCCGTCCCTCCTGCACCGAAGTCCGAAACGCTAACCACTAGGCTAGCAACACACCCAATATACTAATATACTAAATATTCAATATACTAAATTATTTGTTTTTTTAAGCTCTACAAAATGGTTTGGAAAGAAATTGTGAAATTTAGGGCCAAAAATGGAAAAAATCTATTTTTACACCATAAAACCCTCCATAAACCCCTGTTCCCATAGTCCGATCATGCTGATTCGCGAACTCGTTCGAATAAATGTAGGTTTACACGTTTGTACCAAATTTTATCAAAATCGGATCATTTTTGCTCGAGTTATCGTGCTAACGGACACATATATATGAATTTGAACGGATGGTGTTTTTGGCCTCTAGGGACCTCAAAACGAAAAAGCAAATCGGTCCCGGATCCAGGTCTTGCCATGAGTACTACGGTAATAGCTTATTCCCTATATGGGAAATTCGCTAAAAGATATCCACTACAAACTCTCAATAAATAATGCAGAGCTTTTATTATTATATTTAAAAAAAGTTAAAAAAATAAAATTATCACCATTATGTATGATCTAATAGAAATTGATAACTGAAATAACTTTCAAGAACAGTTCAGTTTTTAAAAGGAAAGGATATTACATATATGTTACTTATATGTATATAATCTATTCCACTGAATTAATCAAACAGATTAAGTAATGTAAGTATAAGCACTAGAAACGTATTTCACCAATATCATATCCATTATAAAATGTTTCAAAATTTAGATTTTCAAAATTATTTATAAAAAAATATTGGGGGATGGAAAGAACCCTTGCCTCTGATCAAAGATACAACTGTTTTTAAGCATTTAATTGATCTGTTACCCTGAAATATAATTCTATTAATTACTGTAATACAAAGACAAAGCATTATGCACACCCAAGTCACTAATAACAGACCTAGTCCACTAGGCTTTCAGTCTGTGTTGGCTTATTTCCTGAATGTTATTTGCACAAGTTATCACATGTATAATTTTGTCACCCATTTATTTCAAAGTAGATTTTTTGCAAATAATTATAAAAGTTAAGATTTGTTAGTTTCACTAGGAAGTGTATTTTATTTTTGTAACCTTTTACTACTTTTCAATAAATAACAGTTTGATTTGATGATTATTAAAAAAATTGTGACTAAACACCCTAATATCGACTGTATGGAAACCTCTATCTATTTTTTCACCACTTATTTCCAATTCGAATTTTTGTTGCATTAACAAGATTAAAACGGTTTGTTTCAATTGTTGTCTTTTGACTTGTTGGAAATATTACAACTTAATTGATAAAAAAAAAAAAACAGTACATGACCAGAAACTGTACCACGACTTTTGGACCTCTGTGCTGTGAAGATCCAGTCATCCCTCCTCCCCTAACCTCAGCCACCTGACGGATCCAAGATGAGGTCAGGGCCGCGCGCGTGCGTGGGCAGGTGCGTGCGAGAGTGCCCGGGCTATGTACCCCAGTCCGGTGCGCGCCCCCACCGTGGTGTCACCATCACCATGAAGCCTAACTATGAGGACATCCCTCTCACCAGCTCAACACACGGTCAGTTGACTCAGAGTATGGTAGAGTAGAAAGCATTTTTAAAGGGAATAATAAATACATTTTTTTTGAAATTTCTATGCTTGTTGTCTGGTGTCAAAACACGTATGTTTCTTAATTTTTTTTTTCAAAAATTATTTCGCGTTTAAAATTTTATAATTTTAAATGTTTAAGGAGTTTTTATGTACTTAGTAAAGAATATATTTTATAGTAATGTTCCTAAAGAGCTTCTTGGTTGGAAATTCTTAAATATAAGGTTATTGTCAAGGTATTGAAACAATAACTATGTTTTTAACATTTTTTTAAAACCACGTATTAATTCATATTTTACGTGTTTTGAATATTAAAGGATGTTGTAAAGTGTTTTAAGATTATATTGTTCTGATAATTTACTCAAATAACTCATTGTAAGATAGTAAACGCTTTTTCTCACATTTCGTAAGCTTTTATAAAGTGTTTAAACTACTTTCCCAATCATTTGAATAAAAAATAACATCTACTTAAAAGATTAGCATTTAATAGATTGATTTTACATGTTTCCACAATTTTTCATTGTTGTTATGTATTTATTTGATGAATATGCCACAAAATAATTTTCGTTGCTAACTTGTTGATTGGCATTATCGTATTGTGAAAATGTTTACGGATGTTGACAAGGAGTTAAAATTTAATTTAAATGTAGGCCTACATATTTCTTAAATAGATTCTGTATAAGCACTTTTATTCGTTTAAGGATATTTATTATAAAGCGTTGAAACGAAACGGTCATTAATTGTTCTAATTGTGTTTTATAGTAACATCTTTATTTGCAATAATGCGTTTTTAAATTGTCTAAGGATATCGTAAAGTGTTGTAACGATAGATTTCTAAAAGTTTGTCTAGAAAACTTTTTGATTGGAATTATCGTGTTTGAAAACGTCCAAGAAGGATGTACACTGTCGATTCAATATTAATGTTACATAACAATAACATATTTCAGTTTAAAAACATTATTCGTTATATATAGGCCTGGTACGGATTACAAAGTCTAAATTTTTATCCTGTGCCGTAATTAGACAACTAGTTAAACAATTAACAATAGTAAAATTTTTAAGGTTGTAGAATATTAGGCCTATAATTGTTTGAAACACTATAGATATGTGTAACTTTTTCTATCTTAATGGTCAAGTTTTACGTGCATTAATTAACTATTATTATTATTATCATTAGAGTAAACGAGTAGCTTGCTATGCTCCTTAATCAACATAATATGAAATACAGTATCGATGATACTATATTACCATAGATTATATTATATTCAAATGAGTTTGTAAATCAACTTCGCCATGGAATATGTTTGAATGGTGGAGGGACGGTTCGTTGTCAAGAAATCGGGTTTCGATTTTTTCCACAACCCTTAGAAGTATAAAATTTGTTATGCTGTATTTATGATATCAGGTTACATAGCGAACTTAATTAAGCGGAGCGAGCGAAGCTCCTACACTCCTGCTTTTGTTTTACAAATATACTCCTCCTGAACGGCTGAAGAAAATCACGCGAAATTTACCACGGTCATAGTAACCAACCACAGCAAGGTATAATCTGAAATGGTACAAATCGGACCACAGGGCTTTTCCCTACGCGAATTTAAACGTTTATAACGCTATAACGTGCTATAACGCTCTCATTCAAAGTGAAGAAATGTGACTAAACCATCTAACACTAAAACACGGAATGGATCAAAGCAAAATGTACACTAAGCACACCATGTTAGCTTAGTAATGGAAGGAAGAATAATAGGAGGCATTTTTTAATAAGTGGAAAGGAGACAAAAGAAGAAACTATATAGGGCATTTTCAAGGTTTGTTTACACTCCGTTTTGAAGTACGGGTGAAGACTAACGTGTCCAAATACTTTCAATTTTCAATGCAATTTATCTTTTACACCACTTAACACTTTATTCAAAGAAGTCAGGATTAAGAGAATGAAAGGTATAAACTCATTCATATTTTCTATCTGGTCGAACTTGGAAATCGGATAAACTAAGAATGTTTTATTTTCCATTCAGTGAGAACACGTTTCTGCGCGAGGACGAACAAACACAAAAAGACTTTGAAAGTGTGCAATCGGGCTGAGCAGCGAGAGTCGGTTGTACGCTCAGCTCAACATTCAGCGCTCAACGCTCAACGCACAGTGTGCAGCGCAGTAGTGTATTTCCGGTGTGATAACATTCTGTCAGGGAACATAAATCATCTCGGCGCACATTTTGACACGACGGATAAGAAGAATTATTAACGGTTTTTGTTTGGGTGGAAATATTGTACTTAGCGCATATACTCGTAATATTCCTCAAAGCAAAGATAGCTGACTTTGTGGGAGGTATAGGATTAGATATAAATTATTTGATTATTGTAGGAAGTGTGTGGTTATTCTTATGAGTTCCAAAAACAATTTATATTTATTCCATATATTAAACATAGTCCTACTCCCATATGGATTGTTTATAATTTTAGACAGACAATTTTAAGGAACTGTTTCTGACCAATATGTGAATAACGCGTTTTAGTGTTTAGACCTACTGTTTATTAGCTGTTTTGAGAGTTTTAAATTGTATAAATAAATAACAATAACGTATGCCAATGATTAAGGGCAATTACTTCTTATTTTTATTGCATGCTATTTATCCACCTTTCACACAGTTTAATAGTTTTAACTGTATCAGGTGTTTATGATTGACTAGCTGTACCCGCGGGCTTTGCCCCGTTTAACTTCTTAATTTTCAAGATGAGCTCGTTCCCATGGCTTGATCACGTCCTGGTTGAAGTTCGTTCGCTACGCTCACTCACCTTTAGGTTGGAGCTCGTTCGCTGCGCTCACTTGCCTTCAGGTTAACTCGTTCGCTATGCTAACTCGCCTCCAGGTTGAAGTTCTTTGGCTACGCTCACTCACCTTTTTGTTGCAAATTAGCCGTGTCATAAATTTAAAAAAATAATAGTGCTGCACCCTGTTGGTAATCCTTGTAACTTAAATGCTATTAAACATCATAGAACAGAACCAACTTGTTTAATTGAAACAGCTGTTAAGATTCTTTAATTCCATTTAAATATGAGTACTCATAAGGTTAACATGGGAAACTCCAGAGCCACTGGGGCGGAGCCCGAAAGCCCGATCAGAATAAAAACTACTTAGTTTTCCTATTTAATGCCCAAAGAATCGGTGTACCGAATTTCAGCCTTCTAGGTAAATGGGAAGTGGGAGAATTAGTTATGAGTGAGTGAGTGAGTGAGTCAGTGAGGGCTTTGCCTTTTATATATATAGATTATTGATTGTCCTGTGCTGTTGTGACCAAAGAACAAAAGTTATCGTGAAATTATAGAAATTTTTTGTTTAGATCAGCACACTCAAAAGTAAACAGCAAGAAATATACCAAAATTGGCTTTAAAATTTACTATAGAATGAAAAGTCTACTAGTAACTAAATTTAATAATTCAACTTATTCAATTGTACACTTCCTCTAATCAGACCTGTTCTAGTATGGAATATTTATGTTTCCGTTGGAAAACTTAAGTAAAGAGATTATTATACAATTTTGAAGTCCACGATAAATGTGTGTTTTAATAAAAGTTGTATTGACAAAACTTTCTGTTGATTGAAAGGGACATTAAACATTATCCAATCATCATCACACTGCTTTATTATGCGTAACTTTGTCAATCACTAAATATCATCTATACGGCTTTGTTTCACAACGTGTCAATCAATTGTTAATGAGTTGAAGTCGATTAATTAGTTCGTTCAATATGTTTGTATGATTACTGATTATTTACCTATATGAATATATCTGTTCCTCTTTGCATAATTTAACTTTACAAATTGGCCTAGTCACTCAACTAACCAATTAACTACAGTTGAATATATAC
Organism: Macrosteles quadrilineatus; assembly: GCF_028750875.1. Classification (NCBI taxonomy): domain Eukaryota; kingdom Metazoa; phylum Arthropoda; class Insecta; order Hemiptera; family Cicadellidae; genus Macrosteles; species Macrosteles quadrilineatus. The sequence goes on along the minus strand of NW_026542598.1, from coordinate 67,500,352 downwards.
AATTTGATACCCAGATGTAGATGTTAGACGGACACAGTTACTCTCCATTGTGCCCAGCCTGTCAATCTGGGCTCCTGGGATGGATATTGTGTGGAAAACTATGTACAGTATATTTATTTTTACCTCGATGTCAATCTGTTTCAGTTTTTGGTGTGCAAATTTTAGGTATTGCATATCATAACAATCAGATGAGACTGGTAAACCTAACGTATATGTTTTCACACTTTACGAATAAAAGGGAAATTAACTCCATAGTCCATATTTATTTGGAGATTTTGGAGAAATAGTCTCTGGATCGTTATTGAATATTGTTATAATCTAAGCTTACAATCAAATTTATTTATCGTGGAGATCTAGGTTTATACGTCGGAACGTTATCGTCAGTCCTAGGCTAAGCCAAACTTTTTGTTTTTCATCTCTTACTTGAGATATTGTCGGTTGGATAGAATGTTTACAAATACTAACACTGAATATACATAAATATTTACAAAGACATAGTGGAGAACATAGATGCATGGCCATGATCTTTTCAATCCTAGCCTCCAAAGTTGGGAGGTTTAGGTACCTGGGAGGTAAACATATTTATATCCTTAAAATTGAATGTAAGTATCGATAGACTTCTATCAATACAAGAAGTAATTCGGTTGTCTCATTGTTTTTTGAAAGTCTAATACTGTAATTTGAATACCTTTATTTTCGAGACAAGAGTGATAAAACGTTTCTCAATGTAAAACAACCTAGGGTAGGAGCGATTGGTTCTACGTTCTAAAAATATGGTTTCCTTGTTGTTTTACGACCTGAAAAATAACTGATAACTTGTGGACCGGTACTTTACTGAGATGGGAGGGGTGACATTTCTAGTAAAAATAATTTGGGACTAGATTTATATTTTGATACGGTGCTTCCTCAACAATAACATGCAACCACGCAGTTTAATTACTTAGCTTTATCGTGTATTCATGGCGCTTCTATATCCGTGCGTCAACTCAGTAGTTATTTTAGCACGTATTCAATGAAATGATGTATCAGGTTGAGGATAAAAACTAGCTTTATAACTAACTATATATACTCGGCTTCTCGGCTTCGGTGTGTAGATAGAAAGTAATGTAATTTTTAACGATGTAATAACGAATTACTTTTGCAAGCTTAAAATACGTAAAACATACTTGGAGATTTAATGTGAAGTCTAAATTATTTTAAAACTATTAATTATCATTTGAATGTGTCTGTTCGGAAGATGTTTATTGTGTTTTGATGTTGAACCAACTTTGAACTATTACTACCAATAATAATAAAGTGAATACATCAATACATGCAAATTTAACCACACCTTTTGTATCTATATAAAGCTAACAAGGATCTGAACTTTTGAGAAAACCATAAGCCTATGAACCGCTTACTTGAATAAAATTTCTTGATGAGAAACTTCTCCGAAAAATATCAGTTTTCGATACACCCTCTCCTAAGGCCAGGACCCTCAATTAAAGGGCTGTATTTAATCACATTTTAAATATTGAATATACATCAGCTGTTTTTGTTTTGGTTTTAGTTTGTTTGTTTACGTTTCCTTGAATTAGCCTATACATTGCATCAAAATAAGTGACAGTACGTTTTTCTTCAAACCTTGGAATTCTGTTTCATTTGTATACTTATTAATAGTTCAGTATCATATATTTAAAAAATACAGCAATTGTGATGTTCATGTTGCAGACATAATTGTCATGTTGTGTACATAATTAAGTGACACACGAACCATTGAATTTGGACGGAGCCATGTGTTCCAACTGGGAAAAAACGCATCTAAGAGTATTTTTCCTTGTGACATAGACATTGATAAAATTAATTTACATCAAGAACAAGCGACGTAATCAACCAGCAGTTTGCATTGAACGAGGTAGTGAAGAATAGCCTTATCTTCTCAACGTTTTCTTCCCGTGGCGAGGTATGGGCAGAAATACTAGTTACATACTACTAATAGAAAGCATCTAAAAATGCATTCATTTCATACTAAACTATTAACATTTTACAATAAAAATAACACCCCTTTTTACCCTCCCTGTTGCAGCAAACCTAAGTACTTAACTAATAAACTATTGTTATTTAAATAAGAAATAAAGGTGATATTTGTAAGGAGACATTTTAGTGTAAATCCAATCAGGCAAATGGAAATTCGCTTAGTCTGCAGGTTTGCTGTGGTGCGGGTATTTTACCTATCTATTGCCGATTGGTTTTGAAAATTGCTAGTTAACCTATTTATATAAACTACCAGTAAAATAGTGAAGGGTTTTATCCGCAAAGGCACATGTAAAGGGGTTAAATAGTCATTCTTATCTAATACTCTTGGTAAAGCACTCTTACTTTAATCGATTTAATCAATCAATGCGGGGCTGTAAGTGTAGGAAGTGCTCCGAAAAAGAAAAAAATTCTTTTCATCTAAGAGACCTGTCCTTTCTTACATATGCTATACCGATGTAGAAGTAGATTTGTGTTTCCAAGGCAAAATTCCATCTATAGCCTACTTTGAGTGAATCTTCTATGGAGTTGGACGAGCAATTCGAGTTTTGACCCACAAATAACGAAATCAAATAACTATAGCAAGGATTTTAGTTGAAAGTGCTCAAATATAGAGAAGGTTCTTCTTACCTGAAAGATCTACTGTTTTTGTTGTCTTACTATTTGTTGTTTTCAATTTAGAAGGGGATGCCATAGGTGCGTACAACTCAAATATGAGTGAAGGATGAATGTAGAATGGAGTGACATCATTTTGAAAGGTTGACCAGCTGATCATAGTAACAAAGCTACACAGATCATCTCACAAAATTTTACTTTCATTCCTCACCCATATTCGGGTTAAAATACGCACCTAGGTTGCGTCCCTATCTTAAATAATTAATTGATAGTTGAATGTGGCTTCCAAACCACGTAACTGTTATTGTGCTTGAACTATTGAACATTGACAGTGTTTGAACCCCTGATTCAAAGACAGGAACCACATGCTCCATATAACCCTATTTGCTCACATAATTTGATACACCATACTAAATTAATTTAAATTATTTTAAATTAAAATCCTCCTAACTGCAATAAACATATACATTACTAATGCATCACCACAGCAAAAACACAATGAAAATGCATTAAAAATCAACTAGCAACAACAAAAGGTTGAATGAAAACCACCTGAATCCCGACAACAACATAATACGATCGGCTCAGCCCTGCCTCGCGATATAAATCAATCTCTTCGCCATTTCCTCTCGCAGATAGATCGGCAGCATCGCTCAGCGTTCAGCGTTCAGCGCTCAGCGCTCAGCCGTCTGCCATCAGTAATGATGCAATGCCTATCTAATCCCCAGTCATTACCACCTGCCTCGCTCACACGTCGAGGTAAACAAGGAAATTACTTTTTGAAATTAGTAGTTAATGTTTTTATTACAAAAATTGTATGCAGGAGGTTAAAAGTGTAGAGGTAGTTTTGAGGAAGTGAATACGAAATTACGCGTGTAAACGAAAAATTTTATCATCATAGTGTTGAAATTGAGAATTAACAGAACTTCGATCATCTAACAAACCTGTAAAAATATAGCAGATTTTGAGAAATACAATTTTGGAAGATATAACGACACTCAAATGAGATACTCTGAGATATGTGGGCACATAATATGACAGCACAAGTTTTATTGGTTTGGTGGAAGTATTTAGAGAGATAGATTCGGTGTTATAGGAACTAATTTCTATAGATCTATTTCTATAGATCATCTAAGTTGTTATATTTAAAACAATTGACGCGGGTCACAAATATTAGGAATACATATTTAAGTTTGGTGACTGGCACGAAACCTTAAAATATACTTACATCAATCCAATGGTAATTATAGATTTATAACTAATCTAAAATGAGAGCTAAGAATACAACACATAATACGTTAAATCGAAATAGAAGGAAAAGAGTCAAATACAGTGACAATAAATCATTTCGTTGAGAAAAAAATGTCTTAATTCATAAAGGCTTGGTCTTAAAATAGTAACACTAATAGACAAGAATCGGATGCGGAGGTGGCATTTTAAACACCAATTTATATGAAATATTGCTTGTCTTGTCTCCTTACTGCGAATATTAAAGTGGAACTCTGGATTCAAATAAAAAGTGATGACAAGGCCACTAAGTAGACGTTATTGCAACATCCCACGTCGGTAACCATGGCAACAACGGTGTGCTGTCACTCTACTGCACAGCACGTCACAGTTGCAACCACTAATTCACAGTTGCAACCGTAATGTTGTCACTATCATGTAGCTCGTCACAGTTACAGAAATGTAGTGCTTTCACTTTACTGTAAAAGACGTAACATTTGCAACCATTAAATTCACAGTTCCAACCTTAATGTTGTCACTATCATGTATCTCGTCACAGGTACAAAAATGTAGTGCTGTCATGTTACTGTAAAAACGTCACAGCTGCAACCATTAATTCACACTTGCAACCTTAATGTTGTCACTATCATGCTCGTGACTGTTACAAAAATGTAGTGCTGTCACTTTAATGTACTACACGTCACAGCTGCAACCATTAAATCACACATCCAACCTTAATGTTGTCACTATCATGCTCGTAACAGATACAAAAATGTAGCGCTGTCATTTTACTGTACAAGTACAACACGTCACAGACAACTAATTCACAGTTGCAACTCTAATGCTGTAATTATCATGAATAGCTCGTTACACTAACAAAACTGTAGTGTTGTCACTTCTGTAGTGTCGTTGTACAACTCGTTACAGCTGCAACCACCAATTCACGGCTGCAACTGTAATGCTGTCACTATCATGAATAGCTCGTTACAGCTACAAAAATGAAGTGCTGTCAAGTTACTGTAAAAACGTCACAGCTGCAACCACTAATTCACAGTTGCAACCGTAATGTTGTCACTATCATGAATTGCTCTTCACAATTACAGAAATGTAGTGCTGTTACTTTAATGTACAACACGTCACATTTGCAACCACCAAATTCACAGTTCCAACCTTAATGTTGTCACTATCATGTAGCTTGTCACAGTTACAAAAATGTAGTGCTGTAACTTTGCTGTACAACACGTCACAGCTGCAACCATTAATTCACACTTGCAACCTTTTAATGTTGTCACTATCATGCTCGTGACATAGTTACAAAAATGTAGTGCTGTTAATTTTCTGTACACAATTGCAACCACTAATTCAAAGTTGCAACTGTAATGCTGTCATTATCATGAATAGTTCTTCACAGTTACAGAAATGTAGTGCTGTCACTTACTGTAAAACATGTCACATTTGCAACCACTAATTCACAGTTGCAACTGTAATGCTGCCATTATCATGAATAGCTCGTTACAGTAACAAAAATGTTATGGTCTCACTTGTACAACACGTCACAGCTGCAACCACTAATTCACAGTTTACCATTTACCATTTACCATCCGAAGTCCTCGCCACTATCCAAGGAAAGGGGAGTCGTCATCTTCTTCATCTCTTCAAATTTCTTCACTCCTTATCCAGGGGTGCCCATCCCCCCCTAGACTCATGACGCAACCCCTCCCCCCAATTGAGCAACAGCCCCCCCCCTTAAATGATGTACACAACCAATGAGAAACATTATTCCCCCGCCCAGCACTATTTGTAAAACTATAAAAGAAGTTTTATAATTTTTTTTAGATATTTAAAATTCAAACCCAGTTAATATATGTCAATAAAGTTATAGTTTTGTCTGTACATTGTTCAGAATTATACATATTTTGGGTTATTTATGTTTTATACATTGAAGAAGCTGAAACATGTCTTATATCCATTTATGTCCGTCTGTCACGGCCCAGAAGGTTTTATGCAGCCTACTCATGGCCTACTCTGAAGAAAACTAGAGTACAGATTATGATTCTAATGGTTTAATTGTATCCACAGGATTGGCGAGAGAGTCTTATAGCCATTAAAATATGGCCTCACTATTTTGGAAATAAAATAACGGACGATCAAAAATACAATTTTGTGTGATTTTTATAGTTTATTTTCTCCATGTTTACTACATACGTCATTTTTTATGAAATATTAATAATCTGTTAAGAGAACACGTCATATATGAAATTACGAACAGCTGTTTTGATAAAGATTCCTTTTCCTAGCTGTCACTGATATGTTTACATAAATGTTCTTTAATAATACTGTGTAGGCCCTATAACCATTTCCGATCACGTTTGTAAGCAAATCCAAAACCAAGTGAGATTAATAACCGTGTGGCTTTGGCTTACATAACGGGTATGATTTATCACGAGTACTAATATGTAACTGTAAATTAAATTAAATAACTAGCCATCATCCAGGTCGGGAACCGGAGATTCTGTGTGTATCAAGTTGTACTTGAATTTTGATTATAGGGAAAAGACCGTGAATCAGTGTTGTACAGGACTGGAAAAATTATCTTTCTATATAAATAAAATTAGAGTTTTATAAGTCACCTCAATTTAAGGAATTTTTTATTGCCAGAATATCCATAACGAATTGTCAGCGTCTTTCTCGATATAACGATCCCCTCTCCCTCCCTTTAGAAACATCACAGCTCCTTTGATGAAAATGAAATGGAAACAACGCTTGCGCCAACAATCGTCTGCTCCGTTATACACTTCTGTCTGCTGTGCGCTATGTTACAACAGATTTCAGATACAACAGCTGGGGAATGATGACGATATAATGCTTAGTACACTGTGATTGAGTGATAACCATGGTAACTTTAGTAAGGCTGTGATTGGCCAATGAGTAGGCCTAAATATGGCGACTTGTTGAATTTGTGTATGAATTGAAGAGAAACCTATTAAATGAACAGAAGAACAAAGAAATAGAATAACAAGATTGTTCTCGTTACATTCTTTTCTAAGAGTGTTTTAACTATCTCTAAATATAATTTTACACTTTTTTATTACTTATCTATAAATTCCTATGCTGTGATACAGCACCTATCGGTAGCCTATCTGTCTATCATGAGCTGTACCTTCACACACACACAACACTTTCTAAAGGTTCCTTTAATATTTACGTTATTTATAGCAATGTAATGTTTGGCTAGTGATTAGTTGAGTTTGGGTTAGCTACAATTTTAAACGTTGCCGTTTGTACAACTGAACCAAGATAAATGATTTGAAATTTACAATAATAATGATTGTGCAATATTGAATTTCGTTTATAAAAATGTAAATCGTGGCTTAATGGATGTTTACAGCGTTTTAATGAGTTCCCGATTAACCGTATTTTGTATCCCCCCCTCTCCATATTAACTCAGGTAATCGAGTATACACAATAGTGTTAAGTATTGTAGCCTATGCTACTTGCTACTTGATTGTATTTTAACGAGCTTTATGTCAACAAAGCGTTTTGCTGTGCTTAAGTCGCGGTCTTGTAGCTGGACGTGTCTGTACCACGCGTTATCTTTTATCTATCACAGCAGTTGAGCCATCCCGTGCGCTCCCTCTCTTAGATCTCACGTCTTGCTAATCTTAAATAATAACTTTCTACACGAATCCTAAACAATCCTAAAATCCTATTTTAACTCATTTAATTCAATAATATAACTATTGTCATTAATTATCCACTTTCTATCTGGCAATTTCGTAATGTATTTTGGATTGTCGTCACGTTGAACACTGTTGCAATTAACTTTAGCCCCCCCCCATTTGAATTTTTGAGCCCCCCCCCCCCCAAGAATTTCAATGACGCAGTCTGCGTCACGGCCCCCCCTTGTGGGCACCCCTGCCTTATCTGTAGAGTGATTGTTGTTTTGTGTAATTGTGTGTTAGGCAATGTGAGTTCTTAGATGTTGAAAGGTGTGTTCTTCGATGAATTCAGTAATGGTGTAATATGGTCTGTCAAGTAGGTATTGTTTTAATCTATTGGCAAATTTTCTGTTGTTGTTTAAGGATTTGAGGTGATCTGGAAGTAGGTTGAAGAAACGTGACCCTGTATGTAGTGGGGTGTTACTAGATTTTTTAAGACGGTGTTGCGGTAGGTCAATGTCGGATCTATGTCTGGTGAAGTGAGTATGTTGATTTTGGCGGAGAAGTGGTGAGGAGTTTTTTGCTAGGATAACTGTTTCGAGGATGTAGGTTGAGATTATGGTGAGGATATGGTGTTTTTGAAAATGTGGCTTGCAGTGTTCCTGGGGGTTCTCTAGTCTCAGTATTGATCTTAAAGCCTCTTTCTGTAAGACAAGAATTTTGTTGATGTTGGCTGCTGATGCTGCTCCCCATGCGGTGATTCCGTATCTTATGTGTGATGCAAAGATTGAGTGATAAGCTATGAAAGCAGTTTCTTCATTTGTCAGTGTTCTTATTCTTCTTATGACATGTAGTGAGGAATTTAACTTTTTACATAGAAATTCGATATGTTCTTGCCAATTCAGGTGATTGTCTAAAATGATTCCAAGAAATTTTGTGGAGTTAGCTGTTGGTACTTCCAGATCTTTCCAATTATTGTCGTTTTCCTGTCTTATTTTGTTTGATGGAGTGAAGTTTATGTGTGTTGTTTTATTTTTGTTAATCTTGAGGTCTATTGATTGACAGATTGATGTTGCCTTTTCCAGGGTTGAATTTACTATTGTGTTTTTGTTGAGAAGATTTATGTGGGGGATTAAGATTGTTGTGTCATCTGCAAATTGTATACACCTTTGTTGATCTTCAAGTTGTTCTGGGAAACTGTTGATGTAAAGTAGGAAGAGAAGAGGCCCAAGTATTGAGCCTTGGGGAACTCCTTTTGAGGACTGTTTTAAGGAAGAACTTGTCTTTAGTATTGCATTGTTTTTTATTTGTTCGACTACAACAAATTGAAATCTGTCAGTTAGGTAGTGTTTGATCCAGTCTAATGCCTTGTCCTTTATATTAAAGTAGGTCATTTTTTTAATTAATATTTCCCAATTAATAGTGTCGAAGGCCTTTTGCATATCAAGAAATAGGCCTGAGGCAGATTTTTTGTCTTCCCATATTTTTGTAATTTCATGACAAAGTTGACTAATAGCGGTGTTGGTGCTTCTACCTTTCCTAAACCCATGCTGTTGTTCTGCAATTAAGTTGTAGGTTTCAAGGTGGTGGACTAGTTGATTGTAGACAATGCGTTCCAGGAGTTTAGATATTGTTGGTAGGTTGCTTATAGGCCTGTAGTTTCCAGGGTCGTGTGCGTCACCTTTTTTATATTTCGGATATATCTTGGCAATTTTTAGTTTTTTTGGAATTTCTGCTTGAAGAAGTGATGTGTTTAGAAGGTGGAGAAGAGGTTTTTTTAATGCTTCCTTGCAGTGTTTCAGAATTTTTCCGGAGATATCGTCAAAACCTGCTGAATTTTTTGAAGGTATTTTGGCTAGAAGGTTGTCCAATTCGTTGAGAGATATTGTTTTGAAAGTTGTGAAGGCTGGTATGTTGTTGGGAGTTTGTTTTATAGGGAGATGTTTGTCTGTAGTCTGTTGATCAAAGGTTGGTCCATTAAGGAAAAAATCATTAAAAATGTTGCTGGTTTGTTGAGGATCCTGTATTAATTTGTTGTCATAGGTGAGGTTGATTTCCTTGATATTGTTGGTGTGTTTATTCCTTTCTGTGTTAATAAATCTCCAGACTTCTCTACTTTTGTTGTCCGCTTGCATAATTTTGTCGGATATTTGCTTTTTCCGTTTATTTCTAATATTGGTGTCGTAGTCATGCTTAAGTTCAGTGTAGGCTTTTTTGTCTTCTTCTCTTCCTGTCTTATTATATTTATTTTTGGCATTCTTCATGGTCTCCTCCAGTGAAAGGGTTTCTTTGTCCCAGAAAATTTTGTTGCCTGTAATGTTTATTTTTTTCACGGTACTAGGCATTGTTTGGTCCATATTAAGTAGAATGGTGGTCAGGAAGTTGTTGTATTTATCTTCTAGGGATGAAGGCTTGTAGACACTGGTCCAATCTGCCTCGTCTAGTTGTTGTTTTAGTGTATCCAAGTTTTTTTTGGAGATATTTCTTGTATACTTGTAGATTGATTTTTGATGTGTAATTGAGTAGGATAACTTGCAGATGAGGTAATGATGGTCAGAGATGGAGTTTTCTATTGCATTTATTACTATTTCAGATTCGGTTATGTTGGTATAGCAGCCATCGATGCTTGTTCTTGTAGTAGGGGTGATTCTTGTAGCTGGTATGTCTACTATGCGACATCCATGTCCAGTAAGCATGTTCTTAAGTTTTTTTATGCATTGTTCTTCCGGTTTTAGTATGTTAAAGTTGGCATCGCCCAAAATTATGATTTTGTGTTTTTTTGAGGAAAATTTATTTAACAAGTGGCCTAATTTATCAATGTAAGCTTCTTCTGTTTCTTTGTTTGGAGATCTATATGTTCCTATGAGAATAAGGTGTTGTTTCTTAAGCTTTATTTTGAGGGCAATGGTTTCGAAGCTCATTTCTTCTGGTCGGTCTGGTTCTTCAAATATAATTTCTTCGAAGTTGGTTTTGAGGTTCTGTTTGGTGAAAAAAGCTATGCCTCCCCAGTGATGAGAGGTTCTGCAGAAATTTGCACTCAGATTGTAGCCAGGTATGTGTGTATTTTTCAGATCGCATTCATTTAATCCTATTTCGGAAAGTACAAGAATGTCGGGTTTATAATTTTCTATTTCGATTAGTAGTGGATCAATTTTCTTTTGCATACCTCTTTGCATATTTAGATGGAAGATTGATATTGTTTTGTTTACTTCGAATGTGTTGCGGTTAGGGTTCCGGTTTATGTAGTTCCTTTTTTTGATGGTCTTACATCGTTTGGGGACTTGTGTATGTTAGTGTTGATTTTTTCCAGGGGTTGCTTGGGTACTACACCCAGACTGACTGACTGGGTTGTTGGTGTCATTGGTTGTTGTTCATGGTCCTCTGATGGTGTGACTTTCGCTTCGTCAGGGTAGTGGCGGGGTTTGATGACCTGCTCAATGCTCTCGGCTAGTTTCCTGGTGCCGGCAGTGGTGAGGTGAACTCCGTCCCAGCCAATGTGTTCTTTGCCGAGTCGCTCTCTATTGTCAAGAAAATTTACTTTAAGTTGTGAGCACATAAATTCAAGAGATTTATTTGTTTCAATAATGAGCCGTTCATTGCAGTCATCCCTGTGGGGTATCGATGCTATGTACCAATTTGTGCTCGGAAAACGTTTAGCGTTGGCCTCGACTGTCAGCCAGAGTGGCCGCATCACGTGATTGGGAGTCTTGGCAGAGTTGAGATTGTTCGAGCCGATGTTTATGACAACTGTATCAGGTAAAGTGTCTTGGTTGGCAAAAAATCTACTTATGTCTTGAATCCTACCTCCTGGTATGACTTTAAGATGAGCCCGTTCGATTAATTCAGACTTGCCGATTGTTTTGGTTAGGTCTCTAATAAGTGAGTCTCCGATGATAAGTGGTGGGAGCGGTTTAGTGATGTCTTGAGAAGTAGGCCTATGCCTAGGTTTGTCGTTAGGTTTGCGTATCAGATCCTGTCTTTTGCCGTTTAGTCTGTCCGTGTCATTGAGCTTAGCAGTGTTGTCATCTCCATTTGCAGTAGGGGATCTAGTCCTTCTTGTATGGTTCTGATCTATAGAGTTACGTTTGGAATTTGTTTGGTTGGTTAGGCCTAGGTGTTCTGGGTTCATTGCAAAATCCTGAATAATACTTTCTAGTTTGAAGATTACCTCTGTCTTTCTGGCAATGGTTTCAGATAGCCTAATGTTCTCTGTTTTATACGAGTCTACTTCACTTTTCAGCACTGCTATGTCTTCAAGTAGAATTTTGGTTATTTCTTCAAATTGTTTGTTTTTGCCTAATCTACTATTTGGTCTGGTTGAGAGTTGCTTACATCTAGTGCATACCCAGGTCATGTTAAAGCTGTCATTGTTTATCATTACATTATATTGCTCGTCACTAATATAGGCACAATTAATGTGGTACCAGTTGTCAACTTCACAGTCACAGGCGACTGCTTTGTCATTATCATTTATAGCTATCTTACATATTGTACACTTACAATTATTATCATCACTGGGCAAAGGCCTTGGTTCAATTAAATCTAGGGTTAAGTCAGTAGTTACAGACTGTGAAATTGTCTGTTGGTCAATTTCTTTTTTTTTCTTTTTGTTGTCTCGATTTGTAGGCATTTTTATTGGTAGCCTTCGTCCTTCGGGTGGGGGAGGGGGAATAGGAGGATTGGATGGGTAAGTCTTTGGTGAATATTAAGTCCTGGAATGTTGGATGGACTAAATGAATGTCTTTGGGATTTGGGTGTTTTGGCCTAGCCTGTAGGTTTTGTGTCCTATTTCCCCTGTTTAGTGTATTGTGTTATGTTGTATGTTAAAGCTGTAATTTTTTGTGCTAGTATTCAATGTAACAGTTGCAACTGTAATGCTGTCACTACTATGTGTCATTATCATTGATGTGTCATTATCAGCGTTACAGTAACAAAACTGTAGTGCTGTCACTTTACTGTACAACACGTCACAGCTGCAACAACTAATTCACAGTTGCAACCTTGTTTGGATTTGGAATTGACAAATATTTAACTGAACAATTGATAACAATGATCTTCAAAAGTTTGTATGTGAATACTCCCTCGAGTAGAATAACTCATACTAATTTTAAAAAGCGTTGGCAAGCTATGACTATATTGATAAACATTTTACATTTTTGGGTAGAAAGTTTGTACTACTGGAAATCAAGACATTTTTTCGGCGAAGTTAAATTGTTTATGAAAACAAAAGAACCTCACAAAACAGATCTGGATTGCAGCGCTGTCATTAATCATTTGAACAAAATTCTATCTCTCCAATACAATCAATCATGGACGCAGGTCTCAAAGGAATTCTTCATTTAACAATTCCCGTATCTATTTTCACTTTTTGTTTCCAAACCAAAATCGCCAAGTATTGTAAAACAAACTAATCATAAATGCCCCCGCCACAGAAAGCAGTGTAATTTCTATTTTCATGTGGTTTCAAAATTACATTTCCTTATAATGTCATTTTGTTCCCTATTTAAATAGCATTAGGTTAAACAATTACTTAGGTTTGCTGCTACAGTTAAGGTAACAAAGTTTTTTTATAACTTAGTAAGAAATATGCCAAATTTGATTATGAACTACAAATTAACTACAGCACATAACATACAATAATTACTAGCAGTTTTAAATGTACAGATTTTGTTGTAATCTTCTCCGTAAGCATTGAGCGTACAACAAAGTGTCAATATGCACATTTGAACGGATGCGTTGTTTTTGGCTCATGGGGACATTAAAACAAAAAATTAATCGGTTATAGCCAAAAGACTTTCGGTAATAGCCTATTCCCTAAATGGGATATTCTTTGAAACGCTGTCAGGTTTGATGCCAGATAATTCAGTACAATCAACATTTTTACTTTTTAACCAAAACAATATCAAACCTTACGATGAAATAAAGGGTTATGCTACTTTTTATAACGAAACACCCACAAAAAACAATTTATGACAGTTAATTAATTTTAGACTAAATTTTTCAGACTAGTTTGTTGTCTCGATCAAACTGATTTTGATTATACTTTTCTTCAAAATTAGGTTCTTAAATGAAGAATACAATAACAGCTGCCTTAATACAGGAAACTTCGCTTTAACAAGAAAAGTAGCTCAGCAAAGGAATCAAGCAGAACCGAGAAAACTTTAAATTAGACTTAACTTTGTGTGTCGTGCAAACAAAAAATTTAAAATCAACAGATTTTGTAGTAGAATTGTTTTATATTTACGGCATTGAAAAAAAAAATAAACGACCACAATAAGTTAAGTTTGTATAACTGAATTTTTAGTTTTATGGATGATAAAACAATTTTCAGATATTTTCCTAGCCAAGGGGTTGAAAAGATCAGATTTTGGATTGTAACAAACACTCAGTTCGTGTTCCGAACTGAATTATAAGCTTCATAAAGTTATACCTGTTTTTGTGGGGATAAACAATTCTCGTTTGGCCAAACACATTTTATCACGGAAGAACTCGAGAGAAGATTACATTTCCGATATCTCAAAAGTCGGGAAGATTCTTGTGTGAGCATCTGAAGGATATAAGCCTACTTCCTACTCTGGTGTGAAAACCCACAGTAAAACTCAAACATGCTTTATCAAATATAATATAAATAAAAATAATTATTATTTATAAAATGTGAAGTTGCTGTGTTAAGTTTTTCACTTGAATTTAGTGTCTAGAGTCAAGTTTAAAACAGAGTTTCAAGTTTAATTTGCGGACGTCTCCGAAGTGACAGTGGCGAAACCTCAAGAGATGCCAACTATAATTTCAGATTGATCAGACATAAATAAATGTACTATCGACAAACTGTTGCAGTCGATATGAAATTAAAATTTCAAACGTTACGTAATATTTTTCAAATTATGTAGAGTATGGGAGAGACTACGAGTACAATCGTTTAACGTACGAATGTCGAACTTGTTACCTAAGAACTAAGAACATAACACACTTGAACACCTCTCGATGATCAAATTTCTATTTTGTTAGAATAAAATCCCGTTTTGCGTTTTCATAATCACCGTGCATGAACTTTGACACTTGTGCACGAAGACTGTTTGTTTACATATTGAATGTAAATAATATCACACCATATGTCGCTTTGACGTCTCCCAAACTAATTACATGACGTCACAAACAGCTGTTGGCGTAATGGCGAGACCTGGAAGTACGGAGTGATTCTGAGCTATAAACCAACCAGAAATAGAACTCTCTTCCACTTTGGAACATGGAGTTATCAAATGTGACTTCCCCAGTCGTTTAGAAGCCATATTAGTTAGCCATTAGCCATATACTTGTATGTGTACAAGATGTTTTTATAACGCGCAGCCCAAATTAAAAGTACTGAGGCACATTTTAATGACACGGGCTGTAAAAACCTGCTCGGTCCCCAAATTACGATGACAGCTGGCATGGCCAGCAAAACGTAACTCTCAGCCACCAATTAACGTATGTAATACAGCCAAAAACATCATAGTGTGGTGAAAAAAAAAAATTAAAAACCAGATGTCAACATTAACA
The DNA here is from genome assembly GCF_028750875.1 of Macrosteles quadrilineatus. NCBI lineage: Eukaryota > Metazoa > Arthropoda > Insecta > Hemiptera > Cicadellidae > Macrosteles > Macrosteles quadrilineatus. The sequence goes on along the minus strand of NW_026542598.1, from coordinate 67,485,302 downwards.
TAATATTCGGGACTGTGGCGCCATTTGTTTATATTTATTTATTATCCATACCGTTTCTGGTATAACATTCGTCATACAACTGATGACTAATATAGACATTTTGAATACGATGGGGTGGTCCTATTATTTAAGAGCGTATTCTTTTTGTTGATTTTCAATAATTGATTTAACTTACATTGACTGTACAAAATCATAATTGCAAAGTTAGTTAAATAACGTATAAATAAAAGAAGACATTATTTCACTCGAGTATTACCTGACATAAAAACCTTTATTTCTTTTTGTAAATCTATGATACAACCATACATTATATGTAAACATACATTGTATGTACTCCCTCAAGGATACGTTATTATTATTGATTAACTTAACTGTTACAACCAAATACAGTGATGGATTTGTAAGCTGTTGAGTGTCCTCTATTAATTTACTTCCGAGGTAAGTATGTAAACAAGAAACACGTACCCAAAACAAGTGCATTTTAGAGGTACCAATTTTTAAAAAGCGTGATAAAACACTTTACAATAACAATTTTGTAATTTCAATCAGCAAACCTTATTCCACAAACGGTATCCATTAACAGATTGGCCACGTGGGCTACATTGTCACAGCATGTAATTGCCCCCCCTTCCCCCCCCCCAACAATTCCAACCATTACTTAGGTGGGCCGCCATTTGCCTACGACCAAACTTGACTGTTGTGTTCGGCCCAGAATAGATCGGACCATAAACTTGTTTGAGAGTTACCTATTGCTTGTCCAGTGTACGAGTAACATACAGCACATCGAGGATTTTGTTCAACAATAAGTCTGGTTTTCGCATTGTTATGAAATTTCACTAAGTATTTTTTTTTTCTAGTTTTTGTTGAAATTTTGTTATAATTTTTTTAGCAAAGTTGATTTACAAACTGTTTATTTTTAGTTTCAACAACACTAAAACAGACATTTGGGTCTGGGTTGCAAGTGATCTATTCCAACAAGTGCATTAAACCATTGAATATTTTCAATTACAAAAAAATATGCTAAATAAATGACATAAATAAAATTATGTTGAAGGCTCTATCTAGAAGATTTACTGTTGTCAAGTAGGTGTATTGCAATTTCTTTGAAACCATTTTGTATAGCTTATAAAAAATAAATTTAGCAATTTAAACGAAGTCAGGTTGTTCGCTAAATGGTTACGGAGAAAAGTTTAAAAAACTTTAAATTTGAAATTCCTATGTTATTCTTAAGGGAAGTAAGTAAACTGTAACCACTTACTTACTACGTACTCTATATAACCTAACTAGAACTAGTTATATTTATGTTAGTGTTAATCAAATCAGGCAGATGGAAATTCGATTAGTCTGCAGGTTTGCTGAGGTGGAGTTTCATTATTAAGGGGAGTCGCTACTGAAATCGCTAAAATTGTTATTTTAACTAATTTTTATTTTGTATCAGGCTTTTATACTTAAGATAGACCTAAAACAAAAAAAAAACAAAAAGCTTTAGTAAAAAATATTTTTTTATGTGCCCTAAAAGTGGGTTTTATTGTTTTTTCGGAATATTTTTAAAATTTATATTTAAAGAAAACCATAAACCTTACACAAATGGAAATGGTATACTTTTGTTCAGCATTAAATTTTCTTTAATATCACGTATTTTTATTGTATTACAGAAACATTTACTATTTTTTAAATAACAGCAAATTTTAAGAATATTTTTTTTTATAAAACTTTTAAATTTTTTGTTAATTTATATATAAAAAACAAATTTACCAAATGGATTCAAAATACGTGTTCTTTTAGGTTTATATATGCAAAAGGTGTGTACAAAATTTCAGAACTGTAGCTCAAGTAGTTTTTTTTAGAATAAAAAGTTTTTAGGCTGAAACGTAGAAAAACACAACTTTCGGGAAACAGATGTTTTCCGGCAGATGTGTTTTACTATACTAAATAATTAGCATATGTTAAAAAAAAACATTTTTGATAATGTTTTTTTTTTTTAATGCCATGGTAACAAACAAATAAGAATGCAAAAAGCTATAAACTACAATGTATTTAGGGCTAAGTTGTGAATACCTTTTTATAAGCCTTTGGTTACATTGCCAACTTGTCTTTGTCGCACCGTAAAACAGTTTGTTTTTTTTTTCTCCTAGGTACATGTAGGTAAAAATGATTTTGGGTGGTTTTTATGATGTTAAAAGATATATAAAATAATTTAGGAACAAAATTTTTTTTTGAATTTTTGAAGATTTTTTACTAATTTGAGTAGCGACTCCCCTTAATTAAATCATTGTTGATTGTTGAATAGCAAAATTCGTTATTTCATAAGTGAAATAGTAACAATTTTACCAGCAATAACAGTTAAGCTGTCATTTGAAACAGAATCAACTAAATAATTGGATTTTCAATTAGTGGAACGTTTACAGTTATACGATTTATAACACAGGATAGGTATTCAGTGTTCATTAGAACTAGTCTGTATAAAATGTAAATAGGAAGCTAATTGCTTGTAGTCAAGTTTAGGAATTGAATAATCGACTAACGAAGAAACTTTTTGACTAAGTGAAATCAAATTAGTAAAAAAACCTTACCGTTGATTCGTTGAATAGTTTCTGTTCTCTACTTTGGTTTATTTAGTCCACTTGCATATCATTTGACCACAAATCTGTATGGTAAATATGTACCAAAGCTCCTTACAGGGTGGTCCAAAAAGAACTGACACATTTTAACGTACATTTGTATTAACTAAATTTTAAGTACATGGTAAAACTTACATATGTATAGATAGAAAAACTCAAAACGGTTTTTATGATCTAATGATCTAACTAATATTTTTATTATTTGTTCGTTTGTGTGTTTGAAGTTCAATCACACATTAACTAGTGGTTGAATTGGGCTGAAATTTGGTATGGTGATAGTTCACATTCTCGATTAACATATAGACATATTCTTATCTCAAAAACCCTTTTTCCGGATCCACCCCAGTGGCTCTGGAGTTTACCAAGTTAACCTCATGCGAATTCATATTTAAAAGGAATTGACAATTTTGCACGCATGTGGTTAGAAATAATAAATTTTATTTTGCAGCAATTCATTATTTTAAACACATTTATACACAAAATAGTAATGAAGGTTGATAGCATGCAATGGTTGTTTGCAATGTTTCGATATATTTATTTCTGCAACTACCACCGTGTTTTCATTTTACTCTTAATCAAGTTCACATTGTTTTGACAGTTTAATCTTAGTTTTCAAATGGGGTTTTTTCACTTTGTATCTCTTATGTAATTAAGTAAGTTGAATGCATAGTTTTTATTTAGAAAACGTTATAATCATAAAACTGAAAGTCTTTGATTCTAATTTAGTGTCTAAGTTCTATTATCATTTACGTTTTGAATCGTGGTTTACGTTTTAAAGATTGATTGTAATTTATTTGGTAAAATTTGCCAGTGTCAACATTTGAACTAGTGCTTAATGTTTATTGTAGGATTATTAATACAGTTGGGACTTTGTAACAGGCTTACTTGATGGAAATAAAAAAAAAAAATACCTCATAGATTAATTCTAATCTTGATGATCATTGGGAATCTGAATCATTTTTAGTGTATATTACCATATTTAGTATATGTTAACCACATATTTTTTCTTATTTGTTTGAATTGTATTGTTTTGTTATTGTAAATAATTTAATTTAGTTCTAGTTCTAAAATTTAATTTTTAATGTTAATTTAGAAATACATTGTAATATTTTGTATTTGTAACATTATTTTGTAAAAAATATGTTGGAATAAAAAAATCTTGAATCTTGTATCTTGTATTTGCCATATAGCGAAAAGGCTATAACCGTAGGTCTCATGGTAAGACTAGGCCCAGGATCGATTTACTTTTTCGGTTTGAGGTCCCCAAAGACCAAAATCACCATCCGTTCAGATTCATAAATATGTTATATGTCAGTTAGCATGATCAGTTGAGTAAAAATTATCCAATTTTGTTTAAATCTGGTGAAAAGGTGTAAATGTATATTTACTTGAACGAGTTCACGGACAAGTATAGTCGGACTATGGAAGAGATATAGACTATTTTTATGGGATAAAAATAATCTTTTCTCATTTTGACCTTAAAAACAAAAGATTTTTGCAATTCGTTTCCAACCCAGTTTATAGAGCTTAGAAAAAGAAATAATTTAGTATATTATTGAAGCATTGTTTTACGGAGCATTGTACGGAGTATTTCCAAAAACTGCAAATTTAAAATCCCTATGCTGTTATTAATAAGAATAAATAAACTGTCGTAACATGCTTGTTTAAGGATACCATATATTTTAATTGGTTTTGGAATTTTGTTTATAAAATTTTAAGCTATTAACATTTAAATAAAACACATTTTATTACCTTCTCCGTAGCAGCAAACATGGGTTTTCATCAAAACTAATTAAGGAAATTAATCTGATAGCTGTATGGGAATATTTGAGTGAAAATCGCTTTGTCTGCAGGTTTGCTGTGTTGGAGGTATTCCTAATTAAATCTATTTACCTGATACTTCGCATCAATCATCTAAAAACAAAATTTTTAATAAAAAGATAATCATGTCTTTATGGTGTTTTAAAATTGCATACATCATAATCCAACAATAATTTATTTAACAACTAGCAGAGTACCCGTCCTTCGTACGGGGTTGGGATATAAGTATAAAATGCTTATTGCAGTTATGGGTGAGGACATGGTTTAAGAAAGTTTGGTTCTTTTGTTCTACCACTGCCCCTGAACCATAGAAAAAAGTAAAGGTCTCATTGTGTACCACAGCTTTTTGTGGCTAGTTGGGTCAAATTAGCTGTTGCCACAAATGCAAAAAAATAATAGTGCTGCACCCTGTAGATAAACCTTAAATCCTGTTAAAGCTATTTAATATCATAGAGCTAACTTGTGCAGTTGAAACAGCTGGCAAAATTCTTCAATTCCTTTTGGATATATTTTAATCAAATTTGGCAAATTTATTTATTCTATACTAAGCTAATGGTATTTTCCTAAAATCACACTTCGTAACCCTCCCTGTAGCTAGATACTCGTTAAACCTAATTTTGTTGAATTAGATTTAGTTGAAAATAGGCTGCAGTTGTGCTGCGGCGGGGGTATTATGGAATTGCAATTGATGTAGAAAGAAGACTTTGTGGTAGTACATGATCTAAACATGATCTACATGATATAAGTTAAGATACTAAAAAAATCAATCCCGTCGGTCCCAATTAGTAGCGTCGGTCACTTAAAAATTTGACTGGCGCTACTGCAACCAGCGCTGCTATTCGTATTCGCTAGCAGCTATACCCTTGCCTTGCAATGGGGTCAGTATGCAAAAGAGTTAATGCTGGTTCTTTGAAAATGCCAAATAGTTTCACTCCCTACCATTTATTTTAGAAACAAAATTGAACTGTATTAGCCTACTTAACTTGATAATAGTAATAGGTCTAGTACTTGTTTGTTAACTCATACTGTGAATACTTATTTAGGCTACCTAGGATACAAAACCAATGATATATTTTAAGGTATAATAAAAGAACCTGTTTAATGGTTTGGACTGTAAACGAATAGCTATCACAATAGTTCCAAACCTGTCAATAGTGTAGTTTTCTAACATATTTTAGGGAAATGACAATCAGGCAAATGGAAATTCGCTAGTCTATAGGTTTGCTGCAGCTGGGATATTAAATTACTGTTTACACAAAAATAAATCTAAAACATAATTCTCATACAACTCAGGATGAGGGCCTAGGTTGATACAGCAATGATTGTAGAATCTTAATTATTTCCTTTATCCATGAATTAGGCCTATTTATTTTTCAATTAAATATTCACTGTAAAATATTATTACAGCATATCACAAATATTAGAACAGACTCAGTATAATAGCTGTCAATGATGATAGATTATAAAAATAAACAAATTATGTAACTGAAAGAATCCTATTATAATGAAATGACATTAGCGTATGGTTTGACAGCTCCATTTAAGTAATGTTAAATAATGTTTACATTCAGGATAGTGACATCATTATTTTAAATATGATCCTTACCCTCTCTGTTCTAATATTCATGCAGTATTTAAATGAATGTTTGAACCAGCTGTATGGAATTGTGAAATCAAAATTAATTTGACAGTTAGTACTGCTTGTTTACATTTTTAAACTTTGTAGGTTTGTTCTTTGTTGTCATGGATACCATCAATTAAAATTTACTTTGAAATCTCTCACCTCCGATTTTTGAAAGCCCACGGGGCATAGCCCTAGGACAATATTGAAGCGGGAATAGTTCTATATGTATCCTCGGAACTGTAGCTTCATGTGTGTGCAATTTGAGCCCAATAGGTTCAGTAGTTTTTGAGATTAGCTCATACAAACACACACACACACACACACAGACACCACCTCTTCTTTATAATAGAGATAGATAGATTAAATTTTAAAAACTTATGGGTCCGTTTAGTAAACCTGCAATAGAGTTCGAAAGCGAAAATACCGAAACGATAACCGATAAATCGAATAGATATCACGAATGTTGAACAGTTTCTTTGCAGAGGATCGATATCTTCTCTCGGACGCCCAGAGACATTATTGCCTCGCCATCTGCGATGTTCTTTACAACTTTGGAACTTTACAGCTTAGTTGAACGTGACGTTTATGTTGTCGATGAAAAATGTTACTTTATTAATTCTGAAGCTATTTTTATGTTCTAATCCGTTAAGATTAGTACATTTTTGCTATTTTATTAGTTAAATAAGTTAAGTGCGTTGATCTATAGAGATACACTACTTGAAGTGAATGAATTCCATTATTAAATGTGTATTTCTATCCGGTTTCGGATTTAAAAAAAAATTTGTGATCTTGTTTAGCACAGTAATCTCAGACACTTCAGTAGTCTTTTAATCATGTCAAACTGGTAAAATATTCTACAAATTTACAGTATTGTTAAAGCCTTAAAGTGAAGTAGTGGAAATAATTAAAAGTTACTTTTCTCGTGCTTTTAGCGAATTTCCCATATAGGGAATAAGCTATTACCGTAGTACTCATGGTAAGACCTGGACGCGGGACCGATTTTTTTTCCGTTTTGAGGTCCCTAGAGGCCAAAAACACCATCCGTTCAAATTCATATATATATATATATATATATATATTTATATATTTATATATATATATACTAGCTGAACCCGGCAGACGTTGTCTTGCCTTTGACTATTTATAATCCCGCGGGCTTTGCCCCGCTTAACTTCTTAATTTTCGAGATGATCTCGTTCGCATGGCTCAATCACGTCCTGGTTGAAGTTCGTTCGCTACGCTCACTCACCTTTAGGTTGGAGCTCGTTCGCTACGCTCACTCACCTTTAGGTTGGAGCTCGTTCGCTGCGCTCACTTGCCTTCAGGTTAGCTCGTTCGCTACGCTCACTTGCCTTCAGGTTAGCTCGTTCGCTACGCTAACTCGCCTCCAGGTTGAAGTTCGTTCGTTACGCTCACTCACCTTTTGGTTGCAAATTAGCTGTTGTCATAAATGTAAAAGAAATAATAGTGCTGCACCCTGTTGGTAATCCTTGTAACTTAAATGCTATTGAACATCATAGAACAGAACCAACTTGTTTAATTGAAACAGCTGTTAAGATTCATTAATTCCATTTCTCATAAGGTTAACATGGGAAACTCCAGAGCCACTGGGGCGGAGCCCTTTTAAGAATTTCGAAACGGGAAATAGTTTACGTCCGATTCGCATACCTACAGAATTTACACACCAAATTTCATAACGATCGGTGAAGTCGTTCCGGAGGAGTTTGCAGACAAACACTGTGACACGAGAATTTTATATATAGAAGATATATACAAACATCCTCTTTTATACTTATAGATATATATGTGTCCGTCAGCACGATAACTCGAGCAAAAATGATCCGATTTTGATGAAATTTGGTACAAACGTGTAAACATACGTTTATTCGAACGAGTTCGCGATCCAGCATGATCGGACCATGGGAACGGGGTTTACGGGGGGTTTTATGGGGTAAAAATCGGTTTTTCCCATTTTTGACCCAAAAAACATAAAATTTAGCAATTTCTTTCCAAACCATTTTGTAGAGCTTAAAAAAAAAATAATTTAGTACATTGAAGCGTTATTATGCGCCTAATGGTTACGGAGAAAATTCCAAAAAATGTTAAATTTAAAATTCCCATGTTATTCTTATGGAGAATAAGTAAACTGTTGTAGTTTGCTTGTTTGTGAACATATTTTGATCAAATTTGGAAAATGTTTTTATTTCTTACTAACTATTTACATTTTACAAAAAAAAAACAGTTTTACCCTCCCTGATGCAGCAAACCTAAGTACTTGTTAAACTAATTCTATTTAAATCAAGAATAAATGTTATATTTTTAAGTAGACATTTTAGTGTAAATCCAATCAGTCAAATGGAAATTCGCTTAGTCTGCAGGTTTGCTGCGGCGGGGGTATTATTACTTTGAATTTGCCTGTAGATGAACTGATCGTTTGTTCTCTATTTGCTTAGTCAGCTGTTTGTACTATTGCATTGTTGTCATATCCTACTATGCTCAACTCATGTGGAATGTTGTTTCGTTGACTTTGTATTCTGCTTGTATATCTCTCGTTCTGTTGTAATTATGAAGCCTGTTTTGACTTGTGTATTATTTCCACCGTGAGTTGGTTGATACTATTGAAAACAAACTTTTATGGATACATTTTCTTTTAGGGGCCTCATTATTTTATCAGCTTAAGACAGTTTTGATTTGTCTTTCTATCCGGTATACGTAGAGTGCGTTTTGGTATTCACTGATTGCTTATCATTATTTTACCAACTATTATAACTACAAAGGAATCGTTATTTGTAAACGGATGCTGTTCCTCTAGTAAACATTATTAAACATTATATTTAACGACTTAGCGATCTACGAAAATATAGGAAACATACATGCACACTTGACGCTACCGTAAACAAATACTGTATTAATTAATGTTTTAATACAAACGAAGAATGTGTTATGGCTAATAGCTGAGTTAGTGTTTAGTTTTCCCCCATTAGTTCAATAACAGACAAACCTAAAGTAAAGTTTTGTTGCAGTTCTATTACCAATTTAAGTGACCGGGGAGCGTTTAGTCTAGTGGTAGAGCGTGGGACTTCGGTCCCTGAGGTCCCGGATTCAAATCCCGCTTAGTTAGGTTAGCTTAGTTTAGTACAGTTTGTGTAGAGCAGTGGTCTTAGTTTGGAGGTAATAATATATTCGGGATGTATGGTATACTGCCAATCGTTGAATGACATAATCATATACAATATTTAGATTAAAACACCTATTAGAAATTGATTTACTCAATGGAGGTTGAACGTGTAAAGAAGTTGGATCCGCGTGTGTCTGTAGCAGAAGTTCTCCGGAACTGCGATGGCGTAGTAATTAATAACACACGTATTTATAGTCGGTCAACTGCCGTGCGTTCATTCACAACGTTACTGGCCAGCCGTCAGATGGACCAAGACCAAAGTTTCTTCCTTCCTGTCCTTGTGAACTTTATGGACCGTCAGAAATGAAAACAGTTTAATTCTTTAACTTACAAATCATTTTATAAACCCTCACAAACGCCATTAAGGAATCCATGTAAAACTTCATGATGAACACGACCTTTTAAGAAAATATTCTTCAACCTATTAAACACATACTCGAATGAAAGACCTGGAGAAATTTTTAGCTAGATTGTTTATTTGACGACAAACTTTCTCCTATGTGGACGAACCTTAATTTCACAATGTAAGACTAAATTACTTACGTAATGCTGACGATGGTGTTTTAACACCGAAACATGTCCTGAATAGACATATTTCATTGAGCTGTGACGGGAATTACGTAAGTAATTTACAGGGGCTACACACATAGATTTAAACTTAATTTCACCATTCACTTTTTTTACTGATGTAGACATCCCATCTATATGGAACAGCTGTCACCAAATCCTGTTAAAAAATAACGTACCTAGGTAAGCCATCCGCAGAAAATTACATTTGTCCCTTATATTTGTTGCTGATATAGTTTATGGGCTATTAAAATTGCTATAGCTTCTATAGCAATAAGTTCTATTTGTTTAATTTGGTCAACGATTTAGTTAATTCTAGAGATATCCGTAATTTAAATCAGCGCAATCAGATGGCTCACTTTAACTACGACCATTTTGATCAAACAAATTGGCGACAACTCTAACATGAAGATGGAATCTAGTTGGATCAATAGTTAAAGTTTTTTTTTCGAACAAGTTTAATAAATTCTATCAAGGAGCATGCTACTATTGCTTTATTTTGTTTTTTATACTATGTTAGTTGGTACTTAGAGAAAACTTTGCAACTAGCTAAATTGACCGTATTTATTTGATTCCAAACGTTGAAAAAAAATTAACATAGAATGTATGTTACTTGGAAAGTGTATTTTTTATGTTTATGGTAAAATGTAGTATACTATGTACCAAATACTGTAGACATTTACTAGTACATACTCAACATACTGTATGTAGTATTTCTTCCTTATAAAGGACAGGGTGACCCCAGTAACAGATTGACTCGTTAACCAAATTACGTGATCAGTGATTCCTCTATCAGACTGATTGACCTGGGGAATGGAGGAATGTCATCAGCAAAAATCTTTCATTGCTGATTGTTTGTGTCAACTGGAATAAACAGGTGTTTTAGCAGTTTCAGTAGTGTACTGATGAGGTGAATTCGACGAAATTATCATATTTTAGACCGATGCATTCATATAAAACCTCACGTTGTGTTTTAATGCGTATCTAAGAGTTTGATCTGGTTTCAAACATTCCCTATTGTTTTTTAATAAATAATTTCTTCAGAATTTAGAAGAATAAAATTTAAGAATTGCGTTAAATTTCAGTGATTGTTTTTTTATCAACAAATCAAAACTATTTAAATTAAGTGAATTGTATAACACACCTATCTTCATATGATTAACACACAGACTAGAAGCGCTAACCCCGCTTCCTTTACCGCGGTCGAAAACTCGACCAAAAATATGTATTTTGCAAACTTTTCTAATTTCACCCCACGCTTTAAATAAACATGTGATTGGAATTTCCTCCATTTGTTTTGATTTTCTGTTTATATTTCGTTGGAATCTCGTCACCAACATTGGAACCCACAAGGCCCATGTTAGTTTGTTTAAATGTTAAATTCAATGATTCTTTAATATTTCAATTTATAAAGGAACTCTACACATACAAACAAATATCTTTCTAACAGTATGTGTAGATTCTCCCTACAATGCACACGAGCTAAGAAAAAAGTTTTTCAAGAAACATTCTTGTATAAATATATAGATTACAGCTGAAATATCAAAACTTTTATACGTTTTCTTCTATTACGGACTGGAATGGGCTATAAAATTTATTAAAACAAAGAATATGTGTAGTCACGAACTATTTTTTACCATGGATAATGCCATTATTGTAATTTAGGTACTATAGTTTAATGCCTAATTGCATACTCGTACTATATGATGGTTACAGGAGAGATATTAGTTATAATTAAAATGAGGACGGTAATGAGAGTATTTAAACCAAAATATGAAGGAAGAGGAAAGTGTAGAAAGGAGTGATATGACTATTGCTATGTTACTGACTAAGAACAGCTGTTTTTAATCCATGACCATGTATTACCCCAATGATCAAGAACAGCTGTTTTTTCAGTAAACCGTCAAAAATTAACTGACTTCTGTTCTTAGTACTTACAATTTAAGTTTACATATTTGTTTTCCGCAGGTGATGGGGAAGATCCTAACAGGACGGGAGTGAGGTTCGCTAAGGACACGCAACGTTCCAACCTTCTAGCAACAGGTTGGTGTGGGCCGAGCTTTGCTCTGAGAAGGGAAATAATATTGTATTGTGGGTTATCTTTAACCGTGCTTCGCAACTTTATGTCGTATATCTTAGGAATAAGCTTTGTTTGACTCTCAAGCTATACAGGGAATAGCGTCAACAATATAGTTATGATGTTTGCATCACTTAAAACCATACAGTAAACTTTTTATTTTAATTTCGTGCACTTATTTTTTGGTTTTTGGGGTTTATATTCTAAACTAGTTTTAACCTTAGAGCGTTGCTATAATTATAAAAATATTACCATTGAATGACACCCTAAACTAACACAAATTATTAAAAAAAAGTAGCTATTAAAACAATTATAAATTGCAGCTCATAATACACATCATTATTTAAATAAACAATAAAGCCACAAATAAGATTTTCTCCTTGCAAAGATTGACTGCTTCAATTTCACCAGGTGTTATTGGTAGATTGTTAAGGTTAAGGGTGGGCATGAGGCTATGTTTATTTAAGCTTTGATATTTTATCGAATCGAACACAAACATAAGTTGACCTTTCAGCCTCCGAAAATTGTGTAGTCTTTAAATAATATTTTCTACCAGGGTTATAGGCTACCTGGTGGTTTTCAATAATAAGCTATATAGATTTTCATTTAAGTAAATGCAACCATTCACCGTATTGGGTATGGATAAAAAAAAAAACTGATTTAAGTTGAATACTACGTTCCAAACGCTTGCAGAAAGAAAACAAACTGATGCAATGTATCACATAAAATACATACTTTTTTAGAAACAAAACATTATTAATGTTTTTAATTTAGTGACTAATGCAAAATGACTTCACTAATTTATTTAAATTAGGAAAAACTACAATCCTAAATACATAAAAAATGTATAGAAACAAATTTATAACAAACAACGCATTTATTAATAAAATATTTAAATTCAGTTCAGTTTTATTTTTTCAAGGGTGTAAAGCAAGCAGAGATAAGTACTAGGCAGAGTTAAGTAGGTATACAGACTGTAACCATTTATGTCAACTACACGGTTGCTGATATTTATACCTTATTAGCATACGCCAGTCTCCAAACACTGCTAATGTTTGAGTGGGGAGAGTTATAATTCTGATTCTAAAGCTTCGTTTATTTTAATACTTCTATTCGGCCATTCAGGGGAATGTTGAGTGGGTATGGATACAAAGCTAAAAGTGTCATTATAATTTATACAGTTAGCTATTGTTAAATGTAAGTAAATATATCGTAATCGTATTGCCGACTTTGAGCAAATAGATTTCATCCTATTGTACGTAGGGGCCTACTGTTTGAAGACTGTGACGTGGATGCCTAGTCGTAACACTGAAATCGACAAAATAGCACTTAGGTTCTTAGAATATGTTACCTTTTGTGTTTAGCTTTTCAAGTACCTGGGGGCCGAGTTATGGTCATGGCTCGGTATAGTTTATTTCCATTGAACCCCTATACCGAGGAGTAATCTTCAGTGTAATTTTTGCTCAATAGTAACAACTGATGTTTTTCCCTTTGCACTGTATTTATAATTTTCTAGTATACTGTAGATGGCTTGTTATAACACATGTTGGGAGTATTTTTCTTACATTATGATTACTTGGCAACCCATAAGGCCAATGCTAAGGAATTTTTACTTTAAATTATTTTTTTTACGTAATTAGATTTTTGTTTGCAGTTTTAACTACCGTAAAGACGTTTTTAGGCCAGACATACAATATTTACAACATTTTGAAACAAATCGTCGAAGCCATTTTAGGCATCTTTGTGCAAGCATTCTAGTGAAAATTGCTCATATAAGAGTATGGGGTGGGATATAAGTTTGAATAGGGCTATTATCATCGTACAAATAAATCGTTAGATATTTTCGTAATGGTTTTATTTAATTATTTAGTCCGTCCATGGATTTCAATGCCTGATTATGAAATTATAAAATATACACCCTATTTTGCACTTTTATGAAGTATAAAGTTACTTATAGTACTCTTAATTTTATTCGCACGTTAATATTTTTTTTAGAAAAAGTAAAAACATCATAAACAAATTATTTTCATTCAAAACAAGTCATGATTTCCTACTCAACAAGGCATTATTTTATGAATACAGATATAGTTTTATGTTCACTATTATGTAATTTTTTTGAAAGTACAATGGTATTATAAGCACTTAATGCATCTCATTATTCACAAAAGTTCGTTATGTTAGTCACAATAAAGTATCACTTACTGACCAACATAATGCAATTTTGTACACCAAAATTGTGTAATTTTATAAACAAAAAAGTAATTTCATTAACATTAAGGTGTAATTTCATGAACAATAAGGTGACACATCACAACAAGGTGTTATTCGATCATAGGCTTCACAATTTCGCCGTGTTTTGGCGGGAGAGGTGCGCGATGCGCGGGAAACATCGAAAATCGATGTAGCTGAGCGGCGCGGCGGTAGTGTCACTGAAATATGGTCTCTGGGTCCCACATCTGCGAAATAATTATCAGATTCTCATCTTATCGTCTACTATGTCTTATCGTTGACTTTGGATACGACAACACTCTCGTTGTTGTAAAACTTAAAGATGTTTTTAATATGTTTACTACAATGTTTTCACTTTTACTAGAGTGTCTCTTAACAATTGTTGCCTTTTAGTGGGATTTTTAAAGGAAAATAAGATTCAAAGTTTAATAATTTTATTTGGCTGTTTGAGGTTGGTAGAATTATAATAAATGGCATACATTAAAACACACTCTAAGTACAGGACAACGACATATCTTAAGATCGTGCGCAGCTGATCCATTAGGGTGATAAATACTTAAAAGAGTACCCGCTCCCTACTGTGTGGTTAATATAAACTGATTTAAACGTTACTGTTATCAGGTACGACGCACATCTAAACCCCACTGCATTCAGAAAACACAGTCAATGAGACATCTTTCTACATCAGCTGAGCATAGTAGCGCATGCATCAACGCAAACAGCTGATTAGGCATTTGGAAGACAACAATCGAACAAACAGTGTTTCCTTCAGACCTCAAATATTGAACCATCAACTAAAAAAGTAACTCTATGGGCATACTAAAAATGATATAACTAAAATACAGGAACGATCGATAAACAAAAACTCCGAGTACATTATTTGTAATCCTACCTTAACAATATTTCTTAACATTTGAAAAATACTAAAAACCATGCTATTGTTTTGATTTACAACGGATTTGTCTTATTATATACTTCCTTACATATTACAGTTATTTAGAATGATAATCCCGTAAAATAAAAATATAATGGTAGACTCGGCTTCTTCAAATACAACTTCCTATTTATTGGTACCTTACCATTTCATTGAAAAGTAAAGTAAAGTATAAGAAAAAGGCAGCGTCCAATTTCAGCAAGCTACAAAGTTGCAAATGTTAGATTTGAAGGGATCACAGCCGATAAATATAGCCTAATAAAGTTATTTGACACTCGCAATAAACATCTTACTCTGATACTACTTAGGCTACCATATTGGGAAACAATGAGTATCTACGTGGAATTAACGTTCTGTAAATCTATAAAGCGCAATGTTATAGTTTATACAAAATATACTCCTGTATTACCTAGCTGCAAGTATAGTTTTTTTTTTCTCTTAATGGCCATTTTGTTTGTCGTTTGTCAGTTTTATCATTAAAGTTTGGAATAATTTTTTAATACGTGTCCTTCAAACCAAAGCTAAAAAAAACACACCTTAAAAACCATACTTAATTACGTTGCGACCTATTTAAATATGTTTTGCAAAGGATATTCATTACTTACCTGAGTAATTCAAAATTAAAATTTAAACCGATTAAATTATGAAAGGTTTTGCTGACTGCACCTATAATACTTTTGGCAAGGCTTTTGGGTTTAGTTTTATCTTTTGATCAATTTCCCATCCAGGTCCGTTAATTAAATTGTTCCGAAGAAATGTGTTTAGCGGAAAAAGAGCGGCGAAATGCTAAATACAAAGGCAGAAGAAACGCCCACAGGGTGGTTAACAGATCTGAAATGCAAATGTAATTTACTGAGCCGCACTTGGATTACTGTGGAACATCGTCTTAAATGTTTTGACAAAGGAAACCTAAGACAAACATAGTCCTTTATTCAGTGCTTTTAAAGTGATGGAAGAACTAATTTTGCTGGTTGAGAATTTTCGATGGCATGGATCTGAAAGATTATGTAGTTTCTTTGGCGTATTGGTAATTTATGCCACAAAATATATTACGTAGGTTTTAGGTTTTGGTGAAGTTGATGATTCAACATATAAAAAGTTACCTGAGTGACCTTCCAGTTTCCTTTCTCCCCCTATACATAGTACATGGAGAAAGTATTGGTTTCGTCAAAATTTTCGAGTTTGAGTTTTGAGTGGATATATCCGTTTTGGGTCACTTTCCCCCCCTATACATAGTATATGGAGAAAGTATTGTTTTCGTCAAAATTTTCGAGTTTGAGTTTTGAGTGGGTATATCCGTTTTGGGTAACTTTTCCCCCCTATACATAGTATATGGAGAAAGTAATGGTTTCGTCAAAGTTTTCGAGTTATCGAGTTCGGGTTTTGAGTGGATATATCCGTTTTGGGCCCCCTGAACCCAAAAAAAGTGGTTTTCGAAGTGATGGCTGTGTGTGTGTGGATGTGTACAGAGCTACAGACTACACCTGTGGTCGTTGATTTTGATGAAATTTGGTACGTAGGTACTAATTTATCTCCGATTTTGAAAATAATTTAGTATGTTATAGTCCTTTAAGTTCTGAACAAAATTATACAAATTTTATTTTCGTAAAAAATAAGGTTCCAACGTTATTGTAACTTATGTTATTTTCCCATAAAAACGCCATAAAATAACAAAAAATCTGATTTTAGGAAAAAGCCGGTTTTGATTCAAATTAATGTATATGGTCCTTATAATTCTAACAAAATAGTGCAATCTCCCATTTCTGAAATAATTACGGTTCAAATTGTATTGCAACTTTTGACATTTCCCCTATAAAATATAATAGTTACTCCCGCTTACCCATGATAAAGGTTGTTTACAAGCTAATGGGAGAAAGTATGTGTCAGATTGCTGATACGGTCTATTTTAGATATTTATTATACCAGCTTATTTGTTAAAACATTTAGATTATATTGGTATGGTCGTGTAGAAATAAAAATAAAGTTATTTTCTAAAACATCTCCTCGCAGCGGCTCTCAGAGGGATTATCAAATATCAACGTTGATTTCTTATCGATGATTGCAATTACACCTCATTGGGTAATCAATATAAATTCAAAGCTATTTAAAAATGACACTTCTTATCAAAAACCTCTTGTTATCGAGGTTTCATTGTAGCATTTAGTAATCGCTTGACTCCAATCTACACTTAGTCTAGTTATAGTTGAGAGTGAATCCCTTTCTCTACACAGTATACAAAGGGATGGTTGTGAGGGTGATTATAGGGGGGGGGGTAATGTAGGGGGGGGGGAGATGGATGTACTGCCCACCGGAAGTGGGTGAGGTCCGACATGGGCCCATTACCCATTATGGTCCTCAACTAATTCCATTCTCAACTACCCGGCGCTATTCCCATAAAGTTAGATTGCGAGTTTTAGGAGTAGAATTATAATCAGCACATAGGAAAATAATCTGTCGACTTTTGAACATGATTAGTTTTTCAATCCTCATATTAGATATTACTTTATTTATTCGTGTAATCTAGGTTAGAATTCTCTTGAGTATGAGTCCTTATTAAACTCAGCTTTTCGATATGGTAAACGAAATTTAAACAATGCTTCACAATGTTATTTTGCATTATTAACAGTTTCACCATTAAACCCCAAAATAAATGATCAGTAATAATAATCACAAAACTAGCCATGGTTAGAAAAATGCAAACATCTGAAAAAATGTTAAATTAATAGCATTGTGCTAATATTAAATACTAAATTAGTCTTCAACGATATTTGGGCTTTGCTGGATCATTTTTCCATTGACAGTTTTATGGTCGTTATTTTAAATTTTCTATTGTTGGAACTTGAGTAGTCAAACCCCCAAAGTCAAAGTCTTATAACTAGCAAAATATATATTTTATGATTTTTTTTATTTTGCTCTTAGCATAAAATATGAATCTCACTAAAATCGAGCTATTACACCCTTCACCATTTATACTTCGCTAAAAATACCTACATTCGTATGGTCGCCATTTCATACGAAAGTATTAAAGTATTAAAAGTTAACTAGATGTTTTAAGCTTCAGTTTGAAATCACTTACTTTTTTACATGCACTCGTGAAAGTTTATTTATAACTTCTCACTGTATTTTATTTTTAAAAACCCCTAAGTTTTTCTTGTATAATCTATAATATGTTGTATGTAAATGTTGTAATGAGTGACGTGTTTTTATCGTCCAGATAGATAATTTATTTACCCTGCGTTTGGACCGTGTAGGACACACAGTCTAACACGACTTGTTTGTTTATAACCAGTCCAACGCTTTAAACTTGTGTTGTTTGTGGCGTCATTTGGATTTATGTGTTTCTGTTTCATCGGCTCGGTTTATTCTCACGAAAATCAAAAGCAGAAATATCAACAAAATCAAGGTTTGTGACTAAATCTGGATCCTGAGAGACAACCTATTAAAATGTATCATGAATTATCTTTTTACCTTCATAAATAGTGTTTATTTATTTTTTAAGGGGAATTAAGACATCTTTTAAGGTTATTTACTTATAGAGGCCACTACAATTCAATTTCATAGTTATTTTTATGTAGAGCCATAGATAAGTAAATAGACGTGAAGACACAATATTTGGTGTATATTGTTGAACATGAATGAAGGGTGAGTGTAGAGTGAAATGAGATGACCTTTGTAGTTTTGTTACTGACTGAGCCAACCTGTTTCTTAAGCAGGGCCATTTGTAAAAAGTCAAATGGTCATATTACATTATATTGGCTGTTAAAATAAATTGTTATTGACAGCTAAACGTGTCTGTTTTTAGAAAGCGAAATTGGATTTTGAACGATAAACAATATTTGATGTTCGATATACTCTTACGAATAAATATTTAAGTACGGACACCTTAGACGACAAAAGAAAAGAATTGTTAACCAATGATAAAAGTTAGTTGATAGAACATCTGGTGAAACTATAAATCAAACAGTGGTGGATACCTTCCAAATTTTAGTTATTAAAACGCAATTCCCTTCTAGTTTACTGTGAGCGATGTTTATGAAGTTCCTGTGTGAGCTCGGTTTAATGTTTACATCGTTTTTGGCCAAAAAACATAAATGGTAAGCACTCTGGAGTTCTATTTTCTGTCTTCGTGTCCTACGATTTGCGTTTAGTAAATAAGTAATGCTTAAAGCGGTCATATTTTGGCCAAGATAACCGGAAACATCTGTTTGAAGTAAGATTGGGGGCTTTTCATGTAGAACTAACTAAAAGTCGAAAGCATACACAAATTTTTTTTTTAATTTCCCCACATTTTACTTGTACAATTGGAAACGCTTAGTTTTGGATCCTCAATAAAGCTCAGTAGTATTATTAGTAACAAAAAAGTTGTTTTTACCCATTTGTTAATAAATGCAAAACACGATGGTTGGCTATATGGCACAGTTCACACCAGAATTTGAAAAAAAAAAACCTAAACCTAAATAAACTTGTATGAGATGCCCTCACATTTTTTAGTTTCATCCTTTTTGCATACAGGACAGCTTTTGCATGCAGTGACTAGATTACAATGTTTTTTGTCACTAACTCAATGATATAATCCTTGTTTCTTGTATTCCAGAGGCCATGACTGGACCAGGTCGTCGCGGAGGGTCGCTGCGGGACAGAGAACGACAGTATTCCGTAGACAAGGAGCGGCCCCAGAGGAGATTCTCAGCGCACATCGTGGCTCGCAGAGAGTCGACCTACGGAGGCATCGACGCCGCCATCAGACGTCCCTCCCTAGCAGCCGTGGCGGAACGAGGATCCTGGGGGAATCGGTGGGAATTCCTCCTCTCCTGCGTGGGACTCAGCGTAGGCATCGGGAACGTCTGGAGATTCCCCTACTTGGCCTACCAAAATGGCGGTGGTGAGTAGTAGGTTTAACCACTTTATATTAAGCCTAAAGATGTGTGATAACGAAAACACGACAAGGTGCTCCTGGTGTGAACCTAGCTCAATGACTGATCAGCCTAAATACTGGTAAGGAAAAACGGATCACCTTGACGTTGGATTACTTTGTCACTGGTGTATTTTGGTTCAAGTTGACAGCGTCAAAGTGATCCGTTTAGCTCATTAGTGTCCCAAATATGGCCGCAAAATCAAACGTCGTGTGTGCTGTTGCATGAAATTTAATAAGTTTTGTGATTTGATCTACAGATTAGGCTAATAATTTGAGAGAGATTTTAACTAAAGCAACAATTATTAACATAGTTTTTTTTTTAGAAAACAAATGGTTAGTAAGCAACGGAGTAACGTCTGTTTTTATTATAAAAATATAAAAGAGCTGTCTACTGACACTTTATGTTCCACTATTTATCTTACTTAATTTTGCATATCTTACTTAGAAGCCCACTCAAAATATATTCTAGCTAATAAAACTCATGACTTTGTTTTAGGACTCTAATTATAATTTTAAACACGACTGAACCAAATTTAGGCGTCTTTGGCTGCTAAGAGACACACTGAGTTCACCAGACCAATGTTATATTGTACCTCGGCACGCGCCACTCAACTGATGAACAATAACTTGTTCTTCCCTTATTTATATCCTCGGTAACTTCATTCAACTTGAGCAGGGCTTCTATTCAATTTACGTTTCATTTTGCAGTATGAATATTCAATTATTTGTTTCATACTTTTAACCATAAACTGTTGATACTAAAATAGATATCCCAAGTATATAGACTGTTAGTTTTTTTAAAAACTTGAGAGACATAATGAATTAGTCTCGGGTTTAACAGTGTGCTACCAACGATGAACTAATCTGTAAAGAACTGAGTTATTTATATCGTCGTATGCTACTATTAAAACTGTATTTTTTTATTCATACCATGATAGTTGAGGGGCATGAAAGCTTATATCGTGTACTGTTATTCCTATATTTTACCCTATTTAGCGAAAATGAAAAACATTATGGTTTGAATAGCATTATACATCACACTATCAGTTTTGAATCTAAAACATTAAGAGTAATAATTTTGGTGAGACTTGATCAAGAACAATTACAAATGTGGTATGGATCAGCAATTAACCATAATGATTTTTAAATAATTGCATAAAATAATGACTGCGGAGGACCTAAACAATAAAAACTCCTTTTCTTTTAAATTGACAAAAATTGTTCTGACGCAGCTCAACAATCAACAGTGAACGAAATCTTAGTGGAGCTCAATCATAAAAATAAATCAACTGGTTGAGATCGACAATCAACAATAATATCTTCTGCGCTCAACAATCAACAGTAATGATTGTTGCGGAGCTCAACAATGGAGCGCCAGAAAGGAAAGGCTCAGAGACGGTGTGAAGGGAAAGCTAAACGAGCGGTAATCACAACTGCCAAATGATAAATCTTTCACTTTACCTTTTATCTTCTTGAAAAAGTAGATTTGTTTCCGTTGTGGAGCTGTTTGCAAAGATCGTTTGAAACCTTCGTTCTTGAGTGTTTAAGAACATCTTTTGCTCAAAGTTAACCACGTTTCTATCTTTTGTATGCTTAACAACGCACTTTGCATTTAAATTTAATAGGTGCGAATTACTTCAAAATAATTATTCAGTGATTAAACAAATCTATAAAAAACTAACTGTATACCCGTGCTTTGCGACGGGAAGAGGACACAAAATAGAAACATTTTGATCTTTACATTTGTTGTATAAAATAGTTACACATCCACTATCGCTTTTCGTAACAAAATTTGGATGCACTTACTAAAGTGTCTGTCCTATACTCATTCGAATGAAAAATATCGATGTAGGCTATAGATTATTCGATATATTCATTCAAATGAGGGAAGAACAGATACCAAAGTGCAGCCCAAAATTCAACTTTTATGGCCTTTATAGAAACATTTATGGCTATTTAATCTGGTAAGTAGTGGAAAACTCAATTTCGGTTTTGAATAATTTTAAATCTTGTGTAGACCGATATGTGAAAATCTTACAAAATTTTCAATTAACATTTTCACATACATGATTTACCTTTATCTACCTTCATTTCCATTTATTTTTCATTATTTTTGACATTTTTAATATCAAACTTGAATCTGTAAATCCACTGATTATTATTTAATATAAATGAATATCTTTTAGGTGGGAAATATCTTTTATG
Organism: Macrosteles quadrilineatus; assembly: GCF_028750875.1. Lineage (NCBI taxonomy): Eukaryota > Metazoa > Arthropoda > Insecta > Hemiptera > Cicadellidae > Macrosteles > Macrosteles quadrilineatus. The sequence goes on along the minus strand of NW_026542598.1, from coordinate 67,463,131 downwards.
TTACTTCAATATTGCTTAAATTAAATCACAATTATCAAAATTATCATCACACCAAATTTCAGCCCAATCCAACCAGTGTTTTTCGCGTTCACTTGTCACAAACATCCATACATACATATACATCCTAACTTTCTCATTTATAATATTAGTTTGACATTTTATACAGCTAAGTTGTATGGTTATTTATTCTATAATAACGTCGAATGGAGTGCACAAACTCCTATTATCTTTCGTAATACTAACGGTTTTGTATAACGGTTGCAGAACTTATTTTTATTATTATTTTAGGCTCTTATCCTTGCAAAAAACGGGCGAAGTTTTTATACATGCTAATAACACTGTTTTCAATACTATCTAGCAAAATTTATAATAGTTGTGAAATAACACAAAATGGTAGTTGGTAATGGTAAGTTGAACTGCAGGCCAATAAAGTGTAGCATGGTTTGATTTTTACCATATAGTGTCTTTTCAGCATAAAAAGTTAACGTACAATTGTTACGATTTAACAGTTCTTTTTTAACGACCCTTCCTTGCATATAACAAACAGTCTATTCAATCGTAAGAATTACTTTAACATTCATCCGACTTGTCTGACAAAATACATTTATGCTGGAAAACATCTTACACCCACAAGTGTGCCTCCAACGCATGTTTGAAGGATGTTATTTAAGCAGTCAATATTATTTATTAGTTTCCCTATATACCGACGAAGGATTAGATGTGGGCGGAATGGCGTTTGGGTATGAGAGGAGAGAGAGGGGGGAGGGTGGCCTCAGGATATATTAGTGACAAGAATTGAAGAAGCGTTCCTGTCTCATCTTGTTTGGATTTATACAACCCCTGTTACAGATTCCAAAACAAATAGCATTTTCATGTTTTCTGTTTATCCAAATAATATTCACTTTGGCTGGTGAAGTAGTCATCGTTTTAATTTGGACATGTTGGTGTCGAATGTTTTTTTACGAATTTAGTTGAATGAGTTATAGTTTCTCAAGTAAATTTATCAAGGTATAAAGTAGATGGGGATATGAAAATACTATATATAAGTTGCCTAGTTGCCTTAGCATGATATACACAGACAATTGTATTTGGCTTCAGCACACTATGGCCCAATGTAATGGTAGGACTAGTCAAAGATACTAAGTTATTTCGTTGTATTGCCTTTTTAAGCACAAAGTGTAAGCCTACTAATATACATAAAACTATCATTTACGTGATATGTTGGATTGTTGGTCTATTTGTTAAAGAGTATGGCTCATAACCTGATGCCATGAGTTCAAATCTCACCTATCACCAATGGATGTAGTGTGCGATAATTCACGACCCATTAATGCAAATGCCACCTTAGGCATTGGGCTCACACATCCAAAGGAAAAATAAAGGGATATATCTCATATGAAAGAGTACGTTTTGGCCATACATAAAAAAGAGGAAGGCTGGAAAACGAATGTTCCAATTTGTAGCTTAACCATTAACTAATTGGATATTAATATAATTTATTGTTTAGTTTGGAAAATTTTATTTTATTTATCACTCGTAATATTAATTTTTTCTCTTTATGCTTTCTTGCTAAGTGTGAGGAACAACCGGATAGATTAGATAGGAGCTAACCATTATTTAATAAATATTAATTTAACATTTGTTACCTTCTGATTACTATTCTGTACCTCATGCCAAAATGATCATTCAAAGATGATTTCCTATAGGTTGTTTATTCACACTTCATATATATCACCGAACACTTGGTCAGTATTTTATTTAAGATAGACAAATAAGATCGTGTAACCGTTGAAAGACATAAATAAATAAAAGCCTGGTAAATCAAAAAACTGTAAGTAAACATGTTTCTAAAACACGCATGCACTTAAGTCTTCCCTACAACGTGTTCAAGTAGAAATTAATAAAGCAGCTTATTAGTGTCAGTCTCAAAGTAACACAGTTGTCGCTTGAAAAACCCCGTAAAAGAGCAAAGTTAGTGAAGTGGCCTCATCAGGCTTGTGATGAAGTGTGCGATACAGCTTTGGGATGGAGGGATGGAAGAAGGGGTAGTAGAAGAGGAGAGGGGAGGAGTGGATAAGGGTAGGGGTTAAGGGGAGGGAGGAGAGAAAGAGGGGGAGTGGTTAAGAGGAGAGGGGATGCTGTGTATTACCTGATGCATACACAGCACAGATTATTGCAATTAGCTGAAACAGCCGGGACTGCAATGTCATCTCAGTGAATCCATTCTAACTGTCGTATTGACAAACTAACCTGCACGTGCGACCCTAGTGTTCGAAATCGAGCATAGTTTTCCTCACAACAGATTTGTCGTGTTTGTGGGTCAACTGTTTTACCAACAAAACTAAATGAAAAATGTGATGATGAATGAATGGAGTTCTTGTTAATGTACTAAATTAAAGATGGCCTTCCAATGCAAGGGTTTATTTAATGAATTCGTCACTTGTACTCTAATATGCTTCTTTCCTCCGGTATTGAATCAAAGAGTAATGTTGACATTGAAAATGTTACTTCAAAACAAACAAAATATTTAGTGATCATTAGGACACTCAAACGTAAAAAACGTAAAAAATCAAACTTATACTTGCGTATACTTGCAATATTCAAAGAAACTGTAATCTATGAAGAAGTCTTTGGAGGCCAAATCTACGAGCAGTATCCAAAGTTGATGGTTGTTCTTAAAAATCGCATACTAAAACAAACCTACCACTCTGAAAAATTAACATCATTGCAAAGAAACTGTGCGATTTCATTTGTGTAATTTTACAGGTGATATAATCGAGAAAACTGAAATTTATGGGAGTTTCAGTAAATAAATTTCGAACACGGAGGCGAAATTGACAGATTCAACTTAACGAAGCGCTGCGTAAAGCGTAACATCTGTGAAATGTCAATATTGTTGATCGGCTGCGAGAGGAGAAAACTGTATCGGGATTAACCTCAAAATATCTGGTTTTATTTTTATACTCTGTGGTATTAGATTTTAAATTTTAATCAACGCTAATACATTTCTGATTAAAATTGAACTACTGTTTACAGAATGTTAAAACTATTACATTCATTTTAAAAGAGTAAAGGTATCACACAAGCCTATTCAATTTTTATACCGTGCGCCTTCGCTTGAATGATGCAATACACATACTGTATCAGTTTTGCCTAGTCTGCGCCGTGCCCTCCGGGACATTGAAGTGACTACTGTAATTATAATATTAAAATATCTATACAGTATGTTAATAGGCAAGCATGTTTCTTTAAAACCTTTTTTATCAGCTCGTGTTCGTGGGGAACATTTACGCATACTGTTAGAAAGATATTTATATCCAGTAGGTATGCAGAATCCCTTTATAAAATAAAATAGGCTCAAAAATAAGCAAAACATTTTTTTTAAATAACATGGGCCTCATGGGTTGCCATGTTGGTGACGGTATAACATCAAAACATAAAGAGAAAATCAAAACAAATAGAAGAAATTCCAATCACATGTTTTATTTACAGTGTGCGGTGAAAATAGAGAAGTCTGTGTATTACATAATTTCGGTCGAGTTTTCAACCACTGGACGACCTCTAATTATATTTTATTTTACACTAAAAAATTGTGTGATGTTTTACACACTTGCATAAAAAAAAATTTGAAAACCAAACACAGTCCATGTTTTGTAGTTGCTTAACTCTTTGTCAGCAAAAACACCACATCATGACCTCTAGAATTATTATCAAAGAGTTGAATACGATACGAGCAACATTTTTTCAGCTTCAACACACTCATTAAAACAAACTTTAGACTTTACAGTAAGATTAGTTGTAGTTTATTTATCCTACTAATATTATAAATGAGAAAGTTTGGATGTATGGATGTATGTATGTTTGTGACAAGTAAACGCGAAAAATACTGGTTGGATTGGGCTGAAATTTGGTGTGATGATAGCTCACATTCCCGATTAACATATAGACGCATTCTTATCTCAAAAGTCCTTTCGTGGGCTCCACCCCAGTGGCTCTTGAGTTTCCCATGTTAACCTTATGAGTAATCTATATATTAATTTGAAACTGTTTTTCTTTGTCACAGCTATTTTGAGAGAACGGCTGGGCGTAGAAACTCGGTAGAGGTGTCTAAAGAAAGGTCTTGGTCTGTAGATGAGCCATCAAAAGAGAAACATGGCGAATTCCCTTGGGGCTCTGCCCCCGTGGCCTTTAAATTCCCATCCCATGTTATTCTTATGGAGGAAAACGGGGTTTTTGTCACAGTTAATTTGAGAGAACGGCTGGGCGTAGAAACTTGGTAGGGGTCTCTAAAGAAAGGTCTTTGTCTGTAGATGAGCCATCAAAAGAGGAAAGAGGTAAATTCCCTTGGGGCTCTGCCCCAGAAGCCTTTAAAGTTGCCTCTTCAGATTTGTTTACATTACGACCATATGCATAATTCTACACTACTTTTTAATGCAACAGGTGTTAATATTTAAATTGTGATTTATTGAATTTGTCAAAATGAAGTACAGTATTTGCAACGGATTTTTCTGATTTTAAAATTGATTTTCTTCTGCATCGTGTCATGTTTTGCAATATAATGTTCTATTACCAAATCAGGGGAAACTCCTAATATCACATTAATTTTTAAAATTATTTCTAATGGAGTTAACTTTATTGTATGGGTTGGTTTCTGCCTTTTTTACCACTTCTTGGAGATTGTACGTAGGTGATATTCTTTGGCATATTGCATCTGTAGACGAAACTTGGGTTGGTGTAATTATTACAATGGAAAAGAGCGAGAAATCTTGGACAATTTGATATAGGCTAAAAATAAAACTGAATTAACACTATGCTACATTTCTTGAGCAATCATTTAAATAACCGATTTGCAAACAATGGAAACATAGAAAAAGTCATAGAACACAACCAAGTAAAAGAAATAGAAATAATGTTCTTTTTTTTACATTAAAAACACTAAAAAAACAAGATCAACTTTTTGAAAAAAGATAAGATATTTACAAAAGATTTTGATTATATCTAACTGTTGTGTAGATCGTGAGTATTTCCATAATCTTTGAGTCGCCTGTAATGCTTCGCAATTGCTCGAATTCGAGCAACAGGTACACTAGTCATATTTAAAAGGAATAAAACCATTTCGTCAGCTGTTTCAAATACAGAAGTTGGTTCTATGATATTAAATGGCATTAACAAGTTATAAGGTCTACCAATAGGGTGCAGTACTATTAATTTTAATATAAAATTTCATTATAGAATATTTTTTCCTAATTTTTGTCACTAGATACTAAAGAGCAGACGAATTTTGTTTCTAAAAGCGTTGGTGGATGTGCAACTTTTTTATACAACAAATGTAAAGATCAAAGTGTTTCTATTTTGTGTCCTCTTCCCGTTGCAAAGCACGAGTACAGCAGCTAGTAATCCAAAAAATTTAAAAAATTGATTCATACTATGTTTTGAAAAAATGCATATTATTGATTTAAGTGTTGTGTTGAATCACAAAATTAATAATTCCGACAATATATTTCTCTAACACAGCTGGTCTTCAATTTCAACGTTTAACCAGATGTAGATGTTAGACACAGCTACTCCCCACTGTGCCAAGCCTGTCAATCTGGGCTCCACGGGATGGCTTTATATTACATGGAAAACAGAGAATACAAAACACGAGTATGTTGACTCTAGTGTCCACTAATATAAGATTTAAAGATTCTAAATTTAATTTTTGTAGTCAAAACAGCGTTTCAAATTATTGTTCATTAGTTTATCATTAAGCTTTTAGCAAACGATTCATTATCATTTTTCTGTAGATTCTTTAAACAAAAATTACCAAGGTTCTCATTTACACTTTCAACCGTGATAGCTTTTTCAAGTACATTATCCGTAGAAATAAATGTTTAATACCAACATGCCTCACAAAATACAAGCGACAATAGTATGTATGTAATTGCGTTAGAGGGACAAAAGCAGTAACATTTACAGCAAACTCTGCACAATACACACTTGACACCACATTGTACTGTGTCAATGTGGAACCCTGCTCTGAATTATAACTCACATCTCCTCCCCATTTCACCACTACATTTGAGGAAAATTATGATACAAAATATACTTATATTGTAGAGCGTTATATTTGGTTGAACTATTTTGTCTGTGTTTTTGTCGTACGACTGTTTTATGCTTTCAAGAGCATTCAAACCCTGGTAGTTTTTACCATCTAATGTGATTTTTTACTTTTTGTTGGATTTAGTGCCAATTTGATTTTGGGTTTGATAATTAAATATATTGCCTAAAATTAGTATACCTATGACTACTGTAACAAAGAAGATGAACAAGTTACCTCAATAAGTAACTTTAAATTTTCAATCTTGGTGGCTGCAATGTTTAAGCTAAAAAATATAAAATTTGTCCTGGCTTAAAGGAACTTATATTTTAACTACGGACCCGAAGATGCAGTAATCTCCAAAATGGCCGCAGTGCAGTATCACCTCTGATTGAGGAGACGGAATTACATATATTTTTATTTAAACTTAAAATGCCAAGTAATAGTTACTGGATTACTTCGTTTGTTATAATTCAACAGAGGGATGGAGAGGGGAGGATATTGGTCAAGATTTAAACCATCTTTCTCCCCCTCTCCAAAACTTACCTCCCCCTCTCCCCCCCCCCATGCACCTGACCATGATAGATGAGACTTCAGCTCTTCAACTTCTCTAGGTTACAAACCATTAATATCTTACAAAGGTTTCAGGTTAAGTAATTTATTATTGTAATGGCTATAATGATATTTTTTGTGAGCCATACGATTTACAATACTTTGCTGTATACAAAGTCAATATGTCTTTACAACAATAAGATCGATTTTAATTCTATGACAAAACATTCCTAAATCTAAAAAAAGAAACTGGTTATTCCACTAGGGAACCATGTTAAAAGTTCCTTATTTGTTATAATTTAATACTTTCAGTATATAAAGTACTTTAACATTTTTACAGTGTTTATTTTGTTAAAAAGGATAAAAAGCTTGCATAAATTTAAAGCTTGTAAGGATTTTATGAAGAACTTTTCACACAAAAGCTATTGTCAATACTTGAACAGCCCTTCATGAACCACACAGCTCCATTGGTGGTTGTTGCCTCCTTCTTATTACTAACCTTTATTTGGTGAATATTAACATTCTTTCAACCTAGAATATATGTTTGACTGCTACAAAGCATCAAAATTAACATTTATTGTAAATAAAAAAAAAACACTTTGTTCCCTACATACCTTAAAAAATGACATATTAATTGTCTTTATTTTTTAACAGTTAGTTAAAAATTTTTCCTCTGCGGTTACAAGACTAGAGAACAAACCCTAGAGTTCTGAGTTACAATTTATCGAGAAATTTGATAGATTAATTCAGAAGCATTAACTTACTTTGAGTGAATTTCCCTATAGGGAAGGAGCTATTACCGTAAGTAAGACCTAAACACTTGACTAGTCATATTTTTCATTTTGATGTCCTTAGGAAACAAAAACTTGATTTTTATGTATGTATATGTGTCCGTGAACACGATGACTTGAGTAATTTTAGTTGAGTACAGTAACGACTTTTGATGATATTTGGCATGAACATAGTTAGTTTCTTTCTGTGACAAAGTGGTACCAGGATGTCCTCCTTTATTTATTTATTTTATTTCCAAAAAATACAAATTTACAAAACACATACAATTCAACGATTATAGTTTAGTTAATGATCGTGGAAGCCTTACGAGATGTTAAATAAACGCTAATCTTTTTAATTTTTTTTTAGAGTTTGGATTTTTATTGACGGGAAGGGCTTAATATGTTTAATCAATCACTAATATTATTGTTTTTCTCTCAGAAAATATAAACAAATGCATATTTCACTAAGGAATGAGATCTATTCATAGTGTTAACGCTGATGTTCTGTTTCAGGAGCGTTCCTAGTACCGTACCTGATCATGTTGGCGCTGGCAGGAAAACCGATGTATTTTCTGGAGCTAGCAGTCGGTCAGTTCGGGGGTGTCGGACCTTTAGCCCTGTGGAACTGCTGTCCTATAGCTAAGGGTAAGCTTGAATAAAACATCTATCGTAGTTTTTATATTGGTGATGGTGATTTATCAAAACATTACCATCTTTAAGAGAGATATACCATATTTTCCAAACTGCTATTCTATTCCTAAATTGCATTAACTTTTGGCTAATATGGTAGACATCCCATACTCATGAGCTGTCCATCCCCATATGAAAACTGTTAGTGTTTTAAAAACAAAATCGTCAGAGTTTATGTGAGCCACTGACAGATTGTGCTATGGCAACTGTTATGATCCATCAAATTACTCAGCTAAAGTAATAAGATAAAAAATACCCCCACCGCATAAAACCTGCAGACTAAGCAAATTTCCATTTACTTGGTTAGATTTTCACAAAAATATTCCCCTAAAATAGTCAGGTTTATGTTTTTTTTATTTACATTCATTTTAATGAATACTTAGGTTGTTCCTACAGAGAGAGTAATGTGTTTTTTTTTTTACAGAAATATTGATAGCTTAGAATGAAATAAACAAATGTCAAATTAAATCAAACTATCTCCACAAACAAGCAAACTACATAAACTCTCCCTAAGAAGCAACAACGCTTCCATATATTACATTTTTTAAGCTCCACAAAATTGTTTGGAAAGAAGTAGCTAAATGTTATGTTTTTAGGGTCAAAAATGGGAAACCCAATTTTTACCCCATAAATCCCCATTCCCATAGTCTGATAATGCAGGTTTACGAACTCGTTAGAATAAATGTAGCTTTACACATTAAATGTTATTAAATGTACTTCAGATTAAATTTGGTACAAAATTTTACAAATTTTTATTTTTCAAATGGACATAAGTTATTATCCCAAGGGTTTATAAAAAAATAGGTAATAAAAATGTTTAGAGGATTACCTGAGCAAAGTCAACACTTTGTCAGTTAGTTGTATTTTTAAAAATGTGCTCTACAGGTTATGAAAAGCTGTAAATATAGAATCGTAACTATATTGTGCTGTTCTTAAAATAAATAGCTTTTAAATAGCTTATTCCCTATAGGCTATGGGAAATTCGCTAATTACAGTAGTGTAAAAATGGATTATTTGTAAAAACTTCGGGAGGAACTTTGAATGTCTAAAGTCTTCATGTACACAAAAACACTTCTACAGCAGAAAAACAATAAATGTAACTTCTTCACCTCGTTCGTAATTAATCACCGAAATAACTTTTTACTGACAAAAGTAATACAAAATTGTTTTGTTTGTGGGAAGAGATTGTTATGCTGTGACAGTTAGATTGTTGAATGTCAGTTCAAATTAAACCTGGAACCAACCGGTTTTGTTTAAGCAGCGAAACATAAATTAATTTTTGCTACATAAACAGATTAATTCCTGTATAATTTTTGTAATGCATAAATGTGGTTTGTTTTGTAATTCTTTCCAATATAATATTTGTAATGCTTTTGTCTAGAAATATTATTAACTTTAGCGTTGAATGGATCTATATAATTAATACGCTACATGAAACTTTGTCGGTTGAACTCCTCCGCCATTTCTTAACCGATTTTATCCATTGACGTCTCATTGGAAAGAGCGTGTCACGTAGATTTGCGATACATTTTTGAAAAAGTCCCTTGGGCTTTGCCCCAGTAGCTGTTTAAGTTCCCATGTTATCCTTATGAAGAACATAATTGTTTACATTTTGATCAGCTGTATAATTTAATTGCTGTTATTTATTTTTCAATTCAATGAAACGCATTGGGGTATATTTACTGATTTTGTTGAAATTAAATATTTACTTCTAGGTGAAATCCGTCGAAATCGACGGTTAGGGGCCTCCTCGTTAATCTCGGTAGCTGAGTGGTTTCATAATACTTGCCGTCAAGATTGAAGGTCGCTAGTTCAATCCCAGGGGGTTTTGATTCTAAATTGTGACAGAATTTGCCATTTGGCTATTAAATGATCTCATCCAAAAATATCTACATTAAATTATATAGTGACAAGATGCTTGTAGTGGGTATAAATACAAACAAAAAAACCCTAGAATATATAGAACACAGTTAAACTGCACCAACCAAAGTAAAGGGTGCGAGATCGTTTCGGATAACTATCTTATCAGTAAGTACAATTGTTAGAATTTAAAGGCTATTTCGGTTCAAGGAGATCTACAACAGTTGTTTTTTGCGCTATTTTTATTATTGCCATCTAAAACCCTATCTGTATACTTTGAGATCTATTTCCTCAAATAATTGACAATCGATCGATTGTTTTATGAACTTTATTTTCATGGCGGTTATCCATTCCACTACTCGCGTCACAGCGGACCGTTTGTTGTCTGGTTAGTTTTCTTATTGATTTTAATTTTTGCCATGGCTGTGGTTTTCATTGTGTTTAGGTGTTGGTTGTGCCATGGTGACGGTGTCACTGATAGTCTGTATATACTACAATGTGATCATGTCGTACACCGTGTTCTACATGGTGTCGTCGTTCTCTTCCGAGGTGCCTTGGTCTAAGTGTGATCCGGCTTGGGCTGATATGGCTACATGTTATGTCCGAGGAAAGGCGCCTTCTCAGGTATGTTTTCACTTCTAGCACTAATTGAATTTCTATTTAATTTTCATTCATTGGCTTTTTGGAAAGAGTAGAGTTTAGCTAACTTACCAGGAAAAAAATTAAGAGAAGCAAGAGCTGATAGATACAAAAGAAAAAAGACAGATTAATTAATTGGTCACATGCAAACTTCCGTCTTGTTTGTATTTCAGAACGCTTCAAACGTCACAGCCGCAGGAAACGTTTTACACAATATTACGAGTCAGCTGACTAATGGCAGCAATAAGGAGACAGCCAGTCTTCAGTATTGGGAGTAAGTACAAGAGCCATTGAGAATATAAAATACCAATGTCAACTGTATTTACAAAATATAATTCTTTATACTTTCTCCCCCTATACACTAGGTATACAATGCAGTTGTCTGCTTGCAATATTGAGCGGAGCTAGCGTATTAATCCAATACTTTTCTAAAGTCAATACTACATCTGTTCCTCGTAAATGAGATTAAATACTTGCAGTATCCAATGTCAATGGTATATCTGCTTCACAAAAACGGAATGTCTATTTGAAGTATTCAAAGTCAATTTATAAGTCTGGTTCACGTAAATGAATTGTCTACTTGCAGGAACCAAGTCAATGTTTCATCTGGTTCTCTTAAATGTTTACTTGCAAAGTATCCAATATCAATATGATACATTTGGTTCGCTTAAATAAAATGCCTATTTGCCAATGGTACGCCTTACGTCTGGATCACAACAATAGACTGTCTACTTGCAGTATCCAAACTCAATTATAGGCCTATATTTGGTTCACATAAATAGAATGGCTATGTGGATTACCGTATTAAAATCAATGGTGCATCGGCTTTATTCCGGCGACCATAATATTATTGGTTATTCATTTTGTAGTAAATTATGCTCAATGATATTAATCCGGTTGATATTCCCTTTTTCTCTGTAGGCCTACAGTATTTCTAATGTGCTATTTAGATGATTCCTTGACTAACACATGTTGCGACTCTTGTTTACCTTTTTATTGTTATCTCGCAAATAATGTCATGACAACCAATTAACCCATAAGGCCCATGTTAAATTTCCAAAAGTTTAAATTAATGTAGAGAAAACCCCTGTGGTCCGATTTGTACCATTTCAGATTTATACCTTCCCATGGTTGAATACTACGATTGTGCTAAATTTGGTGCAGATCGCTTCGGCCGTTCAGGAGGAGTATTTGTAAAACAAAAGCAGGAGTGTAGTATAAGAGCTTCGCTTCGCTCCGCTCAATAAGGAGAAAGTATTGTTTTGTCAAAATTTTCTATTTTGAGCGAATATGTCTGTTTTGGCCCCCCCTGAACCTAAAAAAGTGATGTTTTGTGTGTGTGGATGAGTACAGAGCTACAGACCACACCTGTAGTTCGATTTTGATGAAATTTGGCATGTATAGGTACTAATTCATGGTATCTCCATGAGTTTTTTAAATTTTTTCAAGATTTTGATTGTTAATGGTAATTTTTCCATAAAAACCCATAAAATAACAGAAAAATCTATGGCTTCTCTCAAAAATGGCCCGAACGATTTTGATAAAGATTTAGTATGTTATTGTCCTTGTGTAACATGTTATTATGTTATAGTAACATGTTTGCCAATAAGACTGATAGGTATGCAAATATACATTACAGGCGTACGTATCTTCAGTCTTGGTAGTCAGCGGATAACTAGTTTTTGGTTTTGTAAAATCCAACAACAAATTAACTGTCTCCAACCTCCACCAGATATAGTGGTGTAAATAATGCAATTTAACAACAATTAATTTACAGACTAGCAAAGTCATCTATTGCTTTAATCTCCTCTAAAAAGACATTCAAAAAAACAGCTAACACTAAAATATACTAACATTTGTGTAATGTATCTATGTTAACAAACCATTCCTCGACAATACATTGAAATATACTAACATTTCTGTATCATGGATCTAAGTGCTTACTCTAAATATATATTGAAATAGCCATTCTCATTGAATTTACACACATTTGTGTAATATGCATCTCTGTTTGCAGAAGGCACGTTCTTCATCTGTCCGATGGCATAGAGCACCTCGGCCCCATCAAGTGGGATTTGGCCCTTTGTCTTCTCTTCTCATGGGTCATTGTTGTCCTGTGCTTAGTCAAAGGCATCAAAACTTCAGGAAAGGTAGACTGATTCATACATTTTCACATTTTCGATACAAGATGGTAAATTATGAAGACCTCAAACTACATGAACTGTGTCAACTAACTATAAAACTTTAAACGCTTAAACCAATTACTGGGTGTAGTTGATAACTAAGTGGTCGGTCAAAAGGCTTACTTTATTAGCCAAAAGTTGTATAAATGTTTTGCATCACTTCTTGGAAGTACCACTTACGGAAGGTTCTCCTGCCTGAGGTAGAGTCAATGAGAAGAGTTCTCCTAACATGTATCTGTCTAATGGTAGATTCTTTCTGACTATGTTCTAATATGGACGTCTGACACAAATATTTTACTTTTAGCCACTACACATTTTTTCACTTATAAGTTACTAAGTGTGGTGTATATTCCAGGTGGTCTACTTTGCAGCAACATTCCCTTACATGATCCTGTTCACCCTCCTAGTGACAGGATTGTGTCAGGAAGGAGCCATCTCTGGAGTCTTGTACTTCATTACACCCACTTGGAAGAAATTGCTCGATATACAGGTACCGTACTGCACATAATGCTCATGAAGGATTTCAGTATCAAATGTTTAAATAATGGGAGATGATCTTAAATAATTTATTACGTACATTAAAAAGAACTCCGTTCTGCTAGAACACAAATAGTTTATTACTACAAAAAGACTTAGATATAAATTTCTCCGTTAAGGCCATATATTATTTTCAATGCCTAAAAATTGAATCCCCCTTGCATATCCTTCAAGTCTTGAGGTTTTGAGCTGAAGTAAAGAAAAAAGCAAATAGAAGGATCAATGGAAGATCTGCAATTTTAAAGCAGGAAGAGATCAAACATATTCAAGTTTCAAATAGTCAAGAGTGTAAACTAAACTTTCCATTCACATTAAACAAATGTATTATAAGATTCATTCTTTTTAATTAAAATTCTGTTTCAGGTGTGGCAAGCAGCTGCTGGCCAAATGTTCTTTTCTCTCAGTGTGTCCATGGGAGGCCTTATAATGTACAGCAGTTACAATGACTTTAGAAACAATGTATACAGGTACGTGGTTAACAGATATTTCTACAAATCATAACTTTATGGCAGTATTCCAATATTAGATGTCTTCTTTCTTGTATCTCTGAAATGTTTCAAGATTTTATTTGCCACGCAAAATAACATACTCAGTTTAACTAAACTTGCCCAATATCCAAAAGAATTTAGCATAAGCTCAACTTAAACGTTTATTACTGTCGGGTGTGTTTCCTAGAAGCTGAGTTCACAACTTGTTGCTGCTTGGATCACTAAATAATAAATACTTTTAAAAGTCACTATATATTTGAAACAGTTTGCAGGGTGATTCTTGACCTCTCTTGATGTAAATCCTTTAGATAAGATTACAAATTATTTTAAAGGTATATTTCCTAACAAACCAGTGTATTATTTTACTGTTTTCTTTTGAAACCCATGATTGTCTGTGTGAGCAAGGGAAATCAGAGAAATGGTGAATGACACAGAAAAGCGGTCATAGCCCTAAATTTCCAAAATCTCTAGAGAAAAGAATGACTGTTCTAATGTACAAACAAATTACGCTAATTCAAGCTATCCACATTTATTAAAAACTATTGACTTTCTATACAACTTTGTACTGTTTAAGAAATATAAAAATATGAGAATCAAACTTGATTTGCAGAGATGCTCTGGTGGTGAGTGTCATGGACACAATCACTAGTATGATCTCAGGCATAGTCACATTCAGTATACTGGGCGCGATGGCTCACGACCTCGGCGTCCCTGTAGACCATGTAGTCAAGGAAGGTCCTGGTCTGGCGTTTGTCGCTTACCCAGAAGCTCTGCTGAGACTGCCTGTACCTCAGCTGTGGTCCATTCTGTTCTTCATGATGCTTTTCATCTTGGGACTTGACAGTGAGGTAAGGTTTTTTGAGAATAAACTTAAGATTTATCCCAAACAGGCATTTTGAGTCAGTAGTTGATGGTTCTAAAGCGGGTCTAGTTGTTCTTAATCGTTGGACTTTTTTCAATAAATGCTCATGCCTTTAACAGATGATTTTAGTTATCTATACACTTAATAACAAGGGTTTTCTCTGTTAAGCCGGCTTTACAAGATGCCTGTTGTTGAGACAGTTATCTTTGCTAATTGTCATCATGTCATTGCAGGATTGTCAGGGGCCAGTTGTCCTTCTTGTCCTCAGTCTGCTTCTGGAGGCAACTGAATTTCAGGGCAATTACGAGGGCAGTTGACAAGACAATTGGCCTGAAGTGTTTAGACGAAGCCAATAATTTCATGCCAGTAGGCTAATAATATTGTAGCCTTGGGTGGTGCAGAGCTCAGTGCAAACATTCAGAGGCCTTACTACCAAAAACCGCAAAAAATCTAGTATCCTAACAATAATACCTAATAAAAGACTCAATGTATATTCTTAGTATCTATACTCCCCCTTTTTCATTATTAACATATTTGATGTAAAAATGATTAAATTAATTGCAGTCTGAAATCTCATAATGAAATCACATACCCAAATATGCTTCAATGTGTTTTTTTTTTTTTTTTACTTTTTGCAGTTTGCACTTCTGGAAAATGTGCTGACGAGTATCTCTGACGAATTTCCAAGTTTGAGAAAACGCAAATTGACCTTCTGTGTAGCTACTGCTGTTCTCTGTTACTGCATTGGCCTCACTTGTGTGACATATGTGAGTGAATTGAGTTTACATGAATGCCTTGACTATAACAATTGTTAGAATAATTGTTTTCATTTATGTTTAATTCCAAGAAGAATACTGTAATTTAATGTATTATTAATACACATTACAAGAAGAAGATGCTTTTGGTTTCTACACATTATCAAATTTTCTGCCTAATCCCCACTGCTTGAGACTACGCTTTTCCAACCATCCTTTATTTCCAAGAACAGCTGATAATTGCAATCCCTTAAGGTTTATTTTACACAATTTTGTAAGTAACTTTCTCTAACACAACCCCTTTTGGATGAGTAAATAATGTAAGATATTCTTAAACACATACATTTTTATGAGGGTCAGCTGGCCTTGTACAATTGACACAAACTGAGTATAATGTTATATGTTACTTAATTGTATTTAAAATTGAAAGAAGTTTCTTTTAGAAAAGGAAAAAGTGTTTTAGCTATCAGTTTCACTCAGTAGTTATAGTATGTATATTTAATTGGTTAGGTGGATTTTTAATCTAAAATAGGAGCAATTTTTATTTGATTAATTTCTTAAATTTTCTTAACTATCAATTGATTTCTAGGGTGGCAACTACGTCCTAACGTTAATGGATGTTTATGGAGGCGGGATCGCAATTCTCTTCATTGCAATATCTGAATGCATCGCTCTAATTTGGCTGTATGGTAAGTATTTTCCCATCCTCATTATTTATAACTAATTTCAAACTTTTAAAATACAAATATCATTATTGATAAATATATAAAAAACTAATGGTTGAAAAAATATGAAATTTATTAAGATAAATATTTTAGTTTTGAGCAATGTTATAAAGCATGACTTTTTTTGTGATAATTCAACAAATTCAGGTGTATTAGTTTGACTTACAGCAATAATGTATGATGGTGATAATATTTTTAACAGTAAGCTTAATCTTTTCATTCATTTGATATTACAGTACCTTCTTTTTCACAAGGATATACACATATTGACCAGCTAAAACAGAGACATCTGTCAAACACTAAGTCAACGTTTAACAGTAAAAATGCCAGAAATGTTTCCCTAAAAGGAGAAAAAAAATTATTACCGTCAGAGTGTAAGTTAATTTAACCTTCTTTTAACGTTCCAATACACATGTTTCAGGCTTAAACAGACTTTGTGAGGATCTAAAATTCATGCTTGGGTTCAGACCTAACGTCTACTGGAGGGTAACGTGGAGCTTCTGTGGGCCAGTTATACTGTCCGTAAGTTACTTATCAACCGCTACAACTTAAGACTATAAAATAGAGGATGGCAGCCACTTTTAACATATCCTTGTCCCCGTGGATGAATTGTACTGATGAACTTTAGAGACACCGCCGAGAGAATCCACAACATTTATAAATTCGTAACCAACTTTGCTACCAATTGAGCCATTGACTCGTCAAGACGACTACGATTACAAGGAGTAACCAGTGTAAATCCTTCTGTTTAGGGTCTATAAAAGTTTTAGTATCTGGTTGTGACTTCGCACAGTTCAATTGTCCAAGTATGGACGACCATTAACTCATGTTAGTGGCTTCAACAAATAAATCAGGCCTATTTGTCTAGCACTGCATAAATGTTACTGCTACAATCATTTAGAATAATATTGTAGCTGATTGTGCGTGCACAATGTTTGGCTATGAAACGTACTTCTGATGATGGTTTGGAATTTTCCTAGTTCTCAAGAAGATACCTTTATCTTAGGAAGCATCAGTAAAAAAAAAAAAAAAAAAAAACTGTTTTAACTTTCATCAACAAACACATTCAGTACCCACAAAATTATTTACAAGTTTTTAACAAAATATTACAAACTGTAAAATGGTGGGTATAGTGGGTAGAGT
The DNA here is from genome assembly GCF_028750875.1 of Macrosteles quadrilineatus. Classification (NCBI taxonomy): domain Eukaryota; kingdom Metazoa; phylum Arthropoda; class Insecta; order Hemiptera; family Cicadellidae; genus Macrosteles; species Macrosteles quadrilineatus. Next base: position 67,445,845 of record NW_026542598.1, on the reverse strand, counting down.
CTTTTTACAAATGTACAGTCAAGTTCATAACTGGTGTTGGAGCGATATATTGTTTCTTTTGTAGACAATTTTCATCTACTCCCTGATAGACTACAAACCATTGAGGTATGAGAACTACGACTACCCGGACTGGGCAGATGGGATAGGTTGGGTATTAGCAGGACTGTCTACCATGCAAATACCCTTCTGGGCAGTCGTCACGGTGTTGCGGCAACAAGGGCCTACGCTTAAACTGGTCAGTGATAGCAGTTAAATCCCTCCGCAGCAATAATCCAGCAGACTAAACAAATTTCTATGTACCTGATTTTATTTTCACTAAAATATTTTCTTAATAATGTAAGATTTATTCCCTACTAGTCTTTCTGCCCAATGAACACTCAGTAGCTAAATGAGTAAGTTTGGAGAGGAAATGCAGAGAAGTCTTAATATTGCATCTATATTCTTAAACGATCATAGTTTACATTAAAAACATCAACTCTACTGTTTCAAAAATGGCCACAATATTCTAATATGGGTTTAAATGCATTTAGTTTGTAAAGCAATCATAATATACAAGCTGTTCCATAACATACTCTTTTTTTAATTCCTCTATTTAATGTCTTATCTAAAACGTAATAAATAATGAGATGGTAATGGTGGTATTCCTTTGTATATATGATTCCAAACGGATGGTGTTTTTGGTCTCTGGGGACGTCAAAACTAAAAAGAAAATTCCTCCATACAAGAAAATTCCATACATGGGAAATTCTCTAAAAGTAAAAGTTATAGCTTTTCAGTACCAATGATGCATTTAAAAATAGTTACATTATTCCTAGCTCAAAACTCAGAATGAGTCCTTAAGAGGAATCGTGCTATGATACTTTTCTTGATATTTTACTACAAAACTGTCTTCATTTTTTCTTATCAAATTTTTTCTTGATTTTTTCTAGAAATTCAAGCAAGCTCTGACAGCCAACGCAGACTGGGGTCCAAGCGATCCTGCAGTGAAGGAGGAATGGCGAGAATGTGTCAAGGAGTTTGAAATCTCTCGTTCCGAGAAAAAAGCTTCTCACCAAAACGGTACAGATGTAAAAAAAAGTTTAATATATTTTCTATTTTTCTAATAGCTTAGTGTAGGATACATATTCTAGAAATGGTTCTATAAAACCCTGGAAAGGTATCTCTCTTATTCCCAATCTTGAAATCTCCTAACATTCTGACCTAATTTATAGATCAATTCTGTATCCGAAATCTTATTTTTTCAGGTCTTCTTCTGAAAACTTCACACGAGGCCGGAAACCACAAACTGTCAGTTTAGAAGCCAATACCAACAACCGGCCTCTTCTTCCATTACTTTTATAGAAATGTGATGTACTATACTCGACCTGTGTTATTTTGTACAAAAATACAATAACCACGTTACAGTTTGTATGTATGTTCAGATCACTAAAGTTGTTTAATCTTTTTGAACAGTTTTAAATTTGAGCTGGTAGTGTTATTAAGAGTCAACAGGACCACCGGCCATCTTGGATTTTCTGCCCGTAACGATAATGTTAATGGTTGAAGCATATTACAGCATTGTTTTTTAAGATAAAAAGTTGCAGAATATCTCATTCTAAAGCTATTGAAACCGCAAATGTGATTTGCTATTTAATTTTTAATTTTAATTGTTATTGTTTTGTCAAACTACTAAAATATATTGACTTAAACTGCAATTTTTTCTACCCCTAAAGTAAAAGTTTTAAAATTCCAAAAAGCAATTTAATTAGAAAATATTTTTAAGGATCACATATAATTTTCTGCTTGGTAATCAAGCTTACGATGTATGATTAATATACTTCAACATGAACGCATGTTTTTGCTAATCGGCGCTCGGACAACCACTGTTAAGTTTAGCCTGGCATCTGACGGTCAACGATAATGCAAAATTATTTACTCCTGCCAACTCAAGATTATTTTTTGAGATGTAAATAATTAAACCCACGACTTTACTTTAAAGTGTCTTAACACCATGTTTAAATATTTATGACCCTCATGCTGAGTTCAAAAATTCATTGATTAATTAAAAATAATAATTTGACCGCTGCCTGCCATCGAAAAATCTGATAAAAGCTTAAACCCAGACTGTAAACATATACTGTAGCATTGTTATTGTGGAAAACTAATTGAAAATAGCAAATACTCCGCAATGAGTCAATTTGTCAGATTGTGAATAGAAACCTGAAACCTGTTACATTTTGAAGTAGTGATGTTAATTTAGGATATTGAAGGGGTATAGATATTTTTGTTACTTTCAGAGTTGTTATTTATGTACTGAATATAAAGTTAGTCGATTATAGTGTACATTGTTATGTGAAAGCAAGACTAGAATTAGCAACCAATAGTGAGGTTATGTACATGTAAATATATGGTTAAAAGCTCAATGTAACTCGATGTAATGTTTGTAGAGAATTATTTTTTGAAATAATGAATATTTTTTGTTAAAAATATGTCCATAATAAGGAAGACCTAATTTGATATGAAGTTGTATATGCCTATATTTCATAGTGAGACTTTTAATGGAAACGCATAACTGAAATATTATAAAATATTTTATTTCTTATTACCCAAAATGTATCAATCTTTAATTTCATTTTGTAAAAACCTCACCAAGCTGACAAAATATACTAAGTGACAAATCAGGAATGAAGGAAGAGTACTGTTTGGATTTTTAAAACTAAAACTTGGGTGTGTTAGCCTAGTGATTAGAATGTCAGACTTTGGTACAAGAGACATGCTTGATCCCTATAATATCTGTAAATATCTGAGGAGTTACAACCACTTTTCCTATCAAGTATTTGAGTATCTTCCAAATGCAATCATCACGCAACCAAAACTAAATTAATAAAACAAACATCATTAAGTCTGCTAGGGAAAAGGAATTTAGTGGGCAAAGTGAACTCAGTAGAATAAGTGGTACTGAGTACCCAGGAGTAAGACAGAGTCCATCCACGGTTGCATTTGTTACAATTTGGGACATTTTTTTTTGCACATCCTTTTGTGTATTTCACAGCCTATCAAACTTCAGGTACTTGGTAAACTGTAGCATTCTGCCTGTGAGCTCTGCCTAAACCAGGTCTATCTAACCTCATCATGGTTCCAGGGGAGCTTTCCTTTACCTTAGCTACCAGTAGGCAGACAACTAGTAGAAGGTCTGCAGTCTCCTTGGACAAGGAGGAAGTACCTGCAAGGGATGCAGGTATACTGTAACATTCTGCCAACGAGCTCTGTCTAAACCAGGTCTATCTAACCTCATCATGGTTACCTTAGCTACCAGTAGAAGGTCTGCAGTCTCCTTAGACAAGGGATGCAGGTACTTCCTCAGGTAACCACGACCTATGACGGGTGATATGTTCAAAAGTTCAGTGAGGTGTTTTCCGAATTTATAACAAATCAAAATTAGCTGATAAAAGTGTGCACAAAATGTGGCAACTTATTTTTTATGGTTTGGTTTGAAACGCCAAAACCCTGCCTGGCAGTATTTGTGCTGTTAAAAATGTGTATTGTGCATCATGAAATAATGGCTAAGAATGAAAATTAATTTATTAAAACACCAAAGAACAATGCATTTAGGAACCCTAATCTTTTATACAACGGAAGAGATAGATATTTATGTCAATCAATTTGAAGTATAATTTAGGATATCATAAAATTATTAATTATTAATGAAGCAGAATGAAGCTGCAGAGTTATTTAGAACTGTAGACATTGGTAATCTAACGGTATTGTTTTAATGTTAAAGTACACTTAAAAAGTGATTTTATTTTCATTAACAATACGGCATATCCTTGATAAGTATTTAGTGTGATAACATACGTGTATACTATTGTAAAACTGAAACTTAGGTTAATGTCAATTGTGAAATTGTGAGATTAGAGAAATATTTAATGTATTGTTTAATCATTCCTTTTTACTTTAAACCAAATTCACAAGGATAAAGGTTAAACTGCTATAACATTAATGCAACTTTTAAATCATAATTTTTTGAACTTTATTAATTTTCATACATATTGAAACTGAGCAATATATTGATGTTAACAGGTTCACTACCATCCGTAACACTTCTTAACATATAACAATTCCTGACACTCGAGAGTGAAGGTGTTAAAGGAAAAACGTAAAAAGTAACAGTTGTTTGCAAATTACTGTTTCCACTGAAATGAAATAACTAGTTTAATTTAAGTTAGTGGTCTATTGAATTTTAACTGCCTGAAATACCGTAGTTATGTTTCCTGAGTTGAACGTACAAATCTTCAAGATTTATGATGAACACTTTAATATTCATTTCAACATCTAAAGAGATTAAATAAACCATATAGTAACGAACCAGTACACAATTAACATGATAATTGAGTCCAAAATATAAAATGTCATGATGGTTTTGTATTTCAATACAGTATATTAATAGACCGATTATTCGACTAAAAATTGTTGATCAAACTCATTAATTCTGATTGCAAAACTTATTATGCTTTCGTCACTAAACTAACCATCTTCAAGTCTTTGCTCAGAAAATAGTGGACAGATTAATCATGATAAAATTGATTCATAAAATAAAAAATGTTAATAAGATCTTAAGTAAATTTCAAATATACACTGCCTAAAGTAAAAAGGAATGATTTGTACTTGTGCCTAAAAATTGTAACCCCGTTATAGCTGTATTCAATGTTCAGGCTGGGCCTATAACAGTAATTAAATAATAGCAATAAAGTATATATGTGTTCAAAACAGGTTTTGTTTCTTTTCTGCCTCTATATACACTATACAGTAAGTTAACATGTAAATGTTGGTGCATAAAGGATGGTCGGTTTTGAAATGAATATAACACAAATGTTTTTGCACATAAATTTTACTGACATACGTTTCTGGGCACTTTCAAATGCCCCATTATAAAAATAACCTTTTAAGTTACAAAGTTGCTAGTAGGCTATGTCAATTGACACATAAAAAATTTTAAAATAAAAAAAACCATAAAAAGAACATAGCGGACTTTGAAGCACTGACGGTCTTAACGGTCTCTATGTTTTGTGGAGTAACTGCCGTTCATGTACATCCAGTAGATTTACCACTCATGAGGGACACTGTTATCCGAAACGCAGTCACCCAACGTGATATTGATCTACGATCAGGAACTAGTCCATTACAGGCTACACCAAAATGTTGTTGAAACAGCTGTTGCACAGAAATGAAAGTTTTATTGTTTCTGAAAAACTGTTCTACAGCAAAAACACGGTGCTCGACCACCCATTGTGCCCTCTTGCAGCAAATTGGATACTATGGTCGACTTATTGACGGCCGGCAGTGGATCCGACCCTCCCCCAACTACTAGTAGTACTACGCAGTTGAAATCCGACCATCCTTTATGTACCACCCTTTATATTAGTCTATTTGAAACACTAAAGATAAAACAAATTATTGTTTTAAGGAATTCACAAATTATTGAGTTTCTAAAAAGTAAATGCCATGACATTCATTCGCGTTATCTCTAGTGTCAAGAGAAAATTTACTTTCAGATGTGTTAAGATTTTCTCCCTTTGATTTGTACTTTTCAATATGTTTTAAAATGTCATGTACCTATTTTTATCTGGAAACAGGCTTGATTTATGATTAAATATTTTTCTTTTGACTTTTATTAACAGCATTTGCGTTTGACAGGATTTTGACCGATTGAAAAATGCCCCTAATGGTTAATTAAAGAAGAAAAATCTAAAATACAATTAAGTTTTTGTTCTGAATGGAGAGGGTAAAAAACTTGCAAGTAAATGAAAATATAAATTATATACTGTATAATATTTACAAATACACAAAAGCTTACCAAAGTAGATTTAAAAAAATCATGATCATTGAAACTAGACAAAAAATAAAACTATGATACATAGTACAGGTAAAAAATTTTACAGTAATGGATAAAAATTAGTTTTTAGGCAATCGGTACAAACCGCCACTGAAGAGTAATTTGTGTTCTCGTACTTTTCGGTCCAGGAAATGCCTTAATTCAATTTGACTGCACTCGACAGTGCTGGGACCTTGAGAGGCGAACATCTTCAACATCTGGTGAATCCTGTCCAATGGGAGGGAGTCCAGGTTGGTCAACATGCCCACGATGTACGACCAGAAAACCTAAGAGCAATGAACTATTATATAGATGTTTATTCTGCCTACCATTGTGAACAAAATTAACAAAAATTTCAATTTTTATTTTAGGTACAAAACGGTTGTACACATTTAAGGTAAATTATTGCTATACTCCATTCACAAAAATTAGGTGGTTTGAGGGGAAGGGATTCCATCCCCTCCACTTCACCCTAACATTGAAATAACAGCCGACAGCTGGTATATACATTAAGCTAAAAAAAAGTGGTGGGGAACCCAGAAAAACTTCCCTTAAACCTCCTAAATTTTGTGAATGGACTATAGTAATTGAGCTAGTTCAAATGTGGCACCAGCTCACCAGCATCTTGTTATTTACTTCTCTGACTGTACTATTCTATGTCAAAAATGCATTTATCGAGAATATTTTACAGTATTGATTTCATCATACAGAGACATGAGGATTGTCAGTAAATTAAGGTATCCATCAACCTTTGAGAGTGATCCAGCTAGCTAAAATCTGAAACCAGTGTGGTTTTCTTTCCTTCATCCACAATTCTAACTGCACCCTTGCGACAACTAATCTTGTTATAATATCCAAAAACAATGCAAAGGAAATTTGACGCTACCGCCAAGTATAAATGTTATAACTGAGATTTGGTTTCTGAGGAAAAACGGTTGATCACTACTAAAATCTGTTGTCTGTCATTTGAAAGATGTGTTTTGAACGTAAAAAGTGTGCAATAGCAGGCAGCATTTTAGGTACTTTACAAGTACCCTTTGGTGCCTTAGACCACAGAAATCTAATCATAAAACAAAATTCATTCTTGACGGGGCTTAGATTGTTCCTTCAAATGACGGGGCTTAGATTGTTCCTTCAAATAATTTAGAGCTATTATGACGAGACTAGTTGTCTAATAGGGAAAGAAAATTGTTAAAATATTACAGGATAAAGTAACAAACACGACACTAGTTTTGATTTGAAGTAGCTCCATTTGTTTTTGTTACTATATGAGCCTGATGAAGCCTAAATTTACCTACAACCCTCAAAGAAAGACAAAAACCATACCTGCAGTTCCTCCTCCCTCTGATCATGGGCAGAAGCCATGGCACTCTCCGACTCCTCATCCTCACACACCATCTCTGTGACTACATTGCCTCTGTTGCCTCCCCTGGCTCCTACCTCTTCTACCAGAGTGAAGCAGTCTGTGGCTGTCTCCTTCAGTAGTCCCTGTAACATATCACCTCGTGTTACAATATTTGGTTGTTTCTTCCTGGTTCTTCACATATTGAGTTCTAAGGGCTAATATATCGGAAGGATGAGTATCTAACATAGCTGTGAATTCCACTTACATCTGGAATCTTAAATATAGTTTCGTTTTTGTTCGTGATTAACTATTAAGTAAACCAAAAACGGCTGAAAGCTATTATACTTGCTATATGTTTAACTTTGGTGTCGGTTTTAAACAAATTTACTTGGGATTCTGGTTGACCTTTGTTAGTGAAGTTAACAGTTTTATTTGTATTAGTTAGGTCTGATCAGTGGCGGTGCCTGACTACGGTGTTGTCTCTCCGGCCAGGGGAAAGTACCACAGATTAAGGGTTCAAATTCTGCCTCGGTTGTTTCTGGTTTGCAATTTAAGAATATTTCACATTTTTGTCCACCTATTATCAACAGTTTGGGTAGAATTTCAAGGAATGGGTGGTTGGTGAAATCTTAGTTGAAATCTTAGTTGAAATGTTAGTTGTTAATTAAGGCATTTTACTACCTTTTACTTAATTCTTTCTGTGTGTGTATTTCAAAGATTTGTTCCAGTATAGTAGAACCCCAGCATATACGATCTCAGCATAACCGACTCCTCGGGAGATCCAACCTAGTGTCAGATTGTCTACTTGTTACCTGTCTGGGCCGATAACGCCGTGTTTGATTAACCGAAACGCCAATCAAGGATTTTGCCGTAATCGCAGCAGACGAACACCTGTGCCACCGCAAGATATGTTCATAGGTGTTGCCGCGGTCTGGAGAGATGCCTATTGGTGTCGCCGAGACTGTAAATTATGCTCACAGGTGTTGCGGTGATTGTGGAAGATGATTACCGGTGTTGCCACGGTCCCAAGACTGCAAGATATACTCCTACTGATATCTGACCTTTTGGCTGTTTGGACAATGGCCCGGTCCCGTCATGGTCAGATATGAGAGGTTCGACTAAATATAATTTGGATTTGTGTGGACATGATATGGAAAAAAACATGATGAAAAAAGTATAATAAAATACAAAATGGTTCATGAAATTCAAGGCATTAAAAACAATTCTTCAGCAGCTATTAAATTTGGATTTGGAATATTCCTGTAGGGAAGTAAAAATTTAGGTAGTTGCTGAATAAGTTATCCTTGGCCATAGCCATATTATATTATTACAATTTTTCTTTAACTTAACAAAATTAAGAACAATTATTAATCATTTATTGCTTAAAAGCCAACGTACCTGAGTTTGCCAAAAGGTGATTTTTCTCCTTAAAATGGTGGATGGAACCAGCATCTTTTGGCTTAATTCTTCAATTGTCCATTGAGCTGAAAATATTTATAGGATTAGCACACTGCTTAAGTTCAATCTTACCTTAAAATTTGTATTCAATTTATCATGGTAATGGTGTAAAATATAAGACCAATAGGCTTTATTATGTATTTTTTTCTCAATAATTCCTTGTGATAACTCAGGAAAGATAAATTACACATAGAGGTGTTATGTAAAGATTAAAGCAAGCAGGAAACCTGATATGTCATAGAAAGAAATTATAAAACAAAATTAAATTATAAATATTTACTTTTATCTTGAAAATGCCAGATGATGGTTGCATGTATTGGAGACACTGTAAGTTGTAGAGTTTTGTCTTTCAGTTCAATCTCAATGGTAACCGAGCCTAGGTGAGGCTTCCAGTTTAACGTCCTGTTGCCCTGAAACACATTCAAAACAGTAAATAAAACATCACTCACTATTCTACATAAAAAAAAAGATAGTATTACTGATTAAATCGTACAAATGACAAAACTGTTGAGGAAAAAATTGGTCTTAAAATGTTTCCTAAATGGGTTAAATAGCTAATTGATTGGAGATAAACTTACTTTCAGAGTTTCAAACGCTTTGGTGTATATATCAAACTGTTCTTTAGCGATGTCAGGCAACTCCAGCTTTGTCTCTTCTTTAAACGGAGGCCAAAACTGAGCTGATAGGATTATGGCATTTGCTGGATATTTCTGCTGCAACATTTATTTCATAGGAGTTAACACCACTGTCAAAAGCTGAGCAAACATATAGTTTGTTTATCATTTGACATGAGTGATCAGATCAATAGCATTTCACTTATAAAACCAGTAATATTATTCCATGTTAAACTTAATTTAGGTGTTCAATATCTTTGAAACAAAATCATAGGTTCTAGGCTGGGTTTTAGAAATTTAAATTTAAATTTGGGGAAATGTGTTTAGTAGATTACTAAAATATAAAGCTGTTTATGGAGGATATTTTCAATTGAGATCATGTTTTCATGAAGAGACCTATCTTACTTTTATTAGATCGCTAGATCTGCAACTTCAGTTGGCGCCATACGGCCTACGGGTCGCCGGATTTGAAATACTAACCCACAAAATATTCCGTTTCCCCTTCAAAAGGTTTAATCTTTTAGGAAATTGTCACTAATGACTGGTGGGACTTGAGTATCTTGTTCTGGGCATAGTTGTATTTTAGAGTCTTTGTAATTTGTCACAAGCCCCTACAATTAGTGTATTTACAAAACAAAACATAAACAACAACCATAAACTGAGACAAAATTGCTGAGAAAACAAGGACTTATAAAAAAGCTCCTAAATAATCCTTAAAATCCTTTTAGGAGCTATACTTTCGTAACTATGAACAGTGTATATAATGAATATGAAATATTTTTATCTTCTTACCTGTGAAGCTAAATTGAAGTTAGCGTTGGACAACAGATGTGCGTTTATCCGTTTTGAATCATACATGTCTTTCAACATGACTTCACAACAATGAAGTTCCGACTCTCCAAATCTGAAATTGTGAGAAAAGATCTATAATTGGACTAAACAAATATTATTCTAGCTTTAGTAGCTGAAGATTGATATGTTGTCCTACATTTGGAAGTTCAAATGAAATACAAAAAATGACTTAAGATAATGTTTAAAAACCTGATGTACAAAACAGAAAGAACGATAATGTTGCTTGTAGCAATTCTCAGTACCCACCCTGAGTTTTCCTAAGTCAGGGAGACGACACAATTAGGGCCTTGCTTCGCAACTGTCGATGATTATTTGTATAGAATGTTTTTAAATTACCTTATTTTCAACAGTTCCAAATATCTGATTTCTTTATCAGTGTTGTTGGTGAACTGGGAAAGCAATCTGTCTGCAAGAAGAGTCCTGTATTCACTGACGAAAAGCTCTTTGCTTCCATAGACGTTGACCAGCATGGATATGATGTCCGATGTTCTGCGACTTTTAGACGTTTTGGCTGAAACAAATGATCTCATTCAACAATTCTACACCGTACACTTATTATGCAAGGATAAATTAAGCATTTTAAGTTTAGGTGCTATGGTATTTTGCAATTTGTTGAGTTTGAATAAACCCTGAATAGATGATTATAATTGTTCTATCAAGTATTAAATTATTTTAAATAACTGTAAGAAACTTGATTAAGAACATTTTTTCAATGTAAATCAATGTTGGCACCAATCTCAATTAAACTAGTACAATAAACTAGTAGAACCTCTTTAATCCGAACTAATTGGGACCAGGGGTAGTTCGGACTATTGAATAGTTCGGATTACAGAACATATTGTTGTTTTTACACAACAATAGCTAAAACATGGCTAAACTTGATCAATATTATTTTGGGGAAAGTGAAAAATGTTTTATAAAGTAAAATACAGTGTTTATTTAATACATTAGTAGGCCTAAACATGGTGAATAAACAGTACTGTAAATTATATACAGTATACAATAAAGAACTGCTGTACTGTGTATATAGTACAGCAATGAGGTGTTCGGATTAGTGGACATTCGGATTACGGGGGATCAGATTAAAGAGGTTCTACTGTATTTCTAAATAAAAACAATGACTCTTATTTTTAACACAGCTTGATTATAATGAAATGGACTAACTTTCAATTGCAAAATAAGCACTACAACAATGTGCTAAAATGATGTGCCCCATCAACAGTAGTGCTAACACATCAATACTGTAGCAGAGGTTAGTTTTATTGTTGGAAATCTTTTGTTGATAACTTTCAAGTTATTCTGACAATTGGTTTTAAAATAAGAGTCGCTTGAAAATAAAGGACTTTTCCTTACTTATTATTTATTAGGTTAGTCAAATAATCAAACACTCACAAGGATCAGCGTCTATAGGGTCCGGGTTCCATGTTGCCCAGTTCTCAACGTCTACTTCGTGTGGAGAGTTGTCGTACACCTGCAACGCTTCTCCTCTCGCCAACTCCTCTGCGAGATCGTTGGGTCCGTCGTCTGTCAAGCTGGTCACCACACAACGCACTGTGTCCTCACGACTACGTAGGTATTGTCTGTCACAGGACAAACACTATAACAATGTCTTTACAACCTGACGGTGGTGCGACTGAGCTGATTGTTACAGTGCAGACCTTCTGTACTGGTGGCACGGGTTGACATCCTGTCAATCACCATTAGCTTCAAGCTGTAGACTATAAGCTGTCTACGCTAAACATTAAAAATTTACGCACCCTTGAACCCTGAATCAGGGTGGCCTAGTGATCATGAATTCCAAATAACCACAATAAACATCGTGTTATACAACATTCCACGATTTGGAATTGACATTAGTACACTTTTAAATTTGGTTCTACAGATGTCAGAAGTTTTAAAATAAAATTAAGGTTCTAAATAAACCAGTCTGATTTCGATTGGAAAATTACTGTGATCCACAAAAACTCAAAACTGTATCTTGTACGGATGTGAATCTATTTTATATCCACAACAACCTGACACTCAATTCAGGTGAGTTAGCTAAGGACTAATTCCTATTAACATTTGGATACTAAAGTATACATCCCATCTATGTAACCAGCTGGAGCCAAACTTTATAAGAAAAGGACATAGTTGAATGAGCTACTCACAGAATGTGCCAGCCTAATTTCTCTTTTATTTTTATATACTGTCATAGTTGATTACGTCATGATACTATAGCTTACAAATACGTTTTCCTATCAGTTTGTTTAGGTCAACAAGTTTAAATGTATTCGACAGATGACGGTAATTTACATGATCACACTCTGTTAAAGGCTGAATCTAACAACATTCACTTTCTTTCTAAAACTGGATACAACTTAAAATGGGGATTAAATGTCTAGTTTGATCCAACCACCAAAGGTTGAAAAACTAATCATTATAACTCCCCAAATTGTGCGACTTTGGACCTACCTGACAGGCAGAGTGACCATCTCAAGCAGGACGCCGGTGGGGTCTAGCTGGCGCAGGGCCTTGATGGCAGCGATGTAGGCTGTGAGGATGTCAGGAGTGTTGACCCCAGGGTGTAGCAGACGAGTCTCCAGAGCTCTCTGAAGCTTCTGTACCAGACACTGGCGCAGGTCTGTCTTGAGCAGACACACTCGCAGATCCTCTATAGCTGGTTCTGAGTCTGGATACTCTGTATAACATCAGATCAAAGTTATAAATGTACCATGTGAATGGTACAATGGTGTGAATGGTCAATGGTGAAGTTGTAAATGTGTATAAAGTTATAAATGTGTAAATGGGTTATAAAGTTATAATCCAGAACTCTCTAAAGTTCCAGACAACATATTACTAGTGATTCTTTTCAACACAGATTCTAGTTTAACGACCAAAGTCAGAACGGACGTAAGTTAGAAAATTAACAAGGGTCAAAAAGACATCTTGCTAAGGCGGCTCCAGACATTAGCAATTCGCAAAGTACCAAACAGCGACTCGCCGAATCGCGAGTAGTGTGGATAGGTGTTTGACTATTTGGCAAGCAGCAACCATTCGTGCTCGTGTTTTCCCATTCATTGTCGGTATTTTTACTCACATCAAAGTGAACGAATATTTTTGCTATTTCCAAAACGAACAGTTGCTAAGAAAACAACACATGTGTGTAGACATCTACTCGTAAATCGGCGAATAACAAGACAACTAGATCGCGGAACATCATATATTTCATGCTTTGCAAATGGCGCATGTCTGGAGCCGGATTGGAAAAAAAACGTCATAAATTTTTAACCCTTGCAAATAAAATGGTTCCAATCTTGTGTTGCCATTATTATGAACATTGAAACCTGCTAAAGTAAAGAGTAACATGTATTACCCTGTCAACACAGTCATAAATTAAAATTACCAAAAAATTTTCAGATTTCAATCCGTCTGAAGTGTTAGGCTAAAAGTCAATTTTATTGTAGGGAAACATAAAATGTGACACGACTTTAACACATACAAAAAATGTAATAAAAATACAATTATTTTATTGGGGAATATTTTTAGCTACTTGAGACTTCGGTTCCAAAAGAAAAACAAGTTCCTAACAGTTGAAAGAGATTACAACTGCCTAATGTTTGATTTTATTTTTTAATTCGCTTCTAGATAACATATAATATATACCAAATAAGTTTAACTTGTATAAACTTAAATAAAAAATGTATTTTAAAATCCTTGCAATTAAAACTTTGTTCTACGAATATATCTTCTTGTGAGCATTTAATAATTAAATTTTTGGTAAATTACCAATAATGATATTGAACAGCTGTTCGATCCGAGTTCTTGTGTAAGTCTCGTAGAGCAAATGTTTCAGTTTCTGCCTGAACTTTGCAAGAGATGCGTCAACATTTTGGATAGCATCACTGCTCCAGTATATCTTGGTGAGCCAGCCCATCACAACGGTGTCCAACCACTGCAAACACAGGTGAAATCTTATTGAAAACTTGTTAAATTGATACCTATCCCTAATTAATTAATTTAATTATTTTTAATCAGCTGTGTATCTGGAGCATTCGTTTAACTGAGATATATTTCGAGTTATGCACATAAGAAACTTCCTTCCTCTACTTTTCCGGGTTTGTTTGGCTCTTCTACCCGACCGGTTTTCATAATCTTGGTCATTACATTTGCCATCAAACATTATTATTCATTTATCTACTGTATTACTTGACAAAAAACATAAATTTGATTTTTTTTTTTTCTTACATCAATTGAAGATATATTTCACCAGATATAATAACATTATCTTATAATGTTTTGCTCTACGAACCTTAAGTACGAACCTTAAAAGTAAAATGGCCGCTTATACTTGAGCTATTGATTATTAAGATTGGAGGTACCTGAAGCACGCTGCTGCATCCCGAATAAACTATAATTATAATTCTTTTGGACTTATCTGCAATCAATTATACATAACTCAATTTTTATTTTAGTTGTTTTTCTTGGTCTTAAAATACTCCCAGAAATAAAAACCTTCATTTGAGATATTGAATGTTTCAATCAGTTAAGTTGAAGATACTGTATTACTCAATCAAAAAAACATATTTCAATGCTGCATAGCAGCACAAATTATTCTACTCTAGTATAGATAAAAATTATCTATACTAGAGTAGAGTCTAAAACACTGGACAAGGCTACTTACATTTTCCAAAGAAGTAATATGTGACGTATCAAAGCTTCCCTTGCATGTTTCTTGAACATGATTTTCTATTCTTTTGTGAATAAGCGAAGTCAAAACTTCTCCTGCTAACCTCTCAAGTAGGTCAAGTTCTATGAGTTTCCTAAAAAGACTACCAGATATCAGCAGTGATACACAAGCTAGCAATCTATGAGGTTAGTTAAGATTATTTTTTCTGTTCTCTCATCATTTATTACTTTGAAAAACGTTTAACCCTTTTTTCCCACATTACACAGTAAGGGCCCTTTCACAAAAGGCTACTGGTGGCGGACACCGGTGTCTGCCACCGGTTACCGGCCGGGCAACTGCAGTGGATGGTACAGCAACTTACAAGCCACTCCACTACAGCCACTGTACAATGGTGGTTGCGAAAATGCTGTTGAACAATGAACATCTCCTTCTTCTCGCGTTGATAATAAAGAAAAGAAGGCGAAGGACACAGGCATACTATACCAAATTGCCAGTTAGTTTTCAATTTCGCAAATTAGATCTTCAGTATTCATTTTGTCTTCTATTATTTTGTTTGGTCTCTTATTATGTTCTTCTTCCTTTGTCTTCTTCTTTTTCAGCAACATCCTCTTTTTTTCTTCTGATCACTCATTTTCACAAACAAAGAATTCAACACTAAAACACTCAACCAGTACCACATTGTGTTTGTCTCTGCAGTCTGCACGTAAACTGAACCAAAATAGTAGCTGCACCCTCATCCACGGTGGTAGCTTCTGGTTGCTTTGTGTGAAAGCTCCCATTAAATTCAATGCCCGCGACTAGTTGCTGCCACTGCAGTTGCCGACTAGCAGTTGCGCGATGAGACACTGCTCGGCCACTGTGTCTTAGTGGGCAACTGCAGTGACTGCATGTGAAGGCTCCCATTTAAAATCATGTTAAAGCTGTGACGGGCAACCAGTGGCCTCGTATGAAAGGGCCCTAAGCGGCTGGTTTCTGGTCTCTTTGTATGTCAAGAAAGTTATTGATTATAAAAAGGGCTTGGTGAAATCAACTGGAGCTCGGTAGATATCCTGAATTTTCACTCCTGCAGTGCACTTTTCCACAAAGGCATACCGTAAGGGTTAAGACCCTCCATGAAGCTATCATAAACAGTAATAATAATTAACATTACTCTATGATGTTTAAATAAAGGACTACGTCATAAGGGTTATTGACAATACTCGATTTGCGTCAAAATGGTATTCCGGTACCTCTCTTTCGGAAAGATGAAAATATTGCCATAAATAGGTACTTGTTTATCACATTTAACAGGTTACAGTTCTGGCACCTCAATTTTTTTATATCGAGTTGGATATTGATATATGAAATTTATTAATCCTTTTTACCAATTGTTTGATGCTAGATATTAAAAACTTTGACCATATAATTTGCCTACTTAGACAACATTAAAAAATAATGCCACTAAGTTAAACAATTAACATAATCATATTTAGACGACCAAATTTTAATGATTTAGCCTACATAATTTATTGAAATAAACAGTCACAAAAACTTACCTATTGGTGTCATTGAATATTTCAAGGATTGATTTACAATTGCACAGCTCTACTTCCACCCCGCATCCCTCACAGTGTAAAACGTCTTCTGCGGAGTCATTACCATCTGCCAAAATCAAAGATAAAACTTATGGAAAATATTTGGATTTATTGTACAGTTTCATTAATAGAGATTCTATTGAGGCAAATTATCATAAGGTATGTTTTATTTGTACTCAAACCACTGTGGCTTATTTATTGTTTGTAAATCCTTCCAGTAATGCAGGGAGATATTAGACATGCCACTGTGATAAATTCAACTGGGACAGTCATGTTGAAAACGTTTGTAATAAAGTCAACTCAGGCATACATGCATTAAGACAGATGTCAAAATTTAGTAGTTTAAAAACCTTAAAAATAGTTATCATTCCTTAATTGAATCACATATTTCTTTTGGATTATGTCTTTATAGGGGCACATCAAATTTTAACCTAAATAGCATTCTGGAACTTCAAAAAAAAGCAATTCGCATTATGTTAAAACTAAAGTCAAAAACATCCGCAAAAGAGCAGTTTAAAGAAATAGGAATTATGACTGTTTTTAACTTATACATTTATCAAATCTAATATATAAAATTCTCGTGTCACAGTGTTTGTCTGCAAACTCCTCCGGAACGACTTCACCGATCGTTATGAAATTTGGTGTGTAAATTCTGTAGGTATGCGAATCGGACGTAAACTATTTCCCGTTTCGAAATTCTTAAAAGGGCTCCACCCCAGTGGCTCTGGAGTTTCCCATGTTAACCTTATGAGAAATGGAATTAATGAATCTTAACAGCTGTTTCAATTAAACAAGTTGGTTCTGTTCTATGATGTTCAATAGCATTAAAGTTACAAGGATTACCAACAGGGTGTAGCACTAGCACTATTATTTCTTTTACATTTATGACAACAGCTAATTTGCAACCAAAAGGTGAGTGAGCGTAGCGAACGAACTTCAACCTGGAGGCGAGTGAGCGTAGCGAACGAGCTAACCTGGAGGCGAGTTAGCGTAGCGAACGAGCTCCAACCTAAAGGCAAGTGAGCGCAGCGAACGAGCTCCAACCCAAAGGTGAGTGAGCGTAGCGAACGAACTTCAACCTAAAGGCAAGTGAGCGCAGCGAACGAGCTCCAACCCAAAGGTGAGTGAGCGTAGCGAACGAACTTCAACCAGGACGTGATTGAGCGATGCGAACGAGATCATCTTGAAAATTAAACGTAACGGTACTTTCTTTCCATCGGTCTGTCTTAGGGGAAACCTATAACTTAGGCGATACGAAGTTCGCCGGGTCAGCTAGTAGCCCTATATATTAAATCAAACCATGAAAGATTGCCAAAATTGAACTCTTTTCATACATATTCAACCAGAAAAGGTAATGAATTGGCGTTCAACAGACATAATTTATCGGTTTATGAAAAAATTCCATCTTATAGTGGTGTTAAATATTTCAATAGCTTACCTGACAATATAAAAAATATAAGTAATTTTAATTCATTTAAAAAACGTTTGAAATTATTTCTCACCAACAGACCCTTGTATAAATTAGAAGATTTTTTCCAACTTCCTGAAATTTGATTTTTTTATAATAATATTCTTTGTAAGTAGTCTTAAGTTTAATATTGTGTTTTTATAACTGACTCCATTCTGTACAAAATGTGCAATATGAATAAAGTTATTTTGATTGATTGATAGTATATCTACTGTTTCACTACACAGAGCTAGTGGGAGAAATCACTCTTGTAACCATGGTGAGGGACAGACACCTCACTTGGGTAAAGTGTATTGGTAGTATAGTGCATTAATAGGAACATAAAATTGGATAGGCTCTACCGTGGATTCAAACGTGGTTTGCCCTGCAAAACTAATCAATTAATGTGGTGAGAAAATATTTCATACTTCGCAATATAAAATTCATTAGGCCTAGGCCTATTAATACTAACCAGTTTCTTTGTCCATATTGCAGAATACTTTGAAAGTAACCCTGTAAAAGTCTTCTGTCACTACTTGATATCGCAAGGGTAGCTGGGAGTGCAAGGTTGCTCGAACAATAGTTTTAAACGCATTGACTAGAGATACTTCTCCATAGATAGGGTGGTTAACAGAAGAAATACTCCGAAGTTGCCTCATTCGCTCAATTGTCGGCAGATATAAGAGCGATGAATCGTATAAAAAGTCAACAGCTTTCCTAAACTTTTCAAAACCATCATTTTCACTTTCCCTCGAGGTAAACTTCTCCCAGAACGTAGGGGCTATTTTCTGGCGAAGGTCTTGCTCTATTTTGTCGATTATTATACTTTCGACAAAATGGATAAGCTGTTTGTTGTTCAGTTGGTATGCAATAACATTAAACTCTTCAAGCTCTTCATTGGTAGAAAGATTACCTGTTTCCTGAAACAGATAAGAATAGAATTATAGGCCTAATCAAAATTTATTTAAGTCTATTAGCACCACATCTATTAGTATATATTACAATTTATGGGTCATTCATTTACTAATTTGTAAAACTAGAAATTAATGTAGGCTAGTTAAATTCAAGAACTCCAAGCAGAACTTTAAATATACAGGCCTACCTGTGTATTATGAAGTGTAGATCCTTTAAATTAATTTAGCCCACCACGAGGAATTTTTTTATTGTTTTAACATTATTTTTTGCAAAGAAAGATGTAACTTAGACCTAAACAAATTTAAGTTGGTTCTCAAAAAGTAGCTCCCTCCAAAAAAGCTTTCACTGTCCATAGTAGGCTAAATTGATGAATTCAATATGGTAACTTAACTTGTATCATACAGTTCATTCTTATTCCGTAACGGCTAATCATTTGCCTACGTGTGCCCATGTGTATAAGCTAAAAGAAGCTAATCTATCATAATTGAAATGATATAAATAAACAAATTTATGCTCTTCCTGTAGCTTTACATTCATTTGAAGAACATAATTGTTTCTTTTTAGGTGAAACTTTGATATCCAACACCATCGAATTAAGTTATCGAAAACATAAAAGTATCAATTCAATTAACAACCAAACTGAGCCTGATAGATTTTTAAACTTTTTATCGATATGCCTAATTATAATGTAATCAGATACCAGATACCTAACTCACCAAAGTTCTGCCTTTTATCAACATTCAAAGATCTTTACAGTAACTTAATAATTAAATCTGTGGTCATGGCTTATGTTATTAATAGGCCTAGGTATTAACTTCCAGGCACTGAAATAATAATGAACTTATTTTCTCTGCAAAAGGCCTGTTATAAAATGTTTAACGTTGTGGGTACGGTAGTTTTTTTTTTTTTTTTATTTAACCGTCATAACCTAACCTAACTAACCAAACTTACTGATAATGAAAAATCAAACAATGGTTTACTAATCGAATCGATAGTTTCAATCGATATTACCATAGCCCATTTAGCCTACCCTAAGAAACTGTACGGTACCGGTACCCAAAGTTGTTTCTTTTTCCACTGACTTAGTACATTTAATCAAGTCACATGATTTAATTCATATGTTTAACTTTTAATAGGCCTAATACTAGTGCACCTGTTGCTCGATTTCGAGCAATTTTATAATAGCCTATTACAGGTCTTATTTCAAAAAGACTAAAATTAGTAAAATTCGTAATTTCCTATTACTTGAAAGAATCAACTAGGCCTAAACGATAATGTAATCAATCACTCCACTCGTGTTATCGAAACTGAAATTAAACGCTCTTCTGTGTATTATGTGTTTACTATGAACAGCTGTAATTAATACAATTTCTTCACCTGTTTAAGTAAGTCCAGCTAGCAAACTATTTTCTCCATAAGAAATAGGCCTACATTGGGATTTTGATGGTCTGTGGGGCAAAGCCCGAGGACTTTTATTACAGGAATTGGTGAAAGGGGGCGTCTAGACAAAAAATACTTTATTTTGACATATCCTTTGAAATAATCCGTCCATTATTAACAGAGGAGTAGTGTTTCGTAGAAATCGCCTTCAAGTATTATATACTTGGGCTGCACTTTACTTGACGTCCTACACTCATTCGATTGTTTTTTTCGATTTGATATTTTCATTCGATATATCGTTTGGTTAGTTATAAGGATTGTTATTCTTGTAAACAAGATTTGAATTGAAGTAACTTAAGAAAATAAAAAGCCTGTGTTAGGCTACTTTAAAAGGCTGCACTTTACTTGACGTCCTACACTCATTCGATTGTTTTTCCAATTCGATATTTTCATTCGATTGTTTCATTCGATATATCGTTTGGTTAGTTAGGTTAGGTTAACCTTACCTAACTTACCTAACGATATATCGAATGAAGCAATCGATATATCGATATATCGATCGATATTTTCATTCGAATGAGTGTAGGACGTCAAGTAAAGTGCAGCCCTTTAAAAATGGTTTTAATATTACAATTATTTTTAGGAAATCACTTATTTGATAGACATGTTTTTACAATGCCTAATAGACTTCAAAGCCAATGAATGCTAATGAGGCCCTAGGCTTACTTATCATAAAGTAAAATATAGCCTAAACTAACCTTATCCATCAGTATAGGGAACGCTGCAGTAATAAGATTCCAAGTAATGTCTGTGTCAGCCATTTTTTAAGCAAAATTTATTCCCACAACACAATTTTCATTAACAAGTGAATCTCTGTTAAAAGATTAATAATGCGTAATCAAACTCAATTAAAATATCTCTTTGTGTTTGTTTACCATTACTATGTATGAAAATAAATATTGGTTGTTCCGGTTGTTGTTTTTGTTGTTTATGTTTATGTTTCTGTCATTTTAGGTTATGTCTTTTGCTTCTTTACATTTTTTTCTAATTCAAAGCAGCAAATTTAAGAAACCCATGTAGCAGTGAAATGACCGATTGACTAGTCATAAATCAAAACTACTTTATACAAGTATGATCATATACATGGATTTATAACACATTCCAAAAATACTAGTACCTGGGGACCAAGCTTATTGCAGATGCATTAATCAATTCCCACAATCCACACTGCTCGCCTTTACTACTTCCTTCACCACTTCCTACATCGTGGACCTGTTTCCCTCCATTCCCATAGAATTTTAGGATTGCCGATAAATTAATCTAATTGCCACAGACAGTTCCCACACTTCACACTGCTAGCCTTTAATACTTCCTTTACCATTTCCTACGTCGTGGACCTGTTTCCTTTCCTTCTCATAGCATTTAATTATTGCAGATACATTAATCTAACAGCTACAAATAGTTCCCACACTCTGCACTGCTAGCCTTTACTACTTCCTTCACCACTTCCTACGTCGTAGACCTGTTTCCCTCCCTTCCCATAACATTTTAGTATTGCCGATACATTAATCTAATTAATTGCCACAAACAGTTCCCACACTTCACACTGCTAGCCTTTACTACTTCCTTCACCACACCACTCACCACTGCCTACGTCGTGGACCTGTTTCCTTATTCACTTCACTTAACTTAATTGTGTAAGTCACTTTTTATTGTAATAATTAAGTCAATTATTTTATGTACACCCTTTGAGGGGGAAATCAATAAAGAATGATGATGATTGTTAGTCTGCAGTACGAGTATAACCATAGATAGCACAATGCTCCCTTAGTATATTTCTCACCCCCTCCACCATGTTTCTCACCCTTATGGATCAGCTAAAAACAATTTTATTTTCATTTCTGTTCTGTCCGGTGCACTGTAGAGGCAAGGCCCCATATTGTGGTGCTTGTGTGGCCTTGGTAGAGGTCGTGTTTTGTTTACAATTTGTTTATTGTTATTTCAGTCATTTAAAACCTCATTTAATCAAATAAAATAAAATGATCCAATTATAAACAATAACTCGTCCCGTAGTAATATATAACTACCAGTAAAGCACAAATCATGAAATTAACCCTAAAATAATAGAAATGAAATTTCGTCTAAACTATAGCGATACCGATAAGTATCACTGGTCATGAACTAGACACGAAAATTGAGCTTCAACATTTACAATGGGATTAGAAGTCTACTTGTCTTGTATTCTGGTAAGTCTATGGTAACTCTTTTTAATGCGTCAACTAAACAACTCAAATATAAGGGTAGAACCGAGAGTTTTATCCATGGTAGAACGTAGAATCAAATTGAGAATACGTTTTATCCTATGGTAGAACTTAAGCGACATGTCAATTAATTGTTAAGTTCTCTAAATTATTTTTTGAATATTTCGTTAGTGTTGTTAGTCACCATATTAATTATTTTTGTTGGGTTTTATACAAATATCTTATATATTTAAAAAGAAAAATTGGTTTTCTTTTCCGAGTTCGTTTGGCTCTTCTACCAGACCAATTTTCATGATTGAGGTCTCAAATTAAAGGTTTGCATACACAGATTTCACACCAAGCATCGGAATATATTTTTTATCTACAGTCCCGCTCGGCTTATACGTAAACGAAATTTGCTCCCCATGTATTTCTTATGGGAGTTAAATTTTGTTTTCCTTTTCGAGTTCGTTTGGTTCTTCTACCCGACCGATTTTCATGATTGAGGTCTCAAAATGAAGGTATGAACGCACAGATTTTACATCAAGCATCGGCATGTATTTATCTACTGTATTAAGCGACAAAAACATAAATTTGATTAATTTTTTTATTCTTACTTGTTCAATGTTTTTTGAACCCAGTGACAAGACCTGTATTATACAGTAATTATTTACCTATCTTGCCTGAAGGTCTTGTAGTTAACACTCGATTAACACTCGATGCGCATTTCGCCGCTCAGTGCGGCATCTTCATAGAGTATCTTCTTAAACACTACTGTTACTATGTACATATTTACAATATGTTTTCCAGTCACTAACCGGTCACTGCCTGGAAAACCGGTTACCAACCGGTGACCAACTGACCGGTTAGTGACTGGAAAACATATTGTAAATATGTACATAGTAACAGTAGTGTTTAAGAAGATACTCTATGAAGATGCCGCACTGAGCGGCGAAATGCGCATCGAGTGTTAATCGAGTGTTAACTACAAGACCTTCAGGCAAGATAGGTAAATAATTACTGTATCTTACTTGTTACTTCAATTTAGGATATAAATAATCCTATATTTTGGTCTAAGAACCTTCAGTGAAATACCGGTTTTCATATAAGCTATTATATAGTTACTTAAATTGGACAAGTTACAAGCAAATGCAAGGTAAACAACCAACTTCAAAATTATTTTTTTTATGTTTTATATGATTAAAAATTAATAGCTTCTGTGCTGTTTATGTTTTTTTATATGTTTTAAACTCAAAATAATCCGTACACTAGGCTTTAATTTGAGCTATATTGATCGTTTGAATCAGTTAAGTTCAAGATACTATGTATTACTTAACTTAAAAAATTATAAATATGATATATTTATTTCAACGCTGCGGAGCAGCATGGGTTATCTACTTGTTAATTTTTAGTTATATACCGGTATATTGATTGTTACTTTGTTATTTCATTGTTAGTCAGTAGAAACATTTTTGGTAAATATATTTTCAATAGCTTCGCCGTTGGAATGTATAAATAATTATAGCCATTTACCATTTACTTTATAACAATAACACTATAACTTGTTTTATCTTACTAATATTATAAGTGAAAGTTTGTGTGTTTGCTTAAACTGTGCCTCATCCGTATTCAAATAGACAACTATATGCTCACTTTTATGTGGTTTAATTTTTTCTTAAATAGTTTAAATACTCATCCATTCCACCTCATTTATTCTTGGTTTAGTCATTTCAGCTTTCAATCGAGGAGATTATAGGATTTCCATTACTTCATCAGTTCTTCATGCCCACTTCCATCGATGAGTCACGTGTGTAGGTCATTACGAAGGTCATGGGAGAGTGACCGTCATTACATACCTTCATCCATCTTACTTCCGACTCCGACTCGCTTACGTCACTGGTTGGGGGTCATTATCTGATGTAACTGCATACCACCAACAGATGTGATGTGACTCTACTTGGCAATTGAATTCGCCTCTATTGCATTTTAACTGACTGCACAGTTTTAGGACTGCTAAAAACAGAAGTATACACAATTTCCTTGAAATTATGTCGTACTAGCAGAGTACCCGTTGGGGTTGGCGTATAAGTAAAATGGTTATTTCAGTTATACACGTGCTTTGAGTTTGCAATGGGGGAGGATAAGGTTTGAAAATTTTGGTTTTTTATATTTACTGTATGCTATAGTACATCTACCATTTAGCCATACTGTTCTCCCAATGCACCTAAACGATCAAAATTTTTAGTAAAAAAGTAAATTAGCAAACATTTTCACAATATCACAAATTAATAATTTATTAAATTAAAAACATAAAAATAACTGTAAACAATCCTACTTTGACAGTTCTCATTGTGTATTACAGCTTTTTGATGCTGCTTACTTCAAATTAGCTGTTATCATAAATTGGAATAAACTGTATCAGCATTCTGACACATACTTTCTCCCATAAGTTTGTCAACAACCTTTATCATGTGTAAGCGGTGAGAGTAAATATACGGAAATGGGATTTGTACAATTTTTTTCAGGATTTAAAGGACTATAACATAGGTACTACATTTTTATCATAATAATTCGGGCCATTTTTTAGAAAATCCATTTATTGGTAAACCTAATAACTGTTTAATGCTATTTAATATCATAGAACCAACTTGTTCAGTTGAATCAGCAGAAACAAATATTTCATTCCTTTTTAAAACCCATAAGAGTACCATGGAGAACTCTAGAGCCACTGGAGCGGAGCCTGAAAGGATTTTTGAGATAAGAATACTTAACTTACTTTGTAACTTTGATTTTAACTTAAGTTTGTTCATCCAAACAGGTATTGTGACCTAAAATAGAAAGTTTTGACTAGCAGATTTAATGGACGAGGTTAGCATACTCTGGCTTACTAGTTATTTTCAAAATCACTTTGTTTTACTCCTTATTTGGTGAATAAAAGACACTGTCTACTGGCCAAAAACATCTCAGTTAATGAACTAAGAAAGAACATTATGATGAATGCCTTTCTCCATTACACCAAATAATGCAATTTCCATTTTAAATTCATGTTTAAAAATCGGGTTTTATTGCATTCTATGTTTTAATTTTAGAGAAATGCTTTAGTCATTTATTTCTTTAGGCCTAATTTATTAACTGAGATATTTTGTCTGTAAGACAATGTCCCTTATTTACCCTAAATGGGTAAACTCTATCATAAGGGGTGATGTCAGGAAAAGAAGGAACCGATCAGTTAACCTAGTTTGCCAACTTCATCTATTTTATCTGCTAGACAATAATTTAAACTCTCGGGCTCCGCCCCAGTGGCTCTGGAGTTTCCCATGTTAACCTTATGAGTACTCATATTTAAATGGAATTAATGAATATTAACAGCTGTTTCAATTAAACAAGTTGGTTCTTTCCTATGATGTGCAATAGCATTTAAGTTACAAGGATTACCAACAGGGTGCAGCACTATTTTTTAAAATTTATGACTACAGCTAATTTGCAACCAAAAGGTGAGTGAGCGTAGCGAACGAACTTCAACCTGGAGGCGAGTTAGCGTAGCAAACGAGCTAACCTGAAGGCAAGTGAGCGCAGCGAACGAGTTCCAACCAATAGGTGAGTGAGCGTAGCGAACGAACTTCAACCAGGACGTAATTGAGCCATGCAAACGAGCTCACTTATGAAGTAAAACGGGGCAAAGCCCGCGGGTACAGCTAGTTTAAATATAAGGTAACAATATATATTCAGATTAGCAAACTTACTAATACTAGGGTCTTGGGTGTAAAACTAAACTGTGATGTGTGTTTGAAACAACTAATACAGGTAGAGCTTACGTTAAAATATAACAATATGGCTTAGGTATGAAATATTATCGTACTAATCTTGTGTGGACATTTTTATAAGACTAGCAGCCATAATATAATAATATTTGAATTAATTTAAAATTTTCTATTGCAAAACACAAAACCACAGATAAAACCTAAACGCAAGTAATTTATCTATTATTCTTTACATTTTATACAAATAATAACATTACAATATTTTACTTGATACACTAAATCATAACCTACTGTAACAATTACCCCATTTTCGTAATGGATGTAAACAAAATTATCATGGCCATGTTTTGATGTAAACAATAATGTAAACTTGAAAAAATGCTGATGATTGCCAATAGAATTCAGCACAACTCTGAAATTTTAAAAGCGTATAGGACCATAGACAAAAATAATTAAATATTTAATTATTTTTATCTATGATAGGACGAAGGGCTTTCACTGGATAACATCCAAACCCGTAAAAGGCATCTTGAGGGTACGAGCTTTTTAGAAATTGAAGAAGGAATTGAAGGAAGAGGATAAGAGACATTGACAACCAGTATGCCTTTAAAAAATATACTTAGGGGTTGATTTGCTGATTTAAAAAATCAAACAAATTCCTTTAATAATATAGATACTTTAAACGTGTTTGCCCTTAATTGTATATGAGGTTTGTAGTTGTAACAATTGTCTGCAAATTTCTCGTTTGTTATGAGGGAACTGTCCAATTGTGTTGTAATAATTACCCCCACCGGTCAAGAGTGGTTTAGTCCTGTTGTTTCAGTTAGTTGCAGTTATAGTGTTTTTCTTCTCTCTGTTCCTCTTTTCTCTACAGTCTGTACTGCACGGTTCACTCCAACGACTCAAGCAGTTTAGTTAACGTTCTGTCGGCTCGGCGTCTTCTGCTGTGGCTGTCTGGCTGTCATTGACCTGTAAATGTTTGTGTAACACAAACATTATATTATTAAAATTTTATTATACATTCTTGTTAGTTAGTTTTATTACTGTGTTATTATTAAATCTTAAATATTAATTTGATGTAATAGGTTCCCATTCTAAACATTATAGTCATAATTTTGTTTTACAAATGTAATCAAATAATTCATTACTTAAAATAGAATTTAACTTATTTTCCTGTACACCTAACAGAACCAAACTAATTTTATTTAAGCAGTAATACAAATTAATAGGAAGACGAATCCAGAGTGCTTGATTAAAATAGGTGAGTTCTGAAAATAGTAATAGGGATTAATTTAGATGGTTGTCTAAAATGTTAAACTGCCTAGGCTCTGCATTTATCCTGCATGCTACTTCAGTCCCAACTCCCAATACCCTTTAGGTTAAAGTCTTGTAAGCTTTCATTTGATGCATGCTTTATTGCTTTATTTACAGGGTATCAATTGGATTTGATTCTATAACAATAGGGTATGATAATACACATTTTATGAGATTTATTATCATCATTTCTAGGCCAATATAGCCATGTTGTTCGGTTATGCTACTTTAAGTTTAGTTTATTTTATTTTAGCTTAGTTTAGTTTATTTTAAGTTACTTTTTGTAGGCAGTCATTGATTGGATATAGTTTTGGTTCGATACTAAGATGGAGTCTAGTGCCAGAGTTTTGCCTTATGTTTGACTTCTAGTTAATGTTTCTGAAATAAGTTGATTCTGGTCAGTTAAACTTACCAAGGCTTTGAGGAATCACACTTAAGTTATTCTTAAATTTGTAGGCCTATCTGTTCTAAGTTATTGGCATTTAGGCTATTATTTTTTTTGTAAGGACCGCAACAAATTCCTACTCTTGTCAGGTACCCTACTATAAGTTACCTTGGTTTTTAGATTGTGACATAAACAAGCTCAATTGCAAATATGGTTCATGTTCAGTTCACCTAGTATTAGGACACATTATGGCTGCACTTTAGTTTACGTCCTACACTCATTCGAATAAATATATCGATCGATATATTGATTATTTCATTCGATATATCAAGTTTGGTTAGTTAGGTTAAAACCCAATCTAACTAACCGAATGAAATAATCGATATATTGAATAATCTATGTATCGATATTTTTCATTTGAATGAGTGTAGGACGTAAACTAAAGTGCAGCCCACATTATTAGTGAGCTAGTAAGAGGCAAAATCCTAATGCTAATTTTAATGATTGTTGCCGTTACATCTAGGTCTTTTTAATCACAGTTTATTGAGCAATATAGTGGACTAATGAAAGCCCAATGATTTCAGAAAAATGGTTGTAACAAATATTTGCTGCTTGGGAGCTGGCTATGTAGGGGGTCCAACCTGCAGTGTCATAGCATTGAAGTGCCCAGACATCCGGGTAACCGTTGTGGATTTAAGCCAGGAACGGATTGCCCAGTGGAATTCGGATAAACTACCAATATATGAAGTAAGTTGTAGGCATGATTAGTTGTTTAATTCTATTTTGTAGACATTTTTCCATCACTAAAAAACTAAAAAACTTAGGTTTCATAGTGTTTTGAGATCCGGAATCCAATCCTGTAAAAAAGTTTCATAACTTTTCAAAACCCTAGCTAGGTGAAAGGAACCTAGAACACGGTAAGATTACTAGACAACCTGAAAAACACGGTAGCTAAGACAACAATTAATCCCTCAAAAAAGCAACATTTATTGTTTGCAGACTTGTAAGGTTTCTTTACGGTCTAAGGTTGGTTATCTAACTGGTTATTTTATTGATTCTTTGTACTAATTTTATGCAATGAATAACAATCATTACCTATATAACAATAATAATTACTTATAACAATCATTTTGTGGGCCTATATAATTTGAACTGTAGCCTATATTGTGTTTGCACAGTCTCTACTGCATAATCCATAAATCCCAAAGTACCCGTGAACTTTTGAGATATAACCACAAGTCGCACCCTCACAAACCATATACTTAAAATGTTCGTTATGACAGAAACCTTGCACAAAACTATCCATTATTTCATAAATTGCCCTTTAAGGTCGTAATTATTTCTAAAGGGAACTTTCCATAAACCTAATGTTAAAAATGACCCAGCTGTAATTATTTGTAGGCCTATGTTATTCATCAATTTATTACCTTATTAAAATCAGGTGTGATTATTTGTTTGTATTACTGTATTCTGTTTTGTTTATTTCAGCTTAACTTAACCAATCAATAGTTTTATTAATACTTATGAAGCCCGTGGGTAACAGCTAGTTTTAGTAAGTAGTAACACAAAAAAGGTTGTTAAAGTTAGTCTACTTCAAAATTGGGCACATTTAAACTTGTAAAATAGTGAATATAAGAATAAAAATCAATTAATATAGTAACTATTAATCAAGGCTACTATGTCAATGACGTCATATTTTGAAATTTACTCGTTGGAGAATAATATGCAATTACTTTATTGTTACCTATTTCAAAATGTTTACATGTGTTTGTTAGAATTCTGAGCAGTTAGTTGTCAACCTTAGTATGTTAACTGGCTTATCAGGGCCTAACTGTTATCAACAACTGTATGGGTGGTGTCAAATGATAAGCGCTACTAAATTCCCAAAGGATGTAGTAAAGAGTCCTCAACAGAATGTAAATATTCAAATATTTATATTTTCATTTCACTCCTAAAATGATTTAAAATTAGATAAAAAGTCTAATTTTATTTTTATTCAAATTACTGTCCTTATCATGTGTTTCTTCCCATAAAAAAATCATTCTTGATATTAAAATAAATTCCTACCGTTACTCATTACAAAGTTTCTAGTCATGGCTACTTAAAAGTCTATTAAACACAGTAATTAGATTACCGTAATTGTTTGTTACTCTAACAATATTTTATCCCTCAAAATTTGAAAAGTAACTTTACAATTAATTAGCCTATATTTTTTGTCTATAATCAGTGTTTAAAATTTATAACTTCAAATGTTTGTTTTGATGATTGATTTGCAATATATGGTACATATTAAGTTTATTAATAGTCAAAGGTTAACAGTTTACATTTCTGTTTCAGCCTGGCCTAGATGAAGTGGTCCGGAGGTGTAGAGGGGTCAATTTGTTTTTTACTTCAGATGTGGAAACAGCAATTATTGCGGCAGATCTCATTTTCATTTCAGTTAATACTCCTACTAAAGCTTTCGGCAATGGAAAGGTAATGGTTCCACTCCAATTTATTGCGTAACAACTATATTGACATACCCTACATGATTAATTTCCTATTGTTTAACCCCTTTTATTTTGTACAAAGTAATTGTAATTTTTTTATTGGGGTACATTGACAATCACACATCCATATATCCGTTTTAGCTCCATATCTGGTATTAGCTTTGTGATTACCATCATGGTTTCAACCCTTAAATTATCATGATAAGTCACAGTATACATATCAATTTCATAAATTTGCCGACATAAGTAGAAAATTAACCTTTTAAAAATTTAATGCCATGTAATCAGCTGATACCATAAGTTTGTGTAGGGTCGAGCAGCTGACCTGAAGTACGTAGAAGGAGCTGCGAGGCTGATAGCTGAAGTAGCCACAGGTCACAAGATTGTCGTAGAGAAGAGCACAGTGCCCGTCCGAGCAGCTGAGAGCATCATGAACATACTGAAGGCCAATCAGCGACCAGGAGTGTCTTATCAGGTAATTCAACATGTCTTGGGTATTGTTTTGAAACATTTTCATTCTTTGTTTTCAACGTCAGATGTGTCTGACTTTTCTTAGTTTGAACAAAACGTCTGAATTGGGGACATCCCAACTTTGGAGGTTAGGATTGATAAAGAAAATCATGGCCATGTATCTAAGTTGTTTTCATTTATGTCTTTGTAAATATTTATAGGTGTTTAATGTTTGTACAAATTATACCAAATCAACAATATCTCAAGTAAGAGAACTTGAGATTTTTAGCTAGCCTATGAGACAAAGGACTGACGATAACGTTTCGACGTAGAAACCTAGGTCTCCGATAAAATAAATTGGATCGTAAGGTAAGTCTTAGATTTAAATTAGTTCCACCTCGCTGAAGGCAAGGGGGCTCTTATCTCCTAGTTCAAGGTCGACTCGCAATAGCTGTTTGTGAAAAACAGATGTCCAAGCTCGCCCTACACATTCATCTTTCCATTTTATTTTAATTGCTTCTACCAGTTATCCAGCTGTGTTGCCAATGCGCTGACATCCTGAGTTTCAAAATTTATTGCTAAACCATGGGTTTCCCCAACAATTACCCAAAACCCCATATGCATGTGCACCAAAATTTGTGTGTTTTTCAATTATCTGTTTTGCTAATAACTCTTATAACTGTACAAAACAAAACATTTGATCAATGTGTTATTTTGATTAGTGAAGAGAGCAAGATTAAACTGCATTAGTGTAACGAGTTGTTAAACTGATATAATAATCCCTTTGATGGTGATTGATTCGACTTATCAGGAGATAAAAACATCTAATTTGATTTGCAGCAAATAAAACTTGTAATAACTTTACTTACAAATAACAACCAACAATTTTTGCATGAGCAGCTTATAAGTGTAATAATGAGATTTCTTGACCCTCATTAGCGCACTGTTTGTAAGGAAAGGGTGTGGTATTGGCTATTATCTTTGACTATAGAGCTTGACCATTCCCATGTTCAAATTGGTGCTACATTTAGAGTCAAAATGAACATCGCTGATTTAGCCTTTGAGACAATGTGTCATTGTAAATAACCAATTTCTGTTGAATACATAAGCTTTTTTGTAAAAAAAAAAACATAAAAAAAACAGATTGGATGACTTATTGTAAGCTATAGCATATTTCATGTCACATCAACTATCTCTCTAACAAAAGCTAAGAGGGAAGATAGAATTGTAGACAGTAGCTCACTATGAGTACTACTGTTTTACAATAATAAATACACTATAATAGCTACTACACCTGGTCCATATAGATGGGATGTCTACTACAGTATCTGAAATTCAACGCTGGTACATTTAAAATGAGACTTGTCCTTGTCATCAAGGATTTGAAAATTACATTTGTAATCAAGGGAGAATGCTCTATGAATCTATGGTCTAA
Organism: Macrosteles quadrilineatus; assembly: GCF_028750875.1. NCBI lineage: Eukaryota > Metazoa > Arthropoda > Insecta > Hemiptera > Cicadellidae > Macrosteles > Macrosteles quadrilineatus. Next base: position 67,413,666 of record NW_026542598.1, on the reverse strand, counting down.
ACAATCATTCTGTTACCTGAAATTAAAAATTTATCTAGGTAATTTACTGTTAGATCCTGTCAAACCCAGAATTCCTGGCTGAAGGGACGGCAATCGAGGATCTTCTGAATGCTGACAGAGTCCTGATTGGTGGTGACGAGGACTCGGCAGAAGGCAGAGCTGCGATCGAACAACTCTGCTGGGTCTACGAGCACTGGATACCTCGGAAACACATCCTCACTACCAACACTTGGTCCTCCGAACTGTCCAAACTGGTAGGTTTTTGTCTTAGTTCATAGATTTTATTTATTTATTTATTTACTAGCTGTTGTACCCGTGCTTTGCAACAGGAAGAGGACAGAAAATGCAAAAAAGTTAATAGTACTGCACCCTGTTGGTAAACCTTATAACTTTTTAATGCTATTTATTATCATAGAACCAACTTGTGTAGTTGAAACAGCTGACAAAATTCTTTTATTCCTTTTAAATATGATTACTCACAAGGTTAACATGGGAAATTTCAGAGCCACTGGGGCGGAGCCCGAAAGGACTTTTGAGATAAGAATGCGTCTATATGTTAATCGGGAATGTGAACTATCATCACACCAAATTTGAGCCCGATCCGACCAGTATTTTTCGCGTTTACTTGTCACAAACATACATCCATAAATCCATACATCCAAACTTTCTCATTTATAATATTAGTAGGATAGTGCGTTCAAACAGCCGTGGCACCTGAGGGATTAGGAGACTCCAAGGGTTTCCATGGGGTCTCCTAATCCGTCAGGTGCTGTTTGAACGCACTATAGTGGCTTGTAGGGGCCATAGCCCCTAATTTAGACACAATTTTCCATATGAATGCAACTCTCCATTTCACAGTAGTAAGTCAGAAATATATCAATGAATTTGTCCTTAAATTTTAAAACAGGAAGGCACATTTCCCGGAATCTCTTTTTGTTTAGCGCAAAGCGACGCAAAAGCCATTGATTGCACTGTTGTATTGCCTTATGTTTTTTAGAATCATGGTCTTTTAGTTCGGAATGTTAATGAGTCCATTGTGGTAACATGCGTTTTGCAGGTCTTCCCCTTACCTGTCTAGTTAATTCACTCATTAAAAATCGGAAAACAAATTAAACGAATACATTTCATTTTGAAACATTGTTTAACAACATTGACTTTCGGAATAAATGTAAACATTGCAAATAAATAAGTAACAGCTGATTAGAATGCAGACGTTTTCCACTTGCCATGCTTTCCTTATGGTGAATCTTTTACGTTATTTACAGTCAACGGTTCAGCATAAAAAAGTAGCTCAAAATGATGGCTCACAACACCATCTTCATATTTAAATAATTGATCACATTTCAAAATGGCGGATCCAAGATGGCGGCCGAAAACAACACCCGTCATAACCAAGTGAAAATAGGTTGACAATGAATGGTGGTGTATACTTATCTTTTTATAGCACTATTTTGAGATTACGTCTTAGTTTGTAAATGCACAATGTTAAAATGGGCAAAAAATAAAGTTATAAAAAGTCCTCATAACTTTAGAACGGATCAAGATTTTTAAAAACTAATTGCGGCATTGTAATCAGCGTAAAATTCTAGTTTGAAATAAAGGATAACAATCCTACCTTTACGTTAGAAAAAATTTATTTATGGAAACATCTTAGTAAAAATGTAATCAGACAAGTTGAAATTCACTTAGTCTGCAGGTTTGCTGCGGCGGGGCTACTAATACTTTTATTTAGGTACTAATGTATATTTCGATACTCATTGTCACAGTCATTAATCCATCTATGTATATAAGCTAATGAGGATAATGAACTTTTGAGAAAACTCTATCCTTGAACAAAAGTTCTTGATGCTTTGAGTACCGTTACTGGAAATTGTAAGCTACTTTTCTGTGTACATGGTGGTCGGATATCACCTTTGGGGGACGGCCCGTCGGGGGTCAGAAGAAAATCTTTAATGACAGCCTATGTTGAGTTGTACATCATTTTAAAGGTCTACTTCAACTGAAAACAATGCCGCAAACCGCACTTCCAAAGGTTGATCCTGCGCAAAATGGCAGATGTTCAAAGATTTTCAAAATTAGCCAATTTCTTTAAATTAAAACACTTTTTTAAATCTTTAAACAACTGTCATTTTTTAAAGGATGGTCCTTTTGAAGTACGGTTTGCGGCATTGTATTCTACTAATAAATACCTTTAATTTGATGTGCATATCGACCTATGCTTCCATTCAAGATTTACTTCCGACTCCTTGTGGGCCGTCGCCCTGAAGAGTTATTTGGATCACTGAATGTGAAGTTATGGGGATCATTTTAAAGGGAATTTTAAGCAAAGAAAAATGCCGCAAACCGTACTTCAAAAGGACTATCCGTTAAAAAATGACAGTTGTTTAAAGATTTAAAAAAGTGTCTTAATTTAAAGAAATTGGCTAATTTTGAAAATCTTTGAACATCTGCCATTTTGCGTAGGATCAACCTTTGGAAGTGCGGTTTGCGGCATTGTTTTCAGTTGAAGTAGACCTTTAAAATGATGTACAACTCAACATAGGCTGTCATTAAAGATTTTCTTCTGACCCCCGACGGGCCGTCCCCCAAAGGTGATATCCGACCACCATGTACACAGAAAAGTAGCTTACAATTTCCAGTAACGGTATACCAAATGTGGTTGTGATATCGTTTGTCGTTTAAAAGTTATAAAGTCGTCCTAAGACTTAATAATTGTCACCCTGTATATACTGTAATATCAGTTACCCGGCACGCGTTGCTGCGCTTAACAACTATTATTTTAAATGGCAAGTTGTTCTTTACGATGAATAATAAAAGTGTATACCAAAAATAAAAACAGCAATTTTTAGTTCTTTCATTAGGTGTATAAATGTATAAGTTTTCAGGCGTTGTTTGTTATTCTTTCAATTTATTACCTAAAGTGTGATATTTTGTTTGTACTGTATTCTGTTCTGTATACTTCAGCTTAACTTAACCAATCAATAGGTAGTTTTATTAATACTTACTTAATAAGTCAAACGGGGTGAAGCCCGTGTGTAACTGCTAGTTATTCAAAAATGTTATTAAGTTACATAAACAATTTTACATTTTATTGGTACTTAATAAATAAATTACTTGATTGGTTTGTGAATGAACTAATAAAAATAGTCTGCTAAAACCTTCCACACCAATTACCTGCAGCAATCCTTATAGCAGCACAAACTACAGAATACTACAGTGTGTTAGAAGTCCGTGATGTAACATATGTTTATAATGATCATTTACATCATTCCATGCGTCAACCTGAAGCCTTAATTACGCCAACACACTTGTTACATCGAAAACAAGGAAAAGTTTGCACTAAACATCGTCAACATTCGAATCAAGAACGATATTTAATGCTTATAGATTAGAGTGAAAATCAAATCGGGCAAATGGAAATTCGCTTTTCAGGTTTGCTGCGACAGGGATATTATTCAGTTCCATAGTACACTGCCTTTAAATTTTTACACTTACCATTGACTAAGTAAACATATCAACTTTTTTTAAATTGATTTTATTAACATAAGAACACTGTGTACAGCTTAATGTTATCATATTGTCCTTGTTTTAATTTAACCAGCGGCGTAGAAACAAACACAATTTTTATATGGGAAATTCGCTAAAACAGACCATCTCTTGTTTTAAAATTCCTCTCAAGAAAAGAGGGGTCCCGGCACATAAAAATAAAATAAAATCATAGAGTATACACTATACATTGTACAGTTTATGTATCTGACTTTTGGTTTAACTTTCGCTTCACTCGCCAACCTTTAAGAAAAAGTTCATGGTACAGATGGAGATAATTTTAAGTTTGGTTTCTGATCAAAATGTTCAGGACGCTTTGCTGTTTACTTCCAGATTTCTTGCTCCACCAACATAAAACAACTTCAACCTGGCAAAACAAATATTTATACCAACCATTGCTTGTCCACTCCTACAGTAATTCAACCAAAGATTGATTCAAAACATTTATAGTTTACCTTGTGAAGGGAGAAAAACGTTTAGTCAAACTCAGCACTTTCAAACGTAATTCACAAAATACTTCAAATTTTACCATAGGAAGGGGTACTTGAACCATGCGTGAATTCAATTGATCCAATCAATGGTCTAATCTCATTGGTCTACATATGTGGCAATTTGTATGAAGTTAATTCTAACGTTTATGTAAAGCGGTGTAAACCTTTCAAATCTTTTTGGATACGGCGGGAATCGAACCGGTACCTCCAGCACCGATGGCCACAACGCTAACCACTAACTTAGCAACGTCAACAGATTTTTAGATTGTTTAAAATTTAAAGGAACAATCAGTCACTTAAAGAATGGGAATAACCGCTTATGCGTTAAGCTGATAATATTGCGCAATAGTTGTACAAAACTTTCTCCTAAAACAAAAACCATTTGACCTTGCCCCGGCGCCGGGCAGTGCCCCTGAGGCAGGAGGCTGGTACATCATGGTACGGACCTCGCCAAAACTTGTTTTATTTTGACCAAATGCGTCACCCATTCGTGCCTCTCGGAAATCTTCAAGGTCAATTCACATTCTCTTCGAAAGATTTATTACCAGATAGATTTGTAACTATTTCGCAAACTGAGCAAAGGGTTTTCAGTACGAAAACGTGTAAGGTTTTGAAGAAATATAGATTACAATTAATTGTCAACAACACTTTTATTTTGCACTAGCTGTGTGCCCGTTCTACGCACGGGGATCTTATTGTAGTCAGTTATTGAAACCTTTTTATTAAGAACAGAATTTGGTTTGCATATTTTCAGATATGCTGGCAAAACTATTATACAGTATATAAACCTTCGCAAATACAGTATCTGACAGTTTCAAGCCAAAACAAATGCTTCGAAATTAAATGTAACCTGGGTCGTGTTGGTCCATATGTTAAATCCAATGATTAAACTAAAAAATGCTTTATAGATCTATGAGGCATAGCCCTAATGTAGACCTATAATTGAAAGTTACCTTCCACAATGGTTAAAAGTATTTAAGGTACTACTTCAACCTCCCAATTTAACACTTTATTCGTGTTGACATTTTCATTATAAAGGTACTTTTGTCCTTTCCGTGAAACACTGAGAAATAAGGACATTAATGCTTTACTAACAGACATACACACAAAAATACAGAACTTAATTAGGGGGTTTGCTACGCTTTAAGCATAACAAAGTACTTGTAAAATTAGTATCTAAAATATTTTGTTAATGTCATCAAATTTCATCATAACAATGTATATTTGCTTGGACCGATGATGACCCGAAATGACGGCTTACTATATGAAATGAAGACGACTGTAATTTATAGTAAATATTACCAAAATAGGCCACGAACTATTGATACATAAACAACGTAAAGTGTTTAAACAATTCATTATGGTTAGCTGAATAAATGTTTTACTAAAGTGTGTTATCGTTTTCTTAGCATAAACTAACATTTTGGAATCAAGAAAGAAAAAGCAAAAATTGTACAGTTAAGACATCAATTAAATTGAATACGCCTGTAATAATAAATAAGGTGCAACACCAACGATAACTAATTTGTAAAGTACAGTGATGTGTTGGTACTTAAAAATGATTCTTGCTACTACCAACAGTACCAACGGTTCTAAGGAATAGAACCGGTACCAAAAACCAACGTTCACAGTTGAGAACTATAGTACAGCCGACCAATTATATGAGTTAATCAAGTCCCGAGGTTATTGATCTCTTGGTTTTTGATTTTCTCGTAAAACGTTTTAAAACGGCAATCAAAGTTATTTCCCAATAATTGCTTTATTTGTAAACAACTTTTAATGTAAACTTATCAGTGTCAGTTTAAAAAAAAAAACAACCTCATACAAACAACTTTTTGTTATTTAATAGATTAGGCCCTACGTACCTATTCTCTAAACAATGATTGGTAAAGGCTATCTAATAACATTAGAAGGAAATGTGACAAAAATCACACAACGTTGGGTTTTTGGACGTTTGTAATTTTATTTCTTAAGTAGGTAGGCCGTGTATTCTAGGGAAAAGTACCGGTATCAAGGATCGTCGTCGAACAGTTTGTTATGAATAATTGGGTAGGCGTACGTACCCAAGAGCATGGCTGTATGGTCCAGCGATTGCATCACACGGTGAGTAGGTACTATTGACTATATATATATAGTCAATGGTAGGAACAGAAAATAACACATTAGAAAAGCGAGTTTAGCATCATCCGTAAACCTCTGTTACAATCAACCACTGCAGTTGTGATTTTTTACTTACCACTTTACACAACCGCCATTGAAGCGCCGTGTCAATGAGTGGAAACCATATTTCTAAGCCATTGGCGACGATCATTATTAAATTTAAAGTTTCCCAGCCGTATACAACACTGATTCAAGGTCTTCTGGTTACCAAAACTCAAGAACAATTTATACACAAAGAATCTCTGGTTCCTGAACTGGATGATGCCTAGTTACCTATTTAATTTCATTTACACGGTTACACTATTACACTATATTATTGCACTTTCGATTAATTAAATCCGTTATGTAAGAAAAACCTTTTTAATCACTTGGGATTTACATTCAAAACGTGATTGAAAAAGGTTGCGGTATTTGTAAACAACATTTGTAAACATATCAGTGACAGCTAGGAAAAATAATCTTGATCCGAACAGCTGTTCGTTATTATGCATGATGATTATGCAATAAAAATTGGACGAAAACTTGACATAAATCGCACAAAACTACATTTTTGAACGTTCGTAATATTATTTACAAAGTAGTGAGGCCATATTTTAATGGCTAAAGACAATCTCGCCAATCCAGTGAATACATTAAAATGACTTGGATCTTGATAGGTACTCTTGTTTTCCAGGAGAAGATAGCGTAAAATGCCATCTTGAGTGTTACCGTACAGACAAAGGGAAAGACAGACAGACAGAAATTGAGATAAGACTCGTTTCTGCTTATTTAATGTATAAGACGTAAAAATAACCTAAAAATATATAATTCTGAGCAATGTACAGACAAAACTCTAATTCTATTTATATAGATTACTTGGTACAGCACATATACAATGAATTTATAATACAAAACAAGCCTTAAAAAAGGGTTGTCAGCAGCGTTTCTTATAATACTAATTGTTTTTTTCCATCTTTATCTTGATCTTGAGTCAGTGTGAACTATTAACTGTACAAAAATATATTTCCTACTTCTTAAACAGTAACAAATTTGGCTTATAACCATTTTACATTATTACAAACAATTTAAATATTGAAGGGGCAAAAAAAACTTTAGAAAAATCAATTAAATTCAAAATAAGAACAAGTGTAAATGCAAGGAATCTTCTTAAAATTATTTAACATGAGTATATACTTTAAAACAGATGATTGCTATTTGCACAACATTGTGTTTTTATGAGCAAAGTTGGCTTCATGGTGGTTTTCCAATGAAGGATCTACGATTATTCTAAGCTAAGCCATGATATCTGCCCCTAATTGTAGAATGCCGACGTCCTAAAAGTGTAACAGTTTTTTTTATCATCAGGGCAATGTAATCCCAAGTTACACACTATTAGGCCAAGGACAGAAGCACAGGTTTGCAACAGTGGTATTTCTAGATTATCTACAAGCACTGCTAAATTCCTTTTTGATCAATTAACAACACTTCGTTCATATAACTGCTCTTAGAAAATTTCCAACTAGATCTGAATCCAACTTAAAGAATTCATTATATGTTCAAATTCAAGTTATTTAATACAGATTGTATTGATGTGGTTTCAGGCAGCCAATGCGTTCCTAGCTCAGCGGATATCAAGTATTAACTCCCTATCAGCTGTGTGTGAGGCTACTGGCGCAGACGTGTCAGAGGTGGCTAGAGCAGTTGGCACGGACACAAGAATTGGCTCAAAGTTCCTTCAGGCCTCTGTGGGTATGTGTTGCCCATTGTATAATATTTCCTTGCTAATGTCTGAAGCTTCTACCATGGATGAAAAAAAAAATGTTGAAACATGACCTTCAAAAAAGTAACGATAATGCCATCTTTCCAATTGAGGAAGATACTTTTAATTTTGCTACAATCTCAGGAGATGATGATCATGACTTTACTTGTGTGATTATTACAACTTTACTGTTACTGTATTGAGAGTTATGATGTTGAAGTCTTTATCTAATTATTTATCTCGTCAAAACCAAAAATAACCTAAACCGATAGCAGATAAAACCAAAAACTTATAAATGTTACAACTGTTTCATCACAACTTCTTATAAATGGTCCTGGGTAAAGAAAAAGTTAGTCTTATTCTGTGACAAAGCTACAGTCAAGAAATCTCGCTCTATTTTACTCACTTTAACCTAACGTTACACTGTAAGAATGTTAATGTAGTATAGGTAACAGAATGTAAAATGGTACCTATATATTTTGTATTTATTTTCTATATTATATATATTTATTTTATATATTTATATGTTTTTGGTCCAGGCTTTTTCAAAACATGAGTTGATTGGTTATTTCCTATGAGGTAAATTATTTGTAAAAATATTTTTTTTTATGCCTGCACTGGCCATTGTCTACATTTTGCTAATTATTTTTTATACAGTAACTTATAGTCTTCATTTTTATCTTGAATATTAGATTTGTTTCATAAATTCATAGATAAGGTTAATTTTTCATTGCCGTTGGGCGTTGACACCAATTCAAGGACTATCCTTTCTTAAACAAGTAAACATAATCGTTATCCACCCAAAACTCTGTTTTGTAATCTTTTAAAAAAATTAACTACAGTTTTATATTGTGTTTTAAACCACTTGAAATATTGGAATTATTTCAGGATTCGGTGGAAGCTGCTTCCAGAAAGACATTCTCAATCTGGTATACATCTGTGAGTGTCTAAATCTACCAGAGGTTGCTGCCTATTGGCAACAGGTGAGAATAGAGTTGTCTCCATTTAAATAGTTATTAGTTACACATATTTAACACATGATATTTTTCCTACAGTCACTCTACAAACTGGGCTTCCTTGCACGGATTATAGAACAGAAAGCCTTACTTTGGCGCACACAAGTATTCCAACCAAACAACGCAAAAACAGGGTGCTTTTATTATGCACGTAATCCAAGTACGCTTGGAAATAGGTTGGCGACACTTAAAGATATTACGACTACGATCAGCTGGTGCAACGTTTCCAATTTCGTTCAATGTTTGTATTTAACCTAACCAAACAAGTTGTGCAGTGTTTGAAAGTCTAATTATTTTTATAGTTTTTTAAAGGAAAAAAAGCAACATGGCTTTGGAATAATTATTGAGGAGAAAGTAAGGATACACAACTAACTCACCTGAATAAAGAAGTCTCAGGAGATCAACAGAACACAAACACATTAAACTGATATTTCGCCCCTTTCAGAGGCTTCTTCTTCAGAGATAGAAGGTAGAAGGTGGACCTACCTCATTCTACCCTATATATTATATTTTTTGTGTGTTACAATCAGTTATTTATTTTGACATGTTGCGAGCTTTAAAAAATTCTATGCTTGCAACCAAACCATAGGAAGCCTATTTTGTTACTTGAAGCAGTTGAATTGAATTTCAGGTGATTGACTTGAACGAGTATCAAAAGTCTCGGTTCACAAACAAGGTGATCACTTCGCTGTTCAACACGGTGACTGACAAACAGATCGCAATGTTGGGCTTTGCATTTAAGAAGGATACCGGAGATACGCGCGAGTCACCTGCAATCCATGTAGCAAAGACATTGCTAATAGAAGGCGCCAAGCTGCACATCTATGATCCCAAGGTAAACGAAAGTGGGCAGATTTCACCTTATCCGTTTACAAAACTCGTACATCCGCTAATCCAAACCCTACTAGTTCTCACCATCTGTCTGTATTTAAATTAAAAGACAAAGTTTTGTGTTCTGAATTAGTAACAGGGGTATACAGTAGACTGATAAACCAGGAAATTTTGTAGAGCTTAAAAAAAGAAATAATTTTGTATATTGAAGCGTTGTTTACGCCTAACGGTTACATAGATAATTAAAAAAGTTGAAAAATTGTAAATTCCCATGTTTTACTTATGGAAATAAACTGTTGTAGTTTGTTTGTTTATGCATATATTTTAATCAAATTTAGCAATGTTTATTTCATACTAAGCGATCAAAATTTCAATGAAAAAAACCTCAATACCTTCACCTTCACTGTAGCAGCAAACCTAAGTACCGGTACTCATTAAAATTAATGTTATTTAAATAGGAAATAAATCAGACAATTTTGAGGGAATATTTTAGTAGAAATCCAGTCAGGTAAATGGAAATTCACTTAGTCTGTAGATTTGCTGTAGATTTGCAGTATTGCTGCGGTATTTTTACATGTTGCCATTGTTGATTTATAAAAGTTTTTATAAGCAGCCCTAATAAATGTAATGTTAAATTAATAAAAATGTAAAATCATTCATTGTATTGAAACATTTTTTTCTTCACACACAAAACTGATACTTAAGCCTATAACCCGAAGTATTTGCGTTTATTTAATTTTACGTCTAGAAAGAGACGATCCTGTAAGTGGTTTAATTGATTCTGATAAATATTTTTTTAGGTGGAACACAATCAAATAATTGAGGATTTAACTCAATCAGAAGATCCTGAGAGGTTGAAGAAGCAGATAACAATACACAAGGATGCTTACTCTGCGACTAAAGGCACCCATGCTATTGTGTTGTGTACGGAGTGGGATGAGTTTATGGTACGTAACGTAACATCATCTTTGAAACTGACAATAATAATAAATTCTATCTTTAGTCCACTTTATTTCATTGCAAACTTTTCACAGACATATACTAATTAACCCTTTGGATGCCAAGAACTTTTGCTGTTTTCTGTGCGAGAACGGCCAGCTGAGTTTCCTGTGTGTAACCATCAGCTGCCAGGGCTACTAGCCATATGACAACCAGAATTGCCAGGCCAAATCATGTGATTTTGCAATGTTTTTAAAAAATAACTATAACTTCCCTTATAATATAGATAGAACCTTATTTCTTTTTTTGTTTTAAAGATAAATATGTGCTCTAAACGTTGATATATATTTAAACTAAATCTGGTCAAAAATTTTTTTTACAACTAATAAAATGATATAAAATAAAAATTTTTATAAAAAATATTTATTTTTTCAAACTAAAAAATTTTGTCTAAATTTCACTTAACTTATTAACCAATACTATATTTCGATTTACTATGTTGTTTTGTCATAGTACACCAATTTTCATTAATTTTGGCCAATAAATAATAATAAAAAAAATATTTTAGAAAAATAGTAGTGTTGTTGCAAAAATCTGTCATTATAGGCCTACACCCTAAAATAAACATAAAACTCAATAGCGTCAGGCAATTACATGTCGTTTTTTGTATTTTTTATATTTTTGTTGCTGAAATATAATGAACATTAAGAAAAAAATAAAACTTAAGGAAATGAACAACATAAAAAAACATATTTTACTTACATATAAGTGAAAGCGGCTCAAGAACTGGAGAACAAAAGTTTGGAAACTCTTGAGGTAAGTTCACTTAAAATCTTGAGAAACACTAAATAAAAGTAAATTCACAAAAACAAAAATGTCAAGTCAATAAAACGCTTCCTTAATATCTACTATTTACATATATTACATTTTTGGTTATTTTTTCGAACTAAAACTTGCAGTTGTGCAGCGTGACACAGTCCAAGTGCAGACCTCTCTTACACTTGACGCAGACAGTCCTGGAGCGTCTCCTCTTCCCCTCTTCGTTTTTAGATCCACTGCATTCAATACAATCCTTTTCCCTTTTTCCATCTAACTTTTCCACTCCACACGTTCGATTTCCTTGCGGCGCATCTCCTCCTCCGTTCTCACCTCGTGCTTGATTTTTTTCTGAAAGCCAAACATCTGCTAGTGATTCAATGACAGCTATCTGGAATTGTAGTCTGGACATTGGTTTGTCTGTATTCATTTTATAAATTACGTAGCTGTTCAGGCACATTCTTCCAAAAATGTTAAATACAACTTTCTTCCAGTGCTTCATTGTCCTCCTCTCGTCCAAATAAGTGTACAACATCTGATCTGTGCCGTCGATGCCCCCCATCCCATGATTATATTCGTATACAATTTGGGGTTTGTTTTTGATGATAACTTTCCCAGATCTCCTAATTGTATATCTTACGTTTTTGGCTTTGGCATTAGTTGACATTATTATAAACTGTGTCCTATTAGTCGGTTTTTCTCTATATGCCATCTGTAGGATTGGCCCTTTTCGGACGTACACCTTCTTCCCTACATCATATTTCCCTCGAAGCTGTCTGGGAATACCTTTTCTGCCAACTCGCACGGTTCCGGTCAAATGGGTTTCATTAGTGTACAAAAACCTAGCCAGCTTAGTTGTTGTAAAAAAATTGTCCAAATATATATGGAAACCTTTCTTCAAAAGGTTTCCCATTTCCAAGAGCTTTTTGACAACAGCATAGCCGACACCAAACTGATCAGAGACACTCCTATCTTCGAATGCAGCTCCACGGTAACAATAAAATTGGAAGCAGTAGTTCGTTACAGCGTCGCACAACACCCACAACTTGATGCCCCAACGATGATGTTTTTTTTTTTGGGATATATTGTGTGAGGGCCACTCTTTTCTTCGTACCAACCAACGACTCATCTACGGATAGCTTTTGATTAGGGGTATAGAAAAAACGAAACATTCTGTTGCAGTGGTCAATCAATGGTTGAAACCTTCCACATGGGTCATAGCCTGGATTCCCTTGAGGCACTAACGTGTTCGAGTCGACAATGTGGAAGAACTTTAGCAAAAGCTGGAATCTGTTCCTCGTGAACATATTAGAAAACCATTTGATGTTTTGGGACGAAGAAACAAACCAATAGCTTGGAATGGATGGCTTTTGGTTGATGCCCATATTCAAAACAACTGAAAGAAACCCCTTCATTTCAGACATGGTCACATCCACCCATTTCTTGACTCGACTGTTTGGTGACAAGTTATTTCCTCTTGATGCAATAAACCTTTGGGCATATTTGTTTGTTTCCACAACAAATGTGTTTATCAAAGTGGCCGTGAAAAATAGATCGAAGTATGAAATCGGAGGACTATTACGGGGGGGGCAATGTTTTGGCCCGGACAGTTCATTGAAAACAAACGAATGTTCATATCCATGGTCAACGTCATCAAACACTTCTTCCCAATCACTACTTTCTGGACTTTGTGGACGAATTTCTGGATGGCTACCTCCTCTATGACGGCCTCTACCACGCCCTGTAGCTCTTCCTCGTAGGTTTGAACAGCCTCTTGAATTAGTTATAGGAGGCATTACGGGTGCCGGATCATCTGCATCCTCTTCAGAGTCATCCAAATCAGGCCTTGAAAAATGTCCATCCGTGGAGGTCCCGGGGAGGTTCAAATCAAAATTAATTCTTGGACGAGGCAAGGATAACTGGAATCGAGGCCTTGGAGTAGTACTTGGGTCATAATCTGGGTCCTCGTCCGTGTCGTCGACCATTTCGTCACTACTCTCAGTCCCAGAAGAGTCAATGTCATCTAGTGATTCGACATCACTATTGTCATTGTTGACATCATTCACATTCACACCACTTTCACACAAATCACGTATAAGCGTTCCCTCACTCACAGGAGAATGTGGCCGTTTATTAACTAGGCCTATTCATTTTGAAACAAACCACAGTAATGCTCGGGAAACTCACAATACAATACTGTATAAACAAACACAAGGCACGCTGGTTTACATTAGCCTAAGCCATAACCTAACATCCAAAAGCATAATAATAATAAGGTATTCCCGCTAGATTGACAAATCACATGTTAAAAAAAATTGGTTCCACGCAGTCTGAGAGCGGCAGACAGCGTGACGCCCAATGCCACAGCCATCCGTATAACCTCAACACTCGTGACTTTAGAATGCTATACGAAATTAATCCGCTCTTTTTTCGTTTACCAACGCATATTTTTCAAGTACTACAACTCTTTAGCTTTAATTTGAGTTGTGGTAAGAACGTTTACTGTTAAATATGCGTTTGCTACAATGAATTAACAAAATGCCGATTAGATCGGCGGCGGGCATTTCTCGCGCAGACGCCAGGCGCCGATGTCATCGGCAGCTGGCATTTCTCGCGACGGAAGGCGATGCCGATCACATCGGCAGTTGGCACTTCTCGCGATGTAATTAAAAGCCGATCTAGTCGGCTTTTGGCATTCAAAGGGTTAAATGATTGTCATGTGTTATTTTAAAACCTTAGATCCTCAAGGGTCGTTCAAAAAGTGTATAAGGTTGTTGAATTCAACTAATGCTGTAACAATCGTCTAACACCTTGGGAAGGTAGATGTGTTTATTTAAAGTGTGAATGGGAACAGAACAGTTAAATGATCAGTATTGTGGTTAGAAGCAGAGTCAATGAGTTCTGCCTTACCGCTCTTCTGGTCAATTTGTTGATTGCTTAATATGAGACTCAGGGCTTCAATGGATTCAGCTGTGAAAGGAGGTTGTTAATACTAATTAATATATTTATGTCATTTTACTATTTGTAGGCCTATTTTGATTTTACAGTGTTTTGAGAGGTGGCCACAACCAATAGTATTAAAAAATAAATTAGTCTAAAGCAATGTAGCAAGAAACTTCACCCCAGTAATCAGAATATACATACATTTTTTAGTAACCCTCTTTAATAACATGCTTTTATACATTTTTTATATCTTACCTACATAATGCCAAAGACTTCAAGATTACAAGTCTGTACGTTGATCTAAAGGCAGTGCCATAGTATAAGTCATGTGGACAAGCTAGTGATACATTACTGCAGGAGGCGGGTCTCAAACTAGCAATGTATGATACACTACCACTAAGCTACCATGTTTGCTACTGTAGTCACTTGATATAAAATAGAATAAAAGTCTATTCCAAAACAAACTACATCACTCAATTTACATCTTTAGCAATTTCTTCCAGGACCAGCCATTGCTGATTTTGATTTTATAGAGAAAATAAAATTCTAAACTCTGTTTTTCAGGTACTAGATTACCACAGGATCTACAACAGTATGATGAAGCCAGCCTACGTATTTGACGGTCGGAAGATTCTTGACCACGAAGCTCTGATGAAGATCGGATTCCAAGTTCACACGATCGGAAAGCGGATATCTCGAGGGTTGAAGAGATCGTGGGGGACGAGTCAGCATCTCCAGTTATAAGCTAGGTTATAAACTCATGACATTTATTGTACTAAGTGCAATAATCAATTAACTAAGTGTATGTAACTGCAATAATCAGGGCTGGGCAAAAGTATATTTTCTCAAATAAGTGACAGTGAGAGATCACAGTTCCAATACATGAGCCTACGATTGTCTGTACACTTCTGCATCATGTGTAGGCTTGAAGACTGCACTAATGATAAACGAAAATTTGGAAGACTTGATCTTTTCTTATGACAGGATCAGGAAAATTTACATTATGGTCTACCCGCTACCAGGGATGACTTAAATCTTAATTTTTACATTACTAGATTATTAACTTCCAGTGGTCCTGGAACAGTCTGTAAACCTCAAGGCTGTAGGTTGTGGAATCGGCAAGCCGATTCTAGATTCACTTATTCAATGTTGTGGATGAGCCCCATTACAGAGAATTAAGATATAGTGGATACAAGATTATGGGACAGCCATGCGCTTTTAGCTCTGCTATGTTGGGGCGGAAAAGTACCAGTATCGAGACTGGAAGAGCCCAAACAGATATGGCTACATAGTATTGTTGTACAGCAGTTGTAGTGCACAGGGTCTTCCTATAGCGTCAGCGCTATAAATGCGTGATGGTGAGGGGGGAAAGGAGAGCGGGAGGGGACGACAAACAGAATTTGCACTAGACACCAGAGGCTACACCACTTAAGTGTTCCATTGAATGTATGTATACCCTGTTTCTTATTTCTCTGTGGCGCTATATGACAGTCTGGGGAAGCAGGTTTAAAAGTCTTGCAACAGCATACAAAGGATTCTGTTTAAAAAAATAGCTGCTACAAAATATTGCACATGTGTAGCCATAACAGGCTACTTTAAAAGGGGCTGAGACTCGTGGTACCAATTGTTAAAACATTATGTGGGTTTCTGTTGTGGTATCCAATTATTTTTGTCCCCAAGTTCCCTTCTGGACCAGAACCATAGATTATACCATTGACAATTGGATACTGAAGTAGACATCACATCCTTTGCTGTCACAAATTTTTAATATTAAAGAGCATATTCGTGTGAGCCACTCAGAGAATGTGCGATTGTCTAAAATTCTCCTATTTTCTACACTTATTTTTTGTTACCAACTGAGTTGATGGGGCCATAACAGTTGCTGTAGCTCACAATAAGTCATTCCATTAGTTTGACTTGGTAAAAAAAGTTTGTGTATTTGATAGAAATCAATAATTTAAATCAGTACAATAAATAATAAATAGTTGGCTCACATCAACTACGACAATTTAGTTTTTGTTTTAATAGGTGACAACTTCAGCTTGGGGATGAATTGTCTAGTTGTATCAATAGTCAAAGATTAAACATAGTTCTTCATAGATTTATCTCTTAATATTTTTACCTAAGAGGTTTGCAACAATTTTTCTTTGGCACGTGAGTGAAGAACCAGTTCTAGAATGAACTGTGATGACAGATGTGTGGATGTACTGGAACATACAACTCTGTTTGACAAGCTTCTCAATGATAAATCTTGGATGTATTACGGCAAATTAGTGGCAGACTTAAAACCGTAGTATTCATAAGTATTTTTGTGAAACATTGGTTTTTTTCAATGTAGAGACCTTCATTTTGAGACCATTCAAGTCACATTCCCAACTGTAAAAAGACAGTCTAATCTACAGTTAGTCTAAACATGTTTAATATCTTACAACATCGAGCTATTTGGTGATGTTTACAGATTTTATTTATTCTTTCTTTTATGTGTTGTTGTTGTGATTTCTTACCCGTTGAATTGAATTAAGTACAAAAATCAAGATTAGTCTTATCTGGAATTAAGTAAACTTAAATATGTACTATATAACAAAATTACCTTCAGAAAGAAAAACTTAATTTTTTTAATTATTACAGTGTAGGTTGAATTACTATGTTGAAAAAATAAAATAAAAAAACTGATAAATATTTGTAACGGCTGGCAAAAGTTTCATCTGGTCTTTTAACATGTTCGCTACCGCAATAGTACTAAATTTTGCATTCATATGGACCAGCAACACACATTTGCAACGGCCGGTTTCTATTCATAGACTGGTCATTAAATAGACTGACGTCGCATATTTGCATCGGTGTCCCAAGGTTATTAAAAAGCTTATATCTTCGTAACGGTCTATTTGAAGGCCCTTAATTCTCTGCAGTGGTCTACAGGGATGTCTTTCGCATATGTGCGTCACTTGGTCTTTGGATATGATGATTCGGGACGTCATAAAGATAGTTGGCAAAACTGTTTTTTACATATTGCTGCACCACTGGCCCGCAGTCTGCTTGTACTGTTAACCAAGTGACACCCGGTCTATGTGTGTAATCTTAAAATGTATACCTCGGGTCGTGGCAATGGCCGCAGCGTCGCAAATTTATGGCGATAGGTAGTGAACGTGTTAAAATGAATTCATAAAGCTATTTGAATCTCACTACACTGTATCATGGTGAGTATAAGGGTGGGTAGAGGGCAAGGGACCCAGGTCCCCCAAAAATTATGAATATGAAGGGAAAATTAGTACCATAATAGATATTTTTTATTATTTAATGTCAAAAATATAGAAGTGTCACCTTGGTAAAGTAAAAATGACATTCAGCGTAAATTACCTTCTAATTCTAAATAAATGTGGTCAGTAAAACTGAGATAAAGAGCGGGTGCCTTAGTTAAAATTACTTCCTAACCTTACATTATTCTAAGGCCCCCTCTTAAAAAAACATATTCCTTATATTCTCCACTGACTATTACTTATTAGATCAATAATTTAATTAAGAAATTCAATTTTTAGTACAATCTTTATTTAATTTATTGAGTAGGTAATGATTTTGAACAAATATATTTCTATAAGAAGCATTTTCCTTGATCAAATGTATTAGGTAGCCTATATTTATTCCTAAGATCTTATTTATTGCAATGTGTATGATGTTTAGTTTTAGTTTTGTTTAATATGTTTTGGTTAAGTTATTTCAAGGAATGCACTACACAAATAAGATATGATGAACGGTACCAACAAAAGTAAATTTATTTAGTAATTATAGAAAAAATCTTTATTTACAGTTGTCATGAAAAATTTAATTTTGTTCACTTGAATTTGCTAGCAAAACATCTGATTTCTTAACAGTTTTAAAAAATCTTATTCTCATTTTCTAAGCAGCCGATTTACTATACTCACTCACTCTAAGAAGCCTGGTTTACAAGGGGCAAGTACGGCGAGCGAGTCAGTGTGCGAGTTGCCACTCGTTTTTTAACTCGCTTGTTGTTGACATGCAGGCGAGTCGAGTATCGGGGAGTGGGTAAAAAGAGGTCAGTTGAGAGAGTGAGTCTACTAGTTTAGTTGAAAACTGAGTTGCTCGGTCCAGTAACTTCCCCACCACCACGATTTGCCCGCAAAACAAAAAGGAGAGTTTAATGTTGGTTTACTGTCCAATATGTTTTATTGCGAGGTTAGTTTAGTAGTCAATGATTCAGTTGACCGATCCTTGCCCTTTGTTGCATTGTTTTATTGTACCGTATATAAATCTAGTATCTACTCTTATAAAATTTAGTTTAACAAATCTTTTTACAACTAAATCTACTCTACCCTATGTAAATGTTGTTGTTTTCACCTTCCACTTTGGTCAATTTCGTCACCATTTCAAAGTTAACCACTGAATTGAAGTGATGATTCAGTTCAATTCTAATATTTAATCTAATTCAGTGATGTGAGTTCTAAATTCAGCATTATACTCTTGACGTGCCATTTTAAACTCAAACAACATTTTAACACGAAAGCTAGGATATCTGCCTATGGAGTACCCTACACCAAAGAGAAGTTAAAAAAATACTTCTCTGCGCATATTGCCCTACTGTCCCTGTCCGAAATAGGGATGCGTTGGGACAGTCTATTGAAGTAATTGGCGAGTTGAACAAAATTAACAACTGGGCTTAGTAACTGGGCTGAACAACTCGACCGTCATACTCGACCCGTGTAAACCAGGCTTGAGTGACAACTAAAGAAAACAAAATTCAGGCCTACCAATTGAGGAACAAATTATTTATGACTGCAGCAGTTTTTGAGCTAGAAATACAACGGAAGGTAGCACTGGCACAGAAACTCTGCTAGAAAATCGAGACGCTGTAAAATTTGGTTATGATGGTTATAAGCAAATCAGCACATTGGCTCATTTCTTTATGTATGTATAATCCCATTATCCCCTTGTTCAAATGTAAGTACAAAATGTACTTTATCCCTTAGTAGAAATTGTGGCCAACATATCACGATTCTTTCATTCTGTTGTATCTCTAGCTAAGTGAGATAATGCTTTTTTAACCAGTTATTTTTCGTTCATGAACAATGCAACTAACCAAGTAGGCATATGTTAATTATTTGTTTGCAAAATAGTGCATTACATTTACGTTTTATTAAATTTGTACCTATAAGAAGTTTTACCTGTCACAGAATAGCAACTGTGGACAAAATGTAATGTACGATTCTTGAACAAAGAATCCTTCTCAAACTTGATAAGATTGATAATGCTGATGTGTCTAAAATTTTCTCTTGTTGAAACAGTATCACCTGGCCAATCAATTGCATAAATAACTATTGTCGTCATTTTGATTTTATCTCTCTTTAAAGAAGTTGTTTGACCAACAACCCGAGTAATAAAGTTTATGAGTAAAATGTATAATATTTATACATGAACATAAGTGATAATTTTAAAATTTCACATTAAGCTACCAAATATTTCCTTTGTAACTGCATATACTCATTAGTTAATACTCAATTTTCTTTATCACAATGTTCTTATGAGCAAATTTTTTTACGTACATTTTTTAATATGTAATTATTTACTTCCAGATTAATACAACTTTTCTGTTATTGTTATTAGTTATAATATAAGAAAAAACTATTTCAAGGCAAATCATTATAATATTGACTATTAATATATAGGATTTACTGTATATACATGTTTGAATAACCATAAAATGGTATACACACAAAAATAGTATCACTTGTACAGTATTTGTATTAGGTTATAAAATAATCCAGGATTAGTTCAATCGAGGTTCAAAAACTTTCTAGCACTAAGATTATATTGTTGGAGTTGGAATAATAGTCTATAAGCGAAATTAAAAATCTTCTATTTGTGTACTTGTATAGGGCCTGCTTTTAATCATGGTGCTATTATTTTGTTTCCATTGTTATTTATTTTACTTTGTAAAATGTTTTGTGAGATTAAGAATGTATTTGAGTTCTAAAACTGTTTATTTAACAGTCTTTTATTATAAGGTGTAGTAGTAAGGCGTTTGTTTATAAAATGGACGAGTTTGTAAACATTATCTATTGGCGAAGACCATCTTTACAACCAAACCAAAGATTCCCCCTCTATGGCTGAACTAACTGGTAACTTAATATATTATGTTACTATCACAAAAAATTAGTGTTTACCGGACATGTATGTTCGCCTAGAGCTTTATTACCATACAATTACAGTAAACAAATTTTGGACAAGTGACGTACAATATTTTTGTTGTACTACTCTCTACTAACCCAACAATAAACAAAACTGTCAAATCCCGTAATGTATGATTTTTAATAGTACATTTTGAAATAATTATTTATGTTTTTGAAATACACAAAGTTTTCAAAAATTAAAAATAATTACTATTAGCCAGAGTCCAGCAAAATTAATTACTGTAGCCTACAGTTAAGTATATAATGAAGAGTCCCATTTAATTAGGTAGGCAACCACTGTTCTCTGACTAAATCCATGCGTTGAAAGAGTATGGCAACATTTATTGGTTCATTGAAATTCATTGGTTTAGTTCAGTAGCATCAGTATGAGTGATCATTTTACCATATCATTTTCCAACAAAACATGTTAAAACGTTGCAATATGTTTTTAAATATATAATTTGTGAATGTTAAGAAAATAAAAATGATTTTTGTTTAATTGTTTTCAATCAAAAAACTGTTTTCTATAGATCGGCCTATTTGATAGTGTCAAAAATAGTGTTTGTAACCCAGGTGAAAGTTTTTCAAGCTCTATGTTTTAATGTAGACTTACTGGATAGTTCCTCAAACTTAATTGGGTACTTCAGTATTAAACGGAGGCCACATTTTGTCAGCGCGCTGCGGCGGTTATGTTAGGTTGGGTTATCATAATAGAAAGTATCGTTCGATTCATAACGAAGCGAGGAAAGTCCTACACACATAATATTTACGATAACCCAACCTAACATAACCGCCGCAGCGCGCTGACAAAATGTGGCCTCCGTTTAATACTGAAGTACCCTTAATTGTTACTCAAAACCAAAAATCCTAAAATACCATTACATATAGAATAAATTATATTAGAGGTGTCCTCTATAACAAGGCAGAATTTTTAAACTTCTACCAGACCCTGCTCGGTAAAAGATTCAAGACACACAAACAATACAAAATAATCCAAAAACCATTCAAAGGATTTGTAAAAATGTAAAATATTGGTAAAATAATCAGTATGTATTATAATTTATTGGCCAACAATTAATTCTTGTGCATCAATTCTCATACAGACAGCAACATCAGAATAGCTATTTCTAGATCTTATGTTTAAGAGGTGAAATATTTTGTTAGATTGGTTTTATCATACCAATAGAATAAAATATATATTATACAGTAATGTAATATAGTTTAAACATTAGCCTATACTGTATGAGCAAATATATTTTATTGATATGTTCATGATTATTAAGTGAATGTAAGTTTATAATTTTGTTAATTTTTGTACTCTGAAATTTTAAATAAATCCACAAATCTATTATTCAGTGTCCTTTAATTTGCTGTCCTAAATTATCTTAAACATATTATTTAGAGTGCCTACGCCTAGCACTGTTAATACTGTTCTATGAAATGGCGACCATACAAAGTAGGTATTTTAAGCCAAGTATGAATGGGGATGAGTGGCGCGATCTTGTAGTCTTGTTAGTGACTAAGGCCGACATTCCTTAGACACAGCTGTTAATTAATAGCCCATACAGCTAATGGCAACTAAGGGACCTACAGTTTATAGTGGAATCCGAACCACATTTTAGCCTTGGTAATTACGAATTGGTCTAATTATCAGGATAGTACTGCGAATAGTCGTAGTACTCACCCGTGCGGACGTTAATCCACACCAGGGAGTATCGCATCCACAGTGCATGCCTATAGATATCCACAATTCATGACCTCCTAGTAGCTGGATTACCGGACGACGCCACACGTTCCAGTCCTAAATTATTGTTATAATAATCTATATAAATAAAATTAGAGTTTTGTCTGTACATTGCTTAGAATAATGAACTTTTTGGTTATTTTTACATTTCATAGGTCAGAGAAACCGAATCAAACCTTATCTCAATTTCTGTCTGTCTGTCTGTCTGTCTGTCTGTCTATCTGTCATTCTCTTGGTAACGCTAAAATACGCACTTTATTACAACTACTCCTCAATAACTATAGCACTGTCCCGCCTGAAACTTATTTTCCAAATACTATACATATATGAGATGGTTTTAGACGTATTTCATCGAATATGAGACAGTTAGATATTTAACAGTAAACCCTTGAAAATCAAGTTTTTGTCGATTTTTGACGTGGAATTTCTGGAAGCCCATGTTAACCTTATGAGAAATGAAATTATTGAATCTTAACAGCTGTTTCAATTAAACAAGTTGGTTCTGTTCTGTGATGTTCAATAGCATTAAAGTTACAAGGATTACCAACAGGGTGCAGCACTAGCACTATTATTTCTTTTACATTTATGACAACAGCTAATTTGCAACCTGGAGGCGAGTGAGCGTAGCGAACGAGCTAACCTGAAGGCAAGTGAGCGTAGCGAACGAGCTAACCTGAAGGAAAGTGAGCGCAGCGAACGAGCTCCAACATACAGGTGAGTGAGCGTAGCGAACGAACTTCAACCAGGACGTGATTGAGCCATGCAAACGAGATCAGATAGTAAAAATAAAAGTAAGCCTACCGTTATAGGATCGACCGGCAGACACAGAGGTAATTTAACCTTTTATTGATTGTCATACCGATCCGGAACAACAAAAAACAACATAAAATGAAGCTATGTATAATAGTTTGGCCAGCATATCTTAAAATATGCAAACCAACTGCTGTTCGTTATATAAGAAGGTTTCAACTGAATATTATAAGATCCCCGTGCGTAGAACGGGTACACAGCTAGTTTATTATAAATTTATAAATATATCCTAAGGCTGGGTTCACACTATCCGTTTTCAACGGTCCCGTTTAACCGGAGCGTTTTTGACGGAAGACGCCAACACATTGTATCGAATTGGCGCGTTCACATTGTCCGGTCAAAACCGGACGAGAAAATGCAACGCACTGTCAACCGGATGATGCTGCCGCGTGGCGGGACGACAGGACGTTCGATGCAACCGGACGAAGACGAAAAACACATTCAGTCTTGTGGGTGCGTTCACACTATCCGGTTGCGTTGTGCGGTGGTATTGAATCAACTAGAAATGTTTGACGTTGACAAGTTTATAGAAAATGTCCACGGCCAGCAATCACTGTGGGACAAGCAGGCAGAATCATATTCTGATAATCTGCACGGGACAAGAGTTGGTTAGAGATTGGCTCGATGAATCCAATGACTTCTATTATTGGTTCTCAGTAAACCACTTGCTTCCATTACACACACAACTTTTATCTTAGACAGCATGACTATTACCTTCTAAAACCAAATTTACAGCAAGTAAGAAAATGTAACTGAACAGCAACGTCTACACTCCGACTTCACGGCCGAGAATGGCGCGTAGGATTAACCAACCGGATGACAGGTACGGATAAGGCCGGGTTCACACTATCCGTTTCACCGCATCCGTCAAAAACGGGTGCGTTTGGGTGCGTTTTAACGGGAAGACTGTTGCGCGTACACATTATCCGTACCTGTCATCCGGTTGGTTAATCCCACGCGCCATTCTCGGTCGTGAAGTCAGAGTGTAGACGTGGCTGTTCAGTTACATTTTCTTACTTGCTGTAAATTTGGTTTTATAAGGTAATAAGTCATGCTGTCTAAGATAAAAGTTGTGTGTGTAATGGAAGCAAGTGGTTTACTGAGAACTAATAACAGAAGTCATTGGATTCATCGAGCCAATCTCTAACCACTCTTGTCCCGTGCAGATCTATCAGAATATGATTCTACCTGCTTGTCCCACAGTGATTGCTGGCCGTGGACATTTTCTATAAACTTGTCAACGTCAAACATTTCTAGTTGATTCAATACCGCCGCACAACGCAACCGGATAGTGTGAACGCACCCTAATGTGGACGCGCAACAGTCTTCCCGTTAAAACGCACCCAAACGCACCCGTTTTTGACGGATGTGGTGAAACGGATAGTGTGAACCCGGCCTAACCACTAGCACTAGTAGACACTCAACTTCTATAAGCTAGTACAGCGGAGTGTCATCAGCCGAGACGCCACCACACAACCAAGATGCCGCTGAAAGCATGACTCGCCACACTAGCCAGTGTCAAACGAGGGGCTTTAAAATACTGTGGGGGGAAAAGTGTAGACACACTCGATTTTGGAGCTCTACATAAAAGTAACTAAATTAATTAGAAAAACTATGTGGAAATTAAATTATTGTTCGTTGTTTTATTCAACGTTTTGCTATGAAAACAAATAACTTTTAGCTCTTTATGAAATTTTTTATGACCGTCGAAAGGTAAAATACCCCCGCCGCAGCAAACCTGCCGACTAAGCGAATTTCCATTTGTCTGAATTGATTTTCAGATAAATATATTTTAATAACATTAGGTTTAACGAGTACCTAGGTTTGCTGCTACAAGGAAACTAATAAAGTGTGTTTTTGAGTAAAATATTGATAGCTTAGTACAAAATAAATAAATTTGCCAAGTTTGATCAAAATATATCCATAAACAAGCAAACAACAACATTTGACAATATTCTCCATAAGAATAACATGGGAATTTTAAATTTACAATTTTTTTAATTTTCTCCGTTACTAATAATTGAACAAAAATACTTTTATATACTAAATTATTTGTTTTTTTAAGCTCTTTAAAAAGGTCTAAAGAGAAATTGGGAAATTTTGTGTTTTGAGGGTCAAAAGTGAGAAAAACCAATTTTTACCCCATAAAACCCCCCGTAAAGCCCCGTTCCCATGGTCCGATCGTGCTGGTTCGCGAACTCATTCAAGTTTATCCCGCTTTACACCTTTAAACCAAATTTCATCAAAATCGGACAAAAATTACTCAAGTTATCGCGTTCACGGACGTATATATATATATAAGTCTATATATATATACATATATAAAAATTTGAACGAATGGTGTTTTTGGCCTCTGGGGACATCAAAATGAAAAAGTAAATCGGTCCCGGGTCTAGGTCTTACCGTGCCACCTACGGTAATAGCTACTTCCCTATAGGGAAATTCGCTAAAACCCCTCCTTTTAGAGTTTTACATGTCATCTTATGACTGAAAATTCACACAATCTAAACTAAACCTCAGAACCTCATCAAACTCTACATGCATCAATCATCAATTATTTCAAATGGGGACGCTACCTAGGTGAACCCAAATATGAATGAAGAATGAGTATGGGATGAGATTATGTGGAGCATTGTTACTGACTAAGATCAGCTGGTTCATCAGTCACGATCGTTAAAGCACAATGATCAGTAAAAGCTGGTTTCGAACTATCAAAAAGCTACTGACTTGACTCAGGATCGAACCTTTGATATCTAGGACTATAGCCACTCAGCTACGCAGCATACATGTGACATTGACATACATGAAAAAACATATACACATATCAATTGACATACACATATATAGATATATACATATACACATATATTTTTTAATTTACACTTTTTGGATTTTTTTAACTGTTAGGTATACAACAACGCTTCACTATACAATTTTTTTTTAGCTATACAAAATGGGTTTGGAAAGAAATTGCATTTTTTTTTTGTTTTTGGGGCGAAAATGGGAAAAGCCCATTTTTACCCCATAAACCCTCGTTCCCTTGTCCATGAATTTGAGCGGATGGTGTTTTTGGGCTCTGGGGATTTCAAAACAAAAAAGTAAATTGGTCCCGGGGTCCAGCCCAGACAGCACACTTTATCCCAGGGACATCCCATAGTAGTCCCATATGTCCTGAGAATGTCTCGGGATATGTGCGCTATCCTCAGGATATCCCGCAAAATCCCGGGACGAGTACGAAATCCACAGGATATCCTACAATATACCGTAATGTCCCGGGATTTGTAAGTTAACCTCAGGATATCCTGTAAAGTCCCAGGATATGTACGAATGCCATAGGATATCCCAGAATGTCCCATGACATCCCGGGACATGTACAAAATCCACTGGATATCCTGTAATGTCCCGTAATGTCCCGGTAACAAACTGAAGAAAAAAAATACTACCACTGATGAAATGTACAGTATATCTAAATTTAAATGTTCAACAAGGCCAATATATAATAATTTGTTTTTTTCCCTAGTGCTTTCATAAACTTGGTTTCCATCTTCAGGCTGTGTTTACACTAGTACAAAAAGGAAATATTTACTCAATAAATTAATTTTAAACAAAGTTAAAACAGATAATTTAAAGGATATTGGAAAAATAAAAAATAATATTAGAAAAATTAATCTTTTGAATTTTGGATATGTTACAGTGTTGTTCTTGATGTAATTATTTTCAGTAATTCCGAATTTATAATTGGGCCGTCTTCATTATTTAACAAATAATTTTGGTCTGTTTTTTTGTTTTTTTTCTAAAAATAAGATTCCCACGCATTAAGATGTTGAGGTTTTATAATTTATTTTAAAAGTTTAAGGTTTCCCAGATTGAAAATATGTCTTGTTAATACTATGGCTAGCAAGGGTTGACTTTACTTTACTGACATATTACTAACCACTGAGTTCAGGAAAACTAGAGTTCTATCATAGTTGTGTGGAATGTGAATTTAATTCTAACTTTAAATTAATAAAACAACAAAAAACTAATTTTAATCATATAACAATCAATTATTACAGTGCTAATCTAATGGTGATTAAATAATCTATATTCAAATACCATTATCCTCTCCAACTACCAGAAAAACAATTCAACTACTTGAGGCCTAAACAGATTAACAGAATCATATATAGCCTATACTGTAGTATCAACAATATTTTAAGTATTGCGACCATTGCAACTGTCGGCTACTCTTTAACCACTTGAAAACATCCATATTCAACAAGCGCAGATAGCTCAGGAGGTAAGGTAAGAGGCTCACAAGGCGAAGGTACCAGGTTCAAAACCCGTCTGGGCCAAAAACTTTTTTCTCGTTTTTTTCTTCAAAATTTGTGTTTATTAACTATTTAATCAATTTACTAAACTTATAATTAAGCTTTTCATACTAAATCTATATTATTTTGTGTTTTTTATGTTCAGGCCCAGACCACACTTTATCCCAGGGACATCCCATAGTAGTCCCATATGTCCTGAGAATGTCCTGAGGACTACCCTGGGATGACCTCGGATGTCCCACGGATATGCGTGTGAGCTTATCCGTAGGACATCCCCGGGCGGGGACATTAGGCATTCCTGTGGATATCCTGTGATATCCCAAGTTGACCATAGGACGACTATGGGATATCTTGCATATCCTGTCGCAATATCCGTGGGATGTCCTGAGGAGAAAGTGTGCTGTCTGGGAGGTCTTACTATGAGACCTACGGTAATAGCTTATTCCCTATATGGGAAATTCGCTAAAAACTAAATGAAAACTATCTAGAACAATAGTTATTTGTGCAACTAGTGAGAAAAGTGAGCAATTGACTCACTCGAGAGAAATCCTTACTCACGAGGAATGGTTTCTCGAGTGAGGCAATTGTACTTTGAACTCGAGTTGCACATTATACTTTTCCTACAGTTACCATAAAACAAATAAATTGGTGAAGAAACATAACCTATTTTTACACAGAAGTGAACTTTTAACATAACATTTAATGTGAAGTGACAAATACAACAGTACAACAGCTGACCAGCTGATTTACAGCCAGTGCTGCCAACGTATTTCGCGCGCATACGACGTTGCCTGCATGTTACGCGCTCACTATTTCGCGCCTTCACGTTGCAAATCTGGAGTGAGACAAAGTAATTAGAGTGAGACAATGTTAACATTGTCTCACTGATGAGCGAATTGGCCACTTTGCTTTCTCAAATCAGTGAGAGAACATGTACATTGTTAGGTAACTGTAGGAAAAGCAATATTTGTATCTCCGACAAAAAATCGTACATGAAAAACTGAAAATAATGCAGTGACTCTTTAGTTTCTCCAAGCTTAAGTTCTTTCATATGGGCTCTTCTAATAAAGGTATGTGTTTGTGGTTCATGTTGTCTGTAGTCTAGTGTCGCGTCATATTCCATTTCATCATTTTCAAACACACAACAACAAGTATCCCTTTTATGTGAAGACTATTTCTACGAAACACCAGTTCTCCGTTAAAAATGGACGGATTTTTACAAATGATTTGTCAAAATGAAGTATTTTTTGTGTATACGCCCCCTTTCACCATTTCCTTACTCCGGCTTTGCCCCATAGGCCATCAAAATCCCAATGTATTTCTTATGAAGAAAAAATAGCATTTGATAATTCAGTTATAATCTTGATTTTTCGGCAATCCGAGTTCCGACTCCATCGTCCTAGATCTAGGGACTTTTGCCTCAGAGTTGGTGGCAACACTGCATACAATAACAATAACATAACATAGCCTCAAATCTCAAATTTGTTTTTGTTTTCAAAAATTATGTTTATCCGGTATGTAGGTTAAAGTTAGTAGTAGTGTCTCACTCAAGTGACAAGTAAACTTTTTTATTGTTAAAAATGCGGAATTACGTTATGATTCCCAGCTTACTTATTCGTTGTTGTTCTTACTCGAATCAAAGTGGTTCAAGAAAGTTTGCATCGAGCCTAAATTATAAAGCATTTGTACCTTATTTACACCCAAGTTTTCGTGAAGCATCTACAAAAGCGGCTTTCTGCAACAAAGTGGACGAGCCTCTAAAAATTGAGGATTATAAAGAAGAAAAGTTAAACAAAGGAGAGGTTATATTTTTAATACTATTCATACATAGCCTAGTCTTATTGGTTTAGGCTACACTTTAGTGCCCAACGCCCCACATTTACTTAGTTTGATAATCAGCTAGTAGTTAATTTATAATATCATAATGTATAAATATCGAGGGTACACATCCATATCTGTTGGCACAAATACCGTAACCAAATGAGTAATAGGCCTATTGATTATTCAATTGTTTAATTCGATATATCGTTTGGATAGTTAGGTTATCGATCGATATTTTCATTCGGTTGTTTGTGCCAACAGATATGGAAGTGTACCCAATATCAATGATAGTATGTCATTCTATATACAGTATGTTATGTAAGTTGCAGCTCGTGACATCTAAGCTGGCACTTGGCCGATCGCCACTAGTATCTAGTTCAAAAACATTATGTCCCGTCATGCGGGTTGCATCAACTGTCCTCGCGACCCATATGAAGGCGCTCGTGTTACATAATTCAAGGGGAGTCAACCCCTTGAGGCAGCGGAAATGTTTGCAGTCTGGTCTTTTCCCTACCTCCACCCTCCTCCCGCCTACACTGCCTGCGCTAGGCCAACTGCCAGCTGAGATGTCACAAGTTGTAACTTATTGATTTTTCCATCATTGTTATAGGAAATCAATAGGCCTAACTTATAGAAATAGTAACCGACAAAGTAGACTAGCAGGTACACAAAAAGGTCTTACCAATACTGCACTATACAGCTCGTCAGCTTTACTCCCACCACTGATAAATATGCCCTCCCCAGAAGTCGTACTACTGAAGGCCTAACTACTGCAAGGCATATTTCCTGCTGGCAATCGCCCAACATGTCTAGGTTTACAGAAATTTGTTCCAGGAATTTATAGATTTTAGTAGTATTTTTCCTAAAGTTATTATAAAGCATAGAAATAATTAGTCTTTCAAACCCTAAACAACAAGTTTTCGGTTAGGTTAAATCCAAGCGTTGAACAAAATGAGAAAAACTGCAACAGCTGATTGTAGTCATAAGTTAATATTTTTAAGTATTGCCATCCTATTTTCAAGCGTACACGTATTACGTGCCCAATATGTTTACACTACCCATTACCCATTACGTGCACTCCCTACAGTTTTTTGTTGTTTGGTTGAAATACTGTAGTGCGGCAAAAAGATGAGTGCGGTAAAAAAAGTGAACGCAGCAATTAGCTAACTTACTTTGCGTGCTATAATCAGTACAAGAAACCCCACTTTGTCATGTAACTGTAGGAAAAAAAGGAAAAAGTAAACAAAAGATTTGTACATGTGTTTATAACAAGCCATCCAAGGATACTAGCAAATTTAAAAATACAGTAAAACTTAAAGGTAAAGAGAAAAACACCAGTTGTAACTATTGAGCAAAGATTACACTAAAGATTACTCGATATAAGGGAAAATAGTTCCGATCAAGTAGGTAGGCCTTAATCATTTAAAAAAGCCCTAGGCCTATCCCACTAAAACTTAATCCCTGAAATATTGAGGCATTTCAAGTAAACTAATTATATCTGGGGGCTTTAATGGCATAAAGCTATTGCCGTAGGCTATGCTAAATCCTTATGAAAAAAGAAAAAACAGTCAGAATCTCAATTTTTTTAGAAATAGGTAGTAGCGAAAAATCAAAAAATGGCTGTTTTGTTTGGTTGCATACTTTTACATCACAGAGATGCTATTATTTCAGCGATCAAATTAACTTTGCTTTGTGATAAAAAAGTTTTTATTGTAAATTATAAAATGTCTGTAAAGTTTATGATATTGTCTAAACGATTAAACCCAATAATTAACACCAACACAGCCAAGCAAGGTTCGGTAACCGCGTTACTATTTCTAATTAAATACAAATAATAATTGAATATTTCAGGTCTAGCCTATTAAATTTATTTCCTAATTTTTTAGCCAGGAGGTGCAAATACACCCCTATGCACCCCCTTACGGGCACCCATGTTTGGAATGTAAACCTAATCAAACACAAGTTTCTTTATTTCAGATTAGAATCAAAGTACACTATTGTGCTTTAAACCCTCGAGATTTGCTGTTGATAAAGGGAGCTATACCTGCTAAAACACCTTTTGTGCCTGGGTATGAAGTTTCTGGCGAAGTTATAGAGATAGCTAAAGGAGATGGAAAAGAGTCAACAAAAGATGATGACGATGATGATTCTATTGTAGTCGGTGATAAAGTTGTTGCTCTCAGTAAATCATGGCTTGGTGGATTAAGAAGCCACTGTGTTGCCCCAATTCAGGTTGGTATTTTAAATAAGCTGTAGTGTAATTTGTATAGGCAATATTCTGTATATCATATTTTAGAAAGAAAAATATAACTTCTGAAAAGGCCAGATGGTAAGAAGCTCTTCTTATTAGTCTCTTGAGTGACATGAGAGTTAATGAGACTGATTTACCTAATTACTGTAGGCTACTGTTTTTATCAGATCTTTGGTAGGTACTTTACTTTATAGATATATTGTCATTTATTGATTTTTAATTTAAATTTCTTTTTAAGTGTGAGATAGATAGAATTATCACTAACCTAGGGCCTATATCTTTCAAGTGATCGCTCTCAATCCAAATATCAACAACCACAAAAAAAATCAAAACTGTTTGTTGTTGTTCAAATATCACGAATCTATAAATCTCATGAATCCAAAAACTAAAAAACCTTTCTCATCCTCAAATTTTAAATAGGTAGGCCCTACCTTCAGGAAGGATAGACAAATTAAATTAGGAGACAATTTTCTGTTTTAGGACGTCTGGAAGTTTAAAGCAATAGAATCTGAAAAAGCTGCTGGTCTGATAATCAACTATGGTCATGCCCTGTTGAGTTTGTTCCGGAGAGCAAAAATCAAGAAAGACAAGGTCCTAGTCATCACAGCGGACACCGGTGGAAGAGGATTAGCAGCTTTAGACATTGCTGCTAATGTTTACAAAGCAAAGGTAATAAACTGTTAAGAAACCTTTTTTTTTGGTTTCTAGGTAGGTTTAAATTTAAACTCTTTCTCATTTATAAATAAAAAAGTAGGCTCTCCTCAGTGCTTTTTGGCAAGGGCTCCCTTGATTTAGACCCTAGTTGTTAAGATTACATTTAAACTACCATTTATATTAAAACCTCTTCACAAGCTGCAGTTATGCTCAAGTTATGTCTAGTAGTCAAGAAAAATAGGAAAGTCGAGAATTAGTATTGAATTTCAAAATAAACTTGAAAAGTCGGGATTTAGCCTTTATTTTGATATCAAAGTCAGGAATTTTCATGATTTTCTGCGATCGCGCAAGGCAATGATCACGTTTCCGTGACTGCTGGAGACAATGATGAAGTCTACACAACCGCAGTAGATAAACAGAATTTTGCCGCGATCGCGCTATATGACAACCACGTTTTTGTAACCGTGGGATATATTCATGATTTTGCCGCCATCAAGCTAGAAGGCGATAGCATTTTCGTGACAGAAGGAGACGACAATGATGTCTATACTTACGGCTGTGGGAGATAAACAGAATTTCGCCGCGATTGCGCTAGACGACGATTATATTTTCGTGACCACGGGAGACGATGATGATGTCTACAGAGTCGTCTTTAGATCTTAGTTTACCTTTGATATGGTAGTTATTTACTGTGTTGAGAAGGGTTTAAACCCAAATTGGCCAGTTAGAATTTTTCATTGCTGCATTTTCTTTTGACTTAAAGACAGTGGTTGGTGTAGTATCACCAAATTATTTAGAAAATTTGGTATAACTATAAAAATCGGTATCAAGAACCGAGAATCGATACATTTTGGTATCTGCACATCACTAACTGTTGAAAAAAACTAGTCTTGAAAAATTGGAATTATTCTTTGAAAAGTCTGGAATTAGTCTTGAATTTTAAAATGGATATAAACTAGACTCATGTATGTGGTCCTGTTTCGATGTTTTAAGCGTTAAAGGAATTGAGTTGCACTCACTGTCACAGTAATAACAATGAATTCAAACCTTACCTACAATGTATGTTTATGGGGAATAGTCAGACTGGATTTTGTCGCCGTAATAGCTTTGCGCCGCCGCCCCTAGGTAAGCGCTATCCTCTCTCTCTACGCCAATTCTCTGTCTCTCGTACTCTCTCACTTTGTCTGTCACTCACATTGCTTTGGGGTCCTGATAACAGCGCCTTTCCTACTGAGAGGTTGCAGTGGGGACTTGCCAAAATTCTAAAATCTCAGGCTGAATTTTAAACATGGCCATTTAGTTTCTTATAAGATCTGTATTCATTGGTAATAAATAGCAAAAGAAAGCAAAACATGGTAGAACTGTGTATTAAGGAAATAAAATGTTCCGTCTGAATTATCTTGAAAAATAGTTTCTTTTATTGAAACTGAAAGGGCACTGTGTAAATAGGCCCTTCTTCCTGAAAAGTTGTGGTGTATAATGTATAGTAAAGTTTCTTTCAACCGGGATGAAATTTGTTATCTAAATCTAAAATTCTCTCATCAGGAAAGCCTGCTAAATGCCCTACCGAAAGTTAAATAATGCATAATCTTTTAACCTAAAAGTAGTTTGGACATATAACTTGTGTATTTTAAAAAAAGGTTTAGTAGTCAGTACTTAAAAATTTTTGAGGTTGTTGGCGTCTGTGACTCGTCTGAAATGGCAGATTTTATGAGGGAAAGGGGTGCTTGGAGTGCCATCAAGATGGATGCCAAAAGTCTGAAAGCAGCGGTTCGTGATATTGTTGGCGACAAAGGGGTCGACATCGTCTATGAGACTGTGGGAGGGAACTTTCTAGCAGGAGCCATGCAGTGGTAAGTTGACGAGTTTCAACAAGTGCTTTGAGGCTTCAGAGTCAAAATCTTATATACCGGTATATTAA
The DNA here is from genome assembly GCF_028750875.1 of Macrosteles quadrilineatus. Taxonomy (NCBI): domain Eukaryota; kingdom Metazoa; phylum Arthropoda; class Insecta; order Hemiptera; family Cicadellidae; genus Macrosteles; species Macrosteles quadrilineatus. The sequence goes on along the minus strand of NW_026542598.1, from coordinate 67,379,493 downwards.
ATTTAAAAGTGTTTTTTTTTGTCGTTCGCCATAACTTTCTAATTTCTCTACCAATTTTCATAAATGAGGTGTCATTTTAAAGCTTTTTTTACCCACTACACTGAAAAAATATAGTAATCACTATTTTTTCTGTAGCTTTTTGTAAAAACAATCTATTGTATCATTCTGCAAGTAATTTAGACTTGAAATGTTTACATACTTGAAACCACCTTTATACATAGGGGTGTCCCAAAGGGGTCACTTTTACCTTACGTTTCACATGCTTGCCATTTTCTAATTTCAGTGTTAAACATGAAGGTCTAGTCATCTTAGCAGATATACCTGGTCCTGAAGATGTGATAAAACCAGCCGAGTGGTTCAATATGCCGCATACTTTCAACATGACGGCTCTCTCACTGCACCACTACAGGGATCGTGATTATCCAGTGTACAGGTAATTTTGTATAAAAACAGTAGTAAATTGCATTCTTTACATAAAAGTTCTCATGTTTTCATTGGTCTTTTGAGAGTTGATATCCTTATTGAATCAATATTATCTGTATTCAAGGCCACTAAAGGTTAAGGTTTTAGTTAACAATGAATTCCTAGTACTCAAACCTCTGTCGGAGAGGACATGTTACCTAGAGGAAACCTTAGAAGTGTGGGTGTTAGTTAATACCTTAGCCCATGCCGTATGACTTTTTGAAGGGAATTTTTATTTATTTGGTTTTTATTGTCTATTCAGTTTTTTGTACTGTTTTTAGCGAATTTCCCATACAGGGAATATATATGAATTTGAACGGATGGTGTTTTTGGCCTCTAGGGACCTCAAAATGAAAAATTAAATCGGTGCCGGGTCCAGGTCTTGCCATGAGTCCTATTACCGTAGTTTTATTTATTTGGGTTTTTTGTCCATACAGTTTTTTGTACTGTTTTTTTGTCTAATACAGTAATTTGGCATTGTTAAAGATTTTTGTAAAATAAAAGTTGAAACCCCTGTCTTGTTACTATCTATCATCGACCTTTTGTCAGATAGCATCATTTATTGATGATAGCCCTTTGACAAACGATCTCACTTGGAATTGAACCAGCGACCATCATGTTTGATTGAAGGCTGTAACTATAACCACTCAAGTTGAGATATGGAAAGGAGGAATTCAGTTAAAGAGAATTGTGTTCAGCTTTTGATTAAAAGTTGATTCCATTAAAGGATTAGGTACCTTATTTCTAAAAAGCTTTTTTTAATAGGGTTCTGTAAGAGATTTGTCTCCATGTGTACGTGCAAGCTATCCACTTGGGAATTCTAATTAGAGTTTTTGTTCATCATATTACTGTTTTTTAGTTGATCACAAGTTACCCCTAACCCTAGTGTATACTTTGTATTTAACCTGTCATAATAACACAGTTTATATATTTTTCAGGCAAGCGGTGAGTGATGTCATTGAACTTTGTGAACAGAATCTCATTAGTCCTGACGTTCCACACATATTCGAACTGAAGGATGTCAATGAAGCAGTCAAAATGCTGAAGGAGCACAAAGTCTTGGGCAAGATCCTTGTTAAACTTGGTGGTTAAAAACCTAACTCGTATTAGACCGATGTAAAGCGTACTTGTTTAGTCATTCGGAACGATGCTCGATTGTAATTTTGTAATTTATCTAGTTGTCAAATATGTACAACTTTTATTTCATGTGCAAATCATTTTTTAAATCAGAAATTGAGACCCAGTTGCCCTATGATTTATAAGCTTATAGAATTAAACAATTTAACAAATTATACAATACATATACAATGCAAATATCTTTAATAGAAACTATTGTACATTTGTAGATTGTTATTATGTGTAACCAATCCTCTAGTTGTCTTGTATGACTGTGAATTTATCAGAAATAAATTTTCATTTTTATTTGAAGACACTCCCTCTTTTGCCTTCTTTTTTCTTGGCTGGCTATACAATCTGTTACCAACTACTACCTACTTATTACTTTACTACAGTTATTATTACTTTACTTTTAGTTTTATTACTTTACTTACAGACTTTCCTTTCATACTGTCACAAACTCCAACAAATTGGATGAAAGCTACAATTGACATGTGCAGAAACCTGGGAGTTGAGTATAGAAGCACAGTACTGTACTTGGACTAATGGACTATACTATTTTGACCCATAATACTAATAATCATTTTGGCCCATTTCCCGGGGTTTGGCTGTTTACTTAGGGGGACACCCTTTATAAAAGATGTTACTCTGATCAAAATCAATCACCACTACCATATTTTGTGTGCATTTACTGTCTTGTTAAAAACAGAGTACCGGTATAGTGTAAATATATATTTCAAGTTCAAGTGTTATTAGACGTGATAATTAGAAAGCTATATTAACACCTTATTTAAGATAAAAACTAAATTTTGTTTTGATTCACGTAAATACGCCCTAAATTCGTTAAAGTCGAAGAAGAAAAAAATATCTATATATTAATTTGAAACTGTTTTTCTTTGTGACAGCTATTTTGAGAGAACGGCTGGGCGTAGAAACTCGGTAGAGGTGTCTAAAGAAAGGTCCTGGTCTGTAGATGAGCCATCAAAAGAGAAACAAGGAGAATTCCCTCGGGGCTCTGCCCCAGTGGCCTTTAAATTCCCATACCATGTTATTCTTATGGAGGAAAACGAGGTTTTTGTCACAGCTAATTTGAGAGAACGGATGGGCGTAGAAACTTGGTAGGGGTGTCTAAAAAAAGGTATTGGTCTGTAGGTGAGCCCTCAAAAGAGAAACGAGGTAAATTTCCTTGGGGCTCCGCCCCAGAGGCCTTTAAAGTTCACTCTGCAATGTTGTTTACATTTCGACCATATGGATAATTTTACACTACTTTTAATGAACCAGCTGTTAATATTAAAATTGTATTCAAAGGTCTACTGAAACTGTCAAAATTAAATGTTTACATTATTATTTATGATTTTAAATGGATTCTCCACTGCATGACAAGTTTTTTATAGTTTCACCAAAATGATGAATTTATGATATGTTTTAAATGTTTTGTTCAAAAATCAATGCTTTATTGTTCTTAGAAAATTTTGGGTTGAAAATTGTGTCATAGATGAGTACGTTGAGGATGAGAGCTGTGTTCAAGTTTTGGAATAGACTAACTACGGAGTCTATGGTTTTGGTAAAGTAGGTGAACTAATGCACAGCCACCTCTAATACAAGGCCGCGACGTTCGAACTGGCAACGCCGCAATCACACCCCCTCTGCGTCCGTCTTCACACGCGCTAGGCTATGAACATCAATGAGAGTATTGCTGCTCTGTATCAATGAATGAAAGTATTTAAATACGCAATAACATATTTTAGTAGATTTTAAGGTATGGTAAAATAGACAAAATTGTAATCTAGGTTGTTAATTTAGTGAAAAATTGCAACATACCGCAACATGTCTAAAACTAAAAATATACAAACATAATGTTTTTGGTTGCATTTATCGTATTGTAAGTGCGATGAATGTGGAAATAGATGAACTTTATGTATTTCCTTTGTTAATTTTATAATCTACACTATTATATAACAATATAGTGGTGTCTGTATATATGTGTGTTATTCAACATAGTAAAAACTACTAGACAGACTGTGCTTAAATTTTACAAAATAAAGCTACTACACCAAGAATGGTTATACAGTAGGACTAACTTATTGCCACTTCAATACTTGTAGAGACTTTTGGGATTTGTAGAGACTAACATCTAACGATTTGTTCAAATAAAATTAGTTTTAAATTTTTAATAGGAATATTAGGCCATGTTTTAGTCTACCTGAGGAAACCATAAGTTAGCGACAACAAAATTTGAAGTTTTCATTTTGAAGGCATACTGACTAAATAATTTATTTTATTTGAATAATTACTAAAAAAAGTTTGCCATTTTGAAAACGATTTCAGAAGCTAGGCCTCCATATGGCTTTCCACAATATTAATAGAATTTTTTATCACATCAACATTCAGACTGGATTCGGAGACTATGATGCTTTTATTGTTAGATGGTGCAGAAGTTTACTTATTTTTAGCGAATTTCCCTATAGGGAAGTAGCTATTACCGTAGGTCTCATGGTAAGACTTAGGCCCGGGACCGATTTACTTTTTCATTTTGATGTCCCCAGAGGCCAAAAACACCACTCGTTCAAATTTTTATATATGTATATATATATATATATATATATATATATATATATATATATATATATATATATATATATATATGTGTCCGTGAACACGATAACTTGAGTAATTTTTATCCGATTTTGATGAAATTTGGTTTGAAGGTGTAAGGCGGGATAAACTTGAATGAGTTCGCGATCCAGCATGATCGGACCATGGAAACAGGGTTTTATGGGGGGTTTTATGGGGTAAAAATTGGTTTTTCTCACTTGTTGCCCTCAAAACACAAAATTTCCCAATTTTTCTCTAAACCTTCTTAAAGAGCTTAAAAAAACAAACAATTCAGTATATCAAAGTGTTTTTTGTACGGTTATTGGTTACGGAGAAAACTAAAAAAATGGTAAATTTAAAATTCCCATGTTATTCTTATGGAGAATATTGTAAAATGTTGTAGTTTGCTTGTTTATGGATATCTTTTGATCAAACTTGGCAAATATATTCATTTTATACTAAGCAATAATTATTTTACTTAAAACACTCACTTTATTAGTTCCTTGTAGCAGCAAACCTAGGTACTCGTTAAACCTAATGTTATTTAAATAGATCAATTGAAAATCAATTCAGCCAAATGGAAATTCGCTTAGGCGTCAGGTTTGCTGCGGCAGGGGTATATTTTATACAATTTCGTACACTTCAAAGTCCAATTTCTCAGGATAGGTACAACCTTTGAAAGTCGGGTTTGTGGCACTTAATTCTGATGAAATATACCTCTAATTTGATACCAAACTCGACATTAACTTATGTTAAAGAATATTGGCCGTCTCTTGGGTGGGACGTCACCCTAGCCTTGAAAATCGATTTAATGACATGAAATTATCATAAATTACAACAAAATATGCATAGGCCTATACAGTTTTTTTTCTATATTTGATAGTTTAGGAACAACGATTTCAATCCCGGACTTCTTAAAAAAAAAAATGTCAACAAGATATAGATTGTTGGGGAATTTTCCTGAGATCAACGGCTGGGGTAGATTCCAAATTTAGAGAAATGAGTAACAATGGAGTACTATGTAGCCACCGAGGTATGGTGTCGTGTATATATGTGTAGATGTAAGTGTGTATATGCTGCTTTGCAGCGTCTGATCCCTGGCAACTATACTACTTCCTGCCCAATCACTAGAGATTTAGGCCAGACTTAGGCTTATCTCGGCAAAAGAATTAGCTACATGAAATAGTTCTGTCTACTCTGTACTTTATGTACTCAATGAAGTACTATCTATAAAGAACCCAAAATTTCGGTAAAAGAAAGGCCACAACCATTAGAATCAATTCTAATGACTGATTCTAATGGAAGTGGCCTTTTACAGTGTATGTCTAGCCGGGTGTATTTATTCTTAGTGTGATAAAAGATTTTTGTGCGAGAACTAAACAATGATTATTTAGCTTATAACGAGGGAATTATAAACCACAATTTCGCTTATAACGAGAGAACGGTTTGAGCTAAAGTCTTCAAGTTCGGACATTTTCCACTAAACCCTATATGGAGAGTCCATTAAAAACATGTTCGTTGTAATTAAAATAGCCACGTCGCAGCAAACCTGCAGACTAAGTGGATTTACCTGATTCGCTTGTCATTAAAATAGGTCTTTAAAATATAAAATTTATTACTAATATAAGTAACATTATTTTTAATGAGTACTTAGGTTTGCTGCTACCTAATAACGAGTTCGTGAAACAGCATGATCGGAATATGAAAACGGGGGGTTGTGGGGGGGTTTATGGGGCAAAATTTGGGTTTCGCATTTTTTACCCTAAAAACATAAAATTTCACAATTTCTTTCTAAACCATGTTGACGCGTGCTTGTATGCCTGACGGTTAAAGAGAAAATAAAAAAATGGAAATTTTAAAATTCCCATTTTATTTTATGGAGAAAATGGTAACTTGTTTATGGATATTTTTAAATATGTTGATCAAATTTTTCAAATTTATTTATTTCATCTAGTAAAACGTTTATTAAAAACACTTTTTACCTTCCCTGTAGCAGCAAACCTAAGCTCTCGTTCAATCCAATGTTATTAAAATAGGGAATAAAAAAAATGAAACGTTGCTCCCTAATTGTTGTAAATAAAAAAATGCTCCCTAAAAAAATGTAAATATTTAAATTATTATGTTATCCTATGGAGATAAAGTAAACTGTTGTAGTTTGCTTGTTTACGGATCTATTTCAATAAAATATTGTGAATTTGTTCATATCATACTAAGCTATTAATATTTCAATAAAAACGCACTTAATCATCTGCCCTGTTACAGCAAACTAAGTAGTAATTTAAATTAATGCTATTTAAATATGTAAATAAATCTTCAGGCAATATTTTAATAAAAGTCAAACAAGATAAATTTGAAATTCACTTAGTCAGCACGTTTTCTACGTAGGGGTATTTTATTTTACTAGTGTACATGTTGTTCGAATTCGAGCAATTGCTGAATATTAAAGACGTTATTTTAAAATGAATAACAGTAATAAATGACAAGATTCGACTCAAAGATTATGGAAATACTCAAGATGTGCATAACTGATCGATATAATCAACATTTCTTGCAAATATCTTATCATTTTTCAATAGCTGATCTTGTTTTTTTAGTGTTTTCTACAAATAGCCTTACTCATAGCCGCATTAAGTTGTCCATAATAACGATTAAAAATGTAATATAGTGCAATAGTGCAATATTAGATTGTTAGTAACCGGAAGCGTACTAAGTTACTGGGTGGCTGCACAGTCTACATCGGCGTGGAGCTGATTGACTGCCGATCGGTCAACGAGTTTTCCGTGAATATGATCTTCACTTCTAGTCTAGCAAGGTGTGTATCTAGATGTTGCCATGTTTCCTTCGTAGTTTTTAGTAGATGTCACAATGGCGCAGTCGATGTAAAGTTAATTATGTTTAACTCTTTTTCGCGAGTGCGAAGTGTTGAAAATTGTATTTGAAGAACCATGACGTCCCGTTTGATAGGGAGTATGGGAGAGTTTAACCCTCATGAAGAGGATATATCGTCGTATTTAATGGGGTTAAAACAACTTGAAGGCCAACAACTGAACTTGAAGGACAACTTGACTTGAAGGCCAACAGCGTAAAGGAAGGATCGGAGTTATCCATTTTGATTACTGTAATCGGACCAAAAGCCCTGGCTGTTCTCACGGACTTAGTATCACCAGATTCGGTAGATTCCAAAAATTATAAGGATCTGTTAAAGGTGTTGGAAGCACATTATTCTCCAAAAAGGTTAGGGTAGTGACTTCCAGCCGTTGGCTACTATCTTTGGCTCAAAGCGAGGAACTCCAAGCCTAGCCGCAGCGCGCCTACAGAGGTGGGCCTGATTTTGGCTTCGTATGACTTCGAAGTGAGATATCGCAAGGCGCCTGATGTGCCACATGCCGATGCCTTATCCCGGTTGCCATTACCGGCAAGTGATTCGCTGGAACTGGAAAAGAACTTTATCTCGCACACACAGGAATGCGTGGAGGTACTAAATTGCTTCAGCACGGTGAGTACCGAATCACCTTTCACTTCTAAGGAAATTGCTAAATGATCTATCACTGGTACTGATCCTATATTATCTAAAGTAAGAAATTATGTTTGGCACGGCTGGCATGGCGCTGTGGACAAAGAGTTATTGTCTTATGTAAAAAGAAAAGATGCACTTTCTGTGCATAGTAATTTTCTTCTGTGGGGGGGCCGTGTGGTCATTCCGATAAAATTGAGGAACCAAATTTTAGAATTGCTTCATGATCAACATCCAGGCATTACACGGATGAAGCTGTTATCACGTAGCTATGTGTGGTGGCCCGGTATAGAACAAGGTATTGAAGAAACAGTGTCTTCTTGTTATATTTGTCAGTGTACGAGGAATGCAGCTCCAAAAGTCACTCTCCAACAGTGACCCCGTGTGTATGGCAGATGGCAACGGGTGCACATAGATTTCGCTGAAGATACTAATTCTAGGCAACAAATGTTAGTACTAGTAGACAGTTTTTCCAAGTGGATAGAGGTGTTTGTCATTAAATCTACTAATTCTCTCAAGACAATTGAGCGTCTTCGTTCACGTTTTGAATCGTATGGGCTTATCCGGACACTCTAGTATCAGATAATGGCCCTTCTTTTACAAGTTTTGAGTTTAGAGAATTCTTAAAAAAGAATGGAGTAAGGTTAGTCTTATCGCCTCCTTATCATCCTGCGTCAAATGGTGCTGCTGAGCGGTGCGTTCAAGAAGTGAAGAAGAACCTATTGAGACAGGTGTTTAGTGAAGGCGGTTTTGGTACCCTGACGTTCCGGCAGAATTGTTTCTCAACTGGATACCTAAAACTAGGCTTGCACTACTCAAACATAACCTTCAAGCTCGTATTGACACAAACCTGGACAGACAGAAGAGGCATAGGGCAAGGCCAATATTCTTTAAAGTCGGAGAGAATGTGTTCGTCAAAACTGTCAGGCAGGAGAAGATTGATTGGGTACCTGGAAAAATTCTGGAGATAAAAAGTCCTGTAAAATATTTTGTTAGTGTATTGGGAAAGGTGAGGCGTTGCCATGCTGACCACCTTAGGTCTAGAGTTAACATGGAAGAGGAAGGAATAGCAGTGCCAAGTTGTGAGGCAAGGTCTCCCATGAAACCCGTACTTCCTGAGCGAGGGGAAACTTCAGAGGACAAGGAGAGACAGCAAGTTTCGCCCAGGCGGCAATCTCCATTGAAGGACCCTGAGACTGCAGCGGTTCAGCCAAGACATGAAGACCCACCTGCGGTAGTGCAGTGCAGCCCGCCAAATCTTAGGAGGTCCAAAAGGACAATACAAAAGCCTGATAAGCTAGACTTTTAAGCTATTCAGGTAGAAGTAAGAAGAGTTTATTTTAGTTTTTATGAGAAGAATTTTTAAGTTGAAATCAGGGTTAAATAAATAAAAATGAAGAAAAAAATTATGAAGAGAAAGTTTTATGTTTTGAAGAGTTTGTTATTTGTGGTCTTACAGCAGTAGTGTGGGCCTAATCCAAATGGTGGCGAGTGTAATATAGTGCAATAGTGCAATATTAGATTGTTAGTAACCGGAAGCGTATTAAGTTACTGGGTGGCTGCACTGTCTACATCGGCGTGGAGCTCTATGATTGGCTGCCGATTGGTCAACGAGTTTTCCGTTAAGATGATCTTCACTAGTCTAGCAAGGTGTGTATCTAGATGTCGCCATATTTCCTTAGTAGTTTTTAGTAGATTTCACAATAAATAAAAAAAAACCATTATCTCTATTTCTTCTCCTTGGTGGTCTATGACTTTTCTATGTTTCCATAGTTTGCAAATCGGCTCTTTCAATGATTACTAAGAAATGTAGCACAGTGTTAATTCAGTTGTCTTTTTTTATTATATCAAATTATCCAGGCTCTCTCACTTTTATCCATTGTAATAGTTACGCCAACCCAAATTCAAATAATAGTAAATATTTCATTCCAACCGAGTCAGTAAATGTGTGTAGCAAACTATTAAATTAGCAAAATGATTGACTGTTTACAATTAACATATGTTCTTCTTCTCACTTTTAATTTCTGACAACAGCTGGGGTTTTATTACAATGCTTGTTTCCCATGTTTATCTTATGGAGAAACACGAAACTTTAAAGTGCCCCAGGGCCTCACTCTCTATTTCCCTTAAAAAAAGTTTCCTGCACGACTTCACATTACGCTCTTTCCAATGACACCAAAAACATGTCAATCGGTTCAGTGGTTTCGGAGGAGTAATTGTCAAAAAAACCTGCTTGCGTATTAAATAAGTTTAGATTCTCAGTCGTATAACTTAATACTGTACTGTGCAACTGAAATACATCAAATTTTATAATTTTGAAAAACAAATCATTGGTTTGTGAATATAGTATGTAACTAAATATTTTACTTAGGTTTTAGAAATATGAGTTTGGTAACGTTCCCATATGAAGTTGAGCATATTTAGATTAACTTTATTCACACATAAAAAAGTAATTGTGGTTGAAGGGAAAGAGAAGACGTAAAGAAATTATAATAAGTGAATTGTTCACATACAGTTTATACCGGTAAAACGTGTTGCCTTCTACAAATTCTTATAACCCATCAAAGTCACTATTGGTAATATCGGTGTTTGTAATAAATGGTCGACGAACTATAAAGCCAGAGGAATAACATCGAGAATATTTTCATCCGAAAGAGGCAAATCATAATTAGAGAGAGGAAAACGAGAAAAATAACTCGTAATTATTACTGTGTAAGATGGTGCGCGCATAGATCCGCGAAACGCAATAAATTGGAAAAGCTGTGGCGGGGATGGAGGTGGGGATGTTTAGATATCAGGGGTGGGAGAGGGGCGCCCGCGCGCAGCTTGGGGGAGAAACTACAAAAAAGCAATAAAATTGAATTTCATATCGTGTTTGCACTTCTCTATTCCCCACCCCCCTCACCCTCGCAGTGACGTCAGGGATCGATATCAGAGGGTGGGGGCAGAGGGGGTGAGAGCGCGGTGTCGACGGTCGACGCTAGCAGAAGCACAGTGGAGACGGGGACGCGGACGCGTGCGACGGTACGAGCACGACTACGACACGGACACGGTGACAACCGACACGGCACACGACACGACCACGGGTGTGTGTGTGATAGTGACCGGGACATAACCTTATTCTCCACCACAACACGGTAAGTTATCTAGTATGCATCTATGGTATGTCTACACTGTAACTTAGTGGTTAGTGCGCGGTACAGTATATGATATCAGATATGGCGCGCCCGCCCCCCCGCTCCCCACCGACGACACTAACAATATAACATCTCTATTGATCCTCCCATCTGGAACGATAGGCCCTTCCATTTCTGATTATTACGTATATACTCGCAGCACAAGTTCCGGCTTCGATGGATTATTTTGGGGGTTTTTCATCCCACAAGATCGTAGTGAGGTTATAAAAACAACGTGGAGGTGTAGTGTGCTGATAACTTTTATTCTTCTTTCACTGAGTAAGTTTTACCGTAGTGATTGTAATAGAAATGCTATGTACATGTATGAGGTATTTAATTTATAATTTTAACACGAATATTACTGTTATTTACAAATATTTATCCAACCATGTTAATTCCTTGTTCATATATTTTCGTTATTTTCGTATGCCTGATATTGACAAATTAATATTATTTTTATTTGAAAATTCCGAAATTATTCTACGAATATTGCAATCACTACATAACAATAATCAATATATGCATCCTGATTGTTTAAGATTTACTAGGTTTACATTCCAATAGGCCTATAACACATTAAAAATAATAAACCGTAAAAAATATTTAATTTGTGACTATTGGAGGACGTATAAAGCCCAATTATATTGTATCAATCGTCTATAATTGCACTACTGAAATCACACTTAGTTTTTACAATCGTGGATAATTTATTATTAAATCTATAAATACATAATAAAATCAAGAGCCAACACATGAAAAAAAACAAATTAACTTTCCGTTGGAATTTCCCCATCGTGATTCGTATTCAGAAAAGTTGGTGGAAGTTTGAAAAGGTCGTGAGCAAACGAGTGTGGAGTGGTGGCCGTCAAATGAAAGTGGTGCAAAAATCTGAATGAATTCATTAACACCATCGAGTCATGCGCTCCGACTCTGACGTTTACTACTGGATATTCCACGTTCAGATGGCGACATCAAGTATTTGACAGTGTACAATACAACTGTTATATATTTAGAACATTTATATATTGAATTGAAACATTTAATGTGTTTCTAACTCATCTTGGTTGTTTATACAAATCATTGAAATCTAATCAAATTAAAATGGTATGAATTAAAATTGCTATAAAAGATATTTTATTCCAGTTACCTGCTGCTTTGAACTAAAACTTATGTAACTTATGTTGCTTTCAGTTTCCAAATATTAAACGTTGGCAGCAAAGAACTGGATAATTTCGGCAATCTTAGAAAAATTTATGATTATTTCAGTGTATGAGAATATCAGTGTATTTCTAAAATACTATATAATGTGTCGTGAATAAAATAACCTTATACTGATCACTAATAAATGTTAAATAGTTTTTATTTGTCCATTTATGTAGATCCGTGATAATGCAACATCAAAGATCAAACTATTATGTTTTTTTTTGTAATTTTAATTTATTTTTACAATAATTACGCGTTGAAATATTTGTATAGCATAGCAAATGATAACATTATATTTAAATACTACTGGGATTTACAAAATCCAAATTATCATAGTCAATACAGAAAGGTATATTCTTCAGCTACGTTTTCGAAATAATTTCCCAATTTACTTGAATATTCGTAAATGAGGGTTTTAACTCATAGACTCTTAGTATTTTGAAGTATTTAGAATTCGCAATACTTTCTGCTCCGTACATAATTTCATTTTGTTATGATACGTTATTGTTATTTATTCGTTATCATCCATGAATGATAAATACCTACCTTGCCATTGTTTTGGAATAGTATCAACAAACAAATTGATTTTATTTAGAACAATATTTTAAATTAATAAAGAACATTTGCCACAGCGACTACATACGCGCACGCACAGCATACTACAGCTGAAAATTACGGTCGTCCCAAGGAAGTATCCTCTGTCCGTACTTCTTTGTGCTACAGTATAACAGTGTGGATCTATCTACAGCTTAACAGGGTATCGGAACAGCAAGTGATGTCCTAATGTCCCCATCTCCCCCATGCTCCCATTGTTGAGTCATAAGTCTCTTCATCAGATTCGTCCTGAAAAGGCCTTATGAAGGGAATATAGAAACCGTTCCGCCTACACAAATTTACCCATTTTGTTTTCCGAAAAAAGTGATAAGTCTTGTACTTTAGGTGACTTCTCACCAAAATAGGGAACAAATTAAATGCCTTAATTAAACTGGGCAACGTCTTTGAGAGTTTTTGGTCAAAAATCCGAAATTTTCGATCTAACATGCATGACATCCAGGTCTCCCGTGGAGTAGACACTATGAAACCCGATTTTTGCCTATTTGGTAGATGCAATTAATGACAGTTAAATGTGGACGGAACACATACCATATCAATAATGCGACTAGGATTGGGAGATTGTTAATAGATGTTAAGTAGTCTGTCATACAACGACAGGAAGATACGAGGATGTATTCAAGGAAAATCTTAATAAATCCAATAATCTCCTTTTTGATCAGCTGTTAACACAGATATGGTTGTTGACAAGGTTGTTCAATAGGTGCCAACATGTTCAATGTAATATTTTCCTCAACTACAGTATTGAATTTTCAATTTCTATGTTGATTGTTTAAACGATGGTGTTGTATGTCAATTTATTGGCTGGTTTGAGATTAAACGTACATAAACCGCACTGTAAAATAATTAAAAGAACTCAAGAAACCCTCGCTTTATGAACCCCAATTTGATTCACCAACTTATAAGTCGTTACGAAGTATTTTTCGTTTGCTTTTGTAAATATTCTAGTTTTCCCAAAACCTAGAGAAACCTTTTTTATATGACACAAGTAAAAAATACATTTCATCCTTTTGAGGTATGTTTGAGGCTGTTTTGCATTCAAAGGGGTAAATCCTCGCCGATCTTTAACTACAGTATTCTAGTCCATCTCCTTACCTAGCTATATAGATCATCGGTACCTCTGGCTCTGTAAATAAATAAAACGACCGAATGCTGATTCCAGAGAACAATAACAGACTGCTTCGGGCAAAAATAGCAATGAATGTTTCTTGGAACCAAGGAGGAAAATGCACTTGCACAATATAGTTCATTTTTCTTCAAAAATATGTTGGTGATATTCTACTTTTGCTTCATTTATTTTGTTATACAGTTCACATACATCCATAGACTTTTCATAAGCAGTTTACTGATAATGAACATTTATTTAGGTTATTCCTGGATATAAATGTTTCTTGGATAACAAAACAAGAAGAAATCGGCGAATATACGTCACAATCGTCGAATTAGGGGGTTTGAGGATTTAATTAGTTTTCCAATTTTTGGAAACTTAAGAGATATTCCATAAATTTTGTGCCATACATAGTACAGATACAGGTGTTATTGCGTTATTGCTGCTGGAACTACCAATTTTAAGGTTTTAAATGCAGTTTTAAAGCCATTTATTTAAAGTAATTTAAAAAAGATGAAACTAAAAGTGAAGATATACTTCTTATTTGTCACTATAATTTTGGATAGCGTCGAATGTTATTTAAAACCACTCCCCACAAATCCTTGCATTTCAACGGAAAACAGTGGTATCTAGCGCACTCTTAAGAGGATTATAATTGGAATTAGTTTTAATTCCAAGGCTTAAGTCTTTAAAAGCACTTAGCAAAAATTATAATTAAATATCATTATACAATTTAAAAAAATGAACTATTCAAATTACAAAACTACATTTACTATGAGCTCTCCTCACCAAAAGTATTCTGACTAAAACTTCAAATATACTCCACTCCAGTAAATAGCACTTTTTTTTCTGCTATTCTTTTGATATTAAGTGACATTGATTAAATTACATATTAAATAACACAAGAATACACACAAATTGTCTGTACAATGTTTAACTTTTAAGCCACTTCCTAAGGGGTATCCGTATTTTCGATCACAAACAAATATCTGTTACCTAGGTATTCAGGTACACTTGTAGGTGAGAAAAATCTATTGACTCCAACTGATTCTCTTTTTCTTCATAAAATAACAATAACTATTTTATTGTTGGTTGAAGTATTGCAATGCCTGTTCACTTGACACAGTTCCTTTTCACTGCAGTAGGACGAATAAACATTCAGTTTAATTTTATCTGAGTTTTGATCATTTATTTTTACAGAATTGGCATATTTACAAGTTTATTAATTTGACATATTGACTTTATGAACTATTTTTTGGAATTGCGTATTCTTCTTGACAAATGTCTACTAGTACAAATGTTTACTCAGTTCCTTTACGCACCATTCCTGTTGGCTCCAAGATGTTTCCTTCAATCTTATCACTGGAGCTAGTGTGTGATTATGCCATCATCAGTGTGCGATTATGCCATCATCAGTGTGTGATTATGCCATCATGGTGTGTGATTATACCATCCTAGTGTGCGGTTTTGCCATCATGGTGTGTGATTATGCCATCATCAGTGTGTGATTATTGTACCATCACAATTTGTGGTTTTGCCATCATATTGTGTTATTATGGTTAATATTTGTTATATTAATTCATGCGTATAAAAGCAATAAATAGCTATTCGGCTAAAACTTAGAAAAATGTTGGCATAAATTTAACGTTTTATCCTAGATTTATCTTTTTACAACAGAGAGGGAGAATTTTTAAAATATAAAATGCCTTTCATAAGTGGTTTGTGATCATTATAGGTTATTTTATGCTTACTTGTATATTAGTTCTGCCTAGTTATTTTTTTTATGTTGTTGCGCAAATACGTGTTTGGTTTTGTAATTCCATTTAGAACCACCTTCGTTAAATTTATTTGAAGGGTTTACTCTTTTATAATTATTAGTGGTCGTCCGGTGGTCGAAAACTCGACTAAAGATATGTAATTTACAGGATTCTCTATTTTCACCCCACGCTGTAAATAAAAACCGTGATTGCAATTTCTTCTATTTGTTTAGATTTTCGTATTATATTTTGTTGTTATTTCATCACAAGCATAGCAACCTATAAGGCCCATGATAACTTTTTTAAATTTCATATTAATTTTTTGTACTTATTTTTGAGCCTATTTTAATTTATGAAGGGATTCTGCACATCTACAGCAAAATATCTTTCTAACAGAATGCGTAGATTTTCCCTGCACACGAGCTGAGAAAAAAGGTTTTAAGGCAACATGCTTGCCTATTAATATATGGATTTTATTGTGAATGTGTTTGGATGAAAATCAATAGAGCTGCTATCATTCGAGTTGTGTGCAGGTTTGCTGCTACTGGGGAATTTTATTTTGGCGTATAAACGAATTTCGTTGGTTTTAGAGGATTTTATCCTGTCTCATTTACCTACTCCAGTTCTTCCAATTTTATCATAGGTAAAATAATTCAAATTTGTTAGATTCCATCTAAGTTTTTGCCTTTAATATGTCAAGGAATACTATGTCATTCATAAAGAAGTAAAATCAAAAGATGTAAATACTTCAACCATACATTGTTTTACTGTAACGTAAATATAAGCAAAGCTATGCATGGAACGTTTCTCAAACATGTCAATGTGATTATGGGTTGGTTTTATAAGTTATATGGTATATAGGATAAGTAAAGATATCGGATAGATAATAGTACAGGATATAGGATAAGGATAGGGTAGGTTTTATATGATGAGTTTATAGTTAGTTACCCTAGTTACTGCACCACTTGTATTACCATGCGACTGACAGGCTAAATGTTAAAAGGATTGTAGAGTTACACACAGTTTGATTGAAAGCCGTTAAAATACCGACACACATTTTTTATCTACCCTTATAGTTGTCACATTATAAAGACTGTATAATTGGCTTTACTAGCGATGTATTTTGACCTATTACGCCGGTCCTCAGGGCCCACAACCCTGAGGATATTTTGGGAGTTTTTTTTAGCGAATTTCCCTATAGGGAAGTAGCTATTACCGTAGGTGGCACGGTAAGACCTAGACCCGGGACCGATTTACTTTTTCATTTTGATGTCCCCAGAGGCCAAAAACACCATTCGTTCAAATTTTTATATATGTATATATATATAGACTTATATATATATATATATATAGATTAATAAATAATATGTAAAAAACAATAATGAGTACCCTTTTTTTATATTCTTTTTTATTTAATAAATCACAACATGTTTCGTCTCTAAGGACATTTTCAAGTGTGTTTATATATATACGTATATATATATATGTATATATATACGTCCGTGAACGCGATAACTTGAGTAATTTTTGTCCGATTTTGATTAAATTTGGTTTAAAGGTGTAAAGCGGGATAAACTTGAATGAGTTCGCGAACCAGCACGATCGGACCATGGGAACGGGGCTTTACGGGGGGTTTTATGGGGTAAAAATTGGTTTTTCTCACTTTTGACCCTCAAAACACAAAATTTCCCGATTTCTCTTTAGACCTTTTTAAAGAGCTTAAAAAAACAAATTTTTTAGTATATAAAAGTATTTTTGTTCGATTATTAGTAACGGAGAAAATTAAAAAAATTGTAAATTTAAAATTCCCATGTTATTCTTATGGAGAATATAGTCAAATGTTGTAGTTTGCTTGTTTATGGATATATTTTGATCAAACTTGGCAAATTTATTTATTTTGTACTAAGCTATCAATATTTTACTCAAAAACACACTTTATTAGTTTCCTTGTAGCAGCAAACCTAGGTACTCGTTAAACCTAATGTTATTAAAATATATTTAACTGAAAATCAATTCAGACAAATGGAAATTCGCTTAGTCGGCAGGTTTGCTGCGGCGGGGGTATTTTTACTAGTAGGCCTACCTAACAGAATCACCGGCTTATTTCTTTGAAGTGGCATTTATTTAAGTTATTTTAATCACTTAACAACAGCATTTATCAATAAGATACAATAAGACAAATAAATAAGGAAATAGTACGGTATTACTACCTAAAACTTGCTTCTCGCGTCTATATTTACACGAATCATTGTCTTATTCTTACATTTTTTTACAAATATAATCTAAGCTCATATTCGTGAAAAATGCTTCACACAAAAACCAGAATATTTTTAAGATGTCAAATTTGATCGAAGAATAGCAGAATGCAATTGTTGCTTACGCGGTGGATCAAGTAGAATCTTAGAACACTGTATGTATTATTCATTTTTAATTGAGCTATCGTAATTATTCTTGCATCCAGGCACGTCACATCTATCTGGCATGCTGTAGTAAGAAGTTTAATGTCATTACTAATGATTAAAGGTAGTAGAAACGCGATTATGTACGTAGAGTACGCGACTCCTCCATTCACTGTAATGGTAAAACGACCGAACGCCAAGACACCGATGCGACGTTGCCGCTTTTCACTCGCCGCGGCCTTGTATTAGAGGTGGCTGTGACTAATGCCAATTCAGGTATTAAAAAAAAATGTGTACACAGTTTTTACTTTGATGTACACATGTAGCTAGGTCAAACAACGCATCTAAACCTCACTACATACAAAACATTCGGAAACACAACAGTGTCATCACATCTCATCACATTTGCATAATTTGTTACCAAGGCTGGACTAGGTTATGGATTTGGTTCCGCAAATGTTCAAGATTTGTGATAAAATTTCCTACAATTATGGTTCATTCCAATCCACGAAATACATGCACAGCGTTGAGTGATCTATATGGCCAAGGCAAAACTACCCCACAAGTTAATGAATTATCAAGTTAGAACAGGATGATTAAATACATGGGTCGATGTGGCAAGAGAAGGAATTAAAATTGCTGAGATCGAAGTAAGAATGTTACTGCTTTCTGGAGAATCAGATATTTTTATCAAACAAAAAAAACTGATTTAATATGCTGATAGAGTTCTGTATTTTTATGGACAAAGATGATGATAACTTATAAATCCGGATACAATCTGAATGATTTTCCTAAAGCAGATGGAATTAGTGGTTAGTAATAAATATTGACTCTTTCCGTAACATGATAGACTAATTATATGAACTCATTCCCCCATATAGTGAAAGTGGCTTTGGTATGAAACAAACTCATACCATTGTGTTAAACGAATTCATCAATCACGTTTTTTAGGGAACACAATGGTCATACTTATTATTGCTTATCCTCCCTCCATTTAACTAAGATTCTAATGACTTCACTCTATCCATCGCAGTTAGCTGAATTTACATAAAACCTCAAGATTAACCGTCGATTTCGACGGGGTTCCACTAGTATGTAGAAAAAGAATTGATCCAGACATCATTTGGAAATACTGTAACAAAGCCGGCAGAAAATTATAATGCAAAATTGAGAAGAAAAAAGCAAAATATGGATGTTTGCTCTTATGTGCCTCTGAAAAAACTTATTTGGACATTTTCCTCAAAAATTTAGGGATGCACTTGCTTTACACTATGGGGCTTTACCTATTAACTTCCCATTAAAATAGGTCTTGTGATAAAAAGACATAATTAATTTAATAAGAGACACAGAAGGTAATATGAAGGACCAAGCTTAGAGAAATTGTGTTAAAAAAGCTTACCGTAATAGCTGAAAGAACAAGTCATAAATGAACCTGCACTCAAAGCTTGCAGAGTGTATGGAAAACTCAGATTGAAGCATTGCTTGATGTTCATGTTATGTTGACGTTGACATTGATGCTCCATCTTATGTCTCCATCCCCCATAAAACAGTTATAAAAACAAAAACAAAACAAAATACATTAGATGATTTTATGTGTAAAATGATTTTATCTTTTTTGGGCTAAAGGTAATAATAGTTTAATAATTTAAAAATTCCAGATGAAAAGAAAGAAAATGCACAACAATTTATAAACAAAGACATGCATCTTTTACTCTACTTATTGTCACAAAGTGTAGATGAAATTTTCGGGTTTGAATTTAATATGTTTTTAAGGGTAATGGTTGAAAAGTTATCTGTAAAATGAAAACAAAACATGCTGTTTAGTCAATAATCGGATAACATCAGGAACTACATGTGCGGTTAATTTCAAGGTAGAAATGGCCGTCATCGAGTGAATTCAGTGAGAAGAGATGAAGCTGGTAGCCTATTCCAAATTTGTTGAAGTGTTAAAATGATGTTTGATTCTAACTCCACTATACTTTTTTTCTGTCAAATTTCTACTGTGGTACATTTCACAATAAATTCTTGATATTGTTTTCTTTTGTACAGAAATACATGTTTTTGAAGTTAACTCTAAGTAGCTACAGATTACTATTTTTTTACTATTTTTACCTTATTGTATTCAACAACTCGTAAAATGTTTGAGAAAATCATTTTTATTAGGATAGAATGTGTCAAAATATTCTATTTTTTCTACAGTACTTACTCAGAAAAGGGTTAAATCAGTAAATAATTCTCACTCACAGCATTATCACAAAATCACAATATTTTATCACAATTAATCTACATAAAATAGTCATCCTGTAATTATTTCTATTAAACCTATACTTTATTCTGTCAAATTTCTACTATGTGGTTAATTTCACAATAAATTCAAGATATTGTTTTCTTTTGCTCAGAAATACATGTTTTTGAAGTTAACTCTAGATAGCTACAGTTCACTATTTTTTTACTAATTTTACCTTATTGTATTCAACAACTCGTAAAATGTTTGAGAAAATCATTTTTATTAGGATAGAATGTGTCAAAATATTCTATTTTTTCTATAGTACTTACTCAGAAAAGGGTTAAATCAGTAAATAATTGTCACTCATAGTACTATCACAAATTTTATCACAATTAATCTACATAAAATATAGTCATCCTGTAATTATTTCCTTGATTTTGTGTTTTTTTATCCTGTACGTAGTAATTTTACCCGAATAAAAGTTTGGTTTAGGTGTCCAGTCAGGCCGGTTTTTAGTAATTTTCATTTGAAATATACTCATAAACTTATTAAATTGTTCACTGGCCTCATTTAACATATCGAAAAACTGTCGCAGTTCTGAATCCAACCAAAGAAAATTATCTTGAAGCATTTTTGGATTAAACATCATCTTAGCAAAGCGTGGCGTGCCTTTACGGTAAATATATTTTGCTGAAGATAAAACGTTGGTGGCATTGTTGTTGTTGATGTCTTCAATTATGTATTTCAGATGTTTATTGTAATCACTGAGAGCAGTTAGCACTGAGGCACTGTATATTTCCTTTGGGTACATTAACTTCTTGATTATATCGATAGCTAGTGTGTTCATAGTTTTACCTAATCTTTGCGAACCCATGCAAACCAGGCTAAAGCACAAGACGAGAATTGAAACACCAACTGCCATCGCCCATCACTAATCATCCCTCAATCAACAGCTGATTTGTGATAAGATAGGGAACATGTCACTAACAATTTGATTTGTTTTTGTTTTCATACCTTGTACTCACAATTTATTTATTTACAAATATTAATAATTGTCACAGTTGGTTTTGGTTTGGTGGCATAGCT
Source organism: Macrosteles quadrilineatus (assembly GCF_028750875.1). NCBI lineage: Eukaryota > Metazoa > Arthropoda > Insecta > Hemiptera > Cicadellidae > Macrosteles > Macrosteles quadrilineatus. Next base: position 67,358,238 of record NW_026542598.1, on the reverse strand, counting down.
CGGAATCGGTGCTCAATAAAAAATAATGACAGTGTGAGGTGAACAATTTAAGTTTTCAAAAATATCGGAAACTATAATAGGTCTAACAGTAATGAATTTAAATAAAATGATTATATACAGGCTTCTTATTACTTTCAAGTACAGTATGAAAATCAAATTCATTTATCCTTTACTCTAAAACGAGCTATGTCTGTTTGTAATATATATCTAAAAATCCAGCGGAAGGATTTTCATTACATTTTGATTTGGAATTAGGGACTTATGGGCCTAAAAACCTGATTGACAACAGCCACTAACCTCAGGAAAATTTGTATTTTGCTACACAACTCAGTTAAAAATTTAACATTGGTCTTATGGTTGAACAAAATAACAAGGAAAAAAAGTAAACAAAAGACTTTGTAAAATCAACGGTTTTTGAGCTATTTAAGCAACAAAATTTTAAATAGCCGCCATTTTGTTAATGAATTTGAAAAATGGTCATAATTTTTTTGTAGCCCTGGCTAGTTGTCATAAATGTTTGTGCAAAGTTTCAATTTTGTATCTTAAACTACTTTTTAGAAAAAAAATTAATATGTGAAAAAACAAAATGGCGGCTTTGTGGATAACTATAAGGACTTCCGGATATATTTAGATGTTAGATATGTTTCTTACTACTCAGGAACAATGCCCTAAAATATTGGTAGATGAGTTACCCTGTATATAGGCCTATAGATTTTCAACAGATTGTGTTTTTGGCCTCTGGGGACATCAAAACAAAAAAGTAAAATGGTCCTGGGTCCAGGTCTTACCATGAGACCTACGGTAATAACTTATTCCCTATAATGGAAAATTTGCTAAAAAGTAATGAGATAACGATAGTCATAAAAATACAAGTAATAAATAGTTAATGATCACAAAAAAAATAAATAAAAAAGGAAAACAGGTACCAGTAAACTATTTATTTTCCTTGACTATAGCTACAATCTATTGTTTATTCTGTTATATATTCAAGGGTGGTAAAAACTGGAATGGTTGAATGTGGACAGTAATTTATTGGCTACTCTACAGCAATGATCAGCTGTGTTTGACAGCAAACCTGTTGCCATGGTTACCACATTGCATAAGCAAAACATTGAATACAGTACTTAGATTTTCCTTCCCTGAAGGGTCAATAGGAACTACTGCAGCTGAAAATAAGGTACAGTATTTACGTTTTGGAAGTGCCTTTCATTAGGTTAGTGATTTGGATTAGAAAGTATAATGGACATACAAGTAAATTAAATAGTCCGAATTATAAATAAAGTTCTTTGTGTTGTGTTTTTTAGGATCAACTACTAATTTCAGCGGTAAATATTTTCATAGTTTCAATACTTTTAAATGCCTTCATAAAACTAATTTAGTACCTAATGAAAAAAAAAACAATGATGGCTTTGATTGATGACCTATGTTTATACACCACAAACTATAGTTTTGATTTTTGAAAAAAAAAATTTGAACTTATTTTCATTTTCAAACATATTTGGCAATTAATTATAGTATCAATAGAGCAATTAAATTTGTACTAAGTGGAAAAATATTTGTAAAAGAATCATGAAACTTGACACCATTATTTAACCATTTCAGAGAATTCTTTCACGAGTTTTGATGTGTTCATAGGTCAATATTTTCCCCAAAAATATTCTAACTTCAACTCAACTTTGCTTTTGTTTACAGAAAAATGCCTGATCTACTAGAACATATGTATTGCGCCCAGCAAATTAATATACCCCCAAACTTGCCCTATATCTTGAAACAATACGCCAAAGCAGCAATACGAACACAGCCTCATGATTTGCTCTTCTGGTCGGCTGCGTACTTTAGAGCCAAGGCCAACAACTCACCTCCACCTGTTAAGGAACGTCTTGAGTATCCACCTTTTGATTCTCCTTCTAGACTGTCTCCTGGGTTTTTGAGAGTTCTTCACAAACAGGTATAGGATTACTTTCCCTTGCAGAAAAAAAATCTTTAAGGGCTACCCTGAAAAATGTATGGAAACCTCAAGTAGTCTGGGAGTAAAATGTAGTAAATGAGTAGGCTTGATGAAGTAATAACAATTTGTTAGTCCCTATACAGTATACTTAGTAACGTTAGAACACTTGAGAAAAATCTATTCACCAGTAATAAAACTGTGTCAAATACGCCAAATTAACTTAGTGTTAATACTGAATTAGATTATTGCAATAGAATTGTCATCCTAATATAATCTGGAGCCGGTTTTGATTTGTGTTTAGGTTTAGGATTATATTGGTTACCTTAGACTACTTTCTGATCCAAACTAATAATACATCACTCTTATATTGAGGTCTAGATTTGACCACTTGTTACTCTCTGGTTAAAACAATACTTAAGGCAAGCAACAGAACGTATTTATAATACAATTTTTCCCTCCCAGTACAATTTGTATTTGTTAAAGTTTTTTTGTGAACTCATTTATTTGTACTTGGCTTTCATGTTACAGAAAAGACCAGGATCAGGCAAATGCAAACGTCATTAACATTTTTGTGCTTATAATGTATTTAACATACATTACATTTTGTGAAGAGAAGTGTGCCTTTAAAAGTTGGAACTAGAGGAAAAGTTTTTAAATGAATAGTTTAGTTAGAATATTGATTGTTTGGAAAACTTGATCTACATTTAGTGGTCCTGACTCTAGGACTTTATTGTAACTGTAACGTATTTTGCTGTTGAATCTTTTTCAGTTGGGAAACCACGAGTACGTGAGAGTGGAAGTGCTTTACGAGAAGTGGATGGGAGTTTGTCTTGTCAAAGAAGCGTTAGACTCGATGCTGAGAATCGGAAACATCCAGAATAGAGTTCCTTGGCTGAAATTCATTGCTATTGCATCCGGACACCTTTGCAATGTGAGTAGTTTTCATGTATAACACAAATAAACATAAACATACTTGATGTTTGTTGGATAAAGGAAGTATATCCATATGGCAGAAATACAAGTGTGTCCTCATATTTGATTAGAGAGCAGCTTTCAAAGTGTACAGATTTACCTTACTGTAGAAAGTTCCAAGTTTGTTTACATATTTATTTTTAGGTTCCAATTTTTTTACATTATTCTTTTTTACTGTTTGATTAAACATCCGACAGAGCTAGGTAGTAGAAATTTGCAAGTGTACCTAAATAATTACTAGCAACATCCTACTCGAATTTAATAATCCTCCTGCTGTTTGGTGGAGGATATCCCAATAAAGTTTTCCTTGCCGTATAGAAGTATCTGTTTATTGATATGTGTGGACCTACAGCTTAACATGTGCTCTTGACCACTAAGTTACAGCCTAAAAAGCCATTGATAATTTCCGAGTTTTCAAGACAGAAGTCACACTTACCAGCAAACCAGCAGAGACCACTTTATTAGAATATTATTAATTCTAAGAGAAATACCACAATACCTTTATTTAATTCATATTATTAATGTTTTACTATATTACTTTATACTTTTGTACTTTGAAGGTTGAGTCTGTTAATGTAGTTCTATTCTGCAGTCTCTTAGCAAGACTATGATCCTTATCTGCGAAGTGTTGACCGATCAGCCGGAAGGTGGCGCTGCTTGGATCCCCGTAGATAAGTTTGTGGATCTTTACCAGTTCCTGGCAGTTCTCAACTGCGGACCTCAACCTCCAAATGTAAAACATGTGGAACTTCTTCTAGAATCACCCTCAGTGACATCAACACACGTGTCAACCAGTGTCGCTGAAGTAAAAGGTACCGCTACTATACTCATTAGTAAAGAAAGACTAAAGAGTAAATGAACTGACTATATTCATTTATTTGATAGAAGAATAAATTTTATCTAATGGAGGGAGGTTAAAGTAACAAAAAATATACAGTTGACACAGGGCTGTAAAATGTTGGACATAGATAAATTGAACCAGAATATTCAATGGTGGAATATGATACAGTTTTCTAATTTACGCTAATTTGTGGACAAGTTTTTACAGTACAAAGAATTTTGAAAGGTGTGACTTTCAAGTGGGCTATTTACTCGAATGAATGGAGTTCTTTCCAAATTAACGTGTGATGCATTAACTACACAGTATTGAAAAATATTGGTTTTTCTTTTCCAAGTCGGTTATGGCTCTTCTACCGGACTGATTTTCATAGTTTTGGTCTTAAATTAAAAGTATGCATGCACAGATTTGCCATCAAGCATCATCATTCATTTATATAATATATCACTCTACCAAAAAAATAAATTAAGTTAGATTTTTTCTGAATTTATACTTTACTTAAAGATTTATTTCACTAGTTATAATTACATTATCCTATATGTTTTGGTGTAAGAAGAACCTTTAGTGAAATACCAGCTTCCATTTGAGCTATTGATTTTTAAGATCAGACGTATCTGAAGCACGCTGCTGCATCAAGAATCAACAATAATTATAATTATTTGAGGACTTATCTGCAATCAATGATACATAACTCCATTTTTTATATGTATTGATCTTAAACACTCCTAGAAATAAAGTATTTTACGCTGGGTTATGCTGCTAGTTGTATTGAAAATATGTTTCTATAGATAAAATTGTTGATTTTTTGGGTTAGGGCACATTTTCCTCTAGTGTTTTAGAAAATTTAAAGTGGTCGGATGAAGAGTGTTTAGATTCCATGAGACCAATCAAAATGTTGATTATTAAAAAGAAGAGGCTCTTTAAATTCCTTTTTGGTTTTGAGGTAAAAATTACAAAATTTTATAACTTTTCCAAATTTATGATAATTTTTAGAAAAAATATGTTGTTAGTTTCATTAACTTAATCAGCGGATTATATTTATCCAGGCTTTAGACTTGCTGTGAAATCCAAGCCAACATTCGCTTCACTATAGTAAATTAGACCAAATTCTGTTGCTGTTCTTAACCTGATTCAATATTTTACATTCATTATTAATTATTGATATAGACAGGTGAACAATAGCCAAACAGTTGTACACTATTTGAGTGTTTACCATTCATATTGACTGAGTATCTTAGTGATTTTCATTTACTGATACTTCACAAATTCCTTAATTTGTCATTCGAATGAATCCTCTAAATAAAATGAATTTGTCACTATCAAGAATTTTAGTTTTTAAGACTTACCAAACATACACTTGCAAGAATATTTCTAATCATTCACTATTCACAATGAACTTTTGTAAAAGACCCAGAACCAATGGAAGTGGAGGAGAAAGATTCAACTGCTGGGCTGATGGTGTGGCAGGATGTACAGCCACAAGAGAAGTCCGATCGGATCCGATCACCCAAAGCAGAGGACGAGCCGGGAGCGTCCTCCGAAATTGGGGTGGAAGTGTTCGACGATGCCAAGGGTGCAGTTACAGAACTGGTCACTTTATATCCTGTTACTACTAAGGTACAATGACACTTACTTTGGATTAAGACATTTCAGAATATCTAAACAGGTCAAGCTTTTAAAATACAGTGCCTTTTAATCCTAAGATTAACGTTATGCCATTATTTTTTTAGTTAGAAACATTTGACTTAGATATTTTCTCAAAAGGTTTTTAAACACGTCATCTTGACTATCAGTGACGGCTTTTAGCCTGACCAAACCTACAACTTAATTGTCACTCCAAATCAAAACAGCTCTTTTCAGGACTTGATAGATATTTAGGTTCCAACAGTATTGTGTTACTTTCAATATAAATTATTTAATAAACACAAACACATTCTACAGAACAACTTTACAACTTCATCTTTGGCATCAAGTGAAAGAAAGCCATACAATACATATAAAGTTAATACAGTAATCAGCATTATTAAAAATTGAAATAAATAGTGAGAAATGTTGTGTTTGGAATTTGCCATTAATCAAGCAAATCGGTCCTTCTCAAGATTTAACTGGCAACCTATGGATTTGATTTGGAGATATAGCCTCTGGATCGTTATTGAACATAATTAAATCTAAGGCTTACCTAACGATCCAATTTATTACCTAACGATCCAATTTATTTATAAATTGGATCGTAAGTTAAGCCTTAGATTTAATTATATGGATTTGAAGTTGTGCGCTAAATCATCTCGCCTACCGGGTCATCATTATTGGTATTCTGTTGATGAGCTCTCATTTATTTTCTCTCTGCATCCTAATATCAACACCCATACATGAGAAATCAAGCAGAATGATAGACTGTAAGGTTGTTTCAGCTATGATTTATTTGAATCCTATCTCGTAAAACAAGGTGGGTAAAAGAAATGTAATGCCAGACATCCCTGTTGAAAAAAATGTTGTTTTGTCTTCTACATGTGATATGCTACACTAATTTTAACGTTAATGTCAGAGTACAATTTGTTAACCAGCCTTTTTGCAACAGTGAAGTAACTTGTTAGTAATAGATGACTTTTCTGACAGACATTTGTGTTTTCAGTCTGAGCTATCTCAAGATTCTGAATCATCATTGAAAGCCACCACAGCAACACACAAAGGCGACCTTGAGGTAAGTGTGGTTCTGATTCCAACCGCTATTGTTAAAAACTTTATAAACCCAACACTTAAGCTCTAACTTTTGGGCAATTCTTTTTCAAAACTTCAATTCTTGAAGCCAAGTGAATATGGAACCCCTTTTTTTCTATTGTCAACAACTTGAATTTCAAATGAAAGATCAACAAATGCCTTTAAGAGGAAGCATTTTAATTTTCAAACCACTAAGTATTTTAGGAAATTCAGGGGGAATAAAAAAAGACACTGCAATGTCTGAGACAATAAATACATTAAACTACGTAGAGAAATTGTCAGATTTTCTTTGTAAATTATTCTTTGGGACAGGTGCTAATTTTTATTTTTAAAGGACACTGAAACAATTACCGAAAAGAGGCTTTGAAAATATTAAATTATAAGTGTGAACTTCAATTGAAGTATTTTTATTATAGTAAAATAAAATAATATCTGGATCTATGGCCAGACCTATTTTTCAATGATGTCAAATATGGTTAAAATTTCAAATATAACTTGTCTTTTTTACCAGAAAAAATTATGGTCTTACAAATGTAGTAACTAATTAAGAGCAGCCTATTTTACCTTCAAATGTCTGCAGTAAAATAGTTCTACAGTAGGTGCAAAGCAATCTCTTACCATAAAAAACAGTCAATTTGATATATTACTCAACTTATAGGGAGAAAATGTTTTGAGCCATTCATCACTTAAGGAAAATGCAGATTGGATAAACATTGATGCCAAGAATTTGGTATGTATTTTCAATAGGAATACGGAAAGTGTCTAGACACCTAGTGTAGAAGCTGTGATTAAGAAATATTGAAGCTAGTTGATTAATTAAATATATTTATATTCATTGGCCATTGGTTGCCAACCCATCAAGATTTCTGAATGGAATATTTTGGAGAATAAATGAAAATCCATAAACATAACATAATCTTGAAGTTTCAGACATTAGAAATTTCCTGGGAGAGCGAATTGGGGCTGCTCCAGGACATGGGAACTATTCAGCACGAATACCTATTGCGTTTAAAATTAAACTTACAAACAAAAACTATATTAAAATTTGGAGTTCTTCATAGCCGTGAACCTAAATAATTATTGAACCAATGTTATTTAAGCTGGATCTAGTTTTTTGGTTTATAAAAAACATTTAAGAGTAAGCTTCCTTTCCTTATGAACCTGTTTAGAAAAAGTACGAAGTAACCGATAATTTGCTTAATATTGGTGTTCCTGCAGAGGGGGTATTTGTTGTCACTAACCAAAACTGGTATTTTATTCAATATACAAGCAGTTTTTTCATTAAATTTTTTTATTATTTGACTGCCTTTTCTATACATAGTTTGCCCCCAGAATTGATTAATTGAAATAAAATAAGGTTACTAACCTGTCGTCAATCAATCCTATTGTCGTGATGACTATAGTTTCGGGGTTAAAACCTCATTTTCAAATCTTCAGTTGACAAACTGTCAAACAAATATCTTTTTGTACTTGCCGCTGTCAATAATAGTCTGGTTGTATCTTTGGCCGGCCTCGCACAGATGTACATAATTTTTTGTAAATCTAAATGTTTCCGTGTATGTTTATGTGTGATGTATTATTGGCAACGGCAAGAAGATATTTTGTATGACAATTTGACAACTGAAGATTTGAAAATAGGGTTTTAACCCCAAAACTATATTCATCAAGACTATATAGGTCCTATATATCCTATATATCAAGATAGGAGTGATTGACGACAGGTTAGTAACCTTATTTTATCTCTGTATTTTCTAACTCATTGATGGATTGTACAGGACGATGATGAAAAAGAAAAAGATCAACCTGCGGTTTTGGCTGAAATTGTTGCCGAAGAAACAACCACGGAAATGTCAGGTGATTTCATTAAATTGATACATGTGAAATATCAATAACTCTAGATGATAGGCTTCCAGTCACAGAAGATTGTCAAATCTAGATCTTCGGATGATGACCTCATTGTTGAAAGAGTTGAACAGTAGTTTGCCCCAAAGATGAACAGCTGCTACGCATCCGAAACTTCGGCTTCCAGTTTCACTCTTTCAACGACGTGGCCATCACCCGGAAGACCTAGATTTGACGTCCAATAACTATTTTTTTAAACATTGAATTAGGGCTAAGTATTAGAGATAACTGAGAAAATTGTATTAAAAAAACTCAACTTTAAAATTTATTTTTGTTTGATCAGTACATTTATTTTAAGCTGATAATTAGTTAATACTGATAGCATGGTATTATGTTTCCACATAATGACAGGAGAGGGTTTTCTTGGATTTATGGCCAACTTGCCTTCTAGTTAAAATTATTCGTGCAATGAGTTTAATAAATTTTTTAAATGAATCCTAAAAGAATGTACCAGTTATGTAAGTACTTAAAAATTTCACAGGTTTAGCAAGTGGGATTATTATCTCTAAATAAGTATGAACTGTTTTAATTGTGGTGTTTATCTCAAGTTAAAGCAAAATAATCCTCACACTGGATAGTGGATATGTCATTAAATTTAGTTTGCAGAATTGAAGGTAGTTTTCAACAAATTCTATATTTATTTATACAACCATATTTTGCGCTAAACAGTAGTTTACATGTTAATCAATGAATTTTGAAAGTTTTATAAAAGTTAGATCGGGAAGTGTAATCAAACTTATCTATCTATATTATTAGTTCTGTAGGCCCTAAGCGATTTAAAAATATAAAAATTACATGAGAGTTTGACAGCTCGCAGGATGGTGGGAGATGGCTTAAATTTAAAATTTTGGTTCCAGAGGGTTGGGGAAAATAGCAGACTGTGTCCTAATCTACCAGAAAATGAGAAATAACGAATAATATCTTCCATTTAAAATGCATTGGGATGCAAAAACGTCAGCTTTGTTTACATTGAACATGGGATTACAAAAGTGTTATCATTTTCATTCTACTGTGTGAAGTTTGTTTGATAATCAACAAATAATTTAGATAAATTCTGATTTCACTAAAGTGATCTAAAAATGATTAACTTACAATTTTCAGAGTTTCTGAGTGAAAGATAATTTGATTCTTAGTTTGTTTAAATGTAACACTAATTAACTTCTTAGGAATTTATGTCCCTAGATGCCACTAGTACCACTTGTATTTACAGTACAAATAGAACAAATAATACAGGTAGGACTATATTTTATGTTTTGAGTTAACTGCACACAAAATAGAAGAAACCCATAAATGTGTCCTAATAAAGTGAACATCTTCATTAATAATTTTAAATGGTATTTTAATTTAAATAACAAAACCTAGAGATGATGTGAAAATGTATTTTAAAGCAATTTAGTATATAGATGTTATTGTTACATTCAAAGTGTTTTTTTTTTCAAATTGCAGCTAAAAGTGACTCTAAAACCGAAGATAAGTTAAAGACGAAAACCGAAGATAAGTTAAAGACGAAAACCGAAGAAAATGTTGAAGATAATAATGGGAACCAAGACAATCTGTCTGAGAATTTAGATCATCCTGAAGAATCAGAAGATAAAACTGAAGAGAATGAATTGCAGAATGCAGACATTGACTCTGAAAAAGAAACCTCGGATCTTGTCTCAGAGGAAGCGAAACCACAAGAAGAAGAAAGCCTTGAAAATGTCATAATTGAACCTGCAGAATCAGAGAACGATGTCAGTGATTCCGTTAGACGAGATAGAACTGACTCGGAAATAGCTGTCGACCAGACCATAACGATGGCGAATTTCATAGGAAAACGGCAAGTAGGACTTTCCGTGGTGGAAATTAGAAGAGGAAGATTTGGAGACAAATCAATCGACCAAATAGATAGTGGAGAAGGTCCAATGGCATCACCGACAGTGCATCGGCTTGCTACTGAATCTGATGAGTCTATTGAGACTGAGGAGGAAGAAAAAGAGGATAAATCAAGTTGGGATTATGTTCCTGGAATCGGTCCTGTGATACCGGAGGCCCAGATACTGGCCGTGGTGGAGTATATGCAATACTGGGCGTCTAAACAGCAGGGAATGGTGGGGCCCCGTAACATTACCCATCTGCTGTGTCCCCCGCTTGACTTACCCACGCCTGCTGAAGATGATACATCTGTGTATTAAACCACAAATCTATACACAATGTCAATTATTATCACTTGGCTAAAATATTTTGAAAAAGGCTTAGCTTGGGAATTACAGTTTTCCATATTTTAATACCAGTTTGCAGCAGTTTACAATCGTGCTAGATGCTTATTGTAATATGGTCATCTTTTAAAATTTAAATATTTCACTGGATTAGTTTTGTAAAATATAATTATTAAATATACATGTTGGTTAATAGAGTAATAATTATTTGTCCATGTATTTAATCATTGAATTTTCTGCTAGTTTCAAATTGACATTTAAAATAAGTCACATAAGCTTGTTTTTTATTTGCAATACATTCTAATGAAATAAAAAAGTCATAACTTTTCTACATCTTCATTTTGACTGACTTTAGGTTTAGAAAAAACCCCAAAACAAAATTTTGGTCCCCGATTCCAAACTAAAAATCAAACTTGAGACATAGCTTTAAGCACGCAAAACAACTCTTGATGCTATATGTATGCTTTTGATGAAGTTTATGCTATCATGTTACATGCATTTTAGGTCGAAAATGGTTAAAAATGTTATAATATAAACCAAGATACTAATGATACTGGTAAGGTAACATTGTTTGTAGGACCAAAACAACAATACACAATTTATAAATATTTAAAAATATAATATTATTTAACAAACCTTATGTTTTATTTTAGTTCACAGGCTTTTTGTACAATATTCACAAACTGTAAAAGGCAATTTACATAACAGCTAAATGACACTTCTATAAGATTATCTCGTTTTTGAAGCTCCGAGTCAACTCCTTGTAAGGCAGAACTATGGAGTTGAGTAAAATCACTTCAGCTGGCACTGTCACACTACAACCTGTAAAAAATAAATATTATAAATTTTTCCTTTAACACGTTAAGTGCTGTTATGCGATGGCTGGCCGTGGCCGGTGGCTAATGCGCTGCGTGGTTGAGTGCGCAAAAACATTTAAATTTAGTTTCCTCCAATTGAGAGGCATATTGTAGCATGTATTCTGCTCCAGTCATTGTGGACGTAGTTTTACAATAACCCAACAGATATCAGCACTAAACAAAACTGCTAGGCAGGTCCTCAGTACTGCCAAATGGAGGGAAAAAGTAGGGGCGAAAAACCCGGATACACCATAAAAATATTGCAAAAAAGGCGTCAAGCACAATTTTATATTACTTTCACAATGCTACACTACAGTAATTATCGTTATATTTTATTCTATTCAATTTCACTAAATCCAAGACAAAACCCCACACTACTAAACTTGGAAAAAGTCCCCACCACCGATGAAATTGTTGGATCTGAAAACGAATTAAGTATAAAACTGGCACAACAATTGACAATGTTCCTCGTGGGAGGCTGAGCTCACACTGGATCAATACTTAGGAGTTAGGAATGCTACGTAGTTTAACATAGTCGGCCGCACACGCTCCAGTTCCACACTACATTAAATAATGTAGGCCGCACACAAAGTGTTCATTTGCTGTCAGATTTAAGGTACCTAAATAAGATGTCTTATCCATTTCTTCTGTCTTATACTTTACTTTTAATTGAAATGGCGACCATACAAAGGTAGGTATTTAATCCAAGTATGAATGGATATGTAAATTATAATTTAGGGTGTTATTGCATAAACAAACTGGAAACTTACCCAGAATGGTGATAGAGGGATTCAGACGTCCGTCGTTGTTGAATAAAGGAGGATTGTCCATCTTGGCGAAGGGTTTGTTGGGATTAGGGTCGCAAGGGGTGCCTTCAACTCTTGCCCATGCTCCAATCCTCACCCCTCGCCCTACGATGCTGTGCAAGACCAGGGTGTGTTCTGAAATCTGAGCGCCCTGCAGTATAATAGACTCCCGGATACGCACTCCTGGACCTATGTTGGCGCCTGGACCAATACTGACATTGGGTCCAATCTGAGGATGGAGGAAAACTTTAGTACCTATTTTAAAATGTTGATGTGTTAATGAAAAGTGGCCCAGTTGCTCGACGGTAGGAGCAAGGCATTTTTTTGCAGTAAAGTACAAATTTGTCTAATTTTTAATATAAAAGTTTGAAGATAATAGGTATAATTATTGGCTAGGAATATAGAAAGGAGAATCCCTCTATTCCTTATATCCCAAGATCATTGCAGTAATCATGCTCATAGAGTATTTCACTAATGATAACTACTGTTATTGGTTAAAATTCACGTCTTCTTAAAATTCTGGTTTATTCTTAAACAACTAACTTCTTAAACCAGATGATCAGCTGAAATATTAGAAATCATGTGTTGGGACCTGGAGAGTTTTGTTAAGACAATAATGGGTTTTACTACCTCCCTCAAATAGTCCAAAGATGAACTTATGCGACAAATAAATACCATTTTTATTTTCGAGTTGTGTTTGTTACTAAGCTGAACCATAGCCTTAAAATAGTTCAACAGACTTCTCATTCTATTGTAAAAGCCTGCTTTCATGCACATTGCACGTTTTTGGCATTAAGATTGTGGTGATGACGACTTGTATTTCTTTTATTTTAGTAGGGAGAGTGGGTTTAGAGTGTTTTATTGCTTGATTGCAATATTATACAAGTGATAGCATGTGTAAACAGATCGTTTTATTTGATAAACTAGTTTTCAAACTGGTTTAACAACCAGAAACAAATAGTAGTGTACAAAACGCTCTCTAAATCACACAACACATAACTAACCATAAAATTGACTATATTTACAAGCCACCAGCTACACAAGAATAAAATAGCTTTGTTACAGACTGAGATCAGCTGGTACTTTAGCAAGAACCCTTTAGAAAAAACTAAACCTTAATGAAGGGCATCTTGCTCCAGTTAGGGCTATCAAAAAGCTACTGACTTTCAGGATAAAATAACATGACTCACTACAGCGGAGGAATGCACAGTGGCAGACTGGTGTATGTAGACGTCCCCAATGATGGTGGCAGCTGCACCACTAGCCAGCCGCTCGGGGTGATGGCTGTGGTAGAGCTGTAAGTAGTGACGGTTAGCGTAGATGGCGGACCCCGCAGATTTGAGCTGCGACCACCAGTTGGTTGTTGTGTACACAAACGCTCGTCCTGTCCCTGCCAGTGGACTCAAAACCTCTCTCTCCAACTGTATACACCCCGACTCCTTGGTGCCGTTGGTTGTATTGTCACTGTCAGAACCAACAGATTTGGTGGTTTTAGCTACCAAATTTCTAAGAAATGAAAAGCGTAATGGTGTAACTGTCTGTTTGGTTTTGTTATCATGGATGCTTTCATGATTTATTTTTACAAACTCTGTATTTTGTAGGTTATGTCAATTTCATGTTTTTGTCAGGCAATATTTTACCCTAACCTATACCATACGAATTATTATTACTTCATGATTGGATTGCTACACAAAACTGTCAGTATAGGAATCCGATGACCCAGTTCTCTGTTAAATTAAATGTTTTTTATTTTCTTCTGCATTGTTTCAGCAGCTACAATGATTTTAAAGTTTTAGTAAATCATGACTACTGCAGGATTATTGGTATCCGGTTGGCTTTGATTACATGCAGGCCTAGATTACGATCAATTTTGAATACGACACCAAGCAACCCATTGCAAAATAAGTATACAGTAGAACTCCTCAAAAAAGACAAGCGAGGTATTTATATTAGACAGGACGCATCATAAAAACAGAATAAGAGGCAAGGATGGGAACTTTGATCTAACAGTTTGTGGAACAGATACAATATTTACTGTAAACACGCTTGAAAGATCTATTTAATAGATAAAAACTTGAATACAAAGAATTTATGAGTAAAGCAGCTGGAAGTAAGTTTCAGTCAACGTCAAATAGAGTGGAAGATTTCAAAGGGGAAATTATACTGAGGTTGAATAAAGCCGGGTTTTCCCAGGCGCGGAAGTGGAGAGCGGAGAGAGGAACGCGGAGAGTGGACTCCACTTGTCTTAGATCATTTAATGTTACTGTTTTCCTAGAAGCGGAGCGGAACACCATGTTAATCTCTTTTCCACTCTCCGCTTCTGCTCCTAGGAAAACCCAGCTTAAGGGGGTTTTGCTGTATATAACAGATTAATAAAATATGAAGACGGATTAGACCTAAATTTCTCAACTTTTATGAAATACTTGGACAAAGAACTAAGTAAATAATTGTCATGTTTCAACATTTTAACAACTTCAAAAATTATTAAAAAAATGAATGTGCTCAGACATTAGAAGAACACTTAAGATGAATCTCCATACACTAAGGAAATGGAGCATAACTATTCAACATAAACAAAGATGGACATTTTTTGATGCACAACACTATTACTAACTTGTAATATTCTTGTTGATTTCTGTTGAATATCGTAGCCATTATTTGGAATATTTCCAAGGAACACACGTAGACGCCACAGTTGATCAGTGTGGAGACGAATGTGGACGGTTTTTCTACATAGTGTGTGATGGCAGAGTTAGTTTTGTCCCGGACTATACAACCGTATAGTGGAGCCTGTTGTCTCGTAGCCTCCGTCGCCATCACAGTCATAACAGCAGACTCACCCTGTCAAAGACAAAACAAGGATCATGATGGCAGGCTTGGGAAAACAAAATATCTAAGACTGTACATTACTAATACATGGAGGATAAACATTGTTTTACTTATATTTGCATTTCATACGACATTTAATGGATTTCTAGGTACTGTACTGGTATCTCGCCTAGAATGTTAATAATCGGAATATTTCTCTGCTAACAACAAATGATTCACGTTTAATGTTTTCCCGCAATTAATCAGAATGGAAAAAACAAGGCATAATAACTAAAGTAACAGCTAGCCTATTGAATGGGTAAATGGGATGGTCCTTATAAATAAGAAAGGAGCAGGTTTAAGGGTAGTTTTAGACGCTAGGAATTTAAATAAATTTTTAAAAAGGTCTCAATGTCAAATTCCCACTTCTGAGGAAATAGCTAATGAGTTAAGTACCTAACTCTAAAGTGTACTCTGTACTTGATGCTAGTTCAGCTTTTTGGATGATCAAGTTAAATTAAATACCCCCGCCGCAGCAAACCTGCCGACTAAGCGAATTTCCATTTGTCTGAATTGATTTTCAGTTAAATATATTTTAATAACATTAGGTTTAACGAGTACCTAGGTTTGCTGCTACAAGGAAACTAATAAAGTGTGTTTTTGAGTAAAATATTGATAGCTTAGTACAAAATAAATAAATTTGCCAAGTTTGATCAAAATATATCCATAAACAAGCAAACTACAACTTTTGACAATATTCTCCATAAGAATAACATGGGAATTTTAAATTTACATTTTTTTTTAATTTTCTCCGTTACTAATAATTGAACAAAAATACTTTTATATACTAAATTATTTGTTTTTTTAAGCTCTTTAAAAAGGTGTAAAGAGAAATCAGGAAATTTTGTGTTTTGAGGGTCAAAAGTGAGAAAAACCAATTTTTACCCCATAAAACCCCCCGTAAAGCCCTGTTCCCATGGTCCGATCGTGCTGGTTCGCGAACTCATTCAAGTTTATCCCGCTTTACACCTTTAAACCAAATTTCATCAAAATCGGACAAAAATTACTCAAGTTATCGCGTTCACGGACGTATATATATATATATACATATATAAAAATTTGAACGAATGGTGTTTTTGGCCTCTGGGGACATCAAAATGAAAAAGTAAATCGGTCCCGGGTCTAGGTTTTACCGTGCCACCTACGGTAATAGCTACTTCCCTATAGGGAAATTCGCTAAAAAGTAGTAAACTATGTACTTTTAATACCCCTAATAAAAGGTATAGATTCTTGCGTATGGGCTTAGCTGTGCTCCTGACATTTTTCAATCCAAGATGTGTGTAATATTTGGTAACATTGACGGTGTGGTAACATATGTTGACGACATATAACTGAGCTGGTGACGGCAAATTACCTTTAGGCAAAAACCTAGCTCCTTTTATACTTGTCTAGAACCTACAGCTTAAAGGTCAGTTCTAAAGCATATGACTAAACATTATTGAATTGCATAAGGTCCGTCATTGACAGGATTTGAACTTGAGACTTAACGACTGAAATATAATAGGCCTACTCTTAAGCTACTCTTGGTGTAAAAAATACCTGATTACGATGGAATTCAAGCATCTCTTCTAGTGGGAAATTGGCACAAACATCGCCATTTAAGACAAAAAACAACTCAGGATTACCAGACCGGATTTGATCTCTGAAGTGGTACATACCACCTCCTGTACCCAGGGCTGTGAACTCTTGCAAGTACCTGTGTAAATATAAAAGTTACAAATAAAGAACTGTAAGTATTTCTATCAATGCATTGATGAAAAATTTGCAGATTAAGCTTTACTATAGAATTATGTTTTTCAAATAGGTTCATTTGCTGAAGATTCAAATCCAATGACAATTTCAATTACATTTAGTTCCTCTGCTTTAGACAAATTGTTATAAAACTGACCTTATATTTATTTTATATTCCTGCACCATTTCCATTACAAACTGAGCAAGGTCCACAGCCGGATAGTATCCAAGAAGAAGGATCTCTTTCAACTCAGGAACCTTAATGCAGGCTTCAATATGGTGCTGGATCATCGGTAACCCAGCCACAGGGAAAAGAGGTTTAGCAATATCGAGTGAAAGCGGGCGAAATCGAGTGCCTGAAATACATTCAAAAACTAATTGTAGCAATAAATAACAACAACAATAACAAATAACATTTTGGGTGTAATAAAAAGCATTAAACAATCCCAAATGGCAAGAGGATCTATCCAATTCTTCTCACAAACAAATCAGCAATAGGCTTCTTAAGATTTTACGGCTTATACTATAAACACTCGGGGACCCAGTCGATATGCCTCTTCACAATATTTTTAGGGCCAATTAGCTACACTGGTGCCGTACAAGTGAGCAGCTCCTAACTTGCCTTGTTTTCGCCACACTTGCTTGATAGCTGTTATGAGCTGTCAGGAATCTAGAGAACGTTCCAAACCCTGCCAGAAATTTTACATGCCACTCATTGGCTTTCTAGAACCAGATTGTAATGTAAGTAAACTTAACTATGGGCATCAGTCTTGATGATGTCAGAGGAAGTGGTTGTAGCGGGATACAACTCCAAGTTTGGTACAACTATAAAGTAAGTGAATGAAAAAAGTTAATTAGACCTAACTTAGGTCTAGATGATAAAACGTGAAACTTGAAACTATGGGTAGGAAGATGAAGTAAATAGAACACAGAAAACATTAGGCGTACCTAGGCCTACTCGAAAGAAAGTAGGAACGAAGACAGTGCAGCTTAGAAGAAATGTGTTGTAGGCCTACCGTTTTAAGATAAAGTAGTACATGTAATATGCCTAATACAGTATAAACAAAAGTTATTTCAATTAATTTCTAAGTCAATGATTTAAAAGTAAAATATTCAGATTCCCAGATTCCAAATTTAAATTCAATAAGAAAATAACAGTTTTTATTTAAATTCAGCTTGTACAGGATTTGCAACAAACATGTAGGGTAGGTGTCTTCTGATTGGTCAGAGTGTTCTAGAACATTTAAGTCGTAAGCCAATCAGGAGATGCCTACTACTGATTACCTATTTAAAGGCACTTCTTGCTCAAACGGTCCAAACACCAAACAGTTACTAAGTAGTTTTGCGTTACAGTGAAATTTTTAATTTTGAGTAAAGATTTTCAGTATTTGGTCCCCCTTTTAAGGGTAAGATTTTAAAACAATAAGAGAGAATTTTGCAAATCCTATAACTAAACTGAAATTGTAAAATTTCTCCTTTTATTGAAATTAAATTATTAAAACATTGAACCTTTTTACAAGTTGAACAAAATGAATAATTTTTATAGGTAGTTTTGTGAAAGTCAATTTTAACTTTATTTTAACCCCTTATTTTAATTTTAGGGGCTCTCGATTTAGATTTAAAATTCAAATATTACTAAATTTATTATGTACCATAAAATTAGGCCTAACTTGGTAAAAATTGAAGAATGAAATCTAAAGGTAAAAAGATTATAAATTTTTAACGAATATCATGACTTTTTAAGAAAGAAATTAACTTATTTTACCTGAGTTTAATATATAATGAAATATGGTAGCCTACAGTGAGAAAATTGAGAAGGGAATTTTCGAGACGTAGGCCGTTGGCATACCGGAAATGGTGGGCCTACATTGAATGCCCCAGTCAAAAAGACAAAACAATGAGAATTGACATCCCAGAAGCTATTTAGGGACTGATGAGTGTCACAGCACACATGGCTTCTACATTCCAGAAACTGCCAACTAAGCAAATGATAAATTACAGTTTTATTCAGCAACCAGTGCACTACGTGTACTTGATGCGGTATTTTGGTATTATCTGGAGGCCACCCTTATACAGCCCGCTGTGGCAGTAATGTTAGGTTGGGTTATCATATACTGTATATGTTTGTAGGACTTTACTCGTTTCGCTATGAATCGAACGCATCACCTGTACCTGCCTGTATCTGGCAGGCGAAAGTATGACTCATCTGGTATCGTTTGATTCATAACAAAACGAGGAAAGTCCTACAAACATTTTTAAAATAACCCAACCTAATACAACCGCCGCAGCGCGCTGTATACCTACTTGGCGGAGTATAGCGGCGGCGGCGCATTCAACTCAATCCTCACCGACATCGCTGCCTTCTGGGAGTCAAAACTCAAAGGACGCTATTCGTAACTTAAATCAATTAAAGTACGTTCTCCCTAATTATGATGTTATTTTCGGCCTCCAGTAAAAAATCCCTCTAGAATAAGTGGACTGTAACTGCCATTGAAAGCATCTTCTAACACAGCGGTTCTCAACCTGGGGGGCACAGGAAGATTTCAGAGGGTGCAAGAGCGTTCCTAGAAAAGGAAATGGCCATAAGCCTCCTTATACAGTTATCTACTTTAACCCTCTCAGTGTTACTTGACGAAAATTCGACAAGCAGCACACTTTGTGTAGTGTTACTTGTCGATTTTTCGACACGCAGACATCGTTTACGGCGAAGGCTCGATGACTGACTGAATCGGATTGAACTGGATCGAGTTAGGTATCGTTCTTTCCGTAATATTCTAAGCTTTCTCCAGAGGTCTGTCTCTAAGCGCTATTCATTTTAGTTCCGAAAATATTGTAGCAGACAGCTGACGTGCGTGTATTTGTAAACAGCTAGGTTCCCCCGGACCGATGACTGATGTGTTTTATTACGTTTATCATTGTTTTAGTGTTAAAAATCAAAAGTAGTGATATACGTGGTGCATTATAAGAAGATTTAAGTGGTTTTGAAGTGCTGGTTGATGATCCTGAAGAAGTAGGTAGTGATATTGATGTAAATTATCAGCCAGATTCCTAGCTATGGTTAGGCTATGCATTCTTAGCTAAACGCTATGTACTGAAATCAGTTTTTTGCCCATAACTTATTTATTTGCAAATCTACTTCCTTATATTATTATATATTTGTAATCCTCATAAAATTTAGAACAAAGTGGCTATTTTCAAATATTTATAGGCCTATAATTTATACAATTTCATTGAGCGCGAACTTATTTTTTTTTTTTTTAATTTTCGAAATTATATTTTTTTTACCTAAAAATTTTTTTTTTTGAAAAAATGTTCCTTATGTTTTATATATAATATTGAAGCCCATGATTTTCCAAACAAAATGGTATATAGAACATTAGAATTAACATTGTTTTAAGCTTCTCAGATCCGTTTTAATAAAACCTTGCAAATGCGCCAAAAATAGGTGGACATTAAGGCCTAAACTATGGACACTTGGAGGGTTAATTATTAACTTATAGCTTGCAAAATTAAAAAAAACTGTCTACAATATTAATACTCAATTACCTAAAAAAAAAATGGATAGACACTGTTTATTTTAAAATTATTATTTATAAGTTAGTGTAACCAACCTTTAAGTGGACCTCCAATCAAAATCACCGCTTTCAACATAATTCTGGAGTTTTTCGATGAATGAACCTAATTAATATTGTTATCAGTCACAAGCCACGTCGGTAAGTTACTTAATAAAACTAGTTCTAGGTTAAAAGTCCTAAATTTTAATTCGTCTGCATCTTTTCAAGATAAGATATAAACAAAAAACAAACACTTGAGCTTGAGACTCGACCGACCGAACCGACCAAGCGACCAACCAACCACACTCCACACTCGCACTCGCACTCGAAATTCCGACAACAATAGCATAGAGTAAGGAGTTCGCTAATAGGACAGGACTACTGGAAAACTATGACAATAACGTTTTTCTAATGGGGCCTTGTAATAACATGGATAAAACCATATAAAACGTAATAATAACATAGATAAAACATACTCCCTTAGGTAATAACATAGATAAAAACATACTCCCTTAGGTAATAACATAGATAAAACCATAGATAAAACATACTCCACTAGTAGATTTCTCATCCTTATGGAACAGCTGAAGACAATTTTATTGTTAGTCCATGTACGGTTTATGTAGAGGTCGTGTTTTGTTTACAATTCGTTTCCCGTTATTACAGCCATTTAAAACCTCGTTTAACCAAATAATACGATCTAATCATAAACAATAACTTGTACCCTACTTATATAACCAAAGAGTAAAGCACGAATCAAGAAATTAACCCAATAATAATTGAAACAAAGTTTCATCGACACTAGCGCCTTTGTGTCACGTACATGAACTAGACACGAAAAACGTGCTTCAAAATTTACAATGGGATGAGAAGTCTACTTGTGTTGGTTAGTCTATGATAAAACATACTCCCTTAGTAGATTTCTCATCCTTATGGAACAGCTGAAGACAATTTTATTGTTAGTTCTGTACGGTTTATGTAGAGGTCGTGTTTTGTTTACAATTTGTTTTCCGTTATTACAGCCATTTAAAACCTCGTTTAACCAAATAATACGATCTAATCATAAACAATAACTTGTTGTTATATAACCAAACAGTAAAGAACAAATCAAGAAATTAACCTAAAAATAATAGAAACAATGTTTCGTCGACACTAGTGCCTTTGTGACACATACATGAAAAACTTGCTTCAAAATTTACAATGGGATGAGAAGTCTACTTGTGTTGGTTATGTATTTTAGTTTACGTCATTAAATTAATTATATATATGAATTACACCTATGAAAACTTAATAGAAATCAACAATATTCATTGAGTTAAATCATCTAAACATTTCTTACAAACAAATTGATATATAATAAGATTTATCATTTTTTGAAATTTTGACGCCCTTGAAAATCTGCAACCCGGGGCGATCGCCCCCCCTGCCCCCTCCTTGCCACGGCCCTGCCCGTATCAGGGCTACAGATATTTATTTATTTATTTTGCTTCCAACGGTCCAAACAAACTAATTTACAATTATTTTTTTTACAATACTTATTCAATGTTATTATAACTAAGGGTCAAGCCAAACATGTGTAATGGGACCTAAGATTACTAATTGATAGAGTAACTTGATAACAAGAACAATTAACAAACTAAAACCTGAGCAAATGTTGACTAACAATGATAAATCTTTGTAATAATTAACATTGAATAAAATTGTTTAGCCAAAAGATAACAAAAATAATAACAACAACAACAAATAACAACAGCAACAAATACAATAGCAACAATAATTGAGGGGTTGAGAGGCCAAGGGAGATAAGTGACTTTTTAAAAAATGTCATTGTATTTTTTTCAGAGTCATAAAAAATAAAATAAAAATAAAAATAAATTCACTTATACCCCTTGGCTTCCAACTCTTAGGTGTTTAGTTTGGAGGCCAAGGGATATAAATGAATTATTTGTTGAAATTCCACCCTTTTTTAACAAAACCCGTTACCATGACAACATTTTTTAAAAAGTCACATATCTCCCTTGGCCTCTCAACCCCTCAATTAATACAACAGGAAAAAATAATGACAATAATATAACAATAATAATAAACTACAATAGAAATATAACAATAGTAATAAATAAATAAATAAACTGATATATACGGGTAGTCCTGTGTCCGTATAAGCAATTGGTTTCCTGTAACATGTTGAAGTTTTTTTTTTTTTAATTTTATAACATGCATTGTAATTAACGAACGATTATAACAGATGATTTTGGTACTCTATAGAATGACAAAGACCAAGTTGGAAGGAAAAAGACTTAAGAAAAACCCAAGGGAAAATGAAAGGCTATCACCACTGAGCTATATCTCAGTGGTGATCACTGATTGGATGGTTTCACTTTCATAGATTATGATATCCCGTTCCCGTTGGACGTCTTCTGCCTACTGTTTAGTCTATGGTTTTATCTATGCTGTTAGTTTGGTTGGACGTTGATTCCTGTTGTCGTCATACGTCATGATTTTGATGTCGTCTGCTGAACCTTCTATTTCATGAAATCCGTCAAATCTTTAGAATCCTGAATCCCACTTATAACTAAAAAAACAACACGCACCACGACATACTAGAGATGGGAATTACCGTTACTTTTGAGAAACGCGTTACACCGTTCCATTACAACTTGGTAACAGGTTACAGTAACCTGTTAATTTTGTAACCTGTTACCGGTCCGTTCCTCCCACTGAGCTATAATTCTAACTGGAGGTAGCACTGAATGTCAAAGATGCGTGTCGCCAGCCGCCATGTTTGCGTGAGTCTGGTGTCATAAGAAGCCATATTATTGCTATAACTATTATTATACTTGGCTTAAAATACCCACTTTGTATGGTCGCCATTTCAAAGAAAATTATTAAAGTATTAAAAGTATTCAAGTATGACAAAAATACTCACTGCTATACCAACCTAGTTATAAGAAGCCATGTCATTGCTATGATAAGAAAACTTACTGCTATACCAACCTAACAAAATCAGCGACACGCTTTTGACAGACTTCTGCCATGGCAGTGCTACCTCCAGTTATAATTTTAGCTCAGTGGTTCCTCCCCCACCACACCGTGACATCCAGGTGACATCCCAGCCCCAGCTCGGTGGCCATGTAACGAAATTCTCGCTGGGTGTTATTGCTCTACCCTGTTACTGGCCGTATGTTCGTTCTGGCTCGGCTGGGCTGTAACGTTATTATTCCAGCTTGGCGTTACTCTCTGCGGTTGGTTTATTCGTTCCAGTTTGGCCGTAATGTGACGAAATTCTCGCTGGGTGTTATTGCTCTACCATGTTACTGGCCGTGTTCGTTCGTTTCGGCCCGGATATACTGTAACTTAATTCTAGCATGGGTGTTACCTAGCTGGACGTTTCGTTCCAATTTTTCCATAATTATTGTTTGTGTTAATGTTGCCACAATATGTACAGTTCTCGTGTACGTTAAATTCCGGCTGGAATGGAACGTTTTCTCACATTTTATTATTTTAAAGACTTGTTGTTGCTTTCAGGACTTTGATCCTGACGGAACCGGTACAGGAGATCAATTCATAAGCCAATGAGCGCAGCGTTACAAAAATAACAGGGTATTCTGAGTAACGTGTTATCTTGATAACAGGTTACAATTTATTAACAGTGTTATTTACCCTGTTACGTTAAATAACGCCCATCTCTACGACATACCACATCTATGTTTTTTACTAACAAAAAACTTGTTCACCTATTGACTTATTTCGAAAATAAGATTGTTTTTGCTAATGGACACAAAGAACATTGAAGTATCATGGGAAAAAACATCCAGACCACCTTATCGGCAAGGAGGAAAAATAAATGTCTGATTCCTTGATTCCTGTCTTGCTGAAATGCTGTCGCTGTCGTCACTGAGACTGGACTGGACTCCTGGACTCCTCTCAGTCCTCTCCCTCCTCCCTGTCCGAAACGGCACACGGAAGATTTCTCAGGTGCCGTTTGACGTCACTAATTGCTGACGTCACTTTGAGGGAACACCAATACCGCAACGATACGGTATTGAGCCATGGGCCTCGGTGGTGCAGTGGATAGCATTGCGGGCTGATATTCCGAATGTTCCGGGTTCGAATTCCGCCGGCGGCACTAACTTTTTATCAACAATTTTTTCATATCAGCAAGTTTGGTTGGTTTGGTAAGGTTATGACAGTTTAATTTTATAATTAAAAAATTAAATTTTAGGCAATTATAATTGTATTTTATGAACAAAACTATTTTTTAAATTAGTAAACCTTTATTAGATTTTTCCATTATCAGCACGTTTGGTTAGTTTGGTTAGGTTATGTTAGTTTAATTTAATAATAGAAAATTATAAAATTGTCTGTTTCTTCAGACGCAGCAGTTAGTGACGTCAGCAGTTAGTGACGTCAAACGGCACCTGAGAAATCTTCCGTGTGCCCCACCGCCTCCCTGTCACTCCCGACTCCCACTCCCACAGTAGTCCTCATTGTCAACAAAATAGAGAAGTGCTACGTAATGCAAGCAAGACATTATTTGAGAAAAAGTGTTAATCTACTTTGAGTTTGGTGTGTTTGATTTGTTATCTGTGTATATTCTACTCAGAATTAACTTGGATACATAAACTTTTAACATGCCTTACGTCCTTTCAAGTGAGTATTATTCATATTCTCAAATCGCTCATATAAAATCAATAGGTTAGAATAGTCTAATAGTTAAATTTTCAATTTAGGATATTTTCATTTATTATTCGATCCTCTTAAGATAGGTTGGTTTTATTATTTAAGTCTATTCTAACAAATAGTCATTTTAAATAAGTAGACCTAACTTACCAGAACTAGTTATTATCAAGAGATTAAAAGAAAAAGCACATTGCTTCAAACACATTTCACAAGGGTAACTTATTATTTGTGATTTTATGCTGGAACTTTTTCAATTTTCTTCTAGTTAACAACCTTCTAGCAGAGTACCCGTCCTTCATACGGGCACGGGGTTAGGAATATATAATGTTCTAATGGACTAACTTAGCTTTTAAACAAGCTGATAAGCAAAATATGCATAGCTTAGTCCTAATTCAGCTATGACAAAGTCACGTGTTAATCAAGAGTAGGTAGGCCCTACAAGCTTTCCCTCAAGTGCACCACTGTCCATTTCATAGTGTGGACTCCTGTATTCAACTTGGCTTACAATGTTATTTTGTCGGCTACCGGTACTCTAAGATTTAACCTTTTATCCTTTTTCAGGTGGAGAAGTAGCCAACAAGCAGCCATGGGGCTTGGCAAAGATTACTGCCTTCTTTTGGGGTATCCTCAATTTCTTCTTCATGTTGTAAGTATTGAAGATCCAAACATGATAGTAAATATAACCTTCAACTAGGCCTAGACCATTTTAGCGAATTTCACATATAGGGCGCTCATTTTTAGCTACTACCTTAGGTCTCGTGGTAAGACATGGAACCGATTTAATTTTTGTCCCCAGAGGCCAAAACACCATCAGTTCAAATTCATATAGCCTATTCTAAGTTCAATATTTATTTCTAAGTTACTAAGTTTAATTAAGTTATTAATATTTTACCAAAGAATACCCCAAGTGGTACTTGACCTCACCAACGCACTGCCTCCACACCGTCCTGTCTCTTGTGTGTCTTCATCAACTTCCACCCTTCCATATTTTCTTTGGTCTCCCTCGTGGTCCTCTCCCCATCAGATCACAATTCCACAGTTTATATTGTGTTTGTTTTGTCTCTTCTAATGATGTGGACCGTCCTTTGAAGCCCCCTGCTTTTAGCCTCTGCGATTACATGAGGCTCCTTGAAAAGGTTTTGATTATGCTTAAAATTAATTGTTCATATTTATCTATTTCTTTAGTAGGACCAAAGATTATTTTACAAGAATTTAGTTTTTAAAGTAGCCTAGTTGGTTTTTCTCTGTACTTTTATCTATAAAAATAGATTTTCTTCTACAGTGACGGTAGGTGCCTTAACGGTTTTTTACTAGTTCAGGAGTATATTTTCATCCTTTTTATACAGTTAACTACTTTGTCATTCTAGGTACCTTTGAAAAATATTCTGTTAACGTACTCAAGCATGATAAGATGAGTGAGATGGAATAGTGATATATCAAAGAAAAGATTATATTGTTAAAGATTATAATTTCTGGATTGGAAAATAGGAAGTAGACTACTTAACTAAAGGTGCTCAGACTAAAATGATCAGGCCTAAATGGCCATGATTGAAGGATCAAAGTAAGCGGTTTAATCAGCTGCAGGTTTTCTCAGTTCTAAACCCTGATGTTTGTGTAAACTGCAAACAATTCTCACAGTTCACCACTAATTTATTTATTTATACTTTTTAGTTTCCGCACTCTGATCAGTCCAGGGTCCAACTCAAGAGGAGATAGATACACACAAGACTTTAGACGCGGCGGTGGAGGGTATGTATGCTGTGTATTAAATTCCTTAGTTTTGCATAACCTAATTAGGCCTACATATTTGATCAATTATGTTCCTGATTGTAAATATATAGCTGAATTCTATCTAGTTTTTATTCAATCATATTTAAAAAACATACTGCTCTAAGTAACAACCAAAATTGAATTTGATCCATGATGCTGTCTCTGTGCTGGAGGAAAAATGCAGTTATCGCTCATCTACCAATAAATAACAAATAATCTATTGCTTTAACAATACCTACTGGTAACTGATTGCGGGGTAAAGAGGTTGGTTCTGTATTTGCCACTGAGGTCAGTGGGGCTTATGTCTACCGCAGTTTTTAGTCTTATGGAGTTTCACGTGCGTAGATGTAGACTTAAGTTTTGGATATGAATGTAATATAATTCAGACTATGTTCTGTTAACTAACCAATCATATATACTAAATCCTGTTATATCAATATAATTCAGACTATGTTCTGATAACCAACCTATCATATATACTAAATCCTGTTATAGCCTACTCGTGACATTTGCTTCCAGTTTTTTCTTGAGTCTACACCCTAAAAACCAACAACATTTTTTGACCTTTTATTTATATCCTCCCTCTGAAAAATTGTTTTGTCTTAATGAGAAAATTGTAAGTTTGTGTCATTAAGCCCTACGAGTACCTACATAACTCCATGTTGAAAAGGGGGTTCAGATAAATATATTGTAAATAAGTCTCATTTTACCAAGTTACGATAGTTTGAACTTGTGTTGTGGTGTTTAAAAGGGCCGAACCACACCACGTGACGAGCCAGAGAGACTTGGCAGAGAAGTTAAAAGAAGCAGGCAGCAAACTTGTTGTGATGGATTTCCATGCAAAGTGGTGTGGACCTTGTAAGATGATCTCCCCCATGATTGATGAAATGGCCGCACAAACTCCGGAAGTTATGTTTCTGAAGGTAGACGTTGACGAGTGTGACACTATTGCGGCAAAGTACAATGTTCGGGCAATGCCGACTTTTGTGTTCCTCAAGAACGGCAAAGAAGTGGACTCCTTCTCAGGAGCAGACGTGGGACGAGTGCAAGCTACCGTGGCACGATACAGATAAACTGTCTTGTGTGCTCGTCTGTGAATGTGCATATGTTTGTTTATTGAATATTGTTGAATGTTTACTGTACAAGTGTTGCTTTTAGTTAAATCGAATTTAGACCTAATGAAGTAACTTTATTACTAAAATTAATTGTATTATTGTTTATCATAATTTTTTTAAGTTTTTTAGTCTAGGTTCTTAAATCTTTTTTGTTCAATGTTAACAATTAAAACAATTTACTTATAAAACTTATCATAACTAATTGATGGTTCAACTATTATTCTCCTTATTGTTTCTTTATAGCGTATTGCGATTTTCCTATAAAGTATAAAATAAAAATGGGGTTTTTAAGAAGTCACTTCGTTAAAAAAATTTGGCTTTTGATGAAAAACTGTTTCTTCCTTGTGTGTTTTCTGTGGTAAACTGAAGAGTAAAGCTACAGAGGTGTGGGGTGGATGTTTCAGACAACCCCCTGCTCCACCACGGTTTCCCAGACTGAGGAGATTTCGTCCATGTTCCAATCGAGGCTGTTCGGGGGGCTCTTGCCGATTTGGATGAGTCACTTAGTTGTTGAAACCATCAAGTTTTACATTCCTTTTATATGCATTTAATAGTATAAATAATTTTTTAATTATTGTAATTTAAGTAAAAAAGTCTGATACATTACTGAATGTTAAGTCTTACCATAGATGAATCATATTCCCTTAGTAGATTTCTTATCCTTATGGAACAGCTGAAGCCAATTTTATTGTTAGTTTTGTACGTCGCACTGTAGGGGTCGTGGTGTTTTACAATATTTGTTTTTTGTTTTTTCAGTCATTTAAAACCTTGTTTAACCAAATAAAAACAATAAGTGGTCTCCTAGTGCAATATAACCAAACAGTAAAGCAAAAATCATCAAAATAACCCTAAAATAATGGAAACAAAAATTGTGTCTACACTAGCGAGAAGTGTTGACGTACATGAACTATACACAAAAAACTAGCTTCAGAATTTACAATGGGATGAGAAGTCTACTTGTGTTGGTTAGTCTATGGTCTTACTAGGTAAGATTTTGTTACTTGTGTTCGCGATTAAACACGTTTTTTTAAAGAGTAGTACTTTTGTATCCTACCTAGGTAGTACCTTAGTTGTCTGAATCATTCTATCATGTTATTTATTTGAATAACTTATATACTGTACATACAATAATAGCCTATATTAGATTCAACAATATTTCGTTAATTGTATGTGCAAATGCTAGCCCTTTCAAATTGATATCTAACTATATTTATTTATACTGTAAATCTTGGTGGAAAGACAAAAAGTAAAGTTACTATATACCAATAATTTTTTAAATAGTCTTTTTCATTGACTTTTCCATGAATACATGGATAAGTTAGTGATTTTTGAAAATTATTTGACATTTTAGCCAGTTTAAGTTTGGTTTGGTTTGGTACATTAGGTTTAATTTACATTTGGTTTGATGTTCCTGGATAGAGAATCAGTTGATCTTGCTAAGTAAAGTCAAATGGCATTACACTAATCTCTTATGCTCTTTTTACACTATGGTTTTTGCCGTCCGGTTAAATACCGTGTACATAATTCTATGCCATGTCTATGTTTCTTTCACATTACACAGTTGCTGACTGTATGGGGAGAAAAATTTATTTGGAATTCTCAGTTTGCCAGCAATAGATGAATGGGTCTTCCATGGTGACCCAATATACGAAAGGCGATAAGATTAATACTTATTACTTTTAAACCCAAGATTAATACAATTAGTGGATCGGCGTCTATATTAGTCATGGACGCAAGTCTGTCAATTGGCTAATGGAGAGGGTCCAGTCCAGTTAAAACTGTACAGTGTAAAGTTGTAAGTGACTGACATGACCCACATGATTGGCTACAGTGAGACAACCCTCAGATTAAGTTGCAGTGGACAGCTGCAAGGCTCTTTGCTGTTGCCAGATCTGTGTAATGTGATAGCTCCCAGCCACTTCTACACACTACTAGAAAAATTTGCTTAGTACGGGTTTTCACCAAACGACAGAAACTAAATGTAATGTGAAATGAGCGTTACTGTACTTGAATTGAAACAGTCATCTGCTGCTTTACCACTTCTGCTTTAACACTGCTTTTTACACAGTAGTGTCAAGGTCTGAATCTTATGTACCAAGGAAAACACAGAAGTTTAAACAAGTTTACTGCGACCCTTATTTCACATCTTACTGAAGAATCTTACCCATAGCATCTTACTGAAGAAGATTATAAGACTCATTTCACATTAGACTTTAATTGGTCAAGTCTCTACTGTTGTACTGTATGTTATATGTTTGTGCTGTGATACTGTAGTTAATGATATGACCGTCACTTTGGCAACAAAATCCCAACAAACTCAAAATTTATTGTATTAGATTACCGGTATTGGATGATCTTCATCAAGATGATTACATCTTGCCGTATTTTAAACATCCTCTTAAAACTATGTGACGTTAGAGAATTATGAATTATTAATATAACTCATTCTGCTATGAATATCAATCCCAAAACTCAAAATTATCTTGCCAACAATTTTTGATAACAAAATTGGTGCAAGAAATATCCGCTCTGGCTCTTCAACTTTCCAATTTCCTCGCCACAAGACAACTGTTTTTTATACATCATTTACATAGTAAAAGCATTTCACATTTGCAATTCCCTATCCTACACCATCAGGTGCCTAAAATCCCGTTCCGGACTTGCGGCAGTGCTGAATGTGTCCTACCACGATCAGATGGCTTTGGCTTGGCGGGATGACGTGCATTAGGCCTAAATGTGGCAGAGAGTGAATGTGTGTGTGTGAATTTGTAGAAACATTTGACACAGATTGGGGTTTTTTTTACCTCTAACATTTTAGTGGATTTCATAGGACTTGAAACTTCACTCCACATTAAAGTGCAGCTTTGACAAACATTGACATGATTATCAACTTGATTGCTGTGATGTAGTAGTAAATCTTCCATCATAGCAACACTCTCTGTCGCAGAAAGAAACGAGTTGCTTACCAATATATAGGTTCTTTGGAAAACGACACCATCCACACGGTAACAAAATGATATTCATATAGATGTAAAGATGACTCACACCTCACCAGTGAATGAGCAGTGGTGGTAAAGGAGCTGATGGCTTCTTGACAAGAAAGAGTGGTAAAACTTATTCTAAGTAAAAAGAATACCTTGAGTTCTTTTGTGCATTAGGTTTACTTCTATCTTTGCTTTAAATATGTGCGCTTAAACCAAAGTATTGGTTGAGCTGAGAGAGTGGAAGAATAAACAGTACTAGCAAAAGCTACTTGTGTGACACAGTACGCTGTATTTAACTCAATCTGATGCTATGTACTTCTGAGACTGTCTTTAGTCTTTACGTGACGAAAAAAACATATTGAACTAAATTAAACTAAACTAAAACTAGAGTACCTCAGTAAACTATATCAATAGGATATTTTCAATGTTGTAGAAATAGGATATTAATTAGAGAGAGTGAGAGAGTCTTCAGTTCACAGAGAGCTACCGCATCAACTTAAAATAATGATTTTTCATTATTTTTATAATAGTAAATTTTAAAAAATCTTAAGGGGAATCAAGTACTGGATTAACCCCCTTCATTTAATATCCTCATGACAGTTTGTTTTAATATTTTGGATAAGTTCAATATGTATTGTAGCAAAAAACCCCTAATTCATCTGTCAAAAATATGATGTCATATTCGCTATAAGGAAGGTATATATCCGATAAATTTTTATTTCTCTTTAATACTTAACAAAATTATGCATTGAAATTATCAAATGACTCAGAGAGACTGAAAGTCCATTGAACACTATCAGAACCATAAAGTAATTTTATTGCCATTATTGTATCTATATGTGAACAGAACAGGAGAGAAATTAATTAAAAGAATCTTACACAAAGCTTAGTCACTCTCCTTTTCTTTCCATTCGTACCGCTCTTTAAGCGCACCTTTCTGTGAGCAAACTTGCTTTGAGCACATCTTTCCGGACACCTCATACTCACCTTATTAAGTGTAATTATTTTTGTTCACAGACCACCTCGTCCACCTAGAAGAAACATTGGAGGTTTCAACAACGTGTCTACGTTGCCCCCTCCTCCGTGCGGCGGCGGTGGATGAGGTTAGAGTCCCTGTTGCGGCTTAGGCTGTGGCAGGGACCTGTCCATGGTTGGTATCACTGCAGCCGCAGACGATAGTTGGTGCGACTGCAAGTATGACGACACATCCCGCAACCCCCGGGACGGATGTGTCCGATGAGTGCTAAAAACCTGGACCATTATGTTGCTGATTAGTTTTACTGTGTAAATAATGTTTGTGAGTTTGGTGAATGTGATTCTTAAAGTTAATAAATACAGTAACATTCTGTTAACTAATTGGTATGCAAGTTTTAATATTGTTGTAATGATATTTTAGGGTTTCTTCAAGACTTCATTTGTGCCTAATTTGACCATATATTACAAAAAAGAAAGGTTGAGTAGTTAAAAAACATAGTTTTATAACAGACTGTTTGTCTCGGTTTTTTGAACATGAATACTGTTTGAGAGCGTATTTAAGTTCAATAATGTGCAAAAGACATCTGGTGGTTACTTCCTTCTCATTCTGTAGATGACTGTTCCTGTAAAACACCAATTTATTTTTCATAACCACCAGCTGTTCTGTTGTCTGTTGTTGATATTTGAATAAAGATCTATTAGTAAAAAACTTCATTTAACTGAACATCTATTTTAGCTTACGCTCATCTTTATTTACAAAAAAAAAAAAAAAATTAAATACATTGTGTTATATTTTAATAACCCTCACATCACAAGGTAGAGATTTGTGTTTCTCAATTTTACAACATACCAAATGTTTATTTGTTTTCTTTATATAGGTATATATATATGTATTTTGATGTATGAGATACAACAACATAAAGTGTTACTACAGTATATGAATACACCTTGATTTTAGTTTATTTTAAATTGTTAAGTAAATTACTATTTATATGGCTTATATGGTTTGTGTATTAAAGGTTTAAAAAATTAATTTTTGTAAACAGGAATGATCTATGTTAGTTAGAGATTTATTTAATTAAACTTATCTTTAAAAGTTTAAATACAAAATAATCTATATATAAATCATTCGGTTCCAAATTCAGATCATTTACTATTTTATAACACATGCACAGGTGCACTAAGTAGCCTACAGAGAATGACGTTTAGTCGTATATTAAACAAATTATTGTTATGATGTGCATTAAAATTATTTACCACATAAAAAGGGCAAAAGAGTAAAATTTTGTCAAGATTTATAATATACATACATATTAAAAAAATACAGTAGCCCTTTATAATTGGTCTAGTTATTTTGGAAACCATCTTTAAATAAAAATATCGTTATTGTAATGTATAGGACATATTACTTAATAATAATTTTGTAGTAAAAAAAATATATTCTGGCAGATTAGTTGCTGATATGACAATTTAAATGTTTGTCATTTAATTCTTACAAAAAAGTATAAAAGGCCTATGGATATTTAACTTTTTAGTTTATAAAATATCGCAATAAAGTTCACAGTCCCTCAGAA
Organism: Macrosteles quadrilineatus; assembly: GCF_028750875.1. Taxonomy (NCBI): domain Eukaryota; kingdom Metazoa; phylum Arthropoda; class Insecta; order Hemiptera; family Cicadellidae; genus Macrosteles; species Macrosteles quadrilineatus. The sequence goes on along the minus strand of NW_026542598.1, from coordinate 67,324,748 downwards.
AGTTGCATTTATATAATACGTTAATTATTATACTTTGATTATATGTTTTATGTTACTTAATTAAAATTTATATTCTTATTTATTTGCTTGGGTAATAGAATGCAATCTTTCCTTTGATGTAATTTGTATATGTAAGCATTTTTCAATAATTTGCTTATTTTTCAGGTTGAATGAATTTTATCATTTTTCATTATAATTTATAGTATTTTTATATTCTATCTTTTTTTGTCTTGTGCTGGTAACTAAAACATTCAATATTAAACATATTGAAGTAAATGGATGACTCAACTTTTATCCTCCTTAATTTTCCCTAAAGTATTATGATTATGATTTAGGGTTTAAAATTAAAGTGCTTGAGGATAGTATTTTAATTAAATTTTATCAGGATCAATCCATACTATGTTTCTAAGTTTCTGGACGTAGTTTGACAAGACTCCGATAGACAGCAGCACAGTACACTGGGAGACAGATCCCATTACTGACACGACAAATAAACGTCAAGAAAGATTACGACCATTATTGAGGCTCAGAAGAGTTTGTAAATGAGGAAAATAATATAGGAATTTGTACCTTTGATTATTACACACATTTAAAAGTGACATCTCAAACCACCAGAGGAAAAATAATTCTTAAAATCTTTCATTTCCAAATATTGCATACATTTCTCAACAACAAAACATAAAAAAATATTTATAATTCACTTCAAACGCTATTACGGTACTTAACATAATTCACAGAAAATCTGTTTTTGAATGATTGTGGTCATGCAAATTTATTACGGTAGCCTATATCTAAACACTAATTGGCATTATGGATAAAATCCGTAACAACCTACTGGGTGAACATGGGTGGTAAAAACCGTTTGCAAAAAAGTAAAAACTTCAAATATTGGTTCAATTTAATAAAAAAAAAAACGCCGCTAACAAATTGATTTAAGTCATGATTTAATAATGTGGTTACTAGTAGAAAAACAGTATGAGTAGCCATACATTTACATTTTGTAGGTAATGTGTAGGACTACCTATCACAATGCCTTAATGACTATAACTCGTGATTGTGAGTGCGAGAAAATCGTGAACCCCCACACGATCACTGAGGAGTACACCATCATCGTTTTCCGAAACTGTGGAAAAATCGTGAACATCTCCCGCGATCGTGGCACCATCGTGACCATGTCCCACCATCGTAACAAAATCGTAAACATCCCCCGTGATCGTGGCACCATCGTGACCATGTCCCACCATCGTAACAAAATCGTAAACATCCCCCGTGATCGTGGCACCATCGTGACCATGTCCCACCATCGTAACAAAATCGTAAACATCCCCCGTGATCGTGGCACCATCGTGACCATGTCCCACCATCGTAACAAAATCGTAAACATCCCCCGTGATCGTGGCACCATCGTGACCATGTCCCACCATCGTAACAAAATCGTAAACATCCCCCGTGATCGTGGCACCATCGTGACCATGTCCCACCATCGTAACAAAATCGTAAACATCCCCCGTGATCGTGGCACCATCGTGACCATGTCCCACCATCGTAACAAAATCGTAAACATCTCCCGTGATCGTGGCACCATCGTGACCATGTCCCGCCATCGTAACAAAATCGTAAACATCTCCCGTGATCGCGGATATTCCATTATCGTCACTCATGACACCGCAAAATGGCTGCCGGTTGGAACAAATCCCGTCCCAAGAAAATCATAAAATTAATGTAATCCCGTCTTGAATATATAAAATATATTTTCCCTGGAAATGGTCCGAAATTTCAGGACTCGTTCATCCCTACATATAAGACAAAACAAATATTCTATTTAATGGTGGAAAATATGTTTAACACTAATATAAATAATTTCGGATATAAATATTTTCTTGAGCGCATATCATAAACAATTATACAGGAGAATGCAGTTGCCATTCGTTCCAATAGGTGAAACTCAATAAATTTATTTTTCCTTTGATATTTACCCTCCACACATAATAATATCCTGTTATTTAGTTACCGTAAACACAGATCTTAAGAACACTACAAAAATAGTGTAAATAAATATATATATAATTTTTTTAATTAATTTAACATTTAAAAAAGTGTTGTGCTGTAAAAAACTAATAAAACCCCAATAATAGTGTACATTTATATTCTGTTTCAATAAATCTTTGGAGCTCTTGTTTTATAAATACAACTTTAATGTAATCGCAGTTTTTTAAACTATCATGCTTTTTACATTGATTTAACCTGGAAATAAATTTTTCCTACAGTTACCTAACAATGTACATGTTCTCTCACTGATTTGAGAAAGCAAAGTGGCCAATTCGCTTATCAGTGAGACAATGTTAACATTGTCTCACTCTAATTACTTTGTCTCACTCCAGATTTGCAACGTGAAGGCACGAAATAGTGAGCGCGTAACATGCAGGCAACGTCGTGTGCGCGCGAAGTACGTTGGCAGCACTGGCTGTAAATCAGCTGGTCAACTGTTGTACTGTTGTATTTGACACTTCACATTAAATGTTATATTAAAAGTTCACTTCTGTGTAAAAATAGGTTATGTTCGAAGAAACATAAGACCAATTTATTTGTTTTATGGTAACTGTAGGAAAAGTATAATGTGCAACTCGAGTTCAAAGTACAATTGCCTCACTCGAGAAACCATTCCTCACTCGCCTACGGCTCGTGAGTAAGGATTTCTCTCGAGTGAGTCAATTGTTCACTTTTCTCACTAGTTGCACAAATAACTAGTTCGTTGCATTAGTCTGTAGTTAATATTATTTATTATCTGTAAAACAGAAAAATAAACATAGAAACGAATTTTATATTTATGAAGATGGTTTTATGGTACATCACGCTACAAGCCCGTAAAGTAGGTGTTTACGACACGTGCATGATAAATCCCGTGCGAGGTTTGAATAGATCGGGATTTCATTCGAGTTCCGTAAACTGGGTGATGCTGGGTGATTCGCGCATGATACTTTTACCAGAAACTAGTTTTTGTCTATTTATGTAGACTAACATAACCTTACAATAATTCACTCACTTTAAAACATGGAATTACATACCTGTTTTTAGATTGATCAGCCAGCATATGTAGGCTTATTTATGTCGATTGAACTGTATTTCATGTGGAATTTCACAATGTTCCCCATTGTAATGCATTTTGCATAGGCTATTTAGTAAATAATCACAACACTCAAAACGAAGTCAATCGAAGCACAGAAAACGTACTACTATACCCAGAATGCCAACCGCATGGTAAAAAGCATAGCAACGCTGGTGGCGCTGCCTACGGATTGACAGGCAAAGCTCTCTCAAACCGCTTAATGCTTTTTACCATGCGGTTGGCATTCTGGGTTATAGTAGTACGTTTTCTGTGATCGAAGTGATTCACACTATAATATTTGCATTGTTGCGGTTTACGAATAAAAAAAAAAACCTGCTCACTGGGTAGTGGGGTGATGACATATTTTTGGGCCAAGTTCAGGTATTAGTGGCTATGACACCTAATTGAAAAAATCTCTTTGCAGTTTTACATGTAGCATACTTAAAACATAACATTTTTTGTCAATATTTCCAAACGCTTTTTTAAGAACATGTCAAATGTAACACTTAAAATGTGAAGGTTTTGATCTACACATTCTCTCTGAACGTAAGATACATATTATGAAAGTTTCTACTACAATTGAATCTACAAATACCCGTTGTCCAGTTAGTTTCTACTTGGGATTATTCACATTTTATTGTTCCTCCGTATGCAGATCACGGCCTCAGGCGGCGGAACACGAGTTTTCCATTATTTCATTGTCCAGTAGATCATTCTCGGTCAGATAGTTCTGGTGTTCGGTTCTGCAGCTTTCCTTCCTCCAATACTGTAGTTGCTCTTTCCCCAGGAGGGCCTGACAGAATCAGGACACTTCTAATGGGGTTCGGTTGAATGAATTGTTTGAAAGAATTTTAAATTATTCGTGTGTTGTTATATGGTTAAATATTGATTAATCAAAGGGGTAGGGTTGGTAAGTTTACTTAATCCCTCTTTGTTCATCTTTAATTCTTGTGCTAAACTCGAAAAGACTTTTATAAAGCTTCTTGTACAGAATGTCAAATGTGACGAACACCGAAAAATCCAAGCTTATAAAGAATCATTATTTCTCTTTTATCATTATTGCATTGAAACAGAAACATTTTGCTGCGAATTTTAGCCTGAATTTGAAAGGCGGCCTCACAACAATATAGCAACATTTGGGTATCGTCTCGGAATTCTGTGCGGGAGGGACAGGTTCAATCCCCGGCACATCCACTATACTATTCTCTCGTGACCTCTCTCATAAAATGTATCTAGCGTAAAAAAAACATTTGGACCGAAATTTGCATAATGTATTAAAAAAAGGTTACATCAATCCAAATGATGTAGTTTTTCATTGCTTTGAACCTAAATCTCGACTTCGTATCAAACTTAAAAAATGATCTCGTGCCAGCAAAACTTAATTTCCGTTCCTAGGTACGAAATATACTATTTCCACTCTAGTAAAAACCTGTGTATACTTCTGATTTTACACTAGAGTTTGCAACGCTATGTTTAATTATATTTTGTTGGCAACAGTAGTTGTCAACGACAGTTTAAACACGTTGTGGTAAACTCCGGTGTAAACACAGCTCAAAATAAGCCCAAAGACCAAGAACAGCTAGGCCATTGATTTTTCACTAAATACAACGATTTATTCACTATTTATAAAAGACCCACCGATAAAAAATCTGACAGATGGTAAAACAACAGAAGAAAACAAGCTTCCTTTAGTCCGTACTTTATTATGTAGTTATCCAACAAATACTTACGTAGATCACATTAGTGTTATTAATCCCTGCCAGTTTGAGCACTAAAACAGTTCCGGTACAGCGGCGAGACAAATTGTCAGTTTATCCCGGTTATCCCGACGATTATCCCAGACAGTGATCCCGCAGTTGCACAAGTCCCTTCCTGTAGAATGACGCAAGTCAACAGATCCGGAGTTGCCAAATTCAGGAACAGTTTTGATCGAACGTGCTTCTTCTGAACAGCTGACAAGCACCCTGAAGTGAGTAGAGATGGAGAAAATAGCATTACGAGATGGTTTGTAACCAACAGCTGTCTTTATATCGATCCAGCTGTCTGTTTGTCTGTCTGTAATCTCGAAATCCAGCGGAAGGATTTTAAATAAATTTTGGAATTAGGGGATTGTAGCCCTAAAAACGTGATTGGTGACAGCCACTATCTGAGGAAAATTCGTACTTTGCTACACAACTCATTGAAAATGAAAAAAATTACCTTATGGGCTGCTGACGTTCAAAATGATACATAATCCTCTGCACAAAATGTTTGGGTGACTGTCCACAATCAAACAAAAGTTTAAAATAATTTGATTAACTTCAAAGCAGGATAAGTTATAATGCATTATGAATGGTTTCACGTGGATTAGGGCCTACATTGATATAAAAATCCGTAAAGATTATGGCTTTAAAACTGATCCCTGAGACACTCCGGAGAACAGCTAATACATTGTTTTCTCTTTATGAAGTAGATATGGATAAATCGGGAGGCTGATGAAAAGCATCCGTGACTGGAGTGTCGTGACTTTCAGAATATCTAGAAGAAACGTTCGACTTAAGATTTAAATTAGTAAGTAATCATCAGACTTATTTTGTAGTACTGCAATACACATTTTCTTAGTAATGATGTAAATCTTTCATACTTTCATTTAAGAGTTTTCCTCATCATGTTTCTGATGTAGAAACATAATATATAAATATTTAAAACTGGTTTTGTAGTTTTATTACCAATTTTGCAATATGTTTCGGAGTTGTTTAATTTCAACGACCAAAATTTTGTTATGGGCCTAAATCAAGTTTCCAAACACAATGTTTGAAAAATATTTATAGGATTTAAATATTTCAGCTATAAATATTTTTATCAGCATTTCCTATACTTTCTAAGAATTCATAGTCATACAAGACCAGAAAAACAAATGGTGCAGAACGATTTGGTTCTAATTGTGGCAATAGAAATATAACACAAATTTGCCTTGCAACGGAAATAACCTGCAGTAACCGTTTGTCAATTTATACAAATAAAATATGCAATCGATGAAACAACTATTATTTGCATTCTACTAGTACTAGGCGTGAATTCATAGAGGAGAAAAGCCAATGATACCGTTACAAATTGCTGTCGTGCGAGGGAACAGAAGAGCTTATGAATTTCACCCGTCAAACTCCATTTCAGATCCTCTGGAATGTTTAGTGCATATAAAATAAAATTTCAGCTGCATTTTTATTCGCTTTCACTAGACTGATTTATGTAAAAATCTATATATATAATTCTGTAAGACAAAATATTTACCAGAAAATTGTGGACGTCTGGTAAGTCGCAGAAAAGTGGGAGGGGTCTTAAATTAAAGGTCTTGACCCCAGGGACTCGGGAAAAATAGCAGAATTCCCATAAAGTTACCAGAAAACGAGATATAACGTAAAATATCCACCATAAGAAATGCATGGGGACTGAAAAACGTCTGCATTCTATCAGCTGTTACTTATTTATTTGCAATGCTTACGTTTATTCCGAAAGTCAATGTTGGTAAATAATGTTTCAAAATCAATTGGGTTTAATTTTTTGTTTTCCGTTTTTATAATGAAAGACGTAACTAGACAGGGTAGGGGAAGACCAGCAAGACGTGGAAGAGTGTCAAGGAATTCAACAGACTTAAGAAATGCAAAAGAGAACATCATGTAGGGCCTAACTGTGAAAGAAATCCAGAAGCTGTTTTACAACCTGTCTTTAGAAGAACGCTGGAAAATGAGTTGAGTTGTTTTTCACAATCTAGGTCCTCTTAAAGCGCTTGCATGCATTGTGGTGCATTTCACTTCGCAGAGGAGGCCACAAATGGACATTTCAACGCATGTTAATTGCCACAATGGACATGCCACAACCACATGTAAATGACGAACTAACTGATTTTACATGATTCGAACTTCATAAAAACCATAAGGTAATACAACAGTGCAATGGCTATTGCGTCGCTTTCCGCTACACAAAAAGAGATTCCGGGAAATGGGCCTTACTATCTTAAATTTCAGGGACAAATTCATAGATACATATTTCTGACTTACCAGTGCCAAATGGGGAGTTTCCTTCATAATAATTAGCCTAATTTCAACCTTTACATTTGGTTATAAAAATGGAAACTATAACAGAATTCGTAAGATTACAAAACAAATCTTCAATTTTAAACTAGAAAAGATGTGCAATGTTTTGCTGTATGATTTCAGCTCTGATTCGTCGCTCTCCGGGCTCAGGCCAACCGTGTGCACGTTTCCATGTGTAAAATGTTGTGTTATTGATTTAATCATTATTTTACAATTGTAGGCTATTTCATTGACACATTAGAAGCAACTAATATACGACTCCAACGGAATGAAAACCAAGATATAAAACAAGAAACACTGTTAATTTTAAGTGACATAAAATTGATAATTTTAGAAACATATTTAGAATATTTGTCTTTTTATATATGGTTTTTTATTGTAGTCTAAACTAGGGGCTATGGCCCCTACAGGCCACTAGTATACATTATTTTCTTAAAACATGTCTTAAAATTCGCATCTTAAATTTTCTACCTTAGAGATTTCAAATCACCTGATATTGTAAACACGTGAAATGTAAACAAAGAGTACATTTTGTAAAATAACCTTTTTGCCCATAATTTGTTAGCGATTTAAATGCAGCTTCTAATATACCTGCACTGTTTTGACATAGACCTAGCCACTCTTAAGCTGTGCTGGGCCGGGTTTCTCAATCTATCCGGTTTGTTCATGATGCTCTTGTGCTATTGGTGCTTACTATTGATTTTCGTGACCCTGGAAACTTTATTCGCTCTCCTATTGTGTCTGGTGGAAACTTCACGTTGGATCGGTTATTTGGCAGTGCTTCAAGTGGAAAAGTTTTTACTCTCTTTCATCTTGAACTACAAGCAAAGTTTCGTCGACGACTTGGTACGGGATCGCCTGTAGGAGGAAAACTCGATATGCTGCAAAGTTTGTTGCGTTTACTATTATTACTTCGCAACTTTACTGTAAAGAATAACCGAAATTGCCAGCAACATTGTGAGAGTTAACGGATTCGATGGGAATAAATTAGGCTATTGGTTTTCAAATTTAAGTAATTAAATTCCGGATAAGAAATGTTTAATCTATGACGCCTAGCATATGTGATAAGTGAGTTATTTACAACAACATATTTCTTAGTTTTTTTTTTAGCTTACAAAAATGTTATTCCTACGTCAAATCACAATGAAAACAACCTACAAAATTTGGACGGAACACATTCGTTGTACATCTAAAATCCAAGGAAAGACATAGCCAGTTTTACCTCTTGTATTCTTCTACACATTTTCGTTATTCTTTAGACCAACTATTTGAGATTTATTATTGAGGACTTTAAATTATGTTTAGAATACCGTTATACAACATTTGAAAGTTATTAAAACATTGACATATTTTATAATGTTAATTTCCTTAACAGAAAAAAATATTTACCAAGAGGCATTTTTTATGTTTAAATATTGTTTTGGAGCACCAGAGTATTAAAGTGGAACTAAAATGTTGTCTGTCTGTCATTACAAGAAGGAAAACGAAAACAACAATGTTTTAATTTTTATAACATATCAAAATTAAGCTTTGATAATAATTGAGGTGTGTAGACATCCAATTTCCAACTCAAAGTCGACAAAGTTGTAGTATTTATTGTATCACATATAAAGTCAACAAAGTTTTAGCCAGTCTTAGAATTATAATGTACATAATTAAATGAAGCCATTTACAGCGAGTGCTGCTCTCAATTGACAATCTATAATTTCAGAGACCTTTTCCATGGTAAACTGGAATAACTATAGCAAATTTTGATTCCACATAAATTTAAGTATCGAATACTATGGGAAAACATACCATTTTGACTTTTGTTAAAGCATACTTTATAAGAGGTGCATTCACATATGCTCTTTTTGAACGAAAGATTGGTTTCAGCTGGTCCAGATGTCCACCCTGTTACTATTGACTATTGGATACTGAAGTAGACATCCCATCTGTAGGGACCAGCTGTCGCCAATTTCTTTATTAATATGAACTTAGTTCAGTGAGACAGTCACTGATTGCGCTAGTGTCTACAATTTTACTTCCTACTTTATCTTTTTAGGACCTACTGAGATGGTTGACTTGTCATATAAGATGACAAAGATTATAATAAGTGGTCCTTACAGTCTGGTTTAGTTAAAAAGTCCGCAAATTTGATATAAATCAGTATAATTTAAATTAGCACAATCTGTTGGTGGCTCACTATAAATACGTCCATTTGGATTAAAAACCGGTGACAACTTCATGGGGATGGAATGTCTAACTATCAATATTTTAAAGTTATGTCCAAACGACGATGTTTTAGCTCTCATGCAGATGACCAAATTATTCTAAAGATGATAAACAAAATTTAGCTTAATGGAGATTCTCTATTCAATGTGGGGAAGTGTGAGTGTCACATTTTTGTTAATCATAACGAAACGTTCTCTACACTTTCACGGTTTCACGCAGTCACCAAAGACAAGTAAAGCAACTATTACAAATTCCAAAGCACCCGGAACAGAGTGTTACACGATAACAGCATCATGATTGACACGAACATTGCGCACCAAAACATGATTAGCCCAGTTGCGCCCGCTGTAATCCCAAGGTCGCCAAGGCCGCTAACGATAGTGTACTGGAGGCTCCAGCGGCCAGCGATACACTGGAGCTGCAGTGCTGGAGTCAGTCGTCGGCCGACCGCTCCAGCGGAACAGTGTTCAGTTCAAGTTCCTTCACCTCACAGCTCGCCGCTACACTCTCCGTACATACCATAACGTGAGTATATAATGGTACAATATCACCAAGAGTAGGTTAGCAGTTGTTATGTATTTTGTAATTTTAATATGTAAATTTCGTGATAAAAAAATAGTTTGAGTTCAATTTAGGGTCGTTTTTAATTGAATTATTATTTTTTTTACTTTTTTTCTTTCTTTATTTTACCAGGCAATGTTAGGGCCACATGTCCCTCTCTTACACTTGACCTGACTTACTGTGTTGTCTTAATATGTGACCCTTTTGCTCGTTATTTTTAATTTTATTTTGATATACATTGTTTTATTTCTGTTTGCATTTTTAGTATGGTAACTTACAGTTACACATTACAATCATTGCAGTTTTTCATGTTTTACTACGTTGTGATAAAATTTGTGTCTTTTGCTATTTACTTTATGTTTTATTTTACGTAGTTTCATTACGGTATCTAACACAAATAAAATCTACACTTATCAGTTAATTTTGTAGTTAACCAGTTGTTTTTAACTAGTTATTTTGTGTGTATTTTAAATTCGATGACGCTATAATCTTGAAAAATAACAGTTTTATCATAAATCTGCTATTATAAAGTAATTCAAATGCAATTGAAATTTTAATTTAAATCTTGCACCTGTTGAGTATTTTCTTAACTTGCATACTGACAACATGTTTTAGCAATACAGTATGCTTTAATTACAACTAGAGGTCGTCAAGTGGTCGAAAACTTGATCAAAAATATGTACTGTAATACACAGACTTCCTTACTTTCATACCACGCTGTAAATGAAACATGTGATGTAATTTCTTTAATTTGTTTTGAACTTCTGTTTATATTTTGTTGTTATTTCGTAACCAGCATGGCAGCCCATAAAGCCCAAGTTAATTTTTGATAATTCCAAATAAATTTTGTATGCTTATTCTTGAGTTTATTTTAATTTATAAAGGGATTCTGCATATCAAAAGGAAAATATATTTCGAACAGTATGCGTAGATTTTCCCTGAGATACACACGAGCTGAGAAAAAGGGTTTAAAGAAACATGCTTGCCTATTTATATATAGATAGATAGATTACTTAACTTCTTTGTAAATTAAAGTGTACATAACAAGTGGATACATTAACTTGAAGTAAAGTTAACAGTTCGTAAATGTAATTAAAAATGAATTCAAGCCCATTTTTAAGTGCTTTAATAACTACTATTTTATGAGGCATCGAATTCAATATAAGAAGAGATCAGACTAGAGAAACTTGTGTCATCTGCATTAAAAACATTTCAAAATTAAAATTAAAATGCTGTTTTTGAAATATTTATGTGTGTATAGTTATGTAATTAATTTAATTATACATATCTCTTTGGTTTTAATCTTGGAATAATTATAAAAGATATTAACGAATCTAAATTATAATTAAAAATACTGTGTCATTTTATGAAACAAATTAGTAGGCTACGTTTTTTTTTTACAATTGTTTAAAACACTAAGTAAACAATAAATTGTATTAAGTCTTGAATGAACTTATGGCTGTGAATGATACTTGCTTGTGTGTAGGCTACTTCTATATATTTATTCAATATAATTTCTATATATTCAATCTTAACAAATCCACCAATAGTTTCAAGGCAACGTTAATTTACTATGAAATATAGTATGTGCGATTGTTAATCTAAATACGTAGTTAACAGGCAGAAATGCTCATACAGTTAACATTTTAAAATAAGGTTTTGTAAGGTTTAAGAGAGATAAAAATAACTCTTCTTGCCGAAATAAGGGTAATGTTACACAAAGCGGTTCAATAACATATTGGAATCCAGCCAAGTTCATCGAGGCTTGGGATTTTCTGAAACATTTGAGATTACCTTATACTACCTCGTTCAACTACATTATAACCAGATGAAATTTTAGGTGATAGTGATTGCAGGGGTAAATATATTTAAAAATTACTGTGTTACTACAATTCCTGTTATATATTTCTGTTCTCCAGTCATTACATGTAGATGATCTAATACCATAACTGTGTAAGCAGTGTGTTGTTAACTAGCAAAGTGTTTCATCACTCTGTATTCGAAAATAACCCATTTCCATACAGCTGAGATCTACGAAACAAATAGTGAACAGCTGACTATTCCTGACATCTATATTATAATTACGCAAGGCAATTTTTTTCGTCAAAATTGTAGGCGACTGGGAAGTCGTAGAACGACGGGAAAGGGCTCAAATTAAAGGTCTCGATCCCGTGACGGGGGGAAAAATAGTAAAATTTCCAAAATTTTTACACAAAATTAGATATTACCTAAAATATTCTCCATAAGAATAGCATCAGAAGCCATTTACTGCTGATTTTTGTTTACTTCAATACAGCTGATAGTGATTTATCACTAAGCCGGTACGCAATATTAACATTTGGATTACTTATTTGCCAGTCAATTTTACAATCAACTGTATACTATATAAAACCAGGGATAACGTTACCTTTACTTTACACTAATTTCGATAAACCTTTAATATCGTATAAACTTAGAAATAATAACTGGGTCGGGATGCTTTAGCGGTTTTGACCAAGAATTAATTAAGCTTATCTCAACACACATTTATTTGCCTTTTCATATTTGACGAAGACAATTTCCAAAAGTCAAATCAGGGAAGCCTTTTTATCATCATTAACCACAAGACCAAACACCACAGCTCCTTAGTAAACCTGTATTTATTCACAAACAATTATATGTTTGCTTTTATTTTTGCACGTAATCCGTGTACGCTTGAAAATAAGTTGGTAACACTTAAAGATATTACGACTACGATCAGCTGGTGCAGCCTTTCCCATTTCGTTCAATGTTTGGATTTAACCTTGCCTAAAAACGTGTTGTACAGTGTTTGAAAGACAAATTATTTATATGATGTGTAGTAACTGTATGAAAAATATAATGTGTAACACGAGTGCAAACTTCATTTGCTGCACTCGAGAAACTTTCCACACTCGTCTACTGCTTAGCTCGTGCGTAAACATTTCTCTCTAGTGTAGCAAAGTGCCACTTCGCCCACTAGTTACACAAATAACTATTACACAACCATGTGATAGGATTATTTAATATAGATTATTTATTCTAAATCCATGCAAATGATAATGAAACGGATTTTCCATCCCGTTGCGAAGCACGGGTACAGCATTTAGTATGCTATGTACAATTCTACAAATAAAATTATTAACAAGCATAACAGGACCCTCTTTATTGCGAAACCTTACCTCATACTGAAAATTTCATATCCGCGATAAGAAAAAAATCGGATTGTATGCAAGATTCCTAAAATAATATCCCTTCCTGTTCAGCACTAAAAGTTTAAATGACAACTATGTTGGGCTCCAAGACATATAACAATAGTTTTTAATTGGATACATAAGGAGGGAGATTAACCAGGAAAGTAAACTAGCAACGTTATTTTTTCCTATCAACACGTGTGGGGGGTCTACGTGTTCAAGTCCCGTAGTTCACAGTTAACTTGAAGCCACATTATCATGTAGTGATTCACTCATTGGCCAAACTATCTAGAAAACTATCACGGGCACGTCTTCGAAACACGAAGCTTTCTCTTAATTGGGAACCATAAACAAAAACTATAATCAATTTATTGGATATCCACACGATGATAGTTTTAAAACTTGTAAGACGATTAATGGAATTTGATTTAGGAATTCCATAGTGCTCTGCGATCCAAGAGTATCTCTATCATAAAGTTTCGAAGATTTTTGTAAATTGGCAAGTAAATCAGTAAGTAAAGAGAATGTCTAAAACGGATGTCAGAGGTTAATTTCATTAGTTTAGAAAGTTCGTTAATCTATCTAAATGTAGTTTGTAGTTTCTCTATACAAGATTGATACTTCTTAAGTTCTCTGGGTTTTTAGCAATGCAAGCTCGTTCATTTATGCCAATGCTAATTTACGTATCCTATTATTTACCCAATTCATTAATTTATCCAAACTAATATAACAAAAATTAATAATGTCTATCTCGGATAATACATCTGCAAAATTCTTAGATATTAATTATTGTGCTGACGATAACGCACAGGATTTCCAGGAAACATCTGAACCATAAGTCTGAGATCATTGTTTATAACACATAAATGAAGTAATAGGTGAATTAGTATTAGTTCTTAGAGAAAATAATGGAACTAATATAAAATATACTTTATAACTCTTATTACTTCATAAACTGTTTATTTTATATTTAACGCAAAAATGTAGCTAAAAAAAACGAACGAGTGAAAAATAGCAGCCGTTCAAAGATTCAAAATGGCAGATTCAAAAGTCTTTGATCGCCTACTATTTTTGAAAAGTTGTTATTTTGAGCTCAAATTTGCGGTATATTGTATTCTACTAATAAATAACTTTGATGTGCATATCGAACTATGTTTACTATTAAGATTTCCTTCTGACTCCTTGGGGGACGTCCCTATGATATGTAAGAAAACTGAGTTCCTTCAAAAAGTAATCACCAAATCACCTTGCCACCAAATCAGGTTGATTAACCTTGGTGGTTATTGTTTCGTGTACTGTAATATTTCTGAATTGTACAGTTCTGTGTAATATTGAAACAATAAAGATTTTTCTAATATATATATATATATATATATATATATATATATATATATATATATATATATATATATATATATATAAATGAATAAGCTTGAATACAGAATAAAAAAAAGAGTAAATTTTTAGGAGTCGTGTTGATGTACCAAATCGTATTGATTTATCTGTTATCATTCAAAACATATTAAACCCGAGCGGGAAGTATGTACACCCTGTATGAGATTTAAATTAAAATAGGACACTTTTCTGTTTCTTAGAGATAAAATTTGTTCAATAATGTAAAAAAACTAAAATAGCGGTAAATATCATAAAAATAACTATAAAATTTAAGCTACCAATTAAAATTACCAATATTGAATTACTACTAATATCAATACTAGTACGTTTCACGCTCTCATCAATGAAATTTATTTTAGAATCCAAAATGTCTCCCCCCCTAACATATTACAAACTGTTTATTCACGAGACTATACACACGTAAAACCTGTTCTGCCGTAGAAACGCATTCTCCAAGAGAACTGAAGTAGCCAGTAAAGCTGTGTAACACCTAATTTGCACCCAAATTGCTGTTTTCTTTCCACACGAAGACGATATCCGCTGCTAGATGGCTGTGAGATTCTTGCTCATCTCAGTAGTAGGATGAGATGGAAGCGCAAATAACACTAACATTACGTTGTATTGTGATTGAACCTGTGTACGTGTCCTTATACATCTAGTGTGGGGCGTAGTTTGATTCATTGATGGATTCATTCACGTGGACCATGTAGTCTTGGTTATTCACATCAATGCGTCAGGGTACTATTTCAAATTGAGTACAATTGCTATCATTTCATATTGAAACACCAGGGTGTGTAGTTTGAATTATTATTCATTTCACACACAACAGTACGGTCCACGAGAGTCTACAGTTGAGGGAGGAGCCTATTTACCACGTGACTTCGAAGGAGCCAATGAGGATCGCGCGTTGTTGCCAAATCTAATAATACCAGCTGATTTAAAAATATTGTTTAGTATAATTCAATTATTGGGCCGAGTGAATAAAAACAAGTACAGCAAGTAATTACTTGCGAGTAAATAATTGCAAGTATTCATCCCTCCAAGTAAACTCTTGTGAATAAAAGCGACTCTTTACTTGCAAGTAAATACTTCCTAAATGAGAGGGTATACTCACTGATCTGAGGGTATACTTGCAAGTATTTACTACTTCCAAAGTAAACTTTATACAGTACAAATACTTGCAGCTTATTTTCCTCAAAAACAAATTTGCCTTTCTCTACTATTGAGTAAAAAAGGGTTTACCTGTGTGCTCTTGCGTGTATATATATTCACTTGTCACTAGTTAACAGCACTGCTGAAGTACGTGTGAAACTATAATAGTTGATTGTGCATACGTTCACTGCAAGGGCAGTCCTAGACCTATATTTTTAGGGGGGGATGTTGCAGGGGTAAAATGTTAACATTATGTGCTGAAATGAAAGATTTTAAAGTTATTTTGAGGCATAAAAAGATAAATTAACCTAGGCTTGATGTACAAGCATCTCATATTATTGTTGAAGGACCAAGAACGTTGTTTAAGCATGTAAATTGTGAAGGTTTTGCATTATTGAGACCTGTGGATTTTCAGTAACACAGAGCTTGAACATAACAAAGAAATAGAGTTTAACTTCAGTTGAAAAGTAAATTTTTTTTAATCTATGTTTTTGGACTCTTGAATTAAAGATCCATCTTTTCCCCATGCCTTATTTTGTGGAAATCACTCAAATCATACATAATTTAAATAAGTGTATTAAACACTATACTGAATGTGTTACATGCATTTATCAACAAGTAAACTCAAACAAGCATGGGTTACTGATAACTTGTTGAAAAAACAAGTATTTACTCTTTAGGTATAGTAAGTATTTGCTCGTGGTTATTCACACCAAATTTTTAGGTTTCTGAGGGTATACTTCCTTGGCAAGGCTTTACTAACAAGTACAAGTAAATACTCGTGTTTATTCACTTCTCTTCAAGTAAATACTCAAATTATGGAAATCTAAGAGAAGTAAACTCTTTTACTTGTTTTTATTCACTCGGCCCATTGTCGTCAACGGGCGGTCGCACTAGCCCTGTCTTGTCATTGGCTGACGCCAACTGCAGACTCTCGTTGACCCTAGCATAGTGCATGTAGTCTTGAGAATTCACATAAAAGATGAATAGATAAAGTTGATCAAATTGATTTTGATTAAGATTAATGCAAGTAAACACACCGTCTGACATTCGAAATATATGACAAATGTGATAATTCACCTGCCTTGTATCTCAAACATACCCAAACAATTTTCGGGAAAGATTATTGAAAAAAAAGAATGATACGCAGTATTTTTACGAGCTAAGACTGTAGACTTTGAAATCACTGCCTTATGGATCTGTCATCGTCATGGATGAGTTGGAAAGACATTTTAGTTATATTTCTGACGATGAACGTACAGTAGAGAGTGTTTAATTATTAATTATTTATTTCTTGTCATAACTTAACTATTTTTCTTAATAAATTGACCCATTCATAAATTGTTGCTGATATTTTGGTATTCAAAACCATAATGCCACAAATATTTTCTAATTGACCTTTTCACCTTGGTTGTAAAAGTTAATTAAGTAAGGGGTTTGTTAAAACTAGATTGTTTAAAAATATACCAAAAACTGTAAAACTTACCATAAAATTAACATAAATATTTAGTCAATGTCCAAGTAATCAGACACAAAACAAAATTGGTTTGACAACTTACGACGTAACAGTCTACTTGTGTAGGATGAAAAAAGTAAAGTCAATAATTGATTCGTTAGTATCGTCTTAGTAACTCGCTCAGTTTTCTCGCTCATTTAACCATCGACTTAGCCCCAAACGACGTACCACTGCTGATACTCTCGTAGAGACATAACGGTTGGTATCAAGTTGACATACAGGTTGAGGAGAACCCGATATGTCTGGCTAAGGAACCATGGTCTGGTGGTTCGCAACAACAACAAACCAGTGAGGTGTGGTTAGACGCACGGTCAATGTGGTTGGGGAGGAAAGATGCCTTACGCTGCACAGAGACTTCCACTACTAGCATAGTTGGTGTCTCAGAGCTATGTCAATATGGGGTAATATTTTTACAATACTAAATGCAAATCGTACTTGTTTGGATGTCTTCTGTTGGTTAAAAAGTAATACTATTGCCAACCGTTGTCATGAAAAGCAACAAATTTGATGGATTTTACCAATTTCTCAACGTACAGTAGATTCATTGTTATTCTTTTTCAAGCCCACTTTCTTGTTATTCTGTGATTTTAACAGAATTGTGTTTGAAATATGAGAAACATGTAGCTTAAGCGACTAACTGGGAGGATGATTTCTGACGGACTCATTTGAATTCGTTTTAATTTTACAAAAAGAAGAAAAAAAACAAAAAAAAAAAAAAAACATAATAATCCACTCGGTATCACTGCCCGGGATCCTAGTCAGTTTTCTAGCAGTCTATTGGTTTACTAAAGCCGACTTGGCAATTTCATTACCTACTACAGCATTTTGGTTATTAAAAGGCAAACATATCGTGTTGTTAACCACCAAAAATAGTTCAAGAGAAACAAGAACAAATTCGTCAAAAATTGGATTTGTCTCTTCAAACGGCTATAGAAATATTTTAGCTCCCTCCCCTTTTCAGCTTGTCTGGATAACACTTGTTCCTAAAAAATAAATAAGAATTTAATTTGATTGTCATGTTTGAGTTTTTTCACCAAACAATATTATTTAAGCGAATGATTATCGAATGATAAATCACATTTGAATTTATTACTGTCTTGATAAATTATATCAATTGGGTATGAATACAATAAGTTAACGGAATAAGGTTTGTTTAGAATTCTTTAACCTAAACAATCTTCAGAAGATTTCAAATTCACTAAAGTTTCTTTTCTTCTGAATCGTTTGAGATTCTTTTTGGGACTGCGCCAAAGGTCCCATTGTCTTACTTTGTATAGAATGAAAGTGTCACATTTATTATCCAGCGTTTCCAGTTCCATAAATTCTTGGACGTAGGCTTTCTAAATGTTACAGAAGCAGATTTTTATGAGAATGGTGATAGATGAATCTCCTTGGAGTCAAATATTAAAAGAAATTGAAAGCAATTTTTCAAAGTTGAAAGATTCTGTTTTGAAGTGTTATAAAAAAAAATTTAATTTGAACCAAGTTGTCATATTGTAAATGGGTAATTTAATTGATGATGCTTTTAGACAACAGGTCTATATTCAAAATACTAAAAATTTGACCGTTCCCTAACTGGCTTAAACCCATACAAAAAAATGGGTCTTAAGGAAAAAATGGTGAAAAGTAAGTGATAATTCCTTGTAAGAAGTTAGTCAATAACTGGTTAGAAGTTGGGAAAGAGAAAGGTGACTTCAGTGAGCAACGATGATGGTCAAGCTAAACAAGTCAAGTCAAGTATGTTCATCACTTTGGGGGTTTGAAAATTTTTACTCGGCTACGTCGGGAATTCGTTGGAGACTATAGTTTTCGGAAAATTACGTATAGTCCAATCATATAAGGAATTTCCCGGGAAAAAATTCCCGAAGTTTTTTTATCAGTGGTTTCTTATGTATTTTTTGACGCTGAATCCGATTTTAAACTTTGCCACATCGCCAGAGGTGAGCTAACTTCAGAAATCGCAAAAAACTAATAAAATACTGTACTTGTTTTACTTTTTTGCGTATAACTCACAAACGGAGTATTTTTTTGCAATAACTGTCATTTACTAAATTTAAGTACACTAAATTCCCTACAATATACGTATAATAACTTTATTTCTACGATGTTCCAAACTGACGCTAGAGCGCGCTCAAAATTCATCATTTTCTTTTACCTATTGTAAAACGTAGGAAACACCATTATAAATCCTTGGATTAGACACCCGACGAACTCTATTTGATGAATATTGATTAATTTATCATTATATGGTACCATTAGGTCACATTTAGTGGTAAAGAAATTTAAGTGATGTTTATAGTCGGTAACCATAGCAATAAATAAATAACAAAACAATTTTCAATTTAAACTAGAGGACCCATGCTGCTCTGCAGCGTTAAAATAAATATAATATCCGAGGAATAATCAAATTTATGATTTTTGATTGAAAAATACAGTATCTTAATCGCTTAAATAAAAGCCGATATTTCACTGAAAGTTCTTAGACCAAAATATATAGGATTATATAATTATAACTGGTGAAATACATCTTAAATTGATGTAAGAATTTGAAAATAATCAAATTATATTTTTTAGTCAAGTAATTCAGTAGGTAAATATATGCCGATGCTTGGTGTGAAACCTGTGCGTGCATACCTTCAGTTTGAGACCTCAATCATGAAAATCGGTTGGGTAGGAGAGCCAAAACGAACTCGGCAAAGAGAAACCAAATTTAACTCCCATAAGAAATACATGGAGAGCAAATTTTGTTTACATATAAGCCGAGTGGGATTATAGATAAATAAATGCCGTTGCTTGATGGCGCGTGCATACCTTCAATTTGAGACCTCAATCATGTTAATCGGTCGGGTAGAAGAGCCAAACGTAGTCGGAAAAGAAAAACTATTTTTTTTTAATATATAAGATACCTTTGAAAATTATTACTATAAATCAATGTGTCAATTATAAATATAGTTTAATATGCTGGGGCTGCAGTATAGATAACATTTTCCCCATATATGTACATTATATAGATAGTATCTTTATAAAATGTACACACTATATAAAGAAAATAGACAGAGATGTTGACTGAAATGCTATAGACGAGCTTCTATTTATTAAATTAACATGTACAACTATAACTTTTATTTTCCTATTTTCTCCTCACTTGCCGTCTTTATTTTCTTGACTGGCTATGGGTCCTCGGATGTGGGCTGAGCTTTGAGATGGATGTTCTGTAGAAGGACTTGGGATGTTGTCCTTATCCAAGGGAACATCTTCTACTTCATCTCCTACGATGGTTGGTTCGGTTTTGGAGCAGTTCCCCTTACACTTCCCACATATTTTTGAGCAAAAGAGCCTCGTCGGCAGCCGCAGTTACCTTCTTGCATGAGCATGCTACCAGTTTCAAGAGAGCATCTGGGGCTGGCTCCGTAAGGTAGTAATAGGAACAAATGAGTTTGCAGTCCTTCTCCAGCCCCAATCCTCGGGTGACAACTTCTTTCTTGAACTTGGTAAAACACCCTCTGGGAGTGTTGTTCAGCTGCAGCATCAGTTGGTAGAAGAGATAATATATTACCATTCATATTATAAGCTGATGTAATACAACTCTTGAATCGCAGCTTATTCAGCTTGTTAGTGATATGGTTACCACCATACAAGGCCACCAAGAGTCTCTCCCCTGCCTCAGTAATTTCGTTTGTTGTTGAATTGGGATTATAAAACTGACAAAGATAGGTATAGAGGTCGTTATGTCTTATAACTGTCTTATGACTCGACGTCCGCTCTATTCCAACAAGGTAAAGTAAAGGCACTAAAGACAGTCAACAAAATAAAGACGGCAAGTGAGGTGAAAATAGGAAAATAAAAGCTATAGTTGTACATGTTAATTTAATAAATAGAAGCTCGTCTACAGCATTTCAGTCAACATCCCTGTCTATTTTCTGTATATAGTGTCTCCATTTATAATGATACCATCTATATAATGTACATATATGGGGAAAATGATATCTATACTACAGCCCCAGCATATTAAACTATATTTTTAATCGACTCTATGATTTATAATAATAATTTAATTTTCAAATGTATTTAAATTGAAAATTGTTTTGTTGTTTTTTTATGCTATGGTTACCGACTATAAACATCACTTACATTTTTTTACCACTAAATGTGACCTAATGATGCCATATAATAATAAAATAATCAATATTCATAAAATAGACTTCGTTGGGTGTCTAATCCAAGGATTTATAATGGTGTTTCCTACGTTTTCCAATAGGTAAAAGAAAATGATGAATTTTGAGCGCGCTCTTGCGTCAGTTTGAAACATCGTAGAAATAAAGTTATTATACGTATATTGTAGGGAATTTAGTGTACTTTAATTTAGTAAATGACAGTTATTGCAAAAAAATACTCCGTTTGTGAGTTATACGCAAAAAAGTAAAACAAGTACAGTATTTTATTAGTTTTTTGCGATTTCTGAAGTTAGCTCACCTCTGGCGAGGTGGCAAAGTTTAAAATCAGATTCAGCGCCAAAAAATACATAAGGAACCACTGAGAAAAAAACTTCGGGAATTTTTTCCTGAAAACATAATCTTTTTTCCTCATACGCTTGGACTAGTAACAAAACGTACACAAAGACATATAAATATAAATTTGAACTCTAAACACCTAAAAAAATGAGGTTGACTTAGTTTATACTTTTCGTACAATTTGAGTGGTTGAATAGTCATTGGTTAACATAACACCATTTTGCCTTAACAATAATTGGGTGATATAAAAAATAAACTTCACTATATACTTGAACCAATAAAACTAGTTTCAGTCATTACTCTGATCTAAATGCGTAAAAAATATGCCCTGCACCAAAACAAATAAATGAAGATAACAATTTTAAGATGGACACTATAACCATTGAATAAGGAAATAAAAGTTTATTTTATCTTTGTTTCCATTGTCTGTGCTATAACTAATCTGCTAACTCGTGATGTAACATTTTTTCAAGGTTTCTGAACTATTATAGTTTGTTGATAATAATGATAACCTAAATAGGTTCAATGCTGATCTGAATGACTCATACATTTTTAATATAATGATACTTAGACACCTTTACTAGCATCAATTGTCTATGTTCGTGCATGATAAGTTTGCTACGACACTCTATGCTATGCTACCCAGTCATGCAGCACTTTTCACTTTCTCCTAAATTGACTTCAATGAATTAAAATATGTTCACTACTGTTTCTGAAAGATGATAAATCCTGCACGATCGACACTGTTACTCAGTGATGCAACAATTTTCACTCACCATTCTCTAAATTTCGATGGGTTACATTCACTTCTGTTCCTGAAAGAAACATACATCGTCAATACCCAGGTTCAAACAAACAGTCCATTCATCCTTCCTCACGTCCGCTCTTGCTACCCAGTCCTGCAGTCTTTTTCCTCTTTGAATAGAGTTTGATGAACTCTGTTCACTTGTGTCCCTCTATATGTCTTTCATATCACCATCTCCAAACACCTAGACTCGTACGTCCTTCACGGCTGCATTCGTACATGATAAGTATTCTGCTACCCAGTCCTGCAGTCTTTTTCCTCTTTGAATAGAGTTTGATGAACTCTGTTCACTTGTGTCCCTCTATATATCTTTCACATCAGCATCTCCAAACACCTAGACCGGACGTCCTTCACGGCTGCATTCGCACATGATAAGTATTCTGCTACCCAGTCATGCAGGACTTTTCACTTTCTCATTCACCAGACTTCGATGAGTTACAAGGCGTTAACTACTGTTCCTGGATGACACATAAATCGTCATATCAGACACCCAAACCATTCATCCGTCCCATACGCTCGCGTATATTCTCCTCGTGATGGCTCGAAGGCGATCACGATTGCGTGTTTTTCACACGTCACCGATCACCATAATAGAGATATTTGTTTGTTCCACACTTTCTACGACAGCCCGCGTTCAAATTACAACTTGTTTTGGCACTAATTTAATAAATTCTTGGGATTACGCGCGCGATTTGAATCTGCGTTGAATTATGCGTTCGAAACCGATTTCTACGCTCGTAGCGTTTGGGTTTGTAAATAACGTGCGATTTTGATTCAAGCGTTTGGCGTTTCCTGTTTGGATTGGAATAGTGTTGGTGTGAAATTATAGTAGGACTAGCTAGCCTGGCCTCGCTTTTAAAATCAAACGTTGACATAGATAATGAATCGTATGACGAGTGGTTTGAATTGAGCTAATCCCCAATAAAGTTTCAACAACACTGAGGCCAATCTGCCGAAAGCCGTAAAGGAATTATAATAAAAGAAAAGCTCGTTGCCGTCAACCAAGCTTCTTAAAAAACCTTCTCAAAATAAATGTTTAGGGAAAATCTATAAATATGAGTATATTTAGATATATTATTAGCATAGTTTTATTCTAGAGGCGAAAAAGCAGCTAACGAATTGCAGGTTGCTTGTCTTCTTTTCTTACTAGTTTGGATAAAATGTACTTTCGTATTTTTCTTCTTTTGATACAAAAAGTACTTAAAATAATAACCCATCTGATTTGGTTTCATCCGTGTATTGCAGACAGACTAGCCACTCTCAAAATTCATCAACTGTAAAATTTGAGTGCGAAACTCGAGACTGACTATTTCAAAGCTACATTGTAAATCATTCATTCATGCTCTGTCCAAACATTTGGTCATTTATTGCAGTGTTACTAAAGAAGGCTGTTCGTATTCGATGAATCAATCAGCAAAATATGTACTATCTTGATTAATATTTTATATATACAGTTTTGTAAGATATGCCATTCATCTTACGATAATGCCATTCAACTATAATGCATAGTCGAATAGTGATGTCAGTATATCAAGTCTATAGAATGACTAGACACTAGGCAGTGATGAGAATGAACCATTATCAGATAGTCGAAGATTGAGTCGATAAGTAGTTTAGTAAATATCA
Source organism: Macrosteles quadrilineatus (assembly GCF_028750875.1). Lineage (NCBI taxonomy): Eukaryota > Metazoa > Arthropoda > Insecta > Hemiptera > Cicadellidae > Macrosteles > Macrosteles quadrilineatus. The sequence continues at coordinate 67,300,598 of NW_026542598.1, read as the reverse complement.
ACACGTAGGCCCTACTACCGTGGTTCGGATGTTCAGTATCAATATTTTTGGTGAGTTTAAGTTTTAGTATTTTATAATAGTTTTTATGAGTGAATGATCAATTATTTTTAGAGTATGCCAAAAAGGATTAATTATTTAAGTGTCATTTAAATGACTAACAGTTTTTTGTATTAATGTTTTCATAGATGTTACATGATAGAGGTGTTTAAGTTTGTTACGCTCTCTCTAGAGCGGGAATAGATTATTCCCGCTCGCTAAATCAGCTGATATTACTGTTGTCGTTTCTAAACCAATCCTAGCCGTGGATCCGGTACCGTACGTTAAATTTAAACATGTATGCAAATTAACATAACATTGAAAGTAAAAAGCTAAATGAAATTTGATATACATATAAAAAAGTTAATCTGTGTGTTATGATAAATTAATCATGGTGATAGGAAAGATCTTGTGTGTATTACAAGCACAGTCATTGCCGCTCTCGAAATGTTCGCCATACTCAGCTGAAGTTTCGTGCGGCCATCTACAGTTCTCGAACGACAATGAAGTACTTTTGTATTAATGTTTTCATAGATGTTCCATGATATTATACAGGTGTTTAAGTTTGTTATGCTCTCCTAGGATTTGCAAATTCAATGAAATTTCATTCTGAAGTGGTATTGTCAAAGAAATATCTTATCGTAAATATTTTAAGTGTGATGTTAAATTGTGACTTGTGAGATTTTGGTTTGATGTTTATATTCACCAACTCTCATCCAACAAGTAAGTTTTCTTTTTTCAGACTACTTTTATGACGAGTTTAAATTTATAACAGTTTTTAATCAAACATTCCTATCATAGTTGAAATTAACAACAACATATTATTTGGTACTTCGGTATCATACCAACCACACAGAAAAATCGACTCCAAATAAGTTTTTAATTAGTTTAAATAACAAAACATACATTACCTAAAAAATAGTCCGCCCTTAGGTTACGTTAGGTTATAATTATTAGGTTTGCTCTGTATAATACCAAAGTACTTATTAATTTATGAAACAACTTAACCACGTTCTGTAATACTTCAATGTTTATAATACAGTAATACTCGTACAATAATAATACAATAGGCCTACTATGAATTAGTTACACATTGAAAGAATATCATGCTAATTTGGATCCATGTAAAAGTACTAATTAAAAATCCATTTTAGGTCCAATAAATAATATATTTTAGTGTAAGGAATTAATGCGAATACGGTTATGTTAAGATGTAACAACGTTAATGCAAAAATAACTATAACCGTTTATAAAAAACAACACTTTTCTGAATGTTTTATGTCAAATCAGGTAACTTGTCCATATTTATTTTACATATGGACATTGGGGCCACGTGGCCCTACTTCATATTGACAAACGTATGTTTCTTGTTTTGGCGTACAAAAAGCAGTATAATGACACCACCGCACGTAATAACATCTTGGTTTTTATTTTCCTTACTTAGAGGTTTTTAAAAAACAAAGCACATGGAGTAAACTAAGGTACAACGATTTGTAGGTATACAATTCCTTGTATATAAAATTGCGACATACGACTATCCATCTGAATGTAATATGAAGATGGTCTTCGCGTTATTAGCATATTTGTGAATGCACCATCTTAGTTCAATATCATTTTAGGCAGTGTGAAAACTGTAATAAACTGGAGAACAGCCTTTCAGGGCTTCTCGCCAAAATTTTGGGGAGAAGATGGTTACAGGAATATTCGAAATTCTCATCAATTTATCAGAGGTTACCAAGGTTAGAGGTAACTATTAGCAACAATTAGCAGGTATACCATTCTCAAAGGTTCATATTCTACTATGAGTTACTATATTATTTACAGAACAGCTTGTGGGTTGGTTAAAGTTTCTACACAGGACTTGTTAGTCAGTGTTTGCTGACAGTGTGGTCGGTGAGTCAACAGTTTAAACTAACACAGAACGTCAATCAAAAGTTCTCTTCTTATGTTTTATGTATGTTTCAGTATACACTATTTATAAGTCACAGTAAAAAGGATATTTTGTTTGTCCTTCTAGAAGAAATTTACTAAACTCTACTGGTTGAATTTTTTATCCACGTGTAAATTGTGTAGACCGTCTAAAAAAATTGTGTTCAAAACTACTTTATATTAGCATATAAACGATGTATAACGATATAAACGATTCATATAAACGGATTTCTTTAAAAATATTATTAAATGAAGATTTGAATAAAATAATGGTTAATAATGGTTATAATGGGAGAAACTGGTGAAAATTGCATAACGGATAACCAATTGTATTTCTTAAAGAATTGCTCTTGGATGTTAAGCTGCTTTAATTTGAAAATATAAAGGATTACCAATTTAATCAAGACCTAATCTTAAAAGACCTTACCATTAGGCTATTTATAAATAAGCACAATAATATCTTTCATTATAGTTTAATCTCCTGGTTTGAAAACAGCTATACACTTTATTTATCAAAGTTTAACGTAGGCTATCGTTTCAAACAAAATAACTTCTCATGATTATGTGTCGCTGTTAAAATAGGCTACCATTAATTAATTCATCTGTAACATTAGAGGTCAATCAATATCTACGCATTTACATGTGCAATTACAATTAAATATTCTTAGAGTCTTTTAATACAAAGCTATCGGATTGAGTTTTCTTCCCTGTAGATGCAGTTTTATTTCGTAATTGAAATCATTGATGTTAAATACATGATTCATTTTATGGTATAGCAGTTAGTAAACCGTCAAAATTTTTAGTTTAGTATTCTGTTACAGTTTTTCCTTTATATTCACACTTATAAGTTCAAGGGCTTTGAATTTTCATTAAAAATATAATATCCATAGGACCCAGTTTTGGAGGCGGAAGTTTCTCCAGCAGTGTCTCAAATAGCAGGCAATCATCTAGTTATTGTAGAAATACCCGCGGTTGGTGAACCGGGAAATGTAGAGCATTGCCAAAAACAACCCAGATATACCATAAAAAATATTGTAAACGAGGAAATAAAATGGGTTGTACGTTTAAAATTGCGACATACGACTATCCATCTGAATGTAATATGAAGATGGTCTTCGCGTTATTAGCATATTTGTGAATGCACCATTTTAGTTCAATATTATTTTAGGCAGTGTGAAAACTATAATAAGCTGGAGAACAGACTTTTAGGGCTTCCCAACAAAATTCTGGGAAGAAGACGGTTACAGGTGTATTCGAAATTCTCATCAATTTATCAGAGGTTACCAAGGTTAGAGGGAACTATACACGTAAGTTTAAGATTTATTCGTATGATTACTAAAAGAAAAAAAAACTATTTAAAAAGGTCTTAAGAAACATAAAATCTTTCCAGACTATATAAATTAATTTCAACCCAGTGAGAAAAATCTATGTATCCCTATTGATTTTGGGTTTATCTTTTGACCATAATTTCGTAACATACATTCTGAAGAACTCTGATAACATTATAAGTTAATTTAAGTTTCAGCTGTCTTTTTCCAATTTTGATATTAATTACCAACCTTAATGACCTATCTGGTATTTTCCACTACCAAACGTCAATAACATACTCCTTGCTTCAAATACGCAATGATATTCTGTTTTCACAATCTGTTACAAAACATCTTAAAGTTCTCTTACGAGACCTCAGCAGACTTCGATCGAGAGGCTTTTCTAATCAGCCTTTTCTGGGTAGCATTTTCTAACCAATGCCAGGTTTCAAGTAATCAGATTACTATTGGTAAACAATTCGACTCTGTAATTGAAGAAAGCAAAAGCGAAGAAGTAACCGTGGTTGGGCCAATGTAATCCCAGTTTCTCTTGTAATGGACGCTTTGTGGTTTCTTCCCCAGTGGAATCTCTTCTATTTTCGCACTTTCTTTGACTTGGGTAATCTCGGAAGGAAATTCGCTTCGGGTACATCATGTAATGAATCCAGAACTTTCGTCGTCCTTCGGTAAACGTCCTCGTGTAATTCAATCAAACAGCCTGGGAAGCTGACTTGCCTGTAATTGTCTTTTCGTTTAATTAATATGATATTCTTTTGCGGTAATTCAACACAATTTGCATTACGGATTCACGGTGTCTCTTACGAGTACGATATCATTGGATTTTATGGTATTATTTTCACGTGTAATATATCTTGGAGACCTTACCCATTATAACGTTTATCATTGGTTGCGCAACGGTTAGATACTACATTACACGCATACATACATACACATTCATTTGATACATTTGATAATGTTGGTTTTTTTAGTGTGGCCTTGGTTATACGCATACATTTGATAATTTATGTACTTAGAAGGAGTATTTTATGAGGAGTTATTTATGAACTTGTACTTAGAAAGAGAAATCCCATCTATCGGTACTGAACTGCATCATGTTTTCACTCAAGATTTAATAACTGAACGAGCCTTTCATAGAGAATGCTAAGGTTGAAGTTTTTTTCGAAGTGGCATGTATCCATAATATAATTTTACACTAAAGTGGGATGAGTCAGATGATTTTTAACTTTTTAAGGGCTAAAACAGTTGATCACGTATCCAGGTTGAATTGTTAAACTTATCAACATCACCATCCTACAATACTAAGCTAATCTGGCTTTGTGTACTATGTAAAGTGGGGAATGAATTTAGGATGAGTGATGAGTTTTAATTTTGCTCCTGGCTGAATCCAACTAAATTAGTTTTGACAGGAAGGTTAAATATAGTCATCAATCACAGCTTAATAAATATTTATTTGTCCTACCACATTGCCATACCTGTACATAGGACGCAAAATAGCTCATTTCCGCTCTAGAGCGGGAATAGATTATTCACGCTTGCTAAATCTGCTGATTTTACTGTTGTCGTTTCTACACCAATCCTAGCCGTGGATCCGGTACTGTACGTTAAATTAAAACAAGTAAGCAAATAACATAACATTAAAAGTAAAAACCTAAACGAAATTTGATTTACATCTAAAAAAGTTAATTTGTGTGTTATGATAAATTAATCATGGTGGTTGGAAATATTTTGTATGTATTATAAGCACAGTCATTGCAGCTCTCGAAAAGTTCGCCACACTCAGCTGAAGTTTCGTGTGGCCATCTACTAGTTCTTGAACGGCAATGACGTACTTTGCGCTCGTAATACACACATAGCTATTACAATATCAGCCTAAGCTATTAGCTTTAAGTAACTACTGGAGTATGTAGCGAAAACATCAATATTCATAAATAAAGGATTAACAATACCTGCTTTCGACTAAAACTAACTAATTGTGTTACCAGAATAGACTTGAGCTCCGGAGGTACTCAAGACAGATAACAACTAAATCCCTCTCTGATGTAAAACATGCACTATCAAACGTGGACTGGTCAATAGTTTATCGACAGAAATGCACAGAGGAAAAATATAATACATTCCTAAGAACCATCGTGGAAATCTTGCAGACACACATGCCAAAGACCTACAAAACCTTAAAAAATGGCAATAATGGCATAAACGAATTCATTTATGATGACAATATAAATGAACTACGACAGGAGATGAAACACTCACACCTAAAATACTTAACAACAAATAGGCCTGAGGATAAAGCTACTTTTACAGAAACAAAAAAGAAGTATGACTCCGAAATAAAACTAAAGAAAAGGTCAAAAATATCATCTAAAATTGAAGAATCAAAAAACAAAAATAAAGAAATCTGGAGAATCATAAATAAAGAAAGAAATAAAAACCCATACAACAGAGAGAACATTATGCTTAGGGAGGGAAATGAAATCATCTCGTGCCCAGAAAAAATAAGTGAACTTTTTAACGACTATTTTATCAAAATCGGAGGCTCTGCTGAAAACTCCCACAACAACAGGGAAATATCGCAAGAACAAGAAGAAATGCAAACCCCTCAAGAACCCTCACTAGGAATTCTATCAAAATTCAATACAATAAACAAAACCGAATTAAACAATATATTTAAAACTTTTGATTCAAAAAATGTCTGCGGCTTTGATGAAGTCCCCAACTCTGTTATAAAATACTGCAAGGAAGAACTAATAAACCCCCTACTAGACATCATAAACAGTTCAATCCTAAATTCACATGTACCTGATAAAATGAAAATAGCAACAATTTACCCAAAATATAAAATACCCCCGCCGCAGCAAACCTGACGCCTAAGCGAATTTCCATTTGGCTGACTTGATTTTCAATTGATCTATTTAAATAACATTAGGTTTAACGAGTACCTAGGTTTGCTGCTACAAGGAAACTAATAAAGTGTGTGTTTTAAGTAAAATAATTATTGCTTAGTATAAAATGAATATATTTGCCAAGTTTGATCAAAAGATATCCATAAACAAGCAAACTACAACATTTTACAATATTCTCCATAAGAATAACATGGGAATTTTAAATTTACCATTTTTTTAGTTTTCTCCGTAACCAATAACCGTACAAAAACACTTTGATATACTGAATTGTTTGTTTTTTTAAGCTCTTTAAGAAGGTTTAGAGAAAAATTGGGAAATTTTGTGTTTTGAGGGTCAAAAGTGAGAAAAACCAATTTTTACCCCATAAAACCCCCCATAAAACCCTGTTCCCATGGTCCGATCATGCTGGATCGCGAACTCATTCAAGTTTATCCCGCCTTACACCTTCAAACCAAATTTCATCAAAATCGGATAAAAATTACTCAAGTTATCGTGTTCACGGACACACACATATATATATATATATATATATACATATATAAAAATTTGAACGAGTGGTGTTTTTGGCCTCTGGGGACATCAAAATGAAAAAGTAAATCGGTCCCGGGGCTAAGTCTTACCATGAGACCTACGGTAATAGCTACTTCCCTATAGGGAAATTCGCTAAAAGGAGAAAAAAATTTAAAAACAAACTACAGGCCAATCTCAATACTACCCACCCTCTCAAAATATATAGAGAAAATAATTTTTAACCAGATAATGGACCATCTAAACGAAAACAACCTCCTAACTGAAAAACAACATGGTTTTAGACCTCAAAAATCCATTACTACAGCAGTATTTCAATTCTGTGACTTTATAACAAAAAACTGGGAAGAAAATAACAATGTCATTGGAATATACCTGGATATAGAAAAAGCATTTGACAGTCTAAACTGGAAAACCCTTATAAGTAAATTAAATGCACTTAACATAAAACAGGACGCTCAAAAATGGATCAAAAGTTATCTCACAAACAGAAAACAACAAGTAGAAATAGGCTACATAAAAAACAACATTGAACTTAAAACCAAATCTAGACTTCAAGATATGACCCAAGGAATTCCACAAGGAAGCATCCTCGGCCCCCTCCTATTCATCATATATATGAACAATTTTCCAGAAAACCTGCCAACAGGAACGGACTGTATTATTTTTGCCGATGACACCACAGTACTAATCCCTCGAGATCATCACCTCATAACTAACGGAGGAATAGAAAATATTTTAAAACATATCGAGCAATTCTGCAAATCAATAGACCTTAGAATCAATAACGCCAAAACTGTTACAATAGAATTTTCCTGCAAATCAAACCCAAACAAAGCCCCTCTAGGTAACTCAAACCCAAACAGATCAGACCATACCAAATTTCTGGGAATAGAAATAGACGAAAACCTAAAATGGGAACACCATATCAATTCACTGCAACAAAAACTATCTACATCAATCTATGCCATGAGAAGGATAACTAACCTAACCGACTTTACTACAGCTAAAATTGCCTACCATGCACTCATAGAATCACACCTCCGCTTTGGAATAGTTGCCTGGGGCGCAGCAAGTACAGACCTTTTCCAATCAATTTTCATATTACAAAAGGAAGCAATAAGAACCCTAAATAATACCCACTATCAAGAACATTGCAAACCATTTTTTATAAAAAACAAAATTCTCACATTAACATCCTTATACTTGATTGAAGTGATAACCCAAACAATGAAACTGAATCCCACTAAACGATCAGAAACTCATAACTACAACACCAGGAAAAAAACCGATCTGAACCTACCGCAACACAGATTAGAAAAAACAGCAAAAACCCCAACATATAGAGGGATGAAACTTTACAACTTATTACCACATCGGCTAAAAGCTATTACAGACCCGAAAAAATTTGCTAACCAACTGAAAAACTATCTCCTCGAACGACCCTACTACAGTTTAAATGAATTCCTGGATGACCATACTTTTAACAGAAGACAATAAAAAACCAAGATACAACTAAGAAGATAAAGATAAAGAAAAAGATGACGCCTCCCCCATTCTTGATGACTGCGGAGGAGAAGAACAGCAGTAAGCAGTAAGTAAGTAAGTAAGGAGGAATGAAATGTGCTTAAAGATCAAGGGAAAATCAGCTTACGATGTAACCGCGATGATTTAAAATTATTACAGCTGAATAATGCGTACTTCAACGTATTGCAAAACGGCTAAACCTCTTTGTGCTGTTTTCACAAAGAAAACCTGTTATTATAACAGGAAGAGGTAGCCTATAGATCAAAACAAATGACGTCACTGGCCCGTATCTTATACCGTACTAATGACCGTAACGTCTGGTTTGACTATTTTGACAGACCCATAAAAATAAAAAAAAACATGTTTAATTTTGAGCCAGTAGCGTAATTTGCTTATGTTATTTAAATTTGATTATTTTAAACACGTCTATGGTAAATTTACAGGTTGGTAGGATCTTCGTAAGCAGGCCTATTGAAATGGTGCATTTCAATAACAAAGAAAACATACTTGCTGCATATTATTTTCTATAAATACTTATACATTATGACAAGGGATAATCGATAAAATATGTATCTGTCAATTTTCAGGCCAAATGTTTTGAGTTAATTAGGTAGTACTCCTGAGGTATTAGGTCTATCTTCATCGGACTACATTAAATTTTCTCTCTATACCCCGTTTAATTTGAAAGATTTAAACAAACAAAAGGCAATTCAACACAAATCATCCTCGCCAGTCGCCAGAAGACAGGCAGTGGAACGGACCTTTTTCAAGTGCTACCCTCATGCACATAACCCAATGATTGCCTCTTCTTTGTGTTGTTGTTGGTGCGCAGCTGGAGTGGCTGGGATGATCCCCAAGGACAGTCGGATCCTCGGACGTGAGAGCAGAACCGGTAGCTCGTGAGGGGGCGTCCCGCGTCGCCAGGCTGCATATTGAATGTGAAAACAACACGAGTCGAGTCGTGCGAGAAAGTAAATCGAGGAGGGGCGAAGAAAGCGAAGGTAACCCTTTCACTGGGTCATCTGCCGTGTGGGAACACATTTGTGTGTGTGTGTCCCAGCACCATTGTCCGATCGGTCAGTCCGACTTCACGGCACTTACATAACTAAACGACGACCCAGATCGACAAGATACATAAACAGTTTTCTCCGACCTTGATAAATGGCCGAGGTTCAAAAGTCTCGGGACAAAAGAATAAGTGCAAATCAGACTTGGCGTGACCGTAGCAGCGTGGCCTACTGACATTGACTGTGACAACTCTGATGAGAGGACGAGATTTCCCACTCTGATTTATCGTTCCGGTTAGTTTGTCCGACATGTTTTGTCATGTCCGTCATGTAGGTAATTGGCTGATGGGAGATTGCGGGGGTTCTGGTGTAGGTTTTGGTCAAAGCCCCACCAGAAGAGGTCTCCGTGGTCTTCAAGTGTACGATAACATGAGCTATACAAGCTATTCATTCGTAACAGATTTATTTTTCTGGCAAATAATTTAACTGGACATGGTATTATTTGCGAGTAATAATGTCTGTATAACAAATTAAAATCTACATTTGATACTGAAATAATTTATAATGTGATCCATGCTATATGCAAAAGAACTTCAATTATTATTTACACCACGTCAGAAGTTGATAGAAAAATGTTTTTGATAGAAATAAGTGGCGTTTATACTACCCGATGCCTGTATAAGGTATAGAGTTCACTATAACAACATACTTTCCACAGCTCAACAAATTTACAGCTAGGAGTGATGCGATTAGACTTCAACACTTATTAAATTAATGTCAGTGATCTAGTTGATAACTTATTTGAATTCAAAATATGGATCATTGATCATGCATTTGTACAGAAGGATAATTACAGCAGGAAAACCAATTGAGGTTCTTTGTTACTCTTATTGGTGGACCAGGGAATTCACACAAAACATTATTGAGTCAAAGTTTCAGATATTTTAAAATAGTTAACTGATCTAAATCAGGGTTATAGTAACTTACTATTGCTTAACTTACCGTTATGGCCATTTATGAAAATTACATTAATTGGTAATTTTTGGTAATTTTCAATTTTCAATTACCGTTTTGACATAGGTCAAAACGGTTGTGAAAACGTAAAAAAAACATTTTACTAATCGTGTTGTCGAATACCCACAATAATCCTTCAAATAAAAAAAAACTGGTTGTAATTGATGTTTAAGTTAGTAACACATTGCACTTGTAGATATGTCAATATATTAGGCGTTGTACACATTGTAACTGGTCGTATGTGATATTACTTTACTGTAGAATCATAAACACCTCGAGGTTCAATTTGCGGCCTCTGGAAAGGTCACAGTGATTTCTATTCCCATACATGGACGCGCAGATTAAAGAGCTTTCAAGTGTAAAAGTGATTAAACAAGACTCGCATTTGTCACTTGGATCCCAACCAAATTTTAAGCTTGTCCACATCAACCGCAACCTTGAACTGTTTCACCTTTGAACCATATTTCTCTTCCGGTGAAATCTCGACCACAAATCACACCTAGTTGGTTAAACTGACAATTAGAAAGTCACCACAAACTGACAATGAATATTACAAGGGCGTTGTTCATACCCACTCGTCAGATCTACATAATCTCTGGCACAATGGGTGATTCTACCAATCGGTCGTACATTTGCCAATTACTCAGCCTTAGCAGATCAGCAGATCAAGGAACGTGACTTTCTACTTGATAGAACGAATCCATTAATAGCACACGTCGAACTATTGAACACTCCCAGTTGTTCTGAGGCAGAAACAACGGGGCAGAGGGCGACTGAAGTAGAACGAGTGTGGGTGACTGACATGAGATGGAAGAGCTGGGTTCGCGTGTGGGATCCTGGAAAACCTGACAGGGACCAATCAGGAGACAGGGTCAGTAATGTTAATTCCTCAACATTTGGCTCCGACCTGGACTTTCATCCAGGGATTGACCTACCTTCACTCCTTAATTGTTGGGGGTACAAGGTCGTAGGGGACTGTTATATCGTTTAGGTGATGAACACTTTGTTGGATTGCACTATTTGAGACAACTTGAGTCTCTTCTCCGTTAAGTCACTCATATTATTGCTGATGTGGGCTTGAATACCAATGTTCAAAATCACAATAAGTACTGTGCAAAATGTCTTGAAATGAACCACACCAAACAATAACATAACAAACTGTCAAAACTGTCAGGTACCGGTAAGGCAAAAGAGTGAGAATCATGATTCTCTACTAATGTCATTTATCTATTGGCCATGCTTCTGTCAACGTTATTCAACGTGGAGATGAAATCCACTGGGTAATTTTATGTTTTAAAAATTGTACTTATTACTATGCTGATTACAATTTGATTCTAGCCAAATAATTAATTTCATGTTGATTATTGTGTTTTATAATCAATCTAGGACCACAAAAACTAAATATATTAATTTAGTTTGATGAGAGCTGTGTTAGTTACAGGGGATGCCAGGAGATGAAACGGTTTGGACTCTTGTTGGTCGTGATCCTGACCTGCAGTGACGTCACAGGAGACCACCACGACCCCGACTGTGAGGACTGCAATGAAAACGGTAAACCTACTATCAAATCATGTTGGTGGATATTTGAAAACCTTTTGGTAACGTAGAACGGGACTTAATATTGTTGATTTCATTTATCTTGTAGTTAGATTGCCAATCTAAAGAGATGTTTTGAAGTTTAGTTACTCATTTTTGTTAGCTTATAAGTTGTATAAGGGCCTAGGATGTGATAAACTGCTTACTATTGTACAATAGTAAGCCTGAAAAAAAATCTACCTCTGCGAGTAATAGTAATTTTTCACAATATAAAATCGTTCCTCGTACCTAGGTGTGGTCATAAAATTCAAGGGTCAACCATTTAAATACCAATTAACGTTTTAGTCCCCCAATTCACTTGATTTATGTCCTACCATTCTCTAAAAATAGGCATACAGTAATTTCGTCAATTACAGCTCAAAAGCCATCATGTAGATAGATGTACATAGATTTTAACTACTATTACTGAAATCTATATCCAATTACACGAGCAACTATTTTACAGGAGTTTTTTTTTTAGCAAATAAAATCTGCTTTTTGAATTGGTTTAAGTGTTCACTGCAAGAGGAATAAAATTTATATTATCTCGTTTCGTATTATTTTATATTCATAACTTTTTTAGTATGTACCGGTATTGAATGACTGGATCGACTAGGATAAGAATGCGTACACAGTTCAACGTACTTTGTGCAAATATTGAATAGATATATTGAAATGAAATGAAAACATTTATAGTTTTTCTACCAACTTTGTTTGAATTCTATCTAGGTTTAGAATAGGATTTGGGTTAGGAAGAGTGGAACTTGAATAAAAAAAAATGTAAATGACGTATATCTAAAAAAAACCATGTCTGTTTTTCATGTTATTTTTCAAAGAATACAAACTAAATTTCGTATACTTAATTCTTATTCAACAAATTAATTTCACTGTTAGGTAGTTTTTAGAATAGCTGAAATGATAAGTTGAATGCAGCCGTTATCAATGACTTGTAATTTAAAAATCTTTTAAAGTGATTAATTGTTGACTATAAACATGGTTTAAAGTTTCATAACACAGTTAGAAAACAAGATAAGAGTTCGCTCATGGTAACATTTAATTTAGCATAACACACGGGATTGGGGCTTGTCTCGGATGATCCAATGTATTCACTGTACATATTGAAGTGGTAGAGATTTGCTTCGCCTCCAGGACGTTTTAGGCTATGATTTTATTTCTTTTGTTTTTCCATCTCATATAATAACATTCACTCGCTGGATTCAATGTAAAATTGTACAACATAAATTTGTTGGGATTGTTCAAAGATTTCTTGTGATAGTTCAACAATTTCTCTATGATATATTTTTAAATATTTTAGTTATAATAATATTCAAAGTTACTTATAATAATATAACAAATACTTAATAATGTTTTTTAACTTACTAGTAATATAATAGTTACTTATAATGATGTAACAAATACTAACGTAGTTTTTTCATAATCAATTTACTTTTTTGGATTTTTTGTTTAGGGTATTTTCTACGCTAATGATAGAAAAAATGAATGAATTGATTTATTTTACCATGTTTGTTTCATGTTGAACACAAGCATCAATTGCACTTTCAGTATACCTTGTGATCCTCTTTTCTGAAGGTATTTAAACACCCAATTAAATAAAACCTCAAATGATTTACAAGAATTACAAAAATGATTGCTCTTAAAATTAATTGTAAATTCAAAAACACGTAACAAGGAAACACATGATACATAACCCTAAAATGTTGTGTAGTGGTTTCGTCTGTTATGTTCAACATCTACATTATCCGAAATAAATTGATGGCTCTTGGAGACCGATCTTACCAATCACAGTACAGTTTTCAGCGCTGTCCCTATTTGCTCGGCAGTTACTGTAAACACCGTATCGGCAGTTTACCGCGCATGGTTTTGCTAGGCGTGTTGTTACTCTCGTTATCAAGAATGCGGGGAAAGCTCGAGCAATCGAATGTGACAAACTGACAGATCGCGTTACCATTTGATTTGCTTGGATTCGTGATTGTGAAATTATGTGAACTACGTTGTTCGATATCACGCACTATATTAACACTATTTCCGGGTTCTTTGTTTCATAACGAAACAATGTTAAAATGTTTACAGGGCATGTTTGAGTTTTTGGTGAAAGAATACATGCAGCCTTTTTCTTAATCTGTTTTGACACAAACATATACGATTGGTGGTCTTGAGGTAAACAAAGTAAAAATATTGAGTGTTTTCTTGGATTAAATTTTGAAAACGACAACAAAAGATTTTGGAAAAACCTTACAATGTTTACTTGTAGTTACTTTTAAGCGAAGGAAAGGGAATGGTGGAAATGAAGTACAAAGTGTTCATAGATAAATATAGAATTTTTTGGATAATGCATGTTGAAAAATAACCCACACGATGTACAAAAAATCCAGGATTATCTTTAAGACCAACAAGGTGTAGATGAATTTCCCATTAGTTTTTACAGTATGAATTTTCAAATATTTTACAGTTTGAATTTTTATCGACTACTTAGTTTTATTTTACTAACTATTATCACTTACTTAGTTACTAATCGTATTTAAATCTTGTTGTTAAAAGGTAATAAATCCATCTAAATGTAGGTTTTTATGGTTTATCTACAGACATTACTGTATATTTTATTAGATTTTCTTTTTAAGTTACAAAAACATAGTAATAAACTTCCAAAATGTACCAAGTTTATGGAAGTAGAGTTTCGGATGTTTGCAATAACATTGAGGAAACCGAGAGTCATTTAAATGCGAAGGGTGGGCTCAGATTATGGTAATATGATTGCGGGGAAAGTTTAATAAAAAAAAGGAAATATGCCGTGCTTTTGGTTATGGAATTGAAATTCATATACATTCATTGTATAATGTAATTCATTATATTTCCATATGATGTTAACATTTCTAAGCTATGTTTCCAGTACAGTATGTTTGCGCTAATATGTATGTATTATCTTATTACTTTAACGCTTAAAGATGCCGTCAAAGTAATACTAGTTAGATTATTGTCTCAATAAATATTTAAGTTTGTAACATAACATACAAACTTGACTAAAACTAAAACAAATTCAACAAAAATGTTAATTACTTATGCTTGACACATTTATTCGATTGGTTCAATTGGCTAGTTATATTTTGTAGGTACAAATAGGTTTGAACGGATATTTAGTGCTTTTATATAAATGTCCAATGCACCATTACAATTTTACATTTTAGCATGGATACAAATTATATAGACATTGTTTACAGCTATGAACAACGATCTTGTTAGCACAGCTATTTTTATACCGTTAATATTTAAGCCTCAAAATATTAAAAATACAGCATTTGTCAAGCAAAAGTACCCGAGTTACAAATAACCTTTTAGTGAAATTAAAAAGCGATGAAATTAATGTAACTCAACTAAATGTAATTTGTCTGGGAGTTCTAGAATTCAAGGGAATCATTAGGTTGAAACTAATTTAAATCCATCTCCAGTTAAATTTTTACAAACGTGTTTTGCATTTTTACCAATTCTAACAACAATTAGTATCTCGCTAGTAAACCTTTTCGTAAATGGATAAAATTGTAATAGTTGGTTTACTGGATATGTTAAATTAGTCCATTATTACTCTAATTTGTAAACTGGTTGCATTTAAATTATGGTTTAACAAACGTAAAATGACTCAGTTATAGTTAAAATAAAGAGACCCGTGAGAAAAACGAAAGAACTTCTTGAAAAAATAAATGTAAATGCGAGGTTACAATTGAAAACCCACAGAGGCCTAGTTGAGAATAGTAATTGGTGTTTAATATTGTGTTATTGAACGTAAAATCAATTAATTTTCAGGTGAAACCCGATATTAGAACAATCCTATCCAAAGGTATCAATTTATATGGTATAATAACCATAAATAAACATCAAACTGAACTTGTCTCTAGGGGTTGTAATTTGTATTAAATTTCCAATTTATAGTGTGTTGTTTTGCGTTATTGTTTTATTTCATTGCAAAACAAGTGAAAATTTCGTTCTTTCAACGAACATAACAGAAAATAATTTAGTTTGTTAAGGGAATAGTTTGTAACTCATGTTCTATACATTCACCGTTAGCACGTTTAAGCATAAATTAACAATATTTATTTGAGCTTGGTACAGATCAACTTAATAGTTAAAGATTGTATCTTGTATTTGTTGTATTTGTATATTTTTAGTGTATTTCGATGCTTATTATTAAAATATAGAAATTTCTATTTTGATGAAGTTTTAAAGGAGCTTCCTAAATTCAATTTACAAAATTGATATTTTTAATTAAATTATTAAAACTTTTTTTTTGTTTTCACGGGTGATATTGATCCATATTTAAGATTTTTTTCATCAGATAGAAGATATCTTTTAAGGAAACTTACATCACATTGTCAAAGTATGCAATATCCTCCTTGCATAAGATTTAGAGCTAACAGCATGATTAGAAACCAACTTGCAAACCCCGAGGGTTCACGCACTTGAAGTTTATCCATAAACTATGGGGTCAACAATTAGATTTACACCTATTATACAATAAAATGCATAAATAGTTATTTAACATTAAAATGCAACACTGTTGACAATCCCCTTAAGTTTTATTGCAAACAATTACATCTCTCGTTACTTGAAGCTTTAGTTCTTAGACATATGAACATTCCTAATTAACCTTACTAGGGTGTAGCAAATCAATTTAGTTTTAGTAAATTTTTCATGCGTTATGGAGTCAAATTGTGAATATCTAATCTCTTTTTCTTACTTTCTTTTTTGCAGCTGCTCTATTATAGTATGGCAATTGTTTGTGAGTACAAATAAAAACAAGTCATTGCTGTGGAGTTTATTAAGATTTTTTTTGTTACAGGCTCTTGGTTCCCATTGTTCCAACCATCTCAGATCATCAGTTCAGAGTTTCCTGAGCACGAACAGTACCGCTCAGGAGAGGCTCCAGCTCCCCTGACCTACGCCACGGCACGACCCCAGGTGTCACGGGAGTCGCTGTCCCACGAGTGTGAGGAGCCTCCACAGGTGGTGCACCTAGGATCCCGGGAGGTGACGGGGGTGGACACTCCGGTGCAGAACTACAACGGCGGTGGACAACACCGAGTGGAGTGGGACCACTATGGTGACGTCACCACGTTGTCAACAGTGGCCTACAACAGCCTAGAAGAACGAGGAGGAGCTCCAAGAGGTGTAAGCGGCGAGGACCGCAGTGACTACAGACAAACAGGTCCTGAACAAGACAATAGTGCTAGCGTCAAGAGCGAAGAGTTCTTCGAAAACGGGAGCTTCTTTGACGACAAACCTTCTAGAGAAAGTTCCCAAGACTTTGGTAACGAATATCCCTTTTCGGGAGAACACCATCACCACGGAAACTCCATTGAGTACGACTCACATGAAACGTACGGTAGGAAACCGGTAGCGACATCGTACGCTTCCATATCCTCCGTGTTTGAATCCCGCCCAGTTCCGAGAGCCAGGGATCTACTGCATCCTGAAATGTTCAACGAAATCCCTCACTACGTCAACCTAAAACCTGTAAGATTGAACAAGACCAGGCAATACTTCGTGCACGAGCCTCTTTCTAGAGAGGACCCTGGTGTGCTTCGCATCTCTCATACTCCAGGTCATCCCTCGGTTATGGGTAGGAACAAACCTCTAGGACCTCTGGGTCCCCGACCGTCCTCCTTTGTGCCAGTGAATCATCCTGTGTACCGTTATGTCAAGGTTCATGGAGGTTTGAACAGAAAACCCAGCCAAAGTCGCTCCACTCTCAACCTAGAGGACATCCATCCTCAACTCAGATCCAAGTTCCCGTTCAAATACCTGCACCCTCGCGTACACGTGCAGAACCAAGAGAACTTCGTACAACACGTAGTTCCCACCAAGGACCCATTCTCGGACTCGTTCTTTAAAGAGTCCCAGAAAATCGAAGACCTCAAACCACCCCCTTTGGGGCAAACACTGTACTATTATAAGAAAAAACCGAACCCAATGGAAATGAAAAACATCGCGAGAAGAAGGCATAGTCCAGGATACATGTATATTATAAGAAGGAATAATAAGAAATTGTATTGAGCATGAATGACAAATTATGTGTCGCTTTAAGTTTTTGTAAGTTCCTTCTACATCTATTGTTATTTAAAACTGTGTCAGTTCCTTTTTTGTACATTTTATTTATTTCATAGTATAAGCAAACGTATTTTACTTAACCACAAATAATTTGTACTTAGCTGTAGTTTATTGTAAAAATAACATAGATTTATGATAAAGAAACAATCAGACGTTTAGTTTATTTCAAATTTCCTAATTGTATTTTCGTGACAGTATTATCTGCTACAAATACAAAAAGTACAGCCCATCAACTAACACAACAACGAAAAATTTTAAGTTGAATATATATACAGAATAAATTTAGAATCGAATTTAGGACACTGAAATAGACATCCCCCGTCTAAATTGAACAGCTATAGCCAAATATTGAATAAAAAAGAGCATAATAAATGAACCATTCATGGATTGTGCTACAGTCAGTTTTCTCTCTTGATATTTGAAAATTTCCCCTATAGATAAAATACTACTGGTTTCTTGTGGCACGCATCCTCTGGTTAGCACAGTGTGTCTTCTATACTCTATTTTTTTAAACTTTAGTACAAGTTAAAAAAACTTCCATTATCTACATTTTCCCTCCTTCTCCCCTCCTAAAAGAATAAACCAGGAATACATGTTCAGGTAAGTTTAACTATTAGCATAGACTTAGCCACACTAAATAATATATTTGTCTAGTTCTAAGACACTATAAGATAGCAGCCTAATGATATACCAACCAACTAAATAACACTAAAGCTAAGCGAAAAAATGCCATTAGAAAATGTTGATTCTATTATCAGGAGAGGTGCCGGGCTGGGAACCGGTGTAGTGGGTTAAAAATGTTGTGGCCCTGATAAGGACCGTTTAGTAAAGAGCTCATACGTCCCTTCAAAGGAAGGCATACTCAAACTATCATTGTTCATGGACATGTACGTAATCATAATGTCGCAATGCAATCTTTTACATACAAGATGCTGAAAGTTTAAATTGAAGTTCAAATTGGAACAAACAGTCTAGTCAGCTCTTGAAGTTTTGGCTGATGTAAAGTTTCTTGTGCCTCACCTGAGGAGAAGTCAACTTCACAACGGTCAAGCGCTTCCAGAGCTGCCTCATCAGATAAAATCCACCCTCCCAACAAGATTACAGCAAACGGGTTTCTCAACAAATTGACTCAAAGTAAATTGCATGTTTACAAAGTTATTGAACTATTTGTTTACACGATTAAGTATTTTATAATTTTGACTGTCGAAATTGATGCTACCAAAGCCGGATTTTCCTAGACGCGGAAGAGGAGAGTGGAGAGCTGAAAAGCGATTAACATGGCATTCCGCTCCACTTCTAGGAAAACAGTAACATTAAATTACCTAAAGACAAGAGGAGTCCGCTCTCCGCGTTCCTCTCTCCGCGCTCCGCTTCCTCGTCTAGGAAAACCTTGGTTTAGAAAATGTTTTTATACATCTCGCTACAGGTAGAAATTAATTCTTGGGAATTTAAGGACGTAGGAATATTTGAGTAAATTACACATTGACAACAAGTGATAACTAAAACAAATATTGAAGAAGATCGTTAGTATTGAAATAATCATAATATTAAAAGACCAAGTTTTAATTAATTATGTTTTAATATATTTTAAAGTAGCCCATACTAATATTAATTTTTGTGATTGAGTATTTTTACCTTATTATTCTAAAGGTATTATGCACTCATGGAAAATAGTGTTAAGTGGCAGAGGATTTAACATTTGGTGGCCAAATCACACCCTAAGGAGCACTCTACCCTCCCCTCTCAACCCGTTCACCACATCACCCAACCCTATGGCGTTTTCTCTTGTTCAGCCTAAGTATCTTCTGGGACGGAAACCAATAACTCTTACTTTCCGAGTAACTTTTAAATACTTGAAATTAACTTAAATATTCTTAATAATTAATTCTTAATAATTAAATATTCTAAATAATTTTTGATAGTGTGTGAATAAGGAGTTTTATTTTTTAAGTGCGTAAATCATTAACTTTATTAACATCATTGACTTTCTTTTTTCCAAAATGTTTATAAAAACCTATTTGAATTTGTATGGTTTATTTCCCAAAAAACAATGTATGGGAAATAAAAGTAACCAGTTAATATTTTAAGTTAATACTTTTTAGTGGATCACTAAAAGTTTATCTACATACAGCAGATCTATAGAATAATAATATTCTCTTAAGCGTTCTCTTCCCGTTGCGAAGCACGGGTTTGGCGGCTAGTACCAAATAAAATAATAAAATAAATTACTTCAGTAGTGGTTCACGTACAGTAAATAGTTTTATTGTTTTTATTTAAATTTAAAAATATCCTCCAGACATGGAATCTTATATTTTGATTGTAAATATAAGATTTTATAAGATCTTTTCAAATCTGGAAAACACCTCCAGAAAAATTAGGTAATTCACACCTTTATAATGTGTAAAAAGGTTACATTATTCATATGAAAAATTTATTTGACAACTACCATTTTAGATGAAGGAAAACATTATAATTGAAATATTATCAGAGGGTCTTAAACATTGTGAAAGTTAAAGAGTTTTCAAAGTAGGGTAATCCCGCTTAAACAGTTTTCTCAGACAATGTCTCATTTGTCAGACTTTTAGCTAAAACAATAGAGCATCGATCTAAATTTATAATGAACCTAAGAAGAGTTGATTCAGAAATTGTCCGGACAATAGAAGAGACTGAGGCGTTTGGAGGTGGATCGTTCCATGCTATTAGACTACGATCACTCAAGCTGAAGCAGATTAATTGAACCTTCCACAGACCACTGAAATTACTGCTCGGACACGTCCAGCCTGCCAGCTGACTCAAAGACCAGTAAGTGTACTTTGTTAACATGTGAAACAAAGGGGTGAATTATACAACGCTCCATGCGTACCTTGCAGTAGGCCCACTGGTTAAATTTGGTAAATCTACTGTGTAATTTTACAGAAGCTGTGCAAGTTACAATTATTTGTTCGTTAAATGTTTCTTTTAGTTTAACTGAAATAGTATTGCCAATAAAAAATACACAACAACATAATCTGTACTTGGTTGGAAAAAAATTAAACCAACGGATTTGCTGAATTGAATTCAAAAATACAAAGTACAAAAATGATAGTATTATATGAAAGACAAGATAGAACATAAGCAATTTGAGAAATATCACAAACTATCAGCTACAAAAATAGTAAATCACACATTTTAAATTAGTAGAATAATTCAAAATGTTTAAAACTAGCTATATTTTTACTAATCAATGAAATTAAATTTATTTATGTATACTATCCCTTGTAAGACCTGAAGACAGTTGAACAATTCCAAATTCACGCATAGATCGTCAATTGTAGTGGTATGACAAAGACAGTTTAATAAAATTCAATGGTTCAATCGATTTAGATTATCCAATAAAGCTATGAATTTAAACCGTACTTATTAGAAAATGACTTTTCGTTTTCTATCAATATCCTCGATGTTGTAGGGTAAAAATCACAAAATACAGTACCCAAATCTATACAGGGTTAGTAAAAAGTGTGGAGACCCCCTGTTATTTTTTTAACAACCCATACTAGAAAAACTAAACTCGGCACACCATTATGGCATGTTATGAAGTACTTTTTGGGCATAACCGCCACTTGGTGTTCATCCCCAAAATGGGGGATTTGGGGGGAAACTCAAAAATTTCAAATAAAAAGACGCATCGAGTGACCCCTCATTTTAAAGGTCCTGGTAAAAGAAAACCAAAAACGCAAATTAGAGGTCTCTATCTCAGTTCAGTTAAAGATGGCAGCCAATTGAAATTCTCATAAGTTCCCAAACCCCAAATGGGGGATTTTGGGGGAAACTCAAAAACTTTAAACGATAAGCCCCATCGAGTGACCCCTCATTTTGAAGGTCATAATAAAAGAAAACTAACAACGCTAACTATAGGTCTCTATCTTAAAAATATGGCAGCCAATTGAATATAAAATTGCAAGTTATTACCGATTTCTAAAGATTTCAATCAGCTTCCCTTTTTTTTACTAGATTGAGAAAGAAACCTCTAGTTTGCGTTGTTACTTTTCTATTACCAGGGCCTTCAAAATGAGGGGTCATTTGATGGGGCTTATCTTTTAAAACTTTTGAGTTTTCCCCAAAATCCCCCATTTTGGGTTTGGTAAGCAAGTGGCTATTAGGCTTAAAAAGTACTTCATAGCATGCCAAAGAGGTGTGTAGAGTTTAGTTTTCTTAGTGTGAGCCGCTACAAAATTTACAGGGGGTCTCCAGACTTGGAAAGCTGTAAGTTTAATTTAACTTCTGAGAATTTCAATTGGCTGCCATTTTTTACTGGATTGAGATAAAGACCTCTAGTTTGCGTTGTTGGTCTTCTTTTACCGGGACCTTCAAAATGAGGGGATGGGTCTTTGTTTTTGAAATTTTTAAGTTTCCCCCAAAATCCCCCATTTTGGGGATGTGCACCAAGTGACGGTTATGCCCAAAAAGTACTTCATAAGATGTCATAAAGGTGTGCCGAGTTTAGTTTTTCTAGTATGGGCCGTTAAAAAAATAACAGGGGGTCTCCACACTTTTTACTAACCCTTTATATTTGTGTAACACGGTTCATCAAATGCAATAATACAAGCCATATTGCACGTCCATAACATTTTTGACTTTTTCTAGTTCCTTCTTAATTTGTTTGATCGAAACTATTTTACGAGTATGGTAAAAAAAAACTCTTATTCACGACGTACGTCTATAAAACTTATTTTTTACATTCATAATTATCAATTTATTGTTTTTGGACAAAGTCTTCGGTTAAAATGTGTTTGTTACCTCATATATGATATATATATATGTGTCTTTGTACACCCAATATAACCACGTCTTCTAAGCTACGTCAAAAAGTGTTGGCAACAAATTCTAGCAATGTCTATTGTCTAGGCGTTATGCTATCCATCAAAATTTATTTGGCATATAAAAGCAAGACATTCTCCTTTATCTATATATATATTCATAGATTGTGTTTGGTTAGTCTATGGTACAGGTACATCTTTCCTTTTTTCACGACAATCTCTTCTTTGTTAAACCTCGTAATTAAAACACACGGGAAGTCCACAAAATGTGCTCTCCTTTTCCCATTGACGTTCCTTCATTCATTACCACTAAGATTTAAACACGAAAATCAAAGTGAAACTCGCCCGTAACGAGTAAATGCACTAACGACACGGCTGACTGTTGTTTATAGCTGGTCTAATCGGATTGTGGATTAATTGACAAGTTCGCTACTTCATTAGTAGAGCGAGTTTTAACTCAATGACAGCGATAGCAGAAACTACTGCGGGACGAAACTATAATGTCATTTACACATGACTAAGGCTAGGTAATAGTTCAAGTGATCTGGAGTAGTAAGTTTGTCATTATACGCAAACTATAGATGTCGTTAATGAATGTAGTGAATTTGTAAAATATGTTAATTTAACGCGTGAAAACTGAATAATTTTAAATACCCCTGCCACATAAAAACCTGCAGAATAAGCGAATTTCCTTTTGCCAGAATTTATATACAATTAAATCACATTGATATTTGAAAAAGATTAGGTTAAACGAGTAACTTAGGTTTGCTGCTATGGGGAGGCTAATGAAGTATGTTTTTATGAAATATTAATAGCTTAGTATGAAATAAACAAATTTGCCAAGTTCGGTAAAAATATATCCTTAAACAAGTAAACTTGAACATTTTAAAATATTCTCCATAAGAATAATATGAGAATTTTAAATGTACATTTTTTTTAATTTTCTCCGTAACCAATAACCCCATAAAACACTTCAATATACTAAATTATTTGTCTTTTTAAGTTCTTTAAAATTGCTTAGAGAGAAATTGGGAAAGTTTTCATGGTAAAAAATGAGAAAACCCAATTTTTATCCCATATAACCCCCCGTAAAACCCCGTTCCCATCGTCCGATCATGCTGGTTCATGAACTCAGTCAAGTTTATCCCGCCTTACACCTCCAAACCAAATTTCATCAAAACCTAACCAAAATTACTCAAGTTATCGCGTTCACGGGCACTTATATATATGTGTATTATACATATATAAAAATTTTAACGAATAGTGTTTTTGGCCTCTGGGGACATCAAAACGAAAAAGTAAATCAGTCCCGGGCTCAAGTCTTACCATGATACCTACGGTTATAGCTACTTCCCCTATAGGGAAATTCGCTAAAAGAGTAAATTAACTCCTTTATTGGTAGAATTGAAGCCTAGGAAAAATACAATCATGAACTTAACTTTTGTTCAACACGACCACTACCTAAAACCCATTGATTTGGAATGTACATCTAGTTTAGTTGTAATTGATTTAGAGAAGAAAATATTACTAAATTTGTACAAACAAAATTTTACATAACTTATTACATCGTGTTATGAAGTGTCCTTGGAGTCCACTATAAGCTAAAAGTAGTAGCATTGCTATCACATGTTATCAGAAGCTTGACACTAGAAAGAAGTGTCCTTTGAAAATGTTGCTCGATATAATATTTTCCTTAAAATATTTATCTATGTAAGTGTAGTGTTTTACCTAAATGGGACGTATATATTGAAGACTTTAAGCTATTTATGGAAATTAATTGAAGAAAATTTACAGTAAGATTATATCCAGTAAAAATGTAACTACCTAAACTAATAATCTATAATATTAAAACGAAACAGGGTTTTTTTATTTCACGATTCTGAATCAACCACTTGACGGATTTTCATGATTTCTGTGTTGAAAGAAAGAAAATTTTGGGAACTAGGGAATGTCGAAGCCATAACTTTAGTTTATGGTCCCAGTTTTTTAGAAATTAAGTTTTAATTTTCAAAAAGTCTAGCAGCCGACGGACGAGTTAAAGTAGTTTTAACTAAAGTGGTGGTTTAACTAACAGCTGGTTTCTATCTGTCATTGAAATGTTTATGTTACAAGTTGTTTGTATACAAAAATATTGATCCAGAGTTTGCCTACACACTATTTCACTTTAAAATGCAGTTTATTACCTACCGTAAAAGATCCATGTTATCAGGAGATTGTGTAATTTTTAACTATACATTTTAAACGTATAATCAAGTTTTATCATAAATGCAATCCGTCTAATTATAAGTGCTTAATCCTTTAAGAAGGAGTGGTTTACGTGTTGATACATCTTTTTCTAGATGTTTGAATATAAGTATGGCTGCATACAGTACACATGAAAATGTCAACCGGTGTAGTAGGTCTCCAGAAAACTGACCAGTAAGCTGCAGGGTGTCAGTAGAAACCAAAATCGATTCATACCATATTATAACTATCCCAGTAGTAGCCTACTGTATGATTCAGAAACTTGATAAAGGGGTACATTCCAAAAGGCTCAGATCTCGGATGGGCTGGGCAGGCTTTGCATGGCGGAGAGAAGATACTTCAACTTTTGAAAGTGTATTCCAAGGAGTACTACAAGGTAGACGACCACTTGGAAGACCAAGTAATGAAAGGCATCTTCAGACTGTTATCTTCCTTAGAAATGGCAGGGGATAGAAGAGAACGGGAGGCCAGGATCATTTTAGAGGGTTTAGTGGCCAAGGTGGTAAAATAAGGGACGGTAAGTGATAGTATGGAAGGTGGTATGTAGCTACTGTACTCAATGCCAGTGTGTGTGAATCGGCCACCAAGTTGTAAACTAGCTGTTCTGAATCATATACAGTTTTAATGGACTACTCGATTCCCGTACGTAGGACGGGCCAAACAGCTCGTGCTAGTAATTATTCTTTTTACTGAATAAAAAATCACGTTAAATGTATCCAATTTAAATATATGTGAACCAGCGAAAGCTAGAGAAGAAGAAAATAATATCTAACAATATAGTTGACGTTTGTTAATTATGTTTGACATCAACGTGCACTATACTGTATAAATACTTTTAATAAGTTGTTAAAAGAAAATAAGATAACGAGAATTATCTCCAAGTCTAAAGGTTACTGGTCTGGTCTAAAGGTTGGACAAGGAAGTATACAAGATATTTGAGTTCATTTAGAACTGATGTTTATGTTATATTTCAAATGTTTAATATCCCTTTAGTGACTTGATTGTCACTTGATTCTAGAACAAAAAAACTGAAATACATATAACAAGTAATAAAATAATAAAAAAATATAATCTCATAAACTAATTAGGCTCACTATTTCAATGAGCTTTGTAGATATTATATGAGATATTGAGGTAATAATGAGATAATAGATGAGATTAAAATCTGTGACCCCACTTACGAAATTATAACAATTAAACCCATTTTACGGTTATAAATTTAAAAAATATCTGTTATCCCATCTATTTTATGCAATTTATAGACCTATATTAGTTCTACAAATGGACTTGTACTGTCTATTTTATTACTTTATTACAGATTAAACATCAAACTTATACTACCGAAAAGCAATTAAATAATTATCTATTAGGGATATTTAAACAATCATAAATATAATTATAGTGTCGTTGTTCTTGAATTGGAAGATTAACTAATCTTACTTATTAAGATATCGTTTATTAAAAGACATTTGATAAACTCATACCCCAGTTTAAATTACTTTTTAATTGTCACATTTTGGTCCAACTTTTGAATTGGTAAAGTTTTAATTAGTGGGTTGATTCCTGGGGCAAATTAAGTTTTTAAATTGCCATCCTCAATACAACGGCATATAAATAAGCTTGTAATGTAGACTATAACCTAGTTTCCAGTCTTTTGAGTAATTTGGCTTCATTAAAAATTTGATAGAACATTAGGTGAGTAGGCTGTTAAATTATAGCGGAAAATGTGTTTCCAATTATTAATAAGCATGTGGTATTTTTACTGATACAATTTTTTAACTTGTATATCTACTTGAAAATAATTCTACTTTTTAGAGTTGTTAAATTCAATTTGATCAGATTAAACTGTCTTAAATGAATAAAAATAAAAACAGTAACTTCAAAAGGCTTTATGAAAAATACCTAACTGTTCATCGTTAAAAGAAAATAATACTGAGCGATTCGGGTTATTACGTTTTATATTTTGGAAAGAAATATGAAATAAAAGGCGAAAGTCCAATCACTGATCAGAAATTGCTTATTTCCTGCGGTGCTTGGCCAAGGGTGGGTTGGGGGAAGACTTCAGGATCATCTTATATTATGTCTTCTTCTTCGAATCCATCAGAAATATTAGAATTTCCTAATACATGTTTTTCACTAGATAATATGTCAAGAAATAAGTCAAATTAATTATATTAGTCTTCTTTTAGTAGTCAAATGGACGAACGGTTTAGAGTAGATTCGGCTACTATGAATCATTTAATTAATTAATTTTGCATCAATAAAAAAAACCTACAAAAATTACTTCTTAAGTAAAATAAAACTAAACAAAATCATAAAAACGCAATAAGTTTTATCAGTTTTATTTGAATCTTTTACATTTTTGCGAATCTCTCTATAGTGAAGTAGCTATAGGGTACAGGGGGGTATGGGGAGGCATTAGGGCTATGGGGGGGGGGAGTAGCTTTGTAGTAACACAGGTCATAGAATATGTAATGTACACTATAGAAATTAGTAATGGTATAGTATTGTAGGTTTATTCTATAGTCTGTGGTAGTGGCATGGTAGTACAGATTGGCTTTTTCATTTTGATGCCTATAGAGGCCAAAAACACTATTTGTTTAAATTTAAATATATATATATATATCCATGAACGTGATAACATGAGTAATTTTGGTCCAATTTTGATGACATTTTGCTTGAAGGTGAAGGGTGTGATAGACTTGAGCTCGCAAACAAGCAAGATTGGGTCATAACAAATAATTATCAATAACATAAAATAAGTATTATGAGGTTTCGAAAATTGGCCTTTTCACATTTGTATCAGTAAAACATGAAAATGCCCAATTTTTATTACACTGTGACCATTGTCTAGAGCTTACAAAAACAAACAACTTTGTACATTGAAGCTTTGTTGTACAATTAAAGGTTAGGGAAAATAAATAAACTGTAAATTTAAAATTCCAATGTTATTCTTACGGAGAAAAAGGTAATATTTGTTTATGGATGTGTGTTGATCAAATTTAGCAAATTTATTTATTTTACCATACTAATAACATTTGGTCAAAAACACTTTTTACCATCTCCGTAGCAGCAAACTTATACTCTTAAAATAAAATGTTGAATAAACATGTATTGTTTATGGAAATATTTAAATAAAAATCCAATTCGACAAACTGAAATTCGCTTAGTCTACAGGTTTGCTGTAGCAAAGATATTAAAATTTTTCATGTTCAATAAATTTAAGCTATCCGAAACCATTTTAATATCAAAATTACTTTAGTAACATGTTTAAATACTCGTTGGAATAAACCCGAATAGAAATGTGTGTTATTTTAAATTTTATTGGATTAAGTTGTAAAGTTTTTTTCAATAACATATTTAATGTTTTACAGGGATTTAATTGTAATTGCCTCGCTTCTAATCGTGTTGAAATTATGTTGAATGTCTAACAGGAGTTGTAAATTTGATATACAGTGTTAAGTGTATTTCTAGAATTTATACACATAAATACAGTGGAACTCGTATTATTCGTAATAGACTTATTTTTCCATCTTGGAATGGATCACGAGTTATACACGCTTCTAAAGGCAAAATACATACAACCAGCAGGAAAAAGAACAAAACAAATGGACGATGTAAAATGAATAAATTCTGAATTTAAAGTATTTGATGGACTGATAGGTTGATCCAGGAATGATAAGACATATAAAACTAACGAAAACCAGCTGGAAGAAACATTAACACTAGTGATTAATTATGTTTTTATTGTTTTAGAAATGAGTGTAGAACATACAGTAATATCTAGAGAACCTGAATCGTATGAAACTTAGGTGTTGGACTTAAATGAACTTGAAATGGATATCTTGGAATTGTATAAGCAATGAAACTACAATATTATTAAATAAGTAATACCAGAGTGTCCTTTTTGACATTTTTATCATAATACTAACTCTCATTTACTGGCTGATTAATTCAATTAATTAGCAATCAAACAAAAGAGTACACTGTTTTATACCATAATCTCTTATCTAATCTCAAAAATGTACTCTTTAACTGTCAAGAATGTAAATGAAATCTTATTTTACATTATTTTAGGCCAACAACTAAAAATTGATTACTACACGAATGAAACTGCAATTTATAAAGTGTGCATTCATTTAAGAAAAATTATCGCCTTTAAATATTTAACCACGTACATATAAAAAATTGATGCAATATAAATATTTCTATTTGTGTGGAAAGAAAAGAAATAAAAAAATATATTACTGAGGTAATCAAAGTTATTCGGAGAAATGGAATTAATAACTTGTCAAATTTAAAAACTTGTTCAGTAAAGAAACGCCTTCAATGTTAGCAAAGCAATCAGTCTGTAATTTCTGCCCGGATATTGCTGTGGACCTTTGAAGGAAACATTTTGATTCGCTGTAGAATTTATAGCATCAAATCGAGAATCCTAACTGGATATGACAGGATAAGTTATTAAAATCTTGCTCTAAACCTTGATTTATATAAAGAAACATTTTATTTGATTAATGTCTCTTATTAAAATACCTTACTCTTATGTAAGGTGTTAAGTAGCCACGCTCCTAGTATTGCCAACTTTGTCTCAATCTCCTTTTTGGCCTTATAACACGTCTTTACTTTATACCTTGCTTACTTACTTCCTAGGCAGTTTGTACTCAAGACGTTATCTTGAAAAGTTATCGGTGTTATTTATCTTATTCCGCAATCGATATTGATCCCTTATCCTGCTTTACTTGGTCCTACTACTTGGCTTTTGTTCTTCCTATTTTCCTTCTCCGAGTGCACCTTTCAAGATTTTCTCCTTAACCAGTTTTGTATTTCTTAATCCTTACTATTTTGTCTCGTCATAAATTTGTCAAGATTTGTGTAGTTAGCCACTCTTTTAAGGCTGTAAATAATATAATCCTCTTTCCTAAGATCATCATGTTCACCGGTATATCAGGGACAATAGTCAAGAGTTGTAAGGATTACTTTTACAGTTGCTTAAACTAGTATTTTGGTAAAGTATATTAAATCTAATTTCCCCTTGGAACGACAGTAATTCATCAGCAAATTATGAAATATTTAAGGTCGTCAAATTTATATTCTAGAATTGAATTTCACTGTTATTTATTTGATTTTGAGTGATCAACGTCAAGGATTCTCCAAAGTCTTGAACAATATGTGAGAGAGTTCTTCGCCTAGTCTAACCCCACTATTACCCTAAGTTAAGTTGATTATACATTTCTAAACACCTGATCTTCCCACCATAGACTAGGTTGCTTTTCTTCTGCCGTTATCCTCAGTGCAATTGTAAACGCTTCCTTCCTATTTTCATGGTGCTTTTATTCTATCTCATATTGATCTTCTTCTGTAACTGGTAGTACAATGCAGTATAAAACTAGTGGAATTACATTTACCATGCAAAATACAATAAGCTAACAAATCGAAACATTTTTTTTCATTACATTTTAAGTAAATGGTGAATAAAAGTTAGTTTAGTTAAGATTCAAGAAGTAAGCACTATCTTAGTGAAAACATCATTTAATTTACTTCTAATTATAGTGTCTAAACAGAATCTTGTTGTATTGTTTTAGCATACACATGCTATTTGCAGTCAAATTGTTGCTGTGATTATAAAAGGGTTTGTTTTGGTATTGCTGCATTGGTGCTGGCATAACGCCTGGGAGTTTTGCTGAAGCAGGGCCTATTGTTTTGGGGATCTTGCAAATACAAGAAAATAACCTGAAACCACACGGGAATATAGCAGTAGCAAACTTGAATTCGATAAATGTGTAAAATGAAAACACAATTTTTAACCGTCAGCCTAATAATTGTGAAACCTATTTTTATGCTAAAATAAAACCAAAAATAGCCGGAGTTTGCGTTTTATGAGGGAAACAGTGAATGATTAAGCGATTTTCCCTTAAGTCAGGATCATAAAAATCATATTGATATGCTACATACTACTGGTTCCACATTGGTACATTCTTATATTTGAGCCTACTAAATATTCATTTGTTAAACAATATATTTCTGAGTTATTTGATTTGCTCATACTCCGATTTTGACTTTTATATAATTTTCTTTTACACACAACTGTTAAGCACCTAGGAAAATGTTTGGGCAAAGAGACAGCACTAAATGTCTCATAGATTAAAAACGTTTCCAGCACAAATAAGAACCAGGCCATCTTATAATTTTCAAATATAAGTACCATAAGTACCATAATATTTTTCAAGTCGTCCCATCATATAATAACTGAACTATGATGTGGTGGTATTAATGTATAGCCTTATAAATTAATGGTCATTTGGTGGAAAAAATATTTACTACATCACATAGTATGGGTGAGGTTAAATCTCAGTAATTTTGACCAAACGAATGATTTTGGTTGACAGTTGATCCGTAATAAAACTGTAGGCTACTTAAATAAAACGTAAAACTGTAACAACTCCTCCCTAGATATAAATAGACATAAACAAAAATATTATTCTCGGTATATTGAACATAAGTAGTGATTCAGAAACGTAACGCGCTGTATTTATTGAGAATTGTACTTGGAACTATGAACATCCACCTCCTACGATCAAACGACGAACAGATTTATATTTTGTCTTTACATCTCCTCTACTCAATATTTATTCAACCGAAACATAACTGAATCCTACACACTGATATGTTTTAAACGCTACAAAAATAAGAAAAGAAAATGCAATTTCTCATAATCATATTTTTAGGTATTTATAACACATATATAGCAACACATCCCCTGTTTTAAGATGCTATGATTTATACCTATTAACCAGGTTATAATTACCAATTGAATTAAGAATATTTTATATTTCTCAAATGAAATCATGTAAAACAGGGTTTTTAATATTGACAATAGCTGCATATGCAATGTACAAATAGAGCCGCTGTTAAAATAATGTTTGCTAGTTTGACTTACAACTTGATATAACTTTGTTGATAACATTGAAATGGGGAGTATTTAGTATTATATCTTTGCCACTTTGGGGAGCCCCTTTAAATATTTCACAGACAAATTCATTAAGCCCTACATATATGCTGTATGTTTTAAACGTTAATGATTCTTACTATTAGATCTAGGTAAGGATCGTGGATTATCTTACAGATTTTACTGTGTATTACCACGATCGATGAATTATATTTTTATATAAAGTAGGTTTAGGCTTATTACAATGTTAGATTTTGTTATGTCAACTGAAATCATAAAAGTTCCACAACTAGCTTGTATCAACTTTAGGAAAATAGAGGGTAAGAATAACACACAAGCTATACAAAACAAATGTAAAATAATATTGACAGATAAATATAAGCATGCATTATGTTCATGTTCATATAATCTTAGACGCAGGTTTAGAGATTTGGAAAATTGATTAGAGATACTTAACTGGATTTAAAATAGATAAGCAAAGTAAGACTCTTACAACTTTGTTACCAAAATACGAGAATTGTTTGTCCATAAATGCTGACAACTATAAATATATTTAATTAGCTAAGAGTCGTTGCAGACTACAATGTCTATTAAAGCTTTAATTCCTTTTTAATGATATTAATTTAAAACTTTAAATTGGATAACTTTTAATTAACCAAAGTACTCAGCACTTGGAAGGGGAAGTCCACGATAAACATAATCGTTTTATTGCTCAAAGTCAAGACTTTGAACGAAGTGGGGGTTAGGCGAGACGTTTGTTTCTACTACTATGAACAGTGCACAACGTAATTCAGCGTACTAAAAACATGATTCGTTTTTCAAGCTAGAAAATTGTTTAGAATGGATTGCAAAATGTTAATGTTTGATGGTAAGAAATAGGACAACCCGATTTTTACCCTACAAAAACCTGCTCTCATAATACTATTAGGCTGGTTCGCTAACTCTTGCGAAGGTAGGTTTTCACGATTGTACCAAACTACATAAATAAATTTTGAAAAATAGTCTGATGCAATTATACCTAAACCTTAACCATATTTTGATGCCAACCTGTTCACTTCCTGTTCACTGTATGTACTTCCCATATTGTATAGTAAAAAGTTATTCTATTTGGAGCGTCCAAACCTCCATTATAACGCGCCAAACTGATAAAACACATAGTTTTGTAAGGGGGTTAAAGTTTTTAAATTGCAGTTTTATTGTTTTATTAAGAATGTCGACGTGATCATGTGATTCTAAACGCAAAATAAATGCTCCAACCCGATTTAAGATTTGTTTCAGACGCACTGTGGACTGAAAATACAAAATAATCATGCCCATCTTATACAGTATATAACGAAATGGTTTTTCTTTTCCAAGTTTGTTTGGCTCTTCTACCCGACCGATTTTCATGATTGAGGTCTCAAATTGAAAGCATGCACGCCCAGATTTGCTATCAAGTATCGGCATGTATTGATCTAAAATCCCACTCGGCCTATACGTAAACGAAACTTGCTCCCCATGTATTTCTTATGGGGAGTTAATTTTAGTTTTTCATTTCCGAGTTCGTTTGGCTCCTCTACCCAACCGATTTTCATGATTGAGG
The DNA here is from genome assembly GCF_028750875.1 of Macrosteles quadrilineatus. Taxonomy (NCBI): domain Eukaryota; kingdom Metazoa; phylum Arthropoda; class Insecta; order Hemiptera; family Cicadellidae; genus Macrosteles; species Macrosteles quadrilineatus. The sequence continues at coordinate 67,267,066 of NW_026542598.1, read as the reverse complement.
TCTCAAATTGAGGTAATGCACGCAAAGATTTCACATCAAGCTTCGGCATATACTTACCTACTGTATTACTCGAACATAATTTGTATAATTTTTGAATTCTTACATCATTTAAGATGTATTTCACCAGTTATAATTATATAATCCTATATATTTTGGTCTAAGAACTTTCAGTGAAATATCGCCTTTTATTTAAGCGCTTAAGATACTGTATTAATCAATCAAAAATCATAAATTTGATTATTTCTCGGATATTATATTTATTTTAACGCTGCAAAGCAGCATGGGTCAATATTCTGATCATGTTTTTATAATAAAACTATAAATCGTTGTAATTTTAATACGTTTTTTTTAGTATTTTAAGAAGTAAATCAAATATTAGAAATATATCGATTTGAGTTTTTGAAATATATTGGCAAATATTAAGCATAGCGAAATCTATTACAAGTCGTTCCGTTCCGGAAGCGGCCTCCTCGCTCGACGAGAAACGATTGGGCCCTGGGTCAATTTTACATTACCGACTTGGATAAAAATTAAAAAAAATCTTTTGAATACAAAAATTATCTTGTTCAGAAATTAATAATATTTTAAGTGAACTTTAAGTTTGAGAATATTTGTTAATGTATTCTTTTTATTCTAGATCATAAGTGAGTTTGGGTTTTATCCCATGATTGGGCATATTAATGAATAAAAGACTATAAACAAATAAATAAATAATTTAACAAATAAATCAATAAACGAATAAGTTAACGCTTTATTACATGAATAAGTAAATGTGAAATACATCACCGGTATAGGAATTGCCTACAGTATTTAAGTATTATTTTATAAAAAACAAAATGTATACTTTGTTTTTTTACGTGGAATGATGGTTGGTTGGTTGGTGGTTGGTTCTTACATGGAATGATTAAGAAACTTATGGATACAGGTTCAGGCTATTAACACAAGCAAAATATTAGTTTTGAAGCAATTTTTGGGAATACGCATTGTGACAAAATAATAACCGTTACTGACCTCTAAGTTGATTTATTTGATCTTTTAAATTTATATTCCAATCTCAAACACTAATATCTCAGAGTAATAATACTAATAAATGAATTGCCAGACACTTATATGATCGAGAAATGATTTAATTCCTATTTAATTTTAAATGCTATGTAAGTATAACGAAACAAGTTGTTTGAGTTTTTGGATTATTAGGGAACTTAGAACAAAATAATGCTGGTTAAGGTTTAATTGGAACTTAAAGTATAAATATTCTATTTACAAATTGCAGAACATACAAGGATCACAAAAAAACTGAATAGAATTATTATTTTCATGCAATTATAGCCTACTATAGCTATTGTTAGATAGAATGCAGTGTCGTCGGAATTTATTTCCTAAATGATAAACTCATACACGTAATTTTATTACTGTTTAAAGCTTCATAACAACAGATACTACAATAAATCAATGTGGCCACTAACCTTTCGTATCATCATTCCTCTTAAACAATCTCTACCCTCTCAAACCATTGTAAATAAAACGAAACGCCATTAATGAGCCCTTTCAAGAGTCCGAAAAAGAAAATGACCACTTATAATTTTCCCCAGAAATAAAGCTATTGGTATATTGTTGAACACGGACCAACCAAAGGTTGATGCAGCTTAAGTGCGACAATTTGACGCCATCCCAAAGTATTATCTTGGATGGTTGAAGGTGGAAACAATTTCCTGCAACGTTCGACATCATCGCGTCCCCTTACTTCTCTTCTATTTCAATCGCTTACTGTCCAATAAGGATATTTTGAAGTAAATAAATAAAAAGCTGGGTGATCATTGATGGATTTAAAAAACATATTTGGTTATCGATTGGTTTATTTTTGGAAAAATTCTTAAATGTAAAAGTTTAATGATAGTAGCTTATTTACATTGGTAGAAATTCTTTGTTTGTAATTGGTAGATTTTATAGCAATAGGTCTGTCTACCTGTTGGAGTCTCCTTTGATCTTAATAGACTAATTTTCAAAGTTTTCTGGTTTGTGTTTAGTTAATTTGTAGCTGTAGTCACTGTTCCCATTTTTATTCTTTTTTAGTAATATTGAGTTGGCAAGTTTGACTCCAGATCCTGATGGGGCAACAAACTTGGATGATAGCGCAAAATTTGGCTTTATTTGTTACAGGACCGAGGTTTATATAAATCTTAGATTGGGAAGAATGCTCCGCGATATACATTAAAAAAAAACTACTATGGTTGTGCTCAGTACAGTTCGTGGTACAGTTGCAGCTACTTTCATAGTGGTTCAGCCTAAATAACCTGTTAGTTTCGATGGATAAAGAATAATCACTCTTACAAGATTAGATTACCGTAACGATCGAGAGCAAGGCTATCTCTACTGACTCATGTTAAACATATACAAACGGTGAAATAGAGAATGATTATTATTCTTTAATTATTAATTCACTTGTTTGTGGTTTTGCTAATCATACGTACAAAATAAAAAAAAACACAAAATTAGCTTAAATATGTGAAATTAACACTTACCTCATATGCCGATCGTAACTTTTCTAAACAAGAAAGTAAGTAGTATGGTTTACAGTACAATAATACATATTGGTCTAAATTTCTTCTGTTCGTTGTTTGAATCCTCTAATATAAGGCTACGAACAAACATTAGATAATAACACTTTGACCAGCTTAACACCTATAATTCTAAAAATTCTCTCTAGATCAACCAACAAAGTATTTGTTATAAACGTTGTATAGTGTGGATTTAGAAAAAAAAAAACAGTTCAGTTTAAACGCGGCATGTAACTTAGATATTTATTTTCATACACAAACCATCTTGAATAAGAGAGAAAAAACTGTTATACACTAAACCTTTTGTTTTTTCATAAATACTCTTGACATTTACTTCAAACACTAGTATCAAACTTTTAAGAATTAAGTGCGTCTAGCTACAACTGGTATTGTATCTAAACCGACAAAACTTTATATTTAATTTTCCTTGTTCCTATGGAGTTGTTCAGGGATAAACGCGTTTAAATATAAGCTACTGAAATCACTCAAGTCCCTAAACCGATCTTCTAACCACCAGTCTCGTAAGACAATTAAAATGTACGTTTAAAATTTAACCGAGATACATTTAGGTGTGAAATAGAAAATATTCATTTGGAATAAACTCGAAAAACGTAGAAAAAATAAAATATTGAAAACCGATAAATAAATGTACTGTTATCAGGATTGCTCAGGCCACCCTGTTTGTAAGGGCGGATTGTTATCATTGTTATCAGTTAGCTGCATGTTCAGGCACGCTCGCCAGTTGCGGTCAACCTATTTAATAACAACAAACACCACCGATCCGTCCGTAACTACCCGAAACGACACGAAATCGAGCCAGATATTGCTGCTGAATCTGGTGTTCAATAGCCACACCACACCGGAAAATCGTATTCTCATTATGCATGGCGATTGCTGATTTTTCTGTACTAAACATTCAAATTTTTATTTAATGTAGCTTATCATACGGCTATCATAATTAAATTATTCATTTGAATTGAAATATTATTTACACAAACCACAATGATTTCGTTTCAGAAGTATAGGGATTTCAGTTACAAATCTCTTCCAATATTTTATTTATATTAACCACCCTCACTTTGCTCTTTAAGTGAGATATATAACCATTAACAATATTAGTGTTGATAGAATAACTACCATATAAAGTTGGGTTTCTACGTTCTGGTTCCTATTAGAATAGCTACCACATTTGTATCAATAAAGTTACCTTTGAAATTGATTTGTTTTACTTTTTGTAGGAAATATTGTAATACACACCTTTACGTGGTATTAATACCACAGTTTGTTTTGAGCAAAAATAGGCTGACAAATATCACTTGTAGTGACTGTAATTCCTATTATATTTAACTACCTTACTTTCTCCCGAAATGAGTGGATTACTGACAAACGAAGCCTTAGATTTTTCAAAAATGGAAACTCTATTTCAGAAGAAAACTATTAAAACTAGAGCTATGTGCTTGTGGAGATATAATCCTCTAATAAAAAACTTAATTGAGTCCCAACTGAAAAATAAGGTTTGGAAATCCATTTTTGTTTACTTAGCCAATTCAGAGTAATTGAGATTATCTGGATTCTTTAAAGGCGGGTATGTGTAATGTGTACAATTTATTGGTCATTTGACCAACTTTTAAACTATTGTAAGCAGAATTATCAAATTAATGTCCTTTTGGTAGTTTTATTAAAGGACCCAAAGTAAAGTTGACACTAAAATAGTAGGGCAATAATTTAGTCGTTCGGTGCACACTAGCTGCGCTGCACTGCTAAAAGCTTCACATTTTAATATAGGAATACAAATTCTATACTTGCAGTATTCAAAGTTATGGGTTTCAACTCCCTTTTTTCTACTTTCATTAATAATTTACTCTGATATTCTAGGCTTCTACGCTTCTGGAAACGTTACTTTAGGCTAGGCTTAGAGGGATAAAATCCATTGGTGAACTGCGGGATCTTAACCCGGGACCTCAGGTACCGAAATCCCGAACTTTACCATGGACCAACTCTTATTTATATTAAAAGGACAATAAAATGAAAACACTTAAGTTCTACATACAGTCTTGCAATTCTACAACACCTCTCGTCACAGTCTACAGTATACACGCTACCGTTGAGTCAGTAGCAGGCAAGTTTCCGCTCAGTAGTACAGACTCGAGAAGTCACAGATAACACACCTGACCCTGTATCGGAGCTGATAACCTATCAGTGGGTAGCCAGTGATGTCGCGGGCAAGATGGCGACTGTAAGTGCGCTCAGACCTGTAGCATGCGTCGCTGCGCTCAACTCGGCCGTGAGTATTTACTAAATCAATTATTGTCACTAGTGTATCCAAAAGTAGTTAAGTAGGTCAGTATTGGTTACGGAAACGTAGTTGGCTAGGAAACGGACATGATCACAATCTTTTTACCTTTTGATAAAGTTGAACGGTTATTTCTTTTGAACTTAAATTATTTTGTAATGCAGAATATAGAATATTTTGAATATTGTTGCTCTATGAATATAGAACATTTTAGGGAAGAATTACCAAATATATTAATTCCTAGAGTCTAGATATAATTTGCTTAATGATACATGACAATCTGTATGAAAATGTCAAAGAAATTTACAAGAACTGGATCAAATATTTACTCAAACGTCTTTTGATGTTCAATGATATAATACGAGTTTATCCAATTGTGTGAGATTGTCATTTTAATTTCGGTCACATATAGGTTGATCATGTCTAAGCATTTAGTTTACATTTGTTGACAAAATTGTTATATTCGGCTTTCGCAGTTTCACTTCTGTATGTAATTTTGTGTATAAACTTCAACTAGTAAACTAAGTCTGCTATTATTGCTGTTTTAATAAATATTGTTGTATTACAAGATAAAATTTTATGACACTGTGACCCAAAACATCAGCCAAGATAACTTCAGATTTAAGATTCAGATATGTTTTTAATAGGATCAGATTCCATTCAAAAAAAGTACTGAACTATTTTTGATAAAATTTAGAACTACTTCATGCATTGTTTTATCACCAGTGGGTTTCTATTGATTTAATAAAATACATTTTCAAGATTTTAAGATCTAATGAAACTAAGCTGAAGCTCAAACAAAATAGCATCCATAAATTATACTGTTATAGAGTTGTAGGTACAATAACAGAGTATTAAAAAGTCATTCCTTTATCACTGTGTTATTACAAATATCTACAACTACTTATAAAGTGTTATATGAGTAACAAGCATTTTTCATTGCAATTATTAAACCTTTGATAAACGTAACCGTGATAAAAGATTTGCTACAACTGAAATTTGAGAAAACGAATACAAGACTATCTAGTAGTATTAACATCATTCATAGTTTAAAAAGCTAAATAAATGCTATCCAAAATTTTATTTCTTACAATAAAGACATATAAAGTGCATAACTGATAAAACGATTAATCCTATATCATTCAGTACATTATTCGTAGTACAACGTTTCTCCTGGTGTTAGGGCCTATATACTCACCTAATATGATTTATTTACTATAATTATTATAGCTCGAAAAAATTGTTGGCAAGCTAGTATGTAAGTAACAAATACGCCTTTCCATTTATTACTTATGGATACAATATTCATCAAAACTACATCATACTAATTTTGATGGATTTTTAAACATAGCTTGTAGGCTGTAGCTACGACCCAACAATACCTCTTCCACTGATTACAGTACGATAACAACCACTCCTAAACAGGCATACTTGTGATAACACCAACAACAGTGGGATTACGGTGACGAACGGTTTATTGAGCAATAAACTCTCACAATTCTGAATCACCCGGGGAATTACACACTAGGTTAACTTATGACAAATAACAGAAAACTAATACCTGCCATGGAGTGTTATTCATACTCTCGGGAAGGATCAATTAATTGAGGTTGAAATCAGTTCACCAACAAGTGACTTTAAAAATGTCACTGGATAAAAGTCTTACAGCAGTTAAAATAGACAAAATTGGAAAAATAAAATATACCCTTGCTGTATAGTCACAGCTACGGTACTAACTCCACCCGAAGTAATTAAATGTTCGTTTAAAAGGCTTGCCTTTTAAATTCAAGGAAAAACTCACTTAAGAAATTAAATCTTGAAAAAAGGACTACTTACATTAGGGAGGGAGTCATCCAATTGGAGCCCAGAAGAGTATAATCAATGATGTTTGAATATCGAAGTAGAAATCTTATTTATAAACGGGCCAGCTGTTATAGATAAGTTTTTTATTAAATAAAATAGAACAAAGTTGATTTGCAAAAGTTGGATTCAATTCTTTTTTTGTATGATATTTGATGTGATATAAAAAATGCTATAGTTTGAAATAAGCTATTCTTATAATAATTACTGTGGTTAAAAAGTTGCGTATTTGACATAAGTTAGGGACTAATATCAGCTCAATTTAACTATGTCAATGTTTGATTTAAAACTGGATACAGTTCTAACGATAGGAATGGAATGTTAAGTTCTGACAAAGGTCGAAGTTGTGATCAAATGAAATGAAATGTCTTTATTGCTTTTAACATCATATAACATGCATTGCAATCGTCAAAATACTTATATTATAAAATAAGTAGCATATCATACAGTGCAAACCATGCAAAAAAACTCAAACTTAAGTTAGAAAGAACAAAACCATGCTTTCTACTCTACAATAAAACAATCCTGTTGAGGCAAACAAACCAATCTACTTACACAATAGGCATACCTTCAACTTAAAAAATCATTTCAAGACTGTCTGGGCATTTATTAATAAGCCATTTTTTAAATTCCATTTTGAAGTTTTTACCTTCTAGTTTCTTTATGGAGTTTGGTAACTTATTGAAAAAAAAATGTTCCCTTGACATTAGGGCTATTCTCTGTCCTTTTGAAATGTCTTTTCACTCTGAAAAATTCATTGCACTGTCTAGTGTTATGGTCATGCATTTGTCTTACATTAGCAATTAAAATACCAGAACTACAGCTAAATTTAACCAAACATATAACCTGGTATACATACATTGCGTACAAAGTCATAATGTTGTGTGACAAAAAAATGCCTTTGCTATGAGTCCTTGGGCTAACTTTTGCTACCAAACGTACAGCTCTTTTTTGTAACAGAAAAATTCTTTTGGTATAAGTGTGAAAAGAACCTCCCCACAGGACAAGCCCATAAGCTGGATATGGATACACCACTCCAAAATAGACTGACCTTAATGTTTCACAGTCCAAATAGTTTGAAAGTCTTCTTAGCAAAGAAATACCACTCAAGACTTTAGCACCAACAGTCTGAGGCAATCATGTTTAAAACGTACTTTCAAACAAATCCATGTTATGTAGTGGAGATTAAAATAGTTTTTTTAAACTGTTTTTTTTTTCAAATAGTATCATGTTTTAAGGCACTGTCAGCTATAGCGATGTTTTAATTGTGTAGAAACTACAATCTTTTTTTAAAATTGATTTGTGTCTATTGGTTCAAAATATATGTTTTATTGTTGGTTTGTTGTTGCAGGCCCAGGGGCTGGTAGGGGTGGTTCTAGGAGTCCTAGGACTATGTGTGTGTTTCTGCGCGCTCGGTTCTACCCCTCAGTCTTCGGGGAATGACTTTGGCCAGTACCTCACCTTCTACCTTCAAGGTCAAATCCAATCTTATTCTCATAGTCATAGGTTATAAGTTATTGTATTTGTAATACAAACAACATAAATTGTAACTATGTAGAAACCTTTTTTCTTACGGCCATTGGTTAACTGACTCTAAGGAAGTTATAAAATAATTATTAATAAAAGAAATCTTATTACCACAGTTTTAAATTAAAGGTTCTTTAGGGTTTAAAGGAGGCAGGTAAGGGTACATAATTGATTTTTAAAAAGCTAATTAATCAATATATTTTAATTGTACACCATTCAAGTAAACAACTTAATGTAGTTAAAACGTTAATCAAACAATTCTTGTACCTATAGTTAAAACATAAGTGAACAACCGTTCTACAGAAACAATAACATTTTTATTTCTTTTACGCGGATATTTTGTTCTTTTGTTCAGTTAAGACCTCATGTAATTTCAACCTCAAGGTTTCAACAGTCTAAACTTCTTGAAGGAAGGTAACTTAGAATTTATACATACCAGATAACAGCTCTGGTGGTCAATGATAATAAATAAAGTTAGAACATCAAAATAACACCGTGTGATGGATTCGGTGGTGTTTTAAGGACTGCAAAACTATGTGTGGTTATTGTATAAGACCTCAGACATGCCAAAATATTTTTGAACACTTATATTTTGATACACAAAGAAAATTACCACCAAAGAGCATTATATAGGTGTATGCAGGTATTAGCTTAGTATTATAACAATGATCATCAAGTGTATCGTCTTAGCCATAACTAGCATACCGCAGAGCTTAACAAGCTTATGGTTAACCTAATAGCTTTAAATTAAACCGCAGACTCAGCCTGGCTGAAGGGAACCCATCAACTGACCGCTGCTGTAACTGATACTTATTGCATGCAAGTAACCACTAATTATCTTTCAGGTATTTGTGGTCAGGTTGTTTGGTGTTCAAAACATGGGTAGACTATTTTAAATAGTACTTATCAATTATGTACCCTTACCTGCTTCATTTAAACCCTAAAGGACTTTTAACTTTAAATATACATCATATTATACAATTAAATAAAACAGGTATCAGAACCATAGAACTTTAGTAAAACTGCAGTAATAAGATGACTTTTGTTAAGATTTCATTTATAACTTCCTTATAATGTGTAAAACTCAATACTGTTCAGTACGTGGCACAACCTTCGACTCCGGTTTAAAAACTACTTAAAACAGCTAAAAATTAAAAACACATTTATTTGAAGAATTATTTTGTTGTTGTTGTTGTTATTATTATTACTGAGAGGAAGATCTCGATTACAGCCAAAGGTTTCCGTAACTAAGAGCCTCGACCCATTTGGTTTTTGGGTAGTCCTACAGCTCCTAATAGTTAGGCCTCGTATCACCAACTTACTGTATATCACAGCTAATAGTCATTGGTACCATCATTGAGCCCTTTAGTCAATGGTGATGTGCGATAGTAATATTTGGTCCCTTGAACACGCTTTAACCACCCTACGAGTGATATCCTCGTTTGATTGCAAGAGCATTTAACTAATTAATAGAAAAAATATTTTAAATTTATTTAATTGAATTTGGTTATTTTTGTAACGGCTATGATATTTAAAATGTGCGACACTCTATTTAACATGGCGAGCGATTGTTCAAAGAGGGATATAGGACTATAACGTAATGATTTTGTGATCATACTTTAAAAAATTTAAAGACTGTAATTTGTATTTAAATCTGATAAATAAATAAAAATTTAATTAGAAAAGGTATGGGGAATTTTAAGGAAAGGAAAGGTGTGAAAATATATTTGCACAGTGGATTTATTCGGACTTAGTGGCAAATATTATGCCAGTGAACCGTCAAACAATATCGGGTCCACAAACCACATTGCAATATTAGTTTGATGCGGAAAAACCACAACTTTTTAGCTGACGTTGAATTGAATGGTGGAGATCGGTCTGCTGGAATAGTTTTTATATTAATCACTGATGCATAGTGTGTATCAATTGATTAGGTGGTATATTTTGGATTAAGTTTTTATTGAAACATATCAAATTGATAAACTATTTGACAACACCTTAGTTTTATTGCTGGGTACTTTTAGCGATTTGCCCATATTTAAATAGGAAATTCACCTTATATGCTTAAAGAAAAGTTTAAGTAAAAACCTGATAAAGTAAATTGAAATTCGCTTAGTCTGCAGGTATGCCGTGACGGGGACACTTTTATTCTACGCGTATTACAACCAGAGGGCAAAACTGTTTTTAAAGTCATTAAGTCGGTATTTTTTTATTTTTATTCTAGCTAGAACCCCATAACAAACTGTAACATGAATAACATTAACGATTTTTTCACTGTATATTTTCTTGGAAGATTTAACAAACTGGACCTAAAAAGTAACATCTGACGCTATTATTGAAGCTGTGTTCTATTTGATGAAAGAAATTCCCATAACTTACAGTAAAATTACTAAAAACACTCAGTTTCCTAAATTAATACAAATTGAATATATTATGTTTGCTCAAATAGTACCAAAGATTGCCGATACGTTACTTGAAATACAAAAACAATTTCAAAATGTGTATTAAAATTCTACAATGACATAAAGCCTTTTATTAACCTCAAAGTTTATCTTACCTGTCTCTTATAGATAACCAGTTATCAAGTCATTTTCTATATTATAATTTTTCAACGTATTTTAAGCATAAAACAGAATAGAAAATAACTGAATTAATTACTTACTAAATTAGAATGGCAAGTTGTAAAAGTTTTAAGTCACTTTTGAATCGACAATATCGAAAATATTTGTATATTTGTATCAACACTCGACCTGTAATCGCTTTTTCCCGGAACAGCCACCAATACCAGTATTAATCTTGGCCTCTCGCCAAGGCAGGCTTACCTCTGTGTTTGTTCCGTGGTTATTTCATCCCCTTGTAATGTCCTCGATTTAGGCTTTATAACTGTAAAATACTGTATTGTAACGTATCCAAGCTGATCGTGTAATTTGAATATGCAACAAAACATGTATTGAAAAATCTGAATTTACCCTATGAAATGTTGAGCAGTTATTACATATTATGGAGTAGGGTAAATGTTAACGATTATCATTATAATTACTAGTAAAGTGTCTCTAGGGTCTAGGTAATAGTATGTAGTAAATTAAATTAGACAGCTGCAGCAAACTTGAAGTTTATGCAAATTTTCGGCTGTTTTTGTAGATTTTTACGAACAAACAATTCACAGCAATTTTAAATTTGCGTAATAGGGTCTACTGCTTTTATAATAACTGCTTCTATCACTTTGGTTTTTAATAATTAGAAACCCTATGAATGTGTAATAGCTCTTTTGCTATTTTGGTTGCTATGCCATTGAATTTACAATAGTACAGTGTACAATATAAATTTACAAAATTAATCGGTGTAAAACTCGTAGCCCTATCTCGTTTTGTAGTCATTTTGTACTATATACGAATTGGCGTTGATGTTATTTAAATGCAATGTGAATTACTCCAACTATGTAATAATAAATTCAGATGGTTCTTTTTATATGTTTTTCAAATTATATAAATGCCGACATTGTTGTGAAATATACGTTCTTGACAATAATGGCCATAACGTAACGATGTGATAGTACTTTAAATAATCGGGACCGTTTTCCTCGGGGAATTCAGTGGAATAAAAAACAACACTTTGAAATCATGTCATAAACATCCAGATGATTATTTTACGCCCGAGGGATAAAAAAAGAACAATTAAAAAAAAGAACTATTTCTACGTTTGTATTGTAAACAACTGTTTAGCTGCAATAAATTATATTTGTTTTGGTAGCTTGTATGAAAACACCCAATGTCTGTTTAGTTACTCTGACACATATTGCCTGTATTGATAGTGAGAGGTAAATGATAACGCGTGTTATCAACAATCCCCCCTCTCCTCAACAGCCATTGCAGCATATTACAAGAAACATATACGTTTTCAAGGTCGTTTATTAGATAATTTAGCGTTTGGAAATTTGAAAAACTTTTTAAATTTCCTCTATTTTTAACAGTTGAAAAATATTTGTTCTAATGCATGATTGGAATGATTCGTGTATTCTTACCGCTAAAAGTAGTGACACTATTCAGTAATAGCATTAGTATTATTTTTGATTAAGGAAAGACATAACAAATACAGTACTTTTGTATTTATATTTACATATATTTTTAAGTATTTGTACTTTAAAGTAAAAAAAAAAAAAATAAACATCCTTTTAAAAATTTAATCGAACAAAAATAGGTTCTAGTCACTGAACTTTTTCCATGTTTGTAGATTATGAATAATTGTTTATAACACTTTTTAGAAATTATGTTTTTCAGTGGGTACATCATGTTACTGTTGCAATATATATTTCAGGAGGGGAGTGCAGCAAAGTCACCACCGAACTGTACTCGGATCTCACCAGTCCTACAGCTCTCAGAGTCTGGCTCGCTCTCTCTCTCTTCTTCAGCGCCTCCATGCTGGCCAGTTCTCTGGCTCTTTTTATAGGTAATTATGAGTTTGTATTGCAAATATTAATCTATGACCTTGGAGAAATTCATTTTATGTTTACTTAAACTATTCCCCAAATAGTAGTGCACAATTATATTTGTTTAAAATATATATTTTTTTTAAACCAGCAGCCTTCTTAAAACTTAGTCCTTGTATGCGCTTTCAGCAGAACTACATATTGAATTCGTGATATTACACACGTTTCGTCTCAGAAACACACACATTCGGTCCAACTAACTGTAATTGCTTGTAGCAGGTCAGGCTGCTAAAACGCCAAGAGCCGGACCATCTAGTTTCTGATTGGCTGTGTGTTTGCTTGCCATTTGCTGGCATGTAATATTTCATCATAATTTGTTGCCACCTAATTAATATTTACAATCATAACGATAATTGACCATGAATTTCTTCTAAAGGGAAGTTGACAGTATTAGCTGTCAAAAGTAACTCACATAATTTTCTTTAGAGTACCAGGGGACCAAGCTTTTCTCGGATTGAATTAAACATTAAATGTATTATACTGGGTGGCGCATAAAGAACGCATGGATTTGAGTTGAGTGGTGAGAGCAATAAGAGCGTCCGTGGAGGGACAGGGCCTGGTTGTTTTGTAGGTTAGGGCATCCAGTTTTAGTAGCAATGGTGCAATCGACCTGGCGCATCGCGTTTTTGCTGTAGAACGTTTATTCAAAAATAATGAATCTTATATAACAGTTCAATGGTTCAAAACAAAACCCGATCGCAACACAATACTTTGTTGGGTAGCTTCTTTTCGCACAACTGAATCAGCTATGAAGCAGAAGTGGTTAGGTCGTCCTTGCACGGCACGAACTCCACAAAATGTCGACAGAGTAAGGACGTCTGTTATTCAAAGCCCTCGCCGCTACACTAGGCGATGCGCTCCAACTGTGTGCTTGTCTTGACGCTCGTTGCAGGGCAACCTGAAAGATGAGTTAAAATTTCATCCTTACAAAATTATGATCGTACAGAAGATTTATGAACGTGATTACGAACAATGAAAACTGTTTTGAGAGAATGGTTGATGTTCTTGCCACTGATGGCGTTTTGTTTATGATGTTAATGATGGAGCGCAGTTTCATTTGGATAGTTATGTTAATAAGCAGGACTGGCGATATTTGGCAGCAGAAGACTCAAAAAAATTGCATAAAAAACCACTACACGATTTGAAACTTAACGTTTGGTGTAACTTTCGAAAGTGGGAATTCTTGGGCCTTACCGTACTTTTTGAGGACTCGCGGAACGTACTTTGTGCAGAAAAGCCGTTGAACAGTTTAAACAGATTTAATTACTTTTGAATAAATGTTCTACCGCAAAAATGCGATGTACCACGGACCACTGCACCATTGCTACTAAAACTGGACACCCTAACCTACAAAACAACCAGGTCCAGTCCCTTCACTACGCTCCTATTGCTCTCACCACTCAACTCAAATCCATGCGTTCTTTATGCGCCACCCAGTATAAGTTAATTAGCTCAATTAAAAATATTGATTATGCAAGGAAAACAATATGAACAGATTTAAGATGATACAAAGAAAACATTTTAATACACCTTTATAAATACATAAGAGTAGATTGCAATAAAATAACCTGTATCAGTCGTATTTATTAACTTCAGCTACGAAAAAAACATTGACAATAGCATAGGTACTTTCAAGAGCTGTAGGGCGGAACCCAATTTTTTCCCAGCCCTGTGACTAACTCCAATCGATTTCTCGTGGCCAAATACCTCATAATATAAACAAATATAAAAAATCCTTTGGACGAAAATAAAAGTTTGTCCGTATATGTGCTTGTTTTAGGATAGGATAGGATAGGATCGACATCTTTCATGAAAAAGGTCTCTTACCGAAAAAAATAAACACCTATTGATGTCAAAGTATGTGGTCCACCAAACCAATCGTGTTAGACAACTACCTGAACAAGTCATATTCTCACATTTCAAAAATGAATCTAGCTTTGATTAACATTGCATGTGTCTTGAGAAAACTTTATTAACAGTAAAAATTGTAAAATACAGAATGTGTTGGTAAATTAGGCATATGGTTAGTCATGTTTGTTCTGTGGCTAGTTTGAGGGTTCATTGTTGTATTGTCGTGCCTGATTAAATCATACTAATTCGTACGACTTCACAACGTGTACAATAAATAATTAACCATATCAGAAACGGGTGCATGCTTACTCCCTAAAAATAATTTAAAATTATTTTCTCACCATTTTCTGAATATTTACGTTAATAAATGTAATGGACAAATCAATAATACAATCAATAACACATTATTTGATTTGGCAATTATTTTTATTTTAAAATGCGGCAACCTGAAAATTATCATTATTATGGAATATCATTAGCATCAGAGTGCCTTTAAATTATTAACCCTTGATAAAGATCGTTAGAGCTGATTTTGGGACATTTAGATTTTAATTATTTTACTGATTAAAATATTGATATGATATATTACAATTAAAATATGAATAACAAGAGAAATTGTAATCTATCAACTATGTTTTTACTTATAGTATCAACAAGTTCGAGTTTCTAAACATATCATGACATTTTGACAATTGGTGTTTAGCCCTGTACATATCCACATAAACACAGACAGTCATCACCATAAAACTACCTTGAAACAGGGGGGAACAAAACGAATATTTCTTCTAAACCCAAATCTTGATCATGCGGACGTCGAGTTTAGTGATAAAAGGTGACCTATTCACTAATGTATAGCTGGAAAATATATGTTGTGATAAACAGTAAGCGATGGACATAACCCACAAGTTTCTGTATTGTTCATTGAGTCAGGGGGGATGTGCAAATATAAACACGATTAAATCATGGTTATTTTATAATTTAATTGTTATATGTTCAGTGATGATACAAACTTCTCTAATTTATAACCATAATGTACCATAATGTCTGCATTCAAACGTTTTGTTACCAAACAAAAGTCTTACTCTTGCTAAGCTTGCTACGAAACCCTTAAATGGGAAAGACCTCTAGACACTATAACATAACCAAAGAAGATGATCGGTCTCACATAATGTAACTTTAATAACTTGTTTGTTTTCAAAACTTGAACTTCTAAAATATATCTTAATCACCAACTATTTAGTCCAAGTGGATAAAAGGCAATAATCTATTTGGCATAAAGTATATAATCCTATGTCATTTAAAACAAATTAAAATACTTGATTTTAAAACTTACTTTAACGAGGTAAGTGTGACTTCTTCGGGAAATATAAAATGAAGTAAGGTCTCCAGTATATTTGTAAAATGCTCAGGTAAAAATGTAAAATGTATTTAATATTAGGTCCGATGAATGACAAGTAGTCAATTGATTATTTGTTTTTTGATTATTGGTTTACTTCACAGCTGTAGCTAGACGATGGTCAGACGAGAAGCTCCAGATCACACTGGTGTCTTGGCTTTTCATCAACACCTTCACGGCCATCGATGACGTCATTCTAGCATACGTCTTTGGCAACGACTACACCACCGCCCGTGTAAGTAGTAAGAATTCAGATCATAGTTAAATTTTCTTACTGATCCAACGAAATCGTCTGTTTGCAGAGTCAAATATCGTGAATACAACAAATGCAGAACTAACTTTTGATTGTAAAATACTTACTTACTACTGAAAATAGTCATAATTTGACTGTTAGTATTAACGTTGACTGTAATTAACAATGGTAAACATATTAAAAGTATGTTAAAATGGCTGATTAATTCGACCAGTTTGTTTTGTATGTTGTAGTTTTTTTGAAATTTGTTAAATTTGTTTGTAATAGATCAGTCCAAAATTTGGTCTTGATGTTCCACGTCAACTTGTTGTTGGATAGACATCGTTGATTATTTGTCCACTGACGAATGCATACGGGTCTAGAATTAGCCCTGCTTGGGTTTAATGAACAGTCAAACTTCTGTTGATATTGAAAATAACAAAAAATATTCAAACTGACCATAAGTACTACCACTAAACAATTAATTGCGGCATTTAAATGAAATTAAATAAAAAAAATAAATAAAAGAATCAGGATCAATCAAAGAATTTAGAGAGTAAGTGTATATACAGTAATTAATGTTGGTAGGATAGTACAGTAAGTCGTGACGGTGATCGAGCTGGTCTAGTGGTAGAACGTGAGGCTTAGGTGTCCGAGGTCCCGGGTTCAAATCCCACCAATTACCAATGCATTTTATCTACGTGATAAAGCCGCAAACCTCTAGAAGCAGCCTGAAGTAATGTGTAAAATAGTTACAGGTAGAACTTGCGTCCTAAGATTTGAAGGTGGGACATAAAAAAAAGAAAAAGTGTATTTTTCTTTTATAAAAATGCCAATTTAATGATTTCCATGTAAAAGTTAATCGTTGCAGTAAACATAGCCAAACACAGACTGTTCTTCAAACTAAACTAACAGAAATGCATGAAATAATTCAATTATCAAGATATGAAACACAAGTTAGTTGCTTCAAACCAGCTTTGTACAACGCTCTAGTTAACAAGGGGCGCGTTTAAAGTTTAATCCAACTGGAAGAACATGTGATTAAAAGCTCGTCAAGTAGTTGCATTTTGGCTTGGAAACTAATCTGTGCTGCTATTGTCTCGTTCAGTAGTGTTAAACAGGTTTGAATTAAATCTTGTAAAGGTTCTGCTTGTCAAAGTTTTTACTAAGTTAACAGCAGAAAGCGGCTGAGCTTTGTTTGAGTCACTATTATTTTCTCAGAGTAGACATTGTTTTATTAACTTTAGATGTGGGCTCACATTTACTTAGAGAAACGACCAAATTTGATATTAGTTTTATAGTTTCGTTTTTATTGGACAATATGACGTCCAATACCTTTAATTCAAAACTTAAATTCTTAGAGTTTTGAAAATAAAACATTCTTTTTTATCGATCAGTAGTATTACTTTCATTTTATAAACTCCGCCATCACTTAGCTGTAAGTAGGTTTAAATAATCATTCTTGATTACAAATCAAGAACTACAAACGTGCACCATGTATACAAAGCGTTACTTCTAATCAATTTAATTTTAACTTGACAATTTGGTGATGAATTTTACCTCCATTCTACCTTATAGAGGGGAATTCAGGACCTTTCCCGTTAATTAATTATCACGATGTTTTTCCCAGGTTAAAAGTTATAATTATATACTACTTTTGTTTAAGATTAAGTTATTATTGGCTAGGTTAGGTTAAGCTAAGTTATGGTAAAACCAAGGAACAACTTAAAACTTCAGTTGTGAATTGTATAAAGGATTTAAAGTACGGAAAATTTCCAGAATGCGTCTATTTCACCTCCTTTGACCTAATTGCCTCTGACTACAACATGTATTTTCATGTCTACTCCAGGACAGCACCTCTCAGCGCGACTCCCTGGGACCCCTGACCCTCTTGCTCGTGACTCTGGTCGTCGCCCGAGGGGTTTATCTCTGGCTTCTCAACCTTGTGTTCATCTTCTACCTGTTCTCTACCGCCCGCGCCCTCCACAAGTACTTGAATCAGCAGGTAAGGAACGAGCTGCCCAAGTAGACATGATTTGTTATTAATTTTTAATAGTTAGACAGGTTAACTGGTTGTATAGACTTAGCTCTATATTGACTGGGAAGGGCACCTTTCGTTATAGCTATCCAGTCTAGATTTTTTTAGTCTAGGAGGATTTCCTTCAGGAAAAGGACTTTGGTAAAAGACTCCTCATCTCCATGGGATGTACAAGAACCGTAAACAGAGAAAGTGATATGATTTAGAAAAAAGAAAAACGTTGTTGCGACCAAACATACTGGGGTTTAGTAAATAATTACAAGAAATAATTTGAACCAGTTAAACATTGTTCCAGCAGATGAATATTAAACATATTATAACATAAATTTTCTCGTATAATGTGGCACATTTGGATGAAGATGTTTTCATTATTGATGGGTCTTCACTGTGAAAAATGCTACTCAATGGTTGGTATACATATGAATAAAAAGTGGGAAAAAGAACTCTGCAGAAGAATAAATTTAAAGTATGATAAAGTCATCAACAACTTTAATGATGTGATAACGGAGAAAAGCTCATCCCTGGACAATTATAACATTGCTACATGAAGTAAGTCAGTCCGAAACAATTTCACTCAAAGAAGTAAAGCGTTGTCTGTTTTCAGCTCCCGGTGATCATGCTCTGGTTCACTCAGTTGCTAAGCTGATAAGAATTTGAGAAATGGAAAATGCATTGCTGCTAAATTCAAATGTAAATTCAAGGGACTTGAAGATGTGAAGTCACAAAATGTGCAAGTAGGTGGTTGTGCTACACTGAAGGTTGGCTTGCAGTACATCTTCTACTTAGTAACAAAAGAGTTTAGTTACAATAAGCCGACCTATCACTCTCTTCAAAACTCACTCAATAGTCAAAAGGAAAAATGCATTGAACATAATATTATTAAGTTGGCGATGCCACGTATCGGTTGTGGACTGGATGGACTTAATTGGAGAACAGTTAAGGAGATGTTCACTAAAACATTCAACTATCTAGACTTGATGATTAGTATTTACGAATTTAATGTAAAAGGCTTGGCTGAATAGAAGATGGGTAAAACAAACTTCCAGCCTTCAACGTCACTCAAGCCTCATCCTCAGTATTCAACGGACGTTTCACTATATATCAACATAGATTTCAAGCTACCCACTACTTTTACATTTACATTAACATTTACGTTCAATCATTGACTATTGGCTACTGAAGTTTAATTCAATTTGCATCTTCCCTCTGGTCATAAAAAAAACATTTATTTAAGTTGTATGTAAAAAATGTTGCTATAATGTCAATGAAATTTTCCGCTGGCTGTTGAACGGTTTCTATTGGTTTTGTGTTTATAAACTATTTATACCATTAATGTTTTGTACAAAACGAATAAAGGATAATTTGATTTGCCGTTATAGATAAAGTACGGATAGGAAATATAAGTTTAACGCCATAAGGCAACAAAATGTCATTAAAAGTCCTTTTTAGGTTTGTATGGTTGAATGCAATTACTAGAAGTTTACATAAGTTTAAGGAAAAAATTGCGATTAATTTGTTAAGATACTTGTATGGCAGCCTTATACGCCACAAACCTCTAGTCAAGTTTGTCAGATTTGGGTTAAACTGATAAAACAACCTATATTGAATGTGATTCATTTAGTCAGTAATCATAAAATAATCTGTACAAGATAACCAGTGAATTGCCAAGTTTCTTATCTGTAAACTATAATTTCAAAGAAAACATGAATTGGCTAACATTGAGTCCATTTAAGTGGCTTATTGCATGTTATTTTTAGTGATGGATGGTTACACCATCCCAATGTATTTCAACAATCGTAACTGTACACAAAAGTTAAAAAAATGGCATGTAGTGGAAATGTTATTTTTCTACCATTCTCTAACGTTGGATTTACTACATAAGAAAAGTCAATACATAACTCATCTCATTTCGCCTAAACCTAAAATTGAACTCCACTTGTATTTGTAACGAATTAATAGAATAAGCTCAGCTATTTCGACGTAAATAAATAATTATAAGTATCGATGTGACAAATTAGTCTAACATGTATAACCTAATTCGCACTATTCTTTATTCATTCAACCTATAACGTAATTTAATTATTAGAAGAGGTTGCTATTGCCTTATTTTAAAATGTCCCTAACAACATTGGTATTTGCGTAAACGGTAATCTTTAACAAAATTAATGGAATTCTGTCTGAACATTTCTTATGAGCTTAATTTTGATGGTAGATTAGATGTAATTTATTAATCATTTTTCAAAAGCTTTCAATGAAGTTTATCACGATATCTTTATAAACAAGTTATTAAAATTAGGATTTGTAATGTTTTTTTTTTCAACGGTCCCACGTCTAATCGCCCACAGTTTGTATTAAATCTTATTTTCCTCTGTTTATTTTAGTTTGTATTGTCTAAGTAATATAGGGATCTAATTTAGGACCAGTGCTTTTCTTAATGTTTAATAATGATCTCCTTAGCTGTGATTGAGATCATTGACTGCATATGTTTATTATTTCCTATGGTTTGATAATATTTAGGGGAATAAAATGCTAATGAAGACATTTAATTATTATAATACCATAAACAATAGTTTTTGTCTATGGTAATACTCAATCAACTAGCTCAATTCCTGGTGATCCGCCAATAAATTCTCTCTTAATGTTAATAACTGTTTTGCCATGTGGTACTCTAGAAGAAGAGTTTTTTGGGTGTCAGTTCTATTGGGAACTCACCATTGAAATCAGCCAAAACCTATTGAGGATCTAGGGGTTTTTGTTTTTTCTTTTAATTTCTTTGGACATATTCATCGTTTGCTAATAGATTCCTATAAGCTTTTAGGGTTTATTAAATAAAAATTTATTACAATTTAACACAATAGAACCAATTTTGCATTTTTTCAGACTCTTATACGACGTATATAAGAATATTGTGCTATAGTCTGATATTCAATCCATAAATCCGAAAGTTTCTTCGTTTTTTTTTACTTTGAGATTTTTTCATCCACGTCCCATTGATTTTACTACTAATAATTTAAGAAGCCTTTTTTCTATTCCTTAATTGTCACTGAGAAGGAAGTTATCCAATATTTGATTTGTTTATAAACGTATTAATGGTACTGTTAATACTGGAGTTTCACTGGAAAATAAACACTTCCATGTGCCCAGTCTTATCGTTATAACTTACAATAAATTTTTACTGCCTGGATGTAGAACTACTCATTAACATGTTTCATTGGTCGTGGGTTTAATTCCGACAATGTAGATTTATTTAGTGATATGTTGAATTTATTCTTGTAGAAATGTAGCAATATTTTCGTTTAGTTTTTATCTTTTGTTCTATGGTTTGGGAGTACAAATTAAATGGTAAAATTATACGGTTTAAGTGGTTTGGGTTTTATATTTCAATTTGGACTGTTACATATTAATACTCATGGTTAGCTTTTAGTATAGTTAGTTACTTATGTTTTGAGTAATAATAATTTAGTTAAGATAGCTGTATCGGAACATTTTTCTGTAGCTGTAAAATGTCATTATCATCAAATAAATAAATAAACAACTTTTATATAATTATTTGTTCATCCTTAATCCAGTGTTTTACACCAAAATTATTGACGTAAGCATTTTATTCATACTATATTTTCAAACTCGTTAAGCTGGTAACGTTTTTTTGTAAAGTGATGTGATTTAGTAGTAACATAATAATGTTCCTATCATCGCGAGAGTTACTGTATTAAAAACTAGGTTTTTTATGACGGGAATAACATATTTTATAAGTTTATTTTTTGTGTGAATGGGTACGGCGTTTGAGGTATTATTGCGGACAGTTGCATAAGTGGATTATTGTGTCCATCTTTGTTCTTACCTATTATATTCAGATTTCGTTTTTGTTTTGTGCATGTTGTTCTGACTACCATACAGTGTAAGGTTATCCTATGTGTTTTCAAGCTTTAGCTGGGTTTGTTTACTAATATGTATTAGGTTCTCACCTGAAGATGGCATCACATTGCAGATCCCGTAACGTCATACAATTGATTTACTTAACACGTGATTGAAAATGTCCTCATTAATTCCTCAAACACTATAGAATAAAACATTATAAATCAATATCATTTTCTATGGCTCTAATTCAGGAAGCAGCTCGATGAGAGCCTGACTTTTGTCCTGAATGTGCGGGTTAAAATACAGCCTATCAGTAAAAGCAAATGTAATTTTCCATGTACAATTGTTGGGACACACTAGTTTTGAGCCTAGTCTTAGTTATAGAGCCAATTATCAAATAACAAAGATGAGTTTTTAAAGTCAGAGAACTGTCTTATATTGGATATCAAGATATCCCTTTACGAAAACTATGCAATGTTTTTTAAATAATCGTTAACCCATAAAGTGCTTTAACGTTTACAAATAAAACCTGGAAATCAAATGATTCAAACAATGAATATTAAAACAACCGAACACTTCAAAAATGATTGTTATTATGAATAAACAACAAAAAAAGTTGTCTAAAACCCACGAAGGGGAAAGAATCCAGGAACTTTTCCATTAATCTTGAAAGAAAGAAGCTTTGCCGTAGTTTTCAATAATTAATTCAACCAATCTGAAAGCATTACCAATGCAAGCCCCTTGGATAAAAGGGAAATACCTTCCTTTTCACTGCAATCGATTCAGGCCTGCTCATCCCTTTTAAGCCGGAATGTTATTGTTATCTTTACAATTCTATTTCAACACAATTTGCCCGGCTCGATTGTAAAAACCGGAATTACAGGGCCGTTCGTTGAGGAATAATTAATTGGAAACAATCACAAAAGGTCAAATTTCGTAATTCGTTATAATATTATACAGGACACTATATCTGTACTATTAATTAGTTTTTGAATGTTTTATGTATTTTACAGTGACTATAATGATGAGAAATTGCAACAAATACACTGACTTAACGTTTGGAAATATTTTGTAACATTATAACATTCCATTATATATTAATTAGTTTAATAGATAAATACGGTATTTTTCTATAATTGGTAAGCTCTGTATTTTTATGTAACCGTTTTCACCATAGCGTGGATATTTATTCTTTCCTGAGGGTTTTAATTTATTCTAAAAAAAAATTTAAAAGAATGCTTTATGATTTTTACGTTTGACATGGCTTGTTATAATGTAGTTGTATGGGTTTGTATGCAAAAATGTAATCATGTAAGTCTTATATACCCTTCACGAGGTACTAAAGGACTGTAAAAACTGAAAATAGAAGAACACTATAAATACACTGTATTTTAACAAACTAATGCCCTCCAAAAAAACATAACAAGTCATGTCTAATGCTTAGTCATGCAATGTTACAAATAATACATTATTTTATAGGGCCCGAATCATGATCAACAGCCGATAGAGAGGTGGCCAACTTTGGATGACTTTGGTAAAACAAAGACCGCTGATATTGAACGCACCCCTACAGCGATCAACCCCCGCCTCACAGACAGGTTGAATAACAATTTTAACTTATACAATAGCTATAACTCTAGGCAGTTAGAAGATTTTATATATTTTGAGTATATGTAAGGTTCAGCTAAAATGTTAATAAATGGTTTTGATTGTCTGCCAATATAAAGTAGTCTACTCATTAGATGAATTCAAAGATGGAAATACGGAAGGCACTAGGAATATAATTTATAGTAACATTATTAGATTTACAATGTTCAATTTGGATGTCAATGCAATTCAAAATCACCTTTACAGTGAACCTGGAGCAGTACACTCCATTTTTAAAATGAAAAAGTCTTTGTATATCATTCATGATCCAAAAAGTTGAATTTTCTCTTTGCTTGTATGTGTATTTGTCATATTGTACATAAATAATTGGAAAATATTTCATCCAAGCTATTTCTAAAGAAACTTAGTTGACTATAAGGCATGATTATAAAATGTAACGTTTCAAATAAAATGTACACGTGGTTTAACATTTTACATAGCCTATTAATGAACTGTGTGTCATACTTATGTCTTACATTGAACAGTATTACTGTAGTAAATGAAGCTTGTAGTAATAGTGTCATAATTTGTACGTATGACATTTATTCACGATAAATTGCGTTTTTATCACTAACTCCTATAAAATCCGAAAAAACCACTGTTATCTTTTTACCTTTTAAGGATGGACAGCACGGACTCCAGGTACCCAGAGTATTCCGCCATGTCCCGCTGGCCAGCGCTGAACGGGGAGCCAGAGACCATGAGGGAGTCCCGTAGAGACAGCCACAGAGAAGGGAACCACCGCGAGAGAAGGCCGAGATCAATGAGGGAGCCGAGTTTCAGGAGACAAGATGGTATAGACAACCCAGCCTACGACACTAGCGACATCTACTACCTACGACTCCAGAGTGACAGAGACTACGACCGTAGAGACTCTAGAAGAGATTCCCGAGAGCACGCGAGGTCCAAGAGGGAGGTTGTGGGAGAATCAACGTCTGGGCAGTACAAAACAACAATCCCTCCTCCTCCAGTCAGCCCTTCGTTTACCCCAGGATATGACGAGGAGAATGGCATAATCATACCTCCCATAGACTACCTAGATCCACCCGAGGAACAACCGGGAAGTCGTCCTCTAACCCTCCAAGAGGCAATCCGAGATAAGACTCTGAGACTGAAGAAAGTCCCGGAGGAGTTGAAGAGAGGTATACAAATGTAAAACTTTGATTCCTAAGCGAAAAAATGTGATAAGTATAAATTGAATGTTCATGGGTTGATATTATTATCAAGTCAAATCCAGCTCGATTACTGTTTTTACATGTAACAGTTTTCAATTTGTTTGAATGGATTTTAAGATGATTGTTAGTTTTATGTATTCTCTTTGGAAATTAAATACATTTATTTTTCTTTGTTGTTTGTTTCGGACCCACTTGAACAGCAAGTATATTTTAAATAAATGTTTTATGAATTACTTGTACAGCATCCTTAATATTCACATTGATATTTTAGGAGAAATAAAAAACCAACTAATGTGTTATGGTAAATAATGTCGAACACTTGTGCGTAAAAAGATGTATACTTCTTTACAAGCCTTAAGAAATATAATGTAACCTATGAACACTCTGTATTTATGTTATAATGAAAAATGAGTAAACAATTCAAACCGACCTTAAAACAGTACAATATACTTTTAGAAATTGCTTTGTTCTACTGATTTAATGAGTATTTTGTTATAAAAAAACTAAATGATCAATTATGGAGATTATTTTAAGATCATTGATGAAAATGTTTCATAATAAATGAACACTGATCAGGGGGAAAGGAAAATCTGATCGAATTCCAACCAAAGTTTGGAACTCAGCTTGCTTCTGATTAAACAGTTCTTCGTCTGATCCAGCTCTATACACATCCCCAATCTCACTTTTAGAAAAATGGGACTAACCAAACCTAAATTTCTTGACCTAACTTTTTTTGGTGAAAAGTTTACTTCCGCTATTAAGTAATTATTAATTGCTTGAAATTAAGAATATTATAGAAAATAACCGTTTTTAGAGAATGTTGATTGTGTTTTGCTTAACATAGTAAATTAAAAATTAGACATTGAGGATGGCAAGAAACTATTATTATACACGAATGAATGTATGCACATGATGTTTCCTGTGTAAAGATACAGCATTAGCTTCTTAACAGTGTCAGATCACGGCACATATTTCAAGTCTGCATTAGAATGACATATTTAGGGTCAGAATAGAAACTTAAAGGCTTGTCAAATGTTGAAAATGTTATGAATTTTCAGATGCCTGAAAAGTAATAATAGTATTAGACCTAATACAATACAAAACTTTCGTTTGAAAATATAATAATGAAAAAGTTGAGTAAAAATGGCACTTTCTATTATACTCAAGCGTTGATGTAGGCTATGCACATGGCGAAAATCTATTTAGTTCCTTCGTATATATTAAAAATCGGGACTGGCTACAGAGCCTTATAGATTGTCTTAAAACTGGACACAGCTATCCCTCCCTCATCATTGGGCTTTAAATAAATTATTTCGATAATGAAACAAATGGTCTTAATCAGTAACAAAGCTACACATACCATCTCACTCTATTCTACACTCATACTTTACTCATAACTGGTTTTAAATATGCACCTAGGTGGTGTCCTCATTTCAGTTGATAGCGATAATAATAAAAAGAACTACAGTTGTTCACAAACCTTTATTAGGAATTTAACTTTATAAGTTGTAATCTATAATCTGCTTAACATTTTCACTTGGCGAAGAAGTTATCAACTTAATTCTCATTAATAATACTTGACTGGTTGATAGGATTAAAACGAATAAGCCTCTTATAACCTAACCAAGTTTATGAAAAGTTATATCAAAACCGTTAAACATTAATACACTGTATTAAGAAGAGTAATGTTAACAGACTGTCAATTTTGAGTTAAATAGTAGCCAAATAATTTGATAAAAGTTCCTGATATTAGTAGTTGTTAAACAGCACACACTGTTTCAAAGGGTAATTTTTAAATGAATTAATATGTGCTAAAAAAAAAAATATTAATTGCATATTTTTAGGAGTATACTACATTACGGAGATGGTAAAAACGACTTTACTTAACCGTAATAAAACATAAACTGCTACAATTGTAAAATACTATAAATCACTATATCTACTACATACATTATTATGTGATGCTGACCCTACTAAAGCTTACTTCAACCTAAAGGACTGTTCACGCCGGCGTAGCCAGACAGATGAATTCGACATGTTAATGGTGAGCTAGGTCCATTTTTAATCACAAAAATCTACTGACTTTCCTTGAATTTGAACCTACGCCCTTTAAATTTCAGGTAAGCATTCAACTATTACCAAAACTACTAGTTTTTACTATGTCTGTTTGGTAGTGCGGTTACAATAGCCTACTGGATCAAATAATTTGACACTGTTCCTCCATTATTTGAACGATTATTGCAACATTTTATTTGATTTACTTGTCTATTTCATGTACGAAGATTGACAATAGTGGAGTGAGTTTGAATATTGTGGTAGATCTCAGGGCTTCAGAGCACGTCATTAAAATCCCGCCAATCACCAATTGATTTTATTTATGTGATAATGCCGCAACCTTTGGAACTATTCTGAAGTCATGTGTAAAACAGTTCCAGGCTAAAACCTAGAGTGTTATGATATGAAGGTGGGACAACAAACAATGTACAACAACACT
Source organism: Macrosteles quadrilineatus (assembly GCF_028750875.1). Taxonomy (NCBI): domain Eukaryota; kingdom Metazoa; phylum Arthropoda; class Insecta; order Hemiptera; family Cicadellidae; genus Macrosteles; species Macrosteles quadrilineatus. The sequence goes on along the minus strand of NW_026542598.1, from coordinate 67,239,651 downwards.
GTCATTGTAAGTTTTAGAATTACAGCTCTTCTTGAAGCTCCCCAAGTTCATACGTTGAGCTGAAGAGAAGCAATTTATCGATTGATCTTCATGGAAGCAACGAAGAAAACCACAAGGGTCAGAATAAACCAGTTTTCATTAGCAGTTTTCAGTGCAAAAAATAACAAAGATGTAAATTTCATCGATTGTTTATATTTTGTAATCAATAAAAACAGGTAGGCCTACAATTACTACATATATTTACTTTTGCACTGGCGTACCTTACATGTGTTACGTTAAATATTATACATACATAGATGTGTCGATCCTATTTTTTTTACCTTCGTTATATAAGGTAAGCTTCACCCCATTGCACCAACTTCCTTGACACGTCTTATTTGGAATAAATATCTAAGCACTCACTATGCTTGGGTATAAAACAAGAAGAAAAACTTATCCAAACAAAAATGGAAAATAATAATATCTATCTATAAAATACGTAATATAGTAAACGACAACAAATATTTTAGCTTGAAACTCTTAATAACAGTTCTGACAAAAATAAAACAAACAGACAAATCCAACCAAGCATGGTATGTAAATTATCTTGGTCGTTTTCGCCTTCGTAGAATTATTTAATGTTATCTTAGACATTGCGATTAATTCTAAAAAGAAACCATAGCTCATGTAAATGATTCTTTAATAAATAACTACTGGTATTGTTATAGTGTATATAACATTTTGTTATTCAACAGTGAATATTTTGTAGAAGAGTGACACGTCTTCATTAAACTATAAAATTAAGTTATATTTGAATCCAGTTATGAATGTTTATAAACTTTATATAATGTAACGAATTATAATTGAATTATGACGCCCGTGTATTGTATGCATGTTTGGTTACAATCCTTCCTTTTGGTGACTATTCAAATACAGCTTATCGGAGCCTGCTGTAAATATTCGTAATTGAAGTGGTCCCAATCTTGGTCAAGGAAACTTACTTTAATTTTGCCTATAGGTATTGAACTATAGCCATTTCCTTTTAAGGTAACAAGAATGATTGTTTTGATATTTATTAGAAGAAAAACAAGTTTATCCAGAGATATAATTATAAACTTTTAAAAAACCGTGTTACTAGTCTTAGTTTTGTTAAATACGAGATTACTAACCCAGTTTTTCCATGTAAGTCAAATTATTAATGTATTTAAAGAGAAAAATCCGACAAAATTCAGAGTAAAACATGGAAAATAAAAAAGTTTGTAAGAAAACTGTCTTGATAAATATAACTCGCCTTTCGTGAAATAATTTACCTACCAGTTTACTTTGATTTAAAATTCTAAGAGATTGCTTACTTTGTGTTATTAGTTTATTAACATAATTGTGTAATATTTGTACTTCTGCTAAATAATATTAGTCCATGCTTGTACTTTTAGCACAAACATTGGAAGAGTTTCAAACATATCCTTGAATATACTAGTAAGCTTAAATTTGATTTTTAATTATTTAAATGAGTTAAATGTTTCCTAATTGTTTAGTGAAGAGATGATACTAAATGCTTTAAGCATAAAAATTATCAAACATATTTGATGATGATTATTTTCATTATGAAATTGACATTTTAAGTACATTTCAGTACATTTCTAGAGCCATGAGATTAAATTCTTATTTTTTGTTTTGTATTAACTTTGGGTGATATTACCTAGTTTAAGGGTAGGCCTATATTAAATTTATATCCATCCGCTTGAGGATATTCAGTGTTTGAAAGTTCAGGAACAAACACCATTATACAGAGAGCTTCAACTTTTCCTTTCCAGCTTTGGGTTTTAGGTGCTCTAGTGTTATAAGTAGAGAGTAATAGAATTTAATCATTATATATTAGTTTTATTAGGAGTACAGTATATTAAAATCATTCCTAATAGACATTTCCTAATTATCAGTCATCAGTTGTTAACACGAAATAAATATTCAATAGGTGGGGGAGTTGATACAATTAGTAAAATTAACGATTCTTTTGCTACAATGATTCAAACGGAAAAATACATTTATAAACAATTTCAAACATTTATAGAAAAAAGCTTAAGTTTGAGTTTAGTTGAAGCAAATTATTTTAGTAATCTTTTCTAGATCATAAACATGAACCAACTTTAGTGAACTGTTTTGGGGGGGAAACTTTGCTTCGTAGCGGTTTTAAGTTTTTTTTATGTAGTAACAGTTTTTTTTTCTTGAATTGTTTAACCTAGTTTGAGGTTAATCACGAACACGAATCATAACATGATTCGTGTTTGCTAATTTAACTACTATATTGTAATTCACTATGAAACAAAATCACGGCGGCAAAACGTAACCCTCAAATAAAATCGTTGACAGGTAAGAATAAAAGTGTCATTTCGTGTTTAATAGTTATGCTAATTTAACTACTATATTGTAATTCACTATGAAACAAAATCACGGCAGCAAAACATAACCCTCAAATAAAATCGTTGACAGGGAAGAATAAAAGTGTCATTAAGACGTTCCGGTGTTTAAATGAGGCATGATGTAATTAAACATACCTATAAATTACGTCTTTTCAAACCATAGCTATCATTACACACATATTTGCCAATCAAGTATTTCATAGTAATGATCGAGATACGCTTTCAGCGAGTGATCAAGCCCTTTGAAGTGTCGCCTTACTTGAACAGTCAAAGTAATATTTTTCGTAAATGGACTCCTCGTTAATATTGAAAATATCGTAAATTCTGTATAAAGACAAAGCCACGTTCAGTAATATTTTAACCGTTTTTTCTTTGACCCTACCGAATCCAATTTACTTTCCCTTTCGTTCGATTATGGTCGATTACACCGGGTAATGTTTCTAAACGAGAATTGCTTTTGAGACAAGCAGATTTATAGCAATAAAAAAAAACTACTTCTTTTAGAGTGTTTATTTTTTTAGATTTTCAATACATTAACTTTTAGTTAAGATCTTACAAATTCAGGTTGGTTTAGAAAAAAAAACAATGTTATTGCATTTAATAACATTGTCATTTAGATACAATTCACCTTTTTCAGGAAAAAAAGGTAAATATTCTCAATTGTTAATACTGTACTTATACCAAGGTATTCTCTTATTATTGCTATCTCTAACTAATGTTTACAGTTTGCCACAATGCAACAAATAGGTGTTTTTTTCCTAATACGCTAGACACGAGCCCGGGATTATTTTTCACACTACTTCAGGCTAGACCAAGGGGTTTCAGCATTATTAATTAGATAATCCATTGGTGATTTGGCAGGATTTGAACCCAGGACCTCAGGGACCGAAGTCCCATGCTCTAACCACCAAGACCAGCTCGCTCCGCAATGCAACGAATATTAGACTTTAAAAAAATGCAATATAGTTCGTATTTTAAAGTATGTTTGTTTTATATCAAAATCAACAATAAATACTGTTAAGTATACGAAGAATACAAAATTTAAAATTGCGTTATGTAAAAGAGCCTTAATATTTACAATACCATAGACTATTGTTAAAAACGTGTTTGGAAATATTTGATATTCAACAAGAACTTTTAAAATATATTTCAATTTTTTATTATAATTGAGGAACTAAAAAAATAAAAAAAAACTAACGGTTGATGTATGTAAAACAGTAAATGTGTTATTTTTACAGAATACATAATTCACTAATCATTTGTTTAGTTTTTCATCGATAGTTTCAAAAAGCACAAAGTTTTCTGGCGCTGTGGTGCGAAACAGTATTTTACGCTTGCTTTCAGAAGATTAAAAGAGTAGAATGATATTGAAAGCGTTGTCGAGGCCATGCATCTAACCCAACGATATTAAAAAAGTTATCGGAAGATAAAGTGAGTCAAAGTTATATCACGAAATACACTTTGCTAGGCGTACTCTATGATATACGCCAAATTTGATTTTGTGAATCGATAAAGATTTAGTGATTACTTATATTTTTGTTATAAAGTCTTAAAGTATTTTCCCCATGTAGGCTGAAACCAAAAAAAAAAGGTTTGATTGACAACGGGGTTGTGTAAAAAACAAAGATTCTGCAATTATGATTTTTTTTCAAAAAGTTTTCCAAATGTGAAAAGTCAAATTAAATTTTGTTGTGAAATAAACTGGTGCAATAGAAAATCTTGGTTCTAGCCTGAATAAAAATCCTTACCCACAACCGTAACTAAAATAAAATCGAAAATATTAAAAAGTAAGTAACTTTAATTGACTACTGTTGAAATTGACTGCAGTTAAAACTGATTTACATTAAATCAGAAAATGTCCTGTTTGCTTTTTTTGTCAACTGAAAAAGTGTACAAATTGTAAAAAGTAGCATATTTTGCTAGGTTTTAAGGGATTCCATTTAATTACAAAATTGTTTTTGAAATCATTCAAAAGAAATTAATTTGATGAAAAATTGAAAAACCAGTTTTGGGTAACCACTTTGTAATAAATTACATTAATGATTATTATATTCTCAAAATATTTTCCAGGTTTCATTTACCTTAGGTTATTTAAGAAAAAGTAAAGACAGAAAACAGTCAAAGTTTAGAACATAATAATTGAATTATTCACAATTGAATTACAGTTTTATGATGTGATTTTTTTAATTTTATGCATAAGAAATATTTAACAAATTAAGATACACATGTGCTTATGTTTAGTATACGACTATTTTGATTCAGTATTATGGTTCAGTTGTATGTGCTTACTATTACTATTAATATAATCATTTAATTAATTATAAACAAAAATTATGGTTTTAAATATTTCACTCGAAGAGTTGGGATACATTTTTTGACTGAAAATTGAATAAGATCAAACACTGGAATTTAGGAAACGGTTGAATCTTTGACCTCGATACGGTTGAAGTTATGTTTCGAAATTTAAAAACCGACTTATCTCTAAATATCTCAAATGTCTTATTTGTTATTCTTATGAATCAACTAACCTTTTAATCACAATCGCAATTAATATGCAATTTATATGCCAACTTTTGTGATTGTTGTTTCCTAAACGACTAAGTCTAGCCATAGTTCAATATCAGAACCTGACATTGATTAGAAGTTTTGACCGGGTCCTGTTTGTTAAACAGTAACTTTCCAAGTTAACCGACTCGTCTAAGGTAGTTGTTTGGCTAGCCTACTAGGTCTGGTTCAATATCAGAACCTGGCATTGATTAGAAGTTTCAACTATGTCCTATTTGTTGAACAGTAACTTTCAAAGTTAACCAACTTTTCCAAGGTAGTTGTTTTGGTAGGCTTCTATGTCTAGTCACAGTCCAATATCAGAACCTGACATTGATTAGGTTAATTGAAGGTTAATTACAAGGTTAATTAAGGTATAGTTTTTGTAGACTTCTAGGTCTAGCCATAGTTCAATATCAGACCAAGACATTGATTAGAAGTTTTAACTGTGTCCTGTTTGTTGAACAGTAACTGTCAAAGTTAACCAACTTGTCCAAGGTTAATTACTCAAGGTATAATTACTCAAGGTTAATTACAAGGTTAATTAAGGTATAGTTTTTGAAGACTTCTACGTCTAGCCATAGTTTAATATCAGACCAAGACATTGATTAGAAGTTTCAACTGTGTCCTGTTTGTTGAAAAGTAACTTTAAAAGTTGACAGAGTCGTCCAAGGTAGTTGTTTGGGTAGACTTCTAGGTCGGGACATAGTTTAATATCAGAACCTGACGTTAATTAGAAGTTTCAACTGGGTTGTGTTTGTTGAACAGTAACTGTCAAAGTTAACCATCTAGTCTAAGGTACTTGTTTGGCTAGACTTCTAGGTCTAGTCATAGTTCAATATCTGACCAAGACATTGATTAGAAGTTTCAACTGTGTCCTGTTTGTTGAACAGTAACTGTCAAAGTAAACCAACTTGTCCAAGGTAGTTGTTTGGCTAGACTTCTAGGTCTAGCCATAGTTTAATATCAGACCAAGACATTGATTAGAAGTTTCAACTGTGTCCTGTTTGTTGAAAAGTAACTTTAAAAGTTGACAGAGTCGTCCAAGGTAGTTGTTTGGGTAGACTTCTAGGTCGGGACATAGTTTAATATCAGAACCTGACGTTAATTAGAAGTTTCAACTGGGTTGTGTTTGTTGAACAGTAACTGTCAAAGTTAACCATCTAGTCTAAGGTACTTGTTTGGCTAGACTTCTAGGTCTAGTCATAGTTCAATATCTGACCAAGGCATTGATTAGAAGTTTTAACTGTGTCCTGTTTGTTGAACAGTAACAGTCAAAGTTGACAGAGTCGTCCAAGGTACTTGTTTGGCTAGACTTCTAGGTCTAGTCATAGTTCAATATCAGACCAAGACATTGATTAGAAGTTTCAACTGTGTCCTGTTTGTTGAACAGTAACAGTCAAAGTTGACAGTGTCGTCCAAGGTACTTGTTTGGCTAGACTTCTAGGTCTAGTCATAGTTCAATATCAGACCAAGACATTGATTAGAAGTTTCAACTGTGTCCTGTTTGTTGTACAGTAACAGCCAAAGTTGACAGAGTCGTCCAAGGTACTTGTTTGGCTAGACTTCTAGGTCTAGTCATAGTTCAATATCTGACCAAGACATTGATTAGAAGTTTCAACTGTGTCCTGTTTGTTGAACAGTAACTGTCAAAGTTGACAGAGTCGTCCAAGGTAGTTGTTTGGCTAGACTTCTAGGTCGGGACATAGTTTAATATCAGAACCTGACGTTAATTAGAAGTTTTAACTGGGTTGTGTTTGTTGAACAGTAACTGTCAAAGTTAACCATCTCGTATAAGGTGGTTGTTTGGCTAGACTATTAGGTCTAGGCATAGTTCAATATCAGAACTTGGTATTGATTAGAAGTTTCAACTGGGTCCTGTCTGTTGACCAGAAACTGTCAAAGTACGACGACTTGTCCTGAATTTAGGTGGTTGTTTGTCTATACAATTTTCTATCCTACATTAACCTCATAGAACTCATAGGATTTAGCTTGAAACAGTTTTTATATTACTTCAGGATGGCCTACAAGATTGAGTTTTATCACTTAGATAAAATCCATTGGCAATTCTATAAATTAACACTGTCCTGTTTGTTGATCCGTGACCTTTGAATGTTAACAGACTAGTTCTGCATGTTAAGTAGACGGTTGTTTGTTTGGACTGTTAGGTATAGGCATAGTACAAGATCATGACCAGACAATAATCAGAACTTCCAACAATGTCCTGTTTGTTGATCCGTGACCTTTGAATGTTAACAGACTAGTTCTGCATGTTAAGTAGGCGCTTGTTTGTTTGGACTGTTAGGTATAGGCATAGTACAAGATTATGACCAGACAATAATCAGAACTCCCAACAATGTCCTGTTTGTTGATCCGTGACCTCTGAATGTTAACAGACTAGTTCTGCATGTTAAGTAGGCGCTTGTTTGTTTGGACTGTTAGGTATAGGCATAGTACAAGATCATGACCAGACAATAATCAGAACTCCCAACAATGTCCTGTTTGTTGATCCGTGACCTTTGAATGTTAACAGACTAGTTCTGCATGTTAAGTAGGCGCTTGTTTGTTTGGACTGTTAGGTATAGGCATAGTACAAGATCATGACCAGACAATAATCAGAACTCCCAACAATGTCCTGTTTGTTGATCCGTGACCTTTGAATGTTAACAGACTAGTTCTGCATGTTAAGTAGGCGCTTGTTTGTTTGGACTGTTAGGTATAGGCATAGTACAAGATCATGACCAGACAATAATCAGAACTCCCAACAATGTCCTGTTTGTTGATTAGTGCCCGGCAAAGTTAACTGACTCGTCCTGCATTTTGAGTAGGTAGTTTTGTTTGTCTAGACTGCGTCTGAGATATCCGAGGAACTTTGTCTATTACATTTGTATGAAAATTCTCATATAATATAAATATATCGTTTCTACCTTGTTTTGAATACAAATTTAATGCTTGAACTTCCGATAAACAAAAATTAATAAAATACGCTTCTTTGGTTGTATCTATAGTTTTAAAAACGAATAAAATTTTGTGGTATTTATTTGAATTTGTCTAGACAATTTATTCAGTTTATGTAATGTGCAACATACTGTATACGGTCTTGCCTCTTTCCTGAAGGTTATGAGATGTCACCTTCAATGAAATAAATTTCATTGATACTTAAATAACTTGAGTATACTTTGTTTAAGGGGTTCTAAGCTCTTGAACCTTTTAAAGAAGATAACAGAATACTTCATAAGGGTTCTCAAGAGTAGGGTTCTTCAAGACAGCTCGATTTTCTAAGACTATTTTTAATTAATACAGTCTTCGTCAGGAATTCAGTGATTTAAGGAGTTGTTAAGATTTGTCTCAAACATAACGAGATACAGTGTGAAGATATTGAGGTGAAGTTCCAGTTATTACTTCTCAGCATGGTTTATTTATGACAATTTATGACAATTTATGTACTATTTATTTTTACATCATTACTGCTTGAAACCTAAAATCTCTTACTATTGAATCTAAGAAACTTGTGACTTGACTTACAAATGAAATGTTTTTGTTATTTTATCAAGGCTTAGACATATGGTTTTCGATACAAGTATTTTTGTTTGTTGTTAAGATAACTAAGAATATATATTTTTAGACAAGAAATTAGTACTATATTTGATCCATTAATAAAAAAAAAAGAATTTGTCCGTTTAATGGTTTTGAAGATAAACTCAGCCACGTAAACATTCATCGAAAAATATGAACTGCAGTTGAAGTTAGCAATACATCTTTGTCATTTATTCATTACGATTAGGAACAGTTTTCTAAAAGTTGCACATATTACCATAATATTGCAATATGTCGTTGTTACAGAACTATTAATACTTTTATCCATTTAATAAACATTAAAGTTTTTAATTACTTATTATGTAGCTAAATAACGTTTGTTGCAATCCAGAAATGAGCGGAGGGGAGCCCAAAGGTGCTTCATTTAATTCTAACGGACCTAATAACTTTTTGGTTTCTTACATGGGATTTTTTTTCTGGTACCAAAGCACCTTACTATTATATTACGCGTAAAATCAAAACCAGTAACAAAGGAAATTTTTGATATTGGAAATTGATTTACTAATAAAGTGATTTTTAAGTAGGCCACGAATAGAGCTAATCGAGATTTTATATCATATAACAAAAAAAAGTTGTGTAAAAAGATACTGTTTAAGATTTAGTTTAGGAATTTCATTTTGTTAAAATGTCACCGAAAACGTAGGGGAAAAGAAATGTAAATAAATCTTAGTATTTAATTACTAATTTTACTTTAAAAAACCTGCCAATTGACACTAAACAATAGGACGTGTTATTCTGGATGAATATTACTGTTATTACTGTATTACATATTACTGTTTGTTAAAATGAAAATAATATAAATTCTTAGTTATACAAATTTTTAAAATCATAACTTGAGCTATAAGTAATCTTTTCAGAATTTTAGTTAAGACCACCTACATCAACACACTTACTGCTACATAATGCTTTAAATACACAAATGCTATTTCCATTCAATAACACTTCAATTAACATTCAAACTACATAATGACGATACTTCCCAACGAGGATATAATAAACTATTTCAGTAAACAATCTAGGTGATCATTCAGTCAAGTTGATATGTTCAAGATACTTTGAATCACCACAACCAAGTTAGATATTGAAATCTTGGCTTTGTCTACAAAGGCAGATTAACTCACTATGGCAGATGTCACTTGTGGCGTTTGATACCCAACTTGGTGTCTGTCTTCACTCAACTTCCCACTCACTTGTCTTCACTGGTTCACACTCACACAACTTACCACTTAGTATTCAACTGAAAGCTTCATCCTAATTCAGCAAATCGAGCAGTCAAACTACAAGTACTGTATTTCAAAGTTGATCCTTTGAGTTAAATAAGATAGTTTTGAAATAAATAACGTTCAAGTTTTGTTTATATGATGTACTTTAGTAGAAATCACCAACATATCAAAGATAGATTGTTTTAGTAAAGATAATAAGGTTTATTAATTCAAATTTGGATTTGGAGATTGGGTCTTTTACAATCTGAGTCGTTAGCGTCTCGGGCTTTGATGTGAGAGTGACGGGTCCAGTCTCGGTATTACATGTGGGCGTTGATCCCCTAAAGGTGAGGAAAAAGGTTTTCTCTTAAAAGCGTGTTAGTTTTTGTCAGATCAGTATTCCTTTGGTGTAGATAATCAACAAAATGAAATAGTTTATTTGATTAAAACAGATAACTTAAATAACTTACCGATTTCGCTCTGCTTATCCTTTAATGTGGTCACCTCACTAACTTAATGCCTTAGGATGATAACAGTGCAAGTATAGTCAATTCAATATGATATTTCATATAAACACAGTTCACCTTTTAATTTAAACACACAATTGAAACAATTTGATAGTTTATTGTAAAATATAAACGTGCAAATATAAATTTGTTGGGTAAAAGACCTGAATGAATACATTATTCGAGACACAATTTTGGTTTCGTACCTCATCTAAGGATTTATACAAAGACTTATTTAAAGTGCGGTTAATGTTGTGCATGCCAAAATTGTATGGTTTTTTACTAATAACCTATTTAGGTATTAGTTTATTAAAATATTTCAAAAATATTTCTGTTTGTATTTTGTTGAAAACAATCGAAGCTAATTAAGAACGGGTACGTTACCCACATTTACTCTACATTAAAACTACATATGAAATGCAATAGTTTTTATAAGTTTGGAATTTTAATTGAGAGAGTTTGTGAAAAGTACTGAACCAGACGACTAAAACTTTGACACTTAAGTTTAAGAGTTCGTGGTATCCGGTTGCTTCATTGTAAATGAAGTCACTTTCTAGATGGATGTTTGAATACTTATCTGGTACCAAAGATTGCCGTCAAAGGTCTAGATAATGTAATATTTAGAATTAACTAAAACTGTCTATCAAAAGAGATGCTTGACCTTTTTAAAAATATATTTTCAAGCCTCATTACTAGTTAATTAAATATTTTTGGAAGATTTTTGACTTTTATAAAGTCACGGTGGATAGATACAAAACTCCTTTCAAAGAGTGTAATAGTTTTATGGTTGAGATCTTTTATTATTTTTGAAGTGTAAATTTCGCAAAGCCAAAACATATCTCGCCATCGCCCGGGTTTGGTAAACAAAATCAGATTAAGAGGGTGGTTGAGCTTGAAATATAAAACTACCCGAAATGTGACTCTGAACCGAGCTGTACAGTGTATAACTTTAAATCTACACATAGAAATATTTTCTCTGAGAGTTAAATGTATTAGGGTTTAATTGTTGTGGTTTCTATAAAACTTAAGTAAATATAAGCAACTCGTAGTATTTTCACGCTTTTCGAATTTCCCTATAGGGAAGTAGCTATTACCGTAGGTGGCACGGTAAGACCTAGACCCGGGACCGATTTACTTTTTCATTTTGATGTCCCCAGAGGCCAAAAACACCATTCGTTCAAATTTTTATATATGTACTAGCTGACCCGGCGAACTTCGTATCGCCTAAGTTATAGGTTTCCCCTAAGACAGACCGATGGAAAGAAAGTACCGTTACGTTTAATTTTCAAGATGATCTCGTTCGCATCGCTCAATCACGTCCTGGTTGAAGTTCGTTCGCTACGCTCACTCACCTTTGGGTTGGAGCTCGTTCGCTACGCTCACTCACCTTTAGGTTGGTTCTCGTTCGCTGCGCTCACTTGCCTTCAGGTTAGCTCGTTCGCTACGCTCACTCGCCTCCAGGTTGAAGTTCGTTCGCTACGCTCACTCACCTTTTGGTTGCAAATTAGCTGTTGTCATAAATGTAAAAGAAATAATAGTGCTGCACCCTGTGGTAATCCTTGTAACTTTAATGCTATTGAACATCATAGAACAGAACCAACTTGTTTAATTGAAACCGCTGTTAAGATTCATTAATACCGATAATGACGGAGGGTGAGGACAATTGGACCTGTGTGTCACATTACATCCAGGGTATTCTCCGCGCCAAGAAGCTCGACCTTGACCGGGATGCGGTGTAGGTCTTAAAGTATCCAAATGCCATAAACGGTGAGAGCCCTGAGGGCTTAGGTAACATGTTGGCCTGACTTGAAGTAATGTGACAAACAATTCCAGGTCTGTGTCCAACAGAGTAGAGGGGGTTTTTTAGTGAGTAGTCTGCGATAGATTCAGGAGTCTCACACTACAGGCTGGCTACCTGTGTGCGTAAAAGCATTTTCCCTCCTCTCCCTTAAAAAAAAAAAAAGATTCATTAATTCCATTTCTCATAAGGTTAACATGGGAAACTCCAGAGCCACTGGGGCGGAGCCCTTTTAAGAATTTCGAAACGGGAAATAGTTTACGTCCGATTCGCATACCTACAGAATTTACACACCAAATTTCATAACGATCGGTGAAGTCGTTCTGGAGGAGTTTGCAGACAAACACTGTGACACGAGAATATATATATATATACGTCCGTGAACGCGATAACTTGAGTAATTTTTGTCCGATTTCGATTAAATTTGGTTTAAAGGTGTAAAGCGGGATAAACTTGAATGAGTTCGCAAACCAGCATGATCGGACCCTGGGAACGGGGCTTTACGGGGGGTTTTATGGGGTAAAAATTGGTTTTTCTTACTTTTGACCCTCAAAACACAAAATTTCCCAATTTCTCTTTAGACCTTTTTAAAGAGCTTAAAAAACAATTAATTTAGTATATAAAAGTATTTTTGGTACTTACGTATTAAACGGAGGCCACATTTTGTCAGCGCGCTGCGGCGGTTATGTTAGGTTGGGTTATCATAATAGAAAGTATAACTCGTCTGGTAACGAAGCGAGGAAAGTCCTACACACATAATATTTACGATAACCCAACCTAACATAACCGCCGCAGCGCGCTGACAAAATGTGGCCTCCGTTTAATACGTAAGTACCGTATTTTTGTTCGTTTAATAGTAACGGAGAAAATAAAAAAAAATTGTAAATTTAAAATTCCCATGTTATTCTTATGGAGAATATTGTCAAATGTTGTAGTTTGCTCGTTTATGGATATATTTTGTATTTTGATCAAATTTATTTATTTTGTACTAAGCTATCAATATTAAAAAAAACGCACTTTATTAGCTTCCTTGTAGCAGCAAACATAGGTACTCGTTAACCCTAATGTTATTAAAATATATTTAACTGAAAATCAATTAAGACAAATGGAAATTCGCTTAGTTTGCAGGTTTGCTGCGGCGGGGGTATTTTATTATCCAATAAATCCTTCAATAACGTTTTAAATCCACTACTACGCTTCTCTAAGGACTGATATAGTATTATATTTTCAAAAGTATGATTATTAACTAAGATAAATGATAGTTAAGAGCAAAGCTCAAGGGTATTTTGATAAACTTTAGAAGTTTATTAAACTATTGGTTGGTTTGAAACTGTTCTAGTTTAACTCGAGCCAGCAGACGGATACTCTAGAGACATTGTTTAATTTCAAATATTATAATATTCACAACTTATACAGTGAACTTTAATCTTCAAATTTATTACACAACTATACGACTATGTTGTTAGATAGTTTTTTATTATAGTATGTTATAGTAAGCTGAATGCTAATTTAGTATGCATTAGAACAATGATTTGTTAAGGATGTTAAATTATTTAATGGTACATTAGGAACAAATTATTGGGCTTTATTTGGCATTTACATAATAATGGAACTATTAATGTTATTTAAAAATTATTGAATTTGTTTACTAGGCACGAGCCTGGGATTGTTTTTCACATTACTTCAGGCTAGACCTAGGGGTGGCGGCATTATCACTTAGATAAAATCCATTGGTGACTTGGTGGGGATCGAACTTGGGACCTCAGGGACTGAAGTCCCGCGCTCTAACCACTACGCCAGCTCGCTCCCCAAAAATTATTGAATTAGTAAATAAGGAAAATACACCAGCCGCAGCAAACCTGCTGACTAAGCCAAATTCCATTTGTCTGAATTGATTTTCAATTAAATTAAAAATAACTTTCAATGCGTATACGGTCGAAAAAACATGGTTGGAGAAGTTAAAATATAACATCCTTTACAATAGTTTCATGTAAATTAGTCAAAATTGACATTCTAAAACAATATGGTTATACCATTTGAGTAATTGATGGAGACAACCAATAAACTATCAACTTATGGTGGATTCCATGTAATTAAGTGATTAGTAGTTGACTGATGGCCGTAGTTAGCGTAGCATCTGTCAGAGTAGATATATCAAAGCACAATTATTCACAAATGGACAATTCTCGATCTATTGATCATTCTGTGGAATTGTCTATCGATCTACTTGTAATACTGTTTATGTTCTAGTAATTTCAGGATACCTGTTTAAGGTTTAGGAAAGGTTCATCACTATGTACTGACAGTTGGTAAATTTAATTGCTAACAAACTTTATCTGTAACAAAGTTTAGGTAGAAGTGTAACGTAGCTGTTATAAATACAAATTATTTATATAATTATGTTTCTGCACGGCCATATTAGGTCTATGATAGATAAAATGTTGATAATCATTAAATCACACTCCTTTCAAAAGATGAAAAGCGAAAAATAAAATCCATAGTGCATTTCAATAAATATATTCAAATTTCCCGTTGGTTTGGATAAAAAATAAAATTCAATTAGATAATATGGTTTGAAAAACGTAGACGTGATTTAATAAAAGACTGTTTGAACTCTTTGTAAAACATCACGTTTGTAGTAATTGTTACGTGACTGTAGTGGTGAATGTGGCGATGAATATTTTAACAGATTTGGGGGTTTTCAATCACATAAAACGTTTTTGGGAAATACTTCCATAAAAATCAAACTTTTTTTGTTGTGTTGTTTTTTTTAACATAAGCGTATTCAGAGCTTACCAGGTTAAGGATAAAACAAATCACTACAACACATGGCTGATAAAATAGGTAGGTTCCAGTTTCTTAGTAGTCTAAGAGTAGAATTCATTTATGATCTATTGATTTGTAAGGTGGTAAAAAGAGAAGTATATTAACTATGACCAATAAAACGGCTCTAAGAGTAAGTATAGCTTACATACTATGGCATTAAAAAGTGTCATTAAGTCTAATATAATTTCCTTATCATTACCTATTGTTTCATAGCAAAGGTATGTTTACAAGACGACTAAAAATTGTATGTAATGGAAGAGAATGAAGGGCTTGAGGGACAACCAAGGACAACAGCACAACATGTGCGACAGACATGTCATAGCCAGTGCTGGACTGTGGTTGTAACATACTGGTCATTTACACCCTTACACCATATACATAGGGTATACAGGGTTTATGTGAGCGAATAAATAAGATGTCTTACTTGGTATATGCGGTCACTTATGGGTTTTTTCAGTTTTTCTACCTCATTGGCATTTTCAATGTTTTAGGGAAAGGTCAAAGCATTGGTATTTTTATTATTGAAGTCAACCTCTTGATAGACCAATAATTGAATAGTCCAATGACAAATCTAGGTCCAGAAATTGCTGTACAGTAAAAATTAAAGTTAAGAAAATCATTAGTGAATGAAACTGTTGCTAGTTTATCGATAACATTGTGGATACTTGTTTCAGCACGAATAATAGCAACATACTAAAGCACACAACATCATAAACTACTAGATTGCTTGGTGTAGAGGAAGAAAGTATGTAGCTTTTATTTTTATTCAAAATAATCTATTATCAACAGTTCTTTTGCTTGAAATAGTCTGATATATTTTGACCAAATGTAAACGTATTTTTTGATATTACTTTTTTTTAATAATTTTAATTGGACTAGTTCTACTAAAGTTACATGTAATTTATCAACTATACCATGTTTAAGTTACAGCAAATGGTGATATAATTAAAAGTATAGTAATGATTGAAATCCGAGTTGTAAAGTATGTAGGACAACCGGGATGAATATATTTGCATGCTAAATGTTCGTTCCGAGGTCTTAATCTTATTACTAAACCTCGTATCTCGAACTTACGATTTGAGGTTTACTGTTGGCCTTATATTTAAATAAATTTAAAATTGCCTTACATACTAAATCAGGGAGAATCACGTATGGGTAATTTGTCCACGATTAGATTACTTTCCAGATCCACCCTATAAATAATACCATTTACTGAAATTCTGTTGTTACAAGCATTAATTTAAATTGGGTAATGTGTGCTCAGACTATAAAAAATAATCTTGACCTATATTAAGTTTACAAGAAGAAATATGTAATTATAGTATTGTAATAATCATTTATAAGGTGACAAAATGCGTATAAAGTAGCCTATAGATTTATATTGAAGTATATACAAAATAAATTGATAGTGGTAAAACTAAGCATTAGTTGATGAAATATGATTAGTTCTAATTAACATTCCACACAAAGTCTAGTTGAGTAATTAATGGGGCTAACCAATAAAATAACAACTTATGGTGGATTGCACGTAATTAAGTGATTAGTGTTGACTGATATCCCTAATTAGCATATCAGCTGTCTGAGTATATCACATCTAATTATTCTCTTCATGAATGATCCTCAATTAGTTCAATTATAAACCTTTTTCCAACCATAATAGATTGGTAAAATGTTAATAAATGTTAATAAATGTTAATACGTTTAACAAAAAATAGTAGGATGTTAGCGATTCCGGAAAAAAATATTCTTGTAATTGTAGCTAATTCCTGTCAATTAGCTATTCATGCCTTATTTTTGTCTATGACAACTTTAATTCAATGATCGAGGATTGATTGTGATCTTTTAATGAGCCAAACATTTAGAAAATGTCAAGAGTATCAAAAGCAATAAAAGTTTTTGATTATTTACACATTTCTCAGGGTTAGTTTAGGAATAAGTTTTGATAGTTTTGAGAGTAAAATTCATTTAGATGACATAATATGTAAAACTTAGATATTATTTGATAAAAGACTTACATAATTCTTTGTAAAACACTTTTGTAGTTACGTAGTGGTGAATGAGGCAATGAGTATTTCAATTGATTTGGCGTATTGTAACAGACAATATAGCTCATATGAAATAAAAATTGATAATTTCTAGGTTACTGCTTAAAAAATTAACTACAGAAAAATACATTGCCGATACATAGGGTTTAAATAGTGCCCTACGAATGAATTTTAGATTTATTTCTTCGTAAATGTAATGGTAGTAATACTATTTTTAAGTTGGCATACAAAATCCAAACAAGAAGTTAATTCAAAGCTTAAACAAAGCCCCGTTTGTTGATTAGTAACTGTCAAAGTTAACCAACTCGTCCTACATGTTGCGAAGGTAGTTTTCGTGCCTAGAGCACTGTGGAAATATCTAAATAACCATTTGTATGTTCAAACTTTTGTTTAAAAATTGTGACATGGCATATCTAGTTTTTAAAAGAATCATCATTCTTGGCAATTTTTTCACCTTTCGTCAAAGCATGGTTTACAAATCAGGTATATTTTTGCACTTTTATGCTCGGTATTGATAAGAAAATAACAGAAAAGGTAATTTTATAGCATTTATTTTATACTTAATTTAAAACAAAAACACTTTATGGAATGTGCTTAATAAAAATGATGTCATGAAATTCGACCCTTGCTAAATATTGAAATTTTATCTAGAATTAGATGTCATACAAATAGAAAGCCAAGCGGCAAATATACCTATCGCATGCACTTAAGGATGTCAGTTAAAAAGATTTACAAAAGTAATTGGAACTGTCAAACTATTGTAAAAAATGGAATGTTTTTTATAATTAAATTAAAGTATACGTATTAGAAAGTTGGGGTAAAGTAAAACAAATTACAAGAAGTAAATGAAACTTCGTCTCTTACCTTATACTTATGAGATAATATCATATCTGAAAGATCATTAAATGTATACTAAAATATCTTGATAAAATTTCTTTGATGTTCTTAAAAACCATAAGTTTAAAATAACATAAAAGAATATTTATATAAGGATTCTTGAGAGGTTCGACTTAAAGCTTGATATTCTCAAGATTCCTGAATCGATATTCCGATTAAATGACAATAATAATAAGGATTAAATCAAAACTATTTCATGATCCTCCTTTAGTTAATGCCTCATTCAAGCTTGTGTGTACAATTTACTTTAAACTCACCACAGCCAAGTTGGGTACAGAAGTCTTGGCTTCATCTACGAAGACAGATCAACCACAAATCAGGCACTTGTGGTGGTTCATACCCAAGTTTGTTTCTGTCTTGCCACTTCTTACTTTACCAACCATTTTGTGCTTATTTCATCTTACTTCGGCAGATTAGGTTTTTGATCAATAAATGACAAATATTTAGGTTTTTGACCCAGGTTCATAATTACTTACTAAATATTCAAGTTATGCTCATAAGGTATAGTTTATAGTACATAATTTTCTATCTGCGATCGTTTTTTCAATAACTAAAATTCGAGTAATTAGAATATTTGTATACTGTAATTTAAAGACTAGTTTTGTAACTATCCTAGTAGTTGACGTCGAAGTCTTAAGTGCGAGGCTGACACTCCCAGTATATCCCAAAGAAGGTTGCGGAATATTATCCTTTAAAATCGTTTCAGTCCACCTCTGGTATTAAAAAAAAAAACTAGCTGTTACCCATGGGCTTCACCCCGTTTGACTTCATAAGTATTAATAAAATTATTCATTGGATATAGTCCAGTCAAGGAATGAGGTGCAGAGTGCGTGAGCAGGTAACTAAGTGATTCCTTCAGAAACTTGTTCAGTGGGCTTAGGGTTTTAACATACCAAAAGTCCTGACTCCTAGGTGTTGAGCCGGGGGGTGGAGTGGGAAAAGGGGGAGAGTAAAGTTCGCATTTTGGGTTTTTAGATTATATCTCGAAAACTATCAACTTTTTGTACACTATAATAAATTATAAAATTTATGAAGATAACATTCCCCACAAGAAAAGTATATAATGTGTTTATTTTGATTTAACCATTTACGAGTTATTACTAATTTAATTAATATCTTATTAAAATACTCCTTCCATAAGAAATGCATGTAAATTAGTATGCAAAATGGGACAAGTTTTATCCGGCCAAAGGAAATATAACCGATATTCTGGGTAATAAAGTAACTAAGTAGGAAAGAGGGACTTAATTTTTTATGTTGGCGGCCTCTCTTCACTCGTACACATAGGTTTCAAGTCTGCTTGTGGACGTGTCAAGCAGAGTCGATGCCGTACAAAAATGAACTGTAATAATAAATATTGACGATACCGTGGCAAAGCCCTGCGGCATTACTGCCTTAATCGGTGAATGCAGGAAATACAACGTAATTTTGAGTGGATATCTCTTGACACCCTACTTTCTAAACAACAGCAACCAAACAACATAACAACACAAGAACAACAAAACAATATATAATAAGGATAATGAATCATCGCTAAAATAACTCATTTTTGCGACAACACATTATATTCACAAGGAGACATTTCCACTGTAAGACTTTATGTTTAAGGCATTCTGGTTTCACCGGTTATTATTTTACTTCATCCTCGCTTACTTCTAACACTAGGGACATGAACGCCTTAATCCAAATATGGATATAGTTTAAGCTTATCCATGTATCCCGAGCATTTATAATATCTATTAGTACTGTCCATCGTATTCAATCTATAAATTCTCCTTAATTCCCTCTTGTATATGAGATTTATAATGGTAAACATATTAAATCAAAACTGTGTCAGTTTTTCTGTGGTTTTGAAAACTCCTACAATATGTAGAATGGCCTATTTTTTTATATTTCGAATGAAATATCATACCAATGTGTATAAATGTATTATTATTTGCACAAACATTTCATTTTGAGTGCCATTCTCAATTTACAGAATTGTCTAGTAGGAAATAAATCTGACAATTTTTAGGGAATATTTTAGTACGAGCCAGGTAAATACAAAATTTGCTTAGTCTGCAGGTTTGCTGCGACGAGGGTATTTTTAACTGTTTTTTTTCAAATATTTAGGTTCACAATCGTGATATGGTACATGCTAGATTAGTGATAGGTAATTAGTAATAATTCTGATCGTATGAAAAAAAACCCGAGAAAAAACATTAGTGTCAACGCTCTCCGATGAAATGCCTTTAATCTGGAGGTAGCTTGTTAAAAGTGCTCAACCAGACTATTCAAAGTTTGACACTAAAGGTTAAGGAGTTGAGTGTATCCAGTGGCTTTCTTGATAATGAAGTCACTTTTTGAATGGCACTTACTTTGTTTGAAAACACACCTGCATCTTAATTAGTTTACAAGACATACAAATTATGATATAATAAAATGGATTGTCAATAGATACATTTAGTATTTAAATTACAAAGTATTTTTATGGACTCAGAACTAGACTAAAAATAGTTGAACGATGCAAACTATATAATGTTTAGTAATTGTGGATTTTAATGAAATCCCTTAAGTTTTGTTTTCTTATACTTACAAAAGAACAATTTGAAAATAATTTTATTCATATTATTTTATTAGCTTTGAAATGCAATAATCCCGTATCCTAAAGATTGCACTACATTGCTCGGATTGGTAAACGAAATAAAATCAAGTGGGTTGGGGTTGGGCTTAAAGTAATACGATAAAGAAAAATATAAAACTCAATTAAGTTGCTAAAGCTTCAACCTACTTAATAAATACCCTTGGCTGTCATTATATTAGAACATAAGGGCATATATTTGCTGTTTTCTATGGAACAGAATTAAATTATATTTAATGATGTGCAACAAAAATATGATGAAAGCAAAACTATTGTTTTATTCAACAAATTATCCAAAATATTTCAACTTAGGTTCTCTCAGCACTAAAATGTTATTATATTTCAGAAGTGTTATTATCAACTACGATAAATTGTGGCTTAAGTTGTGGCTTAAGGGTTATTTGATCAGCTTTCTAAGTTAATAACCTACTAGTTGGTTGGAAACAGTTCTAGTTAAACCCTTTTCAGTAAATAGATGCCGTTGGTATGAATATAAAACTATAGAGACATTGTTGGCTGGAAGCCAAATGCTTATATTTGCAGTTTAAAAAACTAAATATAATATAAATTAAAACATGTTTCACAGGTTTAGGCAAAATCTTAATCTAGTAGCTGCGATTAAGTAAAAATTATAAGTGATAAAATCATATATGTAAAGATCTTAGAAACTGAAAAAAAATGGAAATGTGAATGGCTTGAACAAATATAGTAAATAATGATACCAAGAAAAAATACCGACTGCGAAAAGAATGAAATGTTAATAACTTATATTGGAGATATTGGCAATTAATTAGTAATGAAATGTATAACTAAATTTAAATGTTCAACAAGGCCTATATTAACAATTACTATATATTGGCCTTGTTGAACATTTAAATTTATCTAAACATTTCATTACGAAATGTTAAGTTAAGAATGTTTTGAATTCTATGTTCTAACGTTTTTCTTCTTCAACTACAACTCTAACATGGATATATCGTTACAACTTTAAACAATAATTTATGGAATAGTTTTATAATGAATTGTGAATCATGCACAAACTATCGGATGATTTATAACCTAATTTAAAGAAGTTACGATAACATTTTTACATTATACTATCATCCTTACACTTTGCCATTCCATGCACATAATGACTCGGTAGAAGTTGATAAAACTGGCGCCAAATCTGATTTGAGTGAGAGGGAAGATTTACCAAATCACCCGGGACCTTCGTGCCCTAAACCTGAAATTGATTGAAATGGGACTTATTTCTCTCAGCTCCCTTAATATTCATACAGGTCAATAAGATATACATAAATAACGCATTTGGTTGTGCATACTTAGACAAAAGATTTTCTGAAAAACGGAGTGACTTACATAAACTGAACCAATAGCTAACTTGTTATTATGAGAAGGACAAGTTAACATCTTATAAAACACTTCCCTTCTTTTTTTTAATGTTTTGGAATATTTTTAATTAAAAAATATGACCATCATTTATCAATATTGCTGACAAATTTAATATTTTTTATAGAACACTCTGTATCGTGTGATAGTTTAGAATGTACAGTTTATTTCTTTTGATCTAGCTTCTTTTGATTAGCTACATAGTAATAAATATAAAGAGGTGCTGCTACAATTGTGATCATACTGTATCTAACTATATCATTTAAGTTTTAAATTATACGCCTTATTTAGAAAAACCTGTCTATATTTAAAAAATCCAATAAATGAAAAATAATCGTTCGACATAGGGAACTATAGTTAAGCCAAGAATAAATTAGTTCATATTGACATCACATAAAATAGATAGATTTTTTACAGAAACTCTTTTATTTTAGTCAGGCATCTTTTTAAGCTCATTGTATCTATGATAGTTAGCAACAATAAAATAATGGAAAGATTTAGTTTTTTACTTAGTAAGAAACTCTATTTTTGTTAATGATGATAATAATTTCCTATATAAACAAGACAATATTACTTTTAATTTTATGGTTACTTTTTATTTTTTACTAACAAATAATATAAAAAAATGGTATTACGGACACACAGGATTTTAACTTAAAATTATAATGCGGTTATGTAGAACTAAATAATCACTGTAATGTTTTTCCCGTCACTCTCAAAGGAAATTATTTTTAGTGAGTTTCCCATGTTATAAGAATAGGATATAATTACCGTAGGTTGCATGGTAAGACCTACCAGGTACCGACTAAATATTTGTTTGATGTCCCCAAAGTCATTAGTTTAGTTTCATAACTAGATTTTGATTAAATTTGGCAAATTCGGTTTATTTCTTACTAAGCTATCAACATTTTTATAATAAAAATACACTATTATCTTTCTCGTGGCATTAAACTTAAGTACTCAATAAAATGAATGTAATTAAAATGGTAGATAAATCCAAAATTAAATTATTATAAGCACTAATCAACAATTTGTAAAAGGAAAGAAAATAATTCCACCAATAAAGAACAAATTGGTTACGTTAGAGGCAATTTGCATTTAAATAGAACATTGAACTAACCGTTAAAGAAATACCTTACAGGCGATTTTCCTTGTTTTTTCCATAAATTAGTTCTTTCAAGAATTCTTGATTGATTTTTATTCTTCCACGTCGTACCAGCTATTTTAACTTTAAAGTCTCTGTGTATTTAGACAACATAGTTGGTAAATAAAAAAACAGATTAACTGCAGTGGCGGTTTTAGAATAACAATTAGGATTGCATATATAATGAACTGTTATGAGCTGATAAAGTTTGAATGAATTACAGGCCAAATATAGCGTACACATACGCTGATAAAACAACATTAATAATGTCAAATCTCGCCGATGATCAAAAAGCTTTCGATGATTTGGTAATTTAAAGGTATATTTTATATGGAGTATATCAATACTTTTTTAAGAACAATGGTTGAAAGTAAGTTCTGGGAAATGGGATTGTTGAACTGTTTACAATCTAGAAACAAAAGTCTGAGCACATAGGAAGAGTGATATAAAGGGTGGCAAAAAAAAGGGAAGAACAAAAAACTACCTAAAGTAATGAGCCAATCTATTACTTGACTTAACAATGAAACAAAACAAAATTGCTTGGCATTAATAAGAAAAAGACAATGTGACTAGCGGGGACAAAAAGAACAAAAAACAGTAAAACAAGGGGGGGGGGGGTAGTAAAATAGTGGTGACATATTAAATATTAAAATCAAGTTAAGTTATTAACTTCAACAATCCTTAATACTATGTGAAGTTGAGTGGTTTTACTTTCATGGATTACAAGCTGTTGGATAAAAACCAAAACATATGTGCATTTACTGTAAAATAGTTGTCCTTAACACTGTATGTAATTCACTTAGGAGATAAAAGGGGGTTTGCATACTCTTTGTGTTGGAGCCATATGTACTTAGCGGATTCAGAGGGTTGTCTGTATGTGAATGCACCTGACTGACACAAGAGGTAAACCATGTTGGGGTTCCACATTATGTTTGCTGAGATCTTGAGGTGTTTGCAACATCTGCAGCTTTCACCTTTGCACAAACATATTTCACCCAAAGCAGGAAATCATGTTTGTGCAACTCTTCAAGGAAAATATTTACACCAAACCATTTGAAATACCCATTGGTGGAAATCGAGGGAAAAATGTTTCATTGTTTGTGTTTATAGTACTCATTAATTGTCAGAAGGATACTAATATTTTGTAGATTATATACTTTTAATATAATGATAAGGTATTAATTATACGAAGATGGCCTGAATCAATTATTGTAATAAAAGTATTTTTATTTAATTTTTATTGTATATCAAGTATTTTCTTACTCAAATATACATACTAATGATAACTATTTGCTAGGAATGATCATACATTATTATAGTTACTTCAAATGATTGGACAACTAACTAATTAAGTTACCAAATTAATTGATTGTTTAAAAGCCATAATACTAAAACAGTGTTACGACAAGCTATCAAGCAATAAAAACTATTGTCAATTGAATAAGAAACCGGAATTAAATGTAGATTATCATTGGAAGCCACCCAGATAGAGTGAGTTTTGATTAAGTTAACTGGATTGACTCTAAGCCAACGTAGGATATCCTACGTCAACAGATTAGGTGAGTATTACTAGTAAAGTCACTAAGATTAATGACAAGGCTGATGTATGTACTAGCAGTGTTCATTATAACATACACTCATACATAATCATAAACTCTGTGTAAAACATATTAAAATATACAAACATTAAACCAGAAAATTCCACAATAAAGTTAATTTTAATGTTTGAAAAATAAAATGCTTAAATTGTTAATGTGAGGAGATGTTTTCTACAAATTAGTATTGGAAAAAATATTTTACTGTTAAAACACACAAAATATTTTAAACACTACTATAGCGGTGGCAATGGCGATATAAAACAGTGAATTAACATCTCAAAAAACTATGAGTAATAAAACACTTGCAACAAATTTGACCAAAATAAAATAAAATTCACCATAGCCTAATAACTTCAGACATCTTCTTAGTTCACATCAACAGCTTTTAAAGTCTTATAATGATTAAGACGCTCAGTTAACTACTTTTTCTTCATGGCAGAAGTTATATACCCTCTTATTGAGACTTTTGATTTAAATAGCTTGAAAATGTATTATTATTTACATAATACGTACTAGTGTAATTTACATAGACAAGTAAAAGTAATGCAATTGCAAACTAATTGAGTAACTGTAATATGTTAATGAACTTAAACAATGAAAACAATTTAATTTTCCAAACGTTTTTTGGGAACTGTATGTATTGAAGCTAGAAATTTCGGTAGCTTTTAATTTTTAACGTGTTGTATATAATTGATTGAAAAAATGGCGTCTAATTGTTAAAAATCCTGTTTGTTACCCCTATTCAAATACTGACATTCAAATCGATATATCACAATGAAAACAAATTTCAGAAGAACTATTATTAAGTCATATATGTCATGATTTCCCCCATAACAACATTTACCTCTATGTTTTATAATATAGGTATGACTAATATAGAATTTTAAAACTGTATGGCATGTAATAGTATGTAGAGTGGATGAGGGGGAACCAACTAAGCAGCACAGCATGTGCGGCAGACATGTTATAGCCAGTGCTGGTCTGTAGTTGTAACGCACTGGTTACTTTACCCCCTACTCGTTAAACAGGTTTTGAATTAACAAATAACTATTATTGATTGGTATTTGCGTTACTTGATGAAGTATTTCCGCGTCTCTCCTCACCAAAATTTTTTAACAATTTGTCTACATGTTCATTCAGTTATTTAAATATAATTAATTATTAGGCTAGTCAAAATGACACGGGTAGAAACAATATTTAAGGTAATTCGTGGAGAAAAAAATGAATTCTTATAAAATAAGAAATTATATTTATGGATGCACGTTTGACCAGTAATCAATAGTGAATAAGTCTACATTATATAACCTCTTTTATACATATGTTATATCCAGTGCCAGTCTGTATTTGTTATTTTCCCCCTACCACAATAATTATAGTTAATATGAACAAATAGATAATGTTTTTTTTTTTTATTTCGTACGAGTACGTTCCAGGCTCTAAACTATTTTACTATTTTACGTTGACCTTTTGATAAATTTGCTACAATAAATTAGGCTGGTAAACGAATGAAAACGACCACCAAATTCAGTTGAATATACAATCAAAATCATTGTTTCAAGAAATAATTTCATGAAATAGAGATTTTTACAAAAAAATTTTGATATATATTTTACCACTTTTTTCGGATACAATTTATATCTGAAAATGAAAATTGTACTAATCTCTCGTACATTCATTTAAAAAAAGGTTACTTATGATTAAGAAAAAACCGATACAGCGCACTAGACAATAATGACTATGCAATCCATCTAATTTTAACTCATTGTTATATATTATCAAAACGTTTATATCATAATATTACTTTTCACACTCTAAAACTACCTTTTTAGAATATTGGTCAAATTACTGTTTTTTGTCGTACAAAATAGTTTAGATTAATTGTATGCAAATTACATGTTTACGACCCAGAATTCTATGTTGTTGTAAATAAGAATGTAATAACTGAAGTAGGCTACTAGATGCCATACAACCTATAACTTACTAAAACAACACTGTAATCAAAGTATTTTAACTACATAGTGATGAATGAATGGTAAATTGGAACCGTAAAGTATGCGGAACAACCGGGATGAATAAATTTGCATGCTAAATGTTCACATCGAGGTCTTAATCTTATTACTAAACCTCGTATCTCGAACTTACGCTATGAGGTTTGCTGTTGCCCTAAATTTAAAGTAAATTAAAACCACCCTACGTAATGAATTACTACTTATAAATTGTGTAAAAATAATGATTGATTTTGTAATAGATAAATGCTATCATAAATACTATAGGTTAAATCTCTTTCGCTATAGTCATGATCGAAATTTCATCTGTAAAAATATAAAGAATCCAGAAAATCGGTAGTAAAACTACTAAAGGAGACCTTGAGTAACAACCATAACAATAAATCCAATGAAAAGTGGAGAGTAGTTGCTTAATAGCAATGGTTATAAGAAAAATGTTATCCTAAAATTTAGTTGCCTTCCTCCCCAAACCTCCCTAAAACTTTTTAAGATAATGTATGATTATAGCCAAACTTTGTCAAAATAATAAATCACAGCACTCAAATTGTTCTTTGTAACTTACTGTAACATAGCCTTCTCAATATTCAATATGACGCTTTTGGTAATTGATCTTAAAAATGCATTTTCACTTTTACCACGATACTTGATTGCTGGTAGTGTTAAACAAATAAGTTGCTAGTTAAATTTAAACATGTAACAGGTTAAAAAATATATTTATCATTACAAGCAGCACCAAATATTATCATATGGTTTTAAAATATTTATTTACGAAATTAAATTAATTACCATTGATTAATTTCCAATCGTTAAACCTAATCACAATCTTCAATTTTTCCTTTTCATAAAATGTACACACAAAAATGCGGCACTGCCAAACATATAACATATATGTTTAGTGATTTTAAAGCCTTTACTTTTGTTTATCAAAAAGAAAGTTCATAAAAATAAAAATGCATGATTTTCTTTTTTTTAGATTGATATACATTATAAGATTTTGTATCGTTTACATTCTAAATCACACGATGTAATCTTTTCTATTCAATAAAAAATTCCCTTGTTACTTAATTAATTTTTGTTGCTTCTCTTTTTTAATAACTTCAAATTATCAATTATTACTTAAATTAATAATTAAATACGCTTTTTTTCCTATTTGTTTCGTATTTATTTTACTTAAATTAGCAGTCTACATACTTCACCATTGCATAAATTCATTGAAAATATATTCACAACTTTTACTACGGATTTCCAAAAATTATTTGTATATCTCGTAATGTTAAAGATACGGGCCTAAGTAACAAAATATATTCCTAATTAAACTTCACTAAAAACGTATAATGGAGTTAACGCTAAAGTTTTACTTGTTTCACATAAAAGAAAGTAAAGGTGGCAGAATCACAGATGGATAAGTCGTAAAAATGAAACTGTTCCGACATCCGAAACTCTTCTCCGGTCTCTAGTTCGGTTTACAAAAATAAAATAATGATAAAAAATAACAAAATTATAAATATAAAGAAAACAATGTTACTGATTTGGATATATGTTTTTATACTCGTTGAACTAGGAACTAACACACCTGGTGTGTATAGTAATAATTTGTATTCATTAATACTTGTTCTATAACGGAATAAAACGCTGGAAAGTGGAAATGGAAGCAGAGATGAGGGCCAAAGGTAGGTTCCGTGCTTAATTAAATATTCATGTGACCTCATTCGGTTTGAGGTCCTTTTTGTTGGCGCCTTACTCGGGATTTCCCTTTTTGATATCAACCCACTTCCAACTTTATAAATTTAAGTATGAAATAACACCAAGTACTAAATTATATGTTTGGAAATCTATTTATAACCTCTAAAACTATCCAATAAAATAATTTTAAAACGTTCACATACACATACTACATTTTTATATCTAATGAATGAATGACTTTAAGGTACCATAAACACAAAATTAATTAAATATACGTTTCAAGTTCGTATTTTTTTACTGTTCCCAACAATTTAATGAATTAATTACGCTTGAATATGAATAGGGCTTACTCAGAGCTATAAAATATAAATAATACCAAAATGAGTTTTAACTCTATAATAAAATATGGTCGTGTTGAAATTAAGGAGTAACATCATTTGCACTGTTATTTGTTAAAACATAAAGAAATCTAAGAACAGTAAATAAGTAAATTTTGCAAAGAATAAATGGTAAAACGTAGTTTAAATGATAGTTTTCCACTGTTACAATAACATTTAAATGTAAATGCATTCTTCTTCTTAGTGAAAGGTAATCAGAAATAATAATAATAATGGTGCCTTTGAATATTTTTTTTAAAAACAGTTTTAATTAAGTTATGTTGACACTATTGTTTGTCAAAATATATATAAGAACAGCTTTACAAAAATAATTCAGGAAACATAATTAATTATTAGAACGTAGTTTAAATTATAGTTAGCAATTGTTACAATAACATGTAAATGTAATCGCATTCTACTTCTTACTGACAAGTAAGAAGTAGACAAGTAAGAAGATGCCTTTGAATAATTTTTTGTAAACATTTTTAGTTAAGTTTTGTTGACAGTGCCATATTAACGTCATGAAACTTTTCATTCAAAGTGCCTCTTATTAACTGGCCCTACAATATTTAGTAAGCTTACTTACTTACTTACTGCCATGGCCACTTGTACCCTAGCTGGTACTTGGCCTCGCCAGCTTTTAGTATAATATACTACTGTACTTATATTAATATACTACTTAATATACTATAATATATACTATACTATAATATATATAATAATATTTAAATATTATATATATATTATAAATTATAATATATAAAATATACTACTTAATAAGCTTAGTATTTCGATTTTTAATATCTCCTTAGATGTACTTATAATGGGGAAAAGATGTTTGCTGGTACCAGTTTAACAATCACCCAAGCCAACAAATACTATTGAATATGAACGTTTAACAAATATACTGCCTTGAGTAATAAGCCCTAGTTATTAGGGTTAAATGTTTTCTGGTGTGTGGTTAATTCTAAATGAACCATTATTAGTACAGGTAAAATAATACAAAAACACTCCATATAAACAACAAAATTTGTACATTCATGAAATTTCACCTGTGAGTTACTAATAATATAAGAAATGAAGATCCGATGAGTCCCCAAAATTTTGGGCGTGCTAAGGCCCTTTTTGGGGCCCTTTTTGTTCCGAAGGGCCCTTAATCCTGAATAATTTTGTTTTTACGTTTAAGTTCGTGTGAGGTGTGGTTTTCGATGGTTTTAGTTATTTTCAATCGATTGGGACTAGTTTTATGTGTATTAAACCACTCCGTACAGGGTGTTTAGAAATATTATTACTTTTTACGATATTTAAACATTTATTCATAAAGTGATAAAATTAGTTACCTCCATGCATGCTCTATATAAAAGGGGATTATTGAAAATAACTAATTCATTACTATATAAGAGGGAAGGATCTCAAGGAGTAAGAGAAAATATTAAATACCCCCGTCACAGCAAACCTGCAGACTAAGCGAATTTTAATTTGCCCGATTTTCAATTAAATCTAATAGTTTAATGAAATGAGGTCTAATAGTTTAATGAATACTTAGGTTTGCTGCTACAAGGAGGCTAATAAAGTGTGTTTATAGTAACATCTTAATAGTCTAGTATAAAACAAATAAATTTGACAAGTTTTACTAAGACATATCTATAAACAAACAAACAAAATCATTTTACACTATTCTCCTTAAGAATAACATGGAATTTTAAATTTACTATTTTTGAATTTTATTCGTAACTAACACACTTACAAAACACGTTAATATACTAAATTATTTGTTTTCTTTGAGCTCTTTAAAATGCTGTAGAGAAAAATTGGGAAACTTTGTCTTTTGAGGGTCAAAGATTACATATTTTTACCACATAAAACCCTGTTCCATGGACCGATTATGCCGGTTTCGTTAAAATTGAACCTAAATTACTCGAGTTATCATGTTTATGGACACGTATATAACATGGATATGTTATATTATATATGGATATAAACACATATATACTATTTTGAGTAGATGGTGCTTTAGGCTTCTGGGGCCATCGAAATGAAAACGTAAATCGGTTTCGGGTCTATGTTTTACCATGAGACCTTCGGTAATAGCTTATCTCCTAAATGGGATGTTCGCTAAAAGGGGATGAAGGGGATGGATGAAGTTTCACACTATAACATGATAACATAGGTTACTAAGCAAAAATTTCAACTTTTAAGGTGGTGTGAATAATCTTTCAACGTGTTTATTATGCAAATCTATTAAGACCAATTTCAAATTGATATGTATTTTTCTAAGGTAGTATTTAAGTTATTTTTTTACATTTATTAAAAATTAAAACAATTGCATTTGTATATAACCTTACATTACATATTAAAATGAAGTACTTAAACTAAAGCAATTTTTCTACAATTTATGTAGTATCTCTCTTTACAATTTCATTATCACAATAATTATTCTCAGACGACTCATTAAAGATTTTATTATTCTTAGCAACTTGTCCATCTTTACTGATTTTGTCCAAGTTGGTGTTCAAGCAGGATTCCCCTTTACAAACCTAAAACCTTGCATATTGCAGAACAGGCAACACCAATCTTAAAGCACGAACAATGTGGTGCAAAAACACCTTTCATACATACTGACGTTTGCAACTTGTATCTTAAGTTCCTCAAACTTATTTTCAATCAATCCAAGTACAGTTATCTTTCGTGGTTATGACGACCAGGACAGCACTAAGACATCAGAGCAGCATTGTCGGCACAAGCATTTTTGTCCTGAACAATGGGAACGAGGTTTATGGGGTAAAAATTGGGTTTTCTTATTTACTTTACCCTCAAAACACAAAGTTTCCCAATTTTTCTCTAGAACATTTTAAATAGCTTAAAAAAATAATTTAGTATATTAACGTGTTTTTGTATGATACTAGTTACGGATAAAAATACTAAAATTATAAATTTAAAATTCCCATGTTATTCTTATGTAGAATAGTGTAAAATGATTTTTTTTATTGTTAATAGATATATTTTGATCAAACTTATTAAATTTATTTGTTTTATACTAGGCTTTTAATATTTTACTATAAACACACTTATTAGCCTCCTTGTAGCAGCAAACCTAAGTATTCATTAAACTATTAGACCCTTTTTTCATTAAACTATTAGATTTAATTGAAAATCGGACAAATTA
The DNA here is from genome assembly GCF_028750875.1 of Macrosteles quadrilineatus. NCBI lineage: Eukaryota > Metazoa > Arthropoda > Insecta > Hemiptera > Cicadellidae > Macrosteles > Macrosteles quadrilineatus. The sequence continues at coordinate 67,207,857 of NW_026542598.1, read as the reverse complement.
AAATTAGCTTAGTCTGCAGGTTTGCTGTGACGGGGTATTTAATATTTTCTCTTACTCCTTGAGATCTTTCTCTCTTATATAGTAAAGAATTACAGTTATTTTCAATAATCCCTTTTTATATAGAGCATGCATGGAAGTAACTAATTTTATCACTTTATGAATAAATGTTTAAATATTGTAACAAGTAATAATATTTCTAAACACCCTGTACGGAGTGGTTTAATACACATAAAACTAGTCCCAATCGATTTAAAATAACTAAAACCATCGAAAACCACACCTCACACGACCTTAAACGTAAAAACAAAATTATTCAGGATTAAGGGCCCTTCGGAACAAAAAGGGCCCCAAAAAGGGCCTTTGCACGCCCAAAATTTTGGGGACTCATCGGATCTTCATTTCTCATATTATTAGTAACTCACAGGTGAAATTTCATGAATGTACAAATTTTGTTGTTTATAAAACCCTATTTTACCTGTACTATATCTGCAAATTGAGAATAACCGTTTTGAAAAAAAAAATGAATTTGCAAGTCTTATTGTAAGGCCACTCACTTTTTTTCACTTCGAGGTAAACACATTATATATGAATTTTGTGGCGACTGTGGGAAAGTTTATTTTCTTGCCATATATTCTCTCTGGCGCCAAATCTTACAAAGGCTGACAACCATTAAGGCGACAGCCAATAGCCAATACAAACAGTCTTACGAGTATTTTTCTCACTTATTTATTTCGTTGAGCTGTATGATACCTACATGTATTTTGCTTAATCGGTTCTATAAGTTATTATGATATTTGACTAGTATCAAAAAAAGACTTAGTACAGTTAGACCATTTCGAAAAAGCGTTTTAAACAATACCAAAAGTTTGAACGAATGCACCGAATTTACGTTTAAGGTAATTTTTGAACCTGCATGAAGAGATTTCTTAAGAAAGTTTTTACTACTATTTGGTAAGTTGGAGTTTTTAATAATTTGTGCTCAATTACTCTCCAGCTCTATCAAGCCGCTAAACCTTGCCCGTGTTTTGTTTCAACAAACTATTAATGAGGTCTTTGCGCTCATGATTTGAACAGAAATTCACAGTAATTTTTTTTATCTCCTAAATATTCACGCTTTGGCAACATATTCGGAATCATTCTTGCAAAAAGTCTTAGTTTTTACCTAGATTTTACTTAAAAAATGTTAAATGTGATGTTAGTTGGATCTTAACGTATATTTATAAATAAGCTAACAGTTTTACAAAGTGTAGTGTAAGTTGTTAAATTGATTAAATATAAAGATAATATAAGGTCAATATTTCCGTTTTTAACCTTGAAACATAAATATCGATGTATGAAACGATACTAAATACAGATTTTTTAAAATCATTAGTATAATTTAAAATCGTTTTTATTAGCTCGCTTTCTTTTCTGGTACAAATTGGGCAATCGATTTTAAACTAACCCCCCAGACATGAAACTTTAAACATATCTCACAAATGGATGACAATGCAATATTATATCATTTAATTTTCTAATTTCCCTTGGGCTACGCCCCATGGGTGTCCAAATTATCCATGTTTACATTTGAGAAGAATGTAAATATATCAAATTAAGTCAGCTGTAAATACTTAAATTTGACAGTTCGAAGAGCAGAGGAAGAGGTACAGGCTCTTCTAACAAGAACAAGCATTTCAAAGTAAAGATAAAACATATGATTACAGATAAAATGGTTTTGGTTATGTCAGACCATATAAAATAGATGTAACATATTTACACATTAAAGACTAAAAAGTAGAAAATAATGTATAAATAAAAATACTTTTTTAAATGCCACGTTTTTAAACGCACTAAGAAGTAAAAATAATTTATAAATATGTAAAGAGAATAAATACTTGTAAGATTAAAAATGAAAAACGTGGGGCGCTTGCAATAGATAAATACTGTATAGTTCAATAGGTGAAAATAATTATAAATTAGTAGCCTATGCGCCCCACGTTTTTCGTTTTAAATTTTACAAGTATTTATTCTCTGTACATATTTATAAATTATTTTCTACTTTTTATTGCGTTTAAAAACGTGCCATTAAAAAAAACTATTTTTATTACAAATTATTTTCTACTTTTTATTGCGTTAAAAACGTGGCATTTAAAAAAAAAGTTTTTTTATTCATAAATTATTTATGAATATTTTAAACGAACACCTTATTTATTTATGAATCTTATCCTTAACAATTTGTATGACCATGTAAAGAAAAAAATATCATGAATAATCAAACATTCCGTATCAAAGAAACATTTGATGCTTATGCAAGCTGGGTTATAGTGAAGGGCTACAGATTAGCATAGAATATAACTGAATCCATAAATAGTTTAAAGGATTTGGCCAGTAACTGAAAGAGCTTACTATATAATATCGAATTTTAAATATGGAAATATTTAAACATCCTGCTCGATCGCGAGGTGCTATGTTCCGGGGCATGGACTGCTTTTCCAGAAATTCTGAAGTCTTATTTTCTGTATTGTTGTATTTTTAAGTATATCCAAGCTCAATTACTCACGTTAATATTTATAAAAACTCAATTTAATATTTCCAATATTATGTGGTATGCTACTATAAAGAACAAACATCACATATGAATGTTGTTTTGATTGTAATGTTTGTAAATATCAAGTTGACTATGAATAGGCAATTTTTAAAAAATATTCATGATCAAATTCAGTTCATAATAAATACATCATCGTGTTTATTACCTAAATTAATATAAAATATCAGATAACAACCTTATTACCTATATGCTTATTGTAGTAACATATTTATTCCTTCTATTAATTGGAAATAATTTTCTATAGGCATATATTTTAGTTAGTATTTCATGATAGAAAAAATACAATGTGACAATACAACAAATATATTTACCATCTTGTGAGTAACAGTATAAGCGTAAATATATGTGTATAAGTGTTATAAGACGTTTCTTTTATTTAGTTTCCGTAATAATTGTTTGTCAATTATCGTAATACGGGTTTAAATACTACAATCATACTTCAATACTGTATAAGCTTACAAAATGTCAAGGAATATCAATCCATTTACAATTTAGTATATTTAACGTTTTTGAGTTCCATTGATATTAGAAAAGTAGAATCCGCATCAGGATACTTAAAGAAGTAATTACCGGTTTTCTTTGTTAGTCAGCAAGTTAATATTTACGGCGAGATATTGCTGAAGCGCAGTTTCTTTCAGTCGTTGTTTTAGTAAAAGAATCGTAATCACCAACGATTATTAAAACCCGTCAATAAAATACAAGTTTAAATAGTGTAACGTGCAAATTTATTCCTATGGATAAAAAAGTTTAGTTTAGGTAGTTCGAAAATAAAACAGCATACGGGAGTATTATTATTTTACTAAAATGGATACAGTACAAATTATTGATCGCCTAACAACTGAACAAATTATCAAAGTGCAATTATTACAAAAATGTCCTAAATAAAACTTGATGTAACAGAAAATTCCAATATTTACAACCAGTGTATAGTATATAAGTTGTTATCTATTGTACAATACCAAAACTGGATGCAAAATGTAATATAGGTTGCACAGTGGAGTGGATTAAAAACTGACATGCGAAGGCTTATGCAGAAAATTAATATACATATCTCTGGATTGACCAACAAATTTTATACTTACTGCAGTCAGTTTCATAGAAAAATTAACAGTTCACTGTTTGCTGAATGATACAGTAGATTTAAACATTAATTGCTAACAAGTCCAATAAATGTTTCATTATTTAAAATGTGTGTTTTTTATATGTGTAATATATATATATATATATATATTTTATTTATTGAACAATAATAATGAATACATGCATATTATACAATAGGTGCAAAAACCATACAAGGCTTGTCTGCACCAACATATTATGAGAAATATTTTTGTTAACTAATATATAAAGTTGAGTTCAATCAGCAATCAACACAGTTCTATGAGTGTCCTAACGTGTTCCATTGAGAGTTACATGCATAGTTAAATTATCAAAAACCACTGATATTTAAATCCAAATCTCATGAAAACAATGAAAAACTGCACAATATAACACTATAACATTACAAATTATATATTTATTTGCAGATTTCATTGAGATATGCATAACCATACAAAAAAGGCATAGATCATAGACTCACCAACACAAGGGAGTATGTTTTATCTATGGATAGATTTATCACTGCTTAGAGCTGTTAAAAACAAAATTGTTTTAAGCTGCGATAAATCCTGTGAACCTTAAGATTAAATAAATAATCTTGTTCAATTGGCCATTACGTAAAGTAAAAGCAATATAAGTCAATTCAACGAGCTTTGGTCATATATGTGAGATATTACAGTTTAGACATTTGCTTAAAAAATCTTTAAAGAGTAGTTTGAAATGTACATCATTACATAAAACATATTTTATTATTTTTATGTCAAAAAAGTTTGCAGAGATTTAGCAGTTAGAAACAGTAAAATAAATATACCACATTATTCTAAGCAAAATAAAAGATTTCTAAATCCTCAAAACAATATTATGTTGTTACTATACGTTGAACAAAATTTAAGCTATGTTAGCCTACATTTAAAATACAAAATTGCTAAACAAGTGTATAAATCATGTGAAAGCTGTGCCAGACAGTGGAATTGAGAAACAACAATAGTAGTTTATACAGCATAATCCATATTTTTTGGGATGTGTGTAGTAGCCTAATCCGAACAAATATGAGGTATGGAATAGTTGTTATTCTGCAAATAGACTGTAAATAAATTACCTTTTCTCATTTCAGAGTGTTTATAATTATCTTGACAAAACCGAGTTTTTATCATAACAGATGCAAAAAATCTGTGCAATTACAACAACACATTTTTACAATAGAATGAAATGTGTATTATATGCTACTTAATGTTATTGAATGATAATTGAAATAGCCTAGCCCACAAGTATAAATCACAAGCCAAAAGTTTAAATTACAATATCATAAACCTTAGATTGTGATAACAAAATTAATTTATGATTCAATTATTAGTTAGCATGTTCCAACCAGTTAAGATTTGTCTTCATAATAGAATTATATACAAATACTTCAGTTCAGGTTAAACATATGATTGTTGTTATACTGAAGATAAATCTAAAAATTTGGATATTCAATAACTGTATTTACTGCAGTTAAAGAACCCAAAATCAAGATGCCATCGATTCCTCATCCTCAAATCGCGCTTCCCCGATGATCATTATAAATATCCACATGGTTGAGCGTTGAGATATAGCTTGAGTGACCCTACTCTTAAGTTTTTATCATTGGAAAAGATGTTATAAATTATAGATTATAGTTATAAATTATATAGATTGATTATAGATTATAGATATCATAGATTATTATATAGATGTTACGGTAATGCTGAAAGTACCTTGTTCTCCTTCATAATTTGTGATGTTGTAAAAGCTCTTATTGACAGCAATCCCTTGTTCAAAAGTGTCACACATTAAACGATATAGCAAGAGCGTACATAAAATAAATCGATTTCATGGTGGGTTTATAATATTTTAATTTAAGTGGGGATTATAAAAGGAATATAACTAATGCCATTGAAGTAAAACGGTTTGTACTAGCTTTTGGTACTCCTGTATTTCCATTGGTCCGTTACGGAGATTGAATGAATACTTACCATATAAGTAAGTTATGGTCATATGTTTCAAGAACAGCATGAACTTAAAGAGTATTTACAATTGATTTAATTTAAACGTTGAACAATTTTATTGTTTATGGCTACCTTAAAAAAGGAGGGAACCTAAGGATGGAGAGGATTTATCAAGTAATAATAAAGACATGCTCTAGAAACTTAAAAATTATTTTAATTTTTAGTGTTCAAATGAGGAAAAGGTGATTGCGAGTTAAGAGTCCTTGGAGGCTAGAGGCCATCTTGCAATTTCAAACAGCTGCTGAAGAGTTATTAATAGCCCAAAAATATTTTTTCAAACACCAAATTGATTATAGTTTAAATATATAGTATCCTGTGAGGTTAAAAAGTTCTTTGTAGCTTTGAATTGATCTCCAAGGTAGTCCATGGAAGCTAAAGGCCATCTCGGATTTGCCCACCGTAAAAGCAATGTAAATTTTGATAATTTCAAACAGCCACTGAAGAGTTATTTACCATCAAAAAATATTTTTTTAAACTCCACAGTGATTGTAATTTAAATAAGTAGTAAAAAAATTAGTTAGAACGTCTAGGCTCCAAGGATTTTGCTTAATACAGTTAGTTTTAAATTAACTTACAGTTTTAGTTTTGAATATTAAAGTGTTAGAAAGCTAACTAAATACACAAATTAAATGCCTTAACTAAAACGTGTTAGTATAAACTTTATTTCATTCATAATTATGGTTACTTTTGGTTTCGTAAAATTGCTTTAGTTTTTAAACACCCTGACGAATTTGGAATATTGTTTTGAAAAATTACGATTAACCTTTGGAGGATTATTTTATTATATTTCAAGAATCCACATTTTATTTTGAAAATACAAAAAAATCAAATTAGCTAAGTTTAAAACGTGTATTTAGACGTGATTTGTTAAACGGCAGTTTGATCCCATATAAAACATCACGTTTGTAGCAATTTGTTACGTGACGTAGTGGTGAATGTGGCGACGAATATTTTAACACAGTGTAGTTATAAACAATTATGTAACTTTAACCTAGTAGAGTAGAATCAACACATCTTGTTTTGTAAAGTTACACCTTTAAATATTAACAAATTTCATCCAAAATATGATAAAATACGCCCTCTTGTGTCATCATCGAATAGTCTTTAAATACATTTTGAAGAACTTGGCAAATGGCTAGGTTGAGCTTTTCCTTTTATTAATTTACCAGGTATATTGTAACAAATATGGTGACTTGCTGTATGGGGACTTTACAAAAGTGAAATGATTTGTCAAAACATAGTGTACATATTTTGAGATTACGTTAAATATATTTGTCAATATATACATATATTTATGAGAAAAGGAAACGGGAAGTTTTAATATCCTGAAAGTGAAGCTATGGAATGTGACGTCTTTATATTGGATGATAGAACGCTTCCTCTTTTCTCGACAAATTAATCCAAAAATGAGTTTTACTTACATTTCCAGTGCTTTGACAAAGTCATGGGATCATGGTAATTTTACCATCAGGTTTTAATGTGTATAATTTGCATGTGTATGTAAGAACACGTTTATCTATTTTTTTAATAAATAATAGGGCTTTCTTAACATGTCTAATACAATTTTTTTTATATTCATTACTAATTATTGATATGCCCTAAAATACTTTATACACATCCATACAACAAGTTATCATAAATATGGTACGGTATCACTAGTTACTTTAATAAATACAAGCGAAATTGTCGATACAGTAACGAAAAACAGTCCACATTTTAAGTTTAATTTATACATGATCACTTTTATATTCACAATATCTGTTCTTTATTAAAAGTTTGGAATAATGTTATTTAGGGATTTAATCTTTTAATAACTATCTATATTAGATATATGTCAATAGAAATTATACTAGTTTTTTATGTGGATATAAACGTTTACATTAGTCTACAGTAGAAAGACTGTAGACATTGTCCTAGAAAATGGCTCTATAATTGAGATAATGAATATTTGTTTTCTTTGTCTGAGACAACATTTTAAGTATGCATTTTTATATTTTTTTTATATATATATATATATATATAATGTGAATAAACAGCAGTTCTTAGAATATCTTAAAAGCATTTTCAAAATGTTTGATGTTCCGAAACATGAAAGGTTTGGGAAGATATTTTGTTTTCTTAATAAATGAAACCATCAAAGTAATCTCTTGCAAATATTTTTCCAGTAATGGAAATAAATCAAGGAAACGTATTAGGTTACCATACATTGTATACTAAAGTAGGATAATAAAATACGTGTCCTTATAGAGTAGAAATAAAACATTGGATGTACTGTTTAAAGAAATCCGAGACTGTTAAGGACTTTAAGAATTATCAATAATACAGCCCAAATATCTACTCTACATTACGACATTGGTATAAATACAATACTTTGTAAATATACATTTTACAAATAATATCTTCATAAAGTAACTAATATAACCAGATTACGAACAACCTTAGTATTCATGTATATTAATCCAGATTTAACGATTGTAAAACACGTGTTAATTGGCTTTAGAAAAGTAAAATATGAATAAAAACCATAAGGTCGTTTATGTTGCTAAACATGTATAATATTTGCAATTTATGTATGTTTTCAAGCTAAGGTATCGTATTTTGTGAATATAACACATGACCACATAAACATGTCGAAGTCCACGATAATGCAGTAGTTATTGAGCTGATTGTAACATACACTCTTGAGCACGGTAGGAATTGTCAAAAATAACAATAATTTTTTATATGTTTACGATTCGCTTTAATCTCTATAACAATCATAACATAAAACATTCGATACGTGGAATATGTGAAAATGTTATTACTAACAGGCACTAGGCAACTATACACATATTAATTAATTATTAAATAAGTATAGATTTAAAGTAAAAAGTATCATTGTATTTGTAAGTTGTTGATAGGTTTTCGTTGTTAAATACCTTTCAAACCGATGGTCTGGAATCTGAAGTAAATAAGAATATCTGCATTGTAAGAACGAATCTAGTTTGAGGATATAACATGGTACCTTTTGTACAACTACTTGTCATGTGTTATTTATGTTAGAGGCACATAAAATGTTCTGAAAATGAAAAGATAATTACATTTAAAACTTTTAATATAAGGTCATTTATATAGGCTTAGTTATATTGTATTGTTATTGTGATAACTTTCTTTTTAACTCTTTGTTAAGTTGTGATGCCTTTTTGTTATTATAGATTACTTTCTGATTTTGCTGTTATTTTTGTTGTCATCTTGTTATTTGTTTATAATCATTCTTGCTTTTATTACATTTTTGTTAAATAAATAGAATACATCGGTACTTAATGTGCCCCAGGAAGTTCAAAGATAGGGACATAAAAAAAAAATATGTTGAGAATATTTTATCCAATAACAATTTGAGGAAACTAGGACGTATTCGTAAAAATGTCACTAGTTCAACTGTAATACATCGCAATATGAAAACATGTTGTTTCTAAGCTATTTTGCTTGGAATTTTCCTTTGTTAGTAGAAAACTCTTTGTTTGCAGTTTTAAGCTCAAGCAGACGACAGACCGCCTCTAGAGGTTGTTACCCTCAAGTAGTTTATCACCACACATTGTTCCAGAGATACACTTAAAACATTACACCTTAAACTCACTTCATCACGATGTAACCTATGGTGACAATAGGGGTGAGTACAGCGTGTTTTTTAAACACAACCCAAATAATTAGGTCTACAACTACCTTGTGACACTTTTTACCAACACAACCAGCCTATTGGATTGTATCCCTGCTTTATTTTTGTCATTGCTGATCAGATAATATACATCGTGAATCTATGGAGTTATCTATGAGGTTTGTATTATTTCAGAGGAGTCCCACGTCTCTATACGACGCATGTTAAATTAACATAGTTTAGGTACATGTAACTCCTACCATACTTGACTAGTCACAATGAAACTTTGCTTGGTTGTTTATTATGATCTATCCAACTACCGGGTGTAAAAATTATAATATTCTAAGATAAAATATTTTAAAAAATATTTGTTAAACCATAAATGTTTTACTCTTAATATGTGCTTTACATATCGTCACAAATTGAAATGATACATTTCTGGTAGTCTCCTGGTTTGATGCCAGTTCCCTCGCTCGTTATGAATCCTTGGACCATTTCACGCGGTCCTTTAACATACTGCGGCTGATTATACTACAACACCGTTGCTCTTTTACGAGATCTACAACTTACGATACACTTTAACAAAACTCTACTTTTCAGAAAATAACAGAAACACTTTAAGTTCACTAAATCAATCATTGCATGATTACTAATCAAATGATAGAAACACTACAAAGTTATACACAAGAAAAAAAGTGTTTAAAAAAATACATAACTTATTCCAGGCCTTTATAACATGTATATGAATTTAAAATGGTGCTCCAAATTGATGGAAACTGTTGAAAGGATTTAAGTAATGAGATGAAGAGAAAAACGTTTCAAGATTCAATATTGATATGTCACAACCCAGAGCTTCACTTTCAGAATATTAAAACTCGCTGTTTTCTCCCATAAAAATCTGTTCATGAAAATATTCATCAATTTATGTGTCTGAAACTGAAGCTAGATGAAAAAATTGTACATAAATTAAGTTTGAACCTATTTTATAAATTTGTAAGAATATTATTGTTATAAAGCTCTTCATGGTACAGTTTATGTATTTTGAAAGTCGGAACTGCTATATACGTCATATTTCAGATTGAGATATATATTGAACTGGTTTTAATAGAATGCAGTTTAACGTATGCTGATTCCTTGGTACATCCTGCTCATTATGGTCACCCAATCATTATGAAAATATATATAGTTTCAAAATATATATTTTAATTTTTTATTATACTTTATACATATTTATATATTTTTTTTTATATATTTGTGCTATAAAATACATTTTTGCTATAACGACACATTTCAGCATACATCCAAAGCACACTTCTATCATGGTGTATCCATTAGTTAATGCGTATTTCAACTCAAATATCAACGAAGGACATTGTAGAATGATGGAGTGAGATCCCTAGTGTAGTTTTGTTGTTCTATTAAAGATTTCTATAAAATATCAAGGACCATTTATTAACCGATTATCATAGTTAGCTGAGTCTAGCAGGATGCTAATGACATTTCTTGGAATAAAACTGGTGCCTTCTGATATTTAGGAAAGAACTATCCATCCACTCAGGAATAAACATTATACAAATCTTAAGGGAATTATGAAAATTTCTTTTTTTACAAAATTAGCTATCTGTTACCTCATTAACAAATTCACGTTATGATCATTTCGGTCCTATAATTTACAAAAGACTTCGCTTCTTTAAGTATAATATTATTGCTACATATATCAGAGATTCTGAGAGTTGATAATACATTTTAGCTAACCTAACTGTAAGGCCTTGATAGTATACACATTGTAGTATATGGGGTCTCATCCATGAGGTCGAATATCCATGTTTATAATAAGCTAATGGCTATATATATATATATGATATGGGTTGTTAGCACCATTTTACTTGAAAAACTATTTGAAAGGCTCAACTGCCATACACATTCATAATATTCATTATTAAAATTGAGATAATATGCATAGAACAGTTTGTCATTAATTATACATCTATTAACTTTTTTATTTAAACCTTAAGTGCTTCAAATTATAAAACCACGAAATCTTGTCATTAGTCTTTAATCAAGAGTCTTTATAAAAGACATTGCATTTGGGTATGTGACTATTCATTTTAAAATCAACATAGTAATACACTCATTTTAATTTTGACTAATTATCACAATAAAATTTGTCAAAATTATCGTTTAACCTAATTTCTTTTGTAAATATATATTTTTACTAAAATACTAAGTACTAAAATGGTATGAAGTAAATAACATAGACAAAACTTACCCGCAACTCTAACAGTTTTTATAAATAGTGTTATTAAAGATTATTTATAAAATGAACTACGGATAAAGTAATAACTAAGATGACGGATAACTAAGATGAAATAACTGTTAAATATAATAACCATTTTAACCTAGTATATAATTTGTACTAATTGGTGTATAGTTGTATACAAAGTGATAGAAGGTTTTTTAGATTCGTCCAGTTGCTTGCTTAAGTAAAAAAAACAAAAAAAAACACACACACACCCAAAATAGTAAACACATTAATTTTCCTTGACTTACCAAACAAATATTAGAGATTCATAGAGGAACGGGGGCAATTTAAATGTGTAAGTGCATAGCGACTGTGTCAATGGTGGTTGATGGCTCAGCGCCCTTTGATTCAAATTTTTACTCTTTGAAAAATATGTATTTAACTGTTTTGATAGATGTTATATTCCTCAGTTCGTATTCTGACTTCGTGTCCTTTTTCTTAGATTCGGCGATTAACTTCACATGAGGTTGTATTGCAAGTATTTCTATATTTTAAGGATTTTTCGAAATCCTTTCCTTTACAAATCCTTACTAATTGCAACAGTATTAAAATAAGAGTGCTAAACGTGAAAACCAATAGATCGTTATCAAATATAAGACTCTTTTCTTGCATACTTCATATAAATATTCATTTTTATCATGCCAGAGATTACAACCACATGGTTTGCGTTATCAATATACAACCGTTTCATAAATTTTTAAATTTATTTGTAAGCGTTCAAAATAATGTTTACCAACTCTATCAAAATCTATTTTATGAACTTAACATTGCTATGGCCTTATGAATCTAAGTATTCATAAGGATTCACTAAGATTTCTCTATTAGGTATTCCCTTCCTTTAAATAGGGATGCATGTGTACATTTTCGGATAGTTCTTTAATGTATTCTTTATTAATTAGGTTCTTTTCTGGTATAACTGATGATTTAGTAAATTACAAGTATAATACATACTTTAAACCAGTGCACAAATCATGGGGTTAAAATTAAAATAGTAGAGCCACATTATCATCTAGGTATATTTTAACTAGCAACTACTTTAATTAGATATATCATTAATTCGTGTTAATGCTACAGTATAAGCGTTTTTTGAATGTTTTTGATAATACATTCAAAAAACATATTCTTGAGTGTGGTAGATTGCGTGAAAATATAATAATAAAATCTATGGTTCTTACCGTCAACGCAATCAACTCAATCTGTCGGTCGTCAGTTTTCAAGCCGTGCACGCGCTCTAAATGTTTTTGTGTATTCGTGTTTTCGTGTGTCCGTCCTGTGCTTGTATGTGTATTATTTATTCAACCCTTGACGCAATGCAAATGAAGACAATTCGTGTTACATGTGACAAGACTATAGTTTAGCGTACCACTACGCACCCTACGATGGAGTCATCTCCGAAACGGCCGTAGTGGAATATTACCCCTGATTGCGTTGACGGTAAGAACCATAGATATTATTATCAAAAAACATATTCACCTGACAATTTACTTAACGTAATAACGTGTTGTTTATATTTACGATCATAAAATAAACAATACCTACAAACAATAAATCTCAAAAAAATTTAACACCAATTACGTGGATGCAGATATAGGCTACACTACCATTTGAGCCTGTATAATACTTGATACTGTATTGCTATCGTTAAATAAGCAACACGATACGTAAGGCAATGAAATGTGTGTGTGTGTTCAATTAATACGCAGGAACTAATCAATGCAATAGTGTTGTTATAAATCCAATCTAGTAATTATCTAAACGTTGGTATAGAGTATTTATCTTTGGAATATTCATTTGTGTAACATTTAAAATACCGGACGGATAAAATAATTGGTGTAGGTATCTTTATTATCTTTATTGATTATACTTGATTATAGTTCTTTGTACTTTATCGATTACATTTAATTGTTCTAACACTGAAAAAGGTTAGTTTTTATGCACATATTTAAGATAATAAGCTTATCAGCTAAGTTTTGTTGATTGCAATTTAAAATATGGATAATATATACGTAAAATAGTGTATTTTACTTCTTTGCGAAGATATGATGAGTTATGATCTGATTTCGAACAATACCTGTCCCTCCCAAAGGAACTCCGCGACGTTTACAAGAGATAAAGTCAAACGAAAATGAATTTTAGCAGTTTACTTTCAATTACCTCTCTTAATTTATCAGGAATTGTTTGTTTATTTTAATTAAAATGAATCTTCAGTAAGGAAAATAATTGAAATAGCTTAACTTCAATGCGTGCAAAGATATTACATTAGATAAGATAATGTTTAACTCAAAATTTAAAGCCAAATTACAAATAATGTCTAGCTTTAAAATGAATTAGTAAACTTATAAATAACTCTTCTACCATTTACTGTTATTATACTATTGCGACTGTAGCTTATTTTATCAAGCAAAAGCCATCAAATAGATTCTACTGTTGTTCCGATGACTGTATGTTTAGAGGTGGATCAGTCAAATAAACTTGCAAAGTTTTTGCAAATAACACCTGGCAGTCAACTGTTATAATGAGAACACTTGGGACAGGGCAGTTTGGTTTTTAGCATAACATCTAAGGTATATGGCAAACGTTGTTGGCCTATCTAGTGGAAATAGACATTAAACTGCTGTTCTATTGCACGCTAGAATTGAATTAGCAGTTTGTGACGAGGCTGTGGCGATCCTTGTATTAATGCTTGCCCCATGGCCATTTATTCTTTTCTTCTCGTATTTTGCAGAACTGATACATAACTAGTCTGGAAACCACTTTAATTGAACCAGTGTACCATTCATTTTGGCCTAGATTGAATTTATAGTGTTGTGCAGGTTATTGTATGATGGAATCTTCTTCTGCATGTGATATTAGTTGACCAGCAATTGCCTTGCAAGATGATTATAAAGAAGGTATAATTTTCTCCCTGGCCTTGGGTGGAATTCCTCTCACTTTGAATGCTACTAAGGATTGTGATGATTTTGTATGGCGATCGCTTCGCAGAGTGTGACATATACATAAGACCAATCAGAGGACATTGTTGGTTTTGTGGAGATGAGGTTGGTGAGAGGGTATGATGAGAGATAACTCTTCACAAATAATGGTTAAATTAAATTTGTCCTTGAATATATAATAGCAGAGCGCACTTTTGACAAATTGCCACCGGGTAGTAAATACCTTGGATCAATGTGAAGTATATAAATAATTATTATTAGAATTAGATTTTTTATCATTTTCCTTATCCACCATCTTATTACAGTTTGAAGATAAAATATATTTTTTCTGTGTATAGTGAACTATAGTGAAGTAATAAATGGGTTTCAAACGAAAAATCTAATATTTGGAGGTCACGTATAAAGCTTAAACCCTCAACATTTTACCTGGTAAACAGGTAGCTGATAACTAGTTATTCTATTAAAAAAAAAGTTGAATTATATGGAGTATGCTTAAAAATAATAACATAATGAATTTTTAATGTTTAGGCCTTTTTTAAATTTAGTTTATTATTTATTTATTCCACTAAGCCAGATGTCACATCCAACAAATAAATGAGCGAAAATCATAAGAAATTTAGATTAATACAATGCTTATAACTTAGGCCACTATTCAAAATAGTTAATTTTAATGTAAGGGTAGTTAACTGAAAACACATATTAATTGCGACCATTATTCAATTATATTAAAACAGTTACTCCTGACTGATTTCTGTAAGACATTTGATTGATAACTGGTCATTGCAGTGTCATCTGCAATAATAGCATTGTTGATGATTGTAACGAATGGATTGATTGTGTCCGCTAACCGATTACCTGTCATTTTCAAATATACGTTATTTATGTGCAGGGTAATTCAAACGTCAAACTGTTTTCCCAGTTCGCAATCCCACGCCACTCAACCACAATAGTTCCAAATACATTTTACAATCATTTTTTGTTTAAAATAAAGGTTATGTAATTGTAGTGTATAGTATATAAAATATTGAAATATATTAAAAACACTACGTAAACATGATTTGCATTGTTAGAAGATATCATTTTGGTTATATAAACAAAAATTATAGGAACTAGTGTGCCTAATATACAAATATTATATACTATCCTACATATATTTTCGTATGCTGGGTAACCAGTCAGACATACGCCTGTTACGAGTGTTTTCATAGAGCAAGCTTTTCTTGAATTCCCTAATAATTATTACACCAGGCTGTAATGTGATTTAATTGAAAAGAAATTAAGTTACGATTAAGGTACGGTTTTCAACTATTTGGAATCGCATGATCACTGTGTGTTCTGTAAATAAGTTGTGCCAATCTTATAAACCAAATTATGAAAACATTTGGCATATGTATTGGTAAATTTTTCAATCATTATATCTTTAACATTCACTTCTTTAGAATATTGATAGTTTAAATAAACATTAAACCATTACTTATATAATCTGTAATACGTATCATTCATTTAATTTTACATAGGATTCGTTCATTAATTTAATCAATTGTAAGTAATATATCAAAATAATGTAGGTCTACTGAACTTAATTTGGGAAAAAAACATCCGTCTCAGAAATAAAATGTTATAAAAGTGAGGTTTTAAATTTGTTTACCACCCATATGTCAATATTCAAGTATATTTACTAAAAATATCCAAATAAAGGAGAATTACAACTTATCTTTTTGGGAAAATTTTAGTATTTGTAAAATACAATAGGCAATTAATAGTTCATTTTTACTTTAGTAATCAAACTTTCAAATAAAAACATTCGCAAAAAGAATGTTCTTACCAATTTATACTGAGTCAAAGGCTAGAGAGATGAGAGCAGATCCACTGGGACGACACATCTATCAGCCAATTGTTAAGGTTGACAGTGAGATTAATTTGTAGATTCACTGAGAGACACCAAGTCAATAGTGCAATCATCATTGTGGAATGAGCCTTTTTTCACCTTGATTCTAAAAGACTTTTCAATAAAATTAAGATAGATACTTGCCGTGCAAAGAGTTGTATGGACATTATTTAAGCTTTAAGTAAATTATAATACGTATTTACTTTAACGATCTGTGGTATTGAACAGAATAGACCTTTAAAGGTGTGCTTGATATAAGACTGTTCTGTGGTCTAATTGTTATAAATGAAATACAGTGTGTTCTGTATTACTAGTAATTGATTAAATGTGTGTGAATGGCCCTTTGAAAACTTTTAAAGGGAATATTATTTGCGCACTTACTTACTCAAAATAGTATTTTCACATTGTTATCTTAAAATAAAAACAGAATATAGTTTATCTAAACAGAATTCAGTTTTTATTGTGTTTATTTTCAAACCTTGTCAAGTAGTATTATTTTGTATTATATATTCAATAGTAACTAAGGTACACAATGATACATTAATATTCAGACAGGGGAGGCAGCAGATGATGTTAAACTGTTTGCTAATCAAGACAAGCCTGTCTAACTTAGTGACCTGTGATCTGCATAAACAGCCACAATAACTACCTACTGTAATGGGCTTGCTATTATATATATCTGCTAATAACATTGCTTCTTTGACTAATTTTATGAAAAGATTTTAAGAGTATAAAATACTAAAAAGCAGTCAGAAGTAAAATTATGTCTACCTGACTAGATTAAAAAACGTAAATATAGATTAACAATTTTGTCTTTATTGATTTATTAACTACTGTTTTATTGATTGTTTGACCTTTATAAATTCAGCTTATTGAAATTAGATTTGTTGTATTTATCGTCACCATTTACTTTTAAATGTAAACAGTTCTATTCCCAAGGTGACTCAGTCCAAAGTTTGTTATTTGCTTAGTCCAAAGTATGTTATTTTAAAAATCTGTGTATGGTTATGGAAAAGTAAAAACCATATCAAAATTATCGCTCCCACTAAATGCGTGAACCAACTAAGTAAAATCTTAAAAGTTATAAGGTGGCCTTGTAAGTTGACCATAAAAGGCTTATCAGCTTAGTTTCAGTGTATGGCAAACGCTTTGTTTAGTTATGTTTTAAAATGGAGGTAGCTTCGGTTTTACCATCAGTTAAATCATAAAGCAGTACAATAAATCATTTCGGAAACAAATTATATTTTTCTTAAGCACCACACTGTTATTTGTGAAGGATGTCTTACTGTACTTTACAAAAATTCATATCTTTAAATAGGTTGTTTTTATATGACCTCATATCACTCCTAATAACATAAATGTAATTAAATATATTTTCCAACCATTTGTGAAATTACATCAATAATAGTTATAAACTACCTGATCTTATTCATTACCAAACTAAATATTGCTATTTAAAACATGTTAATTGATAATTCTCAAAACCATCATCTTCGATATAAAAAAAAACATTAATTCAGATATGGATTTTGTCTTTTTCCTGGGTGACGGCATATTTCGGAAATTAAAATATGCCTAACAAATATCTATGTTTACGGCATATACAACTTGCTTTATGAATTAATAGAAAAGAACATCTTGAATTTAGGCAGCTCGTTTGTATACAACTGTCATACAATAATGTGCATTAGATGCTTAATTCATAGACCAAATCATAAAGCATGAGATATGTGCTTCCTGTGCATGACAGGTTCTTGAGTATACAATCATGGATCTTATTTATGAGTTAAGGCTATTAATGAGTTTTTTATGAGGTTTCTACTCTTGGAAAACAAACTTATTGTATTTATTTAAATACAATCTTTACCAAGAAAAATATTTTGAAACAAAACATAGGCCAACTTTGTTTTCGATTTTCCTTAAATATACCATTTAATATATTCAACTTGTGTTGAATCTTTGGCGTTCATTTTGGTAAATGTGTTTTCCAAAAAAATATTTTATCTATCGGGCACCTATGACTTGTGTTATATATCTTTTACCCAAACATTAAATAATATTAACACACGGCCGTTATCATAAATAAAAAAGATTCATATTTATAAATAATATAACTGATAACGTTAATAAAATTTTTCTGTTTCTTGACTTAAATGCTTTCGACCTAAACACTACAGCGGTATTAGATGACTTCAGTTAAAATTATATGGGTAGTGACAGCTGCAATAAGCTAAAACTTTTAAATAACTTTAGAAACAAACCTAATTCAGAAGAAAAAAAGAAATAATGTGAAAAATACATTGTTTTTCATATTATTTCTCATGTTTTTCCCTTCGATTCAAATTGGTGTGTCAAGTGACTCATAATTTGTTCACGAAACGAAACATTGAAATGGATCATGAACCAAGGGACAAAGAAGAGTAGAGTTTTCAATTTTGACTTTCACTTATTCTGTTCAAAAACAAAAGAACAAAGGGCCATACGCCTAGTTTGTTTTTAAAAATATGATCTTCTTTGTGGTTATGCCTAGCATCAATGATTCTATATAGTAATTCATTCAACATCTGGCCATGGTGTTTTGACGAAATGGATATTAAGGGGTTTGTGATGTTGTTTTTAACACCACTTTAGTTCCAGCTTTACACATTTGTGGTGTAACAACTTAAACCATAGCCCTTGTACTAGACCACCTGTCTGTTACCACTCGTGTACTGGCAATGTTTTAAAGCTGTGATAGACCTATAAAATTAAAAGTATTTATTTATGTGTCATGTCCGTAAGTTAAATGTTTCTGTAGTGTGTGTAAGCCAACAACGAAGCTATACAAGCAGATTGTCTAATGTTTTATTCTGATTGGTCCTCCCAAACCAAGTAAACATTGAATAAGAATAACATATAGCTCCAACAAATCAGCAACATTTTATTTTGAAAACCTTACATAATGCAGAGGATCCAAATTCGGTAGCAACTTGACCCAGGGGACCTAACTTGGTATGGGCCAAAAAGGTCAGTTTTGCTCAGCGACCACTTAGGTTTTACTGGCATTTCATCATAAATTATCACCTCTTAACAAAAAGATAATCAATTATCATCCTAAAATATGAATAAATAAAAAGAACTAACTTAGTAAATTAATTGTGCTAAAGGTATTGATAGAGACATAAGGTCTTATTGCTTAAATAAATTGCTAATAGATCCCTATGTGTGGCGATGGATCAGAAAAAAACCTACGTGATTCTTAAATTAAATGCATTTTAGTCTATGCATTATCAAATATTCTTAATTATCAATGAGCAACATTACCTATAATAATTGTATACTGTTAAATTTATCCTTTGTTATTTCATAAATTGGTAGTTTTCCTAGAATAATCTTAGATGAAACATTTACGTAATGATGCAAAGAGTTCTTTTAATAACTAGAAAATATTCCTAATTTACACTAATTAACTCTAAAGAACAATAAGCTCCAAAAGAAAAATGCTTCGATGTCAGCAATCTGTGTAATTCTCAGAGACAGGACTTTACAGTTGTTAATTGGGCTGAAAATAACAGAACTTGCGTTCAACTCTGGCGCATAAACTTAGGCTTTGTTCAAAGAGAGGTTTTTAACAAACAGTTTACGATATGAGAATGTATAACACGACAAGAATTAAAAAGTTATTGATTTGTGTTGGTTTACTTGATATTTGTACACAATATTTAATATTGTAATGCTTTTGTACTTATAATTTGTGAAAAGTTAATACTTAACAGAGCGTTGTAAATATTGGGCTGTTTGTAACACTTACACTCAGGCGTTTACGCCCGTTTTCTTATTGTTTTTTGACGGCTAAAAGTACGTTTTTAATGCAAAAAAAATTTTGTTGGCACATATCTGTATTACGTCTGTTGCTTAACTATGCAAATTATCAGTTTGTTCTTGAAATAAAGCCTCAAAATCTCATACAATATTTAAAAAGAGATGTATTTGTAACCATATTATAGATCTCTGCTCTATAAACTAACCAACCAAATGAAAAACTTCAAATGCATTCTAAAATATTCGCGATGTTTGACGTAGTCTATATTTTTATGACATTTTTTAAGCATTTTGAAAATTGTCATATCAGGCAAACGAGTTTTAAATTATAACAAACTGATGAAAACATATATTTACTATCGTATCTTGAAAATATACAGTACAAAATACAATTAGTTTTACTCGATCTTTCTCCTCATCAATAAAGTTTCGTTCCATGATTTCTCTGACAAAAAAATCAAAGTTACCACTTGTCGATGTTTACATTTTGGTAATTTTTCTTTTATATATAGATGTATTTAGTTAGGTGTTTACACTTTTCTTAACCAATATTGAACAGAAAAAACTAACAAATATTGACGATAATACACAAAAAGTAAAGAAAATTTGATCCCGTAACATAAAAAGTGGTTCTGCTAAGATTCAAGTAGCATTAAACAGTGTTGAAGTTATTTCTGTGCAACATCACTCTGTATAATGAGCCCTCACTAACAACTGCATCACACTGTTAACTAGGATAATCCAGCTTAATTCAATCCGATTGAAGCTAAGCTATAAATATTTTACTCCTTTCTGTCCAATAAATCTAATGCTACACCTTGCATTTAAATTATTACTGTTTTACAATTATTACAATTCTATAACTTTTTTAAAAATTAGTTAAATGAAATTAAATTTTTAATACAATTCAGATAAAATTATTCGCTATAGCTGATTGGAATTTCTTCCATTTATTTAGATTTTCTGTTTATTTGTTGTTGTTTTTTCATCACCAACATGGCAACCAATAAGGTCCGTGTTAATTTTTTTAAATTTGTTGTGCTTATTTTTGGGCCTATTTTAACTTATAAAGGGATTCTGCATATCTACAGGAAAATATATTTCACTTTGTACTAACAGCGTGTAATTTGGTTCAAAAGTATGGTCAGGCAGCTGTCATAAGTTTTGCAAAAGTTGTTAGTATATCATATAGTCTCTATTGGTAATCTTTACACAAATTGCTTAAAACAAAATCTAATAAAGTCCTCTTAGGACTCTAATGGTCGTTAGAGAACGTAGTTATAAAAAATGAAGTAAAATTTAGTCTGTGGACAAACAAATATTACTATGCTGAAAGTATATTTTATAAGCAAAGCAACTGTCAGTCGTTGCCAGGGCTATTGTTTTATAAGAGGCCGTAATAATAAAACATCGTTCTTTACGGACATTGTAAACAGTCTATTACCGTGTTAACGTTCATAGTCGAGCTGTAATAACTGTATATTACAACTCTTCCTCCTTGTAATGGTGTTACAGGATGTTGTGGAAAATTGTTTGGATAAATAGTATCTAGATATTTATTGAACATTTTTATAATCTAAGGCTTACCTTACAATCCAATTTATTTATTGTGGAGACCTAGATTTTTAGGAAGGAACGTTATCGTCAGTCATTTGCTAAGCTAAACTTTTTGTTTTCATCTCTACACTGAATATACATAAATATTTTAAAGACAAAACGGAACACTTTAATCCTAACCTCCAAAGTTGGGACGTGATAAGGATGACTTTACTTCTAGCATGGTTATTATCACTCAATATAGTTATTTATTTTTGCGATTAGGTGTTTGATGATATTTTATTATAATTTTTTTATTTCAATTAGTGAACCATACATGATGTTTGCGTACGTTCCGACGTAGAAAACTTGGTCTCCACAATAAATCAATTGGATCATAAGGTAAGCCTTAGATTATAACGATTATATTGGTACTATTCATTTCTGTCGTGTAGTTTTTTTTTCGAAACTAGTTAAGTGGAGGGTTGGTTCATTAAGTACTAATGACGCACCACACAGGATAGTGTCCATGAATACAAATGTGGCTCAACGAGCAGGGAATGTGTTGTCCTAGGCCTATGTAACAGAAACCACAATTTAAAGGTTTTAGATAACTACTTTTAGGTTTTAAAACACCAAAACTCTAAAAAAATTTTAGTATCTGGATCTATTTGCATATACAGCTGGTTCCTGATGACTCCCCCTCCCAGAAGACCTCAGAGAGAAGAGATGGTGGCAGTGATCAATACAAATTAAATATAGTTTTAATAAAAATATATAAATTTTGGTGACTTAAAAGGGAGTATTTTTTGTTACTTTAAATAGTTAAGCGAACACATGATTCCCTATGTTCTAAAACTACTGAATTTCACATACGCCAGGTAGACATCCCCTCTACATTATTTTTGAATACGTAGAATGAAATTTGAGTAGTCAATGCTTTTTATACTAAGCGCAAAAAAAGTGGGGACAATTTTACGTAGTGATGCTTTAGGTGGAAAATAAGCAAAATATTTACTCAAATATATGCCTGTACAACATGTTTTACAAAAAAATAATTGTTCTTTACATATTTTCTAATGGCATTTCCTAAGGGATCAACTATTGCCAATTTGATTAAATTATGAATTAAACCACATGACCTTATCCCCTGGTTAAATTAAAAACTGTACACATTAATTCGTGTAATAACTCATTAATATCCGACGAAAAGCTTTAAATGCTATCGTAAGAAATTAAAATAGTATTTTTGGAAATATTAAATATTTCAAATTTTATAAATACATTTTAGTAGTATCTTATTTTTATTTTAGTAAAGGACAACGCAATAGAGAGTAATCCACCAAGACTAAATAGTTTAGACCATATCGTGTGACAAAGGCTGTAATTATTATGTTGTCAGTGTTTTGACGTTGAGTCGCTTCACTAATTTACGTAGAAGACACTCGACGAGAGTAACATATTACCAGACCCAGGTGTGGCTGATGAGCCAACTAATTATGTCGTGCTGAGTAAACTAACGAGATTAGGACTCATTATCTTGCTTAACTCCATATAAAATTATACAACAAAAAAAAAGAACTGCTTATTACCTAAAAATGATGCATCTCCTGAATTCAAATCAATTATACTACTGAGAAATCCATTGAGCAAGTATTTAAAAAATCCAAATGTATAGGAATATGTATATATAAATGTATGGCAATATGTATATATATATATATATAAATGTATTTGTGCGTCAACACAATAATTCAAGTAGTTTTGGTCCGTTTTTGATGAAATTTGGCATGCATGTAGAGTAGGACTAGATAAACTTCATCCTAACGTCAGCCTTTGGTATTGTATTGCATTACATCAGATGCAATATTTTTATGTGTAAATGAAGTTTTTTTTTATTTATTTAAATTATTCTTATTGAGACAAGTTTGTAGTTTGCTTGTTTATAGATAGCCTAGACCTATATTTCAATTTAATTTGGCTATTTTTCACACAGTACTTTATTAATATAAAATACCCCCGCCGCAGCAAACCTGCCGTCTAAGCGAATTTCCATTTGGCCGAATTGATTTTCAATTGATCTATTTAAATAACATTAGGTTTAACGAGTACCTAGGTTTGCTGCTACAAGGAAACTAATAAAGTAGTGTGTTTTTAGTAAAATATTGATAGCTTACTATAAAATAAATAAATTTGCCAAGTTTGATCAAAATATATCCATAAACAAGCAAACAACAACATTTTACAATATTCTCCATAAGAATAACATGGGAATTTTAAATTTACAATTTTTTTAGTTTTCTCCGTAACCAATAACCGTACAAAAACAGTTTGATATACTGAATTGTTTGTTTTTTTAAGCTCTTTAAGAAGTTTTAGAGAAAAATTGGGAAATTTTGTGTTTTGAGGGTAAAAAGTGAGAAAAACCAATTTTTACCCCATAAAACCCCCCATAAAACCCTGTTCCCATGGTCCGATCATGCTGGATCGCGAACTCATTCAAGTTTATCCCGCCTTACACCTTCAAACCAAATTTCATCAAAATCGGATAAAAATTACTCAAGTTATCGTGTTCACGGACACATATATATATATATATATATATATATATATCTATATATATATATATATATATATACATATATAAAAATTTTTACGAATGGTGTTTTTGGCCTCTGGGGACATTAAAATGAAAAAGTAAATCGGTCCCGGGCCTAAGTCTTACCATGAGACCTACGGTAATAGCTACTTCCCTATAGGGAAATTCGCTAAAAGCCCACTTCTTTCCTTATTTGTGGCAGTAAACCTAAGATCTCGTTAGACCTAATATTATTTAAATGGGGAATAAATTAGACATGTTTAAAGAATTAATTTAGTTGAAATAAAATAAATAAAATTGAAATTCACCAAGTCTGCAGGGTTACTTGAGCGGGGGTACTGAGCATATTTCTTTAGCTGACTTAGTTTATACTTTGTTTCATCCACATAGAACATTGTCCACTCCGTAACAGGACCAACAGTACTTCCCCATCAAAATATGTTTATAACAGTGTTAAATAACCCTGAGTATTGTTTAATAGAGGTGTGTTGAAAGCATTCCTTCATTAATGCACAACAAGGTGATTGAATTAAAGACATCAACGTTGGTGAATGACCTCCAGTGGTTTAATCATTTTTAGTTTAACCTTAAATTTTAAATGACATCATTATTACCAATTGCCGTTTGGTAAATTGTGGCCATCAATGATCACCACAGGTTGTTGAAGTAGAATTTTAAATGCAAATTGTTTTAAAAGTTTGCCATATTATTTATCGAAATTAATAAAAAATATACTACCAATTACCAGTTTCATTATATTTAATTGTCAAGAATACAAATTTTTCATACATAAAGAACGTCTTATTTCACATAACAACAGAAATACGCCATGATATATATTTTTTAAGTATACAGATTCCATTTTGTGAGTTTAGATTATTTCAACATTTTGAAAAGAGCTCAATATAAGCTAAAGCTTAAATAGTCTAGGCCTGGTATCGTGTGAAACCGTGTAGATTAAATATCTTATTCCAGGGAGAGAGAGAGAAAATTGGAAATATTTGTTTGATCGCGAGCTCCTGGCGGTTTTCCATATCATATCATCATCCCCAACCTTGATGGCTTTCGGATCCCCTGTTAGTGTAGAAACACGTATGTTTTATCGATGATAATCGGGAATGTCAAAACTGTTTAGTCCTTTTTATATTGCCAAGATTTTCAGGAAATAAATTCATTTTAATTCTAATCAATAACATACTTTGTCAAATATCAATTTTTATATGCTAAAAATAACATTTGATTTTTGCATTTTTTTATATTCTAATTTAGAACAATAATAATAAAAAATAACTTACTCAAGTGATTTGCTAATTAATTAATACGAGTATTAAATGAAAAAAAGCTGCGATTAAGTACTTACGTGTGTTTTCCCACAATCCTATAATGAATTTATAATTTTAAAACAATTTAAATCATTTTTAGTTAAAAAGGAAAGACATTTTAGTCAGCAGTTCTACGGTTTTAAGGGATAATACTGGAACACCAGGAACAAATTACAAAAAAAAAAAAAATTAGACTAGTTTTGTAGTACCAATATTAAAAGAAAACTAACATTTTCTTTTAATATAGATTGTCTCTCAGCAAACATAATTTTACTTCTGCCAAAGAAAATATACCACCAGAAGTAAACCATTGAAAATATTCTTTCTCAAGCATTGTTTTAGATTGTTTCAACATAAATGTGGCAATTGAAAATTTACAAAAATGTTTTCACCTAAGAGGTTTAACATGAGTACAGCTTAACACTCATAGTATTTTAATCTACGACAGCTGCTGGCTTAAAATTTGTAAGTTAAGAGGTAGGAGAAAATTATGTATTAATTTATGTCGCCATTAAATTAGCTCATCAGTAAAAAGCAAAAGGATAAAATTGAATATTTTACTAATATACATAAAACTAAAATGCGTTAACATCGAAGTGCGTGTGTGATCAAATTTATAACAGAAAATTGCAAAGTCCGAAACCAAATCCACTTAACTTTGAAAATATTAGTGTAACTGTTTAGATGGATGATTGACTGATTAATACATGGTAATAACAACTAACTGTGACCTCAAAACTGTATCTCAAGGTCAAACAAGTATGAATAGCATTTCCATAGACTTTAAACGCTACGCAATTTAGTACACGCGGTTCACAAAGAGGTTCGGCCGCTGATATTAAGTTTACATTAAGAGTCAAGTGTTTTGTCCCTTGTATGGGCGCGATGGGCTCCTATTGTGTGCTTCAAACAAAGACTGCGAATATTGCCTCCTCTTCATGCAGACTGTGTCTTAGTACAAAGTATTAACTGTTACAAATAAAATTGCAGTGAAGATTACACCAAAATGAAAGATCCGATAGTATATTTAAATATATTTAAATGCATTTGAGAAATAATTATCACAAAAATCATACCCTTATTTATGGTGTGTAAGAGATAGTGTCATTTATTTTATAGCTATTTTTATAACTAAAATTTACTGATGGTGAATTGAAACAGGAACAGATGTTCAGCGGCCGTTTAAAACTTGTATGCCCGCTTGACTCAATGGTTACATTATTTTTTAAGATTATGTAATGATAATCAGTCCTGACACATACGTGATTGACATGTGGACGAGCTTTTCCTTGTGATTTTGTAAAGTTTCACGCGTAGCCCTATCTTTCTTGCATTTGTTTATAATGGATCAAGGGTATCCGTTACGAGCCAAATCCTGTTCTACTTTCTTAATTTCATCCTTTAACTCATCCTGATTGGAGCAAATGCTCTTAGCCCTGTCAAACAGAGAGTAAGCAACCCCCTCCTTGACAGAAATTTGGTGGTTTGATTGAAAGTTTAGATACTTCCCTGTGTGTGTCTTTTTTCTATAAACAGATGTTCTAAGACTGTTCAAATGCTTTTCTACGCACACATCCAAAAAAGTAGCGTTTGTGTATTGTTAGTTGTAATGTGTTAGTTAAGTTTTTTTCACCTGAGGACGGGATCAGATTCCAGATCCCGAAACGTTGTGTATTGTTTTTTACATTCGTGATGGAAAATGTCCGCAATAAACCTTTGAACAAAAAATTTTTTATGCTTCTAACTTTTACCATAATTATTTGAGCCACTTCCTGATAAAAATTCACTTTTCACGTGTGATTATACAAAGGTTACTAATATATTAAAAAGAAGATACCTTAATGTACAAATTTTATAAACTATTATCTAAATAAATGCCGTAGTATTTGTACATAGTATCTATTACGGAACTTACAGTTGAACATTTTAAGTTAAACAATTTTTCTTATAGAGAGTATTTTGGAATAAAAACATGACTTTCACACATTTAAAAAGAAGCACATGAAAAAGAATGAAAAAACCCACACGGTTTAAACACAAAGGGAGACTTTACCCAAGTCTCTGAACTGTTTGGTACTCTAGTTACTGCTCGTGACAACGGTTGCATTTCAACCTGGTTCACGTTTGTTACTCTGCGAAATGCTGGAATAATTTAAAATGGAACTAAATCAGATTGAAATTACAAGCATGCTTTAAAGAAATAGGAGTAAAATGCAATGAGTAAAAATGATTGCTAATTTCCATACAATTCATTTATAATTTATAAGTAAATAGCTTAACTCTATGTTCATAATATATACTATCCTATAATTATGACTATAGTTATTACTACAAGTATGTCTGTAGGTAAGATAGTAAATTTAATCTGATAAACTGCTATAATTATTTATTTTCTAACAGAACCCATTGCGACACAAATGTTTTGAAAGAAAAGAAAGCTAAATATATTACTGGTTCAAATTGTTTAAACGAAATTGTTTTAAGCTGTGATAAATCCCTTGACCCTTCCCAGTAAATAGATAGTCTTGTTCAATTGGCCATTAAGTCGTGTAACAGCAATATAAATCAGTGAAATATTACGGTTTAGTTTTTATTTTAAACTATTTAGCCATAGGCTGAATCTCCAAGCTACCTCCATCTTGAAATACACTATGAAGTATAGTTTTTAATTCTGATACAAAGGGATGTTTATAAACTCATACCAAATTACTTTAAAAAGTGCTATATGATAGATATACGATGAAGTGATAGTGAAGGATGTTTAAGTAAAAACAACAGTGTAATGTAGTTACAGCTACACTGTACACTAATTAGAAGGCGTGACAAAATTTATAAACTTAATTCATATTTAACATGCTGTGGACCAGTTCTACGTACGGAAATCGAATAGTCAGTTAAACTGTATATAGTTCAGAACAGCTGTTTACAAACGTTCTAGGAGTATAATGTGAAAAATAATCTCGTATAAATTTATTTACATGGTAATTATTTTTCATCCGATAATACGATGTGCATTTTCAATCCGTAAATTTTACAATGAACCAGCAATTTTGTCGATTTGGAAAACCTTGAAGAAAGATTTGCGGCCGATTTACACACTGGTTTTAAATGCAGTAGTTACATACTACCTTCCATTGCATCACTTACCGTACCTTATCTCACCTTCTTGGTCCCTGAAACAAGAACCTCTAACTTGAGGATTAACTTTAGGTCCCGTTCTCTTCTATCACCTGTCTCTTCTAATGTAGATCCCAGTCTGGTAGTGGATTTAATTACTTGGTCTTTTCAATTCATTCTGTGTCTTCCAAATACCTTGTGGTTCTCAAAGTAATAGTTGAAGTATCTTCTCCTGGCCTGCCCATGTTAGTAATTACTTTTGGGCTGCTCTACTATTCAGGTGTTTATACAATTCCCTAAACTCTCTGTTCTTTCATATTTTCTAACCTTCGTAATTTTGAAACGGTCTATATATTTTACATTTTTAAATATTAAGTTAGTATATTTAGTATTTAATAATATTTTTTTAAATATTATAGATTTCGTATTTTTGTAAGGAAAAATAATACGATGGTAATATTTCTGAGTTACCTAAGCTTAACATTGATTTCAAATAGTCTGATTTAAAATATAAGGTTTTATGTAATTAAATGATTAATCATGCAACAAAAATACATTTTTTACCAAATTTGGCTATATTTACACTCCAATCACATTGTTGATAAACAAGTACTTATAACGTAAGGCACGTGCCTATCTTCCATACAGTTTTATACTCAATAACTCATTTATGGAGCCAATTACCATTTCTTATCCTACCACTGAAGTACAATTGGAGATATATATTTTTAAATAAAGTACATTGTAAGCCATCTTGACCATACATTTATGTGCAACCTTTTACTATCACCAACATGTTTTTATTTATTAAGAACCCTAAATCAAGATGTTATCGATTCCTCATCCTTAAATAACGCCTTCCAAACGATCATTATAAATGTCCACATCGTTGAGCTCGCTGAGATATATCTTGAGCGACCCTTCACGTAGCTTTTTCTTATTGGAAAAAATGGTTGAATATTCGAAAAAGTATCTATTACTAATTTTTCTTCCTTTATAACTTGTGATGTGTATGTTTACACTTGCTTCCCAGAAGAAAAGAGAAACATTTTACTGTTCTTTTATTAAAATGAGAAATCCTTAGACAAT
Organism: Macrosteles quadrilineatus; assembly: GCF_028750875.1. Lineage (NCBI taxonomy): Eukaryota > Metazoa > Arthropoda > Insecta > Hemiptera > Cicadellidae > Macrosteles > Macrosteles quadrilineatus. Next base: position 67,177,924 of record NW_026542598.1, on the reverse strand, counting down.
ATTTTTACATTTAGTCCAAAACAACGGATAAAAGAAAATTCTTATTTTACTTTTCTGAGCTATTAAGGAACATCAGGTGTTTACGATATTCGCTTTATTATTCATTATTATTATTTTAACGTCAGATTAATAAAAAGTGATTCAGATGCAATTAGCACAGTCATGCCATCGACATGAGTTTATTTTAAATGAAGTTAAAACATAGCGATTTCATGGTGGCTTAGTACCTCAAGATAAACAGCACATATAAAAAGCTGTGCTTAAATTTGTATTAGCTTTGGGATTTGCTTTAACTATACTAAGAAAAGTTGGCGTCATGATGAAAGAATGCTGTAGAAATCATCTTTACGTATTTCATGTCCTGTGCAACTTTATAACAATAAGCAAGCAATTACATTATTATCAGATAACTATTTTAGGAATCTCCTGATTTACAATCGTTGGATAATCTGTTGATAAATTTTTATTCCGGAATCTATTATAAACAAAAAAGTGTTTTATTAATATTATGACTAAGGTACAAACTGTGTATGCTACCGGCAAAGTATATAATATAATACTCAATAGAGCTTCTGGGCATTCCATACACTATCTCAAATGAATTAGGCAAATAATAAAACAAAATTCATTATATTGTAATTATCCTAGTCATTCTATACAGAATGCCCATTGGCACTACAGGTAAAGTATAAAATACGCTGTTTTAAGGTTTGTTTGAATTTTATTTCCTTTAATATAATCTAACAAATATATATCTATTATAATCTATTAATATATCTAATATAACAATAAACTAACCTTACCTAACCATTACAAAATATTCCATTTTTCCAAAATACGCTTTTAGAGATTTGATTCCTTTTTTGGCTCTAGTAAATCTATTTTTAAATTAACTATCCTTAACTAACCTAGCCAACCATACATAAAGTATTTAAATATTGTGTAGTAAATACATTTGTTGAACAAATATCCTCCTTTAAAACTCTACATGACACACCTTTGGGCGTTACACACAAGGCCTAGGCAAAATGTATGAAATAATATTGTTTTAACTCCATTTTACACTCAGCTTAAAAGCCTCAGTAAATGTATTGCCTGTAATATATAATTTGCCGGTAAAATACACAAAATACATAAAATAAAAAATAAAAAAGGATAATCTTTACAAAAGGATTAAGTTTTATATCCTATTCCTTCCGGATGAGAATGGATAAGAAAGGAGGAAAGTAAAGGACACTTAGTCCGGTAATAATTGAGACTCCTTTTAGGAACTTGATAATCATTTGAGCTTGAGTCTTGGAATAAGGAAAAAGTAGTTGCGGCAAAATAACCATTGCACACTTTTTTTAAACAGTTATTTTTTTAAATTACAATTCAATTAGGATTGTTCTAAGTTCACCATTTTAAAGTGCATTAAGTATATGAACTGAATGTCTATTTTCACACTACTGTGGATCCACTCAAAAAATATTTTAGCAAAACACGTTACAGCACATTTTATAAATTCTGCTAATTACTTAATAGATTAGAAGGTCTTCTGGTTATGGAAAGCCTTTGGTTTTCTTTATAGCCATAGTTAACAGTCTCTTATGAAATTTTGTTTTTGAAAAAGTACAAACTAGGCTACCATAGAAAATTACTTTACGTAATATTGTTGACCATGTTTTGTTCAGCTGTCTGTAAAATATAAAACTATTTCCTCTTCAAAATGGCACAATTAGTATAAACTATTTACATTTCTATTTTATACCAACATACGATACAATTTTCTGATTACTTATTATATCAACAAAAAAATACCATCACGAACAAACTGTGGTACAAAATCTGAGAATGGCGTAACCAAGCAATTTAATCATCTGACTTTAGGTAAAATTCGATAGTGTCTCTTAACTATTTAAGCAGGAGCAAGCAACATTTCAATAAACAGACTACTTACATTTTGTGGTTAAGTTATAGAAGTGGGTAAATGTGGAAGTTATGAAAATAGTAGAATCGTATGCACAGATGTATTTTGGTAAAATTGATTTTCAAAAAAGGTAGTGTCTTACAGTACTTTTTAATCGAAAAATGTACTTTGGTAATTAAATATTATTGTTCGTATGGATGTAGTATATAAACTGAGTTCCTAATATCCACGACCTTTATAAATGTTAGGAACAATACCTGTGTTAAAAATAAAGGGGTAATAATTTAGGCTACGTATAAAATAGTACCAACCAATCCAAAATACAAAAAATTTAATATAGACTTATTTTATTGTTTTATAACATATTAAAAGTGTTTTAGAAGGGAAATAAATCTCAAAATATATTTAAAACTATTTACAGAGCTACAGTCCTTCCTCACACACTGTAAAAATCACATTTTTTCAGCATAGTAGGTCAAATCTATGAAGAATTAACAATTATTTACATTCTTTGAATGTTTACCTTCCAATTTGGATTGGTTATTCTTGTTACCATAGATACATTTATAAACAAAAAATATTTAAGCAAATTAAACAGGTGTTTTTAATGTTTATTATCAAACATGACTATCTCCAAATTTAAATTGATTGTTGTAATTTTATCACATAAAATGTGTAAAAACAAGTTATAAAATTAAGTTTGGAGATTTTAGCTTGATTTTTTAGACTAGTTTGAAAATCATATGGTGGTTTTAATAATATGTAATAGTTTTTCTGCTCTCCTAAAAAATTATCCAAGGTGGAGATAGTCAAGTTTGAAACCAGAGCTCTCAATATTATACTTACTTGGTATAATCTTCAAAACAAGCCTAAAATTATTTTAACGAAGGATTTTGCCAATAACCATAAACGGTTATAAGTAATGCATTATAAATACTGCAATATTGTACAACTTTATTTATTATTTCAAGACTGTATAAATGGACGTAGAAGGAGTTTTTACTTCCATGGAAAGATTGTTTTTGCTATGTTTACTTTTTTGTTTCTATAAGTTGATGTAATGTGTAATGTGAATCAACGACAATTTTTTAAAGGTGTTGGAGTTCCGGTCAAAACGCAATCCTTTTTTATCTTTGAAGCCTTTGAAAGCGATAAACTGATGGAAATATCGGAACATGAAAGGTTTGGGAACATATTTGGTTATCTCTATAAAGCAAACCATCAAAGTAATATCTTGAAAATGTACCTGAAGTAATAGAAATAAAACGATGAAAACATTGTGGGAAGTTAAGTATTTTTTTACAAATTGTATCGGAGCATTATGTACAATAACATTGAAAAAGTGAATACATGACTGGAGGTTATCATATAAATACTAGGAACATTTCAAAACCCCAATATTCAGGTGACCTATCATAAGGGGCATTAAACACACAGCATGTCCTAAGCTAGTATACCACTATGCAGTATCATAAGAATTTTTACTAGACCTTATAAGATTTTATTTAAAAATATTTAGGCAATTATTTCATAATAATAACTTAGCCACTTCATAACTCTGGTACCTACGGTGGAGCTATTGTAGAATTCAGTTTGAGAACATTATTCTTGTCTATATAGAGTAATTAAAAAAATTATTATGAAATATTTGAAGAAGTATGTGTAACAGGGAACACTGTAAGAATCATAACGTGAAAACCTAGTACCATTCTATTATTGTTTTATATCAATACAAAAATAGTTGCATATATTTTGCAATTTATATCTCTGAAACGAACTTATATTTTTTATAACCAGGTTAGAAGTAGACCTGCGTACCATATTGTTGTTTAGTCATAAATTTATTGTTTATACCTGAGTTGCGTACATAATTAATTTATGATCGTACAAGTACAGATTGAATGGTTAATGAAAAGTAAAATGTGAATGACAAAAGAAATCTGTTATTTTACTAAACACTTCAACAAGAATACGTGCTTTCCCATACAGATAGTGCTTTCAAACCAAAGTATCATATTTATTGAACATAACACATGACCACATAAACATGTCGAAGTCCACGATAATGCAGTAGTTATTGAGCCGGGAGTAACAAACTCCAGTGTTTGTACGATAGGAATTGTCGAAAGTAATAATCACTATTTGTGTGCACTTTGCTTTTAAAACTAGATTTATGAATGTAAAAAAAACATTAAGAAAGATAAGGGAAAATGTTCCCTAACAACAGACTGAACATAACGAACAAATGATAATTATTTATAACAAAAAGTAGCTTTGCATTTGCTGTTTAAGGAATTGTCATCGGTAAATATATTTTACACTGGCGAGTAAAACCGAGGTGGTGGTTAAGTAAGTTCGTTGTTCAGTAAGAACAACATGTATAGAGCTTTATGAAGGGATAACAAGTTAAAATTTTTTCAAATACTTCTCAGGTGCTTTTGAATTTAGGGACAGTAAAACACAAATATTCATTTTGGGAAATAAAACAATTATTGAACCAAGAATATTAATATGCACTTGTTATGTGTTATATGTCTATTAGATTTTGTTGTTGCTGCGTGTTTTACCAACTTTCGCTTATTCTGTTACTTTGTCATTAGCACTACTATTAGTTTATTCAAACGGTGAAATAAGTGCCAGATTAAAAATCCCTAAAATCTATTTTACCCGTAATCACATGTTATGTCAAACCTCGATAAGGAGTCAAGCTAGATAGCAAGTCTTACTTAATCATCCTTAGAGTAATGTTATCGAGGAAATACTTTTCCCTTTTTTTATCTAAATGACTTTTAGAGTTAACTAAATTTTACTTATTCCCCTAATTTATCACATTATGTAAATTATCTAAGCTATTTAGCATAAATTCTCCCTTCAAACGCATTTACTTACCCATAAATGTTTGCCTAAAGTTTAATTCAAACCGATAACATATCACATCCCTGGGTTGTTACTCTTAAGTAGCTCATCACCACACATTGCCCTAGAACACTTAAAACATTACATCACACACTCTTTTTATCATGCTGTAGCGTATACCATTTGGTGGTTGTACATGTACTAATGTACAGATAGGAATTTAACGATGTTATGCTGGTTAAAAACTCTAAAATAAAAATACCCAAAAAAATGTGTTGTTTATGCACGATATTTATTTGTTTTAAGCTAAAGCTTTTAAATAACTCAGTAACGTAAACAGATTATAAGCCTTACTAAAATAAGATAATTTTTTTCGTTTTATTAAGAGTCAGCCTATTTTATCCTTTGCATTTGCCTAACTCTCTTCAATGCAAATGATGTTTCCGTTGGCATTTTTAAATATGCTAATTATGGTAAATATACAGCGTGTGGTATTTTAACATAGTATAACACGTACGTAAATTTCCTACGAATCAAAGATATGCTTGTAACATTTCCGGGTCAAAGTAGATTAAGTGACAAGGCATTAATTGTGAACATACTTTGACGTTTGAATTACGTTTCACGTGAATGACGTATATGAAAATGACAGGTAACTAATCAGTTAGCGGACCTAATCAATCCATTCGTTACAGCCACCAACAATGCTATCATTGCAGATGAGACTGTAATGAACAGTTATCAATCAAATGTCTGACTAAAACCGGTCAGAATTACCTGTAATCTCATTCGAATTTAATTGAATATTCGATGTTAATAGTTTGGTTTTATCTCAAGCATTTAACAATGCTCAATTTATTAAAAAAAACCTCCTTCACGCTATGTAAACAGTTTTTCTTATACAAGATTTTATTTGTTTTTTAAAATAACTATGCCTTGGTTGCTTACGTTTAAATGAATGAATAAATATCCTGTACTTACATATGATTATTATGAGGGAAAATGGTATAATTGCGGCACATGGAAGAATAGTTAAATTTTAGGTTAACTACGTTTACAATCAGACATTTTATTTTTATTATAAGTTAACATTTATTTATCAAACACAAATAGCATGTTATGACATGTATAAAGTTTATATTTATATTTGTCATAAAACAAGTCTTAAACGTAGCAGTAGCCATCGCTGGTATATACATCGATGGAAATAGCCTACTTAAATAATCCTGTTTTACACTTATCAAAACTAAATGGCTGCAATGATACGTTTTCTTAATTACATTTTAAATTTTAATTAAGATAACCAAATGTTTCCTGGAACCATTAGAAGGAAAATTGAAAGTAAACTGCTGAATTTCATTTTCGTTTGACTTTATCTCTTGTAAACGTCGCGGAGTTCCTTTGGGAGCGACAGGTATTGTTCGGGATCAGATCATAACTCATCATATCTTCCCACAGACCTAAAATTCATTCTTTTAAATAGCTATCATTTTCAATTCTTTGAGCTCGACCACTGGGGGAAATCATAAAAAAACTTAATATACTGAGTCTGTGAAAAATAGTGTCTTGTCGGAACCCCAAAAATAATATACATGGAATATTTTTAAAACTATTATTTTAACCGTTTGGTGTTTTGAATGTCAAATGCTGATTACAATTATAACTTTATACCAATATTTATTTAAATAACGTTAGTTTTTGGATATTAGTTAAATACAACATGTAATTTTCTTGCGCATGGTTTTAATTTGTTAATTAACTCTAGGAACACATAAAGTGTTTTATAGAATCAAGTGTGAGTAAACACTACTTGTTAATGCAGTATTATTTTTTATATTCTTTTTGCTGTTTATAAGTTAATTTGTTTTACTCTGTTAGGTAAATATTTAGAGAAAATGATTTAATTAACTTACTTTTCAACAGAAAATAGGGGAAAACATAGTAAATTGTATAAAACATTTTTTCTCTGTTGAATTTGTGTCAATAATAATCCATCAATATAATGTAGTAATTCGAATAAAAAATCTTTTACAGTCTAGAACAACATCATTTGCATGAATACTATTTTTGAGCGCAGCTTGAATTTATTGGATGTATGAAAGATGATTTAAAATATTTTTATGATTTAAGCTACAAAATATTAAAGATTAATGTCAAATTAGTATTTGCTTATTCAAACATTATACATAATTTTACAATTTTGATAGTTTTTATAATTTCTTAAAGATTTTTTTTATGGGGATTTTCCCATAAAACCCCATAAAATAACGGAAAAATCAGATTTTCCCAAAAATGGCCAAAAAAATTTAGTATGTTATAGTCTTTTATATTCTGAACAAAATGGTAGCCTAAAAATCCCATTTTTGTAACAATTACGTTCAAAAGTTATTGTAAATTATGTTATTTTCCCATAAAACCCCATAAAATAACGGAAAAATCGGATTTTCCCAAAAATGTCACGAATGATTTTGATAAAAATTTAGTTTGTTATAGTCCTTTAAATTCTGAACAAAATTGTACCAATCCCATTTCCGTCTATTTACTCTCACTGCTTACACATGATAAATGTTGTTGACAAACTTATGGGAGAAAGTATGTGTCAGAATGCTGATACCGTTTATTTTACATATACTAGTGGCTGATCTTGTGCATGAATTTATATGTAAAATAAACGGTATCAGCATTCTGACACATACTTTCTCCCATAAGTTTGTCAACAACATTTATCATGTGTAAGCAGTGAGAGTAAATAGACGGAAATGGGATTGGTACAATTTTGTTACTATTTAGGTATAATACTAATACACTTAAACCTCCAATTTTTATATTTAAAATTTTTAATAAGGCCAGGAGTACTGTTCATGGATTAAATGATGAAAATATGATGGTAAAACTAACAACTATTGCATAACAAGCCCCAAAAACAAACTTTCACACAGCAAGCATTTTTAAATACAAATAATTAGCAATGCATCTATATTGCAATAATTACTTCTCTTTGATAGGCTTAGATCAGTTGCATGTGATGAGATTCATTACTATGCAATAACTACCATATAATTCACTCTAATAATGCTATAGGGCTGTTTTGATTGAATTTGGAATATTTTAATTATATTATTCATGCACTATTAAAAGATTTACATCAGTACAATCACATATGATGAGTATACAGTAAACACGTTTATGAAAATGTTTTGCTTCTGTATTCTAGGCCCGTTCAAAATATCTACTTTATTAATTGGATAAAGTATTTAGTAAACATTTTTAACAAACGTGTCGTACATTACGCATATTTAAAATGATTTTAATTAATTTTAAATCATAATGTGGCAATATCTGAGTCATATAAGTTTTATGTGCTTTTTGTGAATTCCAATGGCTAATTAAACAATATGATCTATGATCATTCTTTTATTTACGATTTCATAAGTTTCTCATATAAAAAAAATCATAACATATTTAACTGTGAGAAATACACATATGCACTATGCAGGCATTAAATGCATAAAACAAAAAGTAAAATATTAACTTAACTCACGCACTTCATTTATCAATTCTGTCCAGTTGAATTGATGTTTGCATTTTTATTTCGATATGAAATTTGAAAGTTAGTAATGCAATTTTTAAGATTAAAAATATTTTAGCCAAGTCCCAGATTAGTTTTTATTCCATAATTTGTAAATAATACAAAAACGATAGCCTACACCTCGGAATTATTACTTTCTCCCCCTGGAGAAATTATTGATTCCGTAAAAATTTTCAAGTTTAAGTTTTAGGCGGAAGTATCTGTTTTGGGTTCCCCTCAATCCAAAAAGTGGTTTTTGAAGTGACCGCTGTGTGCGTGTGTACGTAGATGTGTACGTAGGTGTGTACATCCACACATGTTGTGCAATTTTGAAAAAAATTGGTTGTGATGGTATCAATTCAATGGTAACTCCGAGCGCTCAAAAAAATATTTTAGCAAAACACGTTAAAGCACATTTTATAAATTCTTTTAATTACTTAATAGATTAGAAGGTCTTCTGGTTATGGAAAGCCTTTGGTTTTCTTAATAGGCATAGTTAACAGTCTCTTATGAAATTCTGTTTTTGAAAAAGTACGTAATATTGTTGACCATGTTTTGTTCAGCTGTCTGTAAAATATAAAGCTATTTCCTCCTCAAAATGGCACAATTAGTATAAACTATTTACATTTCTATTTTATACAAACATACGATACAATTTTCTGATTACTTATTATATCAACAAAAAAATACCATCACGAACAAACTGTGGTACAAAATCTGAGAATGGCGTAACCAAGCAATTTAATCATCTGACTTTAGGTAAAATTCGATAGTGCCTCTTAACTATTTAAGCAGGAGCAAGCAACATTTCAATAAACAGACTACTTGCATTTTGTGGTTAAGTTATAGAGGTGGGTAAATGTGGAAGTTATGAAAATAGTAGAATCGTATGCACAGTTGTATTTTGGTAAAATTGATTTTCAAAAAAGGTAGTGTCCCAACAGTACTTTTTAATCGAAAAATGTACTTTGGTACATAAATATTATTGTTCGTATGGATGTAGATCTTCTCGTGGATATAATCTAAATTCCTAATATCCACGACCTTTATAAATGTTAGGAACAATACCCGTGTTAAAAATAAAGAGGTAATAATTATACTTACTTGGTATCCTCTTCAAAACAAGCCTAGAATAATTTAAACTAAGGATTTAGCCAATAACCATAAACGGTTATAAGTAATGCAGTATAAATACTGCAATATTGTACAACTTTATTTATTATTTCAAGATTGAAAAAAAAACTTTAGAAAGAAGACAGTATAAAAAGGACTGTATAAAAAGTTAACGAGAAGGAGTTTTTACTTAAATGGTCAAGATTGCTTTTGCTATGTTTACATTTTTTTTATTTATATAAGTTGATGTTATGTGTAATGTGAATCAACAACAATTTTGAAAGGTGTTGGAGTTCCGGTCAAAACGCAATCTTTTTTATCTTTGAAGCCTTTGAAAGCGATAAACTGATGGAAATATCGCAACATGAAAGGTTTGGGAACATATTTGATTTTCTCTATAAAGCAAACCATCAAAGTAATATCTTCAAAATATTTACTGCAGTAATAGAAATAAAACGATGAAAAATTGTGGGAAGTTAAAGTATTTTTTAACAAATTGTATCAGAGCATTATGTAGAAAAAAGTTGAGAAATTGAATACATGACTGGAGGTTACTATAAAAATACTAGGAACATTTTAAAACCCTAATATTCAGTTGATCTAAGGGTCACTAAACACACAGCATGCCTTAACCTATCATAGCACTATGCAATATCATAAGAATATTTACCAGACCTTAACAAATTATTTAAAAATATTTAGGCAATTATTTCTTAATAATAACTTAGCCACTTCATAACTCTGGTACCTACGGTGGAGCTATTGTAGAATTCAGTTAGAGAACATTATTTTTTGTCTATATAGAGTAATGAAAAAAATGATTATGAAATATTTGAAGAAGTATGTGTAACAGGGAACACTGTAAGAATTATAAAGTAAAAACCTAGTACCATTCTATTATTGTTTTTTATTAATACAAAAATAGTTGCATATATTTTGCAATTTATATCTATGTAACGAACTTATATTTTGTATAACCAGGTTAGAAGTAGACCTGCGTAACATGTTGTTGTTTAGTGATAAATTTATTGTTTATACCTGAGTTGCGTACATAATTAATTTATGATCGTACAGTACAGATTGAATGGTCAATGAAGAGTAAAATGTGAATAACAAAATAATTCTGTTATTTTACTAAACACTTCAACAAGAATGCGTATTTTCCCATGCAGGTTGTGCTTTCAAACCAAAGTATCATATTTTGTAAATAACGCATGGGCACATAAACATGTCGAAGTCCACGATAATGCAGTAGTTATTGAGCTGGGCGTAACAAACTCCAGTGTGGTGTACGATAGGAATTGTCGAAAGTAATCACTGTTTGTGTGCACTTTGATTTTAAAACTATATTTACGAATCTAGAAAAAAACATTAAGAAAGATAAGAGAAAGTTTTTCCTAACAACAGATTGAACATAACGAACAAATGCTAATTATTTATAACAAAAAGTGGCTTTACATTTTCGGTTGAGGAGTTGTCATCGGCAAATATATTTTACACTGGCGAGTAAGTTTAAGTAAGTTCGATTAATCGTTCAGTAAGAACATAATGTATAGAGCATTATGAAGGGATAACAAATTAATTTTTTTTCAAATACTTCTTAGGTGCTTTTGAATTTAGGGAAAGTAAAACACAAATATTCATTTTGGGAAATAAAACAATTATTGATCCAAGAATATTAATATACACTTGTTATGTGTTATATGTCTATTAGATTTTGTTGTTGCTGCGTGTTTTACCAACTATCTGTTTATTCTGTTAATTTGTCATCAGCACTACTATTAGTTTATTCAAATGGTGAAATAAGTGCCAGTTTAAAAATCCCTAAAATCTATTTTACCCCTAATCACATGTTATGTCAAACCTCGATAAGGAGTCAAGCTAGATAACAAGTCTTACTTAATAATCCTTAGAGTAATCTCATCGAGGTTATACTTCCCCTTATTTTTATCTAAATGGCATTTAGAGTTAACCAAAATTTACTTATGCCCCTATTTTATTAAATATAATATGTAAATTATCTGAGTTATTTAGCATAAATTCTCCCTTCAAACACATTTCCTTACCCATAAATGTTTGCCTAAAGTTTAATTCAAACCGACAACATATCACCTCCCTGGGTTGTTACTCTCAAGCAGCTCATCACCACACATTGCCCTAGAACAGTTAAAACATTACACCATACACTCATTTTACCATGCTGTAGCGTACCATTTGATGGTTGTACATGTACTAATGTACAGATAGGAATTTAACGATGTTATACTGGTTAAAAACTCTAAAATAAAAATATCCATAAAAATAATTCAGAGCATTTATGTGGCAAAAATGTTAATTGTTTATGCACGATATTTATATATTTTAAACTAAAGCTTTTGTTATAACTCAGTAACAAAACTGTTATAACTCAGTACTGTTATAACTCAGTAACGTAAAAAGATTTTAAGCCTTACTAAAATCTGATTTATTATTTTCTTTTTATTAAGAGGCGGCCTATTTTATCCTTTGCATTTGCCTAACTCTCTTCAATGCAAATGACGTTTCCGTTGGCATTTTTAAATATGCAAATGATGGTAAATATACAGCGTGTGGTATTTAAACATAGTAAAACACGTACGTAAATTTCCTACAAATCAAAGATATGCTTGTAACATTTCCGGGTCAAAGTAGATTAAATGGCATGGCATTAATTGTGAACAAACTTTGACGTTTGAATTACGTTTCACGTGAATGACGTATATGAAAATGACAGGTAACTAATCAGTTAGCGGACCTAATCAATCCATTCGTTACAGCCATCAACAATGCTATCATTGCAGATGAGACTGTAATGAACAGTTATCAATCAAATGTCTGACTAAAACCGGTCAGAATTAATCTCATTCGAATTAAATTGCATATTGGAAGCTAATAGTTTGGTTTTATGCATTTAACAGTAATACATTTTGAAAAATCCTCCTTTACGCTATATAAACAGTTTTTCCTATAAAAGGATTTATTACGTTCTTTCAAATAACTATGCATTGGTTGCTTACGTTTAAATGAATGAATAAATATCCTGTACTTAAATATGATTATTATGAGGGAAAATGGTATAAACGCGGCACATCGAAGAATAGTTAAATTTTAGGTTAACTACGTTTACAATCAGACATTTTATTTTTATTTTAAGTTAACATTTATCTATCAAACACAAATAGCATGTTATGACCTGTATAAAGTTTACATTTATATTTGTTATAAAACAAGTCTTAAACGTAGCCATCGCTGGTATACACATTGATGGAAATATCCTACTTTAATAACCCTGTTTTACACAAATCTTGTTTTAAAGGGCTGCAATAGTAGGTCTTCTTATTAAATTTTCTTTCTAATTAAGATAACCAAATGTTTCCCGGAACCATTAGAAGGAAAATTGAAAGTAAACTGCTGAAATTCGTTTTCGTTTGACTTTATCTCTTGTAAACGTCGCGGAGTTCCTTTGGGAGCGACAGGTATTGTTCGGGATCAGATCATAACTCATCAGATCTTCCCACAGACCTAAAATTCATTCTTTTAAATAGCTATCGTTTTCAATTCTTTGAGCTCGACCACTGGGGAAATCATAAAAAAAATTTACTGCGTCTGTGAAAAATTGTGTTTTGTTGGAACCCCAAAAATAATATACATGGAATATTTTTAAAACTATTATTTTAACCGTTTGGTGTTTTAAATGTCAAATGCTGATTACAATTATAACTTTATACCAATATTTATTTAAATAACGTTAGTTTTCGAATATTAGTTAAATACACAAATGTAATTTTCTTGCGCATGGTTTTAATTTGTTTATTAACTCTAGGAACACATAAAGTGTTTTATAGAATCAAGTGTGAGTAAACACTACTTTTTAATGGCACTATTATTTTTTTAATCTTTTTGCTGTTTAATTTGTTTTACTATGTTTGGTAAAAATTTAGAGAAAATTATTTTATTAACTTACTTTTCAACAGACAATAGGGGGAAAACATAGTAAATTGTACAAACAATTTTTTCTCTGTTGAATTTATGTCAATAATAATCTATTCATATAATGTAGTAATTCGAATAAAAATTATCTTTGAATAAAACTATTTGCATGAATAGTCTTTTGAGTGCAGCTTTAATTTATTGGATGGATGAAAGATTATTTGAAATATTTTTATGATTTAAGCTACAAAATTTTAAAGATTAATGTCAAATTACTATTTGCTTATTCAAACATTATATATCATTTTACAATTTTGATAGTTTTATATTTTTTAGAGATTTTTTTTAAATGGGGATTTTCCCATAAAACCCCATAAAATAACGGAAAAATCAGATTTTCCCAAAAATGGCCCGAACGATTTTGAAAAAAAATGTGTAAGTTATAGTCCTTTATATTCTGAACAAAATGGTACAAATCCCATTTTTGTAACAATTACGTTCAAAGGTTATTGTAAATTATGTTATTTTCCCATAAAAGCCCCTTAAAATAACGAAAAATCGGATTTTCCCAACAATGTCACGGACGATTTTAATAAAAATTTAGTATGTTATAGTCCTTTAAATTCTGAACAAAATTGTACAAATCCCATTTCCGTATATTTACTCTCACCGCTTACACATAATAAATGTTGTTGACCAACTTATGGGATAAAGTATGTGTCAGAATGCTGATACCGTTTATTTTACATATAATAGCCTACTATTTAGGTATAATACTAATACACTTAAACCGCCAATTTTTATATTTAAAATTTAATGTTTAATAAGACCAGGAGCACTGCTCATGGATTAAATGATGAAAATATGATGGTAAAACCAACAACTATTGTATAACAAGCCCCAAAAACAAACTTTCACACAGCAAGCATGTTTTAATACAAATAATTAGCAATGCATCTATATTGCAATAATTACTTCTCTTTGATAGGCTTCGATCAGTTGCATGTGATAAGATTCATTACTATGCAATAACTACCACATAATTCACTCTAATAATGCTATAGGGCTGTTTTGATTGAATTTGGAATATTTTAATTACATTATTCATGCACTATTAAATGATTTACATCAGTACAATCACATATGATGAGTATACAGTAAACACGTTTATGAAAATGTTCTGTATTCTACACCCGTTCAAAATATCTACTTAATTAATTGAATAAAGTATTTAGTAAACATTTTTAACAAACGTGTAATACATTTCGCATATTTCAAAATGATTTATAATTAAATTTAAATTATAATGCGGCAATATCTGAGTCATATAAGTTTTATGTGCTTTTTGTGAATGCCAATGGCTAATTAAACAATATGATCTATGATAATTCTTTTATGTACGATTTCATAAGTTTCTCATATTTCCAAAAAAATCATAACATATTTAACTGTGAGAAATACACATATGCAGGCATTTCATGCATGAAACAAAAAGTAAAATATTAACTTAACTCACGCACTTCATTTATCAATTCTGTCCAGTTGAATTGATGTTTGCATTTTTATTTCGATATGAAATTTGAAAGTTAGTAATGTAATTTTTAAGATTAAAAATATTTTAGCCAAGTCCCAGATATTTCCACCCTCACAGTAAGATTCTCGGTTCTCAGCTGGATCTTGTCCAAGTCCTCTGAAAAACGACTTCCTGACCTCTACCTCGCCGTTAGTATAAAGCAGCGCCGCTATCGACAAACGTCTTGACTATGCTAGAGCGGTAGGCATACAATTGCCATAATAAATAAATTCCATAATTAATACACTTTTAAACAATAAATCATTTATGATACATGGAATTTACGAAACTATCAGTTACAAAGGATCTAAATGTTAGTTTTTATTCCATAATTTGTAAATAATACAAAAACGATAGCCTACACCTCGGAATTATTACATTCTCCCCCTGGAGAAATTATTGATTCCGTAAAAATTGTCAAGTAAGTTTTAGGCGGAAGTATCTGTTTTGGGCTCCCATCAACCCAAAAAGTGGTTTTCGAATTGATGCTTGTGTGTGTGTGTTTGTGTGTCTGTGTGTGTACGTAGGTGTGACAATGTTGACATGTTGTCTGATTTTGAAAAAAAGTGTTTTGAATGTAACTCTATTAATCATGAGGTAACTTGAAGGTAACTCCAAGCCTTTTTAATTTTTGGAACTATTGATTTTTAATGATGATTTTCCAAGAAAATCCCATAAAATAACGGAAAACGGATTTAAAAAAGTTGGATTGACTCTTTTTTCTTAAAGTGTAGAATGTCATAGTCTTTTAAACTCTAAACAAAATGTTACAAACCTAATTCCTGTCAAAATTATTACGGTTTAATAGCTATTGAAGCTTTTGCGATTTTTTCTCATAAAAAGTTTGTGACTCCGACCACTTATCCCCATGATGAGAATGGTTGACAAGCTATTGGTAAAAATTATGGTTTGACATGCTGACACCATTTATTTTTATAATACGAAAAAAGTTTTACGTATACATCCTTATTTCAGCTAAGTGAAATTTTCTATTTCAAAATCGTAATAAGTTGATATTAAGCTACAGTTCAGGTATATACAGTCAATTTAAAAACATATTTAAAATTACCTCTTGCGTGGAAAACAAAAATTAAGTATCAAGCAATAATTAGGCAAGTATTAAGCAATAATTAAGTATCTAAAGCAAAGAATCTAAAATAGGACAAATAATAGAATTTTAATCATTAACACTTTTGTCTATTATTGTTAAAATTTGGACGAGGTCATAATTTAAACTAGAGATACAGGTTTTTAGTTTTTAAATAAGATAAATATTTTGCAAAGAGTTAAAAAGTACTCAAAGGGCACCGAGCCGACAAAAACCATTGACACAGTCGCCAGGCACAAAATACACATTTAAATAAACCCTTTCCTCTGAATTTCTCATTTTTGAATTGCTTGGTCAGGTTTAATTAATGCATCTGCTCTTTTGGACGGTTCATATTTCAACTAAATGTAGAAAAATCTGGATCTATTTTTATAGTTACAGTGATATTCTATTTTAGTCTTTTAGAGTTACAAATAATACATTTCGCAAATTATATTTTAATACAAAGGCTATACTATACACTAGGTAAATACCATTTTCATAATATTTTGCCTTATCCTACCATAGGTTGTAAATAAATTATTGTTGAATGTAAAATTAAATGTAAAACATTTATGATAACTAACCGTAATTATATTTCTTATACGTCATTATATTATTTATGTATTTCTTTTAGTAAATGTAAAAGCTTACTGCATATAATCTGAGTATATTCGTTCATGAAAACAATTAAATAAGTTGTACCTTAATCTAGAAACTATTATTTACATGCTAACTGGATATGTTTAATGTAGAAATTTAATTTGAGACTGATTCAAACAAGTTGAGTTTTCCTTGTCTGAAACACCTAAGCTATTTTACAAATGAATCATTTTAATACTGAAACTTAAAATGCCATCACGTTGACCGAGAATATTAGAAATTCATAACAAAATCGAACGCTTTAATTAGTGCTGCAAGTGAAATCATTTAAAACTATACAAGAATATCATTGCCATAGGTTTTTGTAATATATGTTATTCGACCAGTCTGTAAACAACTTAAAACTTACAACATACAACATAAGTTATGTAACATACAACATAAGTTTATAACATAAAACTTAAGTTTTTCAGTTAGATAAGGTAGAGTGACCTCTCAGACAATTATTCTTACTGTAAATATGATTGTTGTATATATTGTATTTATTTAGTAATTAATAATTATTACATTTATTAAAAGTTTGCTTTATACATGTAGCAAAAGTCACAGAATATAGTTTTGGCTGTGAATTAAATAAAACGTTTTGGAAAGAAAATTTTACTATTATTGATTACTTTATTGACAATAAATTCAATAAATGGTTACAAGCTAAATTCATGTGTTCTTTATAACTTTATGAACACATGTCTATAGTAACTAATGAAGTGTGTATAATGACTCTTCTTATACTTTACAATTAATCATATACACTATTTTATGTAAGTTTATTAAATTATTATGGGACATAAACATAGAATTCAGTTGGTCTAAATCAAATCTTTTCTCTCATCATTGTATTTAAACTCATCTTCTAAACCCGTCAAGTAGATGTAATTTTGTATAGTCAAAAATGTAACTAAGGTACACAATGATACATTAATATTCAGACAGGGGAGGCAGCAGATGATGTTAAACTGTTTGTTAATCAAGACAAGCCTGTCTAACTTAGTGACCTTTGAACCGAATAAACAACCGTTATAACTACCTGAGGTTTTGTAATAGGAGGGATCAAATAATTTGTAGAAAGTATTTGGCGTTGTTGCGTGAGTATGCTGGATATTTGTTAAACAATATCTTCTTGTGCTGAAACACTGTGGTTATGATAAGTTGGTGGTATTGGTCAGGAGGTCAGTACTTTTGTGTACCGGATGGGTGGTTAGATTGGAGACAATGTCTCAATGGGGAAATTGGACCTAAGTTCTTTGACTTTCGGTACAGGTGAAATACTCTTCAAAATTTGGGGTTTAGAGTTTTTCCAAATTGGGGGGATTCTTTTACACCAAATTATTTACACGGGTCCAGTCTAAGATAGGTTTTGATTGTTACCAATCTTTGCATTATTGTTTATGTTTTTTGGGGATGCAAGTGCTGAGTTTCATCATACATAATCAATGGTGCGATTACAGAGTTAAGTCTCAAAGGTTTGTGTTAGTAAAATAGTTTCCACTCTCTCTTAAATTATTTAAACGTGAAATTATATTTGTTGTATTGGTTTTAGCGAATTTCCCATATAGGGAATAAGCTATTACCGTAGGTCTCATGGTACGCCCTAGACCCGGGACCGATTTACTTTTTCGTTTTGAGGTCCCCAGAGGCCAAAAACACCATCCGTTCAAATTCATATATATATATATTTATATGTGTGTCCGTTAGCGCGATAACTCGAGCAAAATTGATCCGATTTTGATGAAATTTGGTACAAACGTGTAAACCTACATTTATTCGAACGAGTTCGCGAACCAGCATAATCGGACCATGGGATCAGGGGTTTATTTGAGGTTTTATGGGGTAAAAATAGGTTTTTCTCATTTTTGACCCTAAAAACTTTAAATTTCTAAATTTCTCTCTAGACCTTTTTGAAGAGCTTAAAAAAACAAATAATTTAGTATATTGAAGTGTTTTTGAATGTTCATTGACTACAGAGAAAATTAAAAAAAATTGTAAATTTAAAATTCCCATGTTATTCTTATGGAGAATAAATAAACTGTTCTAGTTTGCTTGTTTATGGATATATTTTAATCAAATTTGACAATTTGGTTTATTTCATACTAAGCTATCAATATTTCAATTGAAAAAACACACCTCAACATCTTCCCCGTAGCAGCAAACCTAACTACTCACTAAAATTAATGTTATTTAAAAATGGAAATAAATCTGAAAATTTATAGGGAATATTTTAGTAGAAATCAAGCCGGGTAAATGGAAATTCGCTTAGTATGCAGGTTTGCTGCGACGGGGGTATTTACTTATTGCTGTATATATTATGTGTATTTCAAAAACAGGTTAATGTTTTTAAGTATACAAATTTTTTTTACATAGTACATTTTATTTATGTTTCCGTCTATTCAATCTTAACATGTTTTCTTATTACTGTTTAATGCCTCGTTTATATTATGTTACTCTATAGTTATATATTATTTTCCAAAATTAAATGCTACATACAAAACGGTAGTTAGGCTATAAATCAACTTAGAGATCATAAAAATTACAAGGACGGCCTAGTGGGTTGTCCAATAAAGGATCCGAAAAGCTTTTCAGCTTAGTTTCAGTATATGGTAATCCCCTTGTTAAATTGGACGCGTGGTATGCTGCAATGGAAGTTACTTCGCGGTCTTTGCAATCGTTGATTTTCCTGAATGTATAATGTGCTATATACGGAAAAAGTTTGTTACTTGTTTAATTTAATTACTGTTTTGTAAACTGCATTAAAAGAAGCTTAAGATCAAACGTACTCACAAAATGAAATGAATGAGCAAATGTTAATAAGGTGTTTTAAAAAGCAAACATATCTGTACAGACAACTTTTTCCACAGATAAGGGTTAAATTAAAACCAAAAGATATCACAAACTACATTGTAATATCACAAACTAAAAAAGATCCTTTTGTAAATCTTTTTTAATCACGCCTATATAAAAATTTAATATAACTTTTCTTGCATTTTCCTGAACTAACTAAACTGTAAATCTACAGTTTTAAAAAGCATACACATCTAGAAAATGTATTTTATAGTACATATTTGTAAAGAAAACCTTTCAAAGATAAGGTTTACCATAAAACCAAGATACCACAAACTACATTGTGCTACCACAAAACTTAAAAAGGTCCTTTTTTTAACCCTACCTTATCTTTTTAATTACACCTATATAATAAAAAAGAACCCCTATTAGTTTATCTTACATTTTTCCGAAATCACTTTGCCTTTTTTTCACGCTGAAACGGTTAACTTAACTGTAAGTCTACAGTTTAAAATTTATACACATCTAGATAACTTATTTTTCTAGTAGGCAAACCTATTTTATAAATTAAATGCCATACATAAATGTCTAAGGAATAATTAGTTTGTATTCATGTGCAATACCTCATAAATTATGTGTCAGGAACATCTTCAATTTAGGCAGCGCATTAGTATACAGCTGGCATACAATCATATGCGTTTGATACCTAATTCATAAGCCAAGTCATAGAGCATAAGATATATGCTAACTGTACACGACAGCTTCTTGAGTATATATTCGTGGACATGATGTATGAGTTTAGGTTATTATTGAATAATCTTGAGGCTAACGTTTTGTAAACTTAAATAGTGTAAATATAAATTGTATTTTTTGACTTAATTTTTTAACTTCACCTAGAAAAGATTACTAAATTTGCTAAGCACTTCCATTAATTAAACATCGTTTCCTTGTGCCGTAAATTTGAATAATACCATCGCATGGTTGTTATTACATACTACCAACAGTTAGTCATAATAATGAATTGTTAAATAGTAATACTGTTGACGTAAAACCAGATTGTTTGTTTCTTAGAATGAAGGTTAATGACTAACAGATAAATGTTTATCTGGTGTATGAATTAACACATCACAAAACATTTATATACGTACATTTCAATCTAGTTTTGTAGAAGATATCTATTTCTAAAATGTATTTTATTTAATTGCCATTTTCTTCGGATTAGTGTTAGAAAACTCCAATAATGTGAGAATGATAGCAAAATTCACAGAAGGAAAAGCTTTATCCATAAAAAACTAAAATAAATCGAAGATTGACTTTTTGAAAGCGATACGTGTGATGAATATCAGATAAAACATACAATTTATTGTTCAAGAGGAAGTGTTTTCATATATTTTAGAACAAAGAAGAACGTACAGATTTTGATTTCAAGAAACCATACAAATTTCATAGAAATAATGGGTCATATTCCTAGTTTATTGGAAGTTCTATTATTTGTTATGCATATTGGTAATATGGTAACACATCAAACCTGTGGTCATGGTGCTTTGACGAACTAGTTTCTAATGGGTTTGCCAACTAGTCGTATATAGTCACTTTGGTGAGTCGGTGGCTCAGTTGGTAGCGTCACGGACTTTGGGCCCAAGGCAGAAGTGTCGTGGGTTCGGATCCTGGTCACTGCCACAAACTTTTATCAGTACAGTTCACCTTTGTACTGTACCGGCTCACCCCTTGCTTTGCTGGATACGTTCCACGCACAGATCTGTAGTCTATGTGGACGGGCAAATGCAAGGTTAAAAGAGGCCGCCAACCTCTTAAAAAAAAAAAAAGTATTGAATGTTCCAGAGCTATACACCCTGTAACAGCAGAACTATATGTGTAGTACATTTCACGATTGGAGGCTTAAGAATTTGTTTCTTGTTCATAAAAAAATATAAATATAGATAAATATATTCTTATAATTAAGACAAACTGTATTACATGTATCGGTACTTTATTTTATTTATGATTTTATTATTAATGAATTATTTTTTTATTTATTTATCTGACTTGACACTTTAACTCCCTTGTGCAAACGCCACAATATTGGAAAAATGGCGGCCTAAATTGGTTTTCTATAAATACTTGAAAACCGTTCGTTTTGGAGATTTTTGTGTCGTGACATGAAATAAAAAGCGTAAAATGAGATGATGTCTACATAGAAAATCTTTGAATATAAAATAATATTCTTACTCCAAAACATAACAAAAATATTTGTAAAAAAATTACAACGGCCTAGTTCTGTATTAAAGTCATCATGGGACCTCTGTGTGTTATGGTCCAGGTTAGTTTAGCTTCACTGGCATTGCATGATATCACCTCAACAATAATACAGCCAATTTAGACCTCAGAAGCGTGACACTCGGAGCACAACGTGACATTGACTATGTTGAGTACAAGCCACGTAAAGCATTCCTAAATGGCCAGAACATTGTTTTTGAGGAAGGCCGAAGAAAATATAATATCACCCAGCATATTGACAATCAAATCAAAGTATCTGAAAGTTGTGAAAATTTCAAGGATAGATGAACATTCATTATGTCTATATAACCTCTTCTATATTGTCAACTGTAGATTAATTAAGGAGTTTTATTTTTCAATAGCAATTACCCGGTGCCCGTTGCTGCGCATTATTTTAAATGGTAATTTGTTCTTGACGACAAATAATAAAAATGTAAACCAAAACAAAATTGAATTTGTATTTTACTTAATTGTCAGTGAATAAACAATGTTAGATGTTTTTTTTCACTAGGTGCATAAATATATAAGTTTTTAGGCGTACCTACCCCCACGTGGGCACGTGACATACAGCTGTCTGCTTGAAAAGCATGCATTTTCTAAGTTTAAACCGGGGATTGTCAGGGATTGCCCTTGGGCCTTATAATGTTGATTGTCCTTTAAACTTACCACTGATGATCGCTTCATTAAGTTTGGTGTCATTATTGTAATCTTCAGTCTGGTTCTGTTGTACAGCTTTGGTGGATTTAAGTTTTGCATTCGTGTTATTAGAGTTCCTTCTTTTAATGACTGTAATGTTAACATTTCCTTGTTGAGTGTGATAAAAAAACCAAATGGTGGTGTAATTTTACCTTGAATTTGATAAGCGATTTCTTTACGGGGAAGGGTGGATAACGATTAGTTCGGTGAATATGAAACAAAACCTCGTCTTTGTTGACAAGGATCTGACAAAGGTGCCGTATTGCCGAACCGATCGTCATTAATCCTTAGAGGAAGATGAATTCCTAGGTAAAAGACCTGTTATTTTCATAGTGGGACAAAAATATGATTGCGAAAGCGTTTTGAAAGATAAGTAACTGATGGAAAAAAAATCTCTAATTTCGTATTTTACTCGATATTACTGATATCCCTTACAAAATTAATCGTTTAATGATCTTACATTTGGAAAGGTATACATTACAATTTGTTGATATTTTGCATACCCAATACTAACCAAACAAAAATGCCAGATTTATCATTGTTCCAGCAACCAGAAAACCAAATGTATAACCATAAACTAAAAAAAATGTTTTGCGCAAACACTTAAAGTAGTATTTAACAACGTTGAAGTTTTTTTTCTGCGCAACAGCACTCTGTATAATGAGCCCTCACTAACAACTGCATCACACTGTTAACTAGGATAATCCCGCTTAATTCAATCCGATTAAAGCTAAGCCATAAATATTTCACTCCTCGCTGTCCACTAAACATACTTGTACACCTTCGGTGTTAACGTTCGTTTCAAAATATTGAGATGTTAGAAAATGTATTGAACACTTTTGAATATAAAGTGTTAAGATCTAAAAGATGAATCATATATCACATATTTTTCTTCATATCAAATTAGTTAACATATTAAGGAAATTGCTATACTAGGATTCGATATGTTTATTAATATTTTATAAACATTATAACCAAGACTTATGCAAAAATTAGTATAATTCCCTGTTATATTGTACAATGTTACATTACAAAAACATTTAATGAGAAGACTAAATCATGTGTATACCGATATTATACTTAGACGGTAGTCCAGCTGTATTTCATACAAGTCTCAACAACGAAGTCTAAATCACACTATACAAGTCTAAAGCCCCGTTCACACGGGGCGAGTTTACAAGCTACACGCCGGCTTTTTTACACGCAGCTAGTAAAATAGCTCAGTGTGAACGACGTACTCGCTCAAAAGCTGCTTGTAAAAAAGCTCTGGAAAAAGTTGACGCTGCCGCTACTTTACACGCCAACTCGCCAGCTTTTGAGCGAGTAGGCGTGTAAAGTAGCCCAGTGTGAACACAGTTGCTTGTGCGCGTGTTATTCAAAGATGGTGGAGGATTTGGTTCAAGCCAGCTACTGAGCGAGTGGAAAAAGCATCGTGTGAACGACTACAAGCGTACTCGCCGACTCGCCGGCGTCTTTCTACACGCCGGCGAGTTGGCTAGTGGACAAGCTCCGTGTGAACGAATACAAGCACACTCGCCAACTCGCCGGCTTTTTACACGCCGGCGAGTAGCGTGTAAACTCGCCCCGTGTGAACGAGGCTTAAGATATCTGTGTACCAGCAAGTTGACAGTGCAGCTCATGCTATTGTCCCTGTTCTCGTCACCCTGTATAACAAGGCGGTAGGCAAGCAGCCTCTCTAACAGACACAACGTTCAATTTATTACAATTGCTATAAAATAAAATGAAAAAAAAATATTGCAATGTAACAAGCGGTAACAACAAAGTTGATGAATTCTTAAGCGTGATATCTATATTACTAACACAAAATAAACTTAAATGTTAATTTTTTTTAAATAGCCCTAATTTCATACTTTCTTAATGTTTAGTATTAAAAACTATGCAAATAACATATACCCATTACTAAACCAAAAGTAATAACTGTTATAATAGTAAGTTAGTAGCAATAGTTTTTTTTATATAGTACCTATGCCTTCTTATGTTCAGTATGGTAGTATTTTTCTTCATTTCAGTAAATAGCATACGTAGTATTCCAACAAGACAAATAGTTTGGAACATATTGTATGTCAAAGGCCGTAATTATTATGTTGTCAGTGGTTTGACGTTGAGTCGCTTCACTAATTAACGTGGAAGACACTCGACGAGAGTAACATATTACCAGACCCAGGTGTGGCTGATGAGCCAACTAATTAGGTCGTGCTGAGTAGACTAACGAGATTAGGACTCATTATCTTGCTTAACTAGCTCCATATAAAATACACTGTGGTAAAAAACACCATATCCTTAGTTATCCTCTGATAAATATGTTATCATATTTAAAAAAGTAAAGTTGTAAACTTCGTTGTATTTACAGGAATGAAAATAAAACTGTTTTAAAATTAATTGCTCTACTTAGATTGCCATAGAGGCAGGTAATGGTTATTTTTTTAACACAATTGTCTTCTTGAATAATGTTTGTGTTCTATATATTTCTTTTGAATGGATAGGTTGATTGGGAGGGCACTTTGCACTTTGTGTCATCAAATCATCTAGTAAAACTTATTTATTTAACTTCCGTTATAGAACATCTCTGGTCCTTGTTTCACTAGCTTTAACGTTTGAAATCTCTCTATCTTAATGAGAAACACTTGGAATTCCCAGTAATTATTAAGAAACTGTCTTCATACCTTAATGAACATGAATGATGTATTGGGTAAAGGGCTACCCATTGCCATACCTCATTATGTCACCTTGGTATCCTTTGCTAAATATTTCTCTGTACAGCATAAGCACTTATTGTTACAGCATATTCAAGCCACTTAGCTTATTCATTGCTATATTATTAATTTACCTCACGGTTTTAAACTAATCAGTTTTTTTACGAAAGACAATCTTAGTTAGGTCTAATGCATCATCAACATGTAGCTGACATCTATAAAATAATATATAAAATCTAATATAAAAACTTAAATAGAAAATAATAAAAACTTTTAAGATAAATTAATTTTTTTTACGATAAGATATATTTATATGAAAAAGACTTAGCCGCATGGGGTAAAATAGATCTAATAGATTTGAGGGTCTTTAAAATATAACATTTAACATGAAAACATTATGTAAAAGCCAAATTTAAGACTTTCTATTTAAAAAAAAAATACTTTCTCAATGATCTAGTGCAATACGTATTCACAGCCCCAGCTCAGGTCACAGTTAAGATAATTTCCCTCCCTAATTTATATTCACGGAATCGTCCGCTTCTCAATGACTTCTCGTGGTTGACTAATTGAAAGTCAAACCTGAACTTATTACTGCAATTAATATCGACAAGTTCTCATTTAGTAATTCATTATAACCATTTATGATCACTATAGCATGTTAGAATAATATTGTAAGTATCTTTTGTCAGTATTTTTGTAAAATACTTTTGATTAAGTGACCGTTTTACAGCTTATAAATGATCGCTTTTCTGTTTTGATTCATCCAATTGATTTGGTATGGTTTCAAAAGTGGGGGTTTCTTTATTTAATTAAGTGAGTGGTATTTTTTTTTACTATGCTCTAATTAAAATTAAAATATTTTAATTTTTTTAGGTTGTTTACTAGAAAACCTCTGCAAAAAATATTTTACCTTAAAAATAAAAGGCATGGATTTGATTTTATGCACTAACTGGTCTAGTAAAACCCCTGGATTCAAAATAATGCTACCCAAGTCAACTCGATTCAACCGTGTGTGATCGTTTAGTAGTAAGTCAAACTTATATGTACAGAAAGGTTAAAATACCTTTTAATGGTTTAAAAGAACATAATTATTACTGTAGAGTGATAAAAGTGACCGTATAAAAAGTGAGTGGGTTGTACACAAAGAATGCTATTTAATTTATAAATTTATATTGATTACTTTATTTAAAATTTTACAATAACTCCTTTATTTGCTTGTCACAGTACAATCGGAAAGGTTTATCGCACACAATTCACTGTAATCAAGTCAACTGTATTGCGTTGACAGGTGTTGTCAGAGTGTCAAGTCACAATCATTAGGTTGATAAAGCGTTTTATCTCTACACTGTCAAGTTTACTATCAGTAGAAAAAAAATTATCATACGTTTTAATCGTAGTTGATTAGCAAGGAAATAAAAAGTAATCATTATTGGAACATAGTACAAGTCATTTTAGTATATACATATATTGACTATCGTAATCATAATCTAAGGAAGCAAAGTTGACTCTTTATCTAATTGGCATGGATATGGCACATAGTTGTAATCAAATTGGTTATAAAATAGTTCAAAGTGTGTAAAAAATCTACGTGATTGCAAGTGGGTTTAATTGGTTCGTAGTTGCCCAATTTAAACAAAAAGTTAATTATCTATTATTTATTTCAACGATTATTTTACTACTGTTCAGCCAAGAGTATATTAAATATAT
Source organism: Macrosteles quadrilineatus (assembly GCF_028750875.1). Classification (NCBI taxonomy): domain Eukaryota; kingdom Metazoa; phylum Arthropoda; class Insecta; order Hemiptera; family Cicadellidae; genus Macrosteles; species Macrosteles quadrilineatus. The sequence goes on along the minus strand of NW_026542598.1, from coordinate 67,151,038 downwards.
TTATTCCAGATAGAGATAAAACTAGAAATATTTATTTGATCGAGAGCTCCTGGCAGTATTCCATACACATCTTCACATCAAACCTTTTTGGCTTTCCGATCATCTGCTAGTGTAGAAACACATATGTTTTTATCTATGGTAATTGTTAAAGCCAACACTTTTTAGTCCTATCTATATTTATTGTTTGTAGAATAGTGGTCAGATTTTGAAAATTTATCAATCTAAATCAATTCTTTGCCGATAACCTATTTTGTGTGATCATTTTTAAGCGATTATAATTTGTTCAAGTTGCGTCAGAAAAGAACGCCCCTTCAGATGCCGCAACTAAGAACAACACTTTTGGAAACTGGTTAAATAAGTTAAAATTAAACGAAAATCAGGCATATATTTTTCAAAAACGTTTCGTTAGTGAGATAGACCCATTTTGTTTGTATTATTTTAATTTTAGAGCTTAAAAGCTATTTAAGATATCTTTATTAAATATGTTATGCGCTTTTAGAAAGTAATAAGCAGTTAAAAAAGACTATTTAAAAGTATATTTTTTTGTTTCTAAATTGCAGCTATTAATTCTTATGACAAAATTTCTATAAATTGGCTTATTTTGTAAAAAAAAACATAAATCTACTACTGTAGTCCGAAAAATATTTGTTTACTGGACGAGTATGGGGGTCACTCGTCTCGTCTTGAGCGAGATTAGACGAGCACGGTGAACACATTTTTGACGAGTAACGTACGATATTTTCACCGTAATTTTCTTAACAAACCTAACGATAACAAAGCTGTACAAATTCGTTATATATTCCCATAGACTAAATGAATTTTTGTCACACCACACTGTTATAATAGACTTTCAACACATAATTAGTTCGGAATACAGATGTTCACAGCCTGCTTAGTCAAATGGGTTTTCATTACTTGCTACTGTACTGTAATGGATTTTTACCAGGCACCAGCTGATTATAATTGGCGATAAGGCAACGAGTCAATAAACGAAAACATATAATATTACTTGCAGAGTACCCGTCCTTCGTACGGGGTTGGAATATAAGTATAAAATGCTTATTGCAGTTATGCTCAAGCTTTGCATTTGCAATAAGGGAGGACACAGTTTGATAAAATTTACTTTTTTAAATTTACAGTATTCTATAGTAACACATCTACCATAGCCATAATGTTCTACCACTTTGCCTAAACAATAGAGAAAAATAAATTATCAACAATTCGTAAAATATCACAAATTATTCATGAAATGAAAAACTTAAACATAACTTTAACCAATCCTACTTTGACAGTTCTCATTGCGAATCACAGTTTTTTGTTGCTGTTTAGCTCAAATTAGCTGTTTTCATATATGCAAAACAAAATATAGTGCTGCACCCTGTTGGTAAATCTTATAACTTTTTAATGCTTTTCCATATCATAGAACCAACTTTTTTGGTTGAAACAGCTGACTAAATTCTTTAATTCCCTTTAAATATGAATACTCATAAGGTTAATATGGGGAATTACAGAGCCACTGGGGCGGAGCCCGAAAGGATTTTTGAGATAAGAATATGCCTATATGTTAATCGGGAATGTAAGCCTTCATCATGCCAAATTTCAGCCCAATCCGTCCAGTGGTTTATGCGTGATTGAACTTCAAACACACAAACAAACAAACAAACACACAAACTTTCACATTTATAATATTAGTAAGATAAGTTATAAGAAGTGATTTTCAAGTCCTTTATTTGGTGGAAATGTATGAATTTGTAAAGTTTTTTTTTTATTGTTAGGTTAGTTAAGAGTAGTATGGCGAAAAATATCGTACACCACTCGTCCAAAATGTGTTTACCGTACTCTTATGGTAAACACCTATTTAAGGACTAGTAATGTAACCAGCTTGGATAGCTAAATATGTGCTATAACCACAATATAATTGATCGTGCCACCTGCAGCAATAGCCACTCATCCATAGTAAATAGGTAAATTGTCTAAAAGTATTTTTTTATTTTTTTATTAATGCATATTAATTTATTACTTCGGTAGCCTTCATAATCTTATAATTAAAATTATCACTCCAATTTGTATAAGTTGAAAGTTGTTTGGGGAAAATATGAAAAAAAAAACTCTCTATATATGAAAAGAAAGGCATTAAAAATTGGAAGGATCGTCGACGGTATGTGGCTACTGACTATTGAAATTCTTCAGCATCAATACGTTTGAGTTATGCTTCACATTCAACGAAAGTTTTTTGTTGTCATTCGACATTTATTTTAATTTTTAAGCTAATTAAATTGATTTAATTAAATTAATTTTTAATTAATTAATTATTCTTCACAAACGTTTAGATTTATTGTATGATTAATTTCGTCAAATAAATGAAACTTAACGATTTAAGTTCACCTAGATAAACTATTACTTCATGCATCTCCTAGTTTACTTAAACACTATTATTGTTTCTCTGATCCATAATCTATTGCTTGAGTGGGTATCTTTCAAACCCAAGGTGTTGACTTAGCCAAACAATTGTTGATATCTAAAACTTGTGCACATCATTGATACAAGAATTGACAATACTCGACGATGTTTGGGAGCGAAGAGAGGACATTGGCTGGACGTAAAATAAACGACGAGCAGTGAACTGCCCGCTGGGACAGATAAAGTAGCCCAACCCACCCTCATGCTGCGAAGTATATAACTTGGGGACGTAACACTGTTTATACTTATCTTATTTAAACCGGACGAATTGATATTAGATGCAACTAGACGCTTTAGAAGAACTTTTTAACGGGATGTGAAAACAGAGGATGATAGTTTGGTGCTTTAAATCTAATGTAAAAAATAGTTACTTATCCAACATCGATTTCTAAATAAACTGTACCCTTAGTTTTGTAAATTATTCCCATTTAGTCAAAGAGGAGACAAACTTTTGGTCGTCGTTTACCTAACAGGGAATGACAATGCATGTTAGCAAATCAGTGTAGCCTATCGAGACAATAATATTAATTAATTAATATTTCTTAGAAACATTTAACTCTATTCTTCAATTTGAGTCAAGCTCTTACCTGCAAAGCATTATACATCAGATGAATTACACGTTAAAGTTATAAAAACAACCACTACCTAATATTTAATAAAAGCCCCTATTGCGAGTTAGGACAGTTAATTAATCAAGTTTAGTTAAATATCACAAATGTAGTACTCGTATAAATCAACAACAAATATCTACAAACGTTTAGTTTAAACTACAGTAATATGGGAAGTGTAATATTATCCGTTCTAAGGTATTTGGCTCGAACGGAATCGGTTTTCCTTTTTAGTTTGTTTGTCACCTTTAAGGTATAATTAATGATATATATGTTTTATACTATGTAATTTATTTGATATAAGTGAATTGAATACAAACATTGTAAATAAAATATTTTCTTTTGAAAACAATATTTTTCTTCCTAATGAAACCAATAAATATTTACTTCCAAATCACCGCCTCAAACATTTAATTAATTGTTAAATTTAAATTTAGGGGTGTTGAAATCGTGTTTGTGTACGTTATAAATTATTCCACCATCCCACAAGAACAAAGACATCTTGCAAATAATGTTAATCTTCTACAATAATTTAAAGCTCATGACGTATGTTTATTATATACAACTACGTTAAGGAGTAGGTAAAAAAATCAAACCGACACTGTAATCTAAATGTATGTAATGACATTACCATTCAGTTAACATATAAACAAAATTATATTCAATCAGTTGGTTTGTTGTTATCATGCCAAAGAATTACTTTATTGGTTCCTGCCGCTTACACTCCTTTTGTACATCGGGATGATATGCTTTGAATCCCAGAAAACCCTGCAAAAATGGGTTTACTACCAGACACGTTACTTAATAACAGGTAATTTTTTTACTTGTCACAGTAACAATCGGCAAGGCTTATCGTACACAATTCACTGTAATCAAGTCAACTGTATTGCGTTGACAGGTGTTGTCAGAGTGTCAAGTCACAATCATTAGTTTGATAAAGCGTTTTATCTCTTCACTGTCAAGTTTACTATCAGTAGAAAAAATCACGATGGGTTTTAATTATATTTGATTACTTAAGAAATAAAAAATCCATTATTATTAACTAGGCGTTGTAGTATAAACATATATATTGCCTATTATAATCATAATTCGAGGACGTAAAGTTGACTGTTTATCTAATCTTCATGTACTGTATATGGCACAATGGTATATTTCTAATGAAATTAATTTTACAATATTTTAAAGACAATGTGATTGCATTTGGTTTTATTGGTTCGTAGTTGCCAAATTTCGACAAGTATTAATTATCTATTATTTATTTCAACGATTATTTTTCTACTGTTAAGCCACGAGTATATTAGATACTAGCAGATTCGTACGTGGTTGGCATATAAGTATAAAATACTTATGAGAGAACACGGGTTAAGAAAATTTGGTTCTTTTAATGTATTAATATGTATAAATATAGTATAGCACATGTACCATGGCCAAAATGTTCTGCCACTGCACCTAAAGAAGAAAAAACACATCTCGATATAGTACCTTCTCCACAGTTTTGATCAGGATAGGAGTCGGTGTCGGGTTGGTCAAGTCCACACTCCACACCTCGTCAGACTGACCACGCTTAAAGTGACCAAAGTACAGGATGTCCCGAAACACGTCCACGGCATGTATTTCTCCCCATCTGAAAATGGTGTATTTAACGTTAATTAGACGTTTATGCACTTTTTGTAGTTGGTTAGTGCAAACTGTAGACTGTAAGCAAGTATCTATACAAAACAGTATTTAGTAATATAAAATCGTGAGATTAAAGTGCAAGCAGGAATAACTTGATGAATTTTTTTTATATAATGTTTTTTATTACCCTACAAAAAAATCTTCCTTATTCATAATTAATCATGTGATTGCAATCATATTTTAATATCTTATAGCCAAATAATATTTCCTTATAGGATAATCTTAAAAATAGCCAAATAGTGATCTTAAATATTTTATATTAAATGAGGTACAATAATACCGATGAATACAGTAAATATAGAATAATGAAACAACGTTAAATGCAAGATATATGGGTTTCGTTGAATTGATCTTTTCACATAAGATGTAACATGGCAATTAGTAGGCCACGCTTATTATTGCGTTAATATCTTAGTATATAATAGGTTACGTACCTTGGTCCGTCTTCAGTCTTATTTTAGTCAATGGATGACTAGTTTCGGGTACAAAGACCCATTGTCAAATCCTTTTCAAAACATCATGTAGAAGCTAGTCAAAAATCCGACGGAAGTCTTCATCAATATATAATACAAGTTGACACATAAAGTTCATTATTTAAAAAACACAAGTTACGGAACATATAAGACGATTGATAGGCCGGCCACATTTAACACGGGACAAACCGACACAGGTTACACGGCGGACACGACAGAACTAACCATTGTCCAGTTGGTGACATTGACCTTGGGGGAGGGGGTACGTCAGCTGATAAAGACTTGTATTAGCTCTGTTGTCAATGCTTGCAATTCTATCGAATAAAATATTTGAACCAAAATTCAGTTTTTCATTCAAGACGTCTTGAGGGGATTTTTTATTGGCTTTATAAATTTCTAGACTCTCTAAGACATTCATGAGAGGGAGGGCAGTAGTTGTATAGTGCCGATTCTAAAACATGAGGGAAGTACGAATGAAAGAGGTACGAGAGGCCCAGGCAGGGTTGGCCGACGTATACATGAGGTCAATCAGGGTTATCAGGTGGAGCGCGTATCAGTTGGAGAGTATCAGTTGGACGAGAGTATCAGTTGGACGAGAGTTTCAGTTGGACGAGAGTTTTGGTTGGACGAGAGTATTAGTTGGACGAGAGTTTCGGTTGGACGAGAGTTTTGGTTGGACGAGAGTTTTGGTTGGACGAGAGTATCAGTTGGTCGAGAGTAATCAATAATCAATTGGACGAGAGTTTCGGTTGGACGAGAGTTTTGGTTGGACGAGAGTATCAGTTGGACGAGAGTATCAGTTGGACGAGAGTTTCAGTTGGACGAGAGTTTTGGTTGGACGAGAGTATTAGTTGGACGAGAGTTTAGGTTGGACGAGAGTTTTTGTTGGACGAGAGTATCAGTTGGACGAGAGTATCAGTTGGTCGAGAGTATCAGGGTTAGCACTAGCAATTACCCGGCGCGTGTTGTTGCTCTAACAACTATTATCAACTATCGATAAGGGTTTTTACTTTTTATTTATATATATTTAATTCAGTAGTGGAGAATTTAAACGTTTTTTGAGTGCACAGGTGTGCTGCGATTGGGGTTTAATATATTTGGACTTATCTAAAAGTAAAATAGTTTTCTGTGCTGCATTCTCTGGAAATATTGTGGAACTATTCCAAATGATGAATAATACAGAATGTTGTGATTATAGAATACAACAGTTGGTGAAGGTAAACATCTGCTTTTAAATTATATTTATTTGTAAACATTGTAGTTCCAAAAGTCTGTGGTCCAAAATTTCTAAGAACTGTGAGGATTTCCCACGAGGAAATTGTATATATAACTACGTACGATATATCATGATATATCATGAGCTCATTTTCAAACATGCTTTTGAAAATTAATTTTTAATCTTAATATTTTCAAAACAGTTATTTTCTCCTCTAGCCATTCTTTTTTACTGAAAGTTATAACTCAATACCTTAACATATCAATAGTTATAACACACATACCAGAGCCTGCTATCTCGCAAGGTCAGAGGTCAACACTGATATCCCGCCCCTCATAATACGACGCTAATCAGTTTACCAATGATATAGGTCAATTTTCATTGTTGCAGATTTTATTGTTGCAGACAGCAAAAGAATTAAAATGTTGCTATTACATTTCTAAATATTATATTAAAAAAAAAATACTATAGACACCTTTTTATTTAATTCTTTCTTAAAATTATGATACTACTGTATTAAGCAGTCACTGAACTAGTTGAACAAAATATATCGGTACAAATTGGTTTTTTAGTATGGACGCTTTAAGTATGGTGTCCGGAAATATGGGGACAAATAGGATTGTGAGCCGAGGGGGAGGCAAACAGAGGCTTTATTAGCTCTGAGAACAATTCTTTAAATCGACTAATTATCTTATCGTAGTTGTATGTAGGCTTATGTCTCTAGTGGTACTTAAATCTGAGTGTATATCCCCTTCAATTTGTCGCCTTGTTTAAACAAATACGTTTGTAGAACTTATAAAAATAACAAATTTAGTATACTGAAGTGTCTTTGTAAGGTTATTAGTCATGGAATAAATTTAAATAATAATCAATTTAAATTATTATTCAAGCACATATATAGCTTTAAAAATATAACATTTATAAAAATACAAAAAAAAAGTTGTATTAATTGTAGTATGAAAAAGGGTTTAATCCAGTGGTGTATCCAGCCAGGGAGTCGTGAACTACATTTTCGTTGATATATGGCAAGATATTCAATCTTGATCAGTGCTGTATTTTCCCCAAAAAGCAGAAATTGTCTTCTTAAAGAGTTCCTAACAAAAATGACAGCAAATCATAAATTAAGATAAAATACCACGTAAAAATAACCAGACATACTATAATCTATTGCAGTATGGAAAAAAATACAATTTTGATAAAGATTATAGTATGTACAAAATTATAAGTATATTCAAATTTTAAACTTGTAATGGTTAATTACGTCAGCATATCTTAACAATGTGTCAATATATTTTATTCAGTGATATTATTGCATAGAAGAATTTTACATTTTTCCATAATATATAGTGACTTTATCCAAAATATGTAAAAACAGAATCTAGCAAACCTAGGTGATTAGGCCTGAATCAATTAGTATATCACCCCTATTTGTTCCTAACTTTCCGGGTCCCCAAGTTTTCCTGTCCGCATCTTTCCTAAACTATTTTCCCATCGGTTTCACCCTAATTTACTTTTGGAGTTTTGACTGATAAGAATTTGATGAAGTTGTGACTTTGCTACTCTCTCTGGAACAATCTACATAATGTTTTTATATATAAAAAAATACTATTCCTGTTCTATCTCCTTTCACAAAACACTTCCAATAAAATTTTACATCGTTACAGGATATTTTTCTCATAGCTCTATTGAAAAGAAGTTGATTGTGTATTTTAAAGTAGCATTATGCAACACGATATCCTTTATTTTGTAACATGATGTGCTGTGTCACTGTCACAACATGCTCTTGAAATGATATTAGGCTACGGCATTGTTGAGTTTTGTTGTTCTTTTTTCCTTATTTCCTAGACTACCGATATTACATTTGAATTTTTTACCTCAGTTCATAGAAGATAGTTGTGGGAAGCTAGTCTCATCAAGCTGTAGTACATTATTAGATGTTTTATAAAAAGAATGCAACCATTAGACATTCTATCCTCGTGTTAAATTTGTAGCCAAATATTTTATCAAAATTGTCGTATCGTAGTTTGATGTGAGCCACCAACAGATTGCGCTGATCTAAGTTACTGAATTCTTTTAAATACACAAACTTTCTTATTAAGTCTAACCAAGGATATTCCTTATGGTTAGCAATAGAGAAACTATGATCCATCAACCTGGTCAGCAACAAAAAATAAGGTAAACAATAGAATTGTATACACTAGCACATTCTGTGGCTGGCTCACACAGCTACGTCATTTTTTTAAATAAATACATCCATCACAGCAAACCTGCAGACTAAGCGAATTTCCATTTGCCTGATTGGATTTTCAATTAAATCTATTTAAATAGCGGTATGTTAAACAAATATCGAGGTTTTCTGCTACACAGGGAAGGCAATAAAGTTTTTTTTTGTTGTAGAAGATTAATAGCTTTGTATAAAATAAGTTAATTTGCCAAGTTTAATCAAAATACATAACCAATTAAACCTCAACTTACTTACGTACAAGCTTTACGTATTCTCCACAAAAATAGTATGGTAATTTTAAATTTAAGATTTTTTTTTATTTTGTTGTTGTCCAAAAACCGTAAAAACCCTGCAATATACTAAATTATTTGTTTTTTAGCTCTAAAAATGGTACTAGGGGGAATTGGAAATGTATTTTGTTTTGAGGGTCAAAAATAGAAAAAAATCTAATTTTTACCCTATAAGACCCCTCCGTAAAACCGTGGTCCAATCATGTGACCAACTCTATCAAATCAAATCAAATCATAATCTCTTTATTCCTGAATAAATTTTACATGTAATACAAATTGTGTATTTACAGGAAAAATAATTCCCAAGTAAACTATTCGTCTGTGTTCAAGTTTATCCCGCCTTATACCCCCAGTTTCATAAAAAATGGACAAATATTAAAATTTTTGTTTATAGACGTTTTTATACGTGACGATTTATAACGTGAAGTCATAACGTTTACGGACATATCTAAAACATATATAAAACCTCTGGGGATATCAAAATGAAAAAGTAAATTGTTCTCAGGCCCAGATCTTGCTATAAGGCCTATGGCAATTGCTACTTCCCTGTAGGGAAATGCGCTAAAAAAGGTCCATATAATTGGGATCTCTTTTTCAGTAACCGATAGTCATTGATGCAACTCATCATTACGAAGAAAAAACATAATATTTTGTTTTGAAATAAGCAAATGCTTAAACGAAAATTTGATCAGCCATTACAAATCTTCTCTTGGTCAAAATCTGTTGGGAATTGGATGAGTAAACTAGGATACAAGTTTTCTATGATCCCTGTATTAATCGACTTTTAACGAAAGCGATCACCATTTTACATCTTTTTACAACAGATAGTCTAACGGTAACAGCTAATACAAAAAGTAAAGTTTTACAATAGAAAATTTCCAATGATTTTAATAAAGTTACGGCTTTCATTTAGTGCGCGTTTTGGCAGTACTGTAATGACTCCTAAAATTTAATAAAGTGTGTACTTTAAGCACTTGAACCTATTTTTTTAAACATATTTTATTCATTTATTACTTTTGGTTTGATAAAATATGCTTTCATTTAATGAAATACAGTGTTTAGTAAACTTGGTTTAATGGGGACTGTCTGGTTTTAAGATGCTAACATGAGGAAGTAGTAGAACTAGTAGAGGCAAGAAGATTTTTTACAGTTTTGACTTTAAATTAATTGATTTTACTTGAAACCCGTTTTAGGTAGAAAATAGCTTTAAGTACAAAATTTGAGGATAATAATTTTGTTTTGCACTCACAATTTTCCATCAAAAATTTATCATCCAAGCATTGGTTCAGCTTTTATAGACCAAAATATTATATTAGATTATATATTATATATACAGTATATATATATTATAGATTATATATATATATTAGACCAGGCTTATATTAGATTTTCATCTTAAATTGCTTTAATTTGCTTGAGATTGTAAACCAATAATTATTGACGTATAAATTAGATATCCAAACTGTTATCTGACTCAAATTAATTGATGATGCACGCGTAGCTATCACTATCGCAAGTTTTTTGTGATACCACGATAAGGCTTGCTCGCAAATATCCACTCAGAGTTAACATTCAATTTTTATACAGTACTTGTACTTTAAGTATAAACGGTTTAACTTGTATATATGAAATACAATCTAACAATATGTGTTTATCCTGAGCATTTCTTTTTAACGACACTAATATTTGCTATTTTTAATATCACACAGTAGTTTTAAACTACTGTTTATAGTGTTTATATACTGTGGATAAACTATTATTTAACCAATTATTTTGACACCCGCCTAAAAAATTAACACGATTTACTCCTTATTATTGTTTTTGTCAAAGTTTTCGAGCTTAAGTTTTGAGTGGATATACCCATTATGGATATACCCTTAACCCCAAAAAGGAGGTTTTTAAGTGATATCTGTGTGTGATCGTCTGTTTGTGTGGATGAGTACAGAGCTACAAACTACACTTGTAGTCCAATTTTTATGATATTTTTTATGTAGTTACTAATCCGTGGTATCTCTAGGCTTTATTCATTTTTTTTAGTTTGAAATTTTAATGGGGATTTTTCTATATATATATATATATATATATATATATATATATAAACATAAAATAACGGAAAAAACAGATTTTCTCGAAAAAGGCCTGAACGATTTTGATAACAGTTTACTATGTTGTAGTCCTTTAGATTTTGAACAAAATGGTAAACATCACATTTCCGTAAAATTACGATTCATTGCGAAAATTACGAAAAGTTATTGTAAGTTATGTTATTTTTCCATATAAAATCCTATAAAATCACAAAAATCGGATTTTGGAAAAACCCTGGTTTTGATTACATTTTATGTGTTATGGTCCTTACAGTTCTAATAAATAATGCAATCCCTATTACTGTAATTGCGGTTCAAAAGTTATTGCAACTTTTGTGATTTTTTCTACAAAATTATCAGAGTTACTCCCACTGCTTACCTATGAAAAAAGTTGTTGACAAGCTTATGGGAGAAAGTATACGCCAGATTGCTGATACTGTTTATTTATTAAAACATAATAGTTGAGTTTATGTCTTTTATTCAACATTTAAATTGTACTTAAGTGTATTTATTATTATAAATTATTCGATTTCAAAAATGTCCAGTAATATCAGGAAAATGAAAGTAGATAATAATAACTTTGAATCGTTGATTAGAAATGAACATCATGTACCTAATGATGTACTGACTGATCAGCTTCTATAGAGATTTGATCGCTATATACACTATTCTCTGCTGTTTTTTTGAGGATGTATTGCGTGAAATGTCTATATTTGGGAGGTGTTGAGCAAACACCAAACACTAACAGACATATTTACTCACGATTATGAAAATAAACTTGATTAGGAGCATATATAGAAAAATTCCAAAATGTCAGTACCTGCTTTTTAAATGATCATGAACATATACGTCCTATGGATCATCATGAATGAAAGAACTAAATTAACAAGTGCCGGTGAGGATTAGTGGAAAGCTCTGTTACTACGTCAAAGTTCTCACCTGCAACAGAGTACTTCTTTTTTTTGGAGAAGTCCCCATTAGAGATAGGCACTTGAATCGCTCTAGTGGGGCGAACAACCAAAAAAGAAAAAAAAACAACAATTCTTTACTGGAGATTAACAGCATCTCTAGACAAAACTTTCACTTCAATCTGAGCAAATATTGTCATATTGGTTTGTCATATCTGGTTTATTGCAAAATCTGGTTCATTGTCATATTTTGTTTATTGTCACATTGGAGATTGTAAATAAGTATCTGCTCTTTTGCAATCCAGAATAGTATAAAATCAGCACCATAACCATTTTAACATATTGAGCGTATGTTTACAATAATCAATTATAACAAGTCTGTAAATCTATATTTTGTTTTCTAACTGAATTTCTATCAAATTCTATTTAGAAAAGTTGTATTATGAACTGTAGAAAATAAAACTCTCTTTAATATTATGTAATATGTCATTGCAATTGAACAGAGAAAAGTATTTCAATAACAAAAATTCCTTTTTCCAAGTTATGTATAATCAATCTTCAATATACTCTGAAATCTTCTTAGGGTATCTTGAATTTTTTTGACATAATCAATATAGCTGTTGAGTTAGTTTTTATATTCATGAAATGGCTTAAAACACTTTTCTTGGCTTTAAAATGTCTTATGTTTTTAAAATAAAATGTAAAACCACTAATATAATGGGGAAACTCAAAATATATTTGACAGGCAAGTAGATATAAAACCAGAATATGACCCCACTTTCGGCGTTTTCGGACTCAGGACTTTTAAATTTTTTGGCGAAAAAACACCCCAAATAGGTATAATATGATGGTTTTACCCCATTTTTGGTGTTTTAGAGGCTATATGGGGGCACTTTTTTGGTAAAAAAATGTTATTAATACTGAAAAACATGTCTGGAAATGAAGAGCTTTTTTTGACCACTTTTTTTAAAGACCCGGCTCTCGGCACGCGAACTCGGGCGCACTCCCGACCTATAGGCATACTTCTGATCCCCAGCGATGACAAACTAAAAGTCTTATGAAAAAATGTTTGAAACAAAAATTGAGGAATATCTAGTCATCTATACTTTTCCCACTGGCAGTTTTTCTCTGACCGAAAAATAAAAAAAATCCTCGCTTACTCACTTTTTCATGTTTACTCAAAGTAACCTTTTTATATTTTCCATAATTAATAATTATACACTAGCACAAATTAAATTATATTTATATTGTATTAAACAGTAGTTCATGTAGAATTTTAATATATAAATTTCATGTTATAAATATTTTTATTAGAAGCTAGACAAACATGTAAGTGATAGGAGGCGCATCACTTTGAACATCGTCATGCCTCCGACAGTGCCGTGCTGGCAACACCTGGAGTTTGAAACCATTGCTATTGCTGAAATTATATTATAACACATTTACATACAAAAGAAACTGGTAAATGGTTTTAATTGTTTAAACTTTTTATGCTGTATTATTATGTAGAAGGTCATGTAGTATGTAGGCTGGAATTTTAGCCGTTTTGTTGTATATCAAGCCTTTTTGAGATATAAATAAACAATAAAGCAGACCTTTATTTACTAATGCTGATATTATATTACAATGCATTGGCATACAAATGAAAACGGTTTGATTTATTTGTACTCATATAAAATAATATAATTCTTTTGAGTTATAGGGACGTCTGGTGATAAAATCACAAATTTAGAACATTTATAATGGACTTTTAAAATAATGGAATTAAGTATAGACTTATAACATTTTCATGATAACTGTTTGATTTATTTGTACTCATTTAAAATAATGTTAAAATAGTATTTGATTTTTATTGTTTTTTATCAAAAGTTGAAACCAATGTAGTGTGCCTAAATGTTTATTTACTGTTTTTTCTGTATCTCAAGCCAATAGATAGAATAGGACAAAGAGGTGTTTTTGGTGTTTTACCTATGAGAATAACATGGGGAGATTTTAAGCCACTTTTTAAAAATTGTGCTTACTCTCTATACATTTCTATGCAAATGTCCATCTCCAAAAATATTTCCAATCCCCATTAATGTCTGTATCATGTGAGATTTGCACCAGTTGGTTTGAAATATTTATAAATATAACGTGTTGCTGGAATCGCCTTAAATGGCAAGAAACATGTAGTCTTGGGACCTCTGGTAAAATATTGGAGTTTTCCTAGTATGGACTAAATATTTTTGAAAATTGAAAAAAATATGTTTTTTACTCAACTATTTTAGTGTCTTGAAACATGTATTACCGAGGAATCAGGCAAATATTTCGTGCCGAAATTATATTTTACCTTACGTGAGAACTTGGAATCATTATTTAAACTCAGTCCTACTCCACAGTATTATTGCAGGCTTGCTTCTCGTCCCAAGTGGTGAATTGTGTACAGTTTATGTGTGGTGCAAAGACTAGTTTCTCTTTTTAGTTGTGACCAGCTCATTTCTAAGATGCTTAATGGTATCCACTTTGCCTCTGAACATAAGTAAATTGTAATCTTCAGTTTAGGACTTAAAGTTAATGTCGGATGCGATGCCTCTTTAATCGGAAGTTTGGGTTGTGATGAGCTCAACCTCTATCACCAATATCAGCATAGATCCATTGAACTATTATGTGTTATTGTACTTTGTGCTGATTAATATGTGTTTGGTAAATTAGCATGGCACAACACACAATCCCACATCTTGCTAATCGTAGTTGGTAGTTTAACTTAGCAACGATAATAACAAATTATTATGTCATTGCATTATTATGTCATGTCGGGGGTCTATTTGGTGGTCAAAGTAGAAGTAGGGAGCATTGACTTTCTACAATCATGATGAGATATCCAGCCAGAGCCTCAGACTGTAATAAAAAAATAGATGAAAATGCAAACTCTAAAGGCCCTGACCATGTTGTATACTTCCAGGCTGGAACAACCTTTACGTGGAATATTGTATATAAATTGTTTGTATACATAAGACTCTTGTAGTGAATGTACTCTTTGATGAAAATACAAAATAAAGATGAAAACTACTTTATGCAAAGAAGAGAACGTAATTGTGAAGGGTAGCTACAAACAATTGCATTTTAGTGAGCAATGAAAGTTGCTATAATTATTGGGATTGTTTTGGGTAAGTTTATAGATATGCATTGTGTTTACAGGAATTAATCATAGTGGGGATGCCATTTACATCGAGACATATCGATTTAGTTAAAGTGATAAAACGAAGACCATGATAGTGGTGGATAAAGATTTTATTTGTTGAGCAATCGATATGAGAAGGAGTTTCTTGTTAAACAATAACCTGGAAAACCAATACAACATAATGCACTGTCATCCCTCATTGGTATTGTAACTTACAAGCTCTGTTGTTCTTTACTCATTTTCAAAAACATATAAATTATAAAATAAGCCATTTTGTTGTTTATTTTACTGTTATGTATTGTAAGTGTATATATTGAAATAAATGGTTAAATAAATGTAAGTTGAAAAATGAGCCTTTTTTTGTCACTAGTTTATTTACATTGATTTGAATCACATTTTTGAACTAACAGATGATTAAATTATTAATTGCATAACATTTGAAACATAGAGATACAACATTTACATTATTAACTGGAAACTATAGATCTATATTATTGTATGAACATAATTTCTGTATTTCATATATGTAAAAGCAATGAGACCATGCTAAATTACAGGATTCAATAACAAAGGAAGCTGATATTGTGCTATATACCTGAGGGTGTAAATATAGAGGTGGGCATTTCCATAGAGACTTAATGACGAATTAGAATGTGAAAGTTCTATGGTAGAAATATCAAGTATGCAAGAGTGATCATCAGAGGTAACATGGTCATCAGGCAATTCATAGAGAGGGGTCAGTCAGGTTGAACTAGTATATTGCAGTGATTCATCCAATATAGAAACAATAGTTACAAATAACCAGAACCAATTACTGAATATTGTAGTTACCAGTTTTCCTATCCTACTGTTAAAATATGAACCTCATTTTAATATGAGTTGGTGAGTTCATGCCCGGTAACATGAATGTAATAATGTTTCTAAATGTATTTATCTTATTTTATGGTAGATTTCACTATGTGTGCTTACTCTATGGTAAAATTCTTTGAGATCATTTAATATTTAACACACTTATATTAGTGAATAAATCATCAAAGTGTGATATAAATATGCTGGGTGAAACGTATTAAAACTTGCTTCCAGTTTATCTATTAAAGGATTGTCAAACGTCTCGGTTTTGCTAACTATGACCTGGTGTCCCGAAAAGGGCTCTTAAGACCATAAGATGACAATACATAAAGTTTGGACTATTGACTGTGATGTGAATTTATGCATACTTTGTCATAAAAATTTTACACTATAGTATTTTTACGAGTTCTGACTGTGACTGTGATGTGAATTTGTGTGTATTTCATTACATAAATTTCACACTTTTTTCACTCATTTCACACCACTATTATGATGTGTTGTGCCTGCATGAGTGTGTTGAGCCATGAATATCATAGACTACCAAGCTATAAGGACGTATGCTAGAACTGATCTAACCTCTGCCAAACCCTGAATACGAGCCTGGATGCACAGACTTTGGACCAAGGATCAATAATTGTAAATAGACAAACCTGTGTGATAGGATATAGAACACTGAAAAATACAAATGTTAGAAACTTTAGTCTTTTACTTATTTACCCTTACCACCCTCTGTTTTGGAGGAAACTGCCTTACAACCAACATTATGAAGATTGCATTAATACTCATGATCTTGGTCATTATAAAATTTATCAAACATAAATCCGTATTTGCCATTATTCATAAACCTTTCCTTGTCTATTATGAAAAAGCTATCCAACACTGGTGGTAAAGACTTTTATATTGATGAAATGAAAAGTCATTATTAATATGATTGTTAAATATAAGGTTTAAAATTTATATTGCCTTGTTTGGATAATATTAGAAAATGTACGTTATCGCATAAATGTTTGCGTACTTTCTAAGTAAAAGCAGTTAATATTTTTATGTTGACCCATTGAGAGAAATTGTATACTATTTGTACTATAAAAAGTCTATTCATGCATATCAGTACAGTAAAAGTTCTGTTATAATCCAGTCATAGGTCAGTCTCAATTGCATCCATAGTTTCTCAGTCAACCTGTCAGTCATTTGGTTACAGTCTGTTTTCTAACTCTTCATTAACCAATATTACATAACATTTTTTATTTAAAACACAATATTCTATAAAATTTTCATTGGCCAGTTGTTGTTGATTGTTATAAACAGTACTTGATATACAAACACATACGTTGTCATCAGTCAGGCGTCCAAACAATTAAAAAATATCGTTGAGAAGAAATCGGTTGTTGTATTTAACAACATAAAGGTCGATTCACAAACGGTATGTAATAGTTTAATCACGTCACAGTGTATACAACAACTGACTGTGACTGTGATGTGAATTTGATTAGTTGTGTGAAATGTGTGAAAATAGTGTGAAATTTTTGAAATTGCTTCCAGTTTATATGTTGTCATTAAGCAAGCGTTTAAAAATCCAACAATATCGTTGAGAAGAAACCAGCTGTTGTATTTGACGACATAAAAATCAATTCACACATAACACGTCACAGTTCAATCACATCAGTTACGACACAGTGTATACACCAACTGACTGTGACTGTGATGTGAATTTGTGTGTACTTCGTCACACAAATTTTACACAAATTTCACACATTTTTCACACATTTCACACAACTATCATAATACTATCATAATTATGATAGTTGTGTGAAATGTGTGAAAAATGTGTGAAATTTGTGTAAAATTTGTGTGACGAAGTACACACAAATTCACATCACAGTCACAGTCAGTTGGTGTATACACTGTGTCGTAACTGATGTGATTGAACTGTGACGTGTTATGTGTGAATTGATTTTTATGTCGTCAAATACAACAGCTGGTTTCTTCTCAACGATATTGTTGGATTTTTAAACGCTTGCTTAATGACAACATATAAACTGGAAGCAATTTCAAAAATTTCACACTATTTTCACACATTTCACACAACTAATCAAATTCACATCACAGTCACAGTCAGTTGTTGTATACACTGTGACGTGATTAAACTATTACATACCGTTTGTGAATCGACCTTTATGTTGTTAAATACAACAACCGATTTCTTCTCAACGATATTTTTTAATTGTTTGGACGCCTGACTGATGACAACGTATGTGTTTGTATATCAAGTACTGTTTATAACAATCAACAACAACTGGCCAATGAAAATTTTATAGAATATTGTGTTTTAAATAAAAAATGTTATGTAATATTGGTTAATGAAGAGTTAGAAAACAGACTGTAACCAAATGACTGACAGGTTGACTGAGAAACTATGGATGCAATTGAGACTGACCTATGACTGGATTATAACAGAACTTTTACTGTACTGATATGCATGAATAGACTTTTTATAGTACAAATAGTATACAATTTCTCTCAATGGGTCAACATAAAAATATTAACTGCTTTTACTTAGAAAGTACGCAAACATTTATGCGATAACGTACATTTTCTAATATTATCCAAACAAGGCAATATAAATTTTAAACCTTATATTTAACAATCATATTAATAATGACTTTTCATTTCATCAATATAAAAGTCTTTACCACCAGTGTTGGATAGCTTTTTCATAATAGACAAGGAAAGGTTTATGAATAATGGCAAATACGGATTTATGTTTGATAAATTTTATAATGACCAAGATCATGAGTATTAATGCAATCTTCATAATGTTGGTTGTAAGGCAGTTTCCTCCAAAACAGAGGGTGGTAAGGGTAAATAAGTAAAAGACTAAAGTTTCTAACATTTGTATTTTTCAGTGTTCTATATCCTATCACACAGGTTTGTCTATTTACAATTATTGATCCTTGGTCCAAAGTCTGTGCATCCAGGCTCGTATTCAGGGTTTGGCAGAGGTTAGATCAGTTCTAGCATACGTCCTTATAGCTTGGTAGTCTATGATATTCATGGCTCAACACACTCATGCAGGCACAACACATCATAATAGTGGTGTGAAATGAGTGAAAAAAGTGTGAAATTTATGTAATGAAATACACACAAATTCACATCACAGTCACAGTCAGAACTCGTAAAAATACTATAGTGTAAAATTTTTATGACAAAGTATGCATAAATTCACATCACAGTCAATAGTCCAAACTTTATGTATTGTCATCTTATGGTCTTAAGAGCCCTTTTCGGGACACCAGGTCATAGTTAGCAAAACCGAGACGTTTGACAATCCTTTAATAGATAAACTGGAAGCAAGTTTTAATACGTTTCACCCAGCATATTTATATCACACTTTGATGATTTATTCACTAATATAAGTGTGTTAAATATTAAATGATCTCAAAGAATTTTACCATAGAGTAAGCACACATAGTGAAATCTACCATAAAATAAGATAAATACATTTAGAAACATTATTACATTCATGTTACCGGGCATGAACTCACCAACTCATATTAAAATGAGGTTCATATTTTAACAGTAGGATAGGAAAACTGGTAACTACAATATTCAGTAATTGGTTCTGGTTATTTGTAACTATTGTTTCTATATTGGATGAATCACTGCAATATACTAGTTCAACCTGACTGACCCCTCTCTATGAATTGCCTGATGACCATGTTACCTCTGATGATCACTCTTGCATACTTGATATTTCTACCATAGAACTTTCACATTCTAATTCGTCATTAAGTCTCTATGGAAATGCCCACCTCTATATTTACACCCTCAGGTATATAGCACAATATCAGCTTCCTTTGTTATTGAATCCTGTAATTTAGCATGGTCTCATTGCTTTTACATATATGAAATACAGAAATTATGTTCATACAATAATATAGATCTATAGTTTCCAGTTAATAATGTAAATGTTGTATCTCTATGTTTCAAATGTTATGCAATTAATAATTTAATCATCTGTTAGTTCAAAAATGTGATTCAAATCAATGTAAATAAACTAGTGACAAAAAAAGGCTCATTTTTCAACTTACATTTATTTAACCATTTATTTCAATATATACACTTACAATACATAACAGTAAAATAAACAACAAAATGGCTTATTTTATAATTTATATGTTTTTGAAAATGAGTAAAGAACAACAGAGCTTGTAAGTTACAATACCAATGAGGGATGACAGTGCATTATGTTGTATTGGTTTTCCAGGTTATTGTTTAACAAGAAACTCCTTCTCATATCGATTGCTCAACAAATAAAATCTTTATCCACCACTATCATGGTCTTCGTTTTATCACTTTAACTAAATCGATATGTCTCGATGTAAATGGCATCCCCACTATGATTAATTCCTGTAAACACAATGCATATCTATAAACTTACCCAAAACAATCCCAATAATTATAGCAACTTTCATTGCTCACTAAAATGCAATTGTTTGTAGCTACCCTTCACAATTACGTTCTCTTCTTTGCATAAAGTAGTTTTCATCTTTATTTTGTATTTTCATCAAAGAGTACATTCACTACAAGAGTCTTATGTATACAAACAATTTATATACAATATTCCACGTAAAGGTTGTTCCAGCCTGGAAGTATACAACATGGTCAGGGCCTTTAGAGTTTGCATTTTCATCTATTTTTTTATTACAGTCTGAGGCTCTGGCTGGATATCTCATCATGATTGTAGAAAGTCAATGCTCCCTACTTCTACTTTGACCACCAAATAGACCCCCGACATGACATAATAATGCAATGACATAATAATTTGTTATTATCGTTGCTAAGTTAAACTACCAACTACGATTAGCAAGATGTGGGATTGTGTGTTGTGCCATGCTAATTTACCAAACACATATTAATCAGCACAAAGTACAATAACACATAATAGTTCAATGGATCTATGCTGATATTGGTGATAGAGGTTGAGCTCATCACAACCCAAACTTCCGATTAAAGAGGCATCGCATCCGACATTAACTTTAAGTCCTAAACTGAAGATTACAATTTACTTATGTTCAGAGGCAAAGTGGATACCATTAAGCATCTTAGAAATGAGCTGGTCACAACTAAAAAGAGAAACTAGTCTTTGCACCACACATAAACTGTACACAATTCACCACTTGGGACGAGAAGCAAGCCTGCAATAATACTGTGGAGTAGGACTGAGTTTAAATAATGATTCCAAGTTCTCACGTAAGGTAAAATATAATTTCGGCACGAAATATTTGCCTGATTCCTCGGTAATACATGTTTCAAGACACTAAAATAGTTGAGTAAAAAACATATTTTTTTCAATTTTCAAAAATATTTAGTCCATACTAGGAAAACTCCAATATTTTACCAGAGGTCCCAAGACTACATGTTTCTTGCCATTTAAGGCGATTCCAGCAACACGTTATATTTATAAATATTTCAAACCAACTGGTGCAAATCTCACATGATACAGACATTAATGGGGATTGGAAATATTTTTGGAGATGGACATTTGCATAGAAATGTATAGAGAGTAAGCACAATTTTTAAAAAGTGGCTTAAAATCTCCCCATGTTATTCTCATAGGTAAAACACCAAAAACACCTCTTTGTCCTATTCTATCTATTGGCTTGAGATACAGAAAAAACAGTAAATAAACATTTAGGCACACTACATTGGTTTCAACTTTTGATAAAAAACAATAAAAATCAAATACTATTTTAACATTATTTTAAATGAGTACAAATAAATCAAACAGTTATCATGAAAATGTTATAAGTCTATACTTAATTCCATTATTTTAAAAGTCCATTATAAATGTTCTAAATTTGTGATTTTATCACCAGACGTCCCTATAACTCAAAAGAATTATATTATTTTATATGAGTACAAATAAATCAAACCGTTTTCATTTGTATGCCAATGCATTGTAATATAATATCAGCATTAGTAAATAAAGGTCTGCTTTATTGTTTATTTATATCTCAAAAAGGCTTGATATACAACAAAACGGCTAAAATTCCAGCCTACATACTACATGACCTTCTACATAATAATACAGCATAAAAAGTTTAAACAATTAAAACCATTTACCAGTTTCTTTTGTATGTAAATGTGTTATAATATAATTTCAGCAATAGCAATGGTTTCAAACTCCAGGTGTTGCCAGCACGGCACTGTCGGAGGCATGACGATGTTCAAAGTGATGCGCCTCCTATCACTTACATGTTTGTCTAGCTTCTAATAAAAATATTTATAACATGAAATTTATATATTAAAATTCTACATGAACTACTGTTTAATACAATATAAATATAATTTAATTTGTGCTAGTGTATAATTATTAATTATGGAAAATATAAAAAGGTTACTTTGAGTAAACATGAAAAAGTGAGTAAGCGAGGATTTTTTTTATTTTTCGGTCAGAGAAAAACTGCCAGTGGGAAAAGTATAGATGACTAGATATTCCTCAATTTTTGTTTCAAACATTTTTTCATAAGACTTTTAGTTTGTCATCGCTGGGGATCAGAAGTATGCCTATAGGTCGGGAGTGCGCCCGAGTTCGCGTGCCGAGAGCCGGGTCTTTAAAAAAAGTGGTCAAAAAAAGCTCTTCATTTCCAGACATGTTTTTCAGTATTAATAACATTTTTTTACCAAAAAAGTGCCCCCATATAGCCTCTAAAACACCAAAAATGGGGTAAAACCATCATATTATACCTATTTGGGGTGTTTTTTCGCCAAAAAATTTAAAAGTCCTGAGTCCGAAAACGCCGAAAGTGGGGTCATATTCTGGTTTTATATCTACTCAGGCACATTTTCAAAATACTTTTACTATCATAATGTGGAAAAACCCGTTTACATTTATAAATAAGTTTTAGAAACACTTCCTAAGATATTGTATAAAACACATTTAGCAACAAAATTGGGGCCTTATGATATGAATATTTTTTATGTCAATGATCATCAATGATAATTTTTAAGTGATATTGGTTATTTAAAAACAAAGAAGCAAACAATTAATTTTTTAATCCAAATCCAAAGCTGCATTGATTTCAATATTTATTACTTCCCTCTTTGGTACATTATAATGTCCCCACGGAAGTGTTTCTATACCGTCTTCACAAATATACCGTTTATCATCATGTGGAGATAAAGCCTTTTTACACTGGGTAATTGAATATAAGTCATGATGCTTACTTCTTATAACATTCATTGTTTTGTATTTTTCTTCATGGTCAAATAAGCACTTCTTGTAATCATCAATTGTGAGTTCGTTTTTTACAACAGATTTTTTTATTCCTTTTGATTTTTTCCCGGTTTTATTTTCCTCGTCTTCATATGCGTACATTTTTGATCTTAACCCAACAAATTCTCTCATAACAACACCTGCCAGTTCATCTTTCCATTTTCCAATAACCTTTTTATTTACACGAGGCATACCGTAGGGATTGTCCACTTTGTAGTCACTAGTGTCAAAATGATCAATCATGTTTTTCATATCATCATATATATTATTTGTCTTCATGTTATAGGTGCAACTGTCCGTGTCTACATACTGTAATCTTGCATTATCACCATATTTACGTCGGATAACGTTGTAGTGGAAATCATAAACAGCAATCTTGGAGATGTCCAATATTGACATACCAACATAAATTGGTTTGTTAAAGTATAATCTCGTCTTAGCCATATGTACAGCCGCCAATCGTTCAGCAAAAATTGTTACCGATTTAAAGCTAGGTCTCGCTACGAGTTTATCGATTTGTTTATCATGTGTAGCCAGACGTATATCTACGTGTTTCCGTATATTTTCCATTGTCTTGCCAAAAACACTGTTATTCATGAGCTTATAAAAGTCCTTCTCAAAATCGTTGGTGGCTTTCGTTCGCATGTCTGTGTTCAGATCTATATACTCTTTTAACCACGCCGACTGATGAAACTCGATGCCTCGGTGTATCTTCTTAAGCTTCATTCCCAATGAAAGGTAAAGCTGCAAATTTTGATAATGTACCACGTACTTTTCTTTATCATACAATGTAGTTAATAGCTTTTTCTGATTGGATCCAGGAGGACAGATGTTTTCTGGCGCTAATGGAAGGTCTTTATGTGTATCATGTAGCTCCTTAGGATACTCTAGATCGACTTCAAAAATATAACCAATATGTGCCTCGTCACTTATCATGCTATTATTTTTGATTTCTTCTTCAATATGACACAATTGTGCACTATCACACCATTTAAAACCGCTTTTAGGCATACGCTTTGACATTCCCCAACCATATAGGTTGTTAACATCTAGGTAAATAAGGTATTCATTAGGCTTTTCAGGGTCATAAGATTTTAAATATTTGTTATTCGCCTTGGCGTATCTGTGAGAGCACTGAGAGATTCCACCACGAATCCCTTTTGTGATCATCAGTTCCATGTCAGTATCAGTCAGTAATTCAAGGTTAACACCGGTTTTTTTCAACATGGCATCCCAAGCTAATCCGGGAGATGTGAAATACCACGCAGGATCCAGTTTATAAGTGTTCATGCAAACGTCGCGAAAGTTTTCCATAACGTCAGCTAATAACAAAGTGTCGGTTTTATTGTATAATAATGTATATTCTTTCATGCTTTGGACGTTAAAGCTGTTCCACACTTTACAGGCATGCTCGTAGTCTTGGTCTTCAACATGTGATTTATTCAATATATTATAAAAAGATTCCTTAGGAGGTAGAGTCTTCTGGCCAAATTTGTCCATACTATCCATAAAATCATAGGGAAATATTCCCTTTCTCAAAACCAAGTCTAATTTGTCTTTATCAAAATATTTCGACGTGTGGGTAAACTTTTCTTTTGCGAGGTTCTTTGTCAAACTATCTAGGCTTGAGGCCATGAATCTAAATGAGTCCAAAAATCTCAAGTTGACGCCATTTTCTACTTTGAGTTCAAAAGATATGTAGCGTTCTTCATTTGTGGCCAAGACTGCAATTTTATCCTGTTCAAAGCCTAATAGTTTAATAAACAGATGTGCATCATAGTTGCTCAGGTTGTGGATAAATATCGGTATAAAGTGAGGCTTTTTGAAGTTCAAATTACAAGAATTATGCGCAACACCTCTGAATTTTCCGGATAAATGATTATGATCAAGAACACGTTTATCCGTTTTATTTCCTTTAAACTCTTTTCCACAAATATGACAGCAAGTACTGTTTTCAATCACTGTTATATCATCCTCTGTTAATACCATCGGTTTAGCAGCTTCTTTACTGTACAAGTGCTGCAAGTCTTTAGACATTTTAACAACGGTTTCCACAAAAACTTTCGATGTATCAGGGCCTAAACTCTCGTGATATAAATCAAACGGAACATCATAACTATCCGCAGTTGTTATGTATAAAGCAAAACTAGCAACCTCGTGCGATTGGTATTTTTTAGTATAAGATTTCTTATGATATTCACAGGATTTTTTAGTACAAGGTTTATAAGTACACATTTTCTTTGGATGTTCTACTTCATCTGATATCGGTTTCAATATGCACTCAAAATCCGCATAGCCCACAAACGGAACTTTCATTTGTCTATATTGATTTTTGAAAAATACACTCGGGGGGATCCCGTGTTCATTTTCTTGCGGCATTACAATTTTAACAGGCTCGTGGCTGATACAGTATTCTCGGTGTTTAATAAGTGTTGGTTCACTTTCAAATTCCGTCAAACAACGATTACATATCAAAGAGTTGATTTCGTCATTTATCGGTTCTTTGCAGATATTTTTATGTTCATTTAATAAGTCTTCAGTACCAAAGGATTGTTGACAGCGATTACAAATAAATTTTTTGTGTCCATGTTTTGATAACTGACTACCTACTAACCTGCTCATACTTTTAATCCAACAATAATGGGTGTTTTTATTTTCATCTTTCAAATATAAGAGATTTACATGACGCCCCTGTTTTTCATTATTTGTTATATATAAAGGGTAAATATCGTATACATTTTTTATCTTGTTTTTTCTTTGTTTCTTTGGATAATCTTCAAAGTCATCTCTTTCTTTAATATCTCCCATATAATCACAAGCATAAATATTAACAGATACCCCGGATCTTTTTTCAAATTTTGATAAAACACTCGCCGATATAGGGACAGGGAAATGAATATCTTTTAATACATCATCAAATTCATGTTCGTATTGTTTATATTTACTCTGTCTATTAGGATTGTCACTAACAGGGTGTAGCGCTGCTAGAATTGACCACAGAAAACATTTTTGATCTGTATTTTTTACGTTAACTATAGCTTTCTTCTCTGCAATCTCTCTTGGTAGGGGTATATAGCTAGAACCCCCACGAAGTGGTTTATAGCTGTGTATATGAATTTCCAGCTCATCGATGCTATGTAGCGTCCAGCCAGAACCACGACCTTGAAATTCTTCCATTTCCTTTAATAACGTGTCTTTAGTAAAGTCGTAATAACCTGATACATCCGTGCTCAAAAGGATTGGTGAATATTTAGTTTTAAAATTAAACTCTTCAATTACTTCCGCTTTTTTATAATCCAAATACAATACCATTCGTGTTTTTACTTCAGCCTCATCCTGATGTTCCTTGATTTTTTTAACAACAATTTGCTTTAACCAATTCAAAAACAGACCCGGATCTTTCATATTATATTTATTTTCTATGGTATAGACATTTAAACGCCCGTTGAACGCAGTTCGTGAAAGTTCTATTTCTTTTTCTTCGGGTGGAGGTATAGATGCACCAGTAGACGGTCCTTTTACAAGGTTAACAATGGTGTTCATCGCTAAAAAAGCCGCGCCATGTAATATATTAAAAACTGATCTTTTGTCCTGCGTTGGTTGAATATCAAGCCGTGGTCGCCGTGAAGGGGTTGGTCCGTCATCATCAATGACACCACCACCACGCTTTGTAACTAGTTTAGTTTCTGTGTGCATTTTTAAATGATAACTCATGTTTGAGTTCCTAATCAATTTATCACACTGGGGACATTTTCGTTTATAGTCAATACTGGCCTTTTTTCTAGGAGTTTGGATGTCAATATTAGTTTCATCAGACGAAGCATCATCAATTAAAGGCCGTTTTTGTTTTACAACATCAATTCCACTTGTACTCAGTCTTGATAAATCTGAAGTTTGTTCCTGTTTCATGCATGTTTCCAAATGCCGTTTGAAATTATGACTCGTGATTGATTTATTACAACCATCACACATCTTCATTTTATATCGAGTATTAGCTCTTTTCGG
Source organism: Macrosteles quadrilineatus (assembly GCF_028750875.1). NCBI lineage: Eukaryota > Metazoa > Arthropoda > Insecta > Hemiptera > Cicadellidae > Macrosteles > Macrosteles quadrilineatus. The sequence continues at coordinate 67,123,808 of NW_026542598.1, read as the reverse complement.
ATTGTTTCGACATATTTTTTCATGATGGGATATATTTGATTTGGAAATGATCTTCTTACAGAAACAGCATAGGATCTTAATTGACTCCATGTCACACATCTATAATATAAAATTAAAAAGGCATTAACGATATATATATTATATTTTTTTAACAATCGATCTATACTATTATAAAGGAGTGTCTGTCTGGGTGCGTGTGTGTTCGTACACGCTAAACGCAAAAGTTACTGGACAGACTGGGCTCAAAGTAAAAACAAATAAAGCTCAGCTCCGATGATACTTACAGTACCATTCCCGCCACGATACTGAACTAGAATTCTGCGCCGTGGGCTTTTAAAGTTCTGATACAACCACCAGACAGACCGCGATATCAGTTAAATCCGGACCATGGCATTCAAAGTGCCATCATTGACTATAAATCCTTAAGGATTTATAGTCAATGGTGCCATTTTGTTTGGAGGAAGCTAATGTTACAGCATACACGCACTCATTTATACGTCTTGCCGTTAAATAAGGTTCATCTAAAATTAATTTCACATATACAGTTTTTTTTTTTTTTTTTTTTTTTTTGTCCGCATGAGCTTTAAATTAATGATAAACATGTTTTTTTTTGTTTTACAAAATTAAGAATTTTGTTTTATCATTATAAAAAAATAAGTTAACTTAAAAAGATACCATGCTAAAACTAGTTTTAATTTTAAAGAAAATATTATTTACTTGCTGCGAAACGGTAACAGACTGAAAAATGTTTGTTCAACAGTTTTTTTTTCAAATTGTATGCAGAAAACGGCAAGGCTGTTCACGGATTGGACTAATATGTGGGTATAACACATGATTTAATGAATGGTCACAGTGCCTAACAATAATTGTTACAACCAACACTATTACTCTTGTACGATAACGTGTGTGTATTTTGCTGGAGTTACCATAGTTCATATTAAATCATGAAAAACGTTCCATCTGCCATCTGTCTTGTCCTACCAATCTATAAATAATTATTATACCCTAATTTATTTATTTGCTATTAAAAAAACCCCTACCGCAGCAAACCTGCCGACTAAGCAAATTTCCATACGTCTGAATCGATTTTTAATTAAATCTCTTTAAATAACATTAGGTTTAATGAGTACCTACGTTTGCTGCTACAAGGAAACTAATAAAGTGTATTTGTTTGTTGAATATTATTAGCTTAGTATAAAATAAATAAATTTGCCAAGTTTGATCAAAATATACCCACAAGCAAGCAAACTACATTTTACAATATACTCCATAAGAATGACATGGGAATTTTAAATTTAAAATTTTTAGAATTTTCTCCGTTACCAATAACCCAAAAAAACACTTTGATAAAATAAATATTTTTTTAAGCTCCTTAAAAAGGTTTAGGGAAAAATTTTTAAATTTTGGGTTTGTAGGTAAAAAATGAAAAAAACAATGTTTACCCAATGACCCAAAAAAAATTAACAAATAAATGAAAAATAAACCACGTTCCCATGGTCTAAACATGCTCGTTCGTGAACTTATTCATGTTTATTCTACCATACATCTTTAAACCAAATGTCATCGAAATCGGACAAAAATTACAAGTTATCGCCTTCATGGGCGTATATATATACATATATATGTATATATATAACTATATATATATAAACAAATGGTGTTTTTGGCCTCTGGAGACATCAAAATGAAAAACATAAATCGGCCCCTGGCCTAGGTCTTTCCGTGCCACCCACAATAATAGCTACTTCCCTATAGGGAAATTCGCTAAAAACTCATTTATTTAAAAAATTAACAACTCGAAATCAACAGATCACTTCATTCAGTAGTTGGTAATACAAAAACCTATATCCTTTTTAATATAAATACAGAGTTTAGTCTTATCAGACCATTATCGTATAGATAGATTACAACACTATCAAAATATGCTTGATCGAAATCTCTCATTATTCACATTGGTGGCAACGTTTGATAAGACCATAGTCTAGTTGAATCTTCTCTAAGCTTCCAGAGTTCTAAAAATATTTGTGCATTTTTTTAACAATACGAAAGAGGGTTTCTGGGCTATGAAAAATAATTACTCAATTTGTAATGTACAAAAATATATTTTAAATTCATTTTACTTTGTTTTAGAACACCATGTGTTTTATTTTCAATCTTATAAGAGGACATCCCCTGTCTGTCATGTTAAGCTTATGAAACGCCTGACATTCAACATCACCACTCTTTGGTAATGCCAATTCTACCACGCCATGGTATGGCGTTTAAGGTTACCGTGGTTGTAAGGTGAGATTTAAAAGGAAATATTGATTAGTCCTCAAGGCAACAAAGAACAAAAACCCTCGATGTCTAAATGTAAACAAGCATAACTTTTAAAAATGCATTTGATCTCATAATTTTTCGTAGCTGATTCAAACACGTTAAATAAGGTAATAATAATATTGTATATGGAATAAGCCAATAATAAAAAAAAATATTCATTGATGTAGGAAATTAGCAGAATTCTATAACCGTTGCCATATCAAACTTGGCTCTAATTCTAAATTTTGAACTATGCTTATGAGAGTATTTTTCTGGATATATGTTATGGAAACGTTGTAATAACTTTTAGTTTATAGTAAAAAGTAGTCAACATGTGTTTTGATTAGAACTATCCCCACTTCAATATTAATCTAGGACTCTGACCCATGGCCTTTCAAAAACCTCAGGTGACAGATTTAAAGGTAAATATTTGATTATAACATCCATGGTAACAAAAAACAAACCCACAATCAAATAAATTCCTCACCTGTTAAAGTCACCTGTTAAAGTTGCCTTCCTTGCACAGATTATAGTACAATTTAACGCACAGTTGTTTATTTTGGCGCACCCCAGTACTCCAACCAACAACACAAACATCACGCTTTTATTATGAAAATAATCGGTGTAGGCTTTAAAATAAGTTGGCAACACTTAAAAAGATATTACGGCTACGATCGTAACTAACTATACTGGCTGTACAGGGTTTCCAATTTCTTTTAACGTTTGTATTTAACCTAACCTAAAAACTTGTAGTACAGTTTTTGAAAAAAAACTAATATTATTTATATGATTATATATAGTAAATGTAGGAAAAATATAATGTGTAAAGTCACAAAGTCCGTAAAATAGAACCATTAATTACTACCAATAGCCTACTACTACCAACTATCAATAGCCTAAAATAGAACTTAGCTGATACTATTAGATACTAATAATAATCTAAGTTAGAACTTAGAATATGAAAGAAACTAACTCTAGTTATACTTACTAAGAGAAGCAAAGCACTATTACTGATGATACTCTAGTCCAACTGATACCCTCTCGGCCTGATAACACTGATTGACCTCATGTATATTATTATCACATGATTTTATTGTAATCAGACGAGTTCAAATTACATCTCCATTGAGCAGAATTTACTACAAAATGAATAACCAATACCTTGGTTGCCGGAAGTAGGTAATGCACCTAGGTAATGCAAATAGCCAGTCTATTTATGTAAACAAAATATACCCATTGGATACTTTGGATTCCCCTTGGACATTAGACATTGGAATAAGACATTACATTCACGTGTACCAATAATGTATTATTGAGTTTGGATACTGCATGCCGACAATTCGTGATTCAAATGCACCATTGAGTTTGGGTACTGCAAGTAGAATTCTTATTTATGTGAAACAGAAGTACCATTGACTTTGAAAAAGTATTGTTTTATTATGCTAGCTCCACTCAAAACAAATATATATATGTAAAAAAGAACTATGTATGTATGTATATATGTATGAACCTTATGGACTCCAAAACCACTCGACAGATTGTAATGAAACTTCCAGGCATTACTTAGCATTATTCAAGGATGGTTTGTGTGAAGTTTGGAGCAGATCCGTCAAAAGGGCTCCACCCCAGAGGGTTTTAAGGGGTCCAATGACAGACTTTTGGAACTACAATGTTTACAAATAAATATAATTTAAAAGCAGATGTTTACCTTCACCAACTGTTGTTTTCTATAATCACAACATTCTGTATTATTCATCATTTGGAACAGTGCCACAATATTTCCAGAGAATGCAGCACAGAAAACTATTTTACTTTTAGATAAGTCCAAATATATTAAACCCCAATCACATCACACCTGTGCACTCAACAACGTTTTAATTCTCCCCTACTGAATTAAATATATATAAATAATACCACCGCCGCAGCAAACCTGCCGTCTAAGCGAATTTCCATTTGGCTGGATTGATTTTCAATTGATCTATTTAAATTACATTAGGTTTAACGAGTACCTAGGTTTGCTGCTACAAGAAAACTAATAAAGTGTGTGTTTTAAGTAAAATAATTATTGCTTAGTATAAAATGAATATATTTGCCAAATTTGATCAAAATATATCCATAGACAAGCAAACTACAACATTTTACAATATTCTCCATAAGAATAACATGGGAATTTTAAATTTACCATTTTTTTTTCTCCGTAACCAATAACCGTACAAAAACACTTTGATATACTGAATTGTTTGTTTTTTAAAGTTTTTTAAGAAGGTTTAGAGAAAAATTGGGAAATTTTGTGTTTTGAGGGTCAAAAGTGAGAAAACCCAATTTTTACCCCATAAAACCCCCCCATAAAACACTGTTCCCATGGTCCGATCATGCTGGATCACGAACTCATTTAAGTTTATCCCGCCTTACACCTTCAAACCAAATTTCATCAAAATCAGATAAAAATTACTCAAGTTATCATGTTCACGGACACATATATATACACATTCATAAAAATTTGAACGAATGGTGTTTTTTGGCCTCTGGAGACACCAAAATGAAAAAGTAAATAGGTCCCGGGCCTATGTCTTACCATGAGACCTACAGTAATAGCTACTTCCCTATAGGGAAATTCACTAAAAAGTAAAAACCCTTATCGACAGTTGATAATAGTTGTTAGTGCAACAACACGCGCCGGGTAATTGCTAGTGCTAACCCTGATACTCTCGACCAACTGATACTCTCGTCCAATCGATACTCTCGTCCAACCAAAACTCTCGTCCAACCAAAACTCTCGTCCAACTGAAACTCTCGTCCAACTGATACTCTCGTCCAACTGATACTCTCGTCCAACCAAAACTCTCGTCCAACCGAAACTCTCGTCCAATTGATTATTGATTACTCTCGACCAACTGATACTCTCGTCCAACCAAAACTCTCGTCCAACCAAAACTCTCGTCCAACCGAAACTCTCGTCCAACTAATACTCTCGTCCAACCAAAACTCTCGTCCAACTGAAACTCTCGTCCAACTGATACTCTCGTCCAACTGATACTCTCCAACTGATACGCGCTCCACCTGATAACCCTGATTGACCTCATGTATACGTCGGCCAACCCTGCCTGGGCCTCTCGTACCTCTTTCATTCGTACTTCCCTCATGTTTTAGAATCGGCACTATACAACTACTGAGGGCCTTTACTGCATTTGTGCAAGATTTGTAAATTATTTCGGCAACTATTGACATTGTGATTGGTATTAATTAAATGTTCTGCAAATTTGGAACGTTGTAGTGACAGTTTTGGTTTAGGGAGATGTTCTTTAAACCTGGTGTTAAAAGAACGTCCCGATTGGCCTATGTATAATTTTGAGCAGTCATTGCACGAAAGTTTGTAAACACCTGTATCATCTAAATCATTATCATTTTGTTTACGGCTGTTTTGGCTCAAATGACGTTGTAGTTTGTTTGACGTTTTACTGGCTAAGGTGATTTTATGTTTCTTTAATTCGTTTTTTAAGGTATAGTGTAGGTTGGCTCCGAATTCGACAGATACAAAGTTGCTGGGTTTATCAATCGGTTTACTAATTTTGTTTTTTTGTTTGTTGATTATCTTATCAATAATACTGCTGTGGTAGCCATTGCTAACAGCTATATGTTTCAGAATGAGGTACTCAGAGTTGTAGTCTTCTGGTGACATTGGGATTCTTAACATTCTGTTAACGAAGCTGTTGTAAGCTGCCATTTTGTGAGCTTGTGGATGATTAGACGAGGCATGAATGGTGTGATCGGTAGTAGTTGGTTTCCTGTATATTTTGAATTTTATGTTGTCATTGTCTTTGGTAAGCGTTAAATCCAGAAAGTTTAAAGATTGGTTTAGTTCGACTTCCAAAGTGAACTTCAAATTAGAAGATATGTTATTTAAATAATTATTCAGAAGCTGCAGTTGTCTAGAGTTGCCTTTAAAAACCAAGAATATGTCGTCCACATATCTTTTGTAAAAAATTATATTATTGCAGAGTTTATTGCTGTCGGAGAAAATGGATTCATTCTCGAAGTGGTTCAAGTAAATTTCCGATAATATGCTGGACAGGGGAGAGCCCATAGCCAAGCCGTCGTTTTGTAAATAGAATTTGTCGTTAAATGAAAAATAGTTTTGTTCTAAGGTGATTCTGAGTAAGGTAATCAATTCATCAATTGCTTCGGGGCTAAGTTCGGAGTTTTTTGACAGGTTGTCTCGAGTAATATCTAATGTCTTCTTGATTGGGACGTTGGTATATAAATTTACAATGTCTAGTGAAGCTAGTAGGTGTCTATTTTGTATTTTTACATTGGAAAGTTGTTCTACGAGGTCTATGCTGTTTTTTAAGCTATGGTTATTCTGTAGTTTTACATGGGTTCTCAGCAGTTTGTCAAGCAATTTGGCAATTTTATAAGTAGGGGCTGACGTGAAGTTGACTAGGGGTCTTATGGGCATTTGCTCTTTATGGATTTTCGGTAAACCTCTAAGTATCGGAGCTGTAGGTTTTATCATTTTTAGATGATTGCAACGGTCGCCGTTCAAAATTGATTTGGTTCTGTTCAATGCATTTTTTAACCTGGTCTGGAATGTGTCTGTCGGGTCTTTAGATACTTCAGTTATGTTATTGTTCTTGATCAAATCTATAACTTTGTCACTGTATACATTTTTGTCCATAATGACAATGCATTGGCCTTTATCTGATTTAGTTATCAAACAATCGTTAGTTACTAACTTTTCTTTAATGCATTTAATGGTGTTTAAATCGTGTTTCAAAACTTTTTTCTTGTGTGTTTTATTAGTTAGTATGGAACGAATCTTTTGATCAATAATGTGTCTAACAAAATTTTTGGAATTTTCATCTTGGATTTTGTCAATCGCTATTTCGGCATTGAGTATTTCTGAAACTAGGTTTTTACTCCAGTTACCCTGTTGGATTGTCATTATGGACAAAAATGTATACAGTGACAAAGTTATAGATTTGATCAAGAACAATAACATAACTGAAGTATCTAAAGACCCGACAGACACATTCCAGACCAGGTTAAAAAATGCATTGAACAGAACCAAATCAATTTTGAACGGCGACCGTTGCAATCATCTAAAAATGATAAAACCTACAGCTCCGATACTTAGAGGTTTACCGAAAATCCATAAAGAGCAAATGCCCATAAGACCCCTAGTCAACTTCACGTCAGCCCCTACTTATAAAATTGCCAAATTGCTTGACAAACTGCTGAGAACCCATGTAAAACTACAGAATAACCATAGCTTAAAAAACAGCATAGACCTCGTAGAACAACTTTCCAATGTAAAAATACAAAATAGACACCTACTAGCTTCACTAGACATTGTAAATTTATATACCAACGTCCCAATCAAGAAGACATTAGATATTACTCGAGACAACCTGTCAAAAAACTCCGAACTTAGCCCCGAAGCAATTGATGAATTGATTACCTTACTCAGAATCACCTTAGAACAAAACTATTTTTCATTTAACGACAAATTCTATTTACAAAACGACGGCTTGGCTATGGGCTCTCCCCTGTCCAGCATATTATCGGAAATTTACTTGAACCACTTCGAGAATGAATCCATTTTCTCCGACAGCAATAAACTCTGCAATAATATAATTTTTTACAAAAGATATGTGGACGACATATTCTTGGTTTTTAAAGGCAACTCTAGACAACTGCAGCTTCTGAATAATTATTTAAATAACATATCTTCTAATTTGAAGTTCACTTTGGAAGTCGAACTAAACCAATCTTTAAACTTTCTGGATTTAACGCTTACCAAAGACAATGACAACATAAAATTCAAAATATACAGGAAACCAACTACTACCGATCACACCATTCATGCCTCGTCTAATCATCCACAAGCTCACAAAATGGCAGCTTACAACAGCTTCGTTAACAGAATGTTAAGAATCCCAATGTCACCAGAAGACTACAACTCTGAGTACCTCATTCTGAAACATATAGCTGTTAGCAATGGCTACCACAGCAGTATTATTGATAAGATAATCAACAAACAAAAAAACAAAATTAGTAAACCGATTGATAAACCCAGCAACTTTGTATCTGTCGAATTCGGAGCCAACCTACACTATACCTTAAAAAACGAATTAAAGAAACATAAAATCACCTTAGCCAGTAAAACGTCAAACAAACTACAACGTCATTTGAGCCAAAACAGCCGTAAACAAAATGATAATGATTTAGATGATACAGGTGTTTACAAACTTTCGTGCAATGACTGCTCAAAATTATACATAGGCCAATCGGGACGTTCTTTTAACACCAGGTTTAAAGAACATCTCCCTAAACCAAAACTGTCACTACAACGTTCCAAATTTGCAGAACATTTAATTAATACCAATCACAATGTCAATAGTTGCCGAAATAATTTACAAATCTTGCACAAATGCAGTAAAGGCCCTCCCTCTCATGAATGTCTTAGAGAGTCTAGAAATTTATAAAGCCAATAAAAAATCCCCTCAAGACGTCTTGAATGAAAAACTGAATTTTGGTTCAAATATTTTATTCGATAGAATTGCAAGCATTGACAACAGAGCTAATACAAGTCTTTATCAGCTGACGTACCCTCTCCCCCAAGGTCAATGTCACCAACTGGACAATGGTTAGTTCTGTCGTGTCCGCCGTGTAACCTGTGTCGGTTTGTCCCGTGTTAAATGTGGCCGGCCTATCAATCGTCTTATATGTTCCGTAACTTGTGTTTTTTAAATAATGAACTTTATGTGTCAACTTGTATTATATATTGATGAAGACTTCCGTCGGATTTTTGACTAGCTTCTACATGATGTTTTGAAAAGGATTTGACAATGGGTCTTTGTACCCGAAACTAGTCATCCATTGACTAAAATAAGACTGAAGACGGACCAAGGTACGTAACCTATTATATATTCGAATATCAGTCTTGGTGGCAAAAATGTTTAATATCTTAGAATAATAAGCCATAGATTTTAGGTTAAATGTTGAGGTAATACATTGACGAATTCCCTACCTGTCTCCGATCGGAATGTTTTTCTCATTTTTCCCTTCGTAGTCACAAGAATCTATAAACGGAACTGCGTTTCTCAAGTCCCAACTGCTGTAGTAGACCCTCTTCTTGTGGGTGTCTACAGTCAGAACATAGACACCTCGGTTGTTGTAGCCCTTCAAGTGCAAAGCAGTCAGGTTGCTTCCGTCTAAGTTCATTCGAAGTAGAGAGTCTTGGCTGACTAGAAAGAGGTATCTGCAGGAAGAAAATTAATTTAATGTGTAGATGAATGCACTGTTGGTCATTTTTTATTACGGATCAATTTAAAAATGTTTAACGATCCAAATGTACACATGATATTATAAGCAAATAGCAAAATTTTTCATTTACAACTATGTGGATCAGCCATGATAAGAATGCAATCAAAATATAATTGTATATAGTTAGTTTTATACGATTAAAGAACGTAGAGTATCTTGCAAAGGTTTTTGAATGTTTTATTGATAGATAAATCTAATCTATTCCTTTTCGTGCTCATTCAAGCATGTTGTCATTATGAAAGACCATGGCATGGATATAAAACAATCAGATGCATGGTGCTTATTATAACCATATTTTGTCAAATTAAATAAATATCTTGATATCAACTAGGGAAGTAGAATTACAATTTAACTAATTTTATGGAGTTCTATTCACTCTTGTACTCTCTGCATAAACGCACAAAATTCCAAAATGCTAGTCTGATGCCAGGAGTAGGATTTCGTTGATGACACATCTTACTCAGAATAATTTTCCTTGTGAGGAAACTTCCCAATATGGACTAACTTCACCTAATCAATTCAATTTTGGTTTGTATTTTTGTGGACCTTCCCATTAATGGAGACATTACACTTACAGTAATCCTATAGTATATCTCGCACATATGTATAACATACTTGCAACATATCTAGTATCTCTCCTAATCCGTTAAATCCACATTTTACCAAAATTAATGGTAATTTTAAACAATGGGGGATAATAAAGCACCTGCAAAAATTTAATTAGATATAACAGTAATTGCACTTGCCCAGCATATGGTTCGACAACCAAGTTGTTAAGATTCCACCAGAACGTCAGTCCTTTAGTCAGCACTGTCTTGTTATTGCCATCTAGGTCACTCATCTCCACAGTCTTGGAGGTATGAGACATCCAGTAGAGCTTGTCGTGTACCCAGTCCACTGCTAACTTGGCACTAGAGTCCACCCCTACACCGTCCACTACAGCCTTAGGCTCTCCCACCCTAGCCAGACTGTCTGTCTTGATCTCGTCCCTAAAGAAGGCACATGGTGGATTAAAAATAAGTAATATAAAAACTCAGAGGTTGTTTAGGAATACCCATTAGCAAACATGTTCATAATAAATGCTTGACACTTATGATAATTTTATGGGTTTACAGAGATACATATAATCCAGTTTACGGCAAAGATTTTTGAACAGATATAGTAATGGTTCATAAACATAAACAAATGTCGCCACTGGCCCGAATGTTTTTTTACAGTTTATTTTTAATACAATATTAATTTCAAAAGATTCTCTCGGTTTAGTAACGTAATTTGATTATGTTAATGGCCCATGGTATTTCTGTTTTAATATGCTTTCGTTATTAGTTTTAAATCGAAGTATGAAAGTTAAAGACCTAATACTTTCATGATGCGGGCTAAAGGTGTCGTAATTCTAAGGGGATAATAAGTTAAATGTGGTAATAACTTTCATAACAAGTGCTGTAAAAGTGGATATCCTTTATGATTAAAGCGTTTTTTGGCTGTTTAAAACAAATTTACGAGTGATACGATAGGTTACGTAGGCTACATTTTTATTCCGTCTCCAGAGTGTGGCCTTGCTTCAGTCCTTAATCGACGCATAAAGTTGACATTTTTTTTACAAAAAAAAAAATTTATATTGGTAGCCGGCCACAATTATAAGGGACCCACTGACCCAGGTAGCACGGCGGACACGACGGAACTCAATGTCGGTTGTACTTTACTTTAGATCCTACACTCATTCGAATGAAAATATCGATTATTCGATTGTTACATTCGATATATCGTTTGGTTAGTTAGGTTAGGTTAACCTTACCTAACTAACCAAATGATATATCGAATGAAACAATCGATTAATCGATATATCGATCGATATTATCATGAGTGTAGAAATGAGTGTAGGACCTAAAGTAAAGTGCAGCCCTCAATGTCTTTTGTGTTAACAATGTGCGAACTTTATGTGTCGACGTGTATTTATATCTTATAACGAAGACTTCTGTCGAATTAATGGACCAAACAATTTAAAGTCATGGGTTTGAAAATCGGTAATTTCTGACCCGAAACTAGTCACCCTCGACTACATTAAGGACTGAGGTCGGAATAAAAAGGTACGTAGCCTATCATATCATTCGTACATCAGTCCTAGTGACAATAATGTTCAAAATAACGAGTTATTTATAAATATTTTTAAGATATCTGACGGTTAAACAAAGTTATTCTCGTAATTGTTATGAATGAATATGAACAAAACATTTTAAACGAAAGACCCCATTATTAGTGATCTAATTGCCTCGCTTGTTTACAAAATGCTATTGACCAAACAATATTTTTTATTTAGATTTAAAAAGTGTAGTTCAGAACACATTTAAAAAAAACTATTTACCTGAATATCTGGCTTGATCCAGCGTAGAAAATATATTTTTTCTCAAAGTGGTAAGCGACACTAGGGGAGTTTTCCTTTGGATTCTGATAGTCATAGCGCAGGGTTGAGATTATTTTCGAATTCGTCAAATCCAACACTGAGACTTGTGTAGATTGTGCCAAGAGAAGCTTCGTGGAAATTGGATCTGTATATGAAAATATTACCCTACTGTAATAAAATATACAAGGTGTACAGTTTATGTGTATACAGCCTAAAAACCAGGTATTTGATCGTACATTAACAAAGTAAGGGACACCTGGACAAAAAAATCAGTTAATTTAAAACATGGTATCTCATAACATTAAAAGATATTTAGTAAAGTGATTTCAAAATATGATGACAAAAAATAATATTAAGTCTCAATCACTTGTATTTTACAATTTTCTAGTTCATCCGTTATTTATTCCCCATTTTATTTCAAATTGAGAAATCGTAGGGCTATGGAAAAATGTGTTAAACAGTTGAATGCGTGAATAAAATTAAAATTTTCGTCATTAAGAAAACAAAATGGTCTTCTTCCCAAAGTTTTGACAAACATATGATTATATGATTGATTGAATGATATATTTTTCCATTGTACATTTCAAGAGTAGAATGGCTATGAATCTAAACAAATCTACACAACTTCAGAAGTTAGTGACATCTTTTGGGTAATTTACCATAATGAACTTACAACAACAAAGTTCATTTTACCTCCCAGAATGCATCCTCTGAAGGGGTTGCCCAGATATCCTTTCTTGCAGATACACAGGGGTCGGTGTTCGATGACGTCACATTCTGTGTTAAAGCCACATAAACCCTCACAAGAGTTCATACATTTGCCCAAAATGCAGGTTCTGTTGGTGCTGCAGTCACCGTGTGAGAAACACTCCGTTTCACTCGCTGAAACATAAACAGTGGAAGTTTATATTCACGTAAGACACTTAGTAACAATTTTTGTAATATGTATTTGTAGTTTAACTATTAAGGAAAAATTGAAAGAAAGTGATGGTGTGGAAAGTAACGTTGCGGATGGCCTAGGTAGGCTTTAAAAAGTGTACTCTATACCAAAGTTATTTGGATACATTGGTTTTAAAAATGGCTCAAAATTACAAGGGCTTTTGTTCATTTTCGTGCAGTTGGTTGATGACCTCAATGATCTTAGGGGGTTGATGACCTCAATGATCTTAGGGGGAATATTGGAAAATTTAGCGAGGCCATACATGTCATGCAATTATAAAGAAAATATATAAACTAGGTAACATAAGAAATGAAGGCAAAAGCTAATGGCAAAAATTACGATGAACGACACACAAAATCATTTACCTTGACAAAAAGGCAGAGGTGGTGTCCAATCGCCATTGATGCAGACAGACACAGGCTTCGTGCTGTTTAGAATGTATCCGGAGTCGCAATAGTAGAAGATAACCCAGTTGTTAGGCATCAGCGTGCCCGGGATCATTTGGCACAGAGAAGTGAGGTCATCTTGCGGACATCGTCGGGGGCTGGGGTAGTACTTACCATTCTCCAGTGGGGGTGGTGCAACGCAGTCTTTCTGTTCAGTTTTGCTTTCGGCGTTAGCGTCTATTCTAAAAATGTAAACAATAACAAGATTGTTAGAACTCCAAAGGAAACGGTAAAATAGCAGATTAGTAGTTACCTAGAGGTATGTATCGTAATACAAATTTGATTCAGTAAATCCTGAAAAGCTAATTAAATTCAGAAGTTTTATCAAACGTTTTAAATCTTAACTTCTCGTCCATCAAATCAAATCAATCAAATCAAAATACTTTTATTCCAAAAATTAAATGGTACAGTAATAGAACAATATATTACATGGAATTATTCCCCCGGATAGACTGTTGATCTGTGATCGGGGGAAGAGTTCTTGTAAACCATTGTTAGCAATATACAAAGTATTTGCATCGTCCATAGACTTCATTGACTTAAAATCTTTGTAAAAAATTCTTTTCGCTTCCCTGTATAAAAAAAATCTATGATACAAATTATCTGTCCCCTGTTAGCGTAAACTAAGAAAATCTGAGAAGCACCCAACGCAAAAAAAATCCTTTTCATAATTTTTTTTTACTTAATAATGAGCTAAGCAACCGGAGGATAGATATGATATAACATACTGTATAAGTGAATTTTATGCATTCGTATAGCTCAACATGACTTTTGTTGATATATTCCATTAACCAAAAAAATATACAAAATTCAAAAAACCAAATCGCTTGATTCTTATTAATATCTTCATTCAATATTTATCCTGTAAAGGCCAAGGGTAAAATAATAAATATGTACCCTCTACCAGAGCTCATTGAGGGAGTAAAAACTGCTAATCAGTTTTGATTTAATGTGACATTTTGCAATGCATGCAAAAAGGATCACCATATCCTCATATATAGTTCACTCCGTAAACTAACTGCAGAAGTTAAGTGTAATTAAATACATATTATCTCATTATTAAAACTGTTCTAATTAACTAATGTAGCAGATTTATTTATAGAAATTCAAAAATAGGTCAGTAGCATAAAAATGTTTCAGGAACAAGAGTATTATGCAACGCCAAGAATTCTGTATTTCTCGTGGTGAAAATAATGATGGCATTAATCATGGGATTATAACCTAGTAAAAATAAAGTTATATAAAGCTATGGTTTAAGTCCTTAGATTTAGAGAATAAAAGAAAATGTATGCAATGATTACCTCAGTATTCTACTACTACCACCAAGTGATCCTGGTGATGAATTTTGAAGCACTTTTCCTCGTTCCGCTTTTCCAACTGCCAGAACTTAAACAAAACATGGCCTTCTAATGAGAATTCAATAAGCAATATTTGATACAGGTAAAAATAGCCTGTACTGTTTAAGTGTCAATGAAAACACAGTAAAACCCCCACTTGATTTTTTAAATGTAGGTAGAAAGCGACAATGTGGTTTTATCTTTAAAAAAATATGCATGTTTAAAAATCCTATATTAAGATGCAATAATAGATCTTAAATTCAAATAGTATAAGAGCCCTCCTGTACTTGAAAGTTTGTCAGTATTTTATCATCCTTCAGTGAATAACCATTTTCCTGCATGACTTGTAATGTGGAACAGTGATTAGTTAATTTATAATCCGTCGACACTTTATTTCTATTGAATGTAATATAATATAATTTAAATGCTAACTATAATAACTCACCGATGGCCACGGCAGCCCAGGTAACACAAATAAATAGACCACAGGCTGACTTGGAGGCCATCACGAAACTGATTTAACTGTTTGTCACACGGAGAAAGGGAAAGTTAGAATTGCCTAAGGCAAACATTTAACTATGTGAGTGTTAAATCGGTAGCAAAGCCATTGAGGAAATCTAAACCAACGGACTCCATACCTCTCCTTAGGCCACAGTTAGGTTAATTTTCAATGTGTGTAAAGTTTGCTTTTGTCAGGACCTTGTAAGTTTGCAGTTGAGGGAGGAGCCTATTTACCATATGGTTTTGTATGAACCAATGAGAACCGTGCGGTGTTGCCAAATCTGTTAATACCAGCTGATTTTAATATATTGCTTAGTGTATTTTAGTTTTGTCAACGGACGATGTGGAAAGGCCGCACTAGCATTGTCTTATGATTGGCTGCCACCAACTGCAAACTTACGTGGTCCCGACAATAGTGTGTATAGTGCTAGTTTGCATAAGTATTAAAACTATTGCCTCTCAAAGAAGATACATTTTTTGTTGGACTCTAACATTTTTCACAGATTTCACTCATGAACATTATATAAGCTAGCATGTGACTTTTAATTTTATTGAAGTCATATGTTTATGTTTTTATATTTGATTATTGTGTTTTTCCTTGATTCAATTAAACACTAGTTTTCTATTCTGTCTAAATTATTTTGATATTCATGAGTTTTAGAGTCAATTCCACATTTAATATGCTGCTCTCCCCTTTATATTTTTCCTTATAAATTATATTTTATCTGTCTTTATCGTTACAAAGATTATAAAATAAAACTTTAAAATTATAAACACTGAAAAAATCATCAGTGCAAAGAGTCATAAGTACAAAGAAGTATATATTTTTGCTCTAATATATTTATCAATTTTCCTATGATAGCAGTTTTACGGATCTATAATGTAATATTAACTTCTTTATATAAGAAGTTTTTAGCGAGCTTGGAGGAATATATATTCTAAAAGACCTATCTCCGAATATTAAAAGCTAACCAACCCTTGGATTGATCTTGGAATATAAATTTACCTATGGTGACCTAAGTACGCAGATTTTATGTGCAAAATTTCAGGTGAAATTGGTAAGGAATATTTTACGCTATAAAGACACTAACACCTTATTTTATGATTGTGGTATGATAAAATGTTAGTACAACTCAGTAGCATCTTTACACTGAAAGGGTTTATTATCAACGTCTACCTTTTACGAGCTATGTGTTTCGGTGAAAGATTCAGGGGATGTATTAAATTCAGATCCATATGTCGTTCTTGTCTGGCCCACAGAGTTGTGGCAAAGATAAGACTGAGTTATTACACATAAGTCATAGCTTATAACTTTAACTGGGGTAGCACAGTTATAGCCTGTGCTTAATCTGTAGATTACAAAATCAGCTCAGCCAAAAGTTTTAAATTTAGCGGTTAGACTATCCTGTCTGTAGATTTAATCCTTTTTATAATGTAAGATAATTGATTTCAGCCGTTACACGTGTGCCTATTGTTGAGATTACAGATTTATTAAGTAACAAAATAACGAATGTCTATTATTATGCACTAATTAGACAGTGATTACAGTTACGAAGAAAAGCAAAATAAAATTTGGCTTTCCTACAAGATTTACACCCTTAAATCGATTTCAACCATAGACTAAAAATAAAAACAGTACATTTACTTTGTAAAATATTTAATTTTTTTGAAACGAATACAAAATATTTTGAAAAGTTTGTTCTCGAAAAGATATTATATTTCTATACATTGTACAATGCGGTCGCTTACACAGCATAGAAGAAACTATGTGAATTGGGACGTGCCCAAGGACAATGTAAATGATTCATTTTACCGCATTCCAAAAATAGTGAGTTCCAAAGCTATAATATTGCGGTATATTGCAAAAATGTTAACTTAAATAATACAGCTTTAAACAATTTGTTAAATTAAACTATATATAATCTTAAAAACTTTGTCTGAAGATAAAAAAAACTCAAGTCTCATTCTAAAAAATTTTATTCAATTTATACTCACTCTTTCATGTTTGTCTATAATTTTATGATAAGAGAGTTTAATATTCTGGTGAGGGTTATTAGCCTTAACCATATTCAGTCTTTTACACAAAGAAAATAAAACATGGAAAATTGAATAGGCCTACATTTATAGAAATGAAAAAAATCTAGTTACAGTTTCTGTTTTTATACTAATCCCACTGACATTTTTATCAAGGGAACGGTATGAAACCTGGAATATCCTAATCATAACCTTAGGAATATGATTCCTAGGAATCACAATTATTGTTAATGAGTCCAATAAAATGTACCCACCCTAGAGGTGAAACTAGCGATCTTCATGTTTTAAGACGAATATTAGCTTTGTTATGCGCTGTGCAGTCATTCTTCAAATAAAAAAATGTTGTAATTAATTAAAAAAACGAAATGTTGTATCTCATATTTTTACAATTAATCAATTAAAAAAAGAAAGTGTTTTAACTTAACATATTCAACGTAAATACCGTAAAACTCGTGATTATTAATGTACAAAATTTCACTACTCTGGTTCTTTCCATTCAGAATTATATCATTCTAAGAAAGCCGAAGATCTTAGCTTGAAGGAAAACAAAGAAGGACGTTGGCCTGACCATAAACTAAACGACTGGCATCGGACGACCCACTGGGAAAATAAATAGATCCACGCCTCCACATACGTACGGTCATGACCCCAACTCACGTCGCTTTATAAACTAGTGCTTCGTATGCAAATTTCAATATATGCTTTTATTTTATCTTTTTGATTTACACATTAAACGATAACTAGAAAATAAATATTTTTTCATAGATTCTAAGAAATTTCTTTTGCATAATTGTTTCCTAAATTTGACTATAAATTACACTATTAATCCTGTGTGTATTATATCTGTTAAAGAGTATATGCATCTTTCATAATTTACCTTTCACATAAAGATGGAGAGGTGTATAGATTGCTTACCTTCTTAAACATATCTAAAATAGTCTAATATTAGATTTCAATAACTCTTACAGACAATTTACAACGTTGTCATACCTAGATAACCTGACCACTTCATCTGAAATTTCAACATGGCATATTTTAAACCACGTAAGAGATCGACTGAGTTGGACGAGCAAATATGCAGCATAACTTGTAACGTATTCGTAGTAGATTTGAATGCGTAATTGATGCCTAACAAATGTAGTCTGGTAAATGCACACCAGGCACTGTTGTAGTTAGTTAAATTATTGTATAAGCATAATATGTTGTTTAGAGTGCACTTTTTATCCATTTAAGTAAATGAACAATTGAAAGAACAATCATTCAACCATGTACTTTTATTCGCTGGCTACAAATGAACTATTATGTTCACATCTTTTCTAAGTATAACATGAGATGAAAGAGCTACCTATTTGCAAAGTTCTTTCATTTTTAAAAGTAGCCTACAATACAATGATTCTGAGTTTGATATAAACCGTTATATATTTTACTAGCTGAGTACCCGTCTCTCGTACGGGGTTAGCATACAAGTATACTTATTGCAGTTATACTCAAGCTTTGTGTTTGCAATGGGGGAGCTATCATCATGCCAAATTTCAGCCCAATCCCATCTAGTAGTTAATGCGTGATTGAACTTCAAACAAACAAACAAACAAACAAACACACAAACTTTCACATTTATAATATTAGTAAGATAAGATTTATTTAACATAAAACCATACCAATATTGACTAAATGCAAGTTATCGTAACTAAATTCAAATATATACACAAATGCATATAAATTTCTTAATATATAAGCCTGAGATTTTTGTGTACGAATTATTTCAAAGGATTTAAAAGGTGTCCACAAGTTGTCATAAATAAACAAACAGTACAAAATAATACTGTATTTATTCCTCCATAAATCTTACAAAAAAAATTAATATAGACTAAAATGCTGAATCTTCATTGGTAATGAGTTTTCTTTACATGTGCTCCGTTTGGACGTCAGGGTGATATACGTTCAATCCAATAAATCCCTAAAAACATTATTTTGGTAAAATCGTTTTTTTATGCTCACTCAATTGACTAACATTAAGTATGTAAAACATAAAAAATATTAATCTGGTTGAATAAAAAAGCCGGATTAAAAATAACATTTCAGAAAAAACTTCCATTTTGGGTCAAAAGATTTTTTTAAATAAGATAGCCAAAAACTATTTTTTACCTCATACATAACCACAGGGCATTCTAGCCAATTATTGTCTCATCTGTAGGTCATGTATTTTAATCTAATAAAAGTCTTTTACTACTAAATAGTGAAGTGTTATTTTCTCAGTTTTGTTAACGCTTCAAACATTGTTGGTGAAGAAAAATCGTATACATTTTTTCAATTGATAAAACAATATTCCTAGAAAGTTTGCAACTATGTAATCTAGATATGATCTTCATCCAAAATCTGAATCACTCTTACAGTTTGATATATAAAATATAATTTACCTTATCCACAGACTGTACAAGCACTGGTGTAGGAACAGGGTTTGACAGATCCACACTCCACACTTCGTCATACTGACCTCTTTTGAAATGGCCGAAAAACACAGTATCCTTAAATACTGATATTGCGTGGATTTCACTAAATCTAAAATAACAACAAATAATGTGCAATTAGTATTAGTAACGTATAAATTAGATAATTTATTGCTTTTAAATAACTGAATAAATCATGAAGCACTGTTAATTGAGAGCTTGGTTATGTTTTGAGTTAATTTTACAATGCTAAAGAGCGATGAGTTAGCCTTCCTTTGAACTTTATTGGAGAATGTGTTGGTTTAATTAGTATTTACATAAGTTTATTATCAAGCAGACGGTAAACTTGCATGCATTTTCTTTAGAAAAAACATATGTACGCATATCACACGGAACCTACAATAGAATACATATAAAAAATTATATAATGCAATAGGGATTTTCTCTTTAAAAATGTGGCTAGAAAATAATCCAGTGGAAAAGATTATAAGGAGAATGTCTCTATTAAAATATTCACGTTAGTTCTATGAATCGTTCACTATATTCTTTAAACTCAGCAAACAATAGGATTTCAAGATGTCCATACATACAAATAATTGACTATTATTACAAGGTTCTTTATAAATGAGGATATTCAAAATCATTTTTAAAAACGATATTTAAAACCTTTCTTAGTCCTAGAGGTCAACTTGTTTTCGTCACAAAAGATCTTACTCAGAAGCTACTAAACCATGAATCGGACCACAATTAAAATGTTTTCACAACCATCTCCAATGGGGACATCCTTCCCATCTTTGCCTTCATAGTCACATGACTCAACGTAAGGCGTCACCTCCTCCAAGTCCCAGCTGGTGTAGAAGATTCTTCTCTTGTGCGTGGCCAAGGTCAGGACATAGACCCCTCTTTTGCCGTCGTTGGTAAGATGAACTTGAGAGTTATTGGAACCATCCAAGTTCATCCTGAATATTGAATCGTTGCTAACATAGAACAGGAACCTAGAAAATCAGAAGAACGTTTTAAAAGATCCAGTAAATGTGTAACATGATTGTGTCCTATGAATATGCTAGGTCATTATCAATACTCATTTGTTAGATTATTCGTAAGCTTTATACAACCAATTGTGTAAAGATGAATGTGTAAAATGATTTACTGACCTAATTTTACAAACCCTATAAACACTATAATATCCTTTTGAACTACACCAATTATCTGTAAATACAGGGTGTCCCGGAACTCTCTACCAATAATTTAGAGCATTGTTCCTGGGTAAGAAACACCTACCCATATGTAATATTTAAATTGTCCTTAGGTCCTTAGTTACTCACACAGCCACCATTTCGTTTTATTCACTTAGGTTTTTTTTCTAAAAAGTGGTTAAACATATGAAATTGAAACTTTGCACACAGATTTATGACAATTGTACAAAGCTACAAAAGAATTATGAAAATTTTCCAAATTCAAATGCAAAATTGCACCCATTTACTGGTTTTGTTTCTTAAATAGCACAAAACTCATTGATTTTACAAAAGTTTTACAAGAGTAACTTGTTCAAGGAAATTTTTGCGTATGTTTATCTATTTTTCAGAAAAGAATTATTAAGTGAAAAAAAAACATAATGGCGGCTGTGTGAGTAACTAAGGACTTCCAGACAATTTAAATATCATATTTAAATGTTTATCCCCGAGGAACAATGCCCTAAAATATTGGTGAAGAATTCCGTGACAAGACAATTTCCTAAACGCCAAGATATAAAGTTTTGATTTTAAAGGAGGAAAATTTCGGTTTTGTCAACGCCTCCATTATTACAAATCTTAACTTGTTAGATAAAATATAAATTAAAAACCATACACTTATTTGATATATTATGACATATTTTCTAAGGGATTTTAAAAACTATGGCACAAGACGCCTACACGAAGCAAATAAACTAAACTCTATGTATTGGAAATAAATCACAAGCTAAAATACTTTAGAACCACAATGACCATAAAGAGTTTGGTAAAAAGTGTGAATAAACCTAACATAATTTATGTATCAACTAAACAAAAATGTGGTCACACGATAAAGCTTGAGTACTTTTCATCTTCCTTTCATATATAGGTGATGTTTGTTACACACTGAAAATTAGAAGGCAAACGATGGTTTTTGTTTTGACAGAAGACTACAGAAGAAGACTGACAGTGAAAGCTTACCCAGCGTAAGGATCAACAGCAATGTTGTCTAGGTTCCAGTTGAAGGTCAGCCCGGAGGATACCAAGGTCGTCCTGTTGCCGCCGTCCAGGTCACTGACCTCTATGACTTCAGCAGTGTGGGACATCCAGTACAGCTTGCCATGTACCCAGTCCACTGCTAGCTTCACATTAGCATCAACCCCTGATGAGACCACAGCTACTGTTGGACCCGTCCTGGTTAGACGGCCAGCCACCTCGTCTCTAAAACATGAATTAGAAATAATATGAAACTGTCAAAGTCCAATAATATTACTTTATTGGCAAGTGTTCACAAGGTGTATGAAATTGCATAGTACAGTACAGTATTTTAAACAGTTTGTGCAGTAATTTCTTAAATTTTTGGAAGATTTTTTGACTGCACTGACGTGATGCAGTCAACTTTCCATGTACATGTGAATACACTGAAAGTACGCACAAAAATGCAAAAGAAATTAACTATTATCATATTTGTTTCTATATTTCATTTGGTTAATACATTTTATTGTGTTAGTTTTTTAAGAGGTTGGTGCTTTCTTCTGACTTTGGATACAATTATTTTATCCATATCCAAAGGCTATGGAAACGAATTGCTTTGAATATTTACTTAGTAGCTTCTAGCTACTAACATGTAAAAAGGTGGAAGTAATTTTTTCAGTTCTATGTACGGAAATATCAGGTCTGTAGGTATAGAAACACACAATCCATGTTATTATCTGAAATATTGATTTCATACGAGTTCTGGATCTAAATTGTCTTTCATTTACCTGTATATCTGATTAGTGCCAGTGTAGTAGATGTATTTTTTGCGATAATGGTAAGCAACGCTTGGAGAGTTTCCTTTAGAGTTTCCCTGTGTATAGTGTAGTACTGATACTATCTTTTGTCTTTCCAGATCAAGCAGTGAAACTTGGGAAGACTGTGTTAACAGAAGGGTCACTGGAACGGGGTCTGCAAAGTTAAAAATAACAATCATTACGAAAATGATAGAATGAAATCATAGACAAACCAGCACAAGTAGGGTTTTTCGTGTCTACTTCATCTTCGGGCGTTAGTGTAGGCGACATTTTATCTTAGGGTTAATTTTATTATTTGTGTGAACAGTAACAGGATATGAGTTATTGGTGATGATTAGATAGTTTATTTGGCTAAAGGAGATTTTAAATTACTGAAATAACAAGAAACTAATTGTAAACAAAAATACGACCTCTACAGTGCACTGGACAGAAACAACAATAAACTTGGCTTCAGCTGTTCCATAACGATGAGAAATCTACTAAGGAAGAAGGCTTTCGTTTGATCTATGATGAAACTCTGGTTTGTATAAAGTTTAAAGAAGGAACTGAAAAAATACTGGAACTCTTATAGCATGTATGTGCAGTCCTACGATTTGTTCTACCTGTGAAAATAAAATGCACCTTTTGTTAACTAACTTTCTTAACTTTTACAATGTGTTTAATTATTCTATTGAAGTAACAAAGTGCAAGATCCTCCAGCAGACTTACAGTTGTTGATTTACGACCTATAAAACATGTACTATCTTTAAATCAATTATTTTACCCTACAACATCCTTAGATCCAGCATACGACTTCTTAGATCAGCCTTCAACTTGGTATTTTATAATAAAAACCTACTTTGGAGTATTCTTTATGAGCCCATCCTCTTATCTGACGGCTGCCAATCTCTCTGCAATGACACATGATACAATTTCGTACAGGCACAAAAAACTACAATGATAAACCGTAAAAACCTGTACAATGGTCGAGGTGCACATCAGAATACGTGCCCATGAAGTAAATAAACCCTTTCGTCTTGTAACTTTTATCTAAATATATATATGAGCATTTACTTGGACAACAAGTAACTCAATGTGTTTTGTCGACAATGTGCATCGTCATAGGAATACTATGACAAGGCCCTCCACCTTAAAACAGAGACAAGACCTGGATACCTCCAAGTATACATCCTTTGAACGGGTTCCCCACGTAGTTCTTCTTGCAGTTACACAGCGGTCTGTGTGACGTTACCTCACACTCGGTGTTGGGTCCACAAAGACCATCACAGGAGTCTGAACACTTGCCAACGATGCAGGTCTTGTCACCGGGACAATTGTCATGGCTGGAACACTCGGCCGCGCCCACTGGAACATTGAGATTTTAAATCAATATGTATTGCTGCATCTACAATTCGTTTTGTATTTATATGTAATTTAAAACGTAAGGTGGTACTTTAACGGCTGTGGCAGTAATAAGGTAATTAAAAGTATAGACTTCTCGAGAGAGGCTTTTGAGCTTGGAAGGCACAGATTAAACTCAGATTATTTTTGAGCAGTAGAGTATGTTTTTAGTTTAAAAGAACATTTATACACAATATAAGACTATATAATGGGGTTTTTTGTATTTTTCGAGAATATAAAATACCTTTCTGAACCTAGGTAATACGTTTAAAAAATATTCAAGCCACTCTTTCATTGTTTTATAAAAATGCGATAGGTGGTACGTATTATGGTTTGTCCTTCTACACCATAAGCAGTTTTTGATCATATTGATAAGCTTAGTACGAATAAAAAAGGTATATTACATATCAAATAAATGTATGTTAAAAGATAATGAAAACAATTGTATTACTTTCAAAGGTATTTTTAGTTAGGGGTTCACGCAGTTTTGAGTTCCTTGATACAAATTAGTTATTTTTATCCTCCCGAACCCACAAAACATAAACAAATGCCACCACCTAATTTAAAATCTTTTAAAGTTATCGTGAAAAAAGTAATCATGCAACGCGTAGTTTGTAATCACTCGTCTTAAAAAAGTTTCATATGAACCTGAGGTCAAGAGGAGCGGCCCCGCATGAACATCTTCAGATTCAAGGCCCTCTAACGTTATGGCTGTGTGATCTGGAAAATATTTTCCTCCATTTTAACAATGTTATGACGGTTATGCGTTAGACAAGTGTAAGACTCAATAACCTTAAGAGACTATAGTTTCAAAATGAACTGTAGAAGAAACGGTGTTATGGATTTTAAGAACAATAATAGAAATGATAAAATAAGAAACAATATCAAAAATTTTGAAATAGGAATAAAATAGCAATGAAAATGGCTTTGGATGAACGTTGTATATGATGATGTTGTTCAAAACTTCTGGTTTGGAACAAACATACTAGATGCAGGTTATTTGGATCAGCGTAAAAAATAAACAAATAGAATCGTATTGTTTGAAGAACATTTACAAAGAATTCTTCATTAATTTATGAAAATGTTTTCAAACAACTCAAACATCATGAGTTCCAAAAACCATCAACTTTCTGTTGAATATGCAGGTCTGCTATATGTTAGTTAACTGATCTCCTGTATATTACCTGACTAAGGAACTCAAGCCCTAAATATTATTGAATGTGGAATAGTAAAATACCAACACTCAAAGTTATTTCTAAACTGCCACAGGGACATTCGTAGAAGTAGTTCAAGGCTACCAGCCTTAAATCTGAACTCAGTACAGCTTTACTGACCCTCACACACAGGCAGCGGTGGGGTCCAACGGCCCTTCACACACACAGACACAGGCTTTGTAGTGTTTAGGGTGAAGCCGGAGTCACAATAGAAGAAGATGACCCAGTTTTCCGGTACAGGAGTACCGGGGATCATCTGACAGGCTGGGGTGAGGTCTTCAGGGGAACATCTCCTGGCGCTAGGGTAGAACTTCCCGTTCTCCAGAGGTGGGGGTAGAACACACCCGTCGTCTCTGGAGCTGGAGCTGGAAAAATATTATTCCAGTTGTGTTTCCTTTTTGCTTTTAAATGTTCCCTTAGTAGTACAAAATTATTGATCTTAGCAACGTGAGTAAGCTTTGGGTAGCAGTAGATAACATAATTAGCAAATTATGAAACTACTATGGAATTACTATTGAATAAATTCGTGATTGGAGATTGGACGTAAGTATGTGAATTTGAACGTAAGGTGCAGACCAGATGTGGACTATCTCATCAAATCCATGTATCGAGGAATGTTACATTTAGCAAATCTCGAACAATATTTTCATTATTCATGCCGCCACTTTCAAAGAGTTTATTATGACATATTTTTATTTTTCTTGCATTAAGAGAGGCATTTATTCATTATGTACTCTCCACCACATATGGACCTGTACAATAGACTGCTACGCTTCATATCGCGAGGCAATGATTGTCCTTCCTCAATACTTAAACACCAGCTATAATAGCTGACTTAAAAGCTTCAATCAGTTTACAATATGAACTATCAACAATGGCATCAAATTAGCTTCTATCAGCTGACAATACGAGCTACGAAAACCATATGGAGCATAGTGATGAACATTTAAAATTAGGTACAGACTTTTCAGCCACCATATACACAATACACATATACACATATACGCAATACTAGCACTTGCGTTTGGTCAACCATGAATTAGTTTTACTAATTAATTGCTACGTACAAATTTATTTCTTATTTTTGTCATATAACTGTGGGCTACCTAATCAATATTCTCAATACTGGCACTTACGTTCTTTTTCTTCTTAAGAATAAATTCTCTTCTGTATCAAGAACCCGTTTGGCCCAGCATAAATCTGTTAACACTGAAATAAAAAAATATTGAGTACAACATTTGGAAAAATGAATAAATAAAAACAGTATTTTATTTTCATTCAGGGTAATATCATGGTTTTTGGGGTTAGTTATTATAATTTACGCAATAACAAAATAATTAGTAATTAATTGACTTTGTCTATTTTAATTGTATATTTGAACTTAAAGATTAAGAATAGCTTTTATATTACTTTAACGTCCAAAGAGTCAAAATATGATATTAAAAAGAAAGAATAAGATTTTTACGCGTCTCATAGCTATTGAGAAATGTTTATTTTGCCCCAGTTATAAAATTGTTAGAATGATGTAGACTAAGAAGTATTGATGTAAAAAAATAACGATTAAAGAATTAGGATAGTTTTAAACTAAGTTCTAAAAAAGACCAGAGTCGACTATATAAGTTGAAATTGAAAGGAAATCAATGAGTGAAGGATGAACTCTTCTTTTTAGAGCACACGGTGATTGATCAGTGTTATCTACCAACATATTTTGCTGTAGCTCTTTGTAGCACATAAGTTAATTTACGTTCTTTGGAAGGAAATAAGTGAACATTATATAGGACATTAAATATTATATAGGATGGTTCTCTCCTACCTTTTAACATAACCATTATAAAACGTCTGAAAACATTTCAAGCACACTCCATGAATTATTGTGGAAAAAAATATATCTATATGGTAAAATTTGTCATTACATAAGCATTTAAATAAAAAAATAATTATTTATTGAATAATAATTTTTCACTACAAGTAATATTAGTTTTTATTTCTTTAAGATAATGCAATACAAAACAATAATGCTATACAAACTAGCAACACACTTTTTAATGGAACATCGAGTTCCTACTGCTTAGAAGTTCATGGAGGTCGAGTGCATTGTTCAACTACTAATAATCAACTGGTTGTTTGTAGCTCTCCTTAAGCTGAAGGTTTACTGTACTTAGTCAGAAAGATATGTACCTTAATTGATGAAGAATATTTCTCTACGAAAATTATCCCAATTTACCTTAAATGTGACTTTTAACTATAATATCATTTTGTTTTGTTTTGTAATGGTGAAATTTACATTTAGTTGATACAAGTTTTCTCTTTTTTGAACTTAACACTATCTGAATTATGACAAATAAAAAATTATGAAGTTAGAACACACGAAATAGAAATACATACCAAATGTTGCTACCCAGATAATCACAACACAATCACTATATCTCGATCCCATCGCAAATCTACGATGACTGTTTTCTTACTGAGGAGAACGCTTTATTATTTGTGGGAGGGGAGAGAACTGGTTGGCCTCCCGCACTGAGTCTTCCTTGTATTTACGTGAATGACTGTGGTTTGAACTTGACCTTGATTTTGGACAAGAATATTTACCCGAGCTAGCTTTCCTCTTCTGATGTGTATTTGGTAGCTGAATATCCAGCATTCGATATTTATTGGTCTTATGTGATCGTTGGATATTCACAATATGCTGATCAATCTCATTGCATTAGTTGGAATAACACCTGGACGCACGCATATTAATTATTTTTCAAATTGTTGCATCATATTTTATTTTGAAAACTATTGTTATTTTTAAATCTTGCCGACATAAAATATGGCGGATCTAAACTATGAATGTACTGTACGTCTATAAACTGAAAAAATCCAGCCACTTAAAAAAAAAAAAAAAAAAAAAAAAAAAACTGTTGATAAGGACTAATATTCTTAAGATTGTACACTTGCCTTTTCGTCATACTGCTCAGAAACAGCCTATTTTTATACATGCCTTGCGGTAGCACGATTACTCTGTAGGGAGTAAAATGCCTTTCTACCCCGTCGGAGTAAAAATATGCTGTTGTAAACAGTTGTTGATGTCAAATGTAGCAATCGAATGGATCGACATGACTTATCGATTTATTCATTGGGGAAGATTTTAGCTCTTGTTGCATTCTTAAAAATAGTTCGACATGTCAATGGTATAATGTAAAATATCGTCATGAAGAAATGTTTAAATCATATAATGAACAGAATTAAAAATAAGAAGCTGGTAGTCGTTTTCATAGGTTATCTTTAAATTTAAAAAATAGTTTCGTTTTATAGCTTAGTTTGTTAACTGATGATGCAATATGACAAAAATGCACACACAGGCAAAAACTGTCTTTTCAACACTCACTCATTTTCCAACCTCGGCTTCGCCTCTATCGTAGAACTTGATCTCAGATCTCTCTAAATACATTTATACAGGGTGACAAAAAAGTCTGGAAACGGCTTGATATACTTTTAACTAAATTCGTTAGAAAACTCAAACCTATCACATCAATTTATTTGTATGAAAACTACTTTTTGCAAGCATTACCATGTTTTTACATTCACCAGGGGACGGCCCGTTAGGAGTAGGTACATAATCTTTAATGTAAGCACATCTTTAATAGATTAATTTTAAAGGTCTGGTAAAGTGGAGTTCATTGCCGGAAACCGCATCAAAAAGGTTCATCCGTTACAAAATGGCGGCAGTCCAAAGTTATTGCGGAATGTACCTGTGCGGAAATCTGAAAACCGGTTAAATTTTGTTTAAGATTAAATAAACTTAGTCTATGAGCGAGTTGACTTTAAAATACAATTTTAGCTCTCAAGCTTATGTTTACGAGTATTTACCAACACTAAGGCCTGTGCAGGTATTTTCCGCAAGAACTTTGGACTGCCGCCATTTTGTAACGGATGAACCTTTTTTGATGCGAATTCCGGCAATGAAATCAACTTTACCAGACCTTTAAAATGATGTGCATATCAATCTGTGCTTTCGTTAAAGATTATGTACCTACTCCTAATGGGCCGTCCCCTGGTGAAGGTAAAAAAATTGTAATGCTTGCAAAAAGTAGTTTTCATACATATAAGTTTATGTGAAAGGGTTGAATTTTCAAACGAATTTAGTTAAAAAGATATCAAGCCGTTTCCAGACTTTTTTGTCACTCTGTAATATATACGCTTCACACTTTAAACAGCAAATGTAAACAATACTGAAAAAAACTATAATAAGCAATAGATTCTAGTTTGTATGCCTGTATGATAGATATACTTGTATATCTGTATGATTTGTTGTGCTGCATTAAACATTAAAGAAGCAACAACAAATACAAATACCTTTTGACAAAATATTTAAAAACTCGTTACTTCTACGGGTGTCTAGTGAAAGAAACAAAATAATAAACATGAATATGTGGTTATGCCATTGAATATTATGTTTAAAAGATTGATATTGAAAGATATTGCTGTCAAACTTTTAGAAAGTTGAGATGAAGTGCGAATTGCAGATGTGACTAAATAAAAACGTTTCACAATTGAATTCGATGGTTTTTATATTGAAGTCTTTGAACAGTTTGTAAGATTTTAAAATCTGTTTATCACTTTGGAAATTATTTAGTACAAATTTATATTTTGTGTAGGCCTATTATTCACATCGAAACTTTCACATTTATAATATTAGTAAGATATGTAAGATATTTATTGATGAATAAAACCTTTGAGTGTGACTGTGATAACTAGTCTGTCACTAATATGTATTATCGTCAACATGTTCTTTACATATATTTATTATAATATTGGTAAGATATTTTTGATGTTACATTGATTGTCTATACTCGTATTGAATCGTTTATAGAGATGGTTTAGCCATCAATTAACATTTCATTTAACTACTTTCATTTTGTTTTCATACAATATTTGAATTCATTTACTATAGTCTATACCATTATTCTACGTACTTAATAACCCCAAGTTCTCTTTTACTTGAATGTGTCGTTTGAATTCTATTGAAAAACACAGTAAACGTCGGTGAAACTTTAGTAAATCTTTTAGGAAAACAAAGACGAGACAATTGCATGGCTATAAACAGAACGACAAGCAGTGGACGACCCGCAGGGCAAGATAGATAGGACAAGCTTCTCCACACAAACACGTCCCAATAACACACTCGAATACTCTCAAAACACCCCGAGATACTGCGTAAGTATCATGAAAAACACGTGTTCTGTAATGATACCACAAGGACTTCGTTTTTTTGTCATTTAAGGTTTTGACTTTCCTAAAGCCCGTTTTTCAGACACCAGTACTGCTAACAAAAGTATTTTCGTTGTGGAAGGGTTTGAGATAATTATATCTTATGTTTAAAATCTACTATGTATAAAACAATACTTGATACTTATGGGAACCCAGGTGTATTTAACGTAACGGCGGTTTTATCAGCCAGCCAATTGGGTTACTTGTCCGATAATGCCAATGACATAATATACAAAGGTACAGCATTAAATAAAAGTGCTAACGATTCTATTTTTGCCAACTGAACTCACTGCTGCTACGATGTAAGTCCTTCTTGTTTAGCTAGTAGACATCAGATAACCCGATCATTTCACAAAATTGATCTTATCTAACTTATCTATCCAACCGAGAAAACTAGGATTTCAAGTTTCTTAAAAATATTTTAAATTCGTTTTCAATTTGCTGAGACAGTATTAAAAAAAACCTGGATCTACTTTTTAAGCGATGTTTTTAAGCATTAACCCATAGTGTATAGGAGACTGAGTCAAAAACACCTTCAATGATCGTAGTTTTACTCAGAAAAGTATTAGATACACCATCTTTACTAAGAAGGCGTTCTACTAGAAAGTCTAATGCTACGAAGGTTCTGTACTTGTAAAATATGAATAACTATCGCAACCTTTCAAAACTTATCTATTAAAATGATAACTGTTGTTTTATTCTTACATATATTAGTTCCTGTTCATGATACCCAGTTATGAATGGGGCATTAAAAATAATCCAAAGTACCCAAAACATCGTTTTAAAGTTTTCCATTCAGCTAAAAGTCATTGAACTGGCAAGATTTGAGCAAGGTACCTCCGAAATTGTAACCCTACGCTCTACCACTAGACCATTTCCACGTTACATACATACATTGCACGTTAGTGAAGCTTTATAAGGTGGCACAGTAAATAATCTTAAGTCAAAAGAATGATGTAATATCCTGTAAGGAATGTGACACAGGCAACGTCTCAATATTGGATGATAGAAAATGCTTTTCTCACATAATTTAGGGATAACTTTGAGGTGTAAATTTAAAGGCATTTGATCTTCAAAAGCATTTGCTTAGGATTCGTGAATTTACAAGCAAAATAATTTAAAAGATATTTTGTTTCATGTTTAATTCACTGTTTTAATATCAAGCCACTAATATTTATTTATGTTTTATCATCCTAAGCAGTTAAAAATTCCTGGAAAGTTATTATATTCACGAATGAAAAGGCTTTTTCAATAAAATTCTCGAACTCGTTCTATTACTTTGTCGAAGTTTAAAAATAACAACTTTATAAACAATTTATTTTGGAGCGTACTTTAATCTAAAGTTTGACATTCTGTGCTAATGTAATGCATAACAAGTTTGAGTTAGACGTGTGTCAGTCACAGACAATTTGCATCACCACGTGTATGATTAGGTCTGTCATGCGAGTGAATATAAATTTATACCATGAAACCTAGTAGGCCTAATTTACTTTTTGATTTTATAAACTTCTATGATTATATACTTTTTTACAGATAATTATTTTCCCCCCATATTGAAGTACTTACTATTATTTTTATCAAACGATTTTTTTACCGATTGGTTATAGTAGATTTTCTTTTATATTCTGAATTGAATAACTAGGCTATTACCGTAAGTTTCATAGTGATATACTAGCGACCGATTTACTTTTTCATCTTCACATCCCCAGAGACTAAACCACTATCTAAATATAATCCGATTTGGATGAAAATTTGTAAAAACGTGTAAGCCTACGTTTATTAAAAAGAGCTCACGAACCATGATCGTACCAAGAAACCGGGGTTTAGTAGGGTTTTTTGGAACAAAAATTGGTGGTTTAAATTCTTGTCCAACACTTCTAGCGTCCCATAGAGCTTAGAAAACAAATACATTTATTTTTTCATCAATGTGTTTTTGTACTCTTTTTATTTACTGATTAAATTACAAAAGACTACAAATTAAAGTTTTCATGTTATTCTTATGAAGAATACGTAAATATTTGTAGTTAGCTGATTTTAAATCAGACCATAGCGTATACATATTTGAATTTAATATTTTCTTTTATCTGATTTGGGAGGGGTAAAACTCGAATTTCCATGAGATAGAATGAACCTACTGAAACCCCCCACATTATAAGCTGATATTAGAACACCTAAAATATCCCCTGGGGATTATAATGGTTTAAATTTACATGTAAATTATTAGTTGGCCAAAGTTAAAATTATAAATTAAATGTTAATGACTAAACATACAGAACTAATATAAAATCATTAGTTTATTCGGTCCATTTAAAATCCTGTTTTCAACTATGTTGTTTGTTGTCCTCGTACCTTTAAGAATGTAACAATTAAAATTTAAGACTGTTAAAATGTCTATCACCTTATACAGTAGCTGCAATGTATATATGCACGTTATATCGGTTTTTAAATGTGAGTATTTACAATCTTAGACAAGAGTTTTTCAATTGCAAATTGTTTATATATAATAAGTATAACAATATTTGTCTAAAAGCATATCTTATAGCGCAAAAGATTTTCAGTATGGTTAACTATGTTTTAAAATAAAAATAATTAAATGAAATGTGTGTAAGTCTCTTGTGTGTACTAGATATAAACCATAGTTACGAATAACGATAGTGTAGCATACAGTATACAGGCTCGGCAGCAGTATTATAAAGAGCGGGTGAAATGGTCTGAACATTTATAATGAGCGGAAGAAATGGCGCCGAGCCAGAAACCCGCCAGAAATGTATGCACTTTGTGTGGCTACATTATCTTGCTTTATAAATGTTCCTGAGTATTCTAAACGGTATTATACAGCCGCAAAGTATGCGTGACATATGAAAGTAATATGAGTAACATACGCCTACTTCGTTTGTTGGATTGTAGGATTACTTATGGCCTGATTCTGTAATTAAGACTATAAACCATTTTTGAAAACTTATTACAATGCGAAGTGCAAACCAACTATACAGTATAGTACAGTTTTGCCAATTAATGTTAAATTGTTCATTATGTTGACATTTGCCCCCAACTTATTATAGGATGAAAAATTTTAAAAACATTTTCAGTGCAGTATTGAAACAATCAGCCTTAATAAAATAACCAGTGGAAATCGATGACTCATTACTCCAGACATGATAACCTTGAAATTGGAAACTTTTGAAAATTTACACACGACTAGGTTGGCTGAACTAAGTTAATGGGCATGTACAAAAAAATAGATTAATTAATTATTTAGACCTAATGGGAAATAATTGTAGTACTTTCCTAGCAATACGTTGTTATATTGAGAGTGCTGTGATAAATTGACATACATTTCCAAGAAAATATTCTTGATGGAATAAAAAATGTACAACCCAGAATAAAAAATTTGTTCCGATATTTTATGTGCTAGATGTTAGCTATTCACCTTAAAGTCTATGCAGTCCATACTGCTTCTCCGTTATTTTTATGTAAATAAAATTTGTAATATATAATTAACTAATTAGTGATCCAGATCACATTTTATTTAGCATATTTAGAATAGAAACTTCAACTTTAGTAGAAGCAGTAGGGCTCAGGACAATGCCCGAACAATAAAGTGGAAAGTAGTAAAGTTAGGGAAGTAACAAGAGAAGATTGTTTTCAGCTATGGCGTTACATGTATGCTAGCTGGGTTTCAACATTGTCAACTATTCCACAACAAGATTTATATTGATAATTATCTATTATTTTTAGATTTTTTGGAATAAAATTTATGATGGGTTTTTTATCTCATTTTGGTCTATTTGGATCACTTTCTACTATGGAGAAAATGAGAGAATACAGTTTGATTCTAATTTTTAATACCAAGCTAGTCAAGAGGTTGTCTTTTTAGTTATTTTTTAGATGATTAAAATTAGTTGTACTATTTTGTAATACATTTCATTCGAAACATCCTAGGGATATTATTTAAACGTATAATAACAAATGAGACCTGCGCGCTAATGCTAAACCAATGCTAGACGAGGTCGCTTTCTAAGCGGCCGAACTATAGTAGTACTGTTATTACGAACTTCTACTATACTTGAGTACTACTCAAGTAAATATCTCTATGCATTTTGGAGGGTAAATGTCAGTATTTAAAACTCTTACGCATTGGAACACATGTTTATTATTTAAAACACATTTGCAAATTTAAGTGTATAAATAGATTTATTATGTGGTGTCTGTATGTCTTAATTATTTGTATACATGTTTGCTAAATAAAATGAAAATACCAATTCTATTCAAGATACCGACTGTTGAAAATTATTGTTTTAAATATTTGTTTACTAAATAAACTCATTTTACATATTTACATTCGTATTAATGTACTTTCAAAAGTTAGTTAGGCCAGACAGGAAGTTATTATTTATACTTAATAACATTTCTTTGGTGTAAAACATTTAATGAATATAAACATTTTGGTCTGTTAAAAAATACTACATATTATCATTTTATTAAAAATATATAATAAACATGAATTGTGTTCGTTATTTTATGATAAAATTTTGTTAAATTTACTTCTATGATATTAAATCGTTTATGTTATGACGAATGAAATATTATAATTCATACCGATCTCCTAACCATCCACTATTGAAATATTTAGTTTCTTTGTAAAATATAATGTAATGTATAACACATTAGGTACATAAGGTATTTATGCATTCAAAGTCAAAGGATGTACAGCCCTGATACAAGATACACGATACAAGAACTTTATTGTTAGTAAAATACATAATGTGGTACATTAGCTCTCCTAACTCGTCAACTAATCCTAAACATAAACATAATTTAACACAATTTAACTTCTTCACCTTAACATATTATAACATTATATAATTAGTAAATTAAATTCATCTTCAGTCACTAGCCAAAATTCATCTATTGTGAATAAACAGACCTTAATTAAAACTTTCTTCCACTTCTTTTTAAATAAATTAAGAGGGAAATTTTGAAATTGATTTGGTAGATGGTTCCAAAGTCTTGGAGCAAAAAAAATGCTTGCCAATGCTTGTCGCCTTATGTCATGCCTACTGATATGGATGTTATTTTTACCTCTAGTGTCATGAGTGAATTTTTTCATTTGTTGTTTTAAAGATGTTAGCTTTGAAATATATTAAAACTCGGTAAATGATTATGCAAGGAACGGTAAGAATCTCAAGATTTTTGAAAGTTTCCACACAAGAATCCCTAAAATATGATAATATTTTTATACCAAATATGTAAAATATAATTTACGCATATCATATATTGCTGGGTAATATTTAATGAATTAACGTCTTTGTATATCATAATATCTAAGTGTAAGTTAAAATGTATGTAAATCGTAATATGAAAATGTAATGTGTACTACTAGTAGTATTAAAATTTTTAACGTATTCTGCCGTTTAATGATTTACTGTAATGTATTCTGAATAGTTTCAAGTATAAGATTTAATATCATGCACAGTGTAATGTACTTTGCTCTATTTAATCATGTACCACATTAGTGTTAAGAGTCGTGTGAAGGTGTAATGATTATTGCATGATTTTGAAATGTAATGTATCTATGTAAAGTGTCTATGTGGATGCAATGTGTAAAGTAAGGGGGGTGTAATATGTGGGTGTAAAGGGGACGTGTAAAGTACAATGTGTAAGTGTTAAGTGTATCTCTGGGAGACTCGTTGGTGATAAAGAGGCTATCGTGTAACGATCCTGGGGGACTGTATGTAGCTTAGAGGCTTCATGACAGTCTTGTTGCTGTGAGCCTACGTTAGATAAAACAGTGTTTTAAAACAAATTCAAAAATGTTCATTGATATAAAATTATTGTTACTAATTTACCTTTTCAGTATTAGTTATATATGTGAAATGTCTGTTGTGTGAGCTGTTTTAAAATCACAGCTCCAAAAATACTGTACAATATATAATTCTATAAGACATCAATGTCATATTCGTAAAATCTATTATAATTGCAAATAAGCAATGGAGTACCCAGTTAACCTTTAAACATGAAGGTAATTATAATTATTGCCTTGATAAATTGGGGAAATGATCAATTTAAATTATAAATTGTAGGACTACGTAAAACATTGCCTGGATGCCAAGTTCAGTCATTAAGATTTGCAAAGTTTAATATAAATCTACACACCGTTATGAATACAAATTAGACTGTGGTGAAATACAATTTCTTAGATATCCTGTTTAGTTAATTTTCTGATTCAAAAGAACGTGTATTTTAACGAAAGAGGGATTGAGAGTAATTAGTTTAGTAATTTATAAATTAGTTAATTGAATGGCGTTACGTGGTTGGAGATATATAAAACAGGACATATAAATCGTTTAATGTTTACCACCATCACTTTAATGATTATAAAACCATCATTGAATTTCACTGGTGAAACATTAGTTAAAACATTTTTGTACAAACTACATAATTGCTAATTTTTTACGAGAAAAAATCTAATAGTATTTACAATATTTAATTTTGTACATGTAAAGAATGCCAAACAATTTGTTTGTACTATACACTAAATAAAGACAACAACAATATATGAGAAATAAAACAAATAATTTGTTGTTATAGGTAATGAACACCTTTAACCTCGATAAAAATCATTTCAAACAACATCACTGAGAATAAGTGTTTTCAAAAAAACAGTTAAGCCTAATTATCTGGAACATTCGTCTCTTTTTAAAGGGCGGAAACTAAGTCCTATGTTTAGAACATTTTCGATTTTAGAAATTGTTTCAGACCTCATTCTATAATATCATAGTAAGTGTAAATCAAACTGGAGGAACAATTTGCCAGATATATGTGAATTTAAACTCTTGTAGTCATAATTTTATAAGCAGCAAAATAATGTAATAATAAAAGACAATATTCATTTACGATTACAGTAACAAGCTTACTCGAGAAAACAATTTCCTTTAAAATAACAATTGCACGTTTGAAAAAGCTTAGTTTTGTTTCTCTGCTAGCGGTAATATCCTTTTCTCAACAATTTTACTCTTTTTATATTTTCTCAAACTTTTAATACAAACCCTATTAATGTTTAGTTGATTATTTATGTTATGAATAATGTAAGCTTATATACAGATCGCTTATGTTCTATACTGATAAAATAAAATTGCTACCAGTAGTATTTGATATTTTACACCTATTACACATAATAAACATGGATTTTAAAGAATGTATAGCTATTACCTGCCACTTTGTTTAACACTACTTACCAGCTATAAGTAATATACATTCATCATTTAAATAAATATTATGTAATACTAAAAATATAAACAAGTTAATGCAAACTAATTAGCATAACTGTTGGGTATGATAAATTTAGGTCAAACTAAAACAAATATGCAACGAAATAATAGCCCTTTTAATAATACTAACTTCCGTCACTACAGATTGATTTACGCAGTTATGCAATAACTAAGCCAAGCAAAGTTTATTTCTTATCTAAACTCAAACAAGCTTAGCAAGGAGAAGACAAGAGCGATACAAAGCTAACGACCTGTGACAACTGTCAACTCTAACAACTCGTAACACTCTCCGTAAAAATAAAGTTTTTAAATGACTAAATAATAGCATTAACTAAAATTATATGTAAACTAACTTTCATTGAATTAAAGTAGTATGTAATTAAATTTAAAATATCACAGTATAATTTATAACGTATTACTCACTATGTCTAGTTCATTTTACCTGCGATATAAATACTGACAAGAATTAGTGTTATCATTGTCAATAAATATTAACAAAAGAATAATAAATATGTTGTAAATTATTTTTTCCTATGACCATTTTTTAAAGTAGCCGGTTCAGTTCAGTTCTAGAATTAGAAAAGTTTCACATAACAGCATTGTTTACATTCAATAAGCAAATATTGGCTTCGTCATCCATATCCATCTAACGACGTCAACTTAAAATAAGTTTTTTATGCAGTATATAAAGATAGTTTAGACTGCATTTCATAAAAGGTTCAAATTTTTGTTAAATTAAAAATGGCTATGTCGAATGTTGTTACAGGAATCATTTACCCTGTCTTGGCAAAATATATCGTTTATAGTAATTAAAATATTAAATGACCTCTTACTGGGGATTCATTTGAAAAGGCATGCTTATAAAAACAAAACACTTTGCTTTTATATGACCTGAAATCAGAGAACAACTGTGGGTCCTGTATTTTTATAACCTGTGAGGGATTACTTTGGGAGACCATATCCATTGAAACCCCCTCAAGGGAAGCTACTAATAAGTTATCAAAGGGCTCACCTCACTTCGAAATAAAGTCAGTGACTTTGATGTATTTTTACTTTAATTAAAACATACAGATTGGAAATAAAATCCCGGTACGGTTAAATATTTCAAAAAGTTATATATAAAGCTTTAGAACCTGGTACACAGATAGGATGCATTAAGGCTATTTTAACACATAATTCAAAGATCCGCAACCTCCTAGGGGGGACTAAGAGTCAGAAGAAAATCCTAAATGTAAGCATTGGTTGATATACACATCAAATTAAAGGTTTTTGTTAGTAAAATAAAATTCCGCAAACCCAAACTCATACGGACAACCGAATCGAAAATTACAGCGACTCATAGATGCATTACATTTGCATTGCTATTATATGCTACCTCTTCAGGGGGAGGGGGGCGAACTGGTATAGTATTTAGAGCGCGGGTCTTCACTCCGTGAGGTCCCCAGTTCAAATGCCGTCAAATCTCCAATGAATTGTATCTAAGTGATAATGACGCAACCCCGAGGTCTAGCCTGAAGTAATGTGAAAAACAATCCCAGGCTCGTGCCTAGTTTCCTAGGGAAAAAACCCTCCTCAGGGTTGGTGCCCGGTAGAAGTTGGAAGAAAATCATAAACTTATGCATCGGTCGATATATACATCAAATTACAGGTCTTCATACGTAGAATGTAATACCACGAATTTGAGCTCAAAAGAACAACTGATTATAAATTGGATAAATGGCAGCCGATCACAGTTTAAAAATGGCAGAAAAAAAATAAAATCTATCATTATTACTTATAAAAATATATTACCTTCTCGGGACTTTTTCCCACCCAGTATAACCATATTTTTATTTATTGATAACCATATTTTGGATTTTAAGAATATTTTGATGATTTGTGGTTTGGTTAAAAAGTATTAGGTACTATTACTTTCAAATAAATTACGCATTCAAGACGCGTATAATAATATATTTCTCAAAGCAAAACATTTATCATGATGTGATTGTTTCTGAGCCTCAAGAAAATGTCGACCATTCCTCCACAGAGCTATATGCTTTTTGAATTTTATCTTTACATATTTTAGAAAGCTTTTTTTATTTACACTTCAAAGTCATAAAACTAGCCTTAATGCGTAATTACGATAATACTGCATATTGGCCTATAAAAACTGGCAAAATATAATATTAAAATAGATAAAAATTTAGATTAATAATAAACATAAGAAGGACGATATAACCTTGTATAACGTTTCCACAACTCGTTGGTTAAGCTATTCAGGATGCTGATATACTTTCAGTGACTATATTTCAGGGTCTAGTTTTGAAGATAACCTATCTTTTATGACTTCAATATCAATTTGGATTTCTTATCGTAAAGAAGTAAAACAATATTCAACGTTTATAAAAAAAAATATCTACTGGCAAAACTACCTACTTACTTAATAGAACAATTTAGTTCCATAATTGTAGGTGGTGTTTACTTTAACTAATTTCTATGTTTGTAAGGCATCCATTTTGTTATCTTGTTAAAAAGTACTATACAACTACTTAGTACATGCATGAAAAACTTAAGAACGAAACTACGATAAAACAATAAAGAAATTGCAAAATAATAAAAAAAAAAAAATAAAAATCTGTCGAAACATATTTTTGAATTGCGCAAAACCTAATTAAACCCTATGATAAGAACTGGAGTAAACATAATATATTTGTTAAAATGTCGTTGAAAAATTACAATATTTAACAATTTAGACGTTGGAGGTCAAATTGTAAAGGTCTTAAGATAGATTACAAGCAAAGAAATCCTTCTCATAAAAATAAATTAAAATAAAATAAATTATGCAGTAGGTACTCGTACATACAAAACCCCCCATCTACGTCTTTACTATATAAATCTATTTTTAACGCAGGGTAATTGGAGGTTATTTCAGAATAAAGTATAAAGAGAATTATTTATTTTGAACAAATAAACATTATACAACGATTAGTTTTAGTTAAATATGCTATTGCAATTTATGTTAATCCTTCTGTATTAGTGATTTGGCTAAATAGTGGGCAAAGCTCACATTCTTTTAGGCAATCCTCTAAGGAAAAATACTTTTTACCTATATTCCTACGTGTTCAACCATGAGGATGTTTATAATGATCGTTTGAACAAGAAAGCAATAGGCATAATCTTGAAGAAAGATAACAGACGACATTCAGTAAATCACATGGTCAACACAAGATAGCTTCAGCAGCCATGAATACAAATAGCGACCAATGAGGATCTGCAGACGGTAGACGTCAGTTACATAGAGTAATAACGTTTATCAATACCCTACGTTGAATATACACTACTATTTATGATTAACTAGAAGTCAATATAAAATGTATATGCTTAAAATGTGTGATATTATATTGCTTTATTGTGATGTAGTAGACGTATCTGTGTGTGTTTAAAATGTAGTTTGAGTAAATAATTAAACCTATGATGAGCTTTCAGTCTCTTGTAATATTTTTGTAGTAAGATTAGGTAGGGTTTCACTGGATTGGTTCTTTAAACCTTCCTGACAGTTGAAGGTGCCTTTTAACATAAATAAAGGCAGTTATGACGGCCTTATTGTTCGTGAAATTGTATACACAGATATAAAAAATAATTTAAATTAAAGCTGCTTTAGTTGTTAATTTTTTTCGATTGAACCTACCCTAGAAATAATTAAAATTAGCTACTTAATTTTAACATACAAAACAACATCCCAATGAATTCCCAATAAACATACATAAACACATTCATCAAAACATACATACTTACAGGAAAACATAGACTTCTTACTGAGTGGAATACTAACGGACTGATTAGAACTTGCTAAATATTAATCACTCAATTGCAATCAGCCTGAAAGACAGCTATCCAATAAAACCATTCAATGTGTTTCCATTAATCTGTTTAATTTGTTTTGTCCCATCTATTAATCGTGCTGCGTTTTGACATTGATGACGACAATATCAAATGGACAGCTTTATTTGGAATTAGTTGTTAAGCCTTGATTGGCATAAGTATCATTATGTAATAAATGGAAGTGTAATTTGATACAGTAAACAAATATATTTGTGTTTTATCTTACCAAATTAGTTTTTGTATTAAAAGTACAAATCGTGTTTAAATTCCATCTGTTATAATATGATATAGAATTATAATAATATGGACTAATATAATTCTTTTATTTTATAACAGACTTTATCGCGTCAATTAAGGTAATAAGATACAATAATATCCCTGTTGTGTGTGTTATCAACAGTGTTTAAGAAACTCAACATGTAATTTAAGGTAATGGAAAGATTATGTAATGGTATAGACTATTTTGCAAGCCAGTCATACCTCCAATAAAGACTTCTTTGAGTTACTATTTTATTTTCTAAATGCACCGATGCATGTTGATACGATGGTTAATACGTAGGCTATGACGAAGATTGCATTGACAAATCATTCATGAAGCTAAGAAAAGACACTACGATCTAGAATCAAAATTGCTACAGACTTCAATAAATCTGGTTGACTGGAAAGCAATTCTGAGACGGATTCAGAGCAGCATTCAATTGGTCTTGGGCGTGAATAAAAGATTCTGAAACAACTAGATATGTTTAATTGTCGAACACATTTTATTACTTTGGATATGTTGAAATATATCTTTTACTCTGGTTGCTTTTCGGCTGTCATAAACAGTCAATAACACC
This sequence comes from Macrosteles quadrilineatus, assembly GCF_028750875.1. Taxonomy (NCBI): domain Eukaryota; kingdom Metazoa; phylum Arthropoda; class Insecta; order Hemiptera; family Cicadellidae; genus Macrosteles; species Macrosteles quadrilineatus. Next base: position 67,081,256 of record NW_026542598.1, on the reverse strand, counting down.
AGCAGCCAAAGCGGACTGTGCAAAAGACACCTTTTTGTACGAACGTGGGTAGAGTTTTGGTTTTGAATTCACCAATCTGCCTCTGGGATAAAATTTTTGTTTGTATGTGTATTAAAAAGAAATTTTGCTGTGGCTTAATATTCTCCAGGGTTAAAGTCACAATCATAAAAAATCTGACAAAAAAATAAATGCAACCGGATAGTGTGTGGATGGTTTGCAGTGTAACGTATAAATATAGGGCTCGGGAATATTTTTTGTCAGTCTGTGAGATATACTGCTTCCAATTTCCAACGTTAAAAAACTAGATGATTCCTGTATAGAAATAACATTAGAAAGTGATTGACGTTTTAAGAATTATGCCTTGATATGTAAAGTGCCAAGATCTTTTCAACGATAGGAACAAATATTTTCCATCGGAGGAATTAAGTGTAAAAAGTGTGAATATTAAGTGGGAATTAAGTGAAGGAATTAAGTGAAAGATGTGCATAGTTTGAATAATGAATGTGATAAACATCGTGATACAAGGGATCGGAAATATAGTAACAGTGAGTTCTAGTTCTAATCATTTATATTTTTTACTCATAAGTAATTCAATATTTAGTAATTTGTTGCCTTAGTGAAATATTAACATTTGTAATGCAGCGTGGAAAGATTACCGTTTTGGAATAGGTGTTTCATTCATGTTTTCGATGCCAAAACATCGTCCCTAGTCATATTTCAACGCTGTCACTTAACAGTATATTATTTTGTGAACTATTATACTTACAATTCATTGTTGTTCGTTATCATGGTATCAACGTTCAATAAAGTAAGATTTCCTCGATAACATCCACACTAAAACTTTAACGAGGTTAAAAAAGTGCTTTACAAATTCATGTTCCAGAATCTTGTCTACGCTTCACCTCGAGCAGAGTTTTTGGACTGGGGAGGTAGTTTTGTCCATGCATGTACAACATACATGTATGTATCTAAGGAATACGAATTTTGACATAAAACTAACGATTCTTACAACGGTTTACAACACTTTTTTGCGGTTTTCACGTATGTATCAACATTTGATTAAACAGAATAGTTTTTTTATCTTTGAGTAAAGACAAACCATCATAAGTCAGGTGAAGCTTAAATTTCCCAGAAAGGAGTTTACCCTAGCTGGTACATGACATGCATAAAGATTAATAGCATCAGTGTTGATTAGTAGTAGATTTTATATTCTGTTCACGCGTTCTGTCTAAAGTTTAAACTAGGGCTATTTATTTTTTCTTTATTGCATTATGCTTCAACAATAAACAAATAATCTTTGTGGTTAAAAGACATATAATGAACTTTAAAGAGAAAAACATTATTCCCAAAGCAAATAGGACACGCGTTTTCCAATATTAACAGTATAACATATTTAAGGCTGTTAGAAAGGGTTGTTTAATGAAAGCGTTGTTTGTTTTGCTTACTTAAAACCTTATTGTCTTCAAAATAGTAAACCATGTTTTATATTGTTATAATAAAGTTAAAAGAGACATTTTGTGTACAAAACAGATTCCTGGAGGCTTCTGCTACACGGTAAAATAGGGGGAAACCTTTAGGGGTTGGATGATGACGCTGTAATATGAAAAACTGCCAGGAGTACGATCGAAAAATGTTTCATAGGCCTATCTTTTACGTGAAATATGACAAACCTTTTCCAACTGACACCATATCTTTTACTCTTTTATACATCCTACTTGTTCACAAACTCAGACTTCCATTTTGGAGTTAATAAAGAATGTAAAGTAGGTGTAAAGAGTATATGAAATACTTATTCGTCAAGGCCAGGTCATTCTCATATAATTTATTTAAACTTTTACACTTTTTTATTCAATATTTAAACCTCCAAACAAAAATATTCCTCTTTATTACACTGGAATGAAAACGTTATCTTGAAGTCTTCATATAGTCATTTAAACAAGTAAAATCTCAACTGGTTTCCTGTGTAATTTAACCCTGGTGTCTAGCCCCTTATTTGTATTGTAGTTTTATAGTCAGTGCTACATATTTCAGTTTATTGCGCCATAGTCATTTGATATTTTGAATTCTATATTTTATTGCATATTTGGATCAAACCCGGCTAAGATAAATTCTCTGTATATTTGAACTCTACCTAAACCAGTCATTATTTTTTTTAGAAAATCAAACTGGGAGTTAAGATCATAACTAGGTTTTGTTATTTTTTAGATACACAACTGTAAACAAAACACATCTGTAAATACATATCCGTTTTAAATTTTAATCATAAGGTATAATATTGACTAGAGAAAAAACAATTATCATTCGAAGGACATAATGCAATAATTTACAAGCTGTCAATGCATTGACAAAACAAGGTGACCTATCAATCAAATCATTGTAGTTATAACGATGACTGAATTTACTGTCATAGGAATAATTAAACAATTTGTTAATTTGTTTACGAGGTTTGGTACAAAATATTTGACATACGAAACATATGCTATAAGAATGTTATATTTTACCATCCTTCACATAGTGCTTGGTTATATCCTTGAACTGATGGAAATGTGTTTTTTTCATTCTTTTGATTAACATAAAAAATTAGGTTTTTTTCATTTTTACTTTCAAAAGAAAATCATTTGTTTACTCAAGACATACGGACTTGTAGACTTATTTTGGCTCAAGAACAAATATTAGTACTCCTTTCTATTGTGATTTGATAAATTGGAGCTTTTACGAGACAAATCTTATGTCAGTAAAATAATTAAATTGATCCTTTAAAATAAAAGTTTCAATTATTCAAAGGCAAGAAGTCGTTGAGCGGGGAGTGATTCTATGAATAGAAATGAAGCAATGACACCACCTTTAATGAGTCCGAGTGAGAGTGTACCATAAATTCAGTCCTGTCTTTGTTGTTTTACAATCAAATGATGAGTTGAATACATTCCTTCTATTCGACAACTTTTGATTCTTAGTTAAATCTCAAGCTCAAAACATAATCTTATCACGAGGAAATACGATAATTATGAATCTAAAAGTATCATGAATAGCAGCCGAAACTATGTTTTAAATTATTATCATATGATTTTATGATAGTAATCATACTTTTGTTGATCATACTTTAATTGATCCTCTCATTGGTTGCACAAGCACTGCTTCCCCGATAATTTACTTTTCTTTAAAAGAGTAAAATATATTTATTGAATTATATAATTGGTTACGTACCTTTTGTCCGTCTCCAGTCTTTTAATATAGTCAAGGGTAACTAGTAGTAGTGGTGAACTAGCAAAGATACCCCACTTTAGGCACGTTTTCCCCATAAGAATAACATGGGGATCATTTTTTGGCCACCAATTCCAAAAATCCTGATCTTTGCCTAAATATCCCTATATAATTGTTAAACCCTATTTCTTACTTATTCCCTATATATATATTAGATATTAAGCAAAAAAAAATTATTGACCCATGCATGTGTATATGTATAGTAGTATAGTTTGTCGCCGCCGTTTTTTGAGGCTCGACATTTTTGGGCCAACTCCCCGCCCATACCTAATTGCTAGTACATCTACCATTCCCCTTTCTAGTTGATATGTTGATATGTTGTAGTCTATATTTCTGTCTTATCTATATATATTAGTTGTATGAGTTGTTTAATATTTTCATTTCTTTGTCTTTTGGGATATACCTCTTAAACTTACTCTTGGGCCTATACAAGCCTATATAAATGTACAACTCCATATCTATATTGTATAATTTCAAATCCATCTCCAACACCCATTCACATGTATATTCTCAAAATCATCAACTTGACAGTGCGAGGTTTGTACGCGAACTCGTGCGTGCTCCCAGCTCATGGCGCGCTCCCTTGGACATCCTTAGTGGAAATCCATGAATTCTGGCTACTTGGGAACCCAAGCCATTTGACATATAATAAATCACCTTTTCTCCTAATAACCTTTTCTATCAAATACATGTCTTTATATTTGGTCTTTAACAATTCCTCTGTATAGAAGCCTCCCCTGATTATATTACCATTTTCATCTTTCAAGATATAAGTCACAGGCTTTGTATTCTTTACTTCTGCTATTGTAAATAGCTCCCCTGTCCAATTCGGGGTATATCCTTTACTAAAAACATGTTTATACTTAGAAATTCTCACACTATCACCTACCTTATATCTTGGCTTTTTAACTTGCACTACTTTAGAAGTCAACCTCTCATGCACATATTTACTGTTCTTAATATTCACTTGGTTAGGCTTCATTCCTATAGATCTATGCACCTTATTATTATATTTTCGAATTAACTTTGGAAGTAAATCCAACCATTTATAACTCCCCTGAGCACTAAATTCCCTATATAACCAATTCTTTAAAGTTCTCTGAAACCTCTCTACAATTGCAGCCTTAGTTGTAGAAAATGTGTGATAGTGATTAATATTTAATTGTTTCATTAGTTTGCTAAAATATTGATTAAAAATTCTTTTCCATTGTCAGATTGAATGTTTTTAACCCCCTTTGGTAGAATGGTTTTAATGGCTTCTGTAACCACCAGCCCTGTCTTATTCTTTAGTGGAGCAGCATAAGCTTTTTTAGAAAATGTATCTATTAAAGTTAAAATATATTTATTGCCAGAATTCTCTCTAGCATAGTTTTGCATATCAATTAAATCTATTTGTACAGTTTCGTTTATACCTAATACTTTAAAAGACCTTCTAATGAAATTCTTTCTTGCAGGCTTATGAAGTTCGTATGCAATTTCATTCATTTTTTATAACATCACTCTTTCCTTGTACTGTAAATATATTACCATTAGCCCCAATCAATAGATTATCTTCCATTCTTTTAAATACATAGTTTTCTGGTATATATGGTCTATTATCTATATACTTAAATCCACTCAAAGATGTAGGGTCGGCAACTAATAAATCAGGATTGTATTCCATCAAATTAAATTTTCTTCCTCCATATATAAATTTTGATCCATCATAATACAGTACATAGCTTGTGACATTAAACAAATATCATCTAAATATTCCCCCATTGGCAGATTTCTTATATATTGTTTTTTGGCATCCCAACATTTTTCTTTTTTATCAAAAGTTATAGTCTGTTCTTTTGTAACACAATCAGTGTCATCAACGGCAGGTTTAACACGTACTAACCTTTTATTATTAAAATCCCAATAGCCTGCTTCCATTTTTGGAACTTGTGAAACATTCACAGCATCCTTACTATCTGTACCTTCTATCAAATTGCTAAGTTTCTGTTTCTTAGCATTCCAAACACCATTCTCTGATTCTAAAAATTCATAATTATTATCATCTTGTACAAATTTACCATTTTCTTTTCGTATTAAAGTCTGTTGTAAAGTGGGCACATCATCTAAACTTTCACCCTTTTCCACATTAGTAATTTTCCGTTTCTTAGCATTCCAAACACCATTTTCTGATTCTAAAAATTCAAAATTATTATTGTCTTGTACAAATTTGCCATCTTTGCGTATTAAAGTCTGTTGTAAAGTGGGCACATCATCTAAACTTTCACCCTTTTCCACATTAGTAATTTTCTGTTTTTTAGCATTCCAATTTTTATTCTTAGATTCTAAAAACTCATATTTAGTTTTACCTTGTAAAAATACATCACCTTTTCTAGTTAATGTCTGACCCAAAGTTGATACATCATCTACAAACTCCCCATCTTTAACATTACCAATTTTACGGTTTAAACAATTCCAACTATCGTCTTGTAAATTTAAAGTAGGTTCATTACTAGCCCTGGGTTCTGCAGGCTTATTATATGGATTATATAAACGATAAAATTTATCTATAAACATATTTTTATTTAATAAATAATTCCACTTTCTCTCAATTCCTCAATAATGGAATCTATTTCATTATCCACTCCTGAGTTACCGGCTTGGCGACTTAGCCAAAGAAGTCTTAACCTATATCTATAAGCTCATTAGGATCATCCCAATAAATATAGTCTATTTTATTACCAGTCACTTGTCTCAAACCTTCACCAACAGATTTAAAAAGAGGTTTAATTATATTAAGATATTTAGTATGTCTATTACTTGAAATTGGTGCACCATCTTTGTAACTCTTTAAATGTCCATTTGTAGCTTCCAAAATCTCTTTATAAATTTGCAAATCAGCCTGAGTATAATCCTCAGGTTCTTTTAAAGTTAACAACTGCCACAAACCTTTTGTCCCCTTGTAGGTTTTATTTGCAACTGTAACATCATCATTGGCAATATCAACTTCCTTATTTCCAATAAAAAATTTATTTGCTTCTCGTCTAATACCATATGTAGTGTCTGTCATACTACTTTTACTGAGGTAATTTCCTAAATAGTCTGATGCTAAAAGACCAAAATCTAATTTCTGTGGAGTGGATTGCTGTAATGGTTGTAATCTTGGTATCATTGATATTCTAGATGGAGTCATTGGGAGTATCTCCATTCGAGGACTCTCTGTTTTGCCAATAGATGTGATTTTCTTTAATTCTTGTAATGGCTCTATTAAAGGTTGGAATGTTTGGAACCTCTCTTCAGCCTCTAGAAACTTGCCACGTTTTAAAGCTCTATATTTCTCTCGTATTTGATTTGCAGAGTCAACCAATTCTTGTTGAATGTTTTTCATCTTTTATTTACATTTTATTTATCTCATTTGACAAAGGATTGTACTCAAACACTTTATCATGTATTATCAAACAATATGCAGATGTATTTGCTGGCACATTTTCTGCAGTTTCAATCTCTAATTTAATATCAACAATTCCTTCCTTCACGGTTTCGTTCTGTCTAGAACAGTCTATTACAATTAGTGGATATTTCTTCATAAACTCAGCCCTACTAATCATAGGATCTGGGATAGTATTATAGTAAGTCTCTCTAAACCTCATAAACATCTCATAAGCTTTAGAGACATCTCCATTTTCAAAGTCAAGATTTAAATCACTATAAGGATAATATTCAGAGTTTAGAAATACTTTGAGATTTTTTAATTTACAGTGATCAAATTCATCAGTTCTTTTTCGTGCACTATTATCCCTAGCTGTTTGGAAACCAAATATAATATACCTAGGCTTCTCCAAACTTGAAGATGTCTTTACTGACCATGTATGTCTTGTGGTATTGGGATATGATGGAAGTTCATGCAACTCTAAACTTCTAAATGCAATTTGCAAATTTTTATTTTGCAATAACATCTTTTGTAATTGTAACTTCTCCCCATCTGATGGTATCACATGTGGCATGACCCATTGAATAGAGTTAAGTGTAATTTTGGGAATTGTATCAACAGTGCCACTGGCTGGAGCACTAGTGGTTGTTAATATACAATTCAAATCATTTTTGGATCTTTTCAACACCAATTCTTGTTTGACATTTACTAAAACCTTATTAAAATCCTCGAATACACCCATTAACAACTCTAATGGCAAACAAGTACTGAACTTGCCACCTTTATGGAACTCTTTTAAATTCGTGTCAGAATCAAATGCTACATTTGATAATTTAGTAGTTTTATTGTAAGAGCTCAATATTTTCATAAGACTAGAAATTCCTGGGTTTCTTACAATGTCTATTTCTTTACCTGCAACTTCGTATCTAATTTCATCAAATAAGAACGCAAATGCATTATTTATAAAATGACCTTTATCATGATTTTCAATTTCTCCCTTAATATACAGATAACTCCTACATGGGAGAGTTAGCAAATCTTGATTATTAATACATATTCGAATTTCATCAGAATTATTTATTGCCAAAGTGTTGTGGGGAACATAGGAGTGATTTGTAATTTTAACCACACTATCGTCGAATTGGGATTTCCCTGTAAAATCTAGAAAATCTTCCATTTTTATTAATAGAAAATTTTAACTTTAGTCCTATTGACTTTAGGAACCTAGCATTTTGTACACTTATAGATAAATTCTTATAAATTCTCATATCTTTTTTATATGACAAGTAATTGTAGTTTCTTCTCCGTTAAAGTCAATTGCCTTGTCGTGTTGATCGGCAAATGTAATACTGACAACATCTAAACTTCTCTTATTTACAGGAAAATATATAATATTTCTTGGAACTTCAATAATTTTGTAGCCAGGAGGAGCTTCTGGATAAAAGCTATGTATGGTGTGTGATTTGTTGCCATTTAAATAGGACCCGTTTGCAATATTACATTTTACTCTAATCACATTTACATTATTAATGTTTATTTTATTTGTAGATTCAAACTGAACACCAGGAGTAGAAACACCTTTAAATCCCAATAAGACAGACCCTAAACATGGTTTTGTAAAATCAAACACATGGCTAGAAAGTAATGTCGCTTTCATAGTTTTATTATTAGCTGTAAGGAAAAAGTCTGGGACTTGCTTTTGAATTTCCTTTGCAAGCTCAACCACCTCATATGTTCCTTCAGAAATTTCTATTGTAACTGGAGCATTGTGGTCATAATAGAAAACATCATCACCTTCACTAATGGTTAATTTTTTGCCTTTAAGTTGATTTAATTTTGGAATAAGCCCTTTGAATAAAAGTTTGGATTTAGTATTAATTAATGCTTCTCCATTTTTATCTACTATAACTTTAAGTTTGCCATTTAATAACTGGTTTAAATCATCAACTGAGATATCTCCTTTTGGTAATGTTATTTTCTCTACTTTGTAATATGTTAAAGTATTTAGAGGTTTTTTCACATTAAATATAGAATTATAACTTTGAAAATCTACTAATCCAATTACATAATCATCATTTAATTCTATGGGAGGAAAGAACACTGACTTTAGCTCTGGCTCTGTACCCGAAAATGTTATAGTAAATGAATCCATTTTTATAAAGAAATATTTTTTATGAATGATAAACATAAAATTCCACAAATAGAACTATTTAAATCTTGTATTTGATCAGTTGTATAGAATATTTTATATCCCTCAAAATATTTAATTACTTCTTTTGGAGGTTGGATTCCAAATGGGTCAAAATAAATTACAATATCTTTATTTTTACGATATGCTGTCCAATGTGTGCCAGATGAACTGTCTAAATTAACTATTCCGCACTCTTTTACTCTTGGTGTTAGATTTTTTAGCTCGCTTTTTAGGTACACCCCTCTGAAGTGAGGCACGTCTTTTGCGGCCTCTAACAGCTGGTAGTTGTCCATCTTTTTTATTAAATTTTAATCCCATTCCCATTTTTGCTTTTGCCCTCATCAAATTTGTCACTGCATAAGCAGCAGCTTTTTCAGCAAGACTTGCATCATTGGCTGTAACTCTAGTCCAAGCTAAGTCTGCTAATCTCATGTCTGCTTTGTTCCGAGCAGCGGTATCGGGATTATTCATGTAGAATATGTCATGCTCTTTACAATAAGAGTCTAGTTTATTTTTTGGAGGTACATTTTTAGCTAGATTCTCACGTATATTCGTTCCAGGTCCACAGTACTGATATGATGGTATGTGAAGTGGGAATGGAAGGTTATTTATAAGAGTATTCAATAACCCTCGACCCCTGTAAGGCTTTAGGAATAAACCTTTGCCCTTTTTACATGTTTTCTTATTAACATTTTTTACCATTTTTATTATATAAAAAATGTCTTTTATTCAACAAAAACATAAATTTAAAATAGTACATACTAAGGAAAATATACCAAAGAAGTTGGGTCTATTTCCTACCAATATTCGATGTGTTATTTGTGGTCCAAGTGGAAGTGGGAAGACGGTTGTAATTTACAATTTAATTGTAAGAAAGGAAGGATTAAAATTTACAAGCTTATATTTAATATCTAAATCTTTAGAACAAGAAAAATATAAAAAAATAATTGAAATATTTAGTTTGTGTGATGAAGTGAAATTACACACGTTTACTGACTGTGAAATCACACCAAATGATGTAAAATCACAGTCAGTTGTTGTATTTGATGACATAAATAGTCCAAATATTACACAATTTTTCTCAATGGGTCGACACAAAAATATTAACTGTTTTTACTTGTGTCAATCTTACAGCAAAGTACACAAACATTTACGTGATAATGTAAATTTCCTAATATTATTCAAACAAGATGATTTAAATTTAAAACATGTATATCACAATCATGTTGGTAATGACTTTTCATTTGACCAATTTAAAAATCTCTGTCATCAATGTTGGGATAAAACTAAATATGGCTTTTTCGTAATAGACAAAGAAAGGTCAAAGAATAATGGCAAATATAGATTTATGTTTGACCAATTCTATCAAGAGGATGGTAAGGGTAAATAAATAAAAGACTGGAGTTTTTTAACATTTGTATTTATTTTGCATCTACATACATTTGAACATAACTATGTTTGATCAATTTTATAATGACCAAGCGCAAGAGTATTGATACCATCTTCCAGAATAAACCTTTTGTCATCGTCAAAGGATAGTACTTTCTTATTCATGGTCAAGGTTTGAAGATGATGATTTGTAGATTTAATTCTTGTCACATTCTCATAGTAATCTTGCCCAGTTGCAAGGCAGTTCAAATAATGTTGATGTCTGAGGAGATGTTTAACAGTGGCACCATCAGCTCCTTTAGCTTTCTTCACCTCTAAAGCTTGCTTGTCTTCTTCATATAACCATTTTAGAGGAATGTAAGAATATAACTTTGGTCTTAAACCACAATATTCATACATAATATGACCACCTAATTCATCTTTAAACTTTCCAGTGACTTTTTTATTTTTATCAGAGTATAAGAAATGGTCTTTACTATATCCAGAGGTATCAAAATAGTGCAAGTCACATTCTATTTCCTTGTAAAAGTCCTCTGTAACTATAGCATACATTAATGAATCTGTATCTGTCATTAGAAATCTTTTATTCTTAAATTTTGACATATAGTTATAGTGGAAATCATACATTATTACTTTACTAATATCCAAAATTGTCATTCCTAAATATATTGGTTTATTAAACTTTACAACTAATTTATTTAAATGTATAGCATGTAAATTGTTATCGAACTTTTTGCTACAGTCAAACCTTGGATTAGTGACATATTTTGTTAATAGTGATTCATCCTTGAGATATATGTCACGGAACTTTCGTTGATTCATAATTGTTCGACCAAAGAGACTATTATTTAACAATTTGTAAAAGTCTTTTTCGAAATCATTATTAGCACTTTTTCGTTTTTCAATATTAAAATTAATATAGGGCGCAAGCCATTTAGACTGTCTAAATTTTAAAATTCTATGGTATTTTGTAACAATCAAACCCAATTCCTCATATTTTTGTAATGCTTTGTAATGTAAAATATATTTAGTTTTGTCATTTAAATTAGGTATTAATTTGCCATTCATTTTCTCTGGTGCTAATGGATAGTCATTATGTAAATCATGTAAGCTTTTATCATATTTTAAATCAACTTCTAAAATGTAACCAAACTCATCATTTTGATTATATTTGTAGTCTATCTCATTAGTCCAACGAAATCCATCCACAGGCAGTGGCTCGCACATTGCTGTAGAGTATAGTGAGTTACAGTCTAAATATATTAAATAGACACTCTCTTGATTGGGGTCATAGTGTTCATCCATATATCTATTATTGGCTTTAGCGTAACGTGTGGAAATCATACTGACTCCTCCTCTAATCGCACTTTCTATGAACAAATGCATGTCAATATCTTGAAATAGTTGTAATTTTATACCAGTCATTCTAAGACAGGCCTCCCATGTTAATCCAGGAAGTGAATACATATGTACGGGGTCCAGTTTGTAATCCTTTAAACACAGGTCTCTAAATGTCTCAAACACATCAGCCAGTAGCAATACATCTGTTTTAAGATATAAATCATGATATTCTTGTAAATTATTTATATTAAAATGGGTCCAGACATTTTTAGCATGTTCGTATTCGTTGGAAGAGATATGTTCTTTAGTTAGAGTGCTATAGAATGATTCAATTGGGGGTAGAGACTCTGCAAACTTATCTGGTCCCGTCATGTATTCATAGGGAAATACGCCTTTACGTTGTAGTATTGGATTGTCTATGAATCTAAATGTATTTAAATTGGAAGCTAATTTGTATAATGGAAGGGACAGAAAGTTATAGGAATCTAAAAATACTAAATCATCAACTGAGAATGAAATGTACTTTTCCATATCTTTAGCTATACAATTAATTTTACGATTATTAAACTTTCCCAAATGTTGCATTATTAAATGTCCATCGTAATTTTTCAAGTTATGGAAGAATACTGGGATTTTCTTTGTTACTTTATAGTTTAAATTACAATCATTGTGGGCAGCTCCACGGTATCGACCAGATGAATGACAATGATCTCGCACCCTATCAAAATATAGGGGCTTTTCACAAATATGACAATGTGTTGAGTTTTGGAAAGATACCTCTTGCTCAGGAGTCATTTGAAGAGGAATATATATTGCCATTTGATTTTTAATATAATCATAAGTCTCAAACAACCTTTCGAAAAACACATCCATAACATTTGCACCACTATATAACTCTTCAGAAATAATTTTCGAATCTTTTACTATGACAAATGCAAATCCCGATGGAATATAGTTGTTTGAGTTTATAAAACATTCAAAATCTGCATAAATTACATATGGGGCTTTAAGTTGATATTTATAATTTTTAAATTGTAATGTATCTTGTTTAGACATTTCCACTCGTTGGGCATCAAAGTTTTTACAATATATTGTGTGGCGTTCTAATATATCGTTAGTGTAAAAATGTTGCAAACACAACTTGCAAAAATGTTTCTTATGGTCATATTTTGTAGACCGCAGCATTAACTTATCAAAATCACGAATTAAACAGTAATGTGATTTACGACCTTCTTGTAATAACAATAAATCGATGTGGGTATTACTATTCAGTTTGGTTGTTCTTAATGGATATACACATTTCTGGCCTTCAACTCCAAATACATTAACACTTATATTATTTTGTATTTCAAATTTATCTATATCAGATATTTTCACAGGATACTTTATGTTTGTCATATTCAACTGATTTTCATAGGGTGTATAGTTTGAGACCCTTTCAGCATGTTCATTAAAGTTCCTTGGGTATAAAGCTGCTAAAATTGACCAAAGAAAGCATTTATTGTCAGAATTCTTTATATTTAAAACAGCATGTTTTGATTGAATACTTTTTGGTGTGGGGGTATATGACTTTGGAGTTAGGGGCTTATACTTTTAAACATGCAACTGCCAATATTTAGTATGGTCATATATCCATCCACTGCCTTGGGCTTGATATTTGTGTATGGAAGCATCAATCTTTAAAAGTGCATTTTCAATTTGAGGCTTTAAATCTCTCTTCTCAATAGTTAAGGTAGTAAGACTTCTAAAATCTGCTATACATTCTTTCTCATTAACTAATTTTCCATTTTGATCCATTGAATATTTTATAAATTTAATTCTCCTTACTAAAGTCCATTTTATTGGCAGAGGACAAGACTTGAGAGTATTTTCAAGTTCAGCTCTAATTGATTCACCAACAAATTTAATCATTGTGTATGGACATTTGTTACAAGAATTGACATGTCTTCTAAAATGTCCAACAACATTTTTCTTACAAAAATTACAACTCTTGTGACTTTGTAATATATGCGATTTTAGAGCCAAGTTATTATCACAGATTAAATCACAAACCTTGCACAGTTTCACATTCATTTGATGCATTACCTTATAGTGACGAATCAGGTTGCTTTTGGTGGAGAGCGACACGGAGCAGTGTTGACATGACGGCTTCATGTTTAGGAATGAGGTCTCGGGCTGATGCCACCTCTATATATAGACTTTTGGGAAATTTCCAAATTTTTATAAAATTATAAATTTTAAAAATTTTAATTTATAAAATTATAAATTTAGAAAATTTTCATTTATAAAATTATAAATTTAGAAAATTTTAATTTATAAAATTTAACTTTAGACATTTTAATTTATAAAATTTAACTTTAGACATTTTAATTTATAAAATTTAACTTTAACATTTTTAATTTACAAAATTTAACTTTAAACATTTTGAAATTTATAAATTTTTTTTTTAATTAAGAAATTACTTCAAAAGGAGGTTTCCCACCCAGGACTCAATCAAGAGCTACCACTAGAGACAAGGAGCAAGAAGCAGGAGCTTGCCCGTGAGCCAGGGGCACGCCATGAGCCGGGAGCACGACCGAGTTCGCGTACAAACCTCGCACTGTCAAGTTGATGATTTTGAGAATATACATGTGAATGGGTGTTGGAGATGGATTTGAAATTATACAATATAGATATGGAGTTGTACATTTATATAGGCTTGTATAGGCCCAAGAGTAAGTTTAAGAGGTATATCCCAAAAGACAAAGAAATGAAAATATTAAACAACTCATGCAACTAATATATATAGATAAGACAGAAATATAGACTACAACATATCAACATATCAACTAGAAAGGGGAATGTTAGATGTACTAGCAATTAGGCATGGGCGGGGAGTTAGCCCAAAAATGTCGAGCCTCAAAAAACGGCGGCGACAAACTATACTACTATACATATACACATGCATGGGTCAATAATTTTTTTTTTTGCTTAATATCTAATATATATATAGGGAATAAGTAAGAAATAGGGTTTAACAATTATATAGGGATATTTAGGCAAAGATCAGGATTTTTGGAATTGGTGGCCAAAAAATGATCCCCATGTTATTCTTATGGGGAAAACGTGCCTAAAGTGGGGTATCTTTGCTAGTTCACCACTACTACTGGTTTTGGGCCAAAGACCCATTTTCAAACCCACATTGGACTGTATTAAAATACTGAAGACAAACAAAATTTACGCAACCTATTCTACTATATATATATATAACCAGTTTGATGGCAATTATTTTTATATTTGTCTTTAATCATATATTTTCAATAATATATTTCATGTTATGTGCAGTGTTAATTTGTTTACATTTAATTAAGACATTAATTATAGTAGGTTTATGTACTAAGAATATACAATTGAATAAAGGAGTGGATTTCATATCGTCAATGCTCAAGGTGTAACAATGAATAAGTCTTCAGCCAGGTGTTCAGTAACGGTTTACTACTTAGGAGTAAGTGTGGAAATTAATAATATGGCAAATTACCTTGATGAGGAAACCCTGATGTCTTAATTAAGTCTCTGACAATGCGTATGACACCACTTAATTTTCTGAGATTAATGCCAAGACCTCTATAACATTCTAGACGTGTTAATAAGAGAAACGTGTTTTGTAAAACTAAATAAATAACGTAACTCTAATCCTTACACAAGGAGCCAGAAAAGGCATAAAGAATGGTAAATCCACTGAACGTCCAACCAAATGACATAGTTTCGGTTTTTTGTAGCTTAATGGTTTGGCTTATACAATGTATAATGTGTCTTGTAGTCTTAGTAATATATTAGTCATCTAGTAAATTTACATTTTTGAACTCGTATCTTTTCCATTTGGAAAATGCTAATCCTATTGGTATTTTATAGGTGAAAGATTTTTAAGGTATCGTAAACAAGACATAGATTGGTAAAGGTAGTTTTTGGTTTGGATACAAACACTATCATTTATTTCAATATACTACAATTATTGATGAAACACAACTCTAAATTTCAGACAAACTTCCATTTCATTAAAGGAATAGCTATCCAACAAAACTCAACAGATCAATTCTTTAGACTGACTCAAAACTTAGTTTTACGTTCAACAAAAACAATTTAAAACACTAGCAATTTTGTGTCGTATAAAATACCACCTCATGTCAATAAAGCAGATTAACATGAAGATTTTGAACAGGTTACAACAATTATAAGACTTATAATAGTTGGGATTTTCATAATATCCGTTCCTTCAAACATGTCATGACGGGATCGGTCTTGTTTAAGCTACATCATCAGCTGTTTGATCAGTGATGCTGGAAATTACATGAAAACTTCACCGAGTTATCAAAACAACCCACTTCAGTTATATGAAGTACTCTTTTATCGGTTTCCAATTTTTCTCTTGTTAGTACTTTTAATCTTTTAATGTTTATCTAAATCTTTAACAACCCATGCAAATATAACCATTAATTTTTTTTGTATCATACAACAAATGTGTAAGAAATTTTTTTCTATCAACATATGAACTATTGCTTATATTTTATAAAGTTTATTTATCACAAAAACCTTTTAAAGGGGGAAGGTTATACAAGGATTATACAAGGTTTTATAAATTTTGTTTATGTAACTATGGCGTGGAAATGTGTATTTATATTATTTGTTTGCATTAAATAAAGCAGTATTATTTTTTACAAATGGTAAAATCTGAAGTATTATAAATAGTTTGATCTGCAATACATTTTAATGATAGTATTTTTTATCTTTGCACCTAAAGCAAGAAAGCATGGCTTGTATAACGATACAAGCAATATAATACCGAGCAACAAGATGTTTATTGAATAAATAGTTGCAAACATTTTAGTTTTGACATATTCGTGTTGTGTCAGATATTAATATTCCAACTTTGCAATAGGGATAACCTGGTTCAAAACGTTCCTTCATGGAATGTGACAAATTCCTCAAATTCTACGTGACTTTATTTATCCATAGAATTTATGAGACGAGGTGTAATTTGATAACACTGGTGTCAACTTGAACTATGTTTAATTGCCACGATTAGAAAATAACTGTGTTTTAAGGGGATTTAATCATTTGTGTGACTGTATGAAAACCCGTGCAAAGGTTTAGGTTTCAAACAATGTTGTAGACCTCTTTTAAGTTCGATTATATCTCACTCCACCGATTCTAACTAATAATGACAAGCAATCAAGAATCTAATTCTCTGTAATCTGACAATATCAGATTAAATATATATATATATATTTTACTGTTGCAGTTGTGTTCATATGTTGAGTAAAATAGCATAAGGGGGCTTCAACACTTGCTGTAAAATAATAATATAACGCCTGAAAGTTGTGGACTACCCATTGACCATACATCAAAAGCAAATCAGTAGTCTGTAAGTAAGTCTGTAGTCATTGTAAATCTGTACCACTTTTTTTATAATATACAGAATACGTGTAATATTTGACAAAAAATAAACATTTATTGAATGTCTACTGTGTTTTCTTTTCTATATTATTGTAAATATCATTTAAAACGGTTGGAGTTATGATCCATGCATCCATTTTGCGATTAAATTGTTGTTAACGATTTATTACAAATCATTAGTCATAAAACATTCAAAAGTTCCTATTTTATTTCGTCAAAGTTTTCTCATGGCGTACGAGTTTTGTTACTATACATAAACGGCATACAATCCACAGAACAATTTAAACATCTATAAACAGTTACTTTCCACTTCTATGAATATAGTTATAACTATAAAGGATGTAAAAGAATTTTCTACCTTAAAAATGATTAAAAATGTTTTTCAACATTCTTCATAAGGCATGAGGCTATAGTAGTTTTTATACTGTACTATTTCCTGTGTTACATATACTCTGTTTTATTATATATATATATCTGTCCTCTATTAACTGTGTTTTTTTTTCTTTTCTTTAATAAAAGGTTCTCTGTTTTCCGTTTCTTGTTTTGCGTTCTCCTTTTAAACGTGTTTTATTAAAGCTACTCAGTTTTAGGTCTAACTTAAATAATACACCTCCAAAAACACAATGCAATATTTTTATGTGTAAAGTTGTATAAATGACAATAGCTTTTGACTTAAAATAAACTCGTTGAATAGTTATATTAAATCGAAAATGCATTTTATGGATGTTCGTTGTAGACAATTTTTAAAATAATAAAATTGTTTGTTGATTGAGGATTAATTTATAAATGTATATTTTGGAATTTTGACTTTTAGAAACAGTGTATGTTTTATTTAATAAATCACTATCTTAAGTTTATGTTTATGTAGCCTGGAGAGAAGTTCGCTAATTTTCACCCCAATTAGGATCTCAAAAGTTCTGTCTTTGAGTATTACACAGATAGTCGGCAGTAAAGTTCTGTTTGCGAACTTAACTTAAGATACCTTTAACCAACGTATGTTTCAAAGTATGTTTAGTTAGTTTAGTTCATCAAAAGTAGTTTCTACTTGTAAAATCAAATAACCCAAGTCTTAGAAAAACCAGTGAGGCATAAATAGTCCCATCTATAACAACTAATTTATAAATTTAGTCTTTTGTTTTGTTTTGTAATCTTAAATGCATTTTCACCATAGCCTTGATACTGATATACACATAAGTTTAACTCTGGATGTTTCCCAGCTTGAATTTATCTGATCAAATGACAGTCTAATTTGTTTACTATTGTTGTTGTATTATTTGTCATAGCTATTATTATTGTTGTAGTAAAAACTATTTTTTCGTTAATTTTTTGTGCTTTACATGTAAAACGATTATATAGTTATATTTAGGTAAAAATAAATAATAGATTTCATTTTAAGTTAAAAGTCTTCATCACAAAAGATAGTAAATTATATAAAACAATTGGTACGAATAAACCCCAAACTACTGAAATCCCCTTTGTACAGTAAATGAAATTAATTCTACAATTTCTTTACTATATAAGCAATATAAAGGATGTTAACACACTGTTGACAAAAATCCTGTTTATTTTTTGTAAACCCGCACTATCGCATTTGCCACTTCATTGTATCCTATTTGTATTCATGGATGCTGTTCCACAAGCTCTTTCATTACTCTTTAATAATGCTTACTCTGCTAAACTATTTTTAAAATTGCAAAGTTTTTGGGTTTGAATACCAATTAGAAGGACTTGCCTTAAAAGTTGTTAAATACCTTTTAAGGGAACTTTATTTGTATTGCCGGAAAAAAAAACTCTGAATCATTACAAAAAGTTTCAAATTTACTGTAGCTAACATAATACATTTTAATTTTAATAGATAATTTAGAACGCCGAAAAATAGTTATCAACTTGGTCTAGAGAGTATACATATTGTGTACACTATAAAGTTTATTATACATGATAACAACTTACTTTGGTATGATCAAATTGAATTATTCCACCATTATTCCTGGCCCAATATATTTTAATATAAAAATATGTACAAAAATAGTTCAATTTAGTGACAGCCTAAAACATCTGTGTGCGTAAGTTAGCATGACTCAAAACATGTGACTCAAAATAAAAGTAAGATACTACAGTGAGCGAAATCATTATATTCCAGCACTCATTGGATGAAAGTAAAACGGATTATTCCTGTTGGCAGGATAGGATTATTCAGGCATTAGTCAGCGCTCGTTATAGGGATCCCGTTGTAAATTACGCTTCTGTTTTATGTTAATTGAAGCGTTGAGTAAACCCGTGATGTTATTGCTGGGTATTTTCAGTTATTGAATATTACTTATAAAATAATAATCTGAGTTGGGAAAAAGGAATACGATTTGCATACTGTATATAATTATTAAATGGTGATTGGTATTTTTACCTATATAAAGTTTTGTTGTCTACAAGACTCGTACTAAAATTCCTTAATAATTGCAACAAACGACGCCAGTACTTACTTGTCACATTAAAATGTTAAAAAAAAACATAACATAAACGGTACCTGTAATAACTGTACTTCTAATAATTAATAAGCAAAGAGAACCCGATACTAGGGACAACTTACTAATTAGCATGTTAACTCCGACTGCCGTTCCACTCCGCTTCGTGCCATCGTTCCTAGTCGGTGACGTCACTCAGCAGTGCAGCCAACCACACACACGAACTCAATAATCTTCTGGCAATGTAATATAGCCTTATATATTACACTCGCCCAAACTTAAAATAAAACTCTTCTCTAACGGCCTAACCTTTTTCTTCTAGGCTAAGCCAAATCAACAATTTTTTTTTCTTCTTTTACAATTTTTTTTGTTTGTTTATAAGCTTCACAAAATACTTCAGTAATACTAAATAAACTTTTCTTCTTCAAATAAAATAAACATAAAATCTTCTCTCTCTAACTCGGCCTTTTAACTTAAAGGTCGAGCCGCTTCGGCTTTTGCACAGTCCTTTGAGATCTCCGAAGTGATGGCGGGCTGCACTGCTGACACACGAAGACACATTGCCAGCCATTGCTATAATGCATTGCTGCTATATTACATTGCCAGAAGATTATTGAGTTCGTGTGTGTGGTTGGCTGCACTGCTGAGTGACGTCACCGACTAGGAACGATGGCACGAAGCGGAGTGGAACGGCAGTCGGAGTTAACATGCTAATTAGTAAGTTGTCCCTAGTATCGGGTTCTCTTTGCTTATTAATTATTAGAAGTACAGTTATTTCATTTGGCGACGAAATTAAATCCGCGTGTGCGTGAAATGTCTAGTATCGGTCGGATATCGGAGTTAAATCCGTACGAAGAAGATATTAGTTCGTATTTGTTACGTTTGAAACACTTTTTCAAGGCCAACGAGGTCAAGGACGTGAAGCAGGTCTCCATCTTGATTACTGTAATAGGCCCTAAAATATTAGCCGTCCTCACCGATCTTATTTCTCCTAAGAAGATTGATGAAGAATCTTACGATAATTTGAGCAAAATCTTGGAAGATCATTATTCTCCTAAACGCCTTGTGGTCGCTGAGCGTTATAATTTTTATAGTCGATGCCAGAAACAATCTGAAAGTATTGCCGAGTTCGTAGTGGCAGTGAAGCATTTGGCTTCGACGTGTGATTTTGGAACATTCTTATCGAACGCACTGAGAGACAAGTTAGTTTCGGGAATTAAAAATGAAGCAATTCGTCAAAAATTACTTTCCGAAGAAATGGATTTGAAGAAAACGTTGGCTCTTGCACTCAGGCTTGAACAGGCCGAGAAACAAACAGGTCTATTCTCGAATACAAGTGTTCAGGAAATTTCCAGGTTTCAGGTCAAGAAGAATCCACGTGTTTCCAACCGAGGTTCAAATTTTCACAGTGCGGGATCTAAATCAAATTCAAGTGATGTGAAGGGAGATATGTCTCAGATAAATAAGTGTTTTCGTTGTGGCAATCCAGAGCATAGGGCTAATAATTGCCCGTATAGTAATTACAAGTGCCATGGGTGTAAAAAGTTGGGTCATATCAGTAAGGTTTGCAGGTTCAAATCAGAAAATCCAGTGAAAAATTCCATAAAGAGTGGTAAATTTAAAATCCATCAGATGGAAGAGGAAAATAGGCCTAGGCCTAGTGATGGTCCAGATGAAGTGGAGTTTGAAAGTTTGTCTTTGTACAGTATGAATTCTGGTGATAATGTTTCTGCCTTTAAGGTAAGCCTAGAAATAGAGAATGTATCCGTATTAATGGAAATTGATACTGGCTCGGCACTAACTGTGTGCCCTCAAGAATTGTTTAACAAATATTTCCCTAATGTACAATTGAGTACTGTAGATATCAAGTTGCTTACATATTCAGGCAATGAAGTCAATGTTATTGGACAAGCTTTAGTCAAAGTAGCCTACATGGACCAGACTTATCATTTACCTATGATAGTCGTTAAGATTGATCGTACGAACCAGCCTATGCTTCTAGGCCGTAGTTGGCTACAACATATTGCTTTTGACTGGAAATCTATTTTTACTTGTAATTTTAATAGCCTATCAGGCAGTGTTAAATCTAAGGGTGGTGAACCTAACCTAACCCTAGGTAAGGCCGTTGAGCCTAAAGTCGTTTCTGGTTTGAAACAAAAGTATGCCTCTGTGTTCAAAGGAGGTCCTGGTGAAATTAAGGATGTTGAGGTACGTATTGTGCTAAAAGAGGATGCTGTGCCAAAATTTTGTAAATATCGCCCTGTTCCTTACGCGTTGCGTAAATCAGTAGAAGATGAGATTGATAGGATGATTGCTGAAGGTATTGCTTATCCCGTTACTAGCTCTCAGTGGGCTACTCCTATTGTGGTGATTCAGAAGAAAAGTGGGGTGCGACTCTGCGGGGACTTTAAAGTAACCCTTAATCAAGTGATCCAGTCGGAACACTATCCCTTGCCTCAACCGGAGGACATTTTTGCTACTCTAGCAGGTTGTAGCTGGTTTTCAGTTTTGGACTTGGAGGCAGCGTATCTCCAACTTCCTGTGGCGGAGGAGTCCCAACCACTCTTGACTCTAACTACGCACAAGGGCTTAGTGCGTTTGCGACGTCTGCCGTATGGTTTGTCTTCGGCTCCGGGTCTCTTTCAAGCGGCCATGGACAAAATTATTGGTGGCCTACCTGGGTCAGTGGCATATTTGGATGACGTACTGGTGGGTGGATCTTCGCAAGAGGAAGCGTTGTCACGCTTGGAGAGTGTTCTTCAACGTCTTCAAAGTTATGGAGTCAAGGTAAATGATTCTAAATGTAAATTCTTACAGCCGTCAGTACAGTACCTAGGCTACTGTTTGTCGTCCAAAGGGATCAGCCCGCAGGAGGGTATTTTGGAGGCGATTCGGAATGCACCCGAGCCAACTTCAAAGGAAGAGTTAAGAGCCTATGTAGGCCTTATAAATTATTATGGGAAGTTTATTTGCAATCTTTCAGACAAACTTAGCTGTTTTTACGATCTACTTCGTAAGGATGCACCGTGGGTATGGTCATCCCAATGTTCTTCTGTTTTTCAAGAAAGTAAGACATGGGTATTGTCTTCAGATGTCTTAGTTCATTACGATGTAAATAGACCATTAGTTTTGACTTGTGACGCAAGTCCACGAGGTGTTGGTGCCGTGCTTTCGCACCTTATTGATGGAGTAGAGAGGCCTATTGCCTTCGCATCGAAATCCTTGAGTGCTAGTGAAAGAAATTATTCACAGTTGCATAGAGAAGCTTTGGCTCTTGTTTTTGGAGTAAAAAAATTCCATAAATATATTTACGGTAGGAAAAATGTCGTGTTACAGACTGACCATGCTCCTTTAGTGACAATCTTTGGAAATAAGCGGGGAGTTCCCTGTGTCGCCGCTGCGCGTCTTCAACGATGGGCCCTGATCCTCACCGCCTACAGTTTTGAAGTAAAGTACCGCCGTGGCTTGGACTTGCCACATGCGGACGCTCTTTCGAGATTACCGTTACCTGATGACGACCAATTGGAGCTGGATTCCAACTACATCTCTCATGTTTCTTCCCTGGTAGAGGCCTTTGACTGTTTCAAATTGGTGAGTGATCTCAATCCTATTACTGCTAAGGATATCGCTCGACTTACTGATACTGATCCTGTTTTGACAAAGGTCAGAGATTTCATTTGGCATGGATGGCGTGATAGTCAAGATTCTGAGCTGGTTGCTTATTTTCGAAGAAGGGATGAGTTGTCCGTAGAGAACCAGTGTGTTTTATGGGTTAGTTGAGTAGTGGTGCCAGAGAAACTGAGGAGTGCCGTTATCCAATTGCTGCATGATCAGCATCCCGGAATAAATCGGATGAAAATGTTAGCCCGAAGCTTTGTTTGGTGGCCGGGGATTGATAAAACCATTGAAGAGACTGTTCTCTCATGTCATGTGTGTCAGTGTACAAGGAATGCTGTGGCTAAGGTGCCATTATGTCAGTGGCCTAGAGCTTCAAGTAGGTGGCAGCGCATCCACGTGGATTATGCGGAAGACCCACTAACAAGACAACAAATGCTCATAGTTGTTGATAGTTTTAGCAAATGGCTAGAAGTGTTTATCATGAAATCTACTACATCGTTTAAAACCATTGAAAAACTGCGTACGCTGTTTGCGTCTTTTGGCCTACCGGAAGAATTGGTCAGTGATAATGGTCCCAATTTTGCCAGTGAGGAATTCAGAGAATTTCTGAGCAACAACGGTATTAAGTTTACGCTCTCACCTCCTTACCATCCTGCCTCGAATGGGGCTGCAGAAAGATTTGTACAGGAAGTCAAGAAGAACCTTAAAAGACAGGTTATGGCTAGTGGTTCTGAGACCATTTCTTTACAACATAAATTGGATAATTTCCTCTTTGCATTTCGCAACACACCCAGTACTGTCACTGGTGTTACCCCTGCGGAATTGTTCCTTCAATGGAAACCGAGAACTAAGTTGACAATGCTTAAACCCTGTTTATTGTCAGCCATTGATAAGAAGAGGGAGGCGCAGAAGGAAGCAGCCGATAACCATCGGGGACGTTTCAGATCCTTTGTGGAGGGAGAAAAGGTGCTTGTGAAGTCAGTACGGCAGGAGATCATTTCTTGGATTCCTGGGAGAATTTTGGAGCGGAAAAGTCCGTCTACTTATGTGGTGAGCGTCCTGGGAGGTAAAATACGTTTCTGCCACGCTGATCATTTGAGATCTAGTAAGTTGACTGAGGAAGAGGAAGTTACAGTCAATAGGCCGGTAGTGCAGTCTCCGATCAAATCCCCTGAGAACAAGTCTGCTGTGGGAATACAAACTCCGCCAGAGCGATCACCTCGTGTCATGGAAACTCGGAATACATCACCAAGACAACAACGGAGTGTATGCCTACCTAAGTCTCCAGCTACGCACACTACAGAAGAGCATCCCGAAGTGCAGCCCAGCCACACACACGAACTCAATAATCTTCTGGCCATGTAATATAGCCTTATATATTACAGTACCTTTATTTTATTAGTTTCATAAGTTATGTATTATTAAATGGCTTTATGATTCTCGTCACATTAGACAATCATTTCTAAAATAATATGTTGATGTAAATTAGGTTTGATTAAAAAATTAAACAAACCTAATATTACAAAGTAAACCGTTCACATTCTTTGTTCAAGGAAATAAATTTTAGACTAAATATTTTAACTCGTTACCATTAATTTAATAAGCACAAACAACTTTTTCGAAAAAAAAAAACATCTGCTGCCATTTAAAACTATAAATACTCCCGCCGCAGCAAACTTGCAGACTAACGAAGTTCCATTTGCATAATTGGATTTTCAATTAAATCTATTCAAATAATATTAGGTTTAACACCTAGAGTTTCTGCTACATGGCGGGTAATAAGGTGTGTTTTTTTAGCTCATAGGAAATAAATAAATATTCAAAGTTTGATCAAAATAGATCCTTAAACAAGCACAAAATTACAACAGTTTTGTTATTCTCCATAAAAACAACACAGGCATTTTAAATTTACAATTTATTGAGTTTTCTCCGTCCCCATTAAGCGTACCAAAAAACTTCACTAGACTAAATGATTTGTTTTTTAACCTCTCAAAATTGTCTAGAGAAAAATTGGAAAATCTTGTGAAACCCCCGTTTTTACCCCATAAACCACCCATAAAACCCGTTCGCATCGTCCGATCATGCTGATTCGTGAACTCATTCGAGTTTATCCGCCTTACATCTTCATATTCAAGCCAAATTTTATTTAAATTGTTTAAAAATGACTCAAGTTCACGGGCGTATATATATTATTTTGTTCAGTGGTCGAAAACTCCACCAATAATATGTAATATACAGACTTCTCTCAGAGGGAAATATATTTCTAACAGTACGCGTAGACTTTCCCCGCGATGCATACGCGCTGAGAAAAACGTTTGCTTGCTTACGTTTTTTGATTACGTACGTGCTTGCTTATTAATATATCGAGAAAAAATTTTGAACGAATAGTTTTTTGCCTCCAGGGAAATCAGAATAAAAAACATTTATCGGTTCCAGGTCTAGGTATTACCAAGCTACGGTAATATATGCTTCCCTATAGGGATATTCGCTATAGTTGCCTTTACCAAACATTGTATTTCATAAATGTTCATTAGTTTAAGAATAACTACTAAACACTATTTTGATGGGAGAGTTCCAATTTTTAGATTACATATATTCCCACTTACACCTACATATCCCAGTGAAAAAGAACAAGTAAAAGAAACAGCTTCTCATGCAAGTGTTCTAATGCGATAGGAAATTTTGTAGTATCAAGTGTCATATTTCTTAAAGTAAATGTCTATTAAATGTTAGGTTTCATACATTTAAGTCAAAATTATTAAAAAGTTGTTTTTGAAAAATGAACACTAAGTCAAGCATGATCACAAAACTTAGATGATTATAAGCGTCACAACAATTACTGTTCACGAAGTAAAACGTTTCATAAACAAAGGGTGAACATTTTAAAACAAGAAGAGGAAATTAAAGCATCCTCTGGGAGTTTTAGTTCTCTGTTTATGACTTTAATACAAAGTTTCATGCTCTGGGGTCTTCTGCAATTATCGTACATCCTTATTATTTGTTATGTGTTTAGTATTATGTGTGTCTTCTTTGTTTTCAGTGGTTAAAATAAGCTTCCAACACAATTTGTTGCTGTTTGAATTTACGCTAGTTAAAACACAAATTAACTATAATTGTAACTATGAACAAATGGGTCATCTTTGCATAAAAGTATGCTACAGTATATTTAATATAGTAATATCAGAAAAGACATCATGGGTCCCTTTATATTATAACAGAACACCTTATCAATGGTAAATATATGCGGTGGTGTTTCAACGTTCACTTTGGACACTAAAGTTTGTATTAAAGTAGTTTAAATGTGTGTATTGAAAACTCATTTCAGGTCTTTATGCTGCAGAATTAAATGAAATAAAAATTATTCTTAATAACTGTAAAAATTATTTGTTATTATGTGAGATTTTCTATAAGTACTATTGTTATTAATATGTTATTCATTTTTACACTCATAATATCAAGTATGGATTGGTGCAAGGCTGAAAATAGTCAAACAGATTTTGAAACAGTACACTGACTCCAAAAGTTACTTTCACCAATCTGTGACCGAACTTTGGAGATGTTAATTGGGCTGAAAGTTAGCTAGCCTTCAAAATTCAAGTCTAAATTTACTCTTTGTTCATAAGATATCGCATACCTTGAGTTGCACATTTCAACATTAAAATAACATGTCGTTTTATGTTTTAGTTTGTTGTGGTAATTCCAGATTCCCTTCACTTTTTCTTTTTACAAATAAAGGATTCCTAAATCATCTTTTCTAGCAGTAAAAATATTAAATGCCAATGTTATTTCAGCCTATGCTCAAACTTTACAATTATTCACAATTAATTAATAACCACATTTTACAGCTTATATTCTAATCTTATTGGGCCATTAACATATTTATTTACTGGGATATGCAAATAAAGTTTAGAAAGAATAAAATTGTATAAATATGTAAAAAAAAATGTAAGTATAAGAAGTCATACCATGTAAATTATTAAATGTTTCCCTTGATCATTTACGGTATCTTTGAAAGAGTTTAAATGAGAAATACCATTTTTATCGCATGCAAGTTAAGTTTATTTCATTATCTCTGTTGAGCAATGATAGTAAAATTCGATGATTTCAAATGAGTTGCACGATTTCAAATGATTTTAAATAACATAATACATAAAGAAAAGATTGACTACGGAACTATATCGGTCCGTCAATATCCCATATTACGACCCTAACACCTGCGACCTTTACAGTAAATCTCGCACCGTCTGTTCACTGGCTATCAAGTAGATTTATTTTTTAGTAACGTTGAATTTTATAACAATGAAAATGTATTTTTATGGAGTTCAAAAAATAAGTAATTATGAAGTACTATAACAATTAGAATGTTTAGTTGTTAAAACTATGTAATTTTAATACCATGTTTAATTTTAAAGGCGTATCTTGTCCTGCAGCCCTTCGTGTTATGAGAAATTATATTTTTTTGTAATTTTTCAATAATATTATTTACTTAATAGTGTTTAGGAAGCGTGTTAAATTATAGTACTGAAAACATTTCTTTGCAAGCCTGTCCCATGTCGAAAAGAGATGTTTTTGGTGTGGTTCGACAGTTTTACACAAAAAATTCAACTGTCCAGCTAAACAATACAAATGTGGGTTTTGTAAAAAAGTTGGTCATTTTCCAAATGTTTGCAAATCAAACAAAGTCAGTCAAATTGAATATGATGATACTGACCTTGAAACACCCATTGAAAATGTTTGCTCGCAGTACATAGACCCTCAAACATTCATTGGCATTGTAGGAAAAAACTTGCGTGATGATCCATGGTCTGTAGTGTTAAATATGAATGACAGTGATGATGTTCTTTTCAAAATTGATACAGGAGCAGACGTAACGATTTTGCCTTCCGACATTAAACTGAATAAGAAAATCAGGCTCACTCCCACATCCAAAACATTTAGTGGTGCAAATGGTCAAGCTCTGTCAATTTTAGGAACTGCTACTGTAAAATTATCACATAATCAAAAAACATGTTATGAGACTATATATGTTTCTAAGGGCACTTCCCAGCCACTTCTAGGTAAACCTGCAATAACAAGTTTGCAGTTACTTGCTCGAATCAACGAAATACAGCCATCCAGTAATGACTGGTATGACAGACACCCCAAACTGTTTGAAGGCTTAGGTTCCATTGATGTCAAATACAAAGTAGAACTGAAAAATAACGCCAATCCATTTGCAATCAACACGCCTCGTCGGATTCCTCTTCCTCTTTGGGAATCTACTAAAGAAGAGCTTGAAAGAATGGTGTCAATGGGGGTGATCGCTGAGGTACACCATGCCACAGACTGGTGCTCTCCAATGGTTGTTGTGCCAAAGAAGGACTCTAACAAAGTTCGCATTTGTGTAGATCTTACTAAATTAAACAGATGCGTCAAACGAAGATACTATCCTATTCAACCCATCGACATAACACTTGCCCAAATCTCAGAAGCAAAATGCTATTCTAAATTGGATGCTAATAACGGATTCTGGCAGATCACATTGGACGAAGAATCCCAAGATTTGACAACGTTCCTGACACCGTTTGGACGTTTTAAATTTCTGAAACTACCCTTTGGAATAACATCTGCACCAGAAGTGTTCCAAGAATGCGTGAATCGAACCCTTAAAGGTCAAATGAATGCACTTGCGCATATGGACGACATAATTGTTTGGGGGAAAACTCAACAAGAACATGACTATTTCTTAGAAGAAGTACTTACCAAACTTGAAGGTGCTGGCTTCACCCTAAACAAAGACAAATGCTTGTTCTCTCAAACCTCGCTAACCTACTTAGGTCACCATTTATCTGAATCAGGAATCAAAGTCGATGAGACCAAAGTCGAAGCTATACGAAAAATGGCTCCTCCAACAGATATTTTAGGAGTTCAAAGGTTACTTGGTATGGTGAACTTCATTGGCAAATACATACCTAATAAAAGCCGGTTACTAAAACCCATTACTGACCTACTAAGTAGAAAAAACGAATGGTGTTGGGGTTGTGAACAACAAAAAGCATTCGATGAATTGAAAGAATTATTGGCTTCTCCACCTCAACTTGCATTCTATGATAAAAATAAACCGACTATGATTTCTGCTGACTCTTCTACACAAGGCCTGGGTGGAGTACTTTTACAACAACAATCAGATGGGAATTGGAAGCCTATTTCTTATATTTCACGCACTCTGAGCGAAACTGAACGAAACTACTCTAACATTGAACGAGAAGCTCTATCATTAACATGGAGCTGTGACAAGTTTAAAGACTACATTGTGGGCAAGCACATCACGCTAGAAACAGATCACAAACCTTTGGTAAGTATTTTGACTACTAAAGAGATCAATGATATGACTCCCCGTCTTCAAAGACTAAGACTTCGTCTGATGAGATATTCCTACAATGTGACATACACTCCTGGCAAACATTTAGCCACTGCTGATTGTCTCTCAAGAAGTCCTGTAGCAGCTAATGAGAGTTATGATTTAGATGAGGAAGTTGAACTGGCCATCCACACAGTAACAAGAAACATTGCCTATGTAACTGACATGGTTCTTGATAGAATTGCATCGGCACAGCGGGCTAGCTCAGAACTCAGGGTAATTAAATCTTACTGCTCAACTGAATGGCCTGATAAAACTAAGATTCCCGATAATCTTAAGCCATACTTCACAGTTCGGGATGAAATCTCTTTTTGTGACGGACTATTGCTTAGAGGAGAACGTCTCATAATCCCGACAACTCTTAGACAAGAAATGTTGACAAGAATACATACAGGCCACCTAGGCATAACGAAATGTCGACTTAGAGCCAACAATAGTATGTGGTGGCCAGGAATGTCACTTGACATTGAGAAATTTGTTAATGATTGTCCCAAATGTACTGAACATAGAACACAACATCATGAACCCCTTTTGCCCAGTGAGCTTCCATCTCGTCCTTGGGAAAAGGCAGCGATTGATCTCTTTAAACTTGAAGGAACATGGTTCGTAGTAATCACTGACTGTTTTTCACGTTATTTTGAAATAGCTACATTAAAGAACCTGTCAACTGCTGAAATAATCGAAAAATGCAAATCTGTATTCTGCCGTCACGGTATACCAATTGAGCTACGATCTGATTGTGGTACACAGTTTGCTACCAGATACACTGGTCTTGAAAACTCTGAATTCAAAAAGTTTGCTCAAAGCTATAACTTTAAACTTGTGACAAGCAGTCCAAGCTACCACCAAAGTAACGGTGCAGCTGAAGCTGCAGTCAAAATAGCGAAGAGTGTACTAAAGAAAAACAAAGACGACCCATATTTAGCCCTCCTAACCTACCGCAATACACCTCTATCCACAAGTGGATACAGTCCTGCTCAGCTAATATACAACAGATCACTGCGAGATAACCTGCCTGTTTTACCTAAAAAACTTGAAATCAAACCCGATCTCTCTCAACTAAAGGAAAAAGAAGATACTTACAAAGCATCTTACAAGAGAAACTACGATAGGCGCTACGCTACAAAAAAACTTCCATCGCTGCCTGTTGGTAAGAAAGTATGGATCCAAGACCTAAAAAGAGATGGTATTATTATCAGCTTAGGACAAGAGCCAAGGTCATACTGGGTTAAGACAGGAAACACTACGTTGAGAAGGAATCGACACCACCTTTTGCCTTACAAAGGTAATACAACCAAACCGAACAATCCTATTCCTTTATCCATCAAAGATACAACGTCAGATCCTCTGCCATTTACTACTGTTACTCAAAACAACTCTTCCCTATCAAATACTGCTGAAAGAACAACTACTGCACCATCTAGAATAACTCAAGATAAAAGTAAACCTTTTTCACGATCAACTACTCCCAATCAAGAAACTGCAATAAAACAATCATCAAGAGGCAGAATTATAAGACCTACGAAACGTTTTCCTGACTAAACTCTGAAAAGAAACTCAAAGGGAAAGATGTTTAACCTCTCTGCTTATTTAACTAATATTTAACCATATGATTTTATTTACTTTTCTATAATAATATTATTCTTGTATTAGTGTCTTGATTAAAACAGTTTAGTTTCTTTTGATCTTTTAATTTCTTATTTAAATAAGAAATAGCATAGCCTGTTTCTTTTAAGAAGATGCGTGTAGATGAATAATCTATTTGCGCTCAATAAGTGCAATAATGCGCAATATTAATATTTCATTCGGCCCAATCAACGTTTAGAATTAAAACTCACAAACCAACTAAAAACGCTCATTTTTTGCAACTTAGTTTTAGCCGAATTTAAATAAAATGTACTATCTTAGTAAACCGAAAATTTGAAAAAACCGGTTAAAAATATTAAACAAATTTTGGGTCAAATTAGGCAACTTCCTTATTAAAGAAGAATCAACTAATCCTCCTAACTAATCACAGATTTGTTATTTGTCTCTCATCTAATCTATAATATTAAAACGAAACAGTGTTTTTTTATTTCACTATTCTGAATCAACCACTCGACGGATTTTCATGTTTTTTGTGTTGAAAGAAAGATAATTTTGATAACTAGGGAATGTCGAAGCCATAATTTTAGTATAGGGTTTCAGTTGTTTTGAAATTAAGTTTTAAATTTTAAAAAGTCTAGCAGCCGACGCTAAGATTCTACTCTTGCTTTAGGTATAATAAAATTTGCTTAACGGAACAGCTGTAAACATTCCGCGTTTTTCGACACAAATTCAGCTTTTGGATGAAAATTAAATGACATAGGTAGAATTGACTTATTTATACTATGTGTAATGCATAACCATTGATACGTTTATTTAATCGGTAAGAGGATGAGAGTTTATTTAAATATATTTTTTGGGAAGTCTTTAAAATATTTAGTTTGTTTTAGTGAAATATAATTTGTTATAACTAACAGCTGGTTGAATAAAAAATATTCTATAGATTTATGAGGTTAGTTTATTTACTCTGAGTTGTTGTCATTGATTATAGGACATAAGTAAGATTCTATAACCATTGCTGTATACGAATTGAAGCTCACGAATCTTCAAAAGAAAGCTTATGTAATAGCTATTTACATTACAAGTGTAGTAAGAGCGTTTTTACATCACGCAGGTGAATGTTGTGCAACGAGCGGAAGCGAGTTGCATAATTCACCTGAGTGAAGTTTTACACGCTCTTGCGTAACGTGTAACGTACAAGATTTTACCTGACCCGACAATACACATGGGTTTACGTACAATATTTTTCATCATTATCCATTTCACTCATCTTCTAACAGTAACGTTCTTTTACAAACAAAAGCTAGGTTAGGAAAATACTTTAAAGCATAACAATAACATTCAAGCGCACAACTGATTTCTAGCGTTGAATGTCGTTGGCTCCATAGAGGTATATTTTTTAAGTTATGCACTCAATGTTATTTAAATGGGTTTCTTTACATCACCGAGAGAGTTTTTGATACTTTACATCACTCGAGAAGTAAGGAAGTTGTATACATCACGCTTGGGATAGGGAAGTTTAACATGGCGGGTTAGGTAAATTATTTTATTATTCGTCTTTTTGAGGAAAGGTTAGGTAAATAACAATGATCACATGTTTTAACTCATCTTCGAAGCTTTTTCTTTACTATCAATTTTGAACTGCTTAAACTATGCCTGAATTAGTAATAGACCCACTATATACAGTTTTAATTGACTACTTGATTCCCGTACGTAGGACGGGCCAACAGCTCGTATGTTTAAACTTAGTAAATAATTTGTTTATGTATGGAGTTAAATACTTCATTGTAAATTTATTCTCATTGGCTGCAAGTAAGATAATATTTAATTAAAGTCAAAGCTAATACTATTCCTAGAATATAATCACGTGTATAGAAGCTAAATTCCATTTGTAAGATAACAATACACTGTGGTTTTCCAAAGGGTTTATTTATGGGGTTGCCGCTCCATTAATATACAGTTAGTGACGTCACTAGATTGCGTTAAATTGTTTGCCAATCAAGAACAACTCGATTCATTGTTTGACTTGGAGAGCCTCGGCCTGCATAAACGATGAAAACCAGTGACTTTGGATGTTGATGTAAACATCCTATCTATGTGTAACAGGCGTGTCCGGGTATACAAAACTTTTAAGCCCCAAAAAATAATTAGCAAAAACTGGATTTAAGAATATTAACACCATTATGTAACTAAAGTTTGAAATGAAAGTATTAAATTTGATAATATTTTATTTATGTTACAAATCGTTAGAGGCCTTGTGATTCAGAATGGATATAGCACAGGTCTTGTGAGTGTAACTTCTATTTTTTATGATTATGTTGGACAGTAATGGGAAATTACAGGTTAGTGTTGTAAAAATATATATTCTCTAGCTAAACCCATTTGAAACAAGTTCTAAAATAAGAGTTTTACGAGAAAAATGTTTTTGTCTGGCTCCCAGCAGTGTCAATTATTTTGTTGGTTAGAGGTCCTTTGAGTCATTTATACCTCTCCTGAAATGCCAAGAGTCATGCACATGCCACGTGCATTGTAATAACATATCACATTTAAAAATATTGTCTTTGCATCAAAGCACTTTTTACAAGTTTCTTTTTTTTCTTTATTTTGGAGTTAATAAAGAATGTAAAGTATGTGTAAAGAGTATATGCAATACTTGTCAAGACCAGGTCATTCTCATATAATTTATTTAAACTTTTACACTTTTTTATTCAATATTTAAACCCCCAAACAAAAATATTCAAACGTTAGCTTGGAGTCTTCGTATAGTAATTTAAACAAGTAAAATCTCAGCCCCTTATTTGTATTGTAGTTTTATAGTCAATGCTACATATTTCTTTTTATTACGCCACAGTCACTTGATATTTTGAATTTTATATTTTATTGCATATTTGGATCAAACCCGGCTAAGATAAATTCTCTGTATATTTGAACTCTTTACCTAAACCAGTCATTATGTTTTTTTTAAAAATTAAACTGAGAGATATGATCATTACTATGTTTTGTTATTTTTTATATATGTACACAACTGTAAAAAACACATCTGAAAATACATATCCATTTTAAATTTTAATCATAAGGTATAATATTGACTAGAGAGAAAACATTTATCATTTGGAGGACATACTGCAATGATTTACAAGCTGTCAATGAATTGACAAAACAAAGTGGCCTATCAATCAAATCATTGTAGTTATAACGATGACTGAATTACTGGCAATGGAATAATTTAACAGTTTGTGAATTTGTGTATTAGGTTTGGTACAAAATATTTGACATACGAAACATATGCTATAAGAATGTTATATTTTACCATCCTACATATAGTACTTAGTTATATCCTTGAGCTGGTGAAAATGTGTTTTTTTAAATTCTTTTGATTAACAAAAAAATAGGTTTTTCATTTTTACTTTAAACACTTAATATACAAAATAAAATAATTTGTTTACTCAACACATACGGACTTGGAGACTTATTTTGGCCCACGAACAAATATTAGTACTCATTTCTGTTGTGGTTTGATAAATTGGAGCTTTAAGAAACAAATCTTATGTCAGTAAAATAATTAAATTGATCCTTTAAAATAAAAGTTTCAATTATTCAAAGGCAAGAAGTCGTTGAGCGGGGAGTGATGCCATGAATAGAAATAAAGCAATGACACCACCTTTAATGAGTCCGAGTGAGAATGTACCATAAATTCTGTCCTGTTTTTGTTGTTTTACAATAAAATAATGAGTTGAATACACTCTTCTTTTTGCCAATTTTCTCAGAATCTACTCACGAGAAAATACGATAATTATTACGAATGTAGTTAAACAGGAGTTAAAAAAGTAACATGAATATCAGCCAAAACTATGTTTAAAAATGTTTATCTTATTATTTTATCATAACAATCTACCTTTTGTTGATCATATTGTAAATTCTCTTTTCTTCAGTTCCACAAGCACTAATTGCCCAATTAATTACTTTGCTTTAAACGAGTGAATATCATGGAGGAATGTTTCCTCATAACGTAACTATATTTATTGAATGATATTGTAGGTTACGTTTACGTCTTCGGTCTTTTAATACTGTAAAGGATGACTAGTCTCAGGTCAAAGACCCATTTTCAAACCCGCATTGAACTATATTAAAAGACTGAAGACAGACCAAAGGTACGCCACCTGTTCTACTAATCATCTAATAATCAGTTTGGTGGCAAACATGTTTATATTTATTTGTCTTTAATAATTTATTTTCATGTTATGTGCAATGTTAATTTATTTACATTTAAATAATAGATTAATTATATTAGGTTTGTATACTAATAATATACAATTGAAATAACGGAGTGGATTTCATATCGTAAATGCTCAAGGTGTAACAATTAATAAGTCTTCAGCCAGGAGTTCAGTAACGGATTACTACTTAGGAGTAAGTGTGGAAATTAATAATATGGCAAATTACCTTGATGAGGAAACCCTGATGTCTTAATTAAGTCTCTGACAATGCGTATGACTCCACTTAATTTCCTGAGATTAATGCCAAGACCTCTATAACATCTTAGACGTGTTAATTAGAGAATCGTAATTTGTAAAACTAAATAAATGATGTAACTCTAATCCTCACACAAGGAGCCAGAAAAGGCATAAGAAATGGTAAATCCACTAAATGTCCAACCAAATATCATAGTTTTGTTTTTTTATAGTGGTTTGGCTTATACAATGTATAATGTATCTTGTAGTCTTAGTAATATGTTAATCATCTAGTAAATTTACATTTTTGAACTCGAATTTTTCCGTCTAAAAAAATTCTTATCTTATTTTTATTTGATAGGTGAAAGTTTTTTCAAGGTACAACAAACAAGACATAAATTGGTAAAGGAAGCTTTTGGTTTGGACGCAAACACTAACATTCATTTTATTAAAGAATTTTGCGCCGTATAAAGTATCACTTCATGCCAATAAAACAGATTAACATAAAGATTTTGAACAGGTTACAACAATTATAAGACTCCTAATAGTTGGAATTTTCATAATATCCGTTCCTTCAAACATGTCATGACGGGTTCAATCTTGTTTAAATAACAAGCTACACTAGCAGCTGTTTGATGCTGGAAATTACATGAAAACTTCACCAAGTTATCAAAACAACCCACTTCAGTTATATGAAGTATACTCTTTAATCGGTTTCCAATTCATCTCTTTTTAGTATTTTTAATCTTTTAATCTATATATATATAAAAGGCAAAGCCCTCACTGACTCACTCACTCACTCATCACTAATTCTCTTACTTCCCATTTACCTAGGAGGCTGAAATTTGGTACACTGATTCTTTAGGCATTAAATAAGAAAACTAAGTTGTTTTTATCCTGATCGTGGGCTCCACCCCAGTGGGTCTAGAGTTTTCAATGTTAACCTTATGAGTACTCATATTTAAATGGAATTAATGAAACTTAACAGCTGTTTCAATTAAACAAGTTGGTTCTGTTCTATGATGTTCAATAGCATTAAAGTTACAAGGATTACCAACAGGGTGCAGTACTATTATTTTTTTTAATTTATGACAACAGCTAATTTGCAATCAAGAGGTGAGTGAGCGTAGCAAACGAACTTCAACCTAGAGGCGAGTTAGTGTAGCGAACGAGCTAACCTGAAGGCAAGTGAGCATAGCGAACGAGCTCCAACCTAAAGGTGAGTGAGCACAGCGAACGAACTTCAACCAGGACGTGATTGAGCCATGCGAACGAGCTCACTTATGAAGTTAAACGGGGCAAAGCCCGCGGGTACAGCTAGTGTTTATCTAAATCTTAAACAACTCATACAAATATTACCATTAAATACCCCCGCCACAGCAAACCTGCCGTCTGAGCGAATTTCCATTTGCCTGAATTGATTTTCAATAAATCTACTTTTATAACATTAGGTTTAACGAGTACCTAGGTTTGCTGCTACAAGGAAACTATAAAGTGTGTTTTTAAGTAAAATAATTATAGCATAGTATAAAATCAATAAATTTGCTAATTTTGATCAAAATATATCCATAAACAAGCAAACTAAAACATGTTACAATATTCTACATTAGAATAACATCGGAATTTAAAATTTTTAAAGTTTTCTCCGTAACCAATAACCGTACAAAAACACTTTGATATACTTAATTATTTATTTTTTAAGCTCTTTAAGAAGGTCTATAGAGAAATTGGGAAATGTTTTGTTTTGAGTGTCAAATTTTACCCCATAAAACCCATCCATAAACCCCGTTCTCATGGTCCGATCATGCTGGTTCGCAAACTCATTCAAGTTTATCCCGCCTTACACCTTCAAACCAAATTTCATCAAAATCGGACAAAAATTACTCAAATTATCGTCCGGATGGCACATTTATATACATACTTATAACTCCACTTAAGGAACAAACTATATATAGATATGTATATAAATATATACAAATTTGAACGAATGGTGTTTTTGGCCTCTGGGGACATCAAAATGAAAAAGTAAATCGGTCCCGGGCCTGTGTATGAAAATGTTGTCTATCAACCTATGACCTATTGCTTATATTTTATAAAGTTTATTTAGTACAAAAAAACTTTTAAAAGGGGGAAGGTATTACAAGGATTGTACTGTACAAGTTTCTATAAATTTTTTTTATATAACTATTGCATGGAAATATGTATTTATATTATTTATTTGCATTAAATAAAGGCAGTATTATTTTTACAAATGGTAAAATCCTAGGTATTATAAATAGTTTGATTTTCAATACATTTTAATGATAGTATTTTTTATCTTTGCACCTAAAGCTAGAAAGCATGACTTGTATAATGATACAAAAAATATAATACCGAGCAACAAGATGTAGGTATATTGAATAAAATAGTTGCAAACATTTTAGTTTTGACATATTCATGTTGTGTCAGATATTAATATTCCAACTTTGCAATAGGGATAACCTGGTTCAAAACGTTCAGTTCCTTCATGGAATGTGACAAAGTCCTCAAATTCTACGCGACTTTATTTCTCCTTAGAATTTATGAGACGAGGTGTTATTTGATAACACTGGTGTCAACTTGAACTATGTTTAATGCTTAATTGCCACGATTAGAAAATAACTGTCTTTTAGGGGAATGTAATCATTTTTATGACTTGGAATTATATGCATGAAAAACCATACAATGGTTTTTAGGTTTCAAACAATGTTGTAGAACACTTTTAAGTTTGTATCTCACTCCACCGTTTCTAACTAATAATGACGAGCTGTCCAGAAACTCTAACAATATGAGATTTAAAAATATATCTTTTCGAAAATATTGCAGTTGTGTTCATATATTTGGTTAAATAACATAAAGCGGCTTTAAAACTTGCTGTGAAATAATCATATATTGCCTGAAAGTTGTAGACTATCCATAAGCCATACATCAAATGTAAGTTTGTAAATCTGTAGTCTGTAATTAAGTCTGTAGTCATTGTAAATCTATATAACATCTCTTTTTGAATATATAATATACAGAATACGTGTCATATTTGACAAAAAATAAACATTTATGAAATGTCTACTGTATTTTCTTTTCTACATTATTGTAAATATTATTCAAAACTGTTGGAGTTATGATCCATGCATCAATTTTGCGATTAAATTGTTCTTAACGATTTACAAATCATTAGTCATAAAAAGTTCTTTGTTTTCCGTTTCTTGTTCATCGTTCTCCTTTTGTACGTGTTTTATTAAAGCTACTCAGTTCTAGGTCTAACTTAAATAATTCACCTCCAAAATCACAATGCAATATTTTTATGTATATAATTGTATAAAATGTCAATAGCTTTTTGACTTAAAATAAACTCGTTGAATAGTTATATTTGATCTAAAATGCATTTTATTGAAGTTCATTCTAGTAAATGTTTAAGATAATAAAATTGTTTGATAATTGAGGATTAATTTTTATAGGCTATGTGTATTTTTTCGGACTTTTAGAAACAGTGTATTGTGTTATTTAACAAATCACTATCTTAAGTTTAGGTTTAGGTAGCAAGCCTGAAGAGAATTCTCGCTAATGTTCGCCCCAATTAGCATCTCAAAAGTTCTGTCTTTGAGTATTACACAGATTGTCGGCAGTAAAGTTCTGTTTGCGAACTTAACTTAAGATACCTTTAACCAACTGCATGCATTACAAATAATGTTTAGTTAGTTTAGTTAATCAAAAGTAGTTTTACTTGTAAAACTAAATCACCCAAGTCTTAGACAAACCAGCGGAACTTAATAGGCCCATAAGTATAAACTAATTTATAAAGGCAGTATATTGTTTTGTTTTGTAATCTTAAACGCATTTTCACCATAGCCTTGATACTGATATACACATAAGCTTAACTCTGGATGTTTCCTAGCTTGAATTTATCTGATCAAATGATAGTCTAATTTTTTTCACTGTTGTTGTTGTATTATTAGTCATAGCTATTATTATTGTTGTAGTAAAAACTATTTTTTCGTTAATTTTTTGTGCTTTATATGTAAAACTGTTTATATGTAAGTTATATTTAGGTAAAAATAAATTACAGATTTCATTTTAGGTTAAATACAAATCGTTATCACATATGAAAGTAAATGATATAAAACAAGTGGTACGAATAAAACTCAACATATTGAAATCCCCTTTGTACGGTAAATGAAATTAATTCTACAATTTCTTTACTATATATGCAATACTAGCTGTACCCGCGGGCTTTGCCCCGTTTAACTTTATAAGTGAGCTCGTTCGCATGGCTCAATCACGTCCTGGTTGAAGTTCGTTCTCTACGCTCACTCACTTTTAGGTTGAAGTTCGTTCGCTACGCTCACTCACTTTTAGGTTGGAGCTCGTTCGCTGCGCTCACTTGCCTTCAGGTTAGCTCGTTCGCTACGCTAACTCGCCTCCAGGTTGAAGTTCGTTCGCTACGCTCACTCACCTTTTGGTTGCAAATTAGCTGTTGTCATAAATGTAAAAGAAATAATAGTGCTGCACCCTGTTGGTAATCCTTGTAACTTTAATGCTATTGAACATCATAGAACAGAACCAACTTGTTTAATTGAAACAGCTGTTAAGATTCATTAATTCCATTTAAATATGAGTACACATAAGGTTAACATGGGAAAATCCATAGCCACTGGGGCGGAGCCCGAGAGTCCGATCAGAATAAAAACAGCTTAGTTTTCCTATTTAATGCCTAAAGAATCAGTGTACCAAATTTCAGCCTCCTAGGTAAATGGGAAGTAAGAGAATTAGTGATGAGTGAGTGAGTGAGTCAGTCAGTCAGTCAGTCAGTCAGTCAGTCAGTGAGGGCTTTGCCTTTTATATATATAGATAACGGATATTTACACTGTGACAAAATCCTGTTTATTTTTTGTAAACCCGCACTATCGCATTTCCCACTTCATTGTATCCTATTTATATTCATGGATGCTTTTCCACAAGCTCTTTCATTACTCTTTAATAATGCTTACTCTGCTAAATTATTTATAAAATTGCAGATTTTTTGGGTTTGAATACCAATTAGAAAAAATTGCCTTAAAAGTTGTTATATACTTTTGAGAGAACTTTGTTTGCATTGCAGGAAAAAAAACTCTGAATCATTACAAAAATTTTCAAATTTATTGTAGCTTTATTTAACTGACGTTATGATTAAAACTATTAATTTACTACATGATACATTTTAATTTTAATGGATAATTTAGAACTTGGTCTAAGGAACATACGTATTGTTTACACTATAATGTTTATTATAAATAATAACAACTTAATTTGGTATAATCAAATGGAATTATTCCACCATTATTCCTTGCAAAATATATTTTAATATTAAAAAATGTGTACAAAATAGTTCAATTTAGTGACAGCCTAAGACAGTGTGCGTAAGTTAGTATTGTAAAACATGTGACTCATAATAAAAGTAAGATACTACAATAAGCGAAATCATTATATTCTAGCACTCATTGGATGAAAATAAAACGGATTATTCCTGTTGGCAGGATAGGATTATTCAGGCATTAGTCAGCGCTCGTTATAGGGATCCCGTTGTAAATTACGCTTCTGTTTTATGTTAATTGAAGCGTTGAGTAAACCCGTGATGTTATCGCTGGGTATTTTCATTTATTGAATATTACTTATAAAATAATAATCTGAGTTGGTAAAAAGGAATATATTTGCAGACTTTATATAAATATTAAATGGTAATTGGTCTTTTACCTATATACAGTTTTATCGTTTACAAAAATCGTACTCAAATTCCTTAGTACTTGTAACATACGTTCAACTTGCAACAACGTTTAGATATTTAATTTGAACGTTTGTTATGATGCTAGTAGGTATATCATGGCCAAACAAACTACGCCAGTACTTCCATGTCATATTAAAATGTTAAATAAACATAACATAAACGGTACCTTTTTTTATTAGTTTCATGAATTATGTATATATTAAATGGCTTTATGATTCTTGTCACATTAAACAATCACTTCTAAAATAATATGTTGATGTAAATTAGGTTTGATTAAAAAATTAACCTAATATTAAATACCCCCGCCGCAGCAAACCTGCCGACTAAGCGAATTTCCATTTGTCTGAATTGATTTTCAGTTAAATATATTTTTTAAAAACATTAGGTTTAACGAGTACCTAGGTTTGCTGCTACAAGGAAACTAATAAAGTGTGTTTTTGAGTAAAATATTGATAGCTTAGTACAAAATAAATAAATTTGCCAAGTTTGATCAAAATATATTCATAAACAAGCAAACTACAACATTTGACAATATTCTCCATAAGAATAACATGGGAATTTTAAATTTACAATTTTTTTAATTTTCTCCGTTACTAATAATCGAACAAAAATACTTTTATATACTAAATTATTTGTTTTTTTAAGCTCTTTAAAAAGGTCTAAAGAAAAATTGGGAAATTTTGTGTTTTGAGGGTCAAAAGTGAGAAAAACCAATTTTTACCCCATAAAACCCCCCGTAAAGCCCCGTTCCCATGGTCCGATCGT
Source organism: Macrosteles quadrilineatus (assembly GCF_028750875.1). Taxonomy (NCBI): domain Eukaryota; kingdom Metazoa; phylum Arthropoda; class Insecta; order Hemiptera; family Cicadellidae; genus Macrosteles; species Macrosteles quadrilineatus. The sequence goes on along the minus strand of NW_026542598.1, from coordinate 67,039,182 downwards.
GCTGGTTCGCGAACTCATTCAAGTTTATCACGCTTTACACCTTTAAACCGAATTTCATCAAAATTGGACAAAAATTACTCAAGTTATCGCGTTCACGGACGTATATATATATATATATATATATATATATATATATATATATATATATATAAGTCTATATATATATATACATATATAAAAATTTGAACGAATAGTGTTTTTGGCCTCTGGGGACATCAAAATGAAAAAGTAAATCGGTCCCGGGTCTAGGTCTTACCGTGCCACCTACGGTAATAGCTACTTCCCTATAGGGAAATTCGCTAAAATTAAACCATTCACATTCTTTGTTCAAGGAAATAAATAAATATTTTAACTCGTTACCATTAATTTAATAAGTACAAACAACTTTTCCGAGAAAAACATCTGCTGCCATTTAAAACTATAAATACTCCCGCCGCAGCAAGCTTGCAGACTAACAAAGTTCCATTTGCCTAATTGGATTTTCAATTAAATCTATTTATATGATATTAGGTTTAACAAGTACCTAGATTTTCTGCTATATGGCGGGTAATAAGGTGTGTTTTTTAGCTTAGTAGGAAATAAATAAATATGCAAGGTTTGATCAAAATAGATCATAAAAAAACACAAAACTACAACAGTTTTGTTATTCTCCATAAGAATAACACATAAATTTTGAATTTACAATTTATTGAATTTTCTCCGTAACCAATAAGCGTACAAAACCTTACTACACTAAATGATTTGATTTATTAACTTCTCAAAATTGTCTAGAGAAAAATTGGAAAATCTTGTGTTTTGAGGGTCAAAATGAGAAACCCCCATTTTTACCCCATAAAACCCGTTCGCATCGTCCGATCATGCTGATTTGTGAACTCATTCGAGTTTATCCACCTTACATCTTCATATTCAAGCCAAATTTAATTTAAATTGTTTAAAAATGACTCAAGTTCACGGGCGTATATATATTATTTTGTTCAGTGGTCGAAAACTCCACCAATAATTATGTAATATACAGACTTGTCTCAGGGAAATATATTTCTAACAGTACGCGTAGATTTTCCCTGCGATGCATACGATAGAGAAAAACGTTTGCTTGCTTACGTTTTGCTAACGTTACAAGCTTGCTTATTAATATATCGAGAAAAAATATTGAACGAATAGTTTTTTTGCCTCTAGGGAAATCATAATAAAAAACGTTTATCGGTCCAAGGTCTAGGTCTTACCATGCCACTTACGGTAATATATGCTTCCCTATAGGTGCCTTGAGCGCTTTACCAAACATTGTATTTTAATAAAAATACAATGTTAAAATACAACGCCGATTGATTGTAACATTATAGTTTAAGAATATCTTCTTAACACTATTTTGACACTAGAGTTCCGATTTTCAAATTACATATGTTAACACTTACACTTACATATACCAGTGAAAAAGAATAAGTAAAAGAAACTGCATCTCATGCAAGTGTTCTGATACGAAAAGAAATTGTGCAGAATCAAATGTCATATTACGTAAAGTATACATTGAAGTCACAATCATTATTAAGGGGAGTCGCTACTGAAAAACTACCAATTTTGTAAAAAACTTGATTTTTTTATTATTTTTTTATCTTGTTCTATGGATTGTAAGGTTTCAGAAAAACATAACATTTGGTATAATATATATTTTTTTCACTGTGAAAAAATATTTGAAGTGAAGCGCGCACACCTATTTTGGGGCATCAACTAGGCCTAGTATAAACCAACGTATAAACTTCAACCGCTGTTTTCCGCGACTTTAAAATTTTTTTTTTTTATATACAAGTTCTTATAACTTTTTAACTATTGCAGCTATATGAATGAAATTTTTACCACACATTGTTTATACTATAAATCAACTTTCTGTGCATGGATATTGTAATTGGGTAAATAAAAGTACATGAAAAAATTTTTTTAAAAATTTATAACCTATAAATTTTTTAAAAACTTATAAACTAATTGAGAAAATAACATGAGTATGCACAGAAAGTATGTGCTTTCCTTGCTCTTTAAAATAAGATATCGAACAATAAAATTGGTTCAGTAGTTAAATAGTTATAAGAGATTTAAAAAACCCCATTTTTCCCGCCAAAAAACTTTAAAAACTCCAAAAAGTATGTAAAATTTTTTTTTTTACTTTAACGGCAGTAAATCTTTTTCTAAGACTAAATGAACTTAAAAAAGTATATATGATAATTTTTAAAAGGATTTTATTAAAAATCACTAGTTTCAGTAGCGACTCCCCTTAAAAAGTTGTATTTTAAAATTAAACAATAAGTCATGCATGATCATAAAACTTAGATGATTATAAGCAACACAACAATTACTGTTCACGAAGTAAAACGTTTCATAAACAAAGGGTGAACATTTTAAAACAATAAGAGGAAATTAAAGCATCCTCTGGGAGTTTTATCCACTGTTTATGACTTTAATACAAAGTTTCATGCTCTGGGGTCTGCTACAATTATCGTGCATCCTTATTATTTGTTATGTGTTTAGTATAATGTGTAACTTCTTTGTTTTCAGTGGTTAAAATAAGCTTCCAACACAATTTGTTGCTGTTTGAATTTACGCTAGTTACAATACTAACTAACTATAGTTAGTTGTAACTATAAGACATATTTGCATAAAAGTATGCTATATTTAATCTAGTAATATCAGATAAGACATCATGGGTCCCTTTATATTATAACAAATCACCTTATCTTTGGTAAATATATAACTTCGTAGTGTTTCAACGTTCACTTTGGACACTTAAGTTTTTATTAAAGTAGTTTAAATGTGTGTATCGAAAACTCATTTCAGGTCAATATGCTGCAGAATTAAATTAAATAAAAAGTATTCTTAATAACTGCAATAATGGTTTGTTATTATGTGAGATTTTCTATAAGTACTATTGTTATTAATAATATGTTATTCATTTTTACACTCATGATATCAAGTATGGATTGGTGTAAGGCTGAAAATATTCAAACAGATTTTGAAACAGAATACTCATTCCAAAAGTTACTGTCAGCAATCTGTGTAATACTCTGAGACAGAACTTTGGAGATGTTAATTGGGCTGAAAAGTAGCTAGCTTGCCTTCAAAATTCAAGTATTCATTTACTCTTTGTTCATAAGATACCGCATACCATAAGTTGCACATTTCAACATTAAAATAACGCGTTGTTTCATGTTTTCTAAGATTCGTAAATGAACCAAACACTTTTGACCTCAACTATTCGTACCAATGCCTAATTTAGTTTGTTGTGGTAATTCCATATTCCCTTCACTTTTTCTTTTTACAAATAAAGGATTATTAATTCATCTTTTTCATGCGGTAAAAATATTGTAATGCAAACGTTATTTCAGCCTATGCTCAAACTTTACAATTATTCATATTAAATTAATATCTACATCTTATAGCTTTTATTCCAATGTTATTGGGCCCTTAACATTTTTACTGGGATATGCAAATAAAGTTCAGAAAGAATGTATAGTTTTGTAAATATGTAAAAAAGAGCAAAAAAACGTTCAGAAAAGTGTGTAAAAAGTATATCGTAAGATGTCTCTCCATGTAAACTTTTAAATGTTTCCCTTGATCATTTACGGTATCTTTGAAAGAGTTTAAAATGAGAAATACTATTTTGATCGCATGCAAGTTAAGTTTGTTTCATTATCTCTGTTGAGCAATGATTTCAAATGAGTTGCATGATTTCAAATGATTTTAAAAGAACATCATACATAAAGAAAAGATTGACTACAGAACTATATCGGTCCGTCAATATCCCTATATTACGACCCAAACACCTGTGACCTTTACAGTATATCTCGCACCGTCTGTTCACTGGCTATCAAGTAGATTTATTTTTTAGTAACGTCGAATGTAATAACCATCAAAATGTATTTTTATGGAGTTCAAAAATGTTAGTTGTTATGTATTACTATTACAAAAATTAGAATGTGTAGTTGTTAAAACTATGTAATTTTAATCCCATGTTCAATTGTAAAGGTGTATCTTGTCCTGCAGCCCTTCGTGTTATGAGAAATTATATATTTTTTGTAATTTTTCAATAATTATTTTATTAAAACTGTTTAGGAAGAGTGTACAGTTTTAGTAGTGAAAACATTTCATTACTCGGATAATAATATTGAACGAGAAGGTTTTAACATCAAATTAGGTAATTAACTCACTAATAATATAAATTTATTTCTAGGTAATAGCTTAGACATAGCCTACAATTTCTTCTCATTGAATTAAATAATTATTTAATCAACTCTTTTAAATCAACATTAATTTTAATCGTAAACAACTATTTCTACTGACTATAACCAGTTAAAAATATGTTCCCCATCAATTCAGTTATTTAAGATTTACTATTTTGATTTACTAAGAGATATACTTATCTTTCAAAGATAAGTCCCATTAACCGCAACGCAATAAATAAATCATCCTGTTAAAAATATTAAAGACAGACAAGACAAAAATTAAAAGGACTTGACTAAAAAGATGTGTATTTTTAAATGTTTACAAAATCATAGTAATAAAATAAAACATATGTTAGTTCAAAGAAGGTAGTTCAAACATAAGAAAGAAGGCAGGCATGGATTATCACAAATCCAATTATAAAAATCAATGGTAATAGGGATTCCACCAAGGGATAGTGTATTTTTCTTTAGATGACGAAACCAGCCAACCAATAACACGTGTTGCCGATCACAACAATATCCTAGAATTCTGATTGTTTAACTTTGGCAACGTCCCAAGTCTTTATCATTATTGTCCACTCTCGCCTTCTCCCAAGTTTGTTTGCATAAATATATTTCGAAAATACATAGCGTGTTTCTTTTGAGAGGAGGCTTGTAGATGAATAATCTATTTATGCTCAATAAGTGCCACCGTGCGCAGTATTAATATATTTCATTCGGTCCAATCAACATTTAAAATTAAAACTCACAAACCAACTAATGACGCTCATTTTTTGCAACTTAATTTTAATAGAATTTAAATAAAATGTAATATCTTAGTAAACCAATTCTTTGAAAAAAATGAAAGAAAATATTCAAACAAATTTTAGGAGAAATTAATTATCCAACTTCCTTATTTAAAGAAGAATCAACTAATATCTCTAACTAATCACAGATAAGTTATTTATCTCTCATCCATTACATCTTAATTTAACTATTTCATTTATGTAAGTGGTTGAATCATTCATTCTAAATGTATTGTCATTGGCGGCAAGTAAGGTCATATTTAATTACAGTCAAAGGTAACACTATTTCTAGAATATAATCACGTGTATAGAAACTACATTCCATTTGTAAGATAACAATACACTGTGGTTTTCCTAAGGGTTTATTTATGGGGTTACAGCTAAATTAATAGATGAGTGAACGAAGTGAACGAATCTATGTATCGTGTATAGCGGAGTCGGAGAAAAGTTGTCCGCTTGTCTGTCTGTCTATCTGTGTGTGTGTTCGCACCAAAAACTCAAGAACCGTCGCACTTGTAGCGTTCAAATTTTGCACAAATAATTATGACACCAGTGGGAAGACCTCATTAAAATTCTAGACGATTCCGTTCAGTAGTAATTATAAAATCCTTAAAAAACATTTTTAAATCTGTCCCATAAGAATAACATTAGGAGCTACCTTCTTCTTCTTCTTATTTGTTTACGTTTTGCGACCAACAATTTTGTTGTCTACTTAAGACAGAGAGAACGACTTTTACTCTAAGCTATTTCATTCATGGAGTAAACAGTTTGGCGTCTATGAATTTATATCATTATAATTTGACAGGTTTCAGAATAATGTTGTTTAAATTAAATTAAATTTCACAACTCTGAATAATAAACTGAACTTTACAATATTAATCGGCAGTTATATACCGTTTATGTTCAGTATTAAAATTCACCTTTAAATTAAAAATATATATGTATATATTTAGAACAAAGCAGCTTTCACATTATTCCATTTAATGTTCGCATTGAAAATTAAATATTCAAAGATGTTAGTAATAATACTAAAATGCTATGCGAAGGGGGGGAACAGGGCCACGACGTAGAGAGTGGTAAAGGAAGCGAAAAGGTGAGCAGTGCGGAGTGTGGAAATCCTTTGTGACTGTTAAATTAATATATCTGTAATACTTAAATGCTATGGAAAGAGAGGAAAACAGGTCTACGATGTAGGAAGTAGTGAAGGGAGTAGTCAAGGCGAGTGCTCCGGAGTGTGGAAAGTCTTTGTGACAGTTCTAATAATGTATCTACAATTCTAAAAACGCCATGGAAAAGGAGAGAATCAGGTCCAAGACATAGGAAGTGGTGAAGGAAGTAGTCGAGTCAAGGCGACCATTCCGGAGCGTAGGAACCCTTTGTGACAGAATAATGTTTCTGCAATTCTAAAAATGCTATGGGAAGGGCGAGAAACATGCCCCCGTAGGAAGTGGTGAAGGAAGTAGTCAAGGCGAGCAGTCCGGAGTGTGGGAACCCTTTGTGACAGTTAGATTAATGGATCTGCAATAATAAAATGCTAAAGGAAGGGAGGGAAACAGGTCCAGGACGTAGGAAGTGGTGAAGGAAGTAGTCAAGGTGAGCAGTCCGGAGTGTGGGAACCCTTTGTGACAGTTAGATTAATGGATCTGTAATAAAAAAAAAATGCTAAAGGAAGGGAGGGAAACAGGTCCACGACGTAGGAAGTGGTGAAGGAAGTAGTCAAGGCGAGCAGTCCGGAGTGTGGGAACCCTTTGTGACAGTTGAATTAATGTATCTGCAATAATAAAATGCTAAAGGAAGGGAGGGAAACAGGTCCACGACGTAGGAAGTGGTGAAGGAAGTTGTCAAGGCGAGCAGTCCGGAGTGTGGGAACCCGTTGTAACAATTAGATTAATGGATCTGTAATAATAAAATGCTAAAGGAAGGGAGGGAAACAGGTCCACGACGTATGAAGTGGTGAAGGAAGTAGTCAAGGCAAGCAGTCCGGAGTGAGGGGACCCTTTGTGACGGTTAGGTTAATGTTCCTGCAATACTAAAATGCCATTGGAAGGGAGGGAAACATGTCCACGACGTAGGAAGTGGTAATGGAAGTAGTTAAGGCGAGCAGTCCGGAGTGTGGGGACCCTTTGTGACAGTTAGGTTAATGTACCTGCAATACTAAAATGCCATAGGAAGGGAGGGAAACATGTCCACGACGTAGAAAGTGGTGATGGAAGTAGTCTAGCCGAGCAGTCCGGAGTGTGGGGACACTTCGTGTCAGTTAGGTTAATGTACCTGCAATACTAAAATGCCATAGAGAGGGAGTGAAACATGTCCACGACGTAGGAATTGGTGATGGAAGTAGTCAAGGCTAGCAGTCCGGAGTGTTGGAACCCGTTGTGACAGATGGATTAATGGATTTGTAATAATAAAATGCTAAAGAAAGGAAGAGAAACAGGTCCACGACGTAGGAAGTCGTGAAGAAAGTAGTCAAGGCGAGCAGTCCGGAATGTGGGAACCCTTTGTGACAGTTAGATTAATGTATCTGCAGTAATAAAATGCTAAAGGAAGGGAGAGAAACATGTCCACGACGTAGGAAGTGGTAATGGAAGTAGATAAGGCGAGCAGTCCGGAGTGTGGGGACCCTTTGTGACAGTTAGGTTAATGTACCTGCAATACTAAAATGCCATAGGAAGGGAGGGAAACAGGTCCACGAAGTAAGAAGTGGTGAAGGAAGTAGTCAAGGCGAGCAGTCCGGAGTGTGGGAACCCATGTGACAGTTAGGTTTAATGTACCTGCAATACTAAAATGCCATAGGAAGGGAGGTAAACATGTCCACGACGTAGGAAGTGGTGATGGAAGTAGTCCAGGCGAGCAGTCCGGAGTGTGGGGACCCTTTGTGACAGTTAGGTTAATGTACCTGCAATACTAAAATGCCATAGGAAGGGAGGTAAACATGTCCACGACGTAGGAAGTGGTGATGGAAGTAGTCAAGGCGAGCAGTCCGGAGTGTTGGGACCCTTTGTGTCAGTTAGTCTAATGTACCTGCAATACCAAAATGCCATAGGAAGGGAGTGAAACATGTCCACGACGTAGGAAGTGGTGATGGAAGTAGTCAAGGCGAGCAGTCCGGAGTTTGGGAACCCTTTGTGACAGTTAGGTTAACGTACCTGCAATACTAAAATGCTAAAGGAAGGGAGGGTAACAGGTCCACGACGTAGGAAGTGGTGAAGGAAGTAGTCAAGGCGAGCGGTCCGGAGTGTGGGAACCTTTTGTGATAGTTAGATTAATGGATTTGCAATAATAAAATGCTAAAGGAAGGGAGGGAAACAGGTCCACGACGTAGGAAGTCGTGAAGAAAGTAGTCAAGGCGAGCAGTCCGGAGTGTGGGAACCCGTTGTGACAGTTAGATGAATGGATCTGTAAAAAAAATATATAAAGGAACTGAGGGAAACAGGTCCACGACGTAGGAAGTGGTGATGGAAGTAGTCAAGGCGAGCAGTCCGGAGTGTGGGAACCCTTTGTGACAGTTAGATTAATGTATCTGCAATAATAAAATGCTAAAGGAAGGGAGAGAAACAGGTCCACGACGTAAAAAGTGGTGAAGGAAGTAGTCAAGGCGAGCAGTCCGGAGTGTGGGAACCCTTTGTGACAATTAGATTAATGTATCTGCAATAATAAAATGCTAAAGGAAGGGAGGGAAACATGTCCACGACGTAGGAAGTGGTGATGGAAGTAGTTGAGGCGAGCAGTCCGAAGTGTTGGGACCCTTCATTAGTTAGATAAAGATATATTGGATTTGTAATCATTTTTAGATGATATATTTACGATATCGTTATTTTAAATCATCATTGTAATCCATACGAAATTTTTTAGGAGATTCATTACATCGTGCATTGGCAATTAGGTTAAGTTAGATTAGTTCAGTTTGGCTTAGTTTTGTTTATGATTGGCCTCATAACAAATATGGAAATAGGCTTAATTTAATCAAAAGACATTTTGTACAGGAACGATGGATTTACCCATTTACCTCCTATCGATAACTGTTGGAAATCCATTACGTATATTACCAATGACTTTGGTTAATTAATAGATGAGAAGTTAGGATTGTTGTTGACTAAGATTTGGTTGATTTGCCCATACAAATAACATTGTGGTCACCAGTGACACCGGTAAGTAGGCTAGGTGTGGGTGGACTCTTTCATTACTGCGCTCATGTTCACTCATCCCGTTACGCGCAGAATAAGCGTACTACTAGTATACAGTTAGCAACGTCACTAGATCTGTTAAATTGTTTAACAATCAAGAACAACTCGATTCATTGTTTGACTTGGAGACCTGCGGCCCGCATAAACGATGAAAACCAGTGACTTTGGATGTTGATGTAAACGTCCTATCTATGTGTACGAGGCGTGTCCGGGTTTACAAAACTTTTAAGCCCCAAAAAATAATTAACAAAAACTGGATTTAATAATATTAACGCCATTATGTAACTAAAGTTTGAAATGAAAGTATTAAATTTGATAATATTTTATTTATGTTACAAATCGTTAGAGGCCTTGTGATTCAGAATGGATATAACACAGGTCTTGTGAGTGTAACTTTTATTTTTTATGATTACGTTGGATAGTAATGGGAAATTACAGGTTAGTGATTAAAATAAAAATAAATTAAATAAAATAAATTATAAAAAAAAATTTAATTAAATTAAGTTAGTTATAGGTTAGTGTTGTAAAAATACATATTCTCTAGCTAAACCCATTTGAAACAAATTCTAAAACAAGAGTTTTACGAGAAAAATGTTTTTGTCTGGCTCCCAGCAGTGTCAATTATTTTATTGGTTAGAGGTCCTTTGAGTCATTTATACCTCTCCTGAAATGCCAAGAGTCATTCACATGCCATGTGCATTGTAATAACATATCACATTTAAAAATATTGTCTTTGCATCAAAAAACGTTTTACAAGTTTCTTTTTTTTTCTAAAATTAACTTATAAAAATGTTTGAAGGAATCTACAGCCCCACAACATTAAATTACACATGAACACAAACAAAACATGCTAAATGGATGGCTGCATAATTTTCAGGAAGTATTAGGTAATTACTAAGTACTTAGTTCTTAGTAAAATTTGTTGTTATTAGGTATTAGAAAAAAAAACTGTAATTGGTGCAGTAGGTAATAAGTAACATAAAATACTAGAAGTAAACAAAACTTGCGATAATTACTTACAACAGAATTAAAGTGATAACAGGATTGATTTAGATGCACCAACCGAGGTATTTGTAGGACAGCAGCGCTGCTTTATACTAACGGCGAGGTAGAGGTCAGGAAGTCGTTTGTCAGAGGACAAGGACAAGATCCAGCTGAGAACTGGGAAACCTTACTGTGGAGAAAGATCTGGAGCTGTTTTGAAAAAAATCTATGAGTATTGGAAATATAATGAATACTTAGGAAATCAATGACCAAACAGTAAGTGAGCTTGAATATAATAATTTCAAAAATGTATACAGTGAAATTCACAGAATAAAAAACCAAATGACTTGACTTTTTATGAGCTGTGTTGAATACACACTTCACTAAATGAATCTAAAATTCAGTAAAATATTTAACTACACAAATATAACGTTAATTTGACTAATCTAGTGGGATTATCTCTGACTAATAAAGTGGCCGTATTTGATTGCTTGTTCAATAACCACGACTTAGTCTGCGATGATTGCAATTTCGTAATTATTTTGTAATGGATTAGTTTGCTGCCTTGGAAATACATGGGTCGATATATGTTTTTAAATGTTTAGACAGCAATATGAAATCATAAATACTATTCAAGTGACAATGATGTAATATCAATGTACTTTGAATGTGCATGTAAATGAACAAAATTTTATTATACAAAAATGATACTTGTAGGCTAAAAATCATTTTGCTACACAACTCAGTAGAAAAACGTTTTACGTTGGCCTAATCGGTTGCCATTTTTCATGATTGTTTTTTTTTTTATTTATACGGAAAATTTTAAGAAAAGACTTGTAAAGACTTGGATTTTCATAAGTAGCCATCATAATAAACTAGCAAATAAAGAACACTGTAGAACAGAAAAACAATTATTTGTAACAATTGTGCAAAGATTCCGTAAAAAATCTTTGAGTAATCTTCTGGATATTGGGAGAAAACAACTGCTATAAGAACAAAAATTTTAAGTCACCTAATTTAAATTAACCAACTGGCAACACATTTTTCATGCAAAAATAGAGTATCAAAAACTAGTAATTTTATCCTCGACTTTGAAAATCAGAACTATGATTTGGGCAAACACTACTTTTAGAGTGCACTTGATATCCTATTTTAAAACACATATCAAGCATTGGTAGAACAATCCATGTTTGTTTGCGAATGTAATAACAAAACTCATTTGAAAAAATATAAGAAGAATTCTGCTGGCATTTCAGAAAAATAACGTTTTGAACCAACAAAGTTATTGGCGTACCAGGTTACCACAAGTTATTTTAAGTTTGCAGAAAAAACTCACTTGATAATTGAAATCTTAACACTGGACTTGCAGATGGAGTGTTAGATCAGAGAAATTACAGAAGCAGGAAGAAATTTAAATTAGTTATCAATTCAATGTAAATTAATTATACTATAAGCAATTCTTAATTGGCTTAAAACGAGATGCCAAACGCTGATGAAAGAACGAAATTTTTTAGAAGTTGCACGAAGTATACCACAGTGGAATTAAGACTTTGCTTTGTATTATAAAAGTTAAAGGGAGCCACTTCGAATCTTATGTGATTTTGTCTATTTTTCACTGACTAGAGGTGAGATAAACTCTGTGAGATTATTACTTTAATTTGAGTAAGTATGTTTATAGTAATTTCGCTTAGTATGCATATCATTCAGTGTTTCAGAAATAAATATTTGTAGTTTCTAATAATCTTTTTTAAATTATAAAATGTTTATGTTTATAACTATGTTTACATATTAACCACTATTGAAGAAGGCTTGGTCCTCCAGCACTCTGTTTGTAACTATTATCTTCCATAAATGTAAAGTTGTTTGGCGAAATGCTTAAGTTGTTTGTGATAACATTTGGTTAAATATGTAAATATTATAATTGAAAAAATACAAAATTTAATTCAAACTCCGTGGAACTGAAATGTGAAGTAGTGTGTTAGCGTCGCTTTTTGGTTTTAAGATCTATCAAACAGACTCTCAAAAAGGGTTTGAGGGCTCTCAGTCCGTTTTCCAATTGTGCTTTGGAGCTTTGAATATATTGTCAAAGAAGGTCCTTGTATATGGAGGAAAACTGAGTGCGGAAAATCAGCCTTGCGTTTAAATTATATTCCTCTTTTGTATTAATTAAACCGTATTAAACTGTAATCACTTCGTTGCTTTTGAGATTTACTTGATTTGTAAAAACGCAATGTTCTTTAAATACTCATAATATCTATCAACTATAATCTACTTCAATTACTTAAAAATGATAATTATAATATTTTACCTTGTCATTCTTTACAATAAATTAGTTACATATTATTCTAACGACATCTGTTCAAAGACGGTAACTGTTCAAAGAAGTGACAACTCAATACAAAATATGTCATTGAATTTTTTTGATATCTTGCCATTTTTTTATTAGTTGTAAGTTGTTGATAACGTAAGCGTTACATTTATTTTAAATTCGTGATAAACTGTTTTAAATGCATTAACATGGATGTAGTTTTATACTGTGAATCACGTCAGCAACGTAAAATGCTGCCCTAACAAATGAAAAGAAAATAAACCCTTATTTGTTTTTTGGGTTTAGGAGAAATCAATATAGCTTTCCTCATCAGCCAGTCCTGTCCCCAGAATATACGTGTCTGATATTCCGTTTATTGAGAAGGAGTATTCTCATTGCACTTAAGTGCCAAGTGCCAACAAGAGTCCCATAACACTTTAGAGACCAAGACAATAAGCTTGGCACACTCAAACGGTTGTCTCGAAACACTAAGATAGATAAGAAAATGTTATTGAAATAATTACAGTCAGAATTAGTTGAAAATTAGAGACAATAGTTCTAGATGTTAGAGAGATTGTCAAAATATGGGTGTTGTCACAATCATCAGGGTTACTTTTCTACAGGCCCGCGGCTTCAATCCTGCTAATTATGAATATCTCTATTAGTCATGCAATCGTTCCGTAGTTGATTTAGCTGGAACCCACCCACTTACTCTTTTAAAGCAACACAAGGGGAAACACTCGGTATCAAGAAATTTGACACATACCTTCTCCCGTTAGCTTATCAACAACTCCTATCATGGGTAAGCTGTGACAGTAACTATGATTTTTATGAGCGAACCGCTAAAGCTGCAATAAATTTGAACCGTAATTTTGACAGCAATGAGGGTTGTATAGCACTGTATAGCAGTCAAGTCATGATACAATATGCAAATAATAACAAATCACAAAACACTATGATATATGAATGGTTTAACTTAAGGTAAAAAACTCACACAATGGAACACTAATAGCATCGTTCGCAATGAGAACGCTACGCAATATAGACGCGGTTCACAAAGAGGTTCCGCCGCTGATATTAAGTTTACATTAAGAGCCAATAATCTGAAAAAAAAACAACTGATAATAAACTGAAACAACATGGCTGACCAATCGGAAAAACGGAGACAACAGAAATGGCTTCCGGTCCCTGAAAAAGTTAAACCAACAAAATGGCGGAGCGATGTACGATGCCGCAAGATGGGTGTTAATTCTGTTTATTCCTATCACGAGTTTTACTACGGGTTAACATAACGTGCGAATTTTGAGGATAACTCGTAATTTCCCTGTTTATTGAATAATTAAGTTCCCTATCCTTTAGTTCCTTGTACAAAATGGGTAGCCATAGTGGCCTGATTTCAACCGATGACTGACTGATTGGTTGGTCTGCTAATTTAATGTATCGGGCTTCAATGAGTTTACGTTTGAAAAAATTAGGTTCCTTATGGGCAATTTTTGCCTCTTCCAAATTCATACGATGATTTTCGGACCAGCAATGATGAGCGATCTTAGATTTTTCCACTAAACCTTTTTTGGTGTTTTCTATGTGTTCTTGGATTCTAATGTTCAACGGTCTTTTTGTCTCGCCATAGTAAGGCGTGAAACAATCATTGCAATTTATTCTGTAAACACAGTTTTTAGTATCCTGAGTGTCATTTTTGGGTTTTGTTTTGACGAGACTCTGCCTAAGTGTGTTTTGTGTCCTAAACGCTGCTTGCACATTAAATTTCCTAGCAACCCTTCTGATTTTTTCCGACAGTCCTGACACATACGGGATTGACATGTGGACGAGCTTTTCCTTGCGATTTTGTAAACGATCACGCGTAGCCCTATCTTTCTTGCATTTGTTTATAATGGATCGAGGGTATCCGTTACTAGCCAAATACTGTTCTACTTTCTTAATTTCATCCTTTAACTAATCCTGATTGGAGCAAATGCTCATAGCCCTGTCAAACAGAGAGTAAGCAACGGGGGTTGCGGATTGCACAAGGAGGGGTCCTTGACAGAAATTTGGTGGTTTGATTGAAAGTTTAGATACTGCCCTGTGTGTGTCTTTTTTCTAAAAACAGACGTTCTAAGACTTTTCAAATGCTTTTCTACGCACACATCCAAAAAAGTAGCCTTTGTGTATTGTTAGTTGTAATGTGTTAGTTAAGTTTTTTTCACCTGAGGACGGGATCAGATTCCAGATCCCGAAACGTTGTGTATTGTTTTTTACATTCGTGATGGAAATTTCCGCAATAAACCTTTGAACAACAAATTTGTTATGCTTCTAACTTTTACCATCATTATTTGAGTCACTTTCTGATAAATATTACCTTTTTACGTGAGATGATACAAAGGTTACTAATACTCGTATATTAAAAAGAAGATATCTTAATGTCCAAATGAAATAAATTATTATCTAAATAAATGCCATAGTACTTGTATTTGTATGTAGTATCTACTAGGGAACTTACAGTTGAAAATTAATACTTTCAAATAAAAAAACCCTTTTTCTTATAGAGAGTATTTTGGAATAAAAACATGACTTTTACACATTTAAAAAGAAGCACATAAAAAAGAATGAAAAAACCCCACACGGTTTAAACACAAAGGGAGACTTTACTCGAGTCTCTGAACTGTTTGGTACTCTAGTTACTGCTCGTGACAACGGTTGCATTTCAACCTGGTTCACGTTTGTTCCTCTGCGACATGCTGGAATAATTTAAAATGGAACTAAATCAGATCACAAGCGTGCTTTAATGAAATAGGAGTAAAATGCAAAGAGTAAAAATTAATGCTAATTACCATACAATTAATTTATAATTTATAAGTAAATAGCTTAAATCTATGTTCATAATATATACTATCCTATAATTATGACTATAGTTATTACTACAAGTATGTCTGTAGATAAGATAGTAAATTTTATCTGATAAACTGCTATAATTATTTATTGTCTAACAGAACTCATTGCAACCCAAATGTTTTCAAGGAAAAGAAAGCTAAATATATCACTGGTTTAAATTGTTAAAACGAAATTGTTTTAAGCAGTGATAAATCCCTTGACCCTTCCCAGTAAATAGATAGTCTTGTTCAATTGGCCATTAAGTCGTGTAACAGCAATATAAATCAGTGAAATATTACGGTTTAGTTTTTATTTTAAACTATTTAGCCATAGGTTAAATCTCCAAGCTACCTACATCTTGAAATACACTATGAAGTATAGTTTTTAATTCTGACACAAAGAGATTTTTATAAATTCATACCAAATTACTTTAAAAAGTGATATATGATAGATATATGATGAAGTGATAATGAAGGCTGTTTAAGTAATGACAACAGTGTAATGTAGTTACAGCTACTCTGTACACTAATTAGAAGGCGTGACATAATTTATAAACGTAATTCATATTTAACATGCTGTGAACTAGTTGAAATCGAATAGTCAGTTAAACTGTATATAGTTCAGAACAGCTGTTTACAAACGTTCTAGAAGTATAATGTGAAAAATAATCTTGTATAACTTTTTTACATGGTAATTATATTTCATCCGATTATAGCCTATACGATATGCATTTACAATCCGTAAATTTTACAATGAACCAGCAATTTTGTCGATTTGGAAAACCTTGAAGAAATATTTGCGGCCGATTTACACACTGGTTTTAAATACAGTAGCTGCATACTACCTTCCATTGCATCACTTACCGTACCTTTTCTCACCTTCTTGGTCCCTGAAACAAGAACCTCTAACTTGAGGTTTAACTTGAGGTCCCGTTCTCTTCTATCACCTGTCTCTTCTTATGTAGATCCCAGTCTGGGGGTGGATTTAATTACTTGGTCTTTTCAAATAAATTTGTGTCTTCCAAATACCTTGTGGTTCTCAAAGTAATAGTTAAAGTCTCTTCTCCACACATGGCCTGCCCATGTTAGTAATTACTTTTGGGCTGCGCTACTATTCAGGTGTTTATACAATTCCCTAAACTCTCTGTTCTTTCATATTTTCTAACCTTCGTAATTTAGAAATGGTCCATATATTTTACATTTTTTTAATATTTTTTAAATATTAAGCTAGTATATTTAGTATTTACAAATAATTTTGTTTAATATTATAAATTTTTTATTTTTGTAAGGAAGAATAATACGATAGTGATATTTTTGAGTTACTTAAGCTTAACATTGATTTCAAATAGTCCGATTTAAAATATGAGGTTTTATGTAATTAAATGATTAATCATGCAACAAAGCAACATTTTTTACCAAATTTGGCTATGTTTACACTCCAATCACATTGTTGATAAACAAGTACTTATAACGTAAGGCACGTGCCTATCTTCCATACAGTTTTATACTCAATAACTCATTTATTGAGCCAATTACCATTTCTTATCCTACCACTGAAGTACAATTGGAGATATATATTAATAAAGTACATTGTAAGCCATCTTGACCATACATTTATGTGAACCTTTTACTATCACCAACATGTTTTATTTATTAAGAACCTTAAATCAAGATGTTATCGATTCCTCATCCTTAAATAACGCCTTCCAAACGATCATTATAAATGTCCACATCGTTGAGCTCGCTGAGATATACCTTGAGTGACCCTTCACGTAGCTTTTTCTTATTGGAAAAGATGGTTGAATTTTCGAAAAAAGTATCTATTACTAATTTTTCTTCCTTTATAACTTGTGATGTGTATGTTTACTTTAATAATTGCTTCCCAGAAGAAAAGAGAAACATTTTACTGTTCTTTTATTAAAATGAGAAATCCTTAGACAATATTTTTACACTTAGTCCAAAACAACGGATAAAAGAGAATTCTTATTTTACTTTTCTGAGCTATTAAGGAACAGCAGGTGTTTACGATATTCGCTTTATTATTCATTATTATTATTTTAACGTCAGATTAATAAAAAGTGATTCAGATGCAATTAGCACAGTCATGCCATCGACAAGAGTATATTTTAAATGTAGTTAAAACATAGCGATTTCATGGTGGCTTAGTACCTCAAGATAAACAGCACATATAAAAAGCTGTGCTTAAATTTGTATTAGCTTTGGGATTTGCTTTAACTATACTAAGTAAAGGTGGCGTCATGATGAAAGAATGCTGTAACTATTTTAGGAATCTCCTGATTTACAATCGTTGGATAATCTGTTGATAAATTTTTATTCCGGAATCTATTATAAACAAAAAAGTGTTTTATTAATATTATGACTAAGGTACAAACTGTGTATGCTACCGGCAAAGTATATAATAGAATACTCAATAGAGCTTCTGTGCATTCCATACACTATCTCAAATGAATCAGGCAAATAATAAAACAAAATTCATTATATTATAAATACCCTAGTCATTCTATACAGAATACCCGTTGGCACTACAGGTAAAGTACAAAATACCCTGTTTTAAGATTTGTTTGAATTTTGTTTCCTTGTTTGATCATATCTAATATAATCTAACAAATATATATCTATTATAATCTATTAATATATCTAATATAACAATAAACTATCCTAACCTAACTATAAAAAATATTCCATTGTTCAAAAATACGTTTTTAGATATTTGATTCCTTTTTTTGGCGATGGCCAATCTAATCCAAGATTATCTATCCTTAACTAACCCAACCAACCATACATAAAGTATTAAAAAATTGTAAAGTAAATACATTTATTGAACAAATATCCTAATTTAATACTCTACATGACACAAGTTTGGGCATTTCACACAATGCCTAGGAAAAATGTATGAAATAATATTGTTTTAACTCCATTTTACACTCAGCTTAAAAATGTAATTTGCTGGTAAAATACAGAAAATAGATAAAATAAAAAATAAAAGAGGATAATCTTTACAAAAGGATTAGTTTTTATATCCTATTCCTTCCGGATAAGAATGGATAAGAAAGGAGGAAAGTAAAGGACACTTAGTCCGGTAATAACTGAGACTCCTTTTAGGAACTTGATAATCATTTGAGCTCGAGTCTTGGAATAAGGAAAAAGTAGTTGCGGCAAAATAACCATTGCACATTTTTTAAACAGTTATTTTTTAATTACAATTCAATTAGGATTGTTCTAAGTTCACCATTTTAAAGTGCGTTAAGTATACGAACTGAATGTCTATTTTCACACTACTGTGGATCCGCTCAAAAAATATTTTAGCAAAACACGTTACAGCACATTTTATAAATTCTTTTAATTACTTAATAGATTAGAAGGTCTTCTGGTTATGGAAAGCCTTTGGTTTTCATAATAGCCATAGTTAACAGTCTCTTATGAAATTTTGTTTTTGAAAAAGTACAAACTAGGCTACCATAGAAAATTACTTTACGTAATATTGTTGACCAGGTTTTGTTCAGCTGTCTGTAAAACATAAAGCTATTTCCTCCTCAAAATGGCACAATTAGTATGATTCACTAATTACACTTATATTTTATACCAACATACGATACAATTTTCTGATTACTTATTATATCAACAAAAAAATACCATCACGAACAAACTGTTGTACAAAATCTGAGAATGGCGTAACCAAGCAATTTAATCATCTGACTTTAGGTAAAATTCGATAGTGTCTCTTAACTATTTAAGCAGGAGCAAGCAACATTTCAATAAACAGACTACTTGCATTTTGTGGTTAAGTTATAGAGGTGGGTAAATGTGGAAGCTATGAAAATAGTAGAATCGTATGCGCAGATGTATTTTTGTAAAATAGATTTAAAAAAAAGGTAGTGTCTTACAGTATTTTTTAATCTGTAGTATATAAACTGAGTTCCTAATATCCACGACCTTTATAAATGTTAGGAACAATACCTGTGTTAAAAATAAAGGGGTAATAATTATACTTACTTGGTATCCTCTTCAAAACAAGCCTAAAATAATTTAAACGAAGGATTTTGCCAATAACCATAAACGGTGATAAGTAATACAGTATAAATACAGCAATATTGTACAACGTTATTTATCATTTCAAGACTGTATGGATAGATGTAGAAGGAGGTTTTACTTCCATGGTCAAGTAGGCTTTTATTATGTTTAAATTTTGTATTTATATAAGTTGATGTTATGTGTAATGTGAATCAACAACAGTTTTGAAAGGTGTTGGAGTTCCGGTCAAAACGCAATCCGTTTTTATCTTTGAAGCCTTTGACAGCGATAAACTGATGGAAATATGGGAACATGAAAGGTATGGGAACATATTTGGTTTTCTTTATAAAGCAAACCATCAAAGTAATATCTTCAAAATGTACCTGAAGTAATAGAAATAAAACGATGAAAACATTGTGGGAAGTTAAGTATTTTTTTACAAATTGTATCAGAGCATTATGTACAATAACATTGAGAAAGTGAATACATGACTGGAGGTTATCATATAAATACTAGGAACATTTCAAAATCCCAATATTCAGTTGACCTAAGGGACATTAAACACACAGTCTAACCTAGTATAGCACTATGCAGTATGATAAAAATTTTTACCAGACTTAAACAAATTATTTAAAAGGCAAATAATTTCTTAAATTAACTTAGCCACTTCATTACCCTGGTACCTACGGTGGAGCTATTGTAGAATACAGCTGGAAAACATTATTCTTCTCTATATAGAGCAATGAAAAAAATGATTATGAAATATTTGAAGAAGTATGTGTAACGGGGAACACTGTTAGAATCATAAAGTAAAAACCTAGTACCATTGTATTATTGTTTTTTATTAATAAAAAAATAGTTGCATATATTTTGAAATTTATATCTATGAAACGAACTTATATTTTTTTATAACCAGGTTAGAAGTAGACCTGCGTAACATGTTGTTGTTTAGTCATAAATTTATTGTTTATACCTGAGTTGCGTACATAATTAATTTATGATCGTACAGTACAGATTGAATGGCCAATGAAAAGTAAAATGTGAATAACAAAATAATTCTGTTATTTTACGAAACACTGAAACAAGAATACGTACTTTCCCATACAGATAGTGCTGTCAACCAATGTATCATACATATTTTGTAAATAACGCATGACTACATAAACATGTCGAAGTCCACGATAGTGCACTAGTTATTGAGCTGGGAGTAACATATTCCAGTGTGTTTTACGATAGGAATTGTCGAAAGTAATAATCACTGTTTGTGTGCACTTTGCTTTTAAAACTAGATTTATGAATGTAAAAAAAACATTAAGAAAGATAAGGGAAAATGTTCCCTAACAACAGACTGAACATAACGAACAAATGATAATTATTTATAACAAAAAGTGGCTTTGCATTTGCTGTTTAAGGAATTGTCATAGGTAAATATATTTTACACTGGCGAGTAAAATCGAGGTGGTGGTTAAGTAATTTCGTCGTTCAGTAAGAACAACATGTATAGAGCCTTATGAAGGGATAACAAATTAATTTTTTTTCAAATACTTCTCAGGTGCTTTTGAATTTAGGGAAAGTAAAACCTAAATTATTCGTTTTGGGAAATAAAACAATTATTGAACCAAGAATATTAATATACACTTGTTATGTGTTACATGTACTATTAGATTTTGTTGTTGCTGCGTGTTTTACCAACTATCTGTTTATTCTGTTAATTTGTCATTAGAACTACTATTAGTTTATTCGAATGGTGAAATAAGTGCCAGTTTAATAATCTCTAGAATCGATTTTACCCCTAATCACATGTTATGTCAAACCTCGATAAGGAGTCAAACTAGATAACAAGTCTTACTTAATAATCCCTATTAGAGTCATGTTATCTAGGTTATACTTTTCCTTTATTTTATCTAAATGAAATTTACTTGTATTCCCTTAGTTTATCAAATATAATATCTAAATTATCTAAGCTATTTAGCATAAATTCTTCCTTTAAACGCATTTACTTACAAATAAATGTTTGCCTACAGTTTAATTCAAACCGAAAACATATTACCTCTCTAGGTAATGTCAACCCCTACTACACATTGCCCCAGACATACACTTAAACATTACACCATATACTCACTTTATCATGCTGTAGCGTATACAATTTGGTGGTTGTACCTGTACTAATGTACGGATAGGAATTTAACGATGTTATACTGGTTAAAAACTCTAAAATAAAAATACCCATAAAAATAATTCAGAGCATTTATGTGGCAAAAATGTAAATTGTTTATGCACGATATTTATATGTTTTAAACTAAAGCTTTTAAATAACTCAGTAACGTAAACAGATTTTAAGCCTTACTAAAATCTGATTTATTATTTTTTTTATTAAGAGTCGGCCTATTTTATCCTTTGCATTTGCCTAACTCTCTTCAATGCAAATGATGTTTCCGTTGGCATTTTTAAATATGCAAATGCTGGTAAATATACAGCGTGTGGTATTTTAACATAGTAAAACACGTACGTAAATTTCCTACAAATCAAAGATATGCTTGTAACATTTCCGGGTCAAAGTAGATTAAGTGACATGGCATTAATTGTGAACAAACTTTGACGTTTGAATTACGTTTCACGTGAATGACGTATATGAAAATGGCAGGTAACTAATCAGTTAGCGGACCTAATCAATCCATTCGTTACAGCCATCAACAATGCTATCATTGCAGATGAGACTGTAATGAACAGTTATCAATCAAATGTCTAACTAAAACCGGTCAGTATTACCTGTAATCTCATTCGAATTAAATTGCATATTGGAAGCTAATAGTTTGGTTTTATCTCATGCATTTAACAGTAATAAATTTTGAAAAATCCTCCTTTACGCTAGATAAATAGTTTTTCTTATAAAAGGATTTATTACGTTTTTTCAAATAACTATGCATTGGTTGCTTACGTTTAAATGAATGAATAAATATCCTGTACTTAAATATGATTATTATGAGGGAAAATGGTATAAACGCGGCACATCGAAGAATAGTTAAATAGGTTAACTACGTTTACAATCAGACATTTTATTTTTATTTTAAGTTAACATTTATTTTTCAAACACAAATAGCATGTTATGACCTGTATAAAGTTTATATTTATATTTTTTATAAAACAAGTCTTAACCGTAGCAGTAGCCATCGCTGGTATACACATTGATGGAAATAGCCTACTTAAATAATCCTGTTTTACACTAATCAAAATTAAATGACTGCAATGATACGTTTTCTTATTACATTTTCATTAATTAAATTTTAAATTTTAATTAAGATAACCAAATATTTTCCGGGACCATTAGAAGGAAAATTGAAATTAAACTGCAGAATTTCATTTTCGTTTGACTTTATCTCTTGTAAACGTCGCGGAGTTCCTTTGGGAGCGACAGGTATTGTTCGGGATCAGATCATAACTCATCAGATCTTCGCACAGACCAAAGTTCATTCTTTTAAATAGCCATCATTTTCAATTCTTTAAGCTCGACCACTGGGGGAAATCATAAAAAAACTTAATATACTGCGTCTGTGAAAAATAGTGTCTTGTCGGAACCCCAAAAATAATATACATGGAATATTTTTAAAACTATTATTTTAACCGTTTGGTGTTTTAAATGTCCAATGCTGATTACAATTATAACTTTATACCAATATTTATTCAAATAACGTTAGTTTCTGGATATTAGTTAAATACACAAATGTAATTTTCCTGCGCAAGGTTTTAATTTGTTAATTATTAACTATAGGAACACATAAAGTGTTTTATAGAATCAAGTGTGAGTAAACACTACTTGTTAATGGCACTATTATTTTTTAATCTTTTTGCTGTTTATATGTTAATTTGTTTTACTATGTTTGGTAAATATTTAGAGAAAATTATTTAATTAACTTACTTTTCAACAGACAATGGGGGGGGGGAAACATAGTAAATTGTACAAACAATTTTTCTCTGTTGAATTTATGTCAATAATAATCTATCCATATAATGTAGTAATTCGAATACAAATTATTTTTTACAGTCTAGAACAAAATTATTTGCATGAATAGTATTTTTGAGCGCAGCTTGAATTTATTGGATGGATGAAAGATTATTTGAAATATTTTTATGATTTAAGCTACAAAATTTTAAAGATTAATGTCAAATTACTATTTGCTTATTCAAACATTATATATCATTTTAAAATTTTGATAGTTTTTTTTAATTTTTTAGAGATTTTTTTAATGGGGATTTTCTCATAAAACCCAATAAAATAACGAAAAAAACAGATTTTCACAAAAATGGCCCGAACGATTTTGAAAAAAAAATTAGTAAGTTATAGTCCTTTATATTCTGAACAAAATGGTACAAATCCCATTTTTGTAACAATTACGTTCAAAAGTTATCGTAAATTATGTTATTTTCCCATAAAAACCCCATAAAATAACGAAAAAATCGGATTTTCCCAAAAATGTCACGAACGATTTCGATGAAAATTTAGTATGTTATAGTCCTTTAAATTCCGAACAAAATTGTACAAATCCCATTTCCGTATATTTACTCTCACCGCTTACACATGATAAATGTTGTTGACAAACTTATGGGAGAAAGTATGTGTCATAATGCTGATACAGTTTATTTTACAAATAATACTATTTAGGTATAATACTAATACACTTAAACCTCCAATTTTTATATTTAAAATTTAATTTTTAATAAGACCAGGAGTACTGCTTATGGATTAAATGATGAAAATATGATGGTAAAACCAACAACTATTGCATAACAAGTCCCAAAAACAAACTTTCACACAGCAAGCATGTTTTAACACAAATAATTAAACAAGACAATTGGTTGTGTTGCTAGCCTAGTGGTTAGCGTCTCGGACTTCGGTGCGGGAGGGACGGGTTCAATCCCCGGCACATCCACTAAACTTTGATCTCTCGTAACTTCTCTTGTGAAATGCCACTGGCGTAGAAAAAAAAAAATTAGCAATGCATCTATATTGCAATAATTACTTCTCTTTGATAGGCTTCGATCAGTTGCATGTGATGAGATTCATTACTATGCAATAACTATCACATAATTCACTCTAATAATGCTATAGGGCTGTTTTGATTGAATTTGGAATATTTTAATTACATTATTCATGCACTATTAAAAGATTTACATCAGTACAATCACATATGATGAGTATACAGTAAACACGTTTATGAAAATATTCTATATTCTAGACCCGTTCAAAATATATACTTTATCAATTCGATAAAGTATTTAGTAAACATTTGTAACAAACGTGTAATACATTTCGCATATTTCAAAATGATTTATAATTAAATTTAAATCATAATGCGGCAATATCTGAGTCATGTAAGTTTTATGTGCTTTTTGTGAATTAAACAATATGATCTAAGATCATTCTTTTATTTACGATTTCATAAGTTTCTCATATTTCCAAAACAATCATAACATATTTAACTGTGACAAATACACATATGCACTATGCAGGCATTACATGCATAAAACAAAAAGTAAAATATTAACTTAACTCACGCACTTCATTTATCAATTCTGTCCAGTTGAATTGATGTTTGCATTTTTATTTCGATACGAAATTTGAAAGTTAGTAATGTAATTTTTAAGATTAAAAATATTTTAGCCAAGTCCCAGATTTTCCACCCTCACAGTAAGATTCTCGGTTCTCAGCTGGATCTTGTCCAAGTCCTCTGACAAACCACTTCCTGACCTCTACCTCGCCGTTAGTATAAAGTAGCGCTGCTATCTACAAACGTCTTGGTGATTCTAGAGCGGTAGGGCCTACAGTTAAAATAAATTCCATAATTAATACACTTTTAAACAATAAATTATTTATGATACATGGAATTAACGAAACTATCAGTTATACAACACAAAAGGACCTAAATATTAGTATTCATTCCATAATTTGTAAATAATACAAAAACGATAGCATACATCTCGGAATTATTACTTTCTCCCCCTGGAGAAATTATTGATTCCGTAAAAATTTTAAGTTTGAGTTTTAGCCGGAAGAAGCTGTTTTGGGCTCCCATCAACCCAAAAAGTGGTTTTCGAAATGATGCCTGTGTGTGTCTGTGTGTGTACGTAGGTGTGTACATGCCACACATGTTGTCTGATTTTGAAAAAAATGTGTTTTGAAGGTAACTCTATTAATCAATGTTAACTCCAAGCCTTTTTAATTTTTGGAACTATTGATTTTTAATGATGATTTTCCAAGAAAATCTCATAAAATAACGGAAAACGGATTTAAAAAAGTTGGATTGACTCTTTTTTCTTAAAGTGTAGAATGTCATAGTCTTTTAAACTCTAGACAAAATGTTACAAACCTAATTCCTGTCAAAACTATTACGGCTTAATAGCTATTGCAGCTTTTGCGATTTTTTATCATAAAAATCTTGTGACTCCGACCACTTATCCCCATGATGAGAATGGTTGACAAGCTATTGGTAGAAATTATGGGTTGGCATGCTGACACCATTTACTTTTATAATACAAAAAAGGTTTTACGTATTTGTCCTTATTTCAGCTAAGTGAAATTTTCTATTTCAAAATCGTAATAAGTTGATTTAAGATACAGTTCAGGTATATACAGTAAATTTAAAAACATATTTAAAAATACCTCTTGCGTGGAAAACAAAAATTAATTATCAAGCAATAGTTAAGGAAGTATTAAGCAATAATTAAGTATCTAAAGCAAAGAATCTTGTAACAATTTTATGTAATTTGTATTTTAAAATTTTGTCATTTAGTAAAGCAGTTAACTTATTAGTTTTGTCAAAACGTGATGTAAGCCTGCAACCACCGTGTGCTCTCTGATTGGCTGTTCATGGTTCAATCCTATGAAAAGATAGTCAGAGTGCCTACGTCACAACCGAGCTTATAAAAGGGGTCGGACCACGTGGCTCGGTCTCATTTGGTCAGTGTAGTAGTTATGTATAATGCGAATTGTTTAGTGCACATAGTCCCCTTTGTGGGTAAGTTTTAGCTTCAAATTTTACAATATTATTCTATTCATTGTTGTGAGTACGGAGGGTGCAGGCAGGCAGTGGTCTTTTTATTTAATTATTTTCAGCTTTATGAAAGAATTTACTTTGGCCCTTCAGGCAATTAAAAATATCTTTTGTTTTTAGGGTTCAACTACCAGAGAGCAAAATGTCAATAAATGGGAATGAAATTAAAAGACTATTGATTATTTACAAGAACCAAACCCTGAATAGTTAAATTTCTGTGTGAATACAACTATACAAGAACACTACAAAATTTGTACTCAGCTATGGTGTTATCTTTACCCTTGATATGTTCTATAGTAAAAGGAAGACTAAGCATTACTTCACACCAACGCCCGATTTTTCCTAGTTTCCTAAAGTTTCACAATACCCATGCTAAAGCACTATTATCTGTTTTGAGAGTAAAATGCTGAATTTCTAGATAAGATCTAAACTTATTTATCGCACACACAACCGATAAACTTCTTTCTCGTATACAGATAAACATCTCTCTGCATCATTAAACTTTTTTGAATAGTAAGCCTTTCACGCTACATTGTGACGCAAGCGATAAAGCCTGTGGAGCCTGTTTGCTTCAAACCTTTGGTGATAAAATGAAACCTATAGCTTACTATTCAAAAAAGTTTAATGATGCAGAGAGATGTTTATCTGTATACGAGAAAGAAGCTTTATCGGTTGTGTGTGCGATAAATAAGTTTAGATCTTATCTAGAAATTCAGCCTTTTACTCTCAAAACAGATAATAGTGCTTTAGCATGGGTATTGTCAAACTTTAGGAAACTAGGAAAAATCGGGCGTTGGTGTGAAGTAATGCTTAGTCTTCCTTTTACTATAGAACATATCAAGGGTAAAGATAACACCATAGCTGATTATTTATCGAGAATCTTTAGTACTGTCAATGAGTCTGAGAAAGTTGAGTTTAGTAGTGTTGTAAATAATGATTCTAGGCTAAAGAAACCTGTAAATAAGCGTAATGAGAGTAATGAGAGTTCAATCCGAGACTTAGGCATCATAAAGTCAATAAATGCTATTAGTGACTTCCCAGTAGCGTATACCGACTTTAAAGTGCACCAAGAAGCAGACTGTGAACTTAAACAAATAATTGAGAGCATTGAAAAGGGTGAAAACAAACTGTGTTTTTATTTAAACAAAGGAGTTTTAATGTATAAAAAGAGGGACTGTAGTTCACCAAAAGTTTATTTGCCTAAAACTCTAATAGACATGGTGTTTAAATATTTCCATAACTCTTTAGCAGGAAGTCACATGGGTAGCTTAAAAACTATTCAACGAGTTACTCAGTATTTTTACAGACCGAATTTGGTTAAAGAAATACGACAACGAGTTGCAGATTGTGACATGTGTTACCACGGTAAACCAGCTCAGAAGGTTTACAATGGACCATTGATCTCCAGTTTCTCTAAAGGTGTAATGGACAGGTTGTACATTGATGTGTTCGGACCACTTGTTAGGGGTAAGGCAATGAATAAAAATGTGCTCATAATTGTTGATGACTTCAGTAAGTATGGGTGGATTGTACCCATTAGAGATGCAACATCCTCAACTATTATAAACGCATTAGAAAATGTTGTTTTAAAAAACTTTTCTTTGTGCAAGGAAATAGTGACGGACAATGCTAAGTATTTTACTAGTAATCAAATCAAAAACTATTTATTTAATAAGGGTATATTGCAAAAAACAATTACGCCTTATGTACCTAGGAGCAACAAATCAGAAAGGTATTTGAGAAATTTAAAATCAATTTTTCAAATCTATTTTCATGACAGACAGAGTAGTTGGGATAGAAATCTTTCTGAAATACAATTAGCACTTAATTCAGCTGTTAATGAGTCTACAAACTGTACACCTTTTGAGATTATGTTCAACAGGCCTCCTAATTTAACACTAACTAACATGTGGAAGTTAAACGATTTGATTGATGACAAACAAATCAAATCTAATGACATTGCTACCAAGCTTACAAAAGTAGTAGATAATCTTAAAAAGTCTGTAAATAAAAATCTTGCTCGTGAAATGTATAATGATAAGAATTCACAACATCCTTTTAAAAAGGGCAGTATTGTATTTGTCAAAACCTATCATTTAAGTGACAAAAGTAAAAACTTCATGCAGAAAATGGCTTTAAGGTTTGATGGACCGTATAGAATAATATACTTCATAACCGAAGTTACTTGTTTGGTTCAAAAGCTCAATGATTTAAGTATTGTTAAGAGGTGTCATATTTCACAGTTGAAGTTAAAGAAATGAATTTTGCAGGGATGAGTAAATCAATGATCAAAAGCTATGTTTGTTATTGTATTGCTGAGTTTGTAAATATGTAAATATGTTAGTATAAGATTTTTATTAAAACTTGTTAGATTTAAGAAATGAAATTCATGATTTTATATGCTAGCATTTATGTGTATTTTCAGAATGTTGCAACTAATCCTTTCTAGGTACAGGTTGTTAAATAATTGCTTAACCGTAATAAACCTGAAGTTAAAAGGATTTATGAATGATGTCCAATGGGAAAAATGATTATTAATATGTATACTAAACGACAAGAGGTGTAAGTCGTAAGTATGATGGTAATAAAAAAAGATTATGGTAATCAATTTTAATAGAAATTGATGATTGACTTTGTGTCTGATTATATCTTTTGAAATGGTTATTTTGTTTTGTTAAAGTAAAAAAAAAAATGGTTTGTATTTTGTTTAATGGAGTAATTTTGCTGTCAAGAAAGCTGCAATTCATTATTTATATTTAGAGCTTTGAATAATGTGTTTTATTTTACGTTACAGGGCAAAGTTTTAATATTTTACTGTAACATTTTAAAGTAACGATGTGAGAATTTTGGTTTGCAATAAAACAAGAAAAAGTAAGATCATTGAAGAGAGATAATGAGATTTTATTAGGTCAATAAATGGTTTAAGATAACAATCACCTGCTTAGATTGAGTAATACCTTGTTATGGATATCCAAATACTACACAACACTTTACACTGCACTTTGACATTTCGTACTTCACTAACACTTCACACTTCACTTGCAATTACTTCACTTTTTACGAGACTTTTTCACTAGAACGTAACTCAATGCGCGCACGACTTTCACTACAAACTTTTGACAAAAAAACTAGAAATTTGGGTATCCTGATTTGTCTTGCAGCTGTTATCTATATTTATATTACTAAACCTCATTATTAAAAAATGTTTGGAATTTTGTTGCATGTACTTCCAATAAGTTGACCTGGGTCAGGGTTTGCAAGGACCGTTCCAGTTCTCCCTAATCTCGACCGCTTATCTCTGTTATCGCCAAGAGTAAAGACTGCACACTGAAGGATGATCCCGTGTCCTAAACCAAGTCTGGCGAAGAATGAGCAATTGTTCACATTGTTATTGTTAACATTTTATTACTTATGATGTAAAAGTTTTTTGATTTATTTTGATATGTAATTTAATTTCTTGGTATATGAGTTTGAATTTGAAATGTTAAACTTGTAAAGAAATGCCAAAATTTTGTTTTTTGGGGGGAAATTTGTAACAATTTTATGTAATTTGTATTTTAAAATTTTGTCATTTAGTAAAGCAGTTAACTTATTAGTTTTGTCAAAACGTGATGTAAGCCTGCAACCACCGTGAGCTCTCTGATTGGCTGTTCATGGTTCGATCCTATGAAAAGATAGTCAGAGTGCCTACGTCACAACCGAGCTTATAAAAGGGGTCGGACCACGTGGCCCGGTCTCATTTGGTCAGTGTAGTAGTTATGTATAATGTGAATTGCTTAGTGCACATAGTCCCCTTTGTGGGTAAGTTTTAGCTTTAATTTTTACAATATTATTCTATTCATTGTTGTGAGTACGGAGGGTGCAGGCAGGCAGTGGTCTTTTTATTTAATTATTTTCAGCTTTATGAAAGAATTTACTTTGGCCCTTCAGGCAATTAAAAATATCTTTTGTTTTTAGGGTTCAACTACCAGAGAGCAAAATGTCAATAAATGGGAATTAAATTAAAAGACTATTGATTATTTACAAGAACCAAACCCTGAATAGTTAAATTTCTGTGTGAATACAACTATACAAGAACACTACAAAATTTGTACTGGTTTAAAAGACATTTTAAGTAAAACGGTACAATCTAAAATAGGATAAATAATAGAATTTTAATCATTAACACTTTTGTCTGTTATTGTTCAAATTTGTAATACTATTAGTAAACAATTTTAAAAATCCTAAGAAAAGAGAAATACTTACTTTGCAGCATTATGGATTTAAAATAGCGACCTTAATGATAATACTAAACGAGGTCATAATTTAAACTAGAGATACAGGTTTTTAGTTTTAAAATAAGATAAATATTTTGCAAAGAGTTAAAAAGTACTCAAAGGGCACCGACCCGACAAAAACCATTGACACAGTCGCCAGGCACAAAATACACATTTAAATAAACCCTTTTCTCTGAATTTCTCATTTTTGAATTGCTTGGTCAGGTTTAATTAATGCATCTGCTCTCTTTTGGACGGTTTATATTTCACCTAAATGTAGAAAAATCTGGATCTATTTTTATAGTTACAGTGATATTCAATTTTAGTCTTCTAGAGTTACAAATAATTCATTTCGCAAATTATCTTTTAATACAAAGGCTTTAATACACTAGCTAAATACCATTTTCATAAAAAATATTTTGGTTGTAAATAAATTATTGTTGAATGTAAAATTAAATGTAAAACATTTATGATAACTAACCGTAATTGTACTTCTTATACGTCATAACATTATTTATTTATTTTTTTTTAGTAAATTTAAAAGCTTACGGCATATAATCTAAGTATATTTGTTCATGAAAACAAGTAAATAAGTTGTATTAATCTTGAAACTATTATTTACATGCTAACTGGATATGTTTAATGTAGAAATTTAATTTGAGACTGATTCAAACAAGTTGAGTTTTCCTTGTCTAAAAACACCTAAGCTATTTTAAAAATGAATCATTTTGATACTGAAACTAAAAATGCCATCACGTTGACCGAGAATATTAGAAATTCGTAACAAAATCGAACGCTTTTAGTGCTGCAAGTGAAATAATTTAAAACGACACAAGAATATCATTGCCATAGGTTTTTGTAATATATGTTATTCGACCAGTCTGTAAACAACATACAACTTAAGTTTTTCAGTAAGATAAGGTAGAAAACCTCTCTGATAATTATTCTTACTGTACATATGATTGTTGTATATATTGTATTTATTTAGTAAATAATTATAACATTTATTTAAAGTTTTCTTTATACATGTAGCAAAAGTCACAGAATATAGTTTTGGCTGTGAATTAACAAATACGTTTTGGAAAGAAAATGTTACTATTATTGATTACTTTATTGACAATAAATTCAATAAATGGTTACAAGCTAAATGCATGTCTTCTTTATAACTTTATGAATACATGTTTATAGTAACTAATGAAGTATGTATAATGAATCTTCCTATACTTTACAATTAATCATATACACTATTTTATGTCAGTTTATTAAATTATTATGGGAAATAACCATAGAATTCAGCTGGTCTAAATAAAATCTTTTCTCTCATCATTGTATTTAAACTCATCTTCTAAATCCGTCGAGTAGATGTAATTTTGTATTATATAGTCAAATGTAACTAAGGTACACAATGATACATTAATATTCAGACAGGGAAGGCAGCAGATGATGTTAAACTGTTTGTTAATCAAGACAAAGCTGTCAAACTTAGTGACCTTTGAACTGAATAAACAACCGTTATAACTACCTTTTGTAATAGGAGGGATCAAATAATTTGTAAAGAAAGTATTTGGCATTGTTGCATGAGTATGCTGGATGTTTTGTCAAATAATATGTTCTTGTGCTGACACACTATGATTATGATAAGTTGGTGGTATTGGTCAGGTCAGTTTTTTGTGTACCGGATGGGTGGTGAGATTGAAGAAAATGCCCAATGGGGAAACTGGAACGAAGTTCTTTTGCTTTCGGTACAAGTGAAATACCCTTTAGGGGTTTCAAAATTCGGGGTTTAGAGTTTTTCCAAATTGGGGGGATTCTTTTACAAAACTATTTACACGGTTCCAGCCCACACTACGTTTTGGTTGTTACCAATTTTTGCATTATTGTTTATGTTTTTTTGGGGATGCAAGTGCTGAGTTTCATCATACATAATCAACTGTTTGATTCCAGAGTTACGTCACCCAAAAAAGGCTCCAGGTGGGCAGGTCTCCAGGTAACCCAGGGATACCCACCGTTATAATGTGCTTAGCACGAACAAAATCTGCTTATAACCACTTTTACTTTGAAACCTATAGTGAGATAAATGGCAAAAGTATTACTTACATAAAGGCTTGCGTTAAATACCTCCGCCGCAGCAAACTTGTCGACTAAGCGAATTTCCATTTGTCTGAATTGATTTTCAAAGCACTTAAATCTATTTAACTGGTATTAGGTTTACGAAGTACCTAGGTTTGCTGCTACAAGGAAACTAATAAAGTGTGTTTTTCAGTAAAATATCAATTGGTAGCTCAGTATAAAATGTTAAAAAAAATTTGCCAAGTTTGATAAAAATATATCCATAAACAAGCAAACTACAACATTTTAAAATATTCTCCATAAGAGTAACATTCGAAATTTAAATTTTCTATTTTGTAAATTTTCTTCCTTACCAGTAACAGTACAATAACACTTTGGTATACTTAATAATTTGTTTTTGTAAGCATTTTCAAAAGATCTAAAGAGAAATCGTGAAATTTTGTTTTTTGAGGGTCAAAAATGAGAAAACCCATTTTTACCCCATAAAACTCCCCGTAAAACCCCATTCGCATGGTCTGATCATGCTAGTTCGCAAACCCATTCCAGTTTATCCCGCCTTACGCCTTTAAACCAAATTTCATCAAAATCGGACAAAAGTACTTAAGTTATCGCGTTCACAGACGTATTATTAATTTGCTATTATTAATAATTTGGTATTAATTTGGTAATACTAATTTGAACGAATGGTGTTTTGGCCTCTGGGGAAATCAAAATGAAAAAGTAAATCGGTCCCAGGCCTAGGTATTACCATACCACCTACGGTAATAGCCACTTCCCTACAGGAAAATTCGCTAATATATTCCTCTTTCTTAAATTATTTAAAAGTTTAATTATATTCGTTTTATATTCTTTAGTTTCTTTTTTTGTATTTCTGTATTATTATGGCTATTTTAAAAGCACGTTAAGTTTAATTTTGTTATACCTATAATAAAATCATAATAAAATAAATGATGATAAAATAAATCATAATAAAATGATAATAAAATTATCGTCTCCGTCTAGATAATCATAACATGTTTTCTCCTGACCGTTTAAGGGCTCGTTTATATTATGTTATTCTATAGTTATATGTTATTCTACAAAATTCTATGCTACACACAAAACGGTAGTTAGGCTATAAATCAACTTAGAGAGATCATAAAAATTACAAGGGCGGCCTAGTGGGTTGTCCAATAAAGGATCCAAAAAGCTTGTCAGCTTAGTTTCAGTATATGGTAATCCCCTTGTTAAATGGACGCGTGGTATGCTGCAATGGAAGTTACTTCGCAGTTTTTACAATCGTTTATTTTCTTGAATGTATAATGTGTTATGTACGGCAAAAGTACTTGTTAAATTACTTGTTAAGTTACTTGTTTAATTAATTATTGTTGTGTAACCTGCATTAAAATATTCTCAAGGTTAAACGTACCACCAGTGTTGTAAAGGAAATGAAAGAGCAAATGTTAATAAGGTGTTGTAAAAAAAGAATACATATTTGTACAGACTTTTTTTCCAAATATAATTTAAACCAAGATATCACAAACTACATTGTGCTACCAAAAAATAAAAAAGATACTTTTGTAAAAAAAAAAAAAAAAAAACGAATTGTAACGTATTTATCATGTCGTTATAAAAATGAACTATAATTTCTCTTGCATTTTCCTGAACTAACGAAACTGTAAATTGACAGAAAAAAAAATCATACACCTTTAGATATGTAATTTTTCTATTAGGAAAAGTTCATTTTATAAATTACATGCCATACATAAATGTCTAAGGAATAATTAGTTTGTATTCATGTGCAATACCTCATAAATTATGTGTCAGGAACATCTTCAATTTAGGCAGCGCATTAGTATACAGCTGGCATACAATCATATGCGTTTGATACCTAATTCATAAGCCAAGTCATAGAGCATAAGATATATGCTAACTGTACACGACAGCTTCTTGAGTATATATTCGTGGACATGATGTATGAGTTTAGGTTAATATTGAATATTTCTTGAGGCTAACGTTTTGTAAACTTTAATAGTATAAATATAAATTGTATTTTTTTGACTTCACTTTTTAACTTCACCTAGAAAAGATTACTAAATTTGCTAAGCACTTCCATTAATTAAACATAGTTTCCTTGTGCCGTAAAATTGAATGATACCATCACATGGTTGTTATTACATACTACCAACAGTTAGTCATAATAATGAATTGTTAAATAGTAATACTGTTGACGTAAAACCAGATTGTTTGTTTCTTAGAATATAGGTTAATGACTAACTGATAAATGTTTATCTGGTGTATGAATTAACACACCACAAAACATTTATATATACGTACATTTCAATCTAGTTTTGTAGAAGATATATATTTCTAAAATTTATTTTAATTGCCATTTTCTTCGGATTAGTGTTAGAAAACTCCAATAATGTGAGAATGATAGAAAAATTCACAGAAGGAAAAGTTTTAACCACAAAACAAAAATAAATTGATGGCAAACAATTTATTTATTTATTTATTTACAATTTATTTCGGCAGTGACCAGGATCCGAACCCACGACATCGCTGCCTTGTGTCCGAAGTATGTGACGCTACCGACTTAACCACAACAATCATTAAATGTTTTAATAGTCTGTGCGCCAACCCATTATAATTTACGATGGCAATTCGGATGGACAAAGGTTTTTTATTGATTCTGACTAAGGTTTTTGCGCATATTACGAATATGCCCACCACTTTGACACCCTTGGGCAAACCCCACCATATTGGCAAAATGGCGGCCTAAGCTGGTTTACTATAAATACTTGAAAACCGTTAGTTTTAGAGACTTTTGTGTCATGACATGAAATAAAGAGCGTAAAAGGTTACACAAAAAAATGTCCTCAGTAATTTTTTTTAACCTTGTGGTTTCAGAAAATTTTATAAATTTAACTTATTAATAAATAAAAATACATAAAAAGCCATTACGTATTACACAGATTCTTTAGTAAACATAGTTATATAATGCAATGCACATTTGTACGTTATAAATTCCTAAAGTTTTAGTTTTTAGACTTGAAATAATGTCTACAAAGAAAATCCTTGAATACAAAAATAATTCTTACTCCAAAACCTAACAAAAATATTTGTAAAAAAATTACAACGGCCTAGTTCTGTATTAAAGTCATCATGGGACCTTTGTGTGTTATGGTCCAGGGTAGTTTAGATTCACTGGCATTGCATGATATCACCTCAACAATAATACAGCCAATTGAGACCTCAGAAGCGTGACTCTTGGAGCACAACGTGACATTGACAATGTTGAGTACAAGCCACGTATAGCAAAGCATTCTTAAATGGCCAGAACATTGTTTTTGAGAAAGACGGAAGCAAGTATAAAATCACCCAGCATATTGAGTAACAAATCAAAGTATCTGAAAGTTGTGAAAATTTCAAGGATAGATGATAATTCATTAGGTCTATATAATCTCTTCTATATTATCAACTGTAGATTAATTAAGGAGTTTTATTTATCAATAGCAGTTACCCGGTGCCCGTTGCTGCGCATTATTTTAAATGGTAATTTGTTCTTGATGACAAATAATAACAATGTAAACCAAAGACAAAAATTGAATATGTATTTTACTTAGTTGCCAGTGGATAAACGATGTTTTTAGTTTTTTCATTAGGTGTATAAACATATAAGTTTTTAGGCGTACCTACCACCACGTGGGCACGCGACATACAGCTGTCCGCGTGAAAAGCATGAATTTTCTAAGTTTAAACCAGGGATTGTCAGGGATTGCCCTTGGGCCTTATAATGGTGATTGTCCTTTAAACTTACCTCTGATGATCGTTGCTTCATCAAGTTTGGTGTCATTATTGTAATCTTCAGTCTGGTTCCGTTGCACAGCTTTGGTGGATTTAAGTTTTGCATTCGTATTATTAGAGTTCCTTCTTTTTATGACTGTAATGTTTACATTTCCTTGTTGAGCGTAGTAAAAGAAACAAATGGTGGTGTAACTTTACCTTGAATTTGAAAAGCGATTTCTTTACGGGGGAAGGGTGGATAACGATTAGTTCGGTGAATATGAAACAAAACCTCGTCTTTGTTGACAAGGATCTGACAATGGTGCCGCAGTTGCCGAACCGACCGTCATTCATCCTCAGAGGAAAACGAATCGCTATGTAAAATACCTCTTATTTTTAAAGTGGGGTAAAAATATCATTTCGAAAACGTTTTGAAAGATAAGAAACTGATGGAAAAAATCTCAAATTTCGTATTTTACTCGATATTGATCCCTTCTCAAATTAATCGTTTAATGATCTTAAATTCGGAAAGGTATACATTACAATGTGTTGATATTTTGCATACCCAATACTAATTAAACGAAAAAGCCAGATTTATCATTGTTCCAGCAACCAGGAAACAAAATGTATAACCATGAACTAACAAAAAACTTTTGCGTAAACACTTCAAGTAGCGTTAAACAGTGTTAAAGTTTTTTCTGTGCAACAGCACTCTGTATAATGAGCCCTCACTAACAACTGCATCACACTGTTAACTAGGATAATCCCGCTTAATTCAATCCGATTAAAGCTTAGCCATAAATATTTCACTCCTCGCTGTCCACTAAACATACTTGTACACCTTCTGTGTTAACGTTCGTTTCAAAATATTGAGATTTTAGAAAATATATTGAACACTTTTAAATATAAAGTACTAAGACCTAAATGATTAATTATATAATATACATTTTTCTTTACATAAAATTAATAAACCTATTGAGAAAATTGCTATATGATTCGATATGTTTGTTAATATTTTATAAACAGGTCATTATAATCAAGACTTATGGCAAAAATTAGTGTAATTCCCTGTTATATTGTACAATGCATTTCATGAGAAAAGTAAATCATGTGTATACCAATATTATACTTAGACGGTAGTCTAGCAGTATTTTTAAGTCTTAACAACGAAGTCTAAAACACACTATACAAGTCTAAGCTATCTGTGTACCAGCAAGTTGACAGTGCAGCTCATGCTCTTGTCCCTGCTCTCGTCACCCTGTATAACAAGGCGGTAGTCAAGCAGCTTCTCTAACAGACACAACGTTCAATTAAATACAATTGCTATCAACTAAAATACAAAAATTAATAGTGTAAAGTAACAACAACGTCGATGAATTCTTAAGCGTGATATCTATATTAATAACACTAAATAAACTTAAATGTTATTTTTTTTAATAGCTTGAATTTTGTGCTTACTAAAAAACTATGCAAATAAACTCATATACGCATTACTAAACTGAAAGTATTAACTGTTATAGTAAATTAGTAACGATGTTTTTTTTTATATACCTTCTTATGTTCAGTATGGTAGTATTTTTGTTTTCATTTCAGTAAATAGCATACGTAGTATTCAACCAAGACAAATATTTTAGACCATATTGTGTGTCAAAGGCTGTAATTATTATGTTGTCAGTGGTTTGACGTTGAGTCGCTTCACTAATTAACGTGGAAGACACTCGACGAGAGTAACATATTACCAGACCCAGGTGTGGCTGATGAGCCAACTAATTAGGTCGTGCTGAGTAGACTAACGAGATTAGGACTCATTATCTTGCTTAACTAGCTCCATATAAAATTATACAACAAAAAAAACTGCTTATTACCTAAAAATGATGCATCTCCTGAATTCAAATCAATTATACTACTGAGAAATCCATTGAGCAAGTATTTAAAAAATCCAAATGTATAGTAATATGTATATATAAATGTATGGGAATATGTATACATATATAAATGTATTTGTGCGTCAACACAATAATTCAAGTAGTTTTGGTCCGTTTTTGATGAAATTTGGCATGCATGTAGAGTAGGACTAGATAAACTTCATCCT
Organism: Macrosteles quadrilineatus; assembly: GCF_028750875.1. Taxonomy (NCBI): domain Eukaryota; kingdom Metazoa; phylum Arthropoda; class Insecta; order Hemiptera; family Cicadellidae; genus Macrosteles; species Macrosteles quadrilineatus. The sequence continues at coordinate 67,000,582 of NW_026542598.1, read as the reverse complement.
AACGTCAGCCTTTGGTATCGCATTGCATTACATCAGATTCAATATTTTTATGTAAAAAAAATATTTTTTATTTATTTATCCAAATTGTAATCTGTTGTAGTTTGCTTGTTTATAAATAGCCTAGACCTATATTTCAATCTAATTTGGCTATTTTTCACACAGTACATTATTAATATAAAAAAGCCCACTTCTTTCCTTATTTGTAGCAGCAAACCTAAGATCTCGTTAGACCTAATATTATTTAAATGGGAAATAAATTTGACATGTTTAAAGGAAACAATTTATGAAATGAAATGAAATGAAATGAAAAAGTGCTTTATTGTACAAATTACATAATAGTCTACCTCCATATATGTACAACATATACAACACTAACTTGCACATAAAATAAAATACATAAGGTACTGCTAAAAATAAAAAAACCTAACACTTACAAAACAATGGTCAATGTTGACCGTCTGTTTGGTTGGCAACATACATACCTTCTCCTTAACAAAAAAACAAAAACAATTCCCACTTTACAGTAATATAAAAGAAAAAACAATAATGTATACACTTTGAACTTCATTTACAAAAACATTTTTTTTTTTTTTTTTATATATACATAAGGAAAAAACAATTAAATAAGTAACGTCTAAGTATGGTATATGCAGCAGAGAGTCGTATTAAAAATTAAATTCTTGGATTAAATCCCATCTATAAAACCAAGCCTCCCTTAAAAATTTACAGAAAAAACTCCAATCCTCCCCATTTAAATATGAAATAAACTCAGCTTGAGCCAAGAAATGTCTACCCAACCATTTAAATCTAATGTTTTTTAAAATTGGACATTCTGCTACAAAATGAAATATTGTTTCATCTTTATTTAAATTACAAAGGGAGCAAAGCCCACTTCCATCATTCCAAGGTTTATAATTCAAATGAATCAGCTGAGCTCTAGCCTTAATAAGCCACGACACAAGTCCAATGTCAGCCTTATCAGTCAGCAATGTCCTGCCGCCGCGGTCAAGGTCAAGGAGCAAGTACTGGTCTCGATATCGCGCTGTCATCGCTTGCCCTACACAAAAACCACGCCATCGCTCTCTCTCGCACTCGACCACCGTCGTAAGCTGCGCCACTACCCGCTCCCTCTGTTGTTCCCACGACTTAAAATCAATCTCAATATCGAACACAACAAACAAAACAATTTAGTTGGAATAAAAGAATGGTTACTTGAGCGGGAGTACTGAGCATATTTCTTTAGTTGACTTAGTTTATACTTTGTATCATCCACATATAACGTTGTCCACTCCGTAACAGGGCGAACAGTACTGTCCCATCAAAACACGTTTCTAACAGTGTTAAATAACACTGAGTATTGTTTAATAGAGGTGTGTTGAAAGCATTTTTTATGCTCAACAAGGTGATTGAACTTAAGATATCAACGTTGATGAATGACTTCCAGTGGTTTAATCATTATTAGTTTAACCTTAAATTTTAAATGACATCATTATTACCAATTGCCGTTAGGTAAATTGTGGCCATCAATGATCACCACAGGTTGTTGAAGTAGACTTTTAAATGCACAAGTTGTTTTAAAAAGTTTGCCATATTATTTATCGAAATTAATAAAAAATATACTACCAATTACCAGTTTTATTATATTTAATTATCAAGAATATAAAATTTTCATCCATAATTATATTTTACATAACAACATAAATACGCCATGATATATATTTTTTAACTATACAGATTCCATTTTGTGAGTTTAGATTATTTCAACATTTTGAAAAGAGCTCAATATAAGCTAAAGCCTAAATAGTCTAGACCTGGTATCGTGTGAAACTGTGTAGATTAAATATCTTATTCCAGGGAGAGAGAGAGAAAATTGGAAATATTTGTTTGATCGCGAGCTCCTGGCGGTTTTCCATATCACATCATCATCCCCAACCTTGATGGCTTTCGGATCCCCTGTTGATGTGGAAACATGTATGTTTTATCGATGATAATCGGCAAAGTCGAAACTTTTTTGTCCTTTCCATATTGTCTAGATTTTTAGGAAATAAATTAATTTTAACTCTAATGAATAACATACTTTGTCAATTTATTTCTAAAATGCTATGTTTAATATGCTGAAAATAATATTAGATTTTTTAATATGTTATATTCTAATTTAGAACAATAGTTATCAAAATTACTTATTTAAGTGACATGCTAATTAATTAATACGTGTATTAAATATAAAAAAAGCTCCAATACAAGTACTTACATGTGTGTTTTCCCACAATCCTAATATGGATTTAATATTTTAAAACGATTTAACTCGTTTTTAGCTAAAATGGGATATAAATTTTAGTCAGTAATTCAACGGTAGCATGTTTTTTCTGCTGTCGTCAATGCTAAATTATTTGTTTAACATTTTTATAGTACAGATATAGTCTTTTTAATATTTCAAAAGACTGTTAATAAGGCACAACAATATTTATAAAGATTATAACAGCTGACTTAGTTTTGCTAATGATTTATTGTGAGTGAAGAACCTGAATATGGAAGAATTTGTGATTTAATATGAAGAAGAGTGAAATTTAAAAAAATGTTCATTTAAATTTAAAAATTAGTATTTTTGCAACTTCAAAATTAAAATTTAAAATGTCAAAAATAAAGAAAAAAGATATAGGTATAACTAAGGGAGATGAAGGTAAACCATGTATGTGAAAGTTTTATTCGAAGATTTGGTAAGTTTTTCTCATATCAGCCTACACAAGATTTAAAATTAATCAAACCCAAAATGGTGGTATCCACTACTTACCAGATTTAAAAGTCATAACTTAAACGTTTCTATTAAGGCCATAAAAGTGTAATTTTATTTCTAAAAGCGTTGGTGGTGTGTAACTATATTATATGCAACAGATGTAAAGATAAAAAATGTTTCTTTGTGTCCTCTTCCCGTTGCAAAGCACGGGTACAACAGCTAGTAATAAAATAAGTAAACAAAAATAAACAAACAAACTACTGTATATTGTCGATTGCATTGGCCAGCTGTTGTTCACTAAATTAATCAAATAATAACTTCCAAAACATGCAAGGCGTAGCCTTTTGAAAATCAGCCTGTGGGGCAGAGCCCTTAGGGAGTTCGTCCATATCAATACTTTTCGGCAAAATCTACACACTCTAAGCTTCATTTTGATATGCCATATGCCTATATTTTTATTTGGTAAATGGCCTTAACCGTTTACATACAATTTGATTGTATCACTGTAATAATATAATATACTGTTGTATGGATAATATTATTTGTACTATTGAGTGGATGGATTCTTATGTAAACAAGCCTTGAAATCATATTAAGTGAGACTATAATTTGTCAACGTTTGTGATTTATGAAAGCTATAGTGACAATAGGCGGATGGTGGCCCCACCTTCTGCAGTAGCCCATCTATAAAAGCTATAATGTATATACAAAACTATAATATCTACAACTAATATTATGATGGTCAATTTATACATATCCACTGTTTTTGTATCTTGAACTGAGGTGACACATATGTCGTCAAATCGTCGTTAAAATTGGTTAAAAACTGTTTAAATATACAACTTTTAGCACGGTGTTTGTAACTAAACTAGCCCAAACTTAGATTTAAATCCATCTAATACCTGCTCTTGCTCTGGAGTGCTCTGGGCCTCAGGTCCTTCTTGGAAGTACCGTACCTAATCCTATTCATAGTTTTTGGCCAGCTTGCTGTGTCAAACACCCCATATCACCCCTTCCCTACTTCCCTCTTACTCACAAAATCTTTTCAAATTTACCTATAGGGAATCTTTTGGGGACAGCAGACTCAGAGCTACCCACGTTCCCTATTGTTTGTTGCGGAGGGTAAGTTTCTCATAATCACCCCAGGCCGAAAGTCCTACACTCCAAAATAAGTGGGGACAATTTTACGTAGTGATGCTTTAGGTGGAAAATAAGCAAAATATTTACTCAAATATATGTCTGTACAACATGTTTTATACATAAAAATAATTGTTCTTTACATATTTTCTAATGACATTTCCTAAGGGATCAACTATTGCCAATTTGATTAAATTATGAATTAAACCACATGACCTTACCCCGTGGTTAATTTAAAAACTGTATACATTAATTCGTGTACTCATTACTATCCGAACGAAAAGCTTTAAATGCTATCGTAAGAAATTAAAATAGTATTTTTGGAAATATTAAATATTTCAAATTTTATAATACATTTTAGTAGTATCTTATTTTTATATTAGTAAAGGACAACGCAATAGAGAGTAATCCACCAAGACTAAATAGTTTGGAACATATTGTATGTCAAAGGCCGTAATTATTATGTTGTCAGTGGTTTGACGTTGAGTCGCTTCACTAATTAACGTAGAAGACACTCGACGAGAGTAACATATCACCAGACCCAGGTGTGGCTGATGAGCCAACTAATTAGGTCGTGCTGAGTAAACTAACGAGATTAGGACTCATCTTGCTTAACTAGCTCCATATAAAATTATACAACAAAAAAAGAACTGCTTATTACCTAAAAATGATGCATCTCCTGAATTCAAATCAATTATACTACTGAGAAATCCATTGAGCAAGTATTTAAAAAATCCAAATGTATAGGAATATGTATATATAAATGTATGGGAATATGTATATATATATAAATGTATTTGTGCGTCAACACAATAATTCAAGTAGTTTTGGCCCGTTTTTGATGAAATTTTGCATGCATTGTAGAGTAGGACTAGATAAACTTCAGCCCAACGTCACAACGCCTTGGGTAATGGGTATTGTATTGCATTACTTGCATTACATCAGATTCAATATTTTTATGTAAAAAAAATATTTTTTTTATTTATCCAAATTATTCTTATTGAGGCAAGCAATCTGTTGTAGTTTGCTTGTTTATAAATAGCCTAGACCTATATTTCAATCTAATTTGGCTATTTTCCCACACTACATTATTAATATAAAAAAGCCCACTTCTTTCCTTATTTGTAGCAGCAGACAAGATTTCGTTAGACCTAATATTATTTAAATGGGAAATAAATTTGACATGTTTAAAGGAAACAATTTAGTTGGAATAAAACAAATAAAATGGAAATTCACCATGTCTGCAGGGTTGCTTGGGCGGAAATACTGAGCATATTTCTTAAGTTGACTTAGTTTATACTTTGTTTCATCCACATAGAACATTGTCCACTTCGTAACAGGGCGAACAGTAGTACTTCCCCATCAAAACATGTTTATAACAGTGTTAAATAACCCTGAGTATTGTTTAATATAGGTGAACTGAAATCATTCCTTCATTAATGCACAGCAAGGTGATTGAATTAAAGACATCACGTTGGTGAATGACCTCCAGTGGTTTAATCATTTTTAGTTTAACCTTAAATTTTAAATGACATCATTATTACGAATTGCCGTTTGGTAAATTGTGGCCATCAATGATAACTACAGGTTGTTGAAGTAGAATGTTAAATGGACAAATTGTTTTTTAAAGAATGCCATTTTATCCATCGAAATTAATAGAGACTACACTACCAATTACCAATTATATTATATTTATTATCAAGAATGTACAAATTTCATACATAATCATATTTTACATAACAACAGAAATACGTCAAAGTATATATTTTTTTAACCATACAGATTCCATTTTGTGGGCTTAGATTATTTCAACATCATGAAAAGAGCTCAATATATTCATAAACTAAGCAAATGCTTAAATAATCTAGACCTGCTATCGTGTGAAACCGTGTAGATTAAAAAAAAGAATTCCAGGGAGAGAGAGAGAGAGAGAGAAAATTGGAAATATTTGCTTGATCGCGAGCTCCTGGCGGTTTTCCATATCACATCATCATCCCCAACCTTGATGGTTTTCGGATCCCCTATTGGTGTAGAAACACGTATGTTTTATCGATGATAATCGGCAAGTCGAAACTTTTAGTCCTTTCCATATTGCCAAGATTTTCAGGAAATAAATTAATTTGAATTCTAATCAATAACATATTTTGTAAAATTATTTACCTACGACCGTTTTTTAAAGTAGCCATTTCAGTCCAGTTCTTAGAATTGAAAAGTTTCACTTTACAGCTGTTTACTTTCATATCCGCATAGTTTCATTTCATATCCGCATAGTTTTCTCATATCCACACAGGTAACGGACCAATGAGGTTCAAGTATTGAGAGAAAATAATTAAAATTGTAATGCTTCGAACGTCAACTAATCAGCTGATCAGCTGATCAGTTGACCAATTTAATTGTTGATCCGACTTGTTCATGTTGATACTCGCGTATTCTTAATTAAGTTGGTGGAAGTCCAAAAATAAATGAAATATTTGCCAAATTGTACCTGATACAATATTATTTATGGTAAGAATGCTGCTAGCAATGTAATATTTAACGAAGTTTAACAAACACGTAATTACAGGAAATCAGCTGATTATACAACAAGTCGTTGCATCACTTTCAGTGGCAATGACAATACACGAAAACATAACCTCTCTAAAAAGTTATCAGTAGTGATTGTTAGTAATTAAATCCAGATTGATAGTAATTAAAAAACGGTCGTAGGTAAAGTAGTGTACGCAACTCGCGTTAATAGTCTTTACGACACTCGTAGAAGTTTTTAAGGCACTCGCCAAGGCTCGTGCCTTAAATTTTCTACTCGTGTCGTAAAGACTCACTTAACGCAATCGTTGCGTAAACTACTATTATGAAATGAAATATTATATGCTGAAAATAATATTAGATTTTTACAATAGTTATCAAAATTACTTATTCAAGTGACATGCTAATTAATTAATACGAGTTTTAAATATAAAAAAGAAGCTCAAATACAAGTATTTACATTTGTGTTTCCCCACAAACATAATTTGGATTTATATTTTTAAAACGATTTAAATCATTTTTAGTTAAAAAAGGAAAGACATTTTAGTCAGTAGTTCTACGGTTTTAAGGAATAATACTGGATTACCAGGAACAAATTACTCGCAAAAGGAAATTGGACTAGTTTTGTAGTACCAATATTAAAAGAAAACTAACACTTTCTTTTAATATAGATTGTCTCTCAGCAAACATAATTTTACTTCTGCCAAAGAAAATATACCACCAGAAGTAAACCATTGAAAGTATTCTTTCTCAAGCATTGTTTTAGATTGTTTCAACATAAATATGGCTATTGAAAATTTACAAAAATGTTTTAAACCAAAGAATGATTATAGCTGAACACTCATAGTATTTAAATTATTCGCCAGCTGCTAGCTTAAAATTTGTAAGTTAAGAGGTTGGAGAAAATTGTGTACAAAGTTATTTTGCAATAAAATTACTCATAAATAAAAAGAAAAAGGATAAAATGAAATATTTTACTAATAAATATACATAAAACTAAAATGCGTCAACATCAAAGTACGTGTGTGATCAAATTTATAACAGAAAATTGCAAAGTCCGAAACCAAATCCATCTAACTTTGAAATTATTAGTGTAACTGTTTAGATGATTGATAGATGATTGATGATTGATTGGCTGATTAATACATGGTAATAAAAACTAACTGTGGCCTCAAAACTGTATATCGAGGTCAAACAAGTATGAATAGAATTTCAATAGACTTTAAACGCTACGCAATTTAGTACACGCGGTTCACAAAGAGGTTCGGCCGCTGATATTAAGTTTACATTAAGAGTCAAGTGTTTTGTCCCTTGTATGGGCGCGATGGGCTTCTATTGTGTGCTTCAAACAAAGACTACGAATATTGCCTCCTCTTCATGCAGACTGTGTTTTAGTACAAAGTATTAACTGTTACAAATAAAATGGAATTGAAGAATACAGATTACACCGAAATGAAAGACCCGATAGTGTATTTAAATGAATTTGAGAAAAATTCATCACAAAAATCTTACTTTTAGTTATTGTGTAAGAGAAAGTGTAATTTAATTTGTAACTATTTTTATGATTAAAATTTACTGATGGTGAATTGAAACAGGAACAGATGTTCAGCGGCCGTTTAAAACTTGTATGCCCGCTTGACTCAATGGTTAAACATTATTGTGTCGTTCTTGGGGAAGAAAAAGAAGAAAACATAAATCAAGGAAAGTAAAATTAATATGATCAGTAGAGGAAAGGTAACATTCTATATAAGAAAGAATTCTTTATACAGCTTGTATACAGAAGATTATGTGGCGAGTAAATCATGTTCATTTTAATTTAACTATAATCCTTATAACAGACGCTGACAGGACTGTGATTAAGTTTACCAAGCCATAATAACCATCTGAATTTTAAACAGTATTAAATTGACAAGATCTACAATACACAAAATCTTGTCACAATCATACACACCATAAGATTAAATCTTTATGCAATTACATTAGTAATTATAACTTTTACCATCATTATTTGAGCCACTTTCTGATAAATATTACCTTTTTACATGAGATGATACAAATGTTACTAATATATTAAAAAGAAGATACCTTAATGTCAAAATTGTATAAACTATTATCTAAATGAATGCCATAGTATTTGTACGTAGTATCTATTACGGAACTTACAGTTGAAAACTTTAAGTAAAACACTTTTTCTTATAGAGTATTTTGGAATAAAAACATGACTTTCACACATTTAAAAAGAAGCACATGAAAAAGATTGAACAAAACCCACACGGTTTTAACACAAAGGGAGACTTTACCCGAGTCTCTGAACTGTTTGGTACTCTAGTTACTGCTCGTGACATCGGTTGCATTTCAACCTGGTTCACGTTTGTTCCTCTACGAGGTGCTGGAATAATTTAAAATGGAACTAAATCAGATTTAAATCACAAACGTGCTTTAATGAAATAGGAGTAAAATGCAATGAGTAAAAATGAATGCTAATTTCCATACAACTAATTTATAATTTATAAGTGAATAGCTTAACTCTATGTTCATAATATATACTATCCTATAATTATGACTATAGCTATTACTACAAGTATGTCTATAGATAAGGTAGTAAATTTAATCTTATAAACTGCTATAATTATTTATTTTCTAACAGAACCCATTGCGACACAAATGTTTTGAAATAAAAGAAAGCTAAATATATCACTGGTTTCAATTGTTTAAACGAAATTGTTTAAGCTGTGATAAATCCCTTGACCCTTCCCAGTAAATAGATAGGCTTGTTCAATTGGCCATTAAGTCGTTTAACAGCAATATAAATCAGTGAAATATTACGGTTTAGTTTTTATTTTAAGCTATTTAGCCATAGGCTAAATCTCCAAGCTACCTACATCTTGAAATACACTATGAAGTATAGTTTTTAATTCTGATACAAAGGGATTTGTATAAATTCATACCAAATTACTTTAAAAAGTGATATATGATAGATATATGATGAAGTGATAATGAAGGCTGTGGAAGTAATGGCAACAGTATTATTTAGTTACAGCTACACTGTACACTAATTAGAAAGTATAGTTTCTAAACTTGATTTTCATTAAACGAGCTCTGGGCCAGTCTTACATACGGAAATCAAATAGTCAGTTAAACGGTATATAATTCAGAACAGATGTTTTACACACATGAAGACAAACTTTCTAGGAATATAATGTGAAAACAACCTTGTATACATATTTTACATGGTAATAATTTTTGATCCGATTATATACCTATACGATATGCATTTTCAATCCGAAAACTTTACAATGAACCAGCAATTTTGTCGATTTGGAAAACCTCGAAGAGAGTTTTGCGGCCAATTCTTACACTGGTTTTAAATGCAGTAGCTACATACTACCTTCCATTGCATCACTTACCGTACCTTTTCTCACCTTCTTGGTCCCTGAAACAAGAACCTCTAACTTGAGGATTGACTTTAGGTCCCGTTCTCTTCTATCACCTGTCTCTTCTAATGTAGATCCCAGTCTGGAGGTGGATTTAATTACTTGGTCTTTTCAATTCATTCTGTGTCTTCCAAATACCTTGTGGTTCTCAAAGTAATAGTTAAAGTCTCTTCTTCACTCATGGCCTGCCCATGTTAGTCATTACTTTTGGGCTACGCTACTATTCAGGTGTTTATACAATTCCCTAAACTCTCTGTTCTTTCATATTTTCTAGCCTTCGTAATTTAGAAATGGTCCATATATTTTACATTTTTTTAATAATTTATAAATATTAAGCTAGTATATTTAGTATTTACAAATAATTTTTTTTAAATATTATAAATGTTGTATTTTTGTAAGGAAAAATAATACGATAGTGATATTTTTGAGTTACTTAAGCTTAACATTGATTTCAAATAGTCCGATTTAAAATATAAGGTTTTATGTAATTAAATGATTAATCATGCAACAAAAATACATTTTTTTTACTAAATTTGGCTGTTTTACACTACAATCACATTGCTGATAAACAAGTACTTATAACGTAAGGTACCTGCTTATCTTCAATACAGTTTTATCCTCAATAACTAATTTATTGAACCAATTACTATTTATTATCCTACCATCGAAGTACATTGTAAGCAATTTCAACCATATATTATCTGCAACTTTTTACTATCACCAAAGTGTTTTTATTTATTAAGAACCCTAAATCAAGATGTTATCGATTCCTCATCCCCAAATAACGCCTTCCAAACTATCATTATAAATGTCCACATAGTTGAGCTCGTTGAGATATAGCTTGAGTGACCCTTCACGTAGCCTTTTCTTAATGGAAAAGATATATTCGAAATATTCGAAGAAGAAGAATATTCGAAAAGTATCTATTACTAATATTTCTTCCTTTATAACTTGTGATGTGTATGTTTACATTAATACTTGTTTCTAAGAATAATAGAGAAACATTTTACTGTTCTTTTACTAAAATGAGTAATCCTTAGACAATATTTTTACACTTAGTCCAAAACAACGGGTAAAAGGATAAATAACAAGGGATAAATAAACAGTATATAATAAAATATTCAATAGAACTTTTAGGCATTCTATACATTGTCTACAAATAATCAGGCAAGTAATAAAATAAAAGTCATTATTATAATTATCCTAGTCATTCTATACAGAATGCCCGGTTGCACTACAGGTAAAGTATAAAAAATATGCTGTATTAAGATTTGTTTGAATTTTGTTTCCTTGTTTGGCCATATCTAATATAATCTAACAAATATATATATCTATTATAATGTATAATATATATAATATAACCATAATAGAACCTAACCTAACCATTAAAAAATATTCCATTGTTCCAAAATAGGTTTTTAGGGATTTGATTCCTTTTTTTGGCACTGGTCAATCTAATCTAAGATAAACTATCCTTAACTAACCCAACTAACCATACATAAAGTATTTAAATATTGTAAAGTAAATACATTTATTGAACAAATATCCCAATTTAATACTCTACATGACACATCTTTGGACATTCCACACAATGACTAGGCAAAATGTATGAAATAATATTGTTTTAACTCCATTTTACATTCAGCTTAAAAGCCTTAGTAAATATACTGCCTGTAATATACGTATAATTTGCTGGTAAAATACAAAAAATTGATAAAATAAAAAATAAAAAAGGATTATCTTTACAAAAGGATTAGTTTTTATATTCTATTCCATCCGGATAAGAATGGATAAGAAAGGAGGAAAGTAAAGGACACAGTCCGGTAATAACTGAGACTCCTTTTAGGAACTTGATAATCATTAGAGCTTGAGTCTTGGAATAAGGAAAAAGTAGTTGCGGCAAAATAACCATTGCACACTCTTTTTAACAGTTATTTTTTTAATTACAATTCAATTAGGATTGTTCTAAGTTCACCATTTTAAAGTGCGTTAAATAAACGAACTGAATGTCTATTTTCACACTACTGTGGACCCGCTCAAAAAATATTTTAGCAAAACACGTTACAGCACATTTTATTAATTCTGTTAATTACTTAATAGATTAGAAGGTCTTCTGGTTATGGAAAGCCTTTGGTTTTCTTAATAGCCATAGTTAACAGTCACTCGTGCTATTTTGTTTTTGAAAAAGTATAAATTAGGCTACTATAGAAAAGTACTTTACATAATATTGTTTACGTTATTGTAGATCATGTTTGTTTAGCTGTCTGTAAAACATAAAGCTATTTCCTCCTCGAAATGGCACAATTAGTATGAACTATTTACACTTCAAATTATTTACAGTATTTGACACCATCATATGATACAATTTTCTGATTATTTATTATATCTATAAAAAAAATAGCATCACGAACAAACTGTGGTACAAAATCAGAAAATGACGTAACCAAGCAAATTAATCATAATTAAATTTATTATAAGGTAAGCCTTAGATTTAATTATGTTCAATAACGATCCAGAGGCTATATCTCTAAATGAAAACAATTTAATAATCTGACTTTAGGTAAAATTCGATAGTGCCTTTTAACTATTTAAGCAGGAGCAAGCAACATTTCAATACACAGACTACTTGCATTTTGTGGTTAAGTTATAGAGGTGGGTAAATATGGAGGTTATGAAAATAGTAGAATCTTATACACAGATGTATTTTGGTAAAATTGATTTTCAAAAAAGGTAGTGTCTTACAGCACTTTTTAAACGAAAAACTAACTCGGTACATAAATATTATTGTTCGTATGGATGTAGTATATTAACTGAGTTCCTAATATCCACGATCTTTATAAATGTTAGGAGCAATACCTGTGTTAAAAATAAGGGGGTAATAATTATACTTACTTGGTATCCTCTTCAAAACAAGCCTAAAATAATTTTAACGAAGGATTTTGCCAATAACCATAAACTGTGATAAGTAATGCAGTATAAATACTGCAATATTGTACAACTTTATTTATAATTTCAAGACTGTATAAATGGACGTAGAAGTAGTTTTTACTTCAAGGTCAAGATTGCTTTTCTACTATGTTTACATTTTTTATTTATATAAGTTGATGTTATGTGTAATGTGAATCAACAACAATTTTGAAAGGTGTTGGAGTTCCGGTCAAAACGCAATCTTTTTTATCTTTGAAGCCTTTGAAAGCGATAAACTGATGGAAATATCGGAACATGAAAGGTTTGGGAACATATTTGGTTTTCTCTATAAAGCAAACCATCAAAGTAATATCTTCAAAATGTAACTGAAGTAATAGAAATAAAACGATGAAAACATTGTAGGAAGCTAAGTATTTTTTAACGAATTGTATCGGTGCATTATGTGCAATAACATTGAGAAAGTGAATACATGACTGGAGGTTACTATATAAATACTAGGAACATTTCAAAACCCTAATATTCAGTTGACCTAAGGGTCACTAAACACACAGAATGTCCTAACCTAGTATAGCACTATGCAGTATGATAAGAATTTTTACCAGACTTAAACAAATTATTTAAAAGACAAATAATTTCATAATAATAACTTAGCCATTTCATTACCCTGGTACCTACGGTGAAGCTATTGTGGAATACAGCTGGAAAACATTATTCTTCTCTGTAAAGAGGGATGAAAAAAATTTATTATGAAATATTTGAAAAAACGTATCTGTTACACTTTAAGAAACATAATGCAAACACCGACTCTTCATTACCTCATTGTTATAAATACAAAAATAGTTGCCAATATTATGCAATAAATTGTTGTCTCTGAAAAATATTTATTTTAACCAGGTTACAAGCAAACCTGCATAACATAGTGTGTATTAATCATAAACCTATTGTTTATACCTGAGTTACATTATTAACTAACAATCTTACGAATACAGATACAATGGTTAATGAAAAGTAAAATGTGAATAACAAAAGCAATCTTTGATTTTACTAAACATTTCAACAAGAATGCGTACTTTCCCATACAGATAGTGCTTTCAAACCAAAGTATCATATTTATTGAACATAACACATGACCACATAAACATGTCGAAGTCCACGATAATGCAGTAGTTATTGAGCCGGGAGTAACAAACTCCAGTGTGTTGTACGATAGGAATTGTCGAAAGTAATAATCACTGTTTGTGTGCACTTTGATTTTAAAACTATATTTACTAATATAGAAAAAACATTAAGAAATAAGAGAAAATGTTCCCTAATAACAGACTTAATATAACAAAAAATTGCTTATTATTTATAACAAAAAGTGGCTTTACATTTTTGAATTTGAGGAATTGTCTTTGGAAAATATATTTTACACTGGCGAGTAAGTTAAAGTAAGTTCGATTAATCGTACAGTAAGAACATAATGTATAGAGCATTATGAAGGGATAACAAGTTAAAATTTTTTCAAATACTTCTCAGTTGCTTTTGAATTTAGGGGCAGTACCCCTAGTAGCACAAATATGTATTTTATAAATATTTTATATATTTAATGTTGTATTTGATAGAACCTCGAATAATATATATATAATATATCTTTAATAATAGTTTGATATATTCAAATATATATTTAAAATATTAACAAAAAGCAATGAAAAATATAAATTAAATACAAGTTTTGAATATATGAAATAGATTCATAATATATATTGATAAAACAAGTATAGAATCTATAATATACATATTTTATATTTATATTTTTCCTATTAAATATTTAAAAAAAATATGTGTTGAGAATATTTTAAATATATATATCAAATATTTTTGAAACTATATTATATATTTAAATTATTTATAAATATATTTTGAAACACGTCAGATGTTTTTATTAATAAAATCATATTATATTTGTAGAATATATAACCTATAATCTTTTATAATTAGCAAATAAATAATTTGCATCTTTTTGTTTTTTATAGTGTCTATCAATTTATACATGCATTTTTTGTATGGTAATTACTATTGTGAAAGCGTTAAAATTAAGTTAATAATAATACGTACTCTGAATGGTGTCACTCTATCATACACGTAAAGAAAAAAATAGCATATAGTTAAGAGGCAGTATACATGTTCGACAGCTACATTTGGGTCAAACAAAAAAAAGTGTTGATGGGTTTTATTTTTTTAATTGCAATATGTGACAATGAATGTGATCATAGAAATCTCGAATGATTGGCTAGAAAAGGGTGCTAGTGACTGGCGACCTTTTAAGAAACTAATGACGGTTGTATATGACGTTCTAAAAATAATTATTTGATTTACATATGCCATAAATACATAATATTTGTCATAGTATTTAAATTAATTTTTGTAGTTTACTGTATTTGTATTCGTGGAGACTACTCACTATTCACTACAGCACTATTCAACTCAACTACTTGATGCCAAAACAGATTAACAGAATCATATTAAACTATAGTATCAAAAATATTTCAACCATTGCAACTGAGGGCCACTAATTCACCATTTTAAAACTAATTCTAACAACAATCACAAGTAGCTCAGAGGTAAGGTAGGAGACTCACAAGTCGAAGGTCCCAGGTTCGAGACCCACTCGGGCTGAAAAATTTTTATCCAGTAATTTTTTCAAAATTTGTTTTTATGAACTATTTAATCAATTTACTCA
This sequence comes from Macrosteles quadrilineatus, assembly GCF_028750875.1. NCBI lineage: Eukaryota > Metazoa > Arthropoda > Insecta > Hemiptera > Cicadellidae > Macrosteles > Macrosteles quadrilineatus. Next base: position 66,985,104 of record NW_026542598.1, on the reverse strand, counting down.
ACTGATAATTCTGTTTTTCATACTAAATCTTTATTATTTTGTGTTTTTATGTTTGGGCCCCATGGGATGTTTGAAAGAGATATTAAATACATTTTTTATTTAAATATTATTCACTGAAATATATTATTGGAACATATTTTTTTAATATTTAATAGATTCAAAAATATATTTTTATATATTTAATATATTTTAAATATTATATAAAATTGACATTAATACACACTTGAGATGTATAAAATAGATTTTAAATATATTTATTCACATGTATTTAATATATACTAGTGTACATGTTGCTCGAAATCGAGCAATTTCAAATAAGTACATGAGTTGAGGAGTTGCAAATAAACAAATGACTTGTTTAAAAACTAATAACAAATTTCCGATGATTTTAAAAGAGTCAACTAAAAGATTATTAACTGATAAAAATACTCACAATTTACATAACAGTCCTATTCCAGTTTAAAGGGTTAATGTTTAACTATCAAACTGTCCATGGACGGGAAAAGGTAAGCTTACAATTTAAGTCAAAGTAAAAAGGCTGTAAGCTTTTATAATGTACCGTAGCCCTACCTTAGTTATTTAGCCAATTTGTAGGTGTAGGGTTTAGGCTACTTTAAACTCTACAGAACAGAGTTAGGCAAAAACTGGCAGAACTCTGAAATGGAGTTATTTATCATAGGCATACTCATATGCCAAATCCTTAAAATAAAATTTCAATAATTAATAACTTATATCATTAAACACAAACCAACATCTAAAACTATACACAGTTTTAATAGGTACAACATAGATAATTTACACATTGACTGTCTACAATTAACAACATGTGTTCTTCTTCAGGCATTTGACAGTTCTGGTTGTTTACATTTAAATTTCAAAGCAAATGTAATATTTAATTTCTGACAACAGCTGGAGTTTCAAAACAATGTTTATTTCCCATGTTAATCTTATGGAGAAATACGAAACTTAAAAGGGCCCCAGGGCCTCACTCTCTAATTATTTACCTAAAAAGAAAGTTTCCTGCACAACTTCACGTTACGCTCCTTCCAATGACACCAAAAACATGTCAATCGGTTCAGTAGTTTCGGAGGAGTAATTGTCACAAAAATCCTGCTTGCGTATTAAATAAGTATAGATTTGTGCTACTAGGGACAACACAAATATTCATTTTGGGTAATAAAACAATTTTTGAACCAAGAATATTAATATACACTTGTTATGTGTTATATGTCTATTAGATTTTGTTGTTGCTGCGTGTTTTACCAACTATCTGCTTATTCTGTTAATTTGTCTTTAGCACTACTATTAGTTTATTCAAATGGTGAAATAAGTGCCAGTTTAATAATCCCTAGAATCGATTTTACCCCTAATCACATGTTAAGTCAAACCTTGATAAGGAGTCAAGCTAGATAACAAGTCTTACTTAATAATCCTTAGAGTAATGTTATCGAGGTTATACTTTTCCCTTTTTTTATCTAAATGACTTTTAGAGTTAACTAAATTTTACTTATTCCCCTAATTTATCAAATGTAAATTATCTAAGCTATTTACCATAAATTCTCCCTTCAAACATATTTACTTACCCATAAATGTTCGCCTAAAGTTTAATTCAAACCGACAACATATCACCTCCCTGGGTTGTTACTATCAAGTAGCTTATCACCACACATTGCCCTAGAACACTTAAAACATTACACCATACACTCATTTTATCATGCTGTAGCGTATAACATTTGGTTGTTGTACATGTTAGGAATTTAACGATGTTATACTGGTTAAAAACTCTAAAATAAAAATACCCATAAAAATAATTCAGAGCATTTATGTGTTAAAAATGTAAATTGTTTATGCACGATATTTATGTTTTAAACTAAAGCTTTTAAATAACTCATTAACGTAAAAAGATTTTAAGCCTTACTAAAATCTGATTTGTTATTTTCTTTTTATTAAGAGTCGGCCTATTTTATCCTTTGCATTTGCCTATTCAATGCAAATGATGTTTCCGTTGGCATTTTTAAATATGCAAATGATGGTAAATATACAGCGTGTGGTATTTTACATAGTAAAAACGTACGTAAATTGCCTACAAATCAAAGATATGCTTGTAACATTTCCGGGTCAAAGTAGATTAAGTGACATGGCATTAATTGTGAACAAACTTTGACGTTTGAATTACGTTTCACGAGAACGACGTATATGAAAATGACAGGTAACTAATCAGTTAGCGGACCTAATCAATCATTCGTTACAGCCATCAACAATGCTATCATTGCAGATGAGACTGTAATGAACAGTTATCAATCAAATGTCTGACTAAAACCGGTCAGAGTTACCAGTAATCTCATTCGAATTTAATTGAATATTGGATGTTAATAGTTTGGTTTTATCTTTTGCATTTAACAGTGCTCAATTTTGAAAAATTCTCCTTTACGCTATGTAAACAGTTTTTCTTATAAAAGGATTTATTACGTTTTGTCAAATATCTATGTATTGGTTGCTTACGTTTAAATGAATGAATAAATATCCTGTACTTAAATATGATTATTATGAGGGAAAATGGTATAAACGCGGCACATCGAAGAATAGTTAAATTTTAGGTTAACTACGTTTACAATCAGACATTTTATTTTTATTTTAAGTTAACATTTATTTGTCAAACACAAATAGCATGTTATGACCTGTATAAAGTTTATATTTATATTTGTTATAAAACAAGTCTTAAACGTAGCCATCGCTGGTATCCACATTGATGGAAATAGCCTACTTTAATAACCCTGTTTTACACAAATCTTGTTTTAAAGGGCTGCAATAATAGGTCTTCTTATTAAATTTTCTTTATAATTAAGATAACCAAATATTTTCTGGAACCATTAGAAGGAAAATTGAAAGTAAACTGCTGAATTTCATTTTCGTTTGACTTTATCTCTTGTAAACGTCGCGGAGTTCCTTTGGGAGCGACAGGTATTGTTCGGGATCAGATCATAACTCATCATATCTTCCCACAGACCTAAAATTCATTCTTTTAAATAGCTATCGTTTTCAATTCTTTGAGCTCGACCACTGGGGGAAATCATAAAAAAACTTAATATCTTGCGTCTGTGAAAAAAATAGTTTTTTGTTGGAACCCCAAAAATAATATACATGGAATATTTTTAAAACCAATATTTTAACCGTTTGGTGTTTTAAATGTCCAATGCTGATTACAATTATAACTTTATACCAATATTTATTCAAATAAAGTTAGTTTCCGGATATTAGTTAAATACACAAATGTAATTTTCTTGCGCATGGTTTTAATATGTTAATTAACTCTAGGAACACATAAAGTGTTTTATAGAATTAAGTGTGAGTAAACACTACTTTTTAATGGCACTATTATTTTTTAATCTTTTTGCTGTTTATATGTTAATTTGTTTTACTATGTTTGGTAAAAATTTAGAGAAAATTATTTTATTAACTTACTTTTCAACAGACAATGGGGGGAAAACAAAACATAGTAAATTGTACAACAATTTTTTTCTCTGTTGAATTTATGTCAATAATAATCTATCCATATAATGTAGTAATTCGAATAAAAATTATCTTTGAATAAAACTATTTGCATGAATAGTCTTTTGAGCGCAGCTTGAATTTATTGGATGGATGAAAGATGATTTGAAATATTTTTATGATTTAAGCTACAAAATTTTAAAGATTAATGTCAAATTACTATTTGCTTATTCAAACATTATATAACATTTAACAATTTTGATAGTTTTTAAAATTTTTTTGAAATTTTTATTTTTAACGGGGATTTTCCCATAAAACCCCATAAAATAACGGAAAAATCAGATTTCCCCAAAAATGGCCCGAACGATTTTGAAAAAAAATTAGTATGTTATAGTCCTTTATATTCTGAACAAAATGGTACAAATTCCATTTTTGTAACAATTACGTTCAAAAGTTATTGTAAATTATGTTATTTTTCCATAAAAACCCCATAAAATAACGAAAAAATCGGATTTTCCAAAAATGTCACGAACGATTTTGATAAAAATTGAGTATGTTACAGTCCTTTAAATTCTGGACAAAATTGTACAAATCCCATTTCCGTATATTTACTCTCACCGCTTACACATGATAAATGAACCATTGTTGACAAACTTATGGGAGAAAGTATGTGTCAGAATGCTGATACCGTTTATTTTACATATAATACTATTTAGGTATAATACTAATACACTTAAACCTCCAATTTTTATATTTAAAATTTAATTTTTAATAAGACCAGGAGTACTGCTCATGGATTAAATGATGAAAATATGATGGTAAAACCAACAACTATTGCATAACAAGCCCCAAAAACAAACTTTCACACAGCAAGCATGTTTAATACAAATAATAATTAGCAATGCATCTGTATTGCAATAATTACTTCTCTTTGATAGGCTTCGATCAGTTGCATGTGATGAGATTCATTACTATGCAATAACTACCATATAATTCACTCAAATAATGCTATAGGGCTGTTTTGATTGAATTTGGAATATTTTAATTACATTATTCATGCACTATTAAAAGATTTACATCAGTACAATCACATATGATGAGTATACAGTAAACACTTTTATGAAAATGTTCTGTATTCTAGACCCGTTCAAAATATCTACTTTATTAATTGGATAAAGTATTTAGTAAAAATTTTTAACAAACGTGTAGTACATTACGCATACTTCAAACTTATTGAAATTTTAAATTTAGTAATGTAATTTTTTAGATTAAAAATATTTTAGCCAAGTCCCAGATTTTCCACCCTCACAGTAAGATTCTCAGTTCTCAGCTGGATCTTGTCCAAGTCCTCTGACAAACGACTTCCTGACCTCTACCTCGCCGTTAGTATAAAGCAGCGCCGCTGTCCTACAAATGTCTCGAAGATGCTAGAGGGCTAGGCATACAATTGCCATAATAAATAAATTATATAATTAATACACTTTTAAACAATAAATCATTTATGATACATGGAATTTACGAAACTATCAGTTACAAAAGGATCTAAATATTAGTTTTTATTCCATAATTTGTAAAAAATACTAAAACGATAGCCTACATCTCGGAATTATTACTTTCCCCCCCTGGAGAAATTATTGATTCCGCAAAAATTGCTGAGTTTAAGTTTTCGGGGGAAGTATCTGTTTTGGGTTCCCCTCAATCCAAAAAGTGGTTTTTGAAGTGACCGCTGTGTGCGTGTGTACGTAGATGTGTACGTAGGTGTGTACATCCACACATGTTGTGCAATTTTGAAAAAAAAATTGGTTGTGATGGTATCAATACAATGGTAACTCCGAGCATTTTTCATTTTGGAACTGTTGGTTTTTAATGGCGATTTTCTGAGAAAAGCTCATAATGTATCGACAAAAAAACTTGTTTAAAACATTTGGCTCAACTATTTTTGCCTTAACTGTAGTGTGTCATCGTCTTTTTCACTCTAAACCAAATGTTAGAAACCTGATTGCTGTAAAAATTACGGTTTAAACTCTATTGCAGCTGTTGCAATTTTTTCTCATAAAAATCTTGTGACTCCGACCGATTATACCCATGGTTGACAAGCTATTGGTAAAAAGTATGGGTTGGCATGCTGATACCTTATATTTTTATAATACGAAAAAAAGGTTTTTTCGTATAAATCCTTATTTCAGATAAGTGAAATTTTCTATTTCAAAATCGTAATAAGTTGATATTAAGCTACAGTTCAGGTATATACAGTAAATTTAAAAACATATTTAAAAACACCTCTTGCGTGGAAAACAAAAATTAAGTATCAAGCAATAATTAAGCAATTATTAAGCAATAATTAAGTATCCAAAGCAAAGAATCTAAAATAGGATAAATAATAGAATTTTAATCATTAACACTTTTGTCTGTTATTGTAAAAAATTTTAAATACTATTAGTAAACAATTTTAAAAATCCTAAGAAAAGAGAAATATTTACTTTGCAGCATTATGGATTTAAAATAGCGACCTTAATGTGAATACTAAGCGAGGTCATAATTTAAACTAGAGATACAGGTTTTTAGTTTTAAAATAAGATAAATATTTTGCAAAGAGTTAAAAAGTACTCAAAGGGCACCGAGCCGACAGAAACCATTGACACAGTCGCCAGGCACAAAATACACATTTAAATAAACCCTTTTCTCTGAATTTCTCATTTTTGAATTGCTTGGTCAGGTTTAATTAATGCATCTGCTCTCTTTGGACGGTTTATATTTCAACTAAATGTAGAATAATCTGGATCTATTTTTACAGTTACAGTGATATTCAATTTTAGTCTTCTAGAGTTACAAATACTTCATTTTGCAAATTATCTTTTAATACAAAAATTATACTAGACACTAGCTAAATACCATTTTCATAAATTTATTTTGCCTTATCCTACCGTAGGCTGTAAATGAATTATTGTTGAATGTAAAATTAAATGTAAAACATTTATGATAACTAACCGTAATTGTATTTCTTATACGTCATTATATTATTTATTTATTTGTTTTATTAAATGTAAAAGCTTACGGCATATAATCTAAGTATATTTGTTCATGAATACAAGTAAATAAGTTGTATTATTCTTGAAACTATTATTTACATGCTAACTGGATATGTTTAATGTAGAAATTTAATTTGAGACTGATTCAAACAAGTTGAGCTTTCCTTGGGTGAAACACCTAAGCTATTTTACAAATGAATCATTTTGATACTGAAACTAAAACTTCCATCACGTTGACCAATAATATTAGAAATTCGTAACAAAATCAAACGCTTTTAGTGCTGCAAGTGAAATCATTTAAAACGACACAAGAATATCATTGCCATAGGTTTTTGTAATATATGTTATTCGACCAGTCTGTATACAACATACAACTTAAGTTTTTCAGTCAGATAAGGTAGAATGACCTCTCAGACAATTATTCTTACTGTACATCTGATTGTTGTATATATTGTTTTTATTTAGTAATTAACTATTAAATTTATTAAAACTTTTCTTTATACATTTAGCAAAAGTCACAGAATATACGTTTGTTTTGGCTGTGAATTAACAAATAAAACGTTTTGGAAAGAAAATGTTACTATTATTAATGACTTTATTGACAATAAATTCAATAATGGTTACAAGCTAAATTCATGTGTTCTTTATAACTTTATAAACACATGTTTATAGTAACTGATAAAGTGTGTATAATGACTCTTCTTATACTTTACAATTAACCATATACACTATTTTATGTAAGTTTATTAAATTATTATGGGACATAAACATAGAATTCAGTTGGTCTAAATCAACTCTTTTCTCTCATCATTGTATTTAAACTCATCTTCTAAACCTGTCGAGTAGATGTAATTTTGTATAGTCAAATGTAACTAAGGTACACAATTATACATTAATATTCAGACAGGGAAGGCAGCAGATGATGTTAAACTGTTTGTTAATCAAGACAAGCCTGTCTAACTTAGTGACCTTTGAACCGAATAAACAACCGTTATAACTACCTGAGATGGCGTAGGGGGAGTCAAATAATGTGTCTAGAAAGTGTTTGGACTGTGTGAGAATAATTGTTGAGTGAGTATGCTAGATGTTTTGTCGAACAATATCTTGTTGTGCTTACATACTATGGTTATGGTAATTTGGTGGACTTGATCAGGGGGTCAGTTTTTTTGTGTGTACCAAATGGGTGGTGAGATGGAAGACAATGCTCAATGGGGAAATTGGACCCAGTTTTTTGGCTTTCGGTACAGATGTGAGCCGTGACTATTTCCACCGGGCGAATGTCACGACTCATGATCAATGGTTCAAGTGTTTTTTTATAGTAGGCTAGTTCAGTGTTTCTCACTCCACGACCCCGAACAAGGCTGTGGGTTTTGTTCTTATTACTCCCACCGCCGACGATTCAGAGGCTCCGAGACTTTCGTTAGCGCTGCATCGGCATAAATTTTGCATCGTCTTTCATCTTAATTTTGTAGTATGTTTGCGTTGTATTTTTGCCTTTTTCTTGCTTGTGTGAAGATATTCTCTACTATGCAGTAAATTAAGAGCGCCCAGCGCGCTTGATGGGTAAGTTTGGACTATTTTCTGATACTTAGGTTAGTGCACATGTTGCACTAGGTCTGGAACCTAGTCTTGGGGTCGTGGAAGATTTTTGATAGTTAGTTTCCCTTTTCTCTGTGGTTTTGTATAATTCAGGGCTTTGCCCGAAATGCTAGGCCTAGAATTGACTGAGAAATGTTTGTTGGAAGGCCGCTATTTGAGAGAAACTGCCAAGTCAGTTTTGGGTCCTTCTGACTGTTTTGTGGTAGGCCTAGGCTTACAATTTTTGCTCAGTAAATGTAATTGTCTTAGGCTACTACTCTGGTAGTCTTTTGTTTCTGTGTCCCGTACAATTTTTAGTGTTGTTTTGTCTTGTAAAATGTTCAGTTTGTGTTACCCAGTCAAGTAAGGTTAAAGTCTTTTATTTTGCTTTGTCCTTGCCAAACTAGTTAAATTAAGTTGAATTAACTGCTCTTAAAGCTCCCCAGAAAGTTTGAGTCATTTTACTCAAGTTTTAAGAAAGTTACTGTAATTTTTAGTTTGGCAATTCTCCATTCAGGTTTGAACTGGGTAACCAAAGGGCCTACTGGTTTCAGCCTTTGAGTTAAGGTTTGGGATGGTCTGGAGAAGCTGCTGGAACATTTCCCCCAGCTTTTAAGACCATTCCGAACAAATTCGGATCACAACTTTTGGAGAAATTAGCAAAAATACATGAGTCGTTGCGTTAGGCCTAAATTTTTGTATGGAACGTTTTTTGTCAATTTTAAAGTATTTTTCTGTGTTTAAGTGTCAATTGTTCTCTGTTAACTTGTTCTTCTGGCCACTTTGGACCAGGCAATTTAAATATTTTCTCTCTATTGGTGAAATTTATCACTGTCACATACCCGTATAGTCTGCTGGCATTTTTACCGCAAATTAATGTTACCATTCTTGTACTGTTTAACCTGTTAGTTGTTTTATTTAAAATATTGTTATTGTTTGAAATGTTTTATTTTGTTAAAGAGCTGTGATAGAGAGACAAACCTTGTAAAAATTTAGAAACTTTTGAAATAAGCAATTGTTAGGCCTAATCAGTGAAATTTTGGAACTCAGTGAAATTTTGGAACTAAATGTGAATGGTGAAAGCTGTGACAGTGAACCTTGCGGATATGGACTCAGTCTATTATTCTTACTACCTTGTTTTCTGGGTTTTGCCACTCAGGGCCCGTGAGGAGGAAAATGACTGACCATCTTCAGCGGAGAGGAATGTTGCGACTAGGCTGGCGCTGCATATTGGCCCCCTCTCCGCCCTGCCTCTTCTCTCCTCCGGTGCTGTCCGCCCAGCTTCATGGCCCTCCGGTGTCACACCCTTGAAGACTGTTACCGCAAGTTACCGACTAATTGTTATTTATCTAATTGTTATATATATTGCTGTTGCCGAATGGACTTTAAGATTTTTAACATTTGTTGACTATTTATAAGCACAGCAGCCTATTGTTATTTATTTCAAATTTTATTCTACTGTTGCCTAATCATCCGATTTTTAAAATCTCTCCACTGTATTTAATTTTTGGGGCCCCTAGTTAATTGTTAACTTTTCAGATATTTATTAAAAGAGTCATCATATTTTATTATTGTTATAGTTTGTTAATTTTGGTAATTTCCTTTTATTAAATTTTAAATTTTTACTAAATCCTTCTGATTTTCTGAATGATTAAAATAAATTATTGTAAGTCAGCAGCTTAAACGGGTACCTAAATTTATTTAAGGTTTATTGAGAGTATTTAATTCATGTATTGTTGTTGATTATTGTTGTTGTGTTTTCTTTTAAATGGTTAATTACAGCTCGTTTCTCTCAAATGGCGTGTTGTTCTTGAACCTCCATCCATGGTTCTCATTTTGTTAAGTAAAGTTTTGTGAGCCGCTCCTCGGGCCTGCGCATGGATCACGCTTCCATTTCGTTAGTCTGGGTGCAGGCACGAGGGCATGGTTCATCTGGTAGCAGAGCGTGGTTGGTGGGTTGCGTCCTGGGTGCCTTGCCGTGAAACTTGGTTTCACGACTCGGATACTTAGAGATGCGATCACTGTCCACGTTCTGTTTTTTTGGTTTGTTTTGAAGAGCCGTGGATGGATTGGTTTCTTGGGAATGTTCTGGCCTGGCAGTTTTGGAAAAAGGTCTTGTTGTTGTGGTGGGGCGTAAACACATTTTATTAGGAGCTCGCCCTTTGGCCGAGGCACCGGGTGGAATCGGTGGTAATGACTTGCATCCTTCGGGAGCAAGAGTGTCAAAAGCATGGTCATGTGTCAAAAAAAAAAAAAAGGGGTTTGTGTGTACACCCCATCACACAAGTGTTAGGTGTTGTCTAGTGTATGTATCGGTGTATGTTTGTGTGTGTGTACGTTCGTGGGTCATATGTTGTTGTTTTTTCTTGCGGTACTTGCGGTATGAATGGGCAGGTTCTTCTTTTGGGCCCCATCAGGTGCGCAGGCATCAACGTCCAGAAGCCTTAGGAATTAAATTTCTGTGTTTGTTTTGTGAAAAAAATTTTGTTGGCTGTTATTTTGAGTCAAGTGCTGGTTGAGACTCGGTATGGCGTCAATTGTGCCGGAATATTTGAGGAAGCCGGAGCTGGTGTACGAGGTGCGGTCCCGGGGGGAGACTCCTGGAACTGATGTACGCACTTTGCGTACACAGTTCAGACAAATTGCTAGCATGCCTCAAGCTTGGGTTGAGTCGCTCAGTTTGGATGAGGAACTGGAGGCATGTAAAGAGAGGATGGAAGAGCTAAGTGGGGAAATTGATAGTTGGAGTAGTTTGCCTATGGGCTCAGCTAAGAGTTCGGCTATCACACAGCTGACGCACTGGCGTAAGCGTCTGCTCTTGGTTTCAGGGCAACCTGAAATCCAAGATGAGGACAAGAGCTGGGTGGAAGCCAGAATTCTTGAGCTGGAAGGAATTTTGGAGAGTATTAAGGCAGGAAAGTCTGTCAAGGAGAAAGTTGAAATTTTTGAAGACAACCGTTCTTCGGAAACTTCAAACGAAGTGCCAAAGTCTGTTGTTGAAGTTGTGGCTCCAGTGGGTACCCCCCAGGCTCCGCCTACGCCAAGTACACTGCTCCAGTTGCCTGCAAATGTTCAAATGTCAAATGCAAATGTCACACCGTCCCCCTCTCACACGTCCACCTTGGCTGCGGCTACGCTGAATGTCCAGTCCCCATCTCCCTTTCCTTCTCAAGTTCATAGTTCCCCTTCCATCTCTAACTCCTTTGGCAAACTTCCCCATCCCCTTGCCTCTGTCCTGAGTGGTTTCCGGCCGGTGGACGGGTTAGATGTGAATGGTCTTTGTTTTTTTCTGGAGAGTGTTTTGCGCATGCGTGAATACCCTGGCATGTCAGACGCAACTTTGATGGAACTCATTGCTCCATACTGTCTGAAACCGTTGGGGGACAGATTGCTTGATTGTTTGCGCAGAGGCGTCACCTTTGATGTTTTTCATAAAGAAGTTTTGGAGCTTTTCATGCCCCGTCGGGTCATGGAGAAGCTGAAAGTTGAGAGAGTTTTTCGTCCTCAGCAGCCAGCCGAGTCTCTCAGCCAGTACGTGGGGGACATTCGCACGGTGGAAAGGGTCTTGCGTTTGGGGATCAGTGAGCTTGAGCTCATTGACATTGTGCTTCAGGGGTTGAAGCCTGAGGAACGCTCCCGTCTGGTTTTTGCACCACGGCCTTCATCTTTTGCGGATCTGGACAGACTTTCCATCCTTTCGAGATCTGTCCAGGACGCTGATTTTCAGAGAGACCAAGCGGCGGGGCATCTTCCCCTAGCTGGTCATCATGCTGTCGTAGCACCCGTGGGAGTGTTGGGTCCTGAACCGCCGCAGTGGCAGAGGCAACCTGTTGTTTGTTTTGGTTGTGGGCAACCAGGTCACATTCGGCGGCATTGCCGTCAAGGTGGAAATTTTGGACGTGGTCCAAAAAACTAGTTTGCTCACAGGAGGAAAAATTGCCCAATCCTTCCTGTGAGGTTGTTGGTGATAATGTAAAGGGCAATAATTTGAATGTTTTTTCAAGTAAGTCAAAGTCGAAGTTAAAGTCAGTTAATGTTTCTGTTGCCTCCCCTTCTGGGAGTGTTGTGCCTGTGACCGAGCCTCTGCTGCGGGGGATTGCGGGCCTTGCTTCCATGGGCGTGAAAGCGGCGCGCTCAACTTGCCCACGTCTCAACATCTTCATAGGTTCCACGGTGCAGAAGGCCCTAGTGGATTCTGGGTCAGCCCGTTGCCTCATTTCCTTGTCCCTTTTTGAAAAACTTGAATCGTCTGGGCTTATCAAGCAAGTTGAGCGAAAAACCCCTATCTGCTGGACTGCGTCAAATTCACCCCTTCCCATCATCTATGAAGCCCGTTTCAAGTTCAAAATTGAACATTTTTCTTGGGTTTGGAGTTTTTGGGTGGCTAAGGACCTTTGTTTCCCTGTCATTTTGGGAGCGGATTTTATCAAGCACACTGGCCTAATTTTGGATTTAGGCAGAGGTCAGTGTTTTTTCCGATTTGCGAGACGGGTATTAATATCTTTTGCTGATGAAATTGGTGGTGGTGCTGCGGTAGTCGAGCCTGAGATACCCAGCAAGCCAACAATTGATCCGTTAGGGCATCTGACTACTTGCGAGGCTGAAGCCATCAGAACCTTGTGTTCTCGTTTCCCAGATGTGCTGACGCCAAAGCTTGGAGTCACTAACCTGTTGGAGTACGAGATTCGTCTAACAGATACCCGTCCCGTTCGCTCTCACCCATACAAATTAGCTCCACCCAAAATGGAAACTCTCAGAAAAATCATTGACGAACTTCTGGAAAATGGTGTCATTGAACCTTCCCGTTCGAGCTACGCTAGTCCAGCTTTTCTCGTCCCGAAACCCAATGGCAAGTCCCGAATGGTTTTGGACTATCGCAAATTGAATGCGCAAATTGAAATCGACTCTGTGCCTCTCCCCGATTTGCATTCTGCGTTTGATTGGTTCGGTAAGGCCAAGTATTTTTCTGTTTTTGATCTGAATCAGGCCTATCATCAGATTCCTTTGAAACCTGAGTCTCGACCTCTCACTGCTTTCTGCGTTCCGTGGAATTTGTATCAGTTCACAAGAGTTCCGATGGGTCTTGCTGTGGGGGCCCAGACTCTCACCAGACTCCTTGATTCCATCTTTCATGATGTCAAGTTCAAGTTTGTGTTCAATTACCTCGACGATCTCTTGGTGTACAGTGAGAGCTTCGAAGATCACCTGATTCATCTTGAAGAAGTCATGAGTAGATTGAATAGGGCTGGCCTTACCGTGAATCCTGACAAGGTTAGTTTTGCAAAGCCGGAAATTTCGTTCCTTGGTCATCTTATCTCTCATAGAGGCGTCTGCATCGACCCCGCTAGAACCCAGGCTATCAGGGAGTTTCCTCCTCCCAGAGATGTCAAGGGTATTGCTAGGTTCATCGGCATGGTAGGTTTTTACCGACGCTTCATACCCAATGTTGCTGAATTGGCGGCTCCTCTCAATGAGCTTCGGAAGAAGGGCGCCAAGTTTGTCTGGGGTGAAGCGCAGCAGACGTCTTTTGACCTTCTCAAGGAGGCTATCATGCAGCCCCCTGTTTTGGCGATGCCGGATTTCAATCAGAACTTTGTCTTGCAAACAGATGCTTCCTCCGTCGCTATTGCGGCTGTGTTGTCACAAGAGGTGGATGGTGTTAGGCAGCCAATTGCGTACGCCTCACGCACTTTGAGTCCCTGCGAAAAGAAAAGCTCTTCTGTGTATGAACTCGAGTGTTTGGCTGTCGTGTTTGGAGTCAATAAATTCAGACGCTTTTTGGAGCACAAGGAGTTTTTATTGGAAACCGACAACCAGGCACTCTCGTGGCTTCTTGCACATCCACGCCAGCTTGGGAAAATTGGTCGTTGGGTTGTCCAAATATCGTCCCTTAAGTTCCAAGTGCAACACGTTCGAGGCACTCAGAATGTGATTGCTGACACACTATCTAGGATGTACCACTCACCCGACGATCCTCCTTCTGACCAAGAGCAACCGGGTTGTGCCGTGCTCTTGGAGTTTCCACTCGCCTTTTCTGATTTCATTCCCCATCAGCTGAAGGATCCTGAGCTGGCAAAGATCATTGGTGAGCTTCAAAATGGGGGAGCCCACCCCCCATATTTTCTGTCCCAGGGTGCCCTTTGCTGTCGCGCTCGGCAGCGAGGTAAACCTAAAGTTGTGCTGCCTAGTCTTCTAATACCTATGGTCTTTGAGTATTTTCATTCTTCTCCTGTGGGTGGGCATCTAGGTATCCACAAGACCATTGCGAAGGTTAGGGAAATGTTCATCTGGAAGGGTATGGATCGGGATCTTGCTGCTAGGGTGCGTTCTTGTCAAACGTGCTCACTGAGCAAGCCCGCTCAAAACTCTAAGTTTGGTTTGTTGTCATCTGAGGTGGCGGAAAGACCTTTGGAGAAGGTTTTCATTGACTATGTAGGGCCTCTCCCGCGTAGCAAGTCAGGAAATAAGTTCCTACTTGTTTGTGTGGATGCCTTCTCCAAGTTTTGTTGGCTTTTCCCCTTAAGGAATGCCACTGCACAGCTCACCGTGCAGGTACTTCGAACTCACCTTTTCCAACATTTTGGAATACCCGCCACCATTGTTTCCGACAACGGAACACAGTTTGTTTCCCATCTGTTCAAAAGAATGTGCTTTGGGCACGGAATCCGCCATGTGACTACTTCCCCTTACTATCCACAGCCTTCTCATGCTGAAAGGTTCAATCGCAATCTTCGCTCCGCTCTCATAGCTTTCCATGCTGACAAGCAGACCACCTGGGATCAGGAACTCCCTTGGCTTCAGTTTGCTTTCAATACTGCTCACCATGAGAGTCACAAGGCGGTCCCTTTCGAGCTGTTTCTAGGCTATCCGCCTAACAACCCGTTAGCGAATGTGTGGGGAATTGGCGACCTTCTGCCACCTCCTGGTGCGGCTGATGTCAAGGCAACTTGGCAAGCGGCCAGGAGAAACTTGATCAGAGCTAGGGAATTGGTCCGGAGGAAGCACAATCGTGGTAGAGTAGACAACCCCTTCCAGGTGGGGGATTTGGTGTTTTGTAAAGCTCATCCAGCCAGTTCGGCTGTGGACAAGAGAGCTGCAAAGTTGTGTCATCGGTGGTCAGGTCCCCACCGCATCCTGAGGTTTTTGACGCCTGTCACGGCGGAGCTTGGAGATCCGCGGACTGGAAAGGTGTTCCGGAGGGCGCACATTTCTCATCTCAAGCCCTTCCGCGGAACTCTTCCGTAGGCAATTTTCTTTCCTCTTGTGTCTGGGTGGGAAGTGCACTGGGCCAGAGAACCTGATCACTTCTCCTGTCCCCGGTGTTCTGCGAAGGAATCTCCCTCACAAAATTTTCCAGCTCTGGCCAGAGCAAACCCTGGGGGTGAGTTTTCCCCTCAGTTTGGAAGTCCCTTGGCGTTCCCCACCACAGACACTTGAGTTGTCTTTCAGCCAGGTCAATCTCTTTTCAGGAAGTGGGGGAGAGGCTTGTTTGTTTGTCCCTTTTGGAGAGGAGTGTCCTCTTTTGGGGAGGGAGGTTGAGCCGTGACTATTTCCACCGGGCGAATGTCACGACTCATGATCAATGGTTCAAGTGTTTTTTTATAGTAGGCTAGTTCAGTGTTTCTCACTCCACGACCCCGAACAAGGCTGTGGGTTTTGTTCTTATTACTCCCACCGCCGACGATTCAGAGGCTCCGAGACTTTCGTTAGCGCTGCATCGGCATAAATTTTGCATCGTCTTTCATCTTAATTTTGTAGTATGTTTGCGTTGTATTTTTGCCTTTTTCTTGCTTGTGTGAAGATATTCTCTACTATGCAGTAAATTAAGAGCGCCCAGCGCGCTTGATGGGTAAGTTTGGACTATTTTCTGATACTTAGGTTAGTGCACATGTTGCACTAGGTCTGGAACCTAGTCTTGGGGTCGTGGAAGATTTTTGATAGTTAGTTTCCCTTTTCTCTGTGGTTTTGTATAATTCAGGGCTTTGCCCGAAATGCTAGGCCTAGAATTGACTGAGAAATGTTTGTTGGAAGGCCGCTATTTGAGAGAAACTGCCAAGTCAGTTTTGGGTCCTTCTGACTGTTTTGTGGTAGGCCTAGGCTTACAATTTTTGCTCAGTAAATGTAATTGTCTTAGGCTACTACTCTGGTAGTCTTTTGTTTCTGTGTCCCGTACAATTTTTAGTGTTGTTTTGTCTTGTAAAATGTTCAGTTTGTGTTACCCAGTCAAGTAAGGTTAAAGTCTTTTATTTTGCTTTGTCCTTGCCAAACTAGTTAAATTAAGTTGAATTAACTGCTCTTAAAGCTCCCCAGAAAGTTTGAGTCATTTTACTCAAGTTTTAAGAAAGTTACTGTAATTTTTAGTTTGGCAATTCTCCATTCAGGTTTGAACTGGGTAACCAAAGGGCCTACTGGTTTCAGCCTTTGAGTTAAGGTTTGGGATGGTCTGGAGAAGCTGCTGGAACATTTCCCCCAGCTTTTAAGACCATTCCGAACAAATTCGGATCACAACTTTTGGAGAAATTAGCAAAAATACATGAGTCGTTGCGTTAGGCCTAAATTTTTGTATGGAACGTTTTTTGTCAATTTTAAAGTATTTTTCTGTGTTTAAGTGTCAATTGTTCTCTGTTAACTTGTTCTTCTGGCCACTTTGGACCAGGCAATTTAAATATTTTCTCTCTATTGGTGAAATTTATCACTGTCACATACCCGTATAGTCTGCTGGCATTTTTACCGCAAATTAATGTTACCATTCTTGTACTGTTTAACCTGTTAGTTGTTTTATTTAAAATATTGTTATTGTTTGAAATGTTTTATTTTGTTAAAGAGCTGTGATAGAGAGACAAACCTTGTAAAAATTTAGAAACTTTTGAAATAAGCAATTGTTAGGCCTAATCAGTGAAATTTTGGAACTCAGTGAAATTTTGGAACTAAATGTGAATGGTGAAAGCTGTGACAGTGAACCTTGCGGATATGGACTCAGTCTATTATTCTTACTACCTTGTTTTCTGGGTTTTGCCACTCAGGGCCCGTGAGGAGGAAAATGACTGACCATCTTCAGCGGAGAGGAATGTTGCGACTAGGCTGGCGCTGCATATTGGCCCCCTCTCCGCCCTGCCTCTTCTCTCCTCCGGTGCTGTCCGCCCAGCTTCATGGCCCTCCGGTGTCACACCCTTGAAGACTGTTACCGCAAGTTACCGACTAATTGTTATTTATCTAATTGTTATATATATTGCTGTTGCCGAATGGACTTTAAGATTTTTAACATTTGTTGACTATTTATAAGCACAGCAGCCTATTGTTATTTATTTCAAATTTTATTCTACTGTTGCCTAATCATCCGATTTTTAAAATCTCTCCACTGTATTTAATTTTTGGGGCCCCTAGTTAATTGTTAACTTTTCAGATATTTATTAAAAGAGTCATCATATTTTATTATTGTTATAGTTTGTTAATTTTGGTAATTTCCTTTTATTAAATTTTAAATTTTTACTAAATCCTTCTGATTTTCTGAATGATTAAAATAAATTATTGTAAGTCAGCAGCTTAAACGGGTACCTAAATTTATTTAAGGTTTATTGAGAGTATTTAATTCATGTATTGTTGTTGATTATTGTTGTTGTGTTTTCTTTTAAATGGTTAATTACAGCTCGTTTCTCTCAAATGGCGTGTTGTTCTTGAACCTCCATCCATGGTTCTCATTTTGTTAAGTAAAGTTTTGTGAGCCGCTCCTCGGGCCTGCGCATGGATCACGCTTCCATTTCGTTAGTCTGGGTGCAGGCACGAGGGCATGGTTCAGATGAAATACTCTTTAGGGGTTTAAAAATTTTGGATTTAGAGTTTTTCCAAATTGGGGTATCTATTTTATACAAAACTATTTACACGGTTCCAGGTCACACTACGTTTTGGTTGTTACAAATTTTTGCATTATTGTTTATGTTTTTTGGGGATGCAAGTGCTGAGTTTCATCATACATAATCAACTGTTTGATTCCAGAGTTACGTCACCCAGGAGGCTTCAGGTGAGGAGGCTTCCAGGTAGCCCAGGGTTACCCACCGTTATAATGTGATTACCACGAACAAAATCTGCTTATAACCACTTTTACTTTGAAACCTATAGTGAGATAAATGGTAAAAGTATTACTTACATAAAGACTTGCGTTAAATACCTCCGCCGCAGCAAACTTGTCGACTAAGCGAATTTCCATTTGTCTGAATTGATTATCAAAGCACTTAAATCTATTTAAATGGTATTAGGTTTACCGAGTACCTAGGTTTGCTGCTACAAGGAAACTAAAGAGTGTTTTTTTCAGTAAAATATCAATTGGTAGCTAAAAATAACATAAAAAAAAAATTCCAAGTTTAATAAAAATGTATACATAAACAAGCAAACTACAACATTTTAAAATATAAGAGTAACATTCGAAATTTTAATTTTCTATTTTGTAAATTTTCTTCCTAATTTTCTTCCTTGTGAAATTTTGTTTTTTGAGGGTCAAAAATGAGAAAATCCATTTTTACCCCATAAAACTCCCCGTAAACCCCCATTCACATGGTCTGATCATGCTAGTTCGCAAACTCATTCCCTTTTATCCCGCCTTACACCTTTAAACCAAATTTCATAAAAAATCGGACAAAAGTACTTAAGTTATCGCGTTCACAGACGTATTATTAATTTGCTATTATTATTAATTTGGTAAAACTAATTTGAACGAATGGTGTTTTGGCCTCTGGCGAAATCAAAATGAAAAAGTAAATCGGTCCCAGGCCTAGGTCTTACCATACCACCTACGGTAATAGCTACTTCCCCACAGGGAAATTCGTTAATATATTCCTCTTCCTTAAATTATTTAAAAGTTTAATTATATTCGTTTTATATTCTTTAGTTTCTTTTTTGTATTTCTGTATTATTATGGCTATTTTAAAAGCATGTTAAGTTTAATTTTGTTATACCTATAATAAAATCAAAATAAAATAAATGATAATAAAATAAATCATAATAAAATGATAATAAAATTATCGTCTCCGTCTAGATAATCATAACATGTTTTCTCCTGACCGTTTAAGGGCTCGTTTATATTGTGTTATTCTATAGTTATATATTAAATTACAAAATTATATGCTACATTCAAAACGGTAGTTAGGCTATAAATCAACTTAGAGGGATCATAAAAATTACAAGGACGGCCTAGTGGGTTGTCCAATAAAGGATCCGAAAAGCTGTTCAGCTTAGTTTCAGTAGATGGTAATCCCCTTGTTAAATTGGACGCGTGGTATGCTGCAATGGAAGTTACTTCGCAGTCTTTACAATCGTTTATTTTCCTGAATGTATAATGTGTTATGTACGGCAAAAGTACTTGTTAAATTACTTGTTAAGTTACTTGTTTAATTCAATTATTGTTGCGTAAACTGCATTAAAATATTCTTAAGATATAAAAGTACCACCGAAAGGAAATGAAAGAGCAAATGTTAATAACTTATTGTAAAAAGTACACATATTTGAACAGAAAATTTTTCAAATATAAGGTTTAAATTAAAAGCAATATATTACAAACTATGTATCATAAACTAAAAGAGATCCTTTTGTGAAACATTTTATAAATATTTTAATCACGCCTATATAAAAATGAAATATAATTTCTCTTGCATTTTCCTGAACTAAATCAACTGTAAAGCTACAGTTATAAAAAACATACACATCTAGATATTTTATTTTATAGTACATACATTATTTGTACAGACATTTTTCAAAGGTTTACCTTAAAACCAAGATACTACAAACTTTAAAAGATCCTTTTTTTAAACCTGCCTTATCTTTTTAATTACACTTATATAATAAAAAAGAACCCCTATTAATTTATCTTACATTTTTCCGAAATCACTTTGCTTTTTTCACGCTGAAACGGTTAACTTAACTGTAAGTCTACAGTTTAAAATGTATACACATCTAGATAACTTGTTTTCCTAGTAGGCAAACCTATTTTATAAATTAAATGCCATACATAAATGTCTAAGGAATAATTAGTTTATATTCATCTGCAATACCTCATAAATTATGTGTCAGGAACATCTTCAATTTAGGCAGCGCATTAGTATACAGCTGGCATACAATCATATGCGTTTGATACCTAATTCATAAGCCAAGTCATAGAGCGTAAGATATATGCTAACTGTACACGACAGCTTCTTGAGTATATATTCGTGGACACGATGTATGAGTTTAGGTTATTATTGAATATTTCTTGAGGCTAACGGTTTGTAAACTTTAATAGTATAAATATAAATTGTATTTTTTTTACTTCACTTTTTAACTTCACCTAGAAAAGATTACTAAATTTGCTAAGCACTTCTATTAATTAAACATAGTTTCCTTGTGCCGTAAAATTGAATAATACCATCACATGGTTGTTATTACATACTACGAACAGTTAGTCATAATAATGAATTGTTAAATAGTAATACTGTTGACGTAAAACCAGATCGTTTGTTTCTTAGAATATAGGTTAATGACTAACAGATAAATGTTTATCTGGTGTATGAATTAACACACCACAAAACATTTACATACGTACAATCTAGTTTTGTAGAAGATATATATTTCTAAAATTTATTTTAATTGCCATTTTCTTCGGATTAGTGTTAGAAAACTCCAATAATGTGAGAATGATAGCAAAATTCACAGAAGGAAAAGTTTTAACCATAAAACACTAAAATAAAATTGAGGACAAACAATTTATTTATTTACAATTTATTTCGGCAGTGACCAGGATCCGAACCCACGACATCGCTGCCTTGGGCCCGAAGTCTGTGACGCTACCGACTTAACCAAAACAATCATTAAATGTTATAATAGTCTGTGCGCCAACCCATAATAATTTACGATGCCCTGGCAATTTGGATGGACAAAGATTTTTTATTGATTCTGACTAAGGTTTTTGCGCATATTACGAATATGCCTGCCACTTTGACACCCTTGGGCAAACCCCACCAAATTGGCAAAATGGCGGTCTAAACTGGTTTTCTATAAATACTTTAAAATCGTTAGTTTTAGAGACTTTTGTGTCGTGACATGAAATAAAGAGCGTAAAATGTTACACAAAATATGTCTTCAGTATTTATTTTAACCTCGTGGTTTCAGAATATTTTATAAATTTAACTTATTAATAAATAAAATACATAAAAACCCATTACGTATTACACAGATTCTTTAGTAATCATAGTTATATAATGCAATGCACATTTGTACGTTATAAATTCCTAAAGTTTTAGTTTTTAGACTAGAAATAATGTCTACAAAGAAAATCCTTGAATAGAAAAATAATTCTTACTCCAAAACCTTACAAAAATATTTGTAAAAAAATTACTACGGCCTAGTTCTGTATTAAAGTAATCATGGGACCTCTGTGTGTTATGGTCCAGGTTAGTTTAGTTTCACTGGCATTGCATGATATCACCTCAACAATAATACAGCCAATTGAGACCTCAGAAGCGTGACTCTCGGGGCACAACGTGACATTGATATGTTGAGTACAAGCCACGTATAGCAAAGCATTCATGGCCAGAACATTGTTTTTGAGAAAGACCGAAGCAAGTATAATATCACCCATCATATTTACAAACAAATCAAAGTATCTGAAAGTTGTGAAAATTTCGAGGATAGATGAAAATTCATTAGGTCTATATAATCTCTTCTATATTGTCAACTGTAGATTAATTAAGGAGTTTTATTTATCAATAGCAGTTACCCGGTGTCCGATGCTGCGCATTATTTTCATAGTAATTTGTTCTTGACGACAAATGATAAAAATGTATACCAAAAACAAAAATTGAATATGTATTTTACTTAATTGCCAGTGGATAAACGATGTGCATAAATACATAAGTTTGTAGGCGTACCTACCACCACGTAGGCACGCGACATACAGCTGTCCGCGTGAAAAGCATGCATTTTCTAAGTTTAAACCAGCGATTGTCAGGGATTGCCCTTGGGCCTTATAATGGTGATTGTCCTTTAAACTTACCACTGATGATCGTTGCTTCATCAAGTTTGGAGTCATTATTGTAATCTTCAGTCTGGTTCCGTTGCACAGGTTTAATGGATTTAAGTTTTGCATTCGTGTTATTAGAGTTCCTTCTTTTAATGACTGTAATGTTTACATTTCCTTGTTGAGTGTGATAAAAAAACCAAATGGTGGGGTAATTTTACCTTGAATTTGATAAGCGATTTCTTTACGGAGAAGGGTGGATAACGATTAATTCGGTGAATACGTAACAAAAACCTCGTCTTTGTTGACAAGGATCTGACAAATGTGCCATCGTTGCCGAACAGATCGTCATTCATCCTTGGAGGAAAACGAATCGCTAGGTAAAAATACCTCTTATTTTCATAGTGGGGTAAAAATATCATTGCGAAAGCGTTTTGTAAGATAAGAAACTGATGGAACAAAATCTCAATTTTCGTATATTAAGAGTACTACTCGATCTTTCTCCCCTTAATGGCATCCCTTACCAAAATAATCGTTTAATGGTCTTAAATTCGGAAAGGTATACATTACAATGTGTTGGTATTTTGCATACCCAATACTAACCAAACAAAAAAGCCAGATTTATCATTGTTCCAGCAACCAGAAAACCAAATGTATAACCATAAACTAAAAAAAAATTTTTGCGTAAACACTTAAAGTAGTATTTAACAAGTTTTTTTCTGTGCAACAGCACTCTGTATAATGAGCCCTCACTAACAACTGCATCACACTGTTAACTAGGATAATCCCGCTTAATTCAATCCGATTAAAGCTTAGCTATAAATATTTCACTCCTCGCTGTCCACTAAACATACTTGTACACCTTCGGTGTTAACGTTCGTTTCAAAATATTGAGATTTTAGAAAATTTATTGAACACTTTTGAATATAAAGTGTTAAGATCTAAAAGATGAATCATATATTATATATTTTTCTTTATATAAAATTAGTAAACCTATTGAGACAACTGCAATACTAGGATTCGATATGTTTGTTAATATTTTATAAACACGTAGGCTTAATAAAGACTTTAGTGTAATTAAAAATTAGTGTAATTCCCTGTTATATTGTACAATGCATTTGATGAGAAAATTAAATCATGTGTATACTAATATTATACTTAGACGGTAGTCCAGCAGTATTTACAACAAGTCTCAACAACGAAGTATAAAACACAATAAACAAGTCTAAGATATCTGTGTACCAGCAAGTTGACAGTGCAACTCATGCTATTGTCCCTGTTCTCGTCACCCTGTATTATACAATGCGGTAGTCAAGCATCCTCTCTAACAGACACAACGTTCAATTAATTACAATTGCAATCAACTAAATTACAAAAAATAATATTGCGATGTAACAACAACGTCGATGATATCTATATTACTAACACAAAATAAACTTATATGTTTAATGTTTAAAATCAATAGTCCTAATTTCATGCTAGTTTTAAAACTATGCAAATAAACTTCTATACGCATTTCTAAACTGAAAATATTAACTGTTATAGTAAGTTTGTACGGATGGTTTTTTCTATACCTATGCCTTCTTATGTTCAGTATGGTAGTATTTATTTTTTATTTCAGTATAGGACGATGCAAGAGAGAGTATTACACCAAGACTAAATAGTTTAGACCATATTGTGTGTCAAAGGCCGTAATTATTATGTTGTCAGTGGTTTGACGTTGAGTCGCTTCACTAATTAACGTAGAAGACACTCGACGAGAGTAACATATTACCAGACCCAGGTGTGGCTGATGAGCCAACTAATTAGGTCGTGCTGAGTAAACTAACGAGATTAGGACTCATTATCTTGCTTAACTAGCTCCATATAAAAATACACTGCGGTAAAAAACACCATATCCTTACTTATCCTCTGATAATTATGTTATCATATGTAAAAAGTAAAGTTGTAAATTTCGTTGTACTTACAGGAATGAAAATAAAATTCTTTTAAAATTAATTGCTCTACTTAGATTGCCATAGAGGCAGGTAATGGTTATTTTTTTTTACACAATTGTCTTCTTGAGTAATGTTTGTGTTCTATATATTTCTTTGGAATAGATAGGTTGATTGAGAGGGCACTTTGCACTTTGCATCATCAAATAATATAGTAAAACTTTCTTTTAAAAACTGCACATATCTGGTCCTTGTTTCACTAGCTTTAACATGTGAAAGCTCTTTATCTTAATTAGATTAATTAATTAATTAATCTCTTGGAATTCCCAGTAACTATTAAGAAACTCTCTTCATATCTTAATGAACATGAATGATGTATTGGATGAGGGTTACCCATTGTCATACCTTATTATATGACCTTGGTATTCTTTGCTAAAGATTTCTCTGTACAGCATAAAAACGTATTGATACAGTATATTCAAGCCACTTAGCTCATGCTTTGCTATATTAAAAATTTACCTCACTGTTTTAAACTAGTCGGTTTTTTTATTTTATTTTACGAAAAGACAATCTTAGTTAGGCCTAATGCATCATCGACATGTAACCAACACAACATCACTAAACATCACTAAACTGAACATCACTGACATCTATAAAATAATATATAAAATCTAATATAAAATAATCTAAACTTTTAAGATAAATTATTTTTTTTCAACGATAAGATATATTTATATGACAAAGACTTAGCCACATAGGGTAAAATATATATAATAGATTTGAGGGTCTCTAAAATAAAACATTTAACATGAAAATATTATAAAAAAACCAAGTTTAAGACTTTCTATTTGAAACAAATTTGACTTTCTCAATGATCTAGTGTAATACGTATTCACAGCCCCAGCTCAGGTCACAGTTAAGATAATTTCCCTCCCTAATTTATATTCACGGAATCACCCGCTTCTCAATGACTTCTCGTGGTTGACTAATTGAAAGTCAAACCTGAACTTATTACTGCAATTACTACTGACAGGTTCTCATTTAGTTAATAATTATAACAATTTATGATCACTATAGCATGTTAGAATAATATTGTAAGTATTTTCCGTCAGTCTTTTTGTAAAATACTTTTGATTAAATGACAATTTGTACAGCTTTTAAATTATCGCCTAAGTTTTTTTTAAATTCATATTATTAATTTGGAATGATTCAAAATTGGGGCTTTCTTTATTTAATTAAGTGAGTTGAATTTTTGTTTATCATGCTCTCAATTTCAATTGCAATATAATTTTATTTTGTTTAGATTGTTTACTAGAAAACCTCTGAAAAAATTTTAAGCCTGGAAATTTTAAGGCATGATTTAATTTTATGCACTAACTGGTCTAGTAAAACACCTATTTTAGTGTTTATCTTCAATATTGTTAGAAAAATGGATGAAATACAAATATAAATGCCGTTTGCAAACCATAGACGGATTCAAAATAATGCTTAACTCGATTCAACCATGCGTGATCGTTTAGTAGTAAGTCAATCTTATATGTACAGAAATTCCAAAATACTTTTTTATAGTTTGAAAGAAGAAAGTTGTTAAAGTAGAGTAATAAAAGTGACCGTATAAAGAGTGTATGGCTATTACACGAAAAATGCTATTTATAAATTTATATTGATTACTTCATTTTAAATTTTACAATAACTCCTTTATTTGCTTGTCACAGTACAATCGGAAAGTAAAGCTGACTGTTTATCTAATTGGCATGGATATGGCACATAGTTGTAATCAAATTGGTTGTAAAATAGTTCAAAGTGTGTAAAAAAATCAACGTCATTGCAAGTGGGTTTAATTGGTTCGTAGTTGCCAAATTTAAACAAAATGTTAATTATCTATTACTAGCTGTACCCTCGGGCTTTGCCCCGTTTAACTTCATAAGTATTCGCATGGCTGGCGCATGGTTGAAGTTCGTTCGCTACGCTCACTCACCTTTAGGTTGGAGCTCGTTCGCTGCGCTCACTTGCCTTCAGGTTAGCTCGTTCGCTACGCTAACTCGCCTCCAGGTTGAAGTTCGTTCGCTACGCTAACTCACCTTTTGGTTGCAAATTAGCTGTTGTCATAAATTAAAAAAAAAATGATAGTGCTGCACCCTGTTGGTAATCCTTGTAACTTTAATGTTATTAAACATCATAGAATAGAACTAACTTGTTTAATTGAAACAGCTTTTAAGATTCATTAATTCCTTTTAAATATGAAAAATCATAAGGTTAACATGGGAAACTCCAGACTCCAGAGCCACTGGGGCGGAGCCCGAGAGTCCGATCAGAATAAAAACTACTTAGTTTTCCTATTTAATGCCTAAAGAATCAGTGTACCAAATTTCAGCCTCCTAGGTAAATGGGAAGTGGGAGAATTAGTGATGAGTGAGTCAGTGAGTCAGTTAGTCAGTGAGGGCTTTGCCTTTTATATATTTAGATTTATTTAAACGATTATTTTACTACTGTTCAGTCAAGAGTATATTAAATATATTTATCCAAAGAGGGATAGAACTAGAAATATTTATTTGATCGAGAGTTCCTGGCAGTATTTCATATCATATCATCATGCCATACCTTTATGACTTTCCGATCATCTGCTAGTGTAGGAACATATTATGTTTTTTATCGTAGGTATTTTTAATAATATAATTATTGAAGCCGAAACTTTATGGTCCTATCCATATTTATTGTTTGTATAATTATGGTATTCTTCACCAACAACCTATTTTGTGTTATCATTTCTAAGTGATTATAATTTGTGCAAGTTGCGTCAGAAAAGAACACCCTTTCAGATGCCGCAACTAGAAACAACACTTTTTGAAACTGGTTAAATAAGTCAAAATACAACGAAAATCAGGCATATTTTCCCCAAAAACGTTTTGTTTGAGAGATATCAGTCATTTTGTTCGTTTTAATTTCACTTTATAGCTTAAAAACTATTTAAGATATCCTTATTAAATATTTTACGCGCTTTTAGAAAGTTATAAGTAGTAAAAAAAAATACCATTAGAAAATATATTTTTTTGTTTCTAAATTGCAGCTAATTAAATTTTTTATGACAAAAATTTCTATAAATTGTTTTTTTTACATAAAGACTAGTCCAGAAAATATGTGTTTACCGGACAAGTATGGATGTCACTCGTCTTGTCTTGAACGAGATTATACGAGTACGGTGAAAACATTTTTGACGAGTAACGTACGATATTTTCACCGTACTTCTCACTAACCTAATGATAACAAAACTTACAAATTCGTTATATATTCCCATAGACTAAATGAATTTTTGTCACACTACACCGTTATAACAGACTTTTGACGCATAATATTAGTCCGGAAAACAGACGTTCCCCGCCTGCTTAGTCAAATGGGTTTTCATTACTTGCTACTATTGTGCTGTAATGAATTTTTACCAGGCACCAGCTGATTATAATTGGCGATAAGGCAACGAGTCAATAAACTAAAACATAACCTCTATTATAAGTTATAAGAAGTGATTGTTAAGTTCTATAGTCGGTAGAAATTTATGAATCTGTACAGTTTTTTGTGTTAGTTTTATTGTTAGTTTAGAGTAGTATGGCGAAAAATATCGTACGCCAATTGTCCAAAATGTGTTTACCGTACTCTTATGGTAAACACTTATTTTAAGGACTAGTAACGTTCGTGCCACCTGCAGGAATAGCAAATCATCCATAGTAAATAGGTAAATTCTGTAAAAGTAAGATTTTTTCAAAATTTATGCATATTAATTTATTACTTTGGTAGCCTTCATAATCTTATAATTAAAATTATAACTTCAATTTGTATAAGTTGAAAGTTGTTCGGGGAACATATGAATAAAGAACTCTCTATATACGACAAGAAAGGCATTTAAAACGAGAAGGGTCGTTGATGGTATGTGGCTACTGACTATCGAAATTATTCTTTAGCACCAATAAGGCTGAGTTATGCTTCAAATTCTACGAAAGTTTTAGGTTCGTTGTCATTCAACATTTATTTTAATTTTTAAGCCTCCAGATTAATTTTCACAAAAGTTTAGCTTGATTGTATGATGAATTTTTTCAAATAAACTAAACTTAACGATTTTATTTCACCTAGATAAAATATTACTACATCCACCTCCAAGTTTACTTAAACACTAATATCGTTTCTCTGATCCATAAAGCTTGAGTGTTTCTCTTTAAAACTTAAGGTGTTCACTTAGCCAAACAATTGTTGATATCTAAAACTAGTGTTACACAGCATTGATACAAGAATTGACAATCCTCGACGAGGTCCGGGAGCGAAGAGAGGACATTGGCTGGACGTAAAGTAAACGACGAGCAGTGAACTGCCCGCTGGGAAAGATAAAGTAGCCCAACCCACCCTCATGCTGCGAAGTATATAACTCGGGGACGTAACACTGTTTAAACCTATCTTATTTAAACCGGACGAATTGATATTTGATGAAACTAGTCGCTTTAGCAGAACTTTTCAACGGGATGTGGAAACAGAGGATAATAGTTTGGTGCTTAAAATCTAATCTAGAAAGTAGTTACCCATCCAACATCGATTTCTAAAATAACTTAAACTAAAAATAAATAAAATCACTACCTTTTATTTCATAAAAGCCCCTATTGTGAGTTAGGACTATTAATTAATCAAGTTAAGTTAAATATCACAAATGAAGTACACGTATAAATCAGCAACAAATATCTACAAACGTTTAGTTCAAACTAATATGGGAACTGTAATACCCGTTCTAAGGTATTTGGCTCGAACGGAACCGGTTTTCCTATTTAGTTTGTTTGCCACCTCTAAGGTATAATAAATGTAATGATATATCTTTTTTATACGGTGTAATTGATTTGATATAAGTGAACTGAATACAAACAGTATAAATAAAATATTCACTTTTGTAAACAGTATTTTTCTTCCTAATGAAAACAATAAACTTACAATTAATTGTTAAATGTAAATGTAGTGGTGTTGAAATCGTGTTCGTGTAAGTTATAAATTAGTTCACCATCCCACTAGAAAAAAGACATCTTGCAAATAATTTTAATCTTCCACAGTAGTTTAAAGCTCATGATGTTTATTATATAAAACTACGTTATGGAGTAGGTAAAAAAAATCAAACCAACATTGTAATTTAAATATATGTAATTAACATTACCATTCAGTTAACATGTAAACAAAATTATATTCAATCAGATGTTTTGTTGCTAATATGCCAAAGAATTACTTTATTGGTTCCTGCCGCTTACACTCCTTTTGTACATCGGGATGATATGTCTTGAATCCCAGAAAACCCTGCAAAAAATGGGTTTACTAACAGACACGTTACTTTTTAACAGGTACAATTTTTGTTTTGCTTGTCACCGTAACAATCGGAAAGGTTTATCGTACACAATTCACTGTAATCAAGTCAACTGTATTGCGTTGACAGGTGTTGTCAGAGTGTCAAGTCACAATCATTAGGTTGATAAATCGTTTTTTTCTCTTTACTGTCAAGTTTACTATCAGTAGTACAAAATCATCATACGTTTCAATCATATTTGATTACTTAAGAAAGAAAAAATCCATTATTATTAATAAGGCGTTGTAGTATAAACATATATTTGACTATTATAATCATAATTTAAGGAAGCAAAGTTGACTGTTTATCTAATTGGCATGTACTGTATATGGCACAGTGATATATTTCAAATCAAATTAGTTTTAAAATATTTTAAAGACAATCCGTCTGCATTCGGTTTTAACTGGTTCGTAGTTGCCAAATTTTGACACGTATTAATTATCTATTATTTATTTCAACTATTATTTTTCTACTGTTAAGCCACGAGTATATATAATACTAGCAGATTCGTACGGGGTTGGCATATAAGTATAAAATACTTAAGGGAGAGAACACGGTTCAAGAAAATTTGGTTCTTTTAATGTATTAATATGTATAAATATAGTATAGCACATCTACCATAGCCAAAATGTTCTACCACTGCACTTAAACCACAGAAAAAAGACACATATCGATATAGTACCTTCTCCACAGTTTTGACCAGGATGGGAGTCGGTGTCGGGTTGGTCAAGTCCACACTCCACACCTCGTCAGACTGACCACGCTTGAAGTGACCAAAGTACAGGATGTCCCGAAACACGTCCACGGCATGTATTTCTCCCCATCTGAAAATGGTGTATTAAACGTTAAGTAAACGTTTTTGCACTTTTTGTAGTTGGTTAGTACAAACTGTAGACTGCAAGCAAGTATCTATACAAAACAGTATTTAGTAATATAAAAATTGTGAGATTAATGTGTAAGCTGGAATAACTTGATGAATTATTACGATAATTTTTTTTATCATCAATCATCCTACAAAAAAGTATTCCTTATGCATAATTAATCATGTCATTGCAATCATATTTTAAGAACTTATAGCCAAATGATATTTCCTTCAATCTAGTAGTGATGATATCATAGTGATCTCATTAAATTTAACGAGATAAAAAATACCGATGACTACTGTAGAGATAGAATGAAACAATGTTAAATGCAAGATTTATGGGTTTCGTGTTGTTGAATTGATCTATTCACATACGATGTAATATAGCAATTAGGGGGTCACGCTATCGATCTTTTATCATTGCGTTTAAGAATAATCAACCGTAAATGTTGGGTTAAATTTTGAGGTAATACATTGACGAATTCCCTACCTGTCTCCGATCGGAATGTTTTTCTCATTTTTCCCTTCGTAGTCACAAGAATCTATAAACGGAACTGCGTTTCTCAAGTCCCAACTGCTGTAGTAGATCCTCTTCTTGTGGGTGTCTACAGTCAGAACATAGACACCTCGGTTGTTGTAGCCCTTCAAGTGCAAAGCAGTCAGGTTGCTTCCGTCCAAGTTCATTCGGAGTAGAGAGTCTTGGCTGACTAGGAAGAGGTATCTGCAGGAAGAAAAATAATTTAATGTGTAGATAAATGCACTATTGGTAAATTTTTATTACGGATTCATTTAAAGATGTTTAAAAATCCAAATGTAAAAATAAAAGAACGAAATTTTTCATTTACAACTATGTGGATCAGCCATGATAAGAATGCAATCAACATAAAATTGAATACAGTTATTTTTACACGATTAAAGAACGTAGAGTATCTTACAAAGGTTTTTGGATGTTTTATTGATAGATCGATAAAATCTATTCTTTTTCGTTCTCATTCAGGCATGTTTTCATTATTAAAGACCACGTCATAGATACAATACAATCATTGTGCTATTAACAATAAGTATATAAACAGCATGGTGAACAATCTCTGGTCAAATAAAGTCAATGTCTTGGTATAGATTAGGGAAGTAAATTATAAACTCTACTAATTTCAAGTAGTACACGATCACTCTTCTACTCTCGCTGCATAAACGCACAACAGTTCATCATTCAGGTCTGAACCCAGAAGGAGGACTTAAATGATAAAACATCAAACTCAGAAAAAAACTTACTCTTCCATAATTTTCTATATATCAATACATAATACCATACCCATCCCATTGTAAATTTTAAAGCTTGTTTTTCGTGTCTAGTTCATGTACGTCCACACCAATCGCTGGGTTAGACAAAATTTTGTTTCTATTATTTTAGGGTTATTTTCATGAATTGTGCTTTAATATTTTGTGATGTAACTAGGAGACCAGTTTATAATTATATCGTTTCATTTGGTAAAATGAGGTTTTAAATAACTGAAATAACAAAAAAAAAAAAAAATTGCAAACATAACATAACCTCTACAGTTGGTTGTACAGAACTAACAATAAAATTGGCTTCAGCTGTTCCATAAGGATGACAAATCTACTAAGGGAGTAATCTATGACAATACTAGCCTATTTTTATGTGGATGAAATTATACCATTGAAAAATATCCAAAATTAGATTCCTTGCAAATTTTGGTGGAAGAAAATTCCCAATTTAGACCTAATCTAAGTCAAATTTAGTTTGTATTTTTGTGGACCTTCCCCTTGAACAGGCAATAGGCATTACTCGTGTATTATATCCCTATGTATCGTTGTTGTTTATATCGTACATACCTGCAACATATCTAGTATCTCTCCCTATCTGAGAAATCCACATGTGATCAAAATTATTAGTAATTTTAAACAATGGGGGATACTAAAGCACCTGCAAAACACTTAATTAGTTACAACTGTAACTGCACTTGCCCAGCATATGGTTCAACTACCAAGTTGTTGAGATTCCAATAGAACGTCAGTCCTTTAGTCAGCAGTGTCTTGTTATTGCCATCTAGGTCGCTCATCTCCACAGTCTTGGAGGTATGAGACATCCAGTAGAGCTTGCCGTGTACCCAGTCCACTGCTAACTTGGCACTAGAGTCCACCCCTACACCATCCACTACAGCCTTAGGCTCTCCCACCCTAGCCAGACTGTCTGTCTTGATCTCGTCCCTAAAGAAGTTAAATGTGGATTTAAAATAAGTAATATAAAAACCCAGAGCTTATACAAAGCTTGTTCGGGAATACCCTTGAGCAGACATGTTCATAATAAATGTTGGAAACTTATGATCATTTTATGGGTTTACAGAGATACATATAATCCAGTTTACGGCAAAGATTTTAGAACAGAAATGGTAATGGTTCGTAAACATAAACAAATGTCGCTACTGGCCCAAATGTTTTTTTTACAGTTTAATTTTAATACAATATTAATTTCAAAAGATTCTCTCGGTTTAGTAACGTAATTTGATTATGTTAATGGCCCATGGTATTTCTTTTCTAATATGCTTTCATTATTAGTTTTAAATCAAAGTATGAAAGTTAAAGACCTAATACTTTCATGATGTGGGTTAAAGGTGTCGTAATTCTAAGGGGATAATAAGTTAAATGTGGTATTAACTTTCATAACAAGTGCTGTAAAAGTGGATATCCTTTATGATTAAAGCGTTTGTTTTGGCTGTTTTAAACAAATTTACGAGTGATACGATAGGTTACGTAGGCTACATTTTTATTCCGTCTCCAGTCCTTAATTGACACATAAAGTTGACATTTTTTTACAAAAAAAGACATTTTATGATGGTAGCCGGCCACAATTATAAGGGACACACTGACACAGGTAGCACGGTGGCCACGACGGAACTCAATGTCTTTTGTGTTAACAATGTGCGAACTTTATGTGTCGACATGTATTTATATCTTATAACAAAAAGATCTGTCGTATTTATGGACCAAACGGTTTAAAGACATGGGTTTGAATATTGGTAATATCTGATCCCAAACTAGTCACCCTTGACTACATTAAGGACTGAAGACGGAATAAAAATGTACGTAACCTACCATATCATTCGTACATCAGTCCTAGTGGCAATATTGTTCAAATTAACGAGTTATTTATAAATATGTTTTAAAGATATCTGACGGTAAAACAAAGTTATTGTTTGTTATTAAGTCCACATTATTAGTGATCTAATTGACATGCTTGTTTACAAAATTATATTAACCAAACAATATTTTTTATTTAGATTTAAAAAGTATAGTTCAGAACATATTAAAAAACAAAACTATTTACCTGAATATCTGGCTTGATCCAGCGTAGAAAATATATTTTTTCTCAAAGTGGTAAGCGACACTAGGTGAGTTTTCCTTTGGATTCTGATAGTCATAGCGCAGGGTTGAGATTATTTTTGAGTTCGTCAAATCCAACACTGAGACTTGTGTAGATTGTGCCAATAAAAGCTTCGTGGAAATTGGATCTGTATATGAAAATATTACCCTACTGTAAGAAAATATACAAGGTGTACAGTTTATGTGTATACAGCCTAAAACCAGGTATTTGATCGTACATTAACAAAGTAAGGGACACCTGGACAAATAAATCAGTAATTTAAAACATGATATATTATAAAATGTAAAGATATTTAGTAAAGTTATTTCAAAACATGATGACAAAAAATATTTTTAAGTCTCAATCACTTGTATGTTACAATTTTCTAGTTCATCCGTTATTTATTCCCAATTTTATTTCAAATTGAGAAATCGTAGGGTTATGGAAAAATGTTTTCAACAGTTGAATGCGAGAATGAAATAAAAATTTTCGTCATTAAGAAAACAAAATGGTATTTTTTCCAAACTTTTGACAAACACGTGATTATATGATTGATTGAACGATTTATTTTTCCATTGAACATGAGTCTAAAAAACCTACACATACTTACTTCAGAAGTTAGTGACATCTTTTGAGTAATTTGCCATTATGAACTTACAACAAAGTTCATTTTACCTCCCAGAATGCATCCTCTGAAGGGGTTGCCCAGATATCCTTTCTTGCAGATACACAGGGGTCGATGGTCAATGACGTCACATTCTGTGTTAAAGCCGCACAAACCCTCACAAGAGTTCATACATTTGCCCAATATGCAGGTTCTGTTGGT
Source organism: Macrosteles quadrilineatus (assembly GCF_028750875.1). Lineage (NCBI taxonomy): Eukaryota > Metazoa > Arthropoda > Insecta > Hemiptera > Cicadellidae > Macrosteles > Macrosteles quadrilineatus. Next base: position 66,950,661 of record NW_026542598.1, on the reverse strand, counting down.
GCTGCAGTCACCGTGTGAGAAACACTCCGTTTCACTTGCTGAAACATAAACAATGTACGTTTATATTCACGTAAGACACTTAGTTCCCATTTTTTTAATATGTATTTGTAGTTTAACTATTAAGGAAAAACTGTGAGAAAGTGATGGTGTGGAAAGTAACGTTGCGTGTGGATTATGACAGGCTTTTAAAAGGTATAATGTATTTGTTGGAAGCATTGGTTTAAATACTTAGTTAGCTCTTGTGGAAAATATTAAAAAATATAACGAGGAAATACGGGGCAATGTGGAATCATGTAGAGAAGATTCAAGTTTTCATTGTTCAATTTTCACACTATTAGTTTAGTCCATACAATTTGGTAACTAAATCAATGATTGCAACAACATGAACAATAATCAAGGAAACATAGCATATAACTAAGATAACATAAGAAAAGAGAGCAAACACTAAATTAGTGACGAATTAATGACGAAAATAACGATTAACTACGCACAAAACCATTTACTTCTTACCTTGACAAAAAGGCAGAGGTGGTGTCCAATCGCCATTGATGCAGACCGACACAGGCTTCGTGCTATTCAGAATGTATCCGGAGTCGCAATAGTAGAAGATAACCCAGTTATTGGGCATCAGCGTGCCCGGGATCATTTGGCACAGAGAAGTGACGTCATCTTGCGGACATCGTCGGGGGCTGGGGTAGTATTTACCGTTCTCCAGTGGGGGTGGTGCAACGCAATCTTTCTGTTCAGTTTTGCTTTCTGCGTTAGCATCTATTCTAAAAATGTAAACAATTACAAGATTGTTAGAACTCTAAAGGAAACTGTGAAATAGCAGATTAATAGTTACCTATAGGTATGTACTGCAATACAAATTTGATTAAGTAAATCCTGAAAAAAAATTAAATTCAGAAGTTTTATCAAACTTTTTTAAATCTTAAGTTCTCGTCCATAGACTTCATTGACTTTAAATCTTTGTAAAGAATTCTTTTCGTTTCCCTGTATTTTTAAGAATCTATAATACAAATGCTCTGTCCCCTGTTAGCATTAACTAGAGTACAATACCCTTTATAAAGAACGGTTCAGGAGAATACATGAAACACCCAACCATAATATTAAATCTTTCATAAATTGTTTTAATTACCTATTGTTTTAAATCCACTAAGTTTAAATCGAAAAATAACGTTTGCAAGATGAAGAAAGATATGCTTGAAAATATAAGTGAAGTTATATTGATGTATACATATTATTCAACATTTATTTTGTGGATATATTCCATTACCCAAAAAAATATACAGAAATAAACACATTCAATTAATATGCACTCTAGAAAAAACTGGTATACAATAAGGCACAGGATAAAATAATCAAAATGTACACAGAACTAACAGAACTCATCGATGTAAGAAAACCTGCTAAGGAGTGACTAATGCGGTATTTTGCAATGAATGCTAAAAAGGCTAATAGATTAGCATAGATGTGTTAACTCCATAAACTAGTTGCAGAAGATAAGTGTAATACAATATATAATATCCCCTGAGAAAATAAAATTGTTCTCATTAACTAGAAAATTTGCTTATAGAAATTCAAAAAGAGGTTATGCAAGTTGATGCCAGAAACGTATCTTCAGTAGCATAAAAATGTTTCAGGAACAAGAGTATTATGCAACGCCAAGAATTCTGTATTTCTCGTGGTGAAAATAATGATGGCATTAATCATGGGATTATAACCTAGTCAAAATAAAATTCTATAAAGCTAAGTTTTAAGTCCGTAGATATAGAGAATAAAAGAAAATGTATGCAATGGTTACCTCAGTATTCTACTACTACCACCAAGTGATCCTGGTGATGAATTTTGAAGCACTTTTCCTCGTTCTGCTTTTCCAACTGCCAGAACTTAAACAAAATGACTATCATGACCTTCTAATGAGAATTCAATAAGGAATATTTTGATACAGGTAAAAATAGCCTGTACTGTTAAAGTGTCAATGATAACACAGTAAAACCTCCAATTGATATTTTAAATGTAAGTAATAAGCGACAATGTGGTTTTTATCTTTGAAAAAATATGCATGTTAAAAAACTAATATTAAGATGCAAGAATGGATCTTAAATTCAAATAGTATAAGAGCCTCTTTTACTTGAAAGTTTGTCAGTATTTTGTTCTCCTTCAGTGAATAGCCATTTCCCTGCATGACTTGTAATGTGGAACAGTGATTAGTTCATTAAAATCCGTCGACACTTTATTTCTATTGAATGTAATATAATATAATTTAAATGCTAAGTATATAACTCACCGATGGCCACGGCAGCCCAGGTAACACAAATAAACAGACCACAGGCTGACTTGGAGGCCATCACGAAACTGATTTAACTGTTTGTCACACGGAGAAAGGGAAAGTTAGAATTGCCTAAGGCAAACATTTAACTATGTGAGTGTTAAATCGGTAGCAAAGCCATTGAGGAAATCTAAACCCACGGACTCCATACCTCTCCTTAGGCCACAGTTAGGTTAATTTTCAATGTGTGTAAAGTTTGCTAAAGAGTAAAGTGCTAGTTTGCATAGCTATTAAAATTATTGCCTCTTAAAGAAGATACATTTTTTGTTGGACTTTCACTCACGAACTTTATATAAGCTAGCATGTGACTTTTAATTTGATTTAAGTCATATGCTTATGTTTTTATATTTGATTATTGCCTTTGTGTGTTTCCTTGATTCAATTAAACACTAGTTTTCTATTCTGTCTAAATTTAATTTGATATTCATGAGTTTTAGAGTCAATTCCACATTTAATATGCTCTCCCCTTTATTTTTTTCCTTATAAAATATATTTTATCTGTCTTTATCGTTACAAAGATTATAAAATAAAACTTTAAAATTATAAATACTAAAAAAATCATCAGTGCAAAGAGTCATAAGTACAAAGAAATATATATTTTTGCTCTAATATATTTATCAATATTCCTATGATAGCAGTTTTACGTATCTATAATGTAATATTAACTTCTTTAAATAAGAAGTTTTTAGCGAGCTTGGAGATTAATGAATATATATTCTAAAAGACCCATCTCCGAATATTAAAAGCTAACCAACCCTTGGATTGATCTTGGAATATAAATATACCTATGGTGACATAAGTAGGCAGATTATATATGTGCAAAATTTCAGGTGAAATTGGTAAGGAATATTTTACGCTATAAAGACACTAACACCTTATTTTATCATTGTGGTATGATAAAATGTTAGTACAACTCAGTAGGCCTAGCACCTTTATACCGAAAGAGTTTATTATCAACGTCTACCTTTTACAAGCTATGTGTTTTGATGAAAGATTTAGAGGATATGTATTACATTCAGATCCATATGTCGTTCTTGTCTGGTCCACAGAGTTGTGGCAAAGATAAGACTGAGTTATTACACATAAGTCATAGCTTATAACTTTAACTGGGGTAGCATAGTTATAGCCTCTGCTTAATCTGTAGATTACAAGATCAGCTCAGCCAAAAGTTTTAAATTTAGCGGTTAGACTATCCTGTCTGTGGATTTCATTCTTTTTATAATGTAAGATAATTGATTTCAGATATTACACGTGCCTATTGTTGAGATTACTGAATCTTTTAAGTAACAAAATCAAGGAAAATATTTATTATTATGCAATGATTTAGACAGTGATTACAGTTACGAAGAAAAACAAAATACAATTTGACTTTGCTATAAGAGTTACACCCTTAAATCAATTTCAACCATAGACTAAAAATAAAAACAGTACATTTACTTTGTAAAATATTCAATTTTTTTGGTACAAACAAAAAATATTTTGAAAAGTTTGTTCTCGAAAAGATATTATATTTCTATACATTGTACAATGCGGTCGCTTACACAGCACACAAGAAGCTATGTGATTTGGGACGGGCCCAAGACAATGTATATGATTCATTTTACCGCATTCCAAAAATAGTGAGTTCCACAGCTATAATATTGCGGTATATTGCAAAAATGTTAACTTAAATAATACAGTTTTAAACAATTTGTTGTATAGTTAAATTAAACTATACATAATCTTAAAAACTTTGTCTGAAGATTTAAAAAACTCAAGTCTCATTCTAAAGAATTGTATTCAATTTATACTCACTCCTTCATGTTTGTCTATAATTTTATGATATGAGAGTTGAATATTATGGTGAAGGTTATTAGCCTTAACCATATTTAGCCTTTTACACGAAGAAAATAAAACATGGAAAAATGAATACATATAGAAATGAAAAAAAAAATCAAGTTAAAGTATCTGTTTTTATACTAATCCCACTGACATTTTTAGTCAGATTTTATCAAGGGAACGGTATGAAACCTGGAATATCCTAATCATAACCTTAGGAATATGATTCCTAGGAATCACAATTATTGTTAATGAGTCCAATAAAATGTATCCACCCTAGAGGTGAAACTAGTGATCTTTACGTTTTAAGATGAATATTAGCTTTGTTAAGTGCTGTGCAGTCATTCTACAAATAAAAAATGTTGTAATAAATTAAAAAACGAAATGTTATATTTCATATTTTTATCAATTAAAAAAAATTGTTTAACTTTTCAACTAAATACCATAAAAACTTGCGATTATTAATGCGCAACGTTTCACTACTCTGGTTCTTTCCATTCAGACTTAAATCATTCTAAGAAAGCCGAAGATCTTAGCTTGAAGGAAAACAAAGAAGGACGTTGGCCTGACCATAAACTAAACGACTGGCATCGGACGACCCACTGGGAAAATAAATAGATCCACGCCTCCACATACGTACGGTCATGACCCCAACTCACGTCGCTTTATAAACGAGTGCTTCGTATGCAAATTGCAATATATGCTGTATTGGCAAATTCCATCTTTTGGATTCACACGTTGAACTATAAAAGAAAAGTATTAGATTTTCTAAAATGTTTAATTTCTTGCGGACCTTTTTATTTCCTAATTTATAACTTTGACTACAAATTACACTATTAATCTCCCGTGTATAATATATGTATCTTCCATAATTTACTTTTCAAATAAAGATGGAGAGGTGTACAGATTGCTTGCCTTCTTAAACATATCTAAAATAGTCTAATATTAGATTTCAATAACTCTTACAAAATATTTACAACGTTGTCATACCTAAATAACCTGACCACTACATCTGAAATTTTATCATGTCATATTTTAGTCCACGTAAGAGATCGACTGAGTTGGACGAGCAAATATGCAGCATAACTTGTAACGTATTCGTAGTAGATTTGAATGCGTGATTGATGCCTAACAAATGTAGAGTCTGGTAAATGCACACCAGACACTGTTGTAGTTAGTTAAATTATTTCATACGCATAATTATTATTATAAACTGTTATTAGAACAGTTTGTAATAATAACTATTATAAAATTATTATTGTAAAGCATAATTATTCTATATGCTGTTAAGAGTGCACTTTTTATTCATTTGAGTAAAAGAACAATTGAAAGGTCGTAAGAATTCTTTAGAATTCGTAAGAACTTTTATTCACTGGCTACAAATGAACTATTCTGTTTTAAAGTTTTAAAGTTCTTTAATTTTTTAAATTACAACACAATGATTCTGTGTTTGATATAAACCGTTATAATAGCAGAGTACCCGTCCTTTGTATGGAGTTAGCATACAAGTATAAAATGCTTATTGCAGTTATACTCGAGCTTTGCGTTTGCAATGGGGGGGCTATCATCATGCCAAATTTCAGCCCAATCCATCCAGTAGTTAATGCGTGATTGAACTTCAAACATAAATAAATAAATAAATAAAAATGTCTTTATTCAGCGTTTCTCTGGTACACCAGCTTTTCAGAACAACTTTTGTCACTATGCTAAACATCTTATTCAACAATCAATTATACATAACAATTTGAAATTTTTTTACTAAACAATTCAACATATCAATGTGGTCGTTATACACTTAGATCGTTATAAACAAACAAACAAACAAATACACAAACTTTCAAATTTATAATATTACTAAGATAAGATTTATTTTACGTAAAACCATACCAATATTGACTAAATGCAAGTTATCATAACTAAATTCAAATTTATACACAAATACATATTCATTTCTTAATATATAAGCCTGAGATTTTTGTGTACGAATTATTTCAAAGGATTTAAAAGGAATCCGCAAGGTGTGATAAGTAAACAAACAGTACAAAATAATACTGTATTTATTCCTTCATAAATCTTACAAAAAAATTATTATTATTAAACTAAAATGCTGAACCCTCCTGGTCTATGAGTTTTCATTACATGTGCTCCGTTTGGACGTCAGGGTGGTACACGTTCAATCCAAGAAATCCCTAAAAACATTATTTTGGTAAAATAGTTTTGTATGCTCACTCAATTAACTAACATATTAAGTAATGTAAAATATGATAAATATTATTCTGGTTGAATAAAAAGTTCGGATTAAATATTACATTTCAGAAAACACTTTTCCCTTTTGGGTCAAAAGATTTGGTCAAATAAGATAGCCAAAAACTTTTTTTTACCTCACACATAACCACAGGGCATTCTAGCCAATTATTGTCTCATGTTATAGTCGTAGGTTATGTATTTTAATCAAATAAAAGTTTTTTACAACTGAATAGTTAAGTGTTATCCTCTCAGTTTTGTTAACGCTTCAAATACATTTTTGGTCAAGAAAAATCCTATACATATCTTCAATTGATAAAACAATATTCCTAAAAGGTTTGCAACTATGTAATCTAGATATGATCTTCATCCAAAATCTGAACCGCTCTTACAGTTTGATACATGAAATATACTTTACCTTATCCACAGACTGTACAAGCACTGGTGTAGGAACAGGGTTTGACAGATCCACACTCCACACTTCGTCATACTGACCTCTTTTGAAATGGCCGAAAAACACAGTATCCTTAAATACTGCTATTGCGTGGATTTCACTAAATCTAAAATAACAGCAAATAATGTGCAATTAGTATTAGAAACGTATAAATTAAATAATTTATTGCTTTTAAATAACTGAATAAATCATGAAGCACTGTTAATTGAGAGCTTGGTTATGTTTTGAGTTAATTTTACAATTCTAAAGAGCAATAAGTTAGCCTCCCTTTGAACTTTATTGGAGAATGTGTTAATTTAGTTAGTATTTACATAAATTTATTATCAAGCAGACGGTAAACTTGCATGCATTTTCTTTTTAGAAAGAAATATGTACGCATATCACACGGAACCTACGATAGAATACATATAAAAAATTATATAACACAATTAAATAGGAATTTTATCTTTAAAAAATGTGGCTAGAAAATAATCAAGGCCTCGTATCAAAAAAAAAAAAAAAAAAAAAACGTTAAGGATAATGTCTCTATTAAAATATTCACATTAGTTCTATGAATTGATCACTATATTCTTTATAATCAGCAAACAATAGGATTTCAAAATTTTCATACATACAAGTAATTGACTATTATTATAAGGTTCTTTACAAATGAGGATATTCAACAATTTTAATAACGATATTAAAAACTTTACTTTAAACAGTCATAATCTTAAGGTAGGTCAACTTGTTTTCGTCACAAAAGATCTTACTCAGAAGCTACTAAACCATGAATCGGACCACAATTAAAATGTTTTCATACCTATCCCCAATGGGGACATCCTTCCCATCTTTGCCTTCATAGTCACATGACTCGACGTAGGGTGTCACCTCCTCCAAGTCCCAGCTAGTATAGAATATTCTTCTCTTGTGGGTATCCAAGGTCAGGACATAGACCCCTCTTTTGCCGTCGTTGGTAAGATTAATTTGAGTGTTATTGGAACCATCCAAGTTCATCCTAAATATTGAGTCGTTGCTAACATAGAACAGGAGCCTAGAAAATCAGAAGAACGTTTTAAAAGATCCAGTAAATATGTAACATGTGTCCTATGAATATGCTAGGTCATTATCAATACTCATTTGTTAGATTATTCGTAAGCTTTATACAACCAATTGTGTAAAGATGAATGTGTAAAATGATTTACTGACCTAATTTTACAAACCCTATAAACACTATAATATCCTTTTGAACTACACCAATTATCTGTAAATACAGGGTGTCCCGGAACTCTCTACCAATAATTTAGAGCATTGTTCCTGGGTAAGAAACACCTACCCATATGTAATATTTAAATTGTCCGTAGGTCCTTAGTTACTCACACAGCCACCATTTCGTTTTATTCACTTAGGTTTTTTTTCTAAAAAGTGGTTAAACATATGAAATTGAAACTTTGCACACAGATTTATGGCAATTGTACAAAGCTACAAAAGAATTATGAAAATTTTCCAAATTCAAATGCAAAATTGCACCCATTTACTGCTTTGTTTCTTAAATAACACAAAACTCACTGATTTTACAAAAGTTTTACAAGAGTAACTTGTTCAAGGAAATTTTTGCGTATGTTTATCCATTTTTCAGAAAAGAATTATTAAGTGAAAAAAAAACATAATGGCGGCTGTGTGAGTAACTAAGGACTTCCAGACAATTTAAATATCATATTTAAATGTTTATCCCCGAGGAACAATGCCCTAAAATATTGGTGGAGAATTCCGTGACAAGACAATTTCCTAAACGCCAAGAAATAAAGTTTTGATTTTAAAGGAGGAAAATGTCGGTTTTGTCAACGCCTCCTTTATTACAAATCTTAACTTGTTAGATAAAATATAAATTAAAAACCATACACTTATTTGATATATTATGACATATTTTCTAAGGGATTTTAAAAACTATGGCACAAGACGCCTACACGAAGCAAATAAACTAAACTCTATGTATTGGAAATAAATCACAAGCTAAAATACTTTAGAACCAACTCTTTATGGTCATTGTCCATAAAGAGTTGGGTAAAAGTGTGGATAAACCTAGCATAATTTATGTATCAACTAAACAAAAATGTGGTCACACGATAAAGCTTGAGTACTTTTCATCTTCCTTTCATATATAGGGGATGTTTGTTACACACTGAAAATGAGAAGGCAAACGATGGTTTTTGTTTTGACAGAAGACTACAGAAGAAGACTGACAGTGAAAGCTTACCCAGCGTAAGGATCAACAGCAATGTTGTCTAGGTTCCAGTTGAAGGTCAGTCCGGAGGACACCAAGGTCGTCCTGTTGCCACCGTCCAGGTCACTGACCTCTATGACCTCAGCAGTATGGGACATCCAGTAGAGCTTGTCATGTACCCAGTCCACTGCTAGCTTCACATTAGCATCAACCCCTGATGAGACCACAGCTACTATTGGACCCGTCCTGGTAAGACGGCCAGCCACCTCGTCTCTAAAATATGAAGTAGAAATAGTATAAAACTGCCAAACTCCAATAATATTACTTTATTGGCTTTATATTACTTTATTACTTTAAGTGTTCACAAGGTTAGCTGGTATGAAATGGCATAGTACAGTACAGTACCTATTTTAAACAGTTTGTGCAGTTGTTTCTTAAATTTTAGGAAGATTTTTTTTCCTGCTAGAAAGACCTGAGTCACTACAGTCAGATAAAATACCCCCGTCGCAGCAAACCTGACAACTAAGCGAATTTCCATTTGTCTGAATTGATTTTCAATTAAATATATTTAAATAACATTATAGGTCGAGTAGTATTATAGGTTTGCTGCTACAAGGAAACTAATAAAGTGTGTTTTTTAGTAAAATATTAATAGCTTAGTACAAAATAAATAAGTTTGCCAAGTTTGATCAAAATATATCCCTACTATATATACTACTATATATACTACTATATATATATATATATATATATATATATATATATATATATATATATATACCAAACTACAACATTTTACAATATTCTCCATAAGAATAACATAGGAATTTTAAATTTACATTTTTTTTTATTTTCTCCGTTACCAATAACCGTACAAAAATAATTTTATATACTAAATTATTTGTTTTTTAAGCTCTTTAAAAAGGTCTAAAGAGAAATTGGGAAACTTTGTGTTTTGAAGGTCAAAACTGAGAAAAACCAATTTTTACCCCATAAAACCCCCCGTAAAGCCCTCTTCCCATGGTCCGATCATGCTGGTTCGCAAAGTCATTTAAGTTTATCCCGCTTTACACCTTTAAACTAAATTTCATCAAAATCGGACAAAAATTACACAAGTTATCGCGTTCACAGACACATATATATACATCTATATATATATATATATATATATATAAATTTGAACGAATGGTGTTTTTGGCCTCTGGGGACATCAAAATGAAAAAGTAAATCGCTCCCGGGCTTAGGTCTTACCATGCCACCTACGGTAATAGCCACTTCCCTATAGGGAAATTCACTAAAACCAGAATAGTAAAAGGTTCGTGAAGTAGTCAACTTTCCATGTACATGTGAATACACTGAAAATACGCACAAAAACGCAAAAGAAATTAACTATTCTCATATTTGTTTCTATATTTAATTTGGTTAATACATTTTATTGTGTTAGTTTTTTAAGAGGTTGGTGCTTTCTTCTGACTTTGGATACAATTATTTTATCCATATCCAAAGGCTATGGAAACGAATTGCTTTGAATATTTCCTTAGTAGCTTATGCTTTTTCTGCATATGCCTACTGTTATCTGTTGACTTGTAAAAAGGTGGAAGTAGTTAGTTCAGTTCCATGTACGGAAATATCAGGTCTGTAATAACTGTAAAGGTATAAAAACACACAATCCATGTTATTATCTGAAATATTGATTTCATACGAGTTCTGGATCTAAATTATCTTTCATTTACCTGTATATCTGATTAGTGCCAGTGTAGTAGATGTATTTTTTGCGATAATGGTAAGTAACGCTTGGAGAGTTTCCTTTAGAGTTTCCCTGTGTATAGTGTAGTACTGATACTATCTTTTGTCTTTCCAGATCAAGCAGTGACACTTGGGAAGACTGTGTTAACAGAAGAGTCACTGGAACGGGGTCTGCAAAGATCAAAATAACAATAATTACGAAAAAGATAGAATGAAACCATTGAGTAACCAGCACAAGTAGACTACTCGTCCCATTGTAAATTTTGAAGCTCGTTTTTCTTGAATAGCTCATGTCACACCAGGCGTTAGTGTGGACGAAATTTTCTTTATATTATTTTCAGTTAATTTTATCATTTGTCCTTTACTGTTTGGTTTTATAACTAGGGTACGAGTTATTGTTTATGATTAGATCATTTATTTGGCTAAAGGAGGTTTTAAATTACTTAAATAACTAAAAACAAATTTGCAAACAAAACATGACCTCAACAGTGCACCGGACAGAACTAACAATAAAATTGGCTTCAGCTGTTCCATAAGGATGATAAATCTACTAAGGGAGTAGGCTTATGTTTGATCTATGATGAAACTCTGGTTTGTATAAAGAAGAAACTATAAAAATACTGGAACCCCTATAGCATGTATCTGTAGTCCTACTATTTTTTATATCTGTGAAAATAAAGGGGACCTTTTGTCAACTAACTTTCTTAGCTTCCACTATGTGTTTAATTGTTTTGTTGGAGTAACAAAGTGCAACATTCTCTAACAGTCTTACAGTTGTTGATTTGTGAGCTATAAAACATGTACTATCTTAATAATAAATTATTTTACCCTATAACATCCTTATATCCATCATACGACTTCTTAGACCAGCCTTCAACTTACTATTTTATAACAAAAACCTACTTTAGAGTAAGCTTTATGAATCCATACTCTTACCTGACAATCTCTCTGCAATGACACAATGATATAATTTCGTACAGGCACAAAAAACGGCAATGATAAACCATGAAAACCTGTACAATGGTCGAGGCGCACATCAGCAAACGTGCTCATGAAGTAAATAAACCATTTCGTCTAGTCACTTTTATCAAAAAAATTATATAGGTATTTACTTGAACAACAAGTAACTCAATATTTTTTTTCGATAATGTGCATCCTCATAGGAATACTATGAACAAAGCTCATCCAACTAAAAACTGAGACGAAATCACGGTACCTCCAAGTATACATCCTTTGAACGGGTTCCCCACGTAGTTCTTCTTGCAGTTACACAGCGGCCTGTGTGACGTCACTTCACACTCGGTGTTGGGCCCACAAAGACCATCACAGGAGTCTGAACACTTGCCCACGATACAGGTCTTGTCACCGGGACAATTGTCATGGCTGGAACACTCGGCCGCGCCCACTGCAACATTGAGATTTTAAATCAATATGTATTGCTGCATCTACAATTCGTTTTGTATTTATATGTAAGGTAAAACGCAAGGTTGCACTTTGACGGCTGTGACAGTAATAAGGTAATTAAAAGTATAGACTTCTCGAGAGAGGCTTTTAAGCTTGGGAGGCACAGATTAAACTCAGATTATTTTTGAGCAGTAGAGTATGTTTTTAGTTTAACAGAACATTTATACACAATATAATGAGGTTTTTTGTATTTTTTCGAGAATATAAAATACCTTTCTGACTCTAGGTAACATGATAAAAAAATATTCAAGCCACTCTTTCATTGTTTTATAAAAATGCGATAGGCGGTACGTATTTGGGTTTTTCCTTCTACACCATAAGCATTTTTTGATCATATTGATATGCTAAGTACGAATACAAAAGGTATTTTACATATTAAATAAATGTTAAATGATAATGAAAACAATTGTATGGTTTTTAAAGGTATTTTTAGTTAAGGGTTCACGCAATTTTGATTCCCTTGAGACAAATTAGTTATTTTATTCTCCCAGACCCACAAAAAGCAAACAAATGCCACCACCAAATTTAAAATCTGTTATTAAAGTTATTAAGAAAACAATAAATCATACTACACGTCATTTTTTTTTTACAAAATTTTCTTAAAACAGTTGCATATGAACCTGAGGTCAAGAGGAGCGGCCCCGCATGAACATCTTCAGATTCAAGGCCGTCTAACGTTATTGCTGTGTGATCTGGAAAATATTTTCCTCCATTTTAACAATGTTATAACGGTTATGCGTTAGAAAAGCTTAAGACTCAAAAACCGTTATCTACACTTAATTATATAAAAAGTAAGAGACTATAGTTGGATTTTTAAGTGTTATGGATTTTAAGAACAGCAAAATATATAATAAAACTAAAAATATATGAAATTCGAAAAATGACAATGAGAATGGAAAATGTTGAATATAATGCTCCATCAGATCAGGGTTTTTATAAAATATAACAGATGCAGATTGTTAGGAATTATAAGCTAAATGTTCATCAGTGAAAAAAAAATCATTAAATCAGTATTGTTTGAAGAACGTTAACAAAGAATTCTTCGTTATTTATGTCATGAATATGAGAGTATTAAAACAACTTAAACATCATGAGTTCTAAAAAACAATAAGTACGACCCTGCTTCAGTTGTTCTTCAGTTCTGCTACGTGATAGTTAACATTATTACTCATATTACCATTATTAACATTAACATATTAACATTATTACCTGCATATTACTCGTCTAAGAAGGTCAAATACTAAATATTATTGAATGTGGAATAGTAAAATACCAACACTCCAAACGTACTTCTAAACTGCCTCAGGGACATTCGTAGAAGTAGTTCATGGCTACCAGCAGGAATATTGTAAACAATGTAAACGCAATGGTTGTCAGATTGTACTTATTAAAATCTGAACTCAGTAAAGCTTTAGTGACCTTCACACACAGGCAGCGGTGGGGTCCAACGGCCCTTCACACACACAGACACAGGCTTTGTAGTGTTTAGGGTGAAGCCGGAGTCACAGTAGAAGAAGATGACCCAGTTTTCAGGTACAGGAGTACCGGGGATCATCTGACAGGCTGGGGCGAGGTCTTCAGGCGAACATCTCCTGGCACTAGGGTAGAACTTCCCGTTCTCCAGAGGTGGGGGTAGAACACACCCGTCGTCTCTGGAGCTGGTACTGGAAAAATTATAATTCCAGTTGTGTTTCCTTTTTGCTTTTAAATGTTCACTTTAGTGGTACAAAAATCGCTTTATTGATCTTAGAAACGTGTGTAAGCTTTGGGTAGCAGTAGATAACATGATTAGCAAATTACGAAACTACTATGTAATTACTATAGAATAAATTCGTGATTGGAGATTGGGCGTAAGTATGTGAATTTGAATGTAAGGTCTGGCTACGCGCAGGCCAGATGTGGACTATCTCATCAAATCCATTTATCGAGAAATGTTACATTTAGCAAATCTCGAACAATATTTTCATTATTCATGCCACCACTTTCAAAGAGTTTATTATGAGATATTTTTATTTTTCTTGCATTAAGAGAGGCATTTATTCATTCTGTACTCTCCACCACACATAGACCTGTACAATAGACTGCTACACTTCATATCGCGAGGCAATGTTTGTCCATCCTCAATACTTAAACACCAGCTATAATAGCAGACTTAAAAGCTTCAATCAGTTTACAATACGAACTATCAACAATGGCATCAAATTAGCTTCTATCAGCTGACAATACGAGCTACGAAAACCATATCGGGTTTAGTGATGAACATTTAAAATTAGGTACAGACTTTTCAGCCACCCTGTATATACGCAATACTAGCACTTGCGTTTGGTCGACCCTGAATGAGTTTTTCTAATTAATTGCTACGTACAAATTTATCTCTTATTTTTGTCATAAGACTGTGGGCGACCTAATCAATATACTTAATACTTGCACTTACGTTCTTTTTCTTCTAAAGAATAAATTCTCTTCTGTATCAAGAACCCGTTTGGCCCAGCATAAATCTGTTAAGACTGAAATGAAAAAATATTGAGTACAACATTTGGAAAAATTAATACTTAAAAACACTACTTTATTTTCATTCAGAATATCATGGTTTTTGGGGTTAGTTATTACAATTTACACAAAAACAAAATAATTAGTAATTAATTGACTTTGTCTATTTTAATTGTATATTTTGAACTTTAAGAATCGCTTTTGTATTACTTTAACGTCCAAAGAGTCAAAATATGATATTAAAAAGAAAGAATAAGATTTCTTACGCGTCTCATAGCTATCGAGAAATATTTATTTTTGCCCCAGTTATAAAATTGTTAGAATGATGTAGACTAAGAAGTATTGATGTAAAAAAATTACGATTAAAGAATTAGAATAGTTTTAAACTAAGTTCTAAAAAAGACCAGAGTCGACTATATAAGTTTAAATTGAAAGGAAATCAATGAGTGAAGGATGAACTCTTCTTTTTGGATCACACGGTGATTGATCAGTGTGATCTACCAACATATTTTGCTGTAGCTCTTTGTAGCACATAAGTTAATTTACGTTCTTTGGAAGGAAATAAGTAAACATTATTACATAGGACATTATATATTATACAGGATGGTTCTCTCCTACCTTTAACATAACCATTATAAAACGTCTGAAAACATATCAAGCACACTCCATAAATTATTGTGGAAAAAATATATCTACAGTATATGGTAAAATTTGTCATTACATAAGCATTTAAATAAAAAATCATTATTTATTGAATAATAATTTTTTACCACGAGTAATATTAGTTTTTATTTCTTTAAGATATTGTAAAACAAACTATACTATACTATACAGGGTGTCTCGTAACTCTCTGGACACATGTATATAGCGTTATTGCTTAGGTCAAGACAAACACATTTCACCATAGGAACATGGGTCTGTGGTGTCTAGTTTACCAACTGTCGGCATTTATGTGTTTTTTACAAAAACACTAATAACTCCTAAACGGTTTGAGATGCAGCTTTGATATTTCACAAAAATGTTTATCATATTAAGACCTATTATCGTTAGAAATTATACTAAAAAATCATTAACAGTTTAAAAATGGCGGCCATTTTAAATATTTGCTGCCAAATTTCTTCTTTACAAAAAACTTGCAAGAGACAAAAAAGTTTGTAAATTTTATTTAGTTTTCAACAATAACTTATTTGTTAAGATTGGATAGATAATAACAGAGAAACGTGTTGTTTTCGTAATGTATGACCACTTTTCTCCATTTAAACAATGTTAAACAACGTAAAAGGAGTATTAGCATTGTTTAAATGGAGAAAAGTGGTCATACATTACGAAAACAACACGTTTCTCTGTTATTATTTATCTAATCTAAACAAATAATGTATCATTGAAAACTACATCAAATTTACAAACTTTTTATCTCTTGCAATTTGTTTGTAAAGTTAACGGATTTTGTGAAAATTGGCATCAGATATTTTAAATGGCCGCCATTTTAAAACGGTTAATGATTTTTTAGTATAATTTCTAATGATAATAGGTCTTAAAAAGATAAACATTTTGGCAAAATATCACAGCTGTATCTCAAACCGTTTAGGAGTTATTAGTTTTTTTTGTAAAAAACACATAAATACCGACAGTCGGTAAACTAGACACCACAGACCCTTGCTCCTATGGTGAAATGTGTTTGTCTTGACCTAAGGAATAATGGTATATACAAGTGTCCAGAGAGTTACGGGACACCCTGTATAAACTATACATTGCGGGTATAGACATTGGGCGCATACCGTTCTTAGTATGCATACAACTATACAAACTAGCAACACACTTCTTAATGGAACATCGAGTTCCTACTGCTTAGATGTTCATGGAGGTCGAGTGCATTGTTCAAATCCTAACAATCAACTGGTTGTTTGTAGCTCTCCTTAAGCTGTAGGTTTACTGTACATAGTAAGAAAGATATTTACCTTATTTGATGAAGAATAGTTCTCTACGAAAATTAATCCAATTTACCCTAATTGTCACTTTTAACTATAATATATATTTTTTTTTGTAGTAGTGAAATTTACATTTAGTTGATACAGGTTTTTTCTTTTTTGAACTCAACACTATCTGAATTATGACAAATACAAAATTACGAAGTTAGAACACACGAAATAGAAATACATACCAAATGTTGCTACCCAGATAATCACAACACAATCACTATATCTCGATCCCATCGCAAATCTACGATAACTGTTTTCCTACTGAGGAGAACGCTTTGTTTGTGGAAGGGGAGAGAACTGGTTGGCCTCCCACACTGAGTCTTCCTTGTATTTACGTGAATGACTGTGGTTTGAACTTGACCTTGATTTTGGACAAGAATATTTACCCGAGCTAGCTTTCCTCTTCTGATGTGTATTTGGTAGCTGAATATCCAGCATTCGATATTTATTGGTCTTATGTGATCGTTGGATATTCACAATATGCTGATCAATCTCATTGCATTAGTTGGAATAACACCTGGACGCACGCATATTAATTATTTTTCAAATTGTTGCATCATATTTTATTTTGAAAACTATTGTTATTTTTGAGTCTTGCCAACATAAAATATGGCGGATCTAAACTATGAATGTACTGTACGTCTATAAACTGAAAAAATCCAGCCACTTAAAAAAAAAAAAAAAAAAAAAAAAAAAACTGTTGATAAGGACTAATATTCTTAAGATTGTACACTTGCCTTTTCGTCATACTGCTCAGAAACAGCCTATTTTTATACATGCCTTGCGGTAGCACGATTACTCTGTAGGGAGTAAAATGCCTTTCTACCCCGTCGGAGTAAAAATATGCTGTTGTAAACAGTTGTTGATGTCAAATGTAGCAATCGAATGGATCGACATGACTTATCGATTTATTCATTGGGGAAGATTTTAGCTCTTGTTGCATTCTTAAAAATAGTTCGACATGTCAATGGTATAATGTAAAATATCGTCATGAAGAAATGTTTAAATCATATAATGAACAGAATTAAAAATAAGAAGCTGGTAGTCGTTTTCATAGGTTATCTTTAAATTTAAAAAATAGTTTCGTTTTATAGCTTAGTTTGTAAACTGATGATGCAATATGACAAAAATTCACACACAGGCAAAAACTGTCTTTTCAACACTCACTCATTTTCCAACCTCGGCTTCGCCTCTATCGTAGAACTTGATCTCGGGTTGAAAAAAGTTAACTTAAACATGATGAAATATACTATACATATATTTACGCTTCATACTGTAAACAGCATATGTAAACAATACTGAAAAATTATAATAAGCAATAGATTCTAATTTTTATACCTGTATGATTTGTTGTGCTGCATTAAACATTAAAGAAGCAACAACAAATACAAATACCTTTTGACAAAATATTTAAAAGCTCGTTGCTTCTACGGGTGTCTAGTGAAAGAAACAAAATAATAAACATGAATATGTGGTTATGCCATTGAATATTATGTTTAAAAGATTGATATTGAAAGATATTGCTGTCAAACTTTTTACAAAGTTGAGATGAAGTGCGGATTGCAGATGTGACTAAATAAAAACGTTTCACAATTTATTGAATTCGATGGTTTTTATATTGAAGTCTTTGAACAGTTTGTAAGATTTTAAAATCTGTTTATCTCTTTGGAAATTATTTAGTAAAATGTATGTAAATATTTCTTATTACTGTGTAATTCTTTGCTTTTTGTTACAAAAACTCTTCACAATCGAATTATATTACCTCTTAAGACTTTAATTAATTTCCATTTGGGTAGTTGTGTATTAAAAAAATATTATAATTAAATATATCTAAAACTAAAACTTAAAAACCCAATAAGGGAGCCAGTCACAAACTGCTGCTTTCCAAAATCTAGAGTTTTATTTTACAAATTTATGTTTTGTGTAGGCCTATTATTCACATCTAAACTTTCACATTTATAATATTAGTAAACTGGAAAACTAGTCTTGTCACTAATATGTATATTAACATGTTCCTTACATATATTTATTGAATAGTATTGGTAAGATATTTTTGTTGTTACCTTGATTGTCTAGACTCTTTCTGATTCGTTTATACAGATGGTTTGGATATCAATTAAAATTTCGTTTATCTACTTCCATTTTGTTTTCACACAATATTTGAATTAATTTACAATAGTCTATAACTCTATTTTATATACTTAATAACCCCAAGTTTTCTTTTACTTGAATGTATCGTTTGAATTCTATTGAAAACACAGTAAACGTCGGTGAAACTTTAGTAAATCTTTTAGGAAAACAAAGACGAGACAATTGCAAGACTATAAACAGAACGACAAGCAGTGGACGACCCGCAGGGCAAGATAGATAGGACAAGCTTCTCCACACAAACACGTCCCAATAATACACTCGAATACTCTCAAAACAGCCCGAGATACTGCTTAAGTATCATGAAAAACACGTGTTCTGTAGTAATGATACACCAAGGACTTCGTTTTTCTTTATATTACTCTTTCGATTTTTCTAGAGTCAGTTGATAAACCAACACTTTTTTTAGACAGCAATACTGATGAAAAAAGTACATTTTCGGTGTGGAGGGTTTGAGATAATTCTATCTTATGTTTAAAATCTACTATGTATACAACAATACTTGATACATATGGGAACCCAGTGTATCTAGTGTATCCCAGTGTGTGTAGCGGTTTTATCAGCCAGCCAATAGGGTTACTTGTCCGATAAAGCCAATGGCATAATGTAAAAAGGTACAGCATTCAAGAAAAAGTGCTAACGATTCTATTTTTGCCAACTGAACTCACTGCTGCTACGATGTAAGTCCTTCTTGTTTAGCTAGTAGCCATCAGATAACCCGATCATTTCAAAAAATTGATCTTATCTAACTTATCTTATCCAGCCTAGAAAACCACGGTTTCAAGTGGCTTAAAACTATTTTAAATTTGCTGAGACAGTATTGATAAAAAACGTGGATCTACTTTTTAAGCGATGTTTTTAAACATTAACCCATCGTGTATAAGGAGACTGAGTCAAAAACACCTTCAATAATCACACCTTCTACTCATAAAAGTATTAGAAACACCATCTTTACTAAGAAGGTGTTCTACTAGAAAGTCCAATGCTACGAAGGTTCTGGCCTTGTAAAATATGAATAACTATCGCAACCTTTCAAAATGTATCTATTAAAATGGTAACTACCTGTTATTCTTGTAGATATTTTATCATGGGTTTTAAAGTCTTTCATACAGCTAAAAGTAGTTCAAAATAACAAGATTTGAGCCCGGGACCTCCAAAATCGTGACCCTACGCTTTACCACTAGACGTGAGTGAAGTTTTATAAGGTGGCACAGTAAATAATCTTTAGCCAAAAGAACGGTGTAATATCTTGGAAGGAATGTGACACAGGCAACGTCTCAATATTGGATGATAGAAAACGCTTTTCTCGCATAATTTAGGGATAACTTGGAGGTGTAAATTTAAAGACATTTGATCTTCAAAAGCGTTTCTTTAGGATTCGTGAATTTACAAGCAAAATAATTTACATAATGGAAACTGTAAGAGATATTTTGTTTCATGTTTAATTCCTTGTTTTAATAACAAGCCACAAATATTTATTACGTTTTATCATCCTAAGCAGTTAAAAAATCCTGGAAAGTGTATTATGTTCACGAATGAAAAGAAGTTTTCAATAAAATTCACGAACTCATTCTATTACGTTGTCGAAGTTTAAAAATGACAACTTTATAAACAACTTATTTTAGAGCGTACTTTAATCTAAAGTTTGACATTCTGTGCTAATGTAATGCATAACAAGTTTGAGTTAGACGTGTTGTCAGTCACAGACAATTTGCATCACCACGTGTATGATTGGGTCTGTCATGCGAGTGAATATCAATTTAAACCATGAAACCTAGTAATTTACATATTGATTGTATTAACTTCTATGATTTTATATACTTTTTACAGATAATTATTTTCCCCCCATATTGAAGTACTTACTATTATTTTTATCAAACGATTTTTTTACCGATTGGTTATAGTAGATTTTCTTTTATATTCTGGATTGAATAACTAGGCTATTACCGTAAGTTTCATAGTAATTCCTATGCTTGTGACCGATTTACTTTGTCATCTTCATGTCCCCAGAGACCAAAAATACCATTGAAATATCATCCGATTTAGATGTAATCTGGTACAATACAGATGTAAACGTGTAAAATTACGTTTATTTGAAAGAGCTCACGAACCACCATGATCGTACCAAGAAAACGGAGTTTATTAATAGGGGTTTTTATGGTAAAACGGGGGTTCCAATTTTTTTTCCATCATTTTAGCATCCTGTAGAGCTTAGAAAACAAATTATTTAATATCCTGATGTGTTTTTTTTACTCTATATATTTACGAATAAATTTACAAAAGACTATAAATAAAAAGTTTCCACGTTATTCTTATGAAGAATACTTAAATATTTGTAGTAAGCCGATTTTAAATCCAACCATAGTGTATATATATTTGAATTTAATCTTTTATTTTATCTGATTTGAGAGATGGAACCACGAATTTCCACGAGATAGAATGAACCTACTAAAACTCCCCATATTATAAGCTGATATTAGAAGACTTAAAATATCCCCTGGGGATTATAATTGTTCAAATTTACTCGTACATTTTAAGTTGGCCAAAGTTAAAATGTTAAACTGTATGTAAATAACATTTCATACAGAACTAATACAAAATTATTAGTTTATTTGGTCCATTTAAAATCCTGTTTTCAATTATGTTGTTTGTTGTCCTTAAAGTACCTTTAAGGATGTAACGATTAAAGGATGTAAAACAGTCTATCACCTTATACAGTAGCTGCAATGTATATATGCACGTTAAATCTAATGTTAATATCTACAATCGTAGACAAAAGTTTTTAAATTGAAAATTTTGTAAACATAATAAGTATAACAATATTTGTCTTAAAGCATATCTTATAGTGCAAAAGATGTTTTAGTATAATTAACTATGTTTTAAAATGAAAATAACTATATGAAATGTGTGTAAGTCTCTTGTACGTACTAGATATAAACCATAGTTAGGAATAACGATAGTGTAGCATACAGTATACAGGCTCGGCAGCAGTATTATAAAGAGCGGGTGAAATGGTCTGAACATTTATAATGAGCGGGAGAAATGGCGCCGAGCCAGAAACCCGCCAGAAATGTATGCACTTTGTGTGGCTACATTATCTTGCTTTCTAAATGTTTCTGAGTATTCTAAACTGTACAGCCACAAAGTATGCGTGACATATGAAAGTAATATGAGTAACATACACCTATTTCGTTTGTTGGATTGTAGGATTCATTATGGCCTGATTCTGCAACTAAGACTATAAACCTTTTTCGAAAACTAATTACAATGCGTAGTGCAAACCTAATTATACAGTATAGTACAATTTTGGCGATTAATGTTCAATTTTTCTTTATGTTGACATTTGCTCCCACCTTGTTTTATGATGTGATACAAAACTGTTAAACATTTTCAGTGTGGTATTGAAAAAAACCGCCTTAATAAAATAACCTAATCAGAAGAAATTAATTACTCATTACTCCAGCCATGATAAAATATATTGAAATTGTACACTTTTGAAAATGTACACATGAATAGGTTGGCTGAACTAAATTAATTGGAAATCCTGTACACAAAAAAGACAGTAATAAATTATTTTGACCTAATGGGAAAGAATTTTAGTACTTCCCTAGCAATACATTGTTATATTGAGAGTGCTGTGTACTTAAATTGAAACTTCTAAGCCAATATTCTCGATGGAATAAAAAATACTGATGTACAACCCAGAATATCAAAATACCACTTAAGGCCTGTTAGGAATATTCCGATATTTTATGAACTAGATGTTATATTAGCTATTCGCCCTAAAGTCTTCGCAGTCCCTACTACTTCTCCGTTATTTGTATGTAAATAAAATATGTTAAATATAATTAACTAATTAGTTAACCATATCACATTTTATTTAGCATCTTTAGAAACTTCAACTTTAGTAGGAGCAGTATGGCTCAGGACAATGCCCGAACAATAAAGTGGCAAGTAGTAAAGTTAGAGAAGGAAACAAGAGAAGATTGTTTTCAGCTATGGAGTTTCATGTATGCTAGCTGGGTTTCAACATTGTCAACTATTCCACAACAAGATTTATATTGCCAATTATCTATTATTTTAAGATTTTTAAGGAATAACACTTATGCTGGTTTTTTTCTCATTTTGGTCTATTTGGATCACTTTCTACTATGGAGAAAATGAGAGAATACAGTTTAATTCTAATTTGTAATACCCAGCTAGTTAAAAGGTTGATTTTTTGGTTATTTTTTTAGATTATTTTAGTTATTTGTACTATTTCGTAGTACATATTATTCGAAACATCCTGGGGATATTATTTTAACGTGTAATAACAAATAAGTTTTATACTACAGTTATTACAAACTTCCAATATTTACTTGAGTACTACTCAAATAAATATCTCTATACATTTTGGAGGATAAATGTCAGTATTAAAAACTCTTACACATTGGAACAAATCTTTATTATTTAAAACACATTTGAAAATTTAAGTTTATAATTAGATTTTTTTATTTTTTTTTTACAGTTAAATTGAAGTTTGCTAAACAACGTGAAAATACCAATTCTATTCAAGATACCGACTGTTAAAACTTATTATTTTAAATATTTTTTTACTAAATGAACTCATTTTTATTTAGGCAAGATAGAAAGTTTTATTCATACTAAATAACATTTCTTTAGTGTTATAAATTCAATAAATATAAACACTTTGGCCAGTAAAAAAATACTACATATTATCATTTTATTTGACAATATATAATAAACATGAATTGTGTTTGATATTTTATGATAACATTTTGTTAAATTTACTTTTATTATATTTAATCGTTTATGTTATGCCAAATGAAATATTAAAATTCATACCAATCTTTTAACCATCCACTATTGAAATATTTAGTTTTTTTGTAAAATATAAATAATGAACAACACATTAGGTAACCATGCATTCAAAGTCAAAAGATGCACAGCCCTGATAATATTTTTATACCAAATATGTAAAATATAGTTTATGCATATGATACATTGTGTGGTAATATTTAATGCATTAACCGTGTTTGTACATAATTATATCTAAGTGTAAGTTAAAATGTCTTTTAAATCGTAATATAAAAATGTAATGTATTATACTAGTATTAAATGCTTCAACGTCTTCTGCCGTTAAATGATTGACTGTAATGTATTCAGAATAGTTTCAAGTATAAGATTTAATATTATGCACAGTTTAATGCTCTTTGTACTAGATAATCATGTACTGCATTAGTGTTAAGTGTAGTGTGAAGGTGTAAAGATTAATGCATGCATTTGAAATGTATCTATGTAAATCTATGTATCTAATGTATCTATGTATGAAATGTATCTATGAAATGTATCTATGTAAAGTGAATATGGGGATGCAATGTGTAAAGTAAGGGGTTGGTAATATGTGGGTGTAAAGCGGACGTGTAAAGTACAATGTGTAAGTGTTAACTGTATCTCTGGGAGACTCGGTGGTGATAAAGAGGCTATCGTGTAACGATCCTAGGGGACTGTATGTAGCTTAGAGGCTTCATGACAGTTTTGTTGCTGTGAGCCTACGTTCGATAGAGCAGTGTTATAAAACAAATTCATGAATGTTCATTGATATAAAATTATCGTTACTAATTTACCTTTTCAGTATTAGTTATATATGTGAAATGTCTTTTGTATGAGCTGTTTTAATATCACAGCTCCAAAATTACTGTACAATATATAATTCTATAAGACATCAATGTGATATTCGTAAAATCTATTATAATTGCACACAAGCAACGTAGAACCCAGTCAAGTTAGGGTATTTTAATATTATTACCTTAAAAATGTGGACAAACCTTCAATTTAAAATTATAAATTGTAGGACTACGTAGAACATTGTCTGGATAAGGAAAGTTCAGTCATTAAGGTTTGCAAAGTTTAATATAAATCTACACACCGTTATGAATACAAATTAGACTGCGAGAAAATACAATTTCTTAGATATCCTGTTTAGTTAATTTTCTGATTCAAAAGAACGTTTATTTTGACGAAAGAAGGATAGAGAGTAATTGGTTTGGTAATTGATAAATAGTTAATTGAATGGCGTTACGTGGTTGGAGATATATAAAACAGGTTATATAAATCATTCGATGTTTAGGCCTACCACCATATTTTTCATGATTATAAAACCATCATTGAATTTCACTGGTGAAAGTTAGTTAAAACATTTTTGTACAAACTAAATAATTGCTAATTTTTTTACGAGAAAAAATCTAATAGTCTTTAAAAACATTTAATTTTGTACATGTAAAGAATGCCAAATAATTTTTTTGTACTATTCACTAAATAAAGACAACAAAAATATATGAGAAATAAAACAAATTATTTGTTGTTATAGGTAATGAACACCTTCAACCTCGATTAAAATCATTTTAAACAACATCACTGAGAATAAGTGTTTAGAAAAAAACTTCTCCATATTAACAGTTGAGCCTAATTATCTGGAACATTCGTCTCTTTTTATAAGGGCGGAAAGTAAGTCCTATGTTTAGAACATTTTCGATTTTAGAAACTGTTTCAGGCCTCATTCTATAATATCATAGTAAGTATAAATCAAACTGAAGGGACAATTTGCCAGATATATGTGAATTTAAACTCTTGTAATCATAATTTTATAAGCAGCAAAATAATGTAATAATAAAAGACAACATTCATTTACGATTACAGTAACAAGCTTACTCGAGAAAACAATTTCCTTTCAAATAACAATTGCACGTTTGAAAAAGCTTAGTTTTGTTTATCTGCAAGTGGTAATATGCTTTTCTCAACAATTTTACTCTTTGATATTTTCTCATACTTTTAATACAAACCCTATTCATGTTTAATTGATTATTTATGTTATGAATAATGTAAGCTTATATAGATCGCTTATGTTATATACAGATAAAATGAAATTGCTACCAATACTATTTGATATTTTACACCTATTAAACATAATAAACATGGATTTTAAAGAATGTATAGCTATTACATGCCACTTTGATTAACACTACTTACCAGCTATAAGTAATGTTCATTTTAATACAAAACAAACAAGCTTAGCAAAGACAAGACAAGAGCGATACAAAGCTAACGATCCGTGACAACTGTCAACTCTAACAACTCGTAACACTCTCCGTAAAGATAGAATTTTTAAATAACTAAATAATAGCATTAGCTAAAAAAATATGTAAACTAACTTTCATTGAATAAAAGTAGTATGTTTTAAAATTTAAAATATCACACTATAATTTACAACGTATTACTCACCATGTCTAGTTCATTTTACTTGCGGTATAAATACTGACAAGAATTAGTGTTATCATTGTCAATAAATATTAACAAAAGAATTATAAATATGTTGTAAATTATTTTTACCTATGACAGTTTTTAAAGTAGCCGGTTCAGTTCAGTTCTTGAATTGAAAAGTTTCACATAACAGCATTGTTTACATTCAATAAGCAAATATTGGCTTCGTCATCCATATCCATTTAACGACGTCAACCTAAACTACGTGTTTTATGCAGTATATAAAGATAGTTTAGACTGCATTTCAAGTCATTGGCCCCTAAAAGGTTCAAATTTTTGTTAAATAAAAAATGGCTATGTCAAATGTTCTTAAAGGAATCATTTACCCTGTCTTGGCAAAATATATCGTTTATAGTAACTAAAATATTAAATGACCTCTTACTGGGAATTCATTCAAAAAGGCATGCTTATAAAAACAAAACACTTTGCTTTTATATGACCTGAAATCAGAGAACAACTGTGGGTCCTGTATTTTTATTACCTGTGAGGGATTACTTTGAAAGACCATATCCATTGAAAGCCCCTCAAGCGAAGCTAATAATAAGTTATCAAAGGGCTCACCTCACTTCGAAATAAAGTCAGTGACTTTGATGTATTTTTACTTTAATTAAAACATACAGATTGGAAATAAAATCCCGGTACGGTTAAATATTTCAAAAAGTTATATATAAAGCTTTCGAACCTGGTACACAGATACGATGCATTAAGGCTATTTGAACACATAATTCAAAGATGCGCAACCTCCTAGGGGGAACTAAGAGTCAGAAGTAAATCTTAAATGTAAGCATTGGTTGGCATACACATCAAATTAAAGGTTTTTGTTAGTAAAATAAAATTCCGCAAACCCAAACTCAAACGGACAACCGAATCGAAAATTACAGCGACTCATAGATGCATTACATTTGCATTGCTATTATTATGCTACCTCTTCATGGGGGGGGGGAGCGAACTTGTATAGTGTTTAGAGCGCGGGACTTCACTCCGTGAGGTCCCCAGTTCAAATGCCGTGAAATCTCCAATGAATTGTATCTAAGTGATAATGCCGCAACCCCGAGGTCTAGCCTGAAGTAATGTGAAAAACAATCCCAGGCTCGTTCCTAGTTTCCTAGGGAAAACACCCTCCTCAGTGGTGGTGCCCGGTAGAAGTTGGAAGAAAATCATAAACTTATGCATCGGTCGATATATACATCAAATTACAGGTCTTCATAAGTAGAATGTAAGACCACGAATTTGAGCTCAAAAGAACAACTGATTATAAATAGGATAAATGGCAGCCGATTACAGTTTAAAAATTGCAGAAAAAAATTAATTCTATCATTATTACTTATTGAAATATTTTACTTTCTCGGGACTTTTTTCCACCCAGTATAATTATTGATAACCATATTTTGGATTTTAAGAATATTCTGATGATTTGTGGTTTGGTTAAAAAGTATATAAATTAATTAGGTACTATTACTTTCAAATAAATTACGCATTCAAGACGCGTATAATAATTTATATTTCCCAAAGCAAAACATTTATCATGATGTGATTGTTTCTGAGCCTCGAGAAAATTACTATCATTCTTCCACAGAGCTATATGCTTTTTAAATTTTATCTTTACATATTTTAGAAAGCCTTTTTATTTGCACTTAAAATTAAGTTATAAAAACTAGCCTACATCCGTAATTACGATATTACTGCATATTGACCTATAGAAACCGGCAAAATATAATATTAAAATATATTAAAATTGGACATTTATAATAAATATAAGGAAGGACGATAGAACTTTGTATAACGTTTCCACAACTCGTTGGTTAAGCTATTCAGGATGCTGACATACTTTCAGCGACTATATTTCAGAGTCTAGTTTTGAAGATAACCTATCTTTTATTACTTCAATATCAATTTGGATTTCTTAACGTAAAGAAGTAAAACAATATTCAACGTTTGTAAGAAAAATATCTACTGGCAAAATTATTTTCTTAATAGAAAAATTTAGTTCCATAATTGTAGTTGGTGTTTACTTTAACTAATTTCTATGTATGTAAGGCCCCCATTTTGTTCTCTTGTTAAAAATCAGTTACTAAAAACTGCATGGGAAACTTATGAACTAAATTACGATTAAAAAATAAAGAAATTGCATAATAATTAACTAACTTTAATCTGTCGAAATATATTTTTGAATTGTGCAAAATATCATAAGGCCTACACCCCATAATCAAAACATTAGTAAAAAATATATTTTTAAAAATCTTGTTAATGGACCATATAAGATCTCTGAGTAAAATATTTGACAATGTAGACATTGAAGGTCAAAATGAGCGTACAAAGGTCTTAAGATAGATTACAAGCAAAGACATCCTTCTCATATGAATAATTTATTTATATGAGAAAAAATTATAAAAACTATTTATATATTTTATACAAATTTTATATTTTATAAAATATAAAAAACAAGTTGTTCAGTACTCGCACATACGAAAAATCCATCTTCCTCTCATCTATTTACATCTATTTGAAAATCAGGGTAATTGGAGGTAATTTCCATTTCAGAATAAAGTATAAAGATAATGATTTATTTTGAACAAATAAACATTATACAACGATTAGTTTTAGTTAAATATGCATTAGTGCATGCGTTAGTGCATTTAGTGAAATAGCTAAATAGCATTTAGTTAATCATTCTGTATTAGTGATTTGGCTAAATAATGGGAAAAGCTCACATTGTTTTAGGCAATCCTCTAAGAAAGAACACTTTTATATCCCTACGTGTTCAACCATGTGGATGTTTATAATGATCGTTTGAACAAGGAATCAGTAGGCATAATCTTGAAGAAAGAGAACAGACGACATGCAGTAAATCACATGGTCAACACGAGATGGCTTCAGCAGCCATGAATACAAATGGCGACCAATGAGGATCTGCAGACGGTAGACGTCAGTTACATAGAGTAATAACGTTTATCAATGCACTACGTTGTATATACACTGCTATTGATATATGATTAACTAGAAGTCGATATCAAATGTGTATATTTAAAATGTGTGATATTGTATTGCTTTATTGTGATGTAGTAGATGTATCTGTGTGTGTTTACAATATATTTTGAGTAAATAATTAAGCCTATGATGAGATTTTAGTCTCTTGTAATATTTTAGTAGTAAGATTGGGTGGGGTTTCACTGGATTAGTTCTTTAAACCTTCCTGACAGTTGAAGTTGCCTTTTAACATAAATAAAGGCAGTTATGACGGCCTTATTGTTCGTGAAATTGTATTCACGGATATAAAAAATACTGGAAATTAAAGCTGCCTTAGTTGGTAATCTTTTTCGATTGAACATACCCTGAAAATAATTGAAATTAGATACTTAATGTTTTCATACAAAACAACATCCCAATGACTTCTTAATAAACATACTTAATCATTCATCAAAACATACATACATACTTACAGCAAAACACAGGCTTCCTACTGAATGGAATACTAACGGACAGATTAGAACTTGCCAAATATTAATTACTCAATTCCAATCAGCCTGAAAGACAGATATCCAATAAAACCATTCAATGTGTTTCCATTAATCTGTTTAATTTGTTTCGTCCCATCTATTAATCGTGCTGCGTTTTGACATTGATGACGACAATATCAAATGGACAGCTTTATTTGGAATTAGTTGTAAAGCCTTGATTGGCATAAGTATCATTATGCAATAAAAGGAAGTGTAATTTGATACAATAAACAAATATATTTGTGTTTTATCTTACCAAATTTGTTTTTGTATTAAAAGTACAAACCGTGTTTAAATCCCATCTATTATGATATGATATAGAATTATAATAATATAGACCCTTATAATTCTTTAATTTTATAACAGACTTTATCGCGTCAATTAAGGTAATAAGATAGAATAATATCCCTGTTATGTGTTTATTAACAGTGTTTAAGAAACTCAACATGCAATTTAAGGTAATGGAAAGATTATGTAATAGTATAGACTATTTTGCAAGCCAGTCAGACCTCCAATAAAGACTTCGTCGAGTTACTATTTTATTTTCGAAATGCATCGATGCATGTTGACGAAGATGACGAAGATTGCATCGACAAACCATTCTTTAAGCTATGAAAAGACATTACACCATGATCTAGAATCAAAATTGCTACGACTTCAATAAATCTGGTTGACTGAAAAGCAATTCTGAGACGGATTCAGAGCAGCATTCAATTGGTCTTGGGCGTGAATAATGATTCTGAAATAACTAGATATGTTTAATTGTCAAACACATTTTATTACTTTGGATATGTTGAAATACGTATTTTACTCTAGTTACTTTTCGGCTGTCATAAACAGTCAATAACACCATCAACCGTAGCGGACTGTGCAAAGGACACCTTTTTGTACGAACGTGGGTAGAGTTTTGGTTTTGAATGCATCTACCCAAGACCCCACTACACTACTTACTTACGGAAAATAAATACAAATACGTCCAATAACACTTGAAACACATATACTCTTTATTTTTAGGACGATGCAGTAAATATATTATATGAAATGGTATAAGCAATGATCTATTTTGATTGGAAAATTAAATTATCATTAAACTCAATAGGCAAACTAATGTAAATATATGTTTCAGTTTTTAGACGATTTGGATTTACTTTCTGTAAATGTTATTACATTATTTATAACTTAATTACAGTAGGCCTATAAATTATTTTGAGTTTTACTTTTGACATTAAACGTAAACAACGCAATTCGTGTAGCAAAAATATAACATTGTAATCGGAAATTGAAGTAATATTTTCATTGAAGTCCTAAAATATAGCTATAAACACACCATTATAATTTCATTATAAAGATTGCTTATATTTAGGGTCTATAAATTTATCTTCGTATTTGGTTATTAGTGTGGTG
Source organism: Macrosteles quadrilineatus (assembly GCF_028750875.1). Classification (NCBI taxonomy): domain Eukaryota; kingdom Metazoa; phylum Arthropoda; class Insecta; order Hemiptera; family Cicadellidae; genus Macrosteles; species Macrosteles quadrilineatus. The sequence goes on along the minus strand of NW_026542598.1, from coordinate 66,919,565 downwards.
ATTAAATTTCTTACAATCCTAAATTACGTTTTTCATACACACGCTACTATATAAGCAGATGGTTTATTATTTTACAGTATCTTTATTGTTTTATTACTGTCAGACAAAATAACATGCTGTCACTCGTGATTCTTCCCATTTAATCTTTTCATCTTAGATATCTTTAATCTATATATTAGCATGACGTATAGGCTACGTGCGATTGCGATTTTTAAATGTATTTATTATATTCTAGAGTGACATATCAAAATTTATACACTGTAAATAAGAAAGACGGGTGATGAAAGTTCCGGCGAAATTCCGCAGAGTAACACTGGTAAGGCCAGTTTAAAACATTAAAGTACTCAACGAGGGGACTTCTCACTCATTTAAAATGGCTAAAAGTTTAAAAATCATAATATTGTATAATCCCGGGATCCCAGGATCGGCTGAGACGAATCCCGAAATCCCTGGATTGGATTGAAGGCCCAGGATTGAGACCCCTAGTTGTGTCCCAGGATGCAAAAGCAATTATACTACCTCAGTGCCAGTGTTCAGATTCCCGCCCGACGCTGCTAATCGTGAAAAATTGTTAAAATCAATTCATAGGTCTGATTTTCTCTTTTTCATAGGTCTGATTTATTCCAAGTATTTCAATGACAAATTAAACAAGAATAAGGCAAAAAAATAAAATGATAGTAAAAACTAAAAACTAAAAACAGCATTAAGAAAATGAAAACAGATAAAGTAAACCCCGAGCACAACTGAATTAAAAAGTACTGTAATAGCATTTCTACAGATAAATATTATATATGTATATTGACTTTAATATTTCTTTATTGATGTATTAACAACGGTAACATATACTGTATTGCTGTTAAGATTGAAATTTATGTTATTGACTAAATATAATGAGAAATAAAACGTTGAGTTATAATTATTTAGTGTTTCATAAAACAAAAATGTATTTGTTTAAATTAGTTCTACATAATTTATTTATCATAGGCCTACAAGATAACAAACTAATTTATAGCACAAAATGTTATAGAGGCAAATATGACTGTGATATAGTATTTTTTTAACCATCAAATATGAAAAACAAACAGTTATTACTAATATCACCCGTACAACGTCCTCAAGTGTTGTTTTATTATCAGATTTAAAAATATATGTTTATCATTGGAGATCCAAGAGTTACACCGATGCAATCGTCAGTTTATGCAGATTACAATGGTATATAATACATATATTTTACTAATTTATTTTGACGATCAGGGGCAGTTTTATCGAAGCGCGACACCAAACCCCGCTTTATCCCCGTGTATTGCTGGCGCTGAGTTTCGGCGACTTGTGTGACGTCACCGCGGCTTGACTCCGGCCTGTAGTGTAGTGGGGTCTTGATCTACCTCTAGGATAAATATTTTGTTTGTATGTGTTTTATAAGGAAACTTTGCTGTGGATTAAAATAATTTAATACTACAGGCTTAAAGTCACAATCATAAACAATCTGACAAAAAAATAAATGTAACCGGATAATGTGTGGATAGTTTGCAGTGTAACGTATAGGGCTCGGAAATATTTTGTGTCAGTCTGTGGGATATACTGCTTCCAATTTCCAACGTTAAAAAACTAGATGATTCCTGTATGGAAATAACATTAGAAAGCCATTGATGTATTAAGGAATATGCTGTGATATGGGAAAGTGCCAAGATCGTGTGATCGAACACAGTTTTTGGACTGGGGAGGTAGTTTTGTCCATGCATGTACAACATACATGTATGTGTCTAAGGAATACAAATTTTGACATAAAACATCAAAATTCGATCAAAATAACGATTCTTACAACGATTTCAACACTTTTTTGTGGTTTTCACGTATGTATCAACATTTGATTAAACAGAATAATTTTTCATCTTTGAGTAAAGACAAACCATCATAAGTCAGGTGAAGCTTAAATTTCCCAGAAAGCAGTTTACCCTAGCTGGTACATGACATACATAAAGATTAATAGCATCAGTGTTGTTTAGTAGTAGATTTAATATTCTGATCACGCGTTCTGTCTAAAGTTATCTAGGGCTAGTTATCTAAGTGTCTAGGGCTATTTATCTTTTCTTTATGCTTCAAAATTAAACAATTAGTCTTTGTAGTTTAAAGAAAGAACTTTAAAGAGGAAAAAAGTATTCTCAAAGCAAATAGGACCTACGTTTTCCAATATTAACAGTATAACATATTTCTGGCTGTTAGAAAGGGTTGTTAAATGAAAGCGTTGTTTGATTTGCTTACTTAAAACCTTATTGTCTTCAAAAATAGTAAACCATGTTTTATATTGTTATAATAAACATAAAATAGACATTTTGTGTACAAAACAGATTCCTAGGAACTTCTTCTAAACGATAAAATGGGAAAAGCCTTTAGGGTTTTGATGATGATGCTGTAATATGATAAACTGCCAGGAGTACGATCGAAAAATGTTTCATAGGCCTATCTTTTACGTGAAATATGACAAACCTTTTCCAACTGACACCATATCTTTTACTCTATTTTACATCCTACTTGTTCAAAAACTTAGACTTCCATTTTGGAGTTAATAAAGAATGTGAAGTATGTGTAAAGAGTATATGAAATACTTATTCGTCAAGACCAGGCCATTCTCCAATGATTTATTTAAACGTTTACACTTTTTTATTCAATATTTAGACCCCCAAACAAAAATATTCCTCTTTATTACACTGGAATTAAAACGTTATCTTGGAATCTTCATTTAGTAATTTAAACAAGTAAAATCTCAACTGGTTTTCTGTGTTTTTTTTTAATTCTTTTGATTAACATAAAAAGTTATATTTTTTCATTTTTACTTTATACACTTAATATGCAAAAGAAAATCATTTGTTTACTCAAGACATCCGGACTTGGAGACTTATTTTGGCCCACGAGCAAACATTAGTACTCATTTCTGTTGTGGTTTGATAAATTGGAGCTTTACGGAACAAATCTTATGTCAGTAAAATAATTAAATTGATCCTTTAAAATAAAAGTTTCAATTATTCAAAGGCAAGAAGTCGTTGAGCAGGGAGTGATTCCATGAATAGAAATGAAGCAATGACACCACCTTTAATGAGTCCAAGTGAGAGTGTACCATAAATTCTGTCCTGTCTTTGTTGTTTTACAATCAAATGATGAGTTGAATACATTCTTCTTTTTGCCAATTTTCTCAGAATCTACTCACGAGAAAATACGATAATTATTATGGATGTAGTTAAACAGGAGTCAAAAAGTAACATGAATATCGGCCAAAACTATGTTTAAAAATGCTTATCATGACAATCTTCCTTTTGTTGATCATATTGTAAATTCTCATTTCTTCAGTTCCACAAGCACTAATTGCCCAATTAATTACTTTCCTTTAAACGAGTGAGTATCATGGAGGAATGTTTTCCTCATAACGTAAACTATATTTATTGAATGATATTGTAGGTTACGTTTACGTCTTCGGTCTTTTACTATTGTAAAGGGTGACTAGTCTCAGGTCAAAGACCCATTTTCAAACCCGCATCGGACTATATTTAAAGACTGAAGACAGACAAAAGGTACGTAACATATCATATCATTCGTATAATCAGTTGAATACATACATACAGTTCGCATACATGTTTGTATTTATTTGTCTTAAATAATTTATTTTCAATAATATATTTAATTATTTCCACGCCGTACTATCTAAAAAAGTACATTCTACTAGGTTTATGTACTAAGAATATACAATAGAATAACGGAGTGGATTTCATATCGTCAATGCTCAAGGTGTAACAATTAATAAGTCTTCAGTCAGGAGTTCAGTAACGGATTACTACTTTGGAGTAAGTGTGGAAATTAATAATATGGCAAATTACCTTGATGAGGAAACCCTGATGTCTTAATTAAGTCTCTGACAATGCGTATGACTCCACTTAATTTCCTGAGATTAATGCCAAGACCTCTATAACATCTTAGACGTGTTAATTAGAGAAACGTAATTTGTAAAACTAAATAAATGATGTAACTCTAATCCTTACACGAGGAGCCAGAAAAAGTATAAAAAATTGTAAATCCACTGAATGTCCAACCAAATAACATAGTTTTGGTTTTTTGTAGCTTAATGGTTTGGCTTATACAAAGTATAATGTATCTTGTAGTCTTAGTAATATATTAACATCTAGTAAATTTACATTTTTAAACTCGTATTTTTTCTATTTGTAAGTTTGGAAAATGCTAATCTTATTGGTATTTTATAGGTGAAGGATTTTCCAAGGTATCGCAAACCATACATAAATTGGTAAAGGAAGCTTTTGGTTTGGATGCAAACACTAACATTTATTTTAATATACTACAATTATTTAAGAGGTAACCATTACTTACGCACTATCGACACACTATACACAACTCCAAATTCCAAACTTATATTTTATAAAAAAAAATAACTATCCAACAAAATTCATCAGATCAATACTTTAGACTGACTCAAAACTTAGTTTTGCGTTCGAAAAAACAATTTAAAACACTTGTCATTTTGCGTCGTATAAAATATCACCTCATGTCAATAAAACAGACTAACATAAAGATTTTGAACAGGTTACAACATTTTTAAGACTCCTAATAGCTGGGATTTTCATAATATCCGTTCCTTCAAACATGTCATGACGGGATCGATCTTGTTTGATTAACAAGCTACATCAGCTGTTTGATCAGTGATGCTAGAAATTACATGAAAACTTCACCGAGTTATCAAAACAACCCACTTCAGTTATATGAAGTACTGTTTTTCGGTTTCCAATTCAACTATTTTTAGTACTTTAAATCGTATATCTAAATTTTTAACAACCCATACAAATATTACCATTAAAAATGCATTTTTTTGTTTCATATAACAAATGTGTATGAAAATTTTGTCTATAAACCTATGAACTATTGCTTACATTTTATAAAGTTTATTTATAACAAAAAACTGTTAAAAGGGGTAAGGTAATGCAAGGATTTTTAAATTTTGTTTACGTAACTATCGCATGGAAATACACGTTTATTGTTGGGGTTAAATAAAGGCAGAATTTTAAAAAAAATGGTAAAATACTAGATATTATAAATAGTTTGATTTGAAATACATCTTGCTGATAGTCGTTTTATGTTTGCACCTAAAGCAAGAAAGCATGTCTTGTATAACGATACAAGCAATATAATACTAAGCAACAAGATGTATATTGAATAAAATAGTTGCAAACATTTTAGTTCTGACATTTTCGTTTTGTGTCAGAGAGATATTGATACTCCAGTTTTGCAATAGGGATAACCTGGTTCAAAACGTTCCTTCATGGAATGTGACAAATTTCTCAAATTCTACGTGACTTGATTTCTCCATAGAATTTACGAGACGAGGTGTTATTTGATAACACTGGTGTCAACTTGAACTATGTTTAATGCTTAATTGCCACGATTAGAAAATAACTGTGTTTTAAGGGGATTTAATCATTTGTATGACTGTATGAAAACACGTGCAAAGTTTTTTAGGTTTCAAACAATGTTGTAGACCACTTTTAAGTTAGTTTATATCTCACTCCACCGATTCTAGCCAATAATGACGAGCTGTCCAGAATCTAATTCTCTGAAATCTGAAAATATCACATTAAAAAAAAAATATCTATTTAAAACTATTGCAGTTGTGTTCATATATTTAGTTAAATAACATAAAGTGGGTTCAAAACTTGCTGTAAAATAATAATATAATGCCTGAAAGTTGTAGACTACCCATTGACCATACATCAAAAGTAAATCAGTAGTCTGTAAGTAAGTCTGTAGTCATTGTAAATCTGTACCACTTTTTTATATATAATATACAGGATACGTGTAATATTTGACAAAAAATAAACATTTATGGAAAGTCTACTGTATTTCCTTTTCTACATTATTGTAAATATTATTCAAAATGGTTGGAGTTATGATCCATGCATCCATTTTGCGATTAAATTGTTCTTAACGATTTATTAAAAATCTTTAGTCATAAACAATTCAAAAGTTTCTATTTTATTACGTCAAAGTTTTCTCATGACGTACGAGTTTTGTTATACATAAACGGCATACAATCCACAGAACAATTTAAACATCTATAACAGTTACTTTCTACTTCTATGAAAATAGTTATAGCTATAAAGGATGTAAAAGAATTATCCGCCTTAATGATAGTTGCAGAAAATTATGTAATCTAAAACATTAACAATGTTTTTCTACATTCTTCATAAGGCATGATGATATAGTAGTTTTTATATTATACTATTTGGTTTGTTATATACCCTTTATTATCTATCCTCTATTAACTGAGCTTTCTTTTCTCTTCTTTAATAAAGTTTCTCTGTTTTCCGTTTCTTGTTCATCGTTTTCCTTTTATACGTGTTTTATTAAAGCTACTCAGTTTTAGGTCTAACTTAAATAATACACCTCCAAAAACACAATGCAATATTTTTTTGTGTATAGTTGTATAAAATGTCAATAGCTTTTGACTTAAAATAAACTCGTTTAATAGTTATATTAGATCTAAAATGCATTTTATGGAAGTTCATTCTGGTAAATGTTTAAGATAATACAATTTTTTGTTAATTGAGGATTAATTGAAATATGTATATTTTTTCGGACTTTTAGAAACAGTGTATTGTGTTATTTAATAAATCACTATCTGAAGTTTAGGTTTATGTAGCAAGCCTGGAGAGAAGTTCGCTAATTTTCACCCCAATTAGCATCTCAAAAGTTCTGTCTTTGAGTATTACACAGATTGTCGGCAGTAAAGTTCTGTTTGCGAACTTAACTTAAGATATCTTTAACCAACTGCATACATTCCAAAGTATGTTTAGTTAGTTTAGTTAATCAAAAGTAGTTTCTACTTGTAAAACTAAATCACCCAAGTCGTAGACAAACCAGCGAGACATAAATAGGCCTATGTATAACAAATAATTTATAAATATAGTCTTTTTTATTTGTAGTCTTAAAAGCATTTTCACCATAGGCTTGCTACTAATATATACATAATTTTAACTCTAGATGTTTCCAGGTTTAAATTTAACTGATCAAATGACAGTCTAAGTTTTTTTTTCACTATTATTATTTTTATAGTAGAAACTATTTTTTTGTAAATTGTTTGGGCTTTACATGTAAAACGATTGTACAGTTATATTTAGGTAAAAATAATTAACAGATTTCATTTTAAGTTAAAAGTCGTCATCACAAAAGAAAGTAAATTATATAAAACAAGTGGTACGAATAAAACCCAACCTACTGAAATCCCCTTTGTACGGTAAATAAAATACATTCTATAATTATTTTTCTATATATGCAATATAATGGATGTTTACACACTGTTGACAAAATCCTGTTTATTTTTTGTAAACCCACACTATCGTATTTGCCACTTCATTGTATCCTATTTGTATTCATGGATGCTGTTCCACAAGCTCTTTCATTACTCTTTAATAATGCTTACACTGCTAAACTATTTTTAAAATTGCAAAGTTTTTGGGTTTGAATACCAATTAATTAGAAGGACTTGATTTAAACACTTTTACATACTTTCGAAGTTTATTTGCATTGCAGGAAAAAAAAACTCTGAATCATTACAAAAATTTTCAAATTTATTGTAGCTTTATTTGACTGAAGTTGTAATTAAAACTAACTATGAATTGACTACATGATATATTACAATTTTAATAGATAATTTATAACGCCGAAAAATAGTTAACAACTTGGTCTAGAGAGTATACATATTGTTACACTATAAAGTTTATTATACATGATAACAACTTACTTTTTTATGATCAATTAGAATTATTCCACCATTATTCCTGGCCCAAAATATTTTAATATAAAAATATATGTACAAAAAATAGTTCAATTTAGTGGCAGCCTAAAAACATCAGTGTGAGTAAGTCAGTAATGTAAAACAAGTTACTCATAATAACAGTAGGATACAAGGAGCGAAATCATTATATTCTAGCACTCATTGGATGAAAATAAAACGGATTATTCCTGTTGGCAGGATAGGATTATTCGGGTATTAGTCAGCGCTCGTTATAGGGATCCCGTTGTAAATTACGCTTCTGTTTTATGTTAATTGAAGCGTTGAGTAAAAGCCGTGATGTTATTGCTGGGTATTTTCATTTATTGAATATTAATTATAAAATAATAATCTGAATTGGTAAAATTAATACGATTTGCATACTGTATATAAATATTAAATGGTGATTGGTCTTTTACCTAATACAGTTTTATCGTCTACAAAACTCGTACTAAAACTCCTTATTGCATTAAACTTTCAACAACGTTTAAATATTTAATTTGAACTTCTGTTATTATGTTAGATGTATCATGACCAAACAAACTGTACTTTCTTGTCATATTGAGATATTAAAACAGAAAAAATAAGTGTACCGTTATTACATACGACGGCGTAGAAGGGCCATGGAGCATTTTTTTTTTGTAAAATCCTGACTTTTTATCTCAAAGCTTTGACTTCCAATCTCAACATTTTGACTTTTAATAATAGCAACTCTCAGATTGTGCTATATAGCAGGTACAACATTCAAATGTGTAGTACGATTGTTGCTGCTAAGTCTACGTGGCCACACTTTATTATTATTATTATCATTTTATATGAATGAAAGATAATAAGGGTCAGAGACCAAGCAGTTAAAGGTTACATTAAATTAAGTTTAAACGATATTGAGCTTTTATCCATGTTAGCTGTTAAGGAAAACATAGTTACGAGTTAAATAACTCTTATACTATACTAAATAATCGTATACTAAGCAAGCAAAATCTTGTTAATTACGTTAGTAATATAAAATGTCATATTACGTAAAGTAAATGTTTATTAAAAGTTAGGATGCATACATAAAGTCACAATTATTATTAAAAAGTTGCATTTTAAGAATTAACAATAAGTCATTCATGATCATAAAACTTAGATGATTATTACCACCACAACAATTACTGTTCACGAAGTAAAACGTTTCATAAACAAAGGGTGAACATTTTAAAACAATAAGAGGAAATTAAAGCATCCTCTGGGAGTTTTAGTTTTCTGTTTATGACTTTAATACAAAGTTTCATGCTCTGGGGTCTGCTACAATTATCGTACATCCTTATTATTTGTTATGTGTTTAGTATAATGTGCGACTTCTTTGTTTTCAGTGGTTCAAATAAGCTCCCAACACAATTTGTTGCTGTTTGAATTTACGCTGGTTACAATACAAATTAACTATAATTGTAACTATGAACTAATGGGTCACAACTTTGCATAAAAGTATGCTATATTTAATCTATTAATATCAGATAAGACTATGTAATATTTTTTTATGTAAAATCCTGACCTTTAATCTCAAAGTATTGACTTCCAATTTCAAAATTCCCTTTATATTATAACAGAACACCTTATCAATGGTAGATATATAATCGTAGTGTTTCAACGTTCACTTTGGACACTAAAGTTTTTATTAAAGTAGTTTAAATGTGTGTATTAAAAACTCATTTCAGGTCAAAATGCTGCAGAATTAAATGAAATCAAAAGTATTCTTAATAACTGAAAAAAATGGTTTGTTATTATGTGAGATTTTCTATAAGTACTATTGTTATTAATAATATGTTATTCATTTTTACATTCATGATATCAAGTATGGATTGATGTAAGGCTAAAAATATTCAAACAGATTTTCAAACAGTTCACTGATTCCAAAAGTTACTTTCAGCAATCTGTGTAATACTCTGAGACAGAACTTTGGAGATGTTAATTGGGTTGAAAATTAGCTAGCTTGCCTTCAAAATTCAAGTATTCATTTACTCTTTGTTCATAAGAAACCACATACCTGAAGTTGAAGGTTTCAACATTAAAACAACGTCATATTTTCTGATATTCGTAAATGAACCACACAATTTTTACCTCAACTACCCGTAACAACACCTTCTTAATTTTTTTGGCAATTCTTAGATTCTCGGCACTTTTTTGTAATAAAGGGTTCCAAAATCATGTTTTTCATAAGGTAAAAATATTTTAATTCAAATTTTATTTCAGCCTATGCTCAAACTTTACAATCATTCATATTAAATTAATAACTACATCTTATAGCTTTTATTTCAATGTTATTGGGCCCTTAACATATTTACTGGGATATGCAAATAAAGTTAAGAAAGAATGTATAGTTTTGTAAATATGTAAAAAAGGGCAAACAAACTTTAAGAAAAGTATGTAAAAAGTGTATTGGAAAAGGTCTGTCCATGTAAAATTTTAAATGTTTCCCTTGATCATTTACGGTATCTTTGAAAGAGATATAAAAATTAGAAATACTATTTTGATCGCATGCAAGTTAAGTTTGTTTCATTATCTCTGTTGAGCAATGATAGTAAAATTAGATGATTTCAGATGAGTTGCATGATTTCAAATGATTTTAAAGTACATAATATATAGAGAAAAGATTGACTACAGAACTATATCGGTCCGTCAATATCCCTTTATTTCGACCCAAACACCTGCGACCTTTACAGTAAATCTCACACCGTCTGTTCACTAGCTATCAAGTAGATTTATTTTTTTAGTAACATTGAATGTTATAACCATGAAAATGTATTTTATGGAGTTCAAAAATTTTAGCTATTATGTATTACTATTACAATTATTAGATGTGTAGTAGTTAAAACTATGTAATTTTAATCCCATGTTCAATTGTAAAGGTGTATCTTGCCCTACAGCCCTTCGTGTTATGAGAAATTATATTTTATTGTAATTTTTCAATTATTTTATTTTATTAAAACTGTGTAGGAAGCGTGTAAAATTATATCTTTACTCAGATAATATATTGAACCAGAAGGTCTTAATATCAAATTAGGTAGTTAACTCGGAGAAAATATAAATTTCTTTCTAGGTAATAGCTTAAACATTGCCTACAATCTCTTGTCATGCATTTAAATAAATATTTAATTAACTTATTTCAATCAAAATGAACTTAAACTGTAAACAACTATTTCTAATCAATACAGCCGGTTTAAAATAAGTTCCATGTCAATTCAGTTATCTAAGATCGACTATTTGTTTAGTTGTTTATCTTTCAATGATAAGTCCCGCTAACCGTAAGGCAATAAAGAAATAATCCAATGAGAAAGATCAACGGTAACATGGTTACCACCAAGGGAAAGTGTGTTTTTCGTTGATGACGAAACCAGCCAACCAATAACACGTGTTGCCGATCACAACAATATCCTAGAATTCTGATTGTTTAACTTTGGCAACGTCCCAAGTCTTTATCATTATTGTCCGCTCTCGCCTTCTCCCAAGTTTGTTTGCATGAATATATTTCGAAAATACATAGCCGGATTCTTTTGGGAGGTGGCTTGTAGATGAATTAATAAGTGCCACCATGCGCAATATTAATATATTCCATTTGGCCCAATCAACGTTTAGAATTAAAACTCACAAACCAACTAAAAACGCTATTTTTTTTGCAACTTGATTTTAGCAGAATTTAAATAAAATCTATCTCAGTAAAACAAATCTTTGAAAACCCCTATAGAAAGTATTTAATCAAATGTTATGAGAAAATATGGAACTTCCCTACTTTAGAGAAGAATCGACTAATCCCTCTTAACTAATTACAGATTTGTCATTTATCTCTCATCAATTTCAAATTAGTTAAACATTTTTTATGCATGGAGTTTAATAATTCATTGTAATTTGTAGTCAATGGCTGCAAGTAAGATCCTATTTAATTAAATTTGGAGCTAATACTATTTCTAGAATATAATCACGTGTATAGACACTAAATTCTATTTCCGAAGATAACAATACATTATGATTTTCTGAAGGGTTTATTTATGGGGTTGCCGTTCCATTAATATACAGTTTAGTGACGTCACGAGATTGCGTTAAATTGTTTGCAAATCAAGAACAACTCGATTCATTGTTTGACTTGGAGACCTGCGGCCTGCATAAACGATGAAAACCATTGACTTTGGATATTGACGTAAACGTCCTATCTATGTGTACCAGGCGTGTCCGGGTTTACAAAACTTTTAACCCCCAAAAAAATAATTAACAAAAACTGGATTTAAGAAAATTAACACCATTATCCAACTAAAATATGAAATGAAAGTATTAAATAATATTTTAATTATGTTTAAAATCGTTAGAGTTTAAGAACGGACATAACACAGGTCTTGTGAGTGTAACATTTATTTTTTCATTATTAACGTTGGATAGTAATGGGTACTTAAAGGTTAGTGTTGTAAAAAATATATTTCTTGCTCATGCCATTAAATGTTCTATTTTAATTCAATTTCAAGCAAATTCTAAAACGAACGTTTTAAGAGAAAATGTTTTTGTCTGGCTCCCAGCAGTGTCAATTGTTTTGTTGTTTAGACGTCCTTTGAGTCATTTATACCTCTCCTGAAATGCCAAGAGTCATTCACATGCCATGTGCATTGTAATAACATATCACATTTAAAAATATTGTCTTTACATCAAAAAACTTTTTACAAGTTTCTTTTTTTTCTAAAACTAACTTATACAAATGTTTAAAGGAATCTACAGCCCCACAACATTAAATTACACATGAACACAAACAAAACATACTAAATGGATGGCTTCATAATTTTTAGGAAGTATTAGGTAATTACTAAGTACTTAGTTCTTAGTAAAATTTGTTGTTATTAGGTAGTAGAAAAAAAAAACTGTAATTGGTGCAGTAGGTAATAAGTAACATAAAATACTAGAAGTAAACAAAACTTGTGATAAATTACTTACAACAGAATTAAAATGAAAACAGGATTGATTTAGATGCACCAACCGAGGCATTTGTAGGACAGCAGCGCTGCTAGTAACGGCGAGGTAGAGGTCAGGAAGTCGTTTGTCAGAGGACTTGGACAAGATCCAGCTGAGAACTGGAAAACCTTACTGTGGAGACAAATCTGGAGCTGTTTTGAAAAAAAATCGATTATATATTTATAACAAACAAATGGATGACTATGTATAATTTAAATGGAATCAATACACTTTGGAAAAAATAATTAAAAATATGTTTAGTATCAGGTCTACTGTTTCGATTTTAATAAATATTTGAATATTTATTATACCTATATAAAAATAGGTATAATATACCATTATTGTTATTTTTATAGTAAGCTAACTTATCATATAGGCTAGTAAAAAATAATGAGAAATAATTAAAAAAAACTTGAAATATTACCTTTTTTTTAGTGTTATATATGTAGTAAACTTTGATGGATTGAAACATGGAAAATTATTTAACTTAAATTACAGTCATGTTGGTACAAATTTGATTTCATGTTGGGATGGTTTTTTTAACAATCCCAAATGGAATATTTTTCAATATAGACTAAATATAATTCGAACATGTCATCAAAACAAGTGTCCAATGATATTGTATTGCTATTTTGTTGCTCATATCATTTTTATAAGCTCTGATTCCATCAGTATAATCTAAATAACACATGTGCAACATCAAAATAACAGCTGGGTAACAAATGACAGCCGTCCAATGATTCAAAATGACAGATTTAAGAAATATTTGAATGGCTGCCATTTTTGACTCGGTTGTCCGTTTGAGTTTGGGTTTGCAGCAATGTGTTTTACTAAAAAAACCTTTAATTTGATATAAAACTCGACCTATACCGGTACTGCTATTTAGAATGTCTCCTTACTCCTCATGGGCCGTCCCCTTAAGAGGTAATAATAGTTTGAAAGAGTAGACATTTATGGTTATTGTTGATATAACAAGTGTTAATACTTTATGTATAATGATAAAAAATATATTACACCGTTCAGCGATTTTGAAATCACACTCTATATTATATTCATTATATTTCTACTACTCAGAAGATATTTAGACAATGTTGATAGAAGTATGATTTTGTGTTGGGATGGTCATAGAATATGTGTTAAACAACTATATTCCATGAGAACAATTGTTCTTAATTATTCAATAAATTACTCAATTGGCCATAGTCAATCTTTTTTTCTTTTTATATTTTAATTCTAAATATAATACGGGTATGACACCAGAACAAGAATGAAAAGATATTGTATTGATATTTTGTTACTTATAAGCTCATATTATATACTCTCTCCATCAGTATAATCTAAATATTTATTTGATGAAAAATACATAAATAGTAACAGTTGTAGCAGAGTTTGTAACACTGGTTGTAGTGGTAGTAATCTTTATCAGCCAGTGGGGTGGCATTTTAAGTAGGTAATTACATTTATGAAACCCTAATTAGTAAAAAGCTACTGTACAAAACCAGAGTGCACTATCATAGCGTATGTTTATATCTGTAAAACTGGTAAAAATTGTACCGATGTTGTTCTCTATAAATCTGTTTCATTCATTACACATCTATTACCCATTCATTGCACATCTAGCAGGTACCTTTATTCTATGAAAAATATCCATTAACGAATATATTTTGTTTTTATCATAGGAATTCAAACTAAACCAGCTTTTTTACTTATAATAATTTTTATAATTGTTTTATTAATTTTACTTATATAATGGAGAAACGAGTTTGAAGGGTATCTAAATATCCTGTGAGTATTGGAAATAAAATGAATACTTAGGAAATCAATGACCAAACAGTAAGTGAGCTCGAATTTGATATACACACTTGACTTTAATTTAATACGCACTTCACTAAATGAATCTAAAATTCAGTAAAATATTTAACTACACAAATTTAACGTTAATTTGACTAATCTAGTGGGATTAAATCTGACTAATAAAGTAGTCGTATTTGATTGCTTGTTCAATAACCACGACGTATTACAGTCTGCGATGATTGCAATTTTGTAATTATTTTGTAATGGATTAGTTTGCTGCCTTGGAAATATATGATTCGATATATGTTGTTAAATGCTTAGATAGCAATATGAAATCAAAAATACTATTCAAGTAACAATGATGTAATATAGACAAAAACTTCTTCCACAGGAGTGTATTTTGATGTAATATCATTGTACTTTGATCGTGAATGTAAATTAACAAAATTTTATTATTAAAAAATGATACTTGTAGGCTAAAAATCATTTTGCTACACAACTCAGTTGAAAAAAGATTTATATTGGCCTAATCGGTTGCCATTTTTCATGATTTTTTTTAATTTATAAGGAAAATGTTAGGAAAAGACTTGTAAAGACTTCGATTTTCATAAGAAGCCACCATAATAAACTAGCAAATTACGAACACAGTACAACAGAAAACACAATTATTTGTAACAATTGTGAAAAGATTACATAGAAATCTTTGAGTTATCTTCTGGACATAGGGATAAAATAACTGCTATTAGAATTCAAACAAAAATGCGAAGTCGCCTAATTTAAATTGACCAACTGGCAACACATTTTACATGCAAATATAGACTATTAAAAACTAGTAATTTTATCCTCGAATTTGAAAATTAGAACTATGATTTGGGCAAACACTACTTTTAGAGTGCACTTGATATCCTATTTTATAACACATTTTATGCTTTGATAGAACAATCCATGTTTGTTTGCGAATGTCAAAACAAAACTCATTTGAAAAAATATAAGAAGAATTCTGCTGACATTTCAGAAAAAGAACGTTTTGAGCTAACAAAGTTATTGGTGAGTAGACGTCGCGCCCCGCTGGCAGAAATTGACCTTGAGATGATCTAGGTGTAGATAGGGTACTCTCAGCTGATTAGTCGACCGCAGCTGACCATGTGACGTCAGTAGGTGTTTGTATTTTGTGGATAAAAAGTGTTGGCTTGACCGGGTTTCGAACTCGGTTCTTTTTATTGGTAGTCGGAGTCGTTACTATTTGAGCTACAACAGCAGTGTTATGGGTATAGGTTTTATATTGGTAAATGACACCTTAACTTATAGAGTGTGTCAACTTACAGGGTGTGTAAATATTGGAGGTTTAATCCTAGCCTATGCTAGAGGTTCATGGGTTCAATCCTAACCTATCATTTGGAGATTCACGGGTTCAATCCTAACCTATGCTAGAGGTTCACGGGTTCGAATCTAACCTAACATAAAATATATCATTTCCGGTTATTCAATCCTAACCTATGCTAGAGGTTCACGGGTTCGAACCTAATCAATCACAAATTATGTTATTAGAGGTTTATGGGTTCAATCCTGGATGTAATCTAATCACAGCTGTTTATTAGCTAATCATGTGACGTCACCTGGTTTAGAGGTTCATGGGTTCAAACCTATCCTAGTAGGATTTGTAAAAAAAAAAACACTTTATATAGTGTATAATGTTTAAACCTTACCATTGAGCATAAAAGACTATTATACCAAATCTGTAGTAGCATTGGAGGTTGGCATGCTGTAGTGTATAATAAATATAAAACAGCTTTACCATTAAAGGCTACTAAATATCATATGTTAAATGAGTTATTTTGGGTTGTTTTTTTTCTTGTAGTGAGAGGTTCATGGGTTCGATTCCTAGTTGGTTATATGACTTTCATGACCTTGTATTGTATATGCATTCCACCAATTAACATATTCTCACTCTATGTACTGTGTGTATGTGTGTTGTCTGTTTTCCGCTTACGGTTTCTGCTATAACCTTATTTAAGTACATAGGAGTTATCATCTGATCATGTAACCCTTCCGCCAAATGATATTACCTAGGAGCTGTTATCTGCTTTAGTAACATAATCATACCTATGTACGTAAATTAAGTATTAAATTATGAATAGAAGTGTGTACCTTGATAGGGTATCAAACCTTAATATTTAAGGTAATGGTCAAATTGTCTTAGCTATTGAGCTATGATCGCAACTAATAGTTTATGTTATTATGGATGAGGTAATGATTATGGTGGGTAAAAAGTGGCCCCATATCCTATGTCTAGGGAAAGATGGCCTCTAACTAGTGGTGTTTAAATGAATGGAAATAGTTAACTAGTGGTATCCACAAGAAATAATGTGCAGTCTATGTATCCTGTTATCCCAAAGGAAAGATAACACAACCGAGGAAAACGTTGTGACACAAATATCCTTATCTAACCATATCCTGTGCTGCGATAAGTTACTGGTCACCAAGAAGTTGCTCTCTAATTATGTGTTATAAAATGACACTGGAGCGCTAGTATCAATGAAATATGCTTTAGGCAATTTCTATTGATGTATTGAATAAGAAAGCATCTGCAGATCACCTGACAAAAATTATTAAATAGCAATGAATGTATATACTAACTTACTTGTAACTAGCTAACCGAAGATTCACTATAATGGATTACACCAACTTTAGATATGCGAGTGATGTCTGGAGTAGCTTTTATTGACTTTTTTATGAAAACAATATTTATGTACTACCTCAACTTTTAACTTCTGGACACTTAGAGAAATAACTATGTAACAAGACAATAGTTAAATTACCTATGTCTAATGGTTGAGTAATCTTTTATAGGAATTTGATGAATTATATCTTCAGTACTTATGAGCTAGTAGATATTATATTAACAAAACAAATAACTGTGCGGTAGTTATAATTTAATAGAACACGTGTGTCGTGTATATTATGGGTTGGAATGTTTTGATGTAGCTGAAAATCTTGTTTGTTGCACTATTATAACAAGCTTAGTATACTTTTGTGAAGTGTTTAACATAATAATATATATTTCTATAATGAGGGTGAGCATTGTATCTGTCTATGTTGTCACATCTCGTCTCCTTGTGTAGAAGAAATTTTAGTCACTTTTCCAAAAATAATTATCCACCAGAAACAAATCTGTAAAACAATTCAGTTCTGATGGGGGCTGTGGAAAAATTAATGTCCATTTAAATATAACTAAATGTGGTATTTGTATGTGGAGAGGTATATTATAGACATCTTTGTGGTAATAAATAGCAACAAGTATACATATACTCAAAGTTACTGATAAAAATTTATGCATGGATAAAAATAGCAGTTTATTTACGTTAGGTTTCTATTCCCCATAAGAGCCTATGTTAGACCTGAAGTGTTGACCCCAACTACTCATATTCTCTGCCAAGGTATGTATGTAATAGTTTTTATGATTATTCAGCTTTGTAGTGAGCGGGGACCAAACACGCATGATAACACGATGTCCTTACCGGAAGCTTGATAACCACTAAGATGCAAATATCCCCACTTAGTATTATTGAGCAACATGTTGAAAGATATGTTAGACATACTGCTATACAATAATATATATAAACTATAGCACCTAAACAAACAATGTTCTTATTGCTTTTTGTTATTGCTTAGTTCAAATTAACTGTTGTAATAAATGTAAAAAATAATTATTTGTGTAGGTAACCCTTTTTAAACAACTGAACATATAGAAGCAACTTGTGTTGTTGAAACAGCTGGAAAACTCTTTAATCTATAAAATGGGAACTATGTTATGGACTCCAAAACAGAATGTATGAATCATTCAGGCATTATTTAAGGATGGTTTATGTAGATTTGTCAAGAGGGCTCTAATGTCGGACTTTAGTAACTACAAGGTTTATAAATAATTTAAAGGAGATGTTTACTTTCACCATATGTTTTGTAGGTTTGAATAATTGCATCATTTTGTAATAGTTATGATTTGAAATAGTGTTACAATGTTTCTATAGTATAAAACTATTTTACTTCTGGTTAAGTACAACTGCAGCACACTTGTGCACTTAACAAAGCTTAAATCCCCTATTATTAATGTAAAAATAAGATGTAAAAACCCTTATCAAAGTGATGGAATTGCTTTAATATTTGTTCTATACCCACACAACTTAATGTAAATTATTAAGTGAATAATAACTGTGTGTGCTACCTCAGGTATTCATATGCCTCTCAATTTGTCATTAACCTACTGTGGTAGGTTTACTACCATTAAAAGAAGGAATTTCAATTATGTGAAACTTAAACCCACCGAAGCTGTGCAACGTTACTAGACTAACAATTTAAAAAATGTCACCAAAATTGATTGAAGCTAAAACTATCAGTGGTAAGTTTAAAGGAGAAAAAATCTTCAGTAAATAATATATTTTATTTTTTGAATCGTAGTTTCAAGTGACTGATACGTAAAAGGTGCTAATTTGAAATAAACTTGAAAAATCTGTTTATCTACAGACAATCAAGTAAAATAAATATTCTATTTCTGTTTTTGGTATACATTATTTTTTTAATTTAATGTAATTAACAAATTACCGATTAAAATAATAATTGTTGTGCACAGCAACAGGGTAACTGCTAGTTTTTTTTAAACATGAATATTGCTAGCCTAAGTCTAACATTGGGGCTATAGAGCCGTTTGGGAAAGGATTTCTGTGGTAAGAATATGTTAATCAGGAATGTGAGCTATTATCATACAAAAATTTAACCCAATTTAACCTTCAAACATACAAACTTTCACATTTATTAGTACAACATCTAGAGATTACTATGGTTATGATATATTTAAACTAGTGGAAACTTTAAAAGTGGTATAAACAAGCATCAGATATCCGTAAAATAAATCACATTACTCTTTTTGTGACAATGCCTGCTAGACAGGACCTGATTAAATATGGGATCATGTTTATCACCAAACCCAACATATAACCCGCCTTAACAATAAACACAAATATGAATAGTTGTAAAAGCTCACACGACTCGCCACAGGTAAACTGTTTGTCATACTAGTATTCCAGGAATTAAGGTCTCCATTACATTTGTAGGTTTGGAAAGTAGCCCTAATTTTCTACAACAATTGCTTTGAACACAGTTTTATAGATTGTTGTAGATGATAGTGAATAAACACATCTGCTCCTTTAATGTGAACGATATTATATGACACGTACCCATAGTTAAAACTTTAGTGTCTATACCAACACACACCTTCACCTTCAATAACACCTTTTAATAGTGTGAAAGGTTTAAACAACTAAAAAATATTAACATAACCATACCATAGGTCCTTATAAATAGCTATCCTAAATACCTATCCGTATAAATAGCTATTATAAGGAAAAAAACTAGACTCAATTCTACTCACATTCTAGAAGTTGACAAGGTTTATTTTATGATTTCAATGTCATACAACTTTGATGTATGGTCAAAATTATCTTAGTAAACCTAATAACTCTGATTAAATACATTACAGCAATTTTCAAATAGTTCTCATCTACGATAATGTAAAAAACCAAATTATTCTTTTTATATTAACACCTTAACCTCCCGCATAGTAGGACCCATTGTTAATTGTGTAAAATTGATTCTTGATACTATGAGAGGAATATGTATGCAAATTCTCAACTTCTAGGTACTATGGTTTTACATGTATGTTGATTGGAATTTAGCATTTATATATCTAGTACTATGACATCGTAAATTATGTAGACCCCAAATATGTTTTTAGTTTCTTAATTAAAAATCTGTATAAAAGTTAGAAAATTCATGTTTTAATTGATCAGGAATATTGTTCTACAGTGTTGTAAAAACTATGGAGATAACAACGCGCCCCACCCCTTCCTCTCAGGCTTGAGAAGCCTGTTGCGGTTGTAGTTGGTTCAGTTTAGACGTTTTGGTATGCTCAGGCTGCATTCAGTGTAGCTTCTGTCTTCTTTCTTGGATATAGGTGTCTTGCCTTGGACAAATATTTTAACTTTGTTGTGGTTATCTGATATTTTGGTTATTTAACATTACTAGTGAGGATACATTAATAAATAGTTATTCTTGGTCAACGTTTAAGTTCAGCTTTCTCTTTGGGCCAGTTATTTGAAACACCAGCGAGGAAAATACATCTGGGATCCAATAGGTAAGTCATTAATTAAACCTACGAATTTAGATTACACATTTACAAAGTTGGGCTATAGTACCTCTTAAAAGTAAAAAAAACAATAATGGGAATAATAAATAAGTTTAACTTCTTGGGTTTGATCTATTATGCAAACAGCTGATTGCTGTAAATATTCTAAGATTGTAGCATATAGTAGGCCTATTACATATACTAACTGTTGTTACCCTTGGGCTTCAAGTACCCAGTAAAACAATCAAATAATGACACCCGAGTTTATTAAGTTGAGTACAACTGAGGTATTTTTAAAATTGTGTATATAGGAATCACGACTTTACACGGCCTTAATGGGTAGTTTTGCACGAGGTTTCTAAATTGATTATAAGGGTGTGGCGGTGTGGTTCTTTCAAAAGTCCATGGGTACTTTAGGATTTATCTAGAAATTAGCCTATAATTTCTACAAACAATTAACAGGGGTTTTCATTAAATACTTGGAATAATGGGTAAAAGTTTACGCAAAAATGTTGCTATGCTCTTTTATAATCCATGTTTTCTAGCCTCTGAGCTGGTTCTATAACTAAATTGATAACAAATCAGGAGCTGGATGACAAAGGTAAAATTTCAATTTAGTATGCTCTTTTGTTAACATAGTCATTGATAAATATATTGTATTGTTTTTTTAGGAAATGGTCTTTGTTATAATTATAAGCTTAGAGTTTAATGCTCTTTTGTGTGATTGACAGATGCAAACTCAATGACAGAGTCAGCGAGCATCAGTGGCAGAGGTCTACGGTAGAGGACTACGGCAGAGTCTACGGTAGAGGTCTACGGCAGAGATCTACGGTAAACGTCTATGGCTAAGGTCTACGGCAGAGGTCTACGGCATAGGTCTATGGTCGCACACCTGAAGTTAAGCAGCTCACGAGATGAAGGATTGGTAAGTGTTGTATTCTATAGTAGTCCTTAGATGCATCTTAATTGTTATCGCCCACATAGATAAAACATTGAACACCAACATCTAGCCATTAACTAAAAAGCCTAAATATCTACATGTTCGCTTTAGTCGTCCAAACACTTTTATTTAGTGTTGCTATATAATAGTACCCAGAGGTTCAAAAACTTTTTGTTTTGAAGAATAAAGAAGGAGAGATGTCTAAAGAGTCTGTCTATATATTCAAAATATCGCTTAACATAAAACCAATCGTTATTTTACTCATCTGATAAAAATAGTACCTTACTCCAACACATTAAAAACAAATAAATTTATTAACTTATAAAAAAGAGAATTACATAAATGGTCTTGATTACTAAATTGAACTTCATACTTATGTAACCAATTAAGTTATGACGGAAATGAGATGTAAAGTGAACAGGTAGCTTTTACCAAACGTAGGTAGGTGGTTGTTATAATCCTTGGTTAATTTCTAAATGCTGTCATTAGGCCGATTCCGTACAAACTAACGTTAAAATGTATGTTTAGACAACATGTATCAACATTTTAATAGCTAAGAAAATTAAAAAAAGTAAAGCATTATTCATACAATCATTTAACTGACTGCAGTACGGCAAAATGATATATGTATTGGCATTATGCAATACAAATAATTTTCTTACCGTTTTTTGTAGTAACTTGTTTGAATATAAACTGCATACAGTAAAAATCTATCTAGTACTGATAATTTTAAATATCATCCTTAAGTGTTAGCTCTTGTATAACAAACAACCTTTAATCAGGAAAATGCAAACCATTGGTTATAAGACACAATGTAAATACAAGCAGTGGATCTTTCGTTTGGATAAAAATAATTACCAGTCCTTTTATTGTATGTACTGTAACTAGATTAAAATGTTTAGTGAAATTATTAAGGGAAACCTTGACAAAATAGCGTAGAATTGGATTATTTGCAAATTAGGAAAAATTAATCACACTGTTAAAATTGATTTTGCTTTTTTCCGCTATCAAACTTACGTGAGCTTGCCTAATACAAAAGTTTACTTTATTGAAATTATTTCATTCTTTTTAGAGCGTTTGAAGTCGGTTGTATTTTTTTTACAAAAATAAATTATTGAAAGTTGTATTCTTTTAGACTTGGTGTCTCATTTGTGCCATCAGCTGTCTAATAAACTGCAGTTCCATCGTAATACAGTACAGAGCTTAATGTTGAAATCAAGTACATAAGCAACAATTCTGTTATGAGATGGGATATTTATTTACTGTAACGTTCTGTAGAGTTTAGCATATTTTTCTCATCGCCGAGCATGAGAGCGGAAATGCTGGGATTTCTTAGAAAGCAGCGGCTATAAGCCTGAATAAAACCTACGCAAAACAGACTCAAAGACACATAACTCAGCACAGCGTTCTTGTCACTTTAATGTTATAATTACTGAATAGTATTTCACAGTAACTTTGTACTTTACTAGTGACATTATGTTGAAATGGCGACCATACGAATGTAGGTATTTAGAGATGAGTGTAGGATTAATTCATAGTTTGAATCAAGAACTATAATAAGCATAACTACACCCCAATAGTGATAAACATTTACACTATTGTTTTTGGTGTTAAATATATGGTAAAGATCATATGTCTGTGAATTTAAGCCTACACAGTAATTATACCATTAGTCATGACAAACATAAGTACAAACCGGAAACACTTAACTGGAAGGTACATCTGACATAGAGTAATATTGGTGTCTTATCGTACAATTATTACGTAGCCACATGTATCGTGGAAGTAGTTTAGTCATTACGTTGGAGTGTCAGGTAATTGATTAACAGTTTTTACATATTTACAGTATAAGTTGAATATCAGTAGTTTTTTTGTCATAAAAGAGGCTTTTTTATTTATTCAAAGTATGTTGAACCTTGATAACAGTAAAACGAGCTTAATGTGACTTCAAGTGTATCTATTTCATGTCAATCTGAAAGACATCTCCATTAAAACTATTACTTAACATTAAGTTTTTTTTTCAACACAGTGCCAACTTAAAAGAGTCGTAGACAATAGGTATTGCATTACATTCATAGCCAGGAGCAATATGGAACATTTGGGTAGAGATTGCTATAAGAAAATATGTTTAGTCTTCACAACTATTATGGTAGACGGGTTAAAAGCCCACCTATTAAAACCTGGAATAAACTATTAATTGTAGCTTAGAAAAAGTACATAAATAAATAGAATTTGGTATTTAATTTTGGGTTATTGGCTGATACAAACATACTTTTACCAGACTCAGGATAGATATAGGGTTATTGAAAATGCCTGATAGCTGAAATTTAATCAATAAAAAAAACATGTTTCCAAAGGTTGGACACCGAAGGCAATGATGATGTTTTCGCGAGCGCAGGAGACTACGTTTTCGTGACTGTAAAAGACGATGTTTTTATGATAACTATACTATCTCACATATTATTATGCGCATACAAATTTCTAGATAAATCTACAAGATTTAACTATCATCGTTGTACTACAGTAATATGTTATTGGTGATCGGTAATTTAAATGTAGGTTTTTTAATTAACTACCGATACATGTATAAATATTTCACTTAGAAAACATGTTCAAATACAGAGCAAGAAAGTGATGTAATTTAAGGACTATACAACAGTATCTACAGGAAACGAGATAGCAGTATCTAATGACCGCCAAACACACTCAAACCTTCTACACTGACAAAACATTCCATGATCTAGGTAGTATTTTTATAGTTATAAATAACACTCTAATATTTGATAAGGGCTATTGACAATTATGGTGCATATATACATACAGCCTGGAAAGAACTACTGTATTGTGGGGCGTTCAGATTAGTGAATTATTATGGGGATTTACATAGCTCTTGGGTCGAGCTTTTTATTTAAATGAACGTTCTTAGTACTAGAATTACATTTAATTAATTGTTTAAATTGTCTTTTTAGTGTTGTCAATGTGACCATACTCATTAAGCAGCATATGCATTCATTTTGGCAGAATTGCTGTTTTATTGTAAAATTATCGGATTTAAAATGCATATCGGATATGCCTGTGATTGAAGAAAAACATATTTGGTCACACAACATTTGTTTACAAGATGATTTTTCACATTAAACTGTAAGAAACTATGTCTTTTTTACACATATCTTTATACATAACTAGCCGATCTGAATTGTACACGGTTTTAACAACAACAAACCGGTCCGGTTTTAACACGGACAAAGTGGTCAGTTAATTTCCGAATTGTTTTATGATTTGATGATTGTTTGTTTTTGAGGAAATAAAAATTCATTATTCATTATTCATTATTCATATTTTAACTGACTACTGAATTCCCGTATGTAGGACGGGCTAACACCTCGTTTAATGTAAAAATATAAGTGACAAAAAAATAAATCCATCCAAACAGATGTTTATTACTTCATAGACAGCATATTCTCCGAACAGATGAGTATTTCATAAATGGTAAATGTTAAGAGAAACTTGACAAAATAGCGCAGAATTGGATTATTTGCAAAGTAGTGGTATCATATTACAATGGATAGAAATTAAGATACTATAACACAAATCGGTTTCTCAATATATCGTTAAAATAACCAAAAATTATATAATTCTGAGCAATGTATAGACAAAACTCTAATTTTAATACATAATCACACAGGATAAAATTAGATGTTTTAGCGATTTTAAACTAATCCAAAAGCATCTTTAGATTTTAATATCCTAATTACATGTATTTATTTTTAACATAAAATTATATTCCCTTTATAACACCAAATTGTTGGTTGTGTCTTACATAGTGTCATCATTCATGTAACATTTGCGGTTTGAGACATAACTTTTTAAATTTTACTTGCCCGCTTGTTTCTTTAGACTACCTTATCTATCCTTACCAATCACTATGTTTTATTTCATCAGGGTAATATTTTGAGTTTTGGTATATCACAGTGGGAGTAGTGTGAGTCCTTGATCTCAGAGGTTTACAGGTTCGATCCTTACCAATCACCAATCATTTCCGGTTGGAGTGTTTTTAGTATGGTATTGTATCATAGTATGAGTCCTTGATCTCAGAGGTTTACAGGTTCGATCCTTACCAATCACCAATCATTTCCGGTTGGAGTGTTTTTAGTATGGTATTGTATCATAGTATGAGTCCTTGATCTCAGAGGTTTACAGGTTCGATCCTTACCAATCACCAATCATTTCCGGTTGGGGTGTTTTTAGTATGGTATTGTATCATAGTGTGAGTCCTTGATCTCAGAGGTTCACGGGTTCCATCCTTACCAGTTACCAAACATTTCATTTTCGATGTTTTTTTTTGTATGATGTTGTACTATAGTCTCTTGTTTGTGTATGACTGTTTGATTCCAGAGGTTTGAGGGTCCGAATCTTACTAATCACTAAACGTTTCATTTCGGGTAGGGGTGTTTTTAGTATGGTATTATTTCATAGTGTGAGTCTTTGTTCTTAGAGGTTTATGGGTTCAATCATTACCAGTTACCATAAATGTTTCATTTCCGGTTGGGGTGTTTTTTTTTTATGATGTTGTGTTGTAGTCTTTTGTTTGTGTATGAATTTTTGATCCCAGAGGTTTGAGGGTCCTAATCACCAATCATTTCTGGTTGGGGTGTTTTTAGTATGGTATTGTATCGTAGTGTGAGTCCTTGTTCTTAAAGGTTTGCGGGTTCGATCCTTACTTGCCACCGTTTGTATTATATCCGGTTAGAGTGATTTTTAGTGTTGTATAGTAGTGTTATGGTTGTATATGAACCTAGGGTTGCGGGTTCAAATCTTCTAATTTCCGATCAAGTTAATATTTTATGAGGGATAATATAGAGAGTTTAACGAGTTATTTAGATCTGTTACATCTGGTATAGTTCTTTAATGGTGGAAATGATGTATTCTTACACCTGTTTCAGCTTTATATTGGATAGGGTTTGAGACTATCCCCTCATTAAGTGAGGCCAAGTTAAACGTTATACAACCTATCCAGTTTATAATATTATATACCAGTTTATAATATTATATAATATTATATTGGTTGATGTCGTATAACGTCCTCTCCTTTATTTATAAAGCTTTTTTTGTCAAGTCTATAGATTTAGTTATATAACCCTGCCAAGAAAGTTAACAATCAAGGTTTACAGGCTTTTTAGTCAGCCATGCCAGTGACCTTCACTCATGGTTTACGGGCTGTTTAGTTGGCCGCGCCAGTGACCAATAACATTCACACAAATACAAAGAGGGGCACAGGTTCTATCCAATCTGAACCCCTCAGTGTACACACATTCACACAAGTACAAGGAGTAGCACAGGTTCTTCTAAATCTGAACTACTCAATGTACACACACTCACACCTTGGTCAGGTTACATAAGTATATATCTATAGACTTGTTTTTTACTAGGAGAGTTATGTACAGTTAAATTTACAATTACATTTTCAAAGTTATTTACAACAGAGTTTACATTTACAATTTACAATACAATTTACATAGCCCTTTGGACTTTTCTATATCCAAAAGGTAGAGTGTCATATTGACCTTCGTACCTTCTTTTAGGACCAGTTATTTTAAACACTTTGCTCTCAGCGATGGTGACGATATCTCTGTCTCTAGTCCTTCTAATCCTACTTTCTTCAATTTCAACAGACTGTTTTGCTTCACTCAGAACCATCTCTTTTAATTTTTCAAAATTTACAATTTTTGAAGTTTTAAAGTTAAGGGTGAGGCCCTTGATTTTACATATAGGGATCAATTTTTGTTGATTGGTTGACCAGACAAGGTACGCGTATGTTTTAGGCCCCCCAGAGACAAACTCAGTGATATAAGAGCCAGGTCCATAATCTACCAATTCATCGGTCATTTCACCGAGGTAATCACCTGTAGACACCCTATAAAGACCGTTTCCATGTATGTAAACCACACTGTCTGTATCATAATATAATACTTGAGCTCCTAGGGCCTCAAGGTGTTCATAGAGCTTGAGTCTCGCCTGCGAGGTAGTGTAGGCCGCGATACAAACGTTTATGTTACTAAGAGGTTCACCTACCTCCATCAGGTATTCCCATGAAACTACAACAACCTCATCATTAACAATCTGAAGTCTGTTTACTTTAATTTCTGGGCTAGAGAACATTTGAAATAGGGTTTTAGACTCCCTAACAATTGTAGCTTTAGTCTGATTCTCTCTCTGACCAAATTTTCCCCAAAAACTATTTAACATTAATTTTGCCAAAGATCTCAAACCCCCATTCTTAACAATTTTATCTTTCTCCAGCTTAATTCCCTCATGTCTCAAATACTCTGCAATATATTTGTTTTTGTCCTCCTCAGTTTTGCACCATTCTGGATAGCCTGAAGCTTCCTGTTTCATCTTAAGAAATTTATTGATAAAATCGGTGAACAAACCCCCATTTTCATAAGTCGCTACTTGGTACTCCCACAACTCATACATGTCCAATACAATATACCCTTTCTCTACTGCCTTTCTGATCTCATCCATAGTCCATGTCTCAACTAATGCTCTATTATCACTGTCATGATTACACTCTCCCTGATACATCATTTCCCCACATGTTCTACACAATACAAACATCAATTTATCATTCATTTTTGTAGGGAGTACGGGATGGTAGAGATCACGAGGCGGCAATACTTTACATTTTAACAAACCCTCTACACCCATACCTCTCTCACGACACTCTCTGTCTCCTACATAGATGGTTGGATGGCCTACAGGGTACTTCCCATACTTACAAACATAAGGGTACAGAGAACAAACATCAACATACTGTATAGTTTCTCCCTCAGCGCATTTGTGATAGGATTTTGCATTACCTGTCCTACCTCCAAAGAAAGCCTGCCTCGGGTCAAGTGGGAGATTGTTTAAGATAGGCAAACTGTCCAGATATTTAAGCTGCAGATCTTTTTTCTGTTTACGAAATTCACATTCCCACATCTCTACTAGTGCGTGTTCTGTAAACTTTGCATTTTTAGCCTTGGTTCGCTCATAGCGAAGATGTAGGCTATCAGAAGGGTCCTCTTTTAAAGGAGCGTGACGGTTGTAAGGAAAGCATTTAGGACATCCATGGAAATAACAGCCATGAAATTCGTAGATGTTTCTGCCATCGAACCCATCTACTTTCATTCCATTGACTTTAACTTCTTTACCTCGACCTGCGTGGTCAATCCTAATCCCGTTGGTTTCTTCGACCCAAGAAAGCCATTGGAGCGCTATATTTGATTGATTGTCTACTAATCGATAGCCGTTTTTAGGGATAAGTCCGATAGTATTGGGTTTCAAGAAATTACGGCGGAAAGCTAGATTACAAGCACTAGCAATAGTAACAGCCTCGAGAAACAGGTCAACATTACACTCTTTTAGAAAAATTGAGCGAAACTTTAGACAGGCTTGAGCCAAGATATCAACATCTGAAATACAATAGGCTAGGATCTCGTTTTTGAAGTTGAACTCATAGTTGTTTGCCATCTGGTCGCTGTACCATTTTTCAAAGTCATTGTAAGATTTCTCAAACATAGATTCGGGACAGTAGTACTTTTTGTCTGGCATAGGGCCTACATAGTCTTGGTTTGCCAGAGTGTTGAACAAATGGGGAAAATAGCCTTTCTTTTTCTCTGGAGGTAGGTCAAAGGCTTTAGGCAGAGCAGACAAAGCCATAGGGAAGTAGCTAAGTGAGTCGACAAACCTCACATTATCGATTTCCATCAAGATAATCTTAGTTCCCCGCATTACAAGTTCTGGTGTGAATTTTGTTTCTTCCAACAAATACTTTAGCAGAAATTGAAAGTCAAATCCCTGCCCATTGTGTGCAATTACACAGATTTTTTTAAACTGTTTCCTCACTGACATGACATAGTTCATAAACTGATTAATAGGGTCAGAGTCAAACACTCGTGTACGGTTTTTACATGCTATACAAAATTTTGCCTCAATACATTGGTAACAAAATTGCTGGGACACACACAAGTTTACTTTATGCACTTTACTTTCAGGGTCAGAGGGAAGGGACTCATCCTGACGGGTTTCCAAGTCAAAGAAAATAAAAGCATAATCTTTAGATTTAGGTTTTCCCTCATTAGGTTTCATGTAACATTTATGGTTAGGATCTTTATATTCTCCACAAGGTTTACAAAATACCTCTCCACACTTGTGAGGCTTGGACCTCTCTTTAAAAAAAACTAGTTTCCCACAGTCAAGACATTTCTTCACATGTTTACACCTATCAACCTGATGTGCAATGAAACAGCGTTGGTTTTTATAAGTTAGATTGCATTTAGGACACAAGATTCCCCCATACACCTCTACACAAGGAGGTGAAATGGTTTGGCAACAGGGACAAATGTTTGAGCATCTGTGGGCTCCTTTGTGATCATACGGGATATGACAGGCCTCACAGAAATATTTACAAGCAAAAGCAGCTGTCAAGCTAGTAATTACGTTATAGTGCCGGTTGTGAAACAACAAGTTAATTTTAAACTTAGGGTTCTCTACATTTCCCTCAAAATACACATCACGACCTTTAGCATTATAGTTGTACACAGTGATTTTGTAGTCTTTAAGCAGATGTTGAAATTTTTCAAGTTCAGGAATGCCTGCACCACCCATAGGCATCACAACTCTTGCTCTACGTACAAGTTCTTGGGCCCTAACAGTCTGTCTTTTTCTATCATCTTGTCTCACAGCTTTGTATTCGGGGTCTTTAGTTAAATTAGCTATAGCCACTACAATAGCACGGGGAAGACACAAGTTATCTTTATTATTAATTACAACAATCCCTTTCCTTGCCTTGCATTCTTCATCAAAAGTATTAAAAAGTCCAGGCCTAACTCTACGAGAACCTACAGGGAGATTAACTCGGGTACATTCAACTTGAAACGTGTCTGTGGACTTGATAGATTCAGCGTTTGATTGCACAATTCCCCCAAAGATTTGCCACAAGACATCCTCATTTACTTCATTTGCTGGGCGAAAAGCAACAAACCCTGGCTCTTTACTTTTTAGGTTAAGTGAACGCAAAGTAAATCCCAATTGATCGCCCTCCTGACAAACTTCTTTCATTTCATTTACAATTTGACCAAACCCTTGTCTTAGCCAATCAATCTCACTAGTTTCAGGTGGAGGGTTAGAAAACTTAAAAACAGTATTAATTCCATGAATTCTAAATCTCTTTACATAATTTTCATGTTTATCTAGAATATTTACAGGGACAATTACTTCAACAGAATCTTCTACAACATTTACAGGTTCATTACTATCAACAGATTCATTGGAATCTACTGGAGCAGAGTTACTTACATCCATCATCTTGAAGCACTGGGAGCAAAGTGATGCAATAATGGCAGGGTTGCGATAAGGGTTTATATAGGGACAAGGATGACCACAAATGTGGTTATCAAAGGTGACGTGGTACACAAGAGGAAGTGATAGCTGATGTTTTAGATAATGCAATACCACAAAAGTGGTTATCAAAGGTGGTTATCCGGTTGTGATTTGGTACACAGGAAGTGATAGTTGCTGTTTTAGATGATGCAATACCACACAGGATGTAGACATTGTGCTAATTATATTTGATATTATATACTATATAATTATTATATACTAATTATGTTTATTGTTTGTTTCAGATGGCTGCCCCTCTCCTCCTCCTCTACTAGCATTAAGTATTTAGTTATAAGTTTATGTAAATAATATAAAATAGAGTAATATAAGTATTAGTAAAAATAAATCCATATTTAGCTTTCACATATGTTTTCATTATTCTTTCAACTGAATATCCAACAGGTTTTAAAATTACATCATCTAATAGGAGAAGCAGTCCACCAGCTAAAACAGCCAGCAGAAAAATTGGCGGGAAAACAGATAACACAATACATAAAGTGAGGTTATGTTACATATACAATATAATCAGTAGTTGGTAGCTCTAGTGCTGCAACCTAGTAGATAATTTGTAAACTAATACCTCAACTCAGAGTAACATACTGTCAACACTTAGTAATAAATTAATAAGTAAAAAGTGAGGTTATGTTACATATACAATATAATCAGTAGTTGGTAGCACTAGTGCTGCAACCTAGTAGAGAATTTGTAAACTAATACCTCAACACAGAGTAATCTGTTATGATGAATCTTATATCAAGTTAATCATTATTATAATCATACCGTCAACACTGGCACTCCAGTGGTGAATTAACAAACTGGTTTGGGTAAAAAGTAAGGTTATGTTACATATACAAAATATCACATGATCAAACCTCCTAGACTCATATACAAACAGTTAACTATACCAACAAAAAAAAACACCCCAACCGGAAATGATCGGTGATTGATAAGAATCAAACAACTTAACCTCTAATAACATGTTTTGTGATTGGTTAGATTCGATCCCGTAAACCTCTAATAATAGGTTAGGATTGAACCCATAGACCTCTCACTATAATACAATACCATTAGTGGTTGGTTAGATTCGAACCCGTGAACCTCTAAAACTAACTCATAGGGTTAGGATTGAACCCACAGACCTCCAAATAATAGGTTAGGATTGAACCCCTAAACCTCCAGAAATACCAAAAACACATTTTTTTTACACACCTCAAAACATATAACATCCAACATTTACCAATTATAATCTACAGTAAAGTTCCACTTAAGCATTATACACTATATAAAGTTTTTTTTACAAATCCTACTAGGATAGGATTGAACCCATAAACCTCCCACTATAATACCATTAGTAGTTGGTTAGATTTGAACCCGTGAACCTCTAATAACATGTTTTGTATTAGGTTAGAATCAAACCCGTGAACCTCTCACTATAATACAATACCCATTAGTGGTCGGTTAGATTCAAACCCGTGAACCTCTAACATAGGTTAGAATTAAACCCATAGACCTCTAAACCAGGTGACGTGATCAGCTAATCAATTGAAATAAACAGCTGTGTGTTAGGATTGAACCCATAGACCTCTTAATGATAGGTTAGGATTGAACCCATAGACCTCTAAACCAGGTGACGTGATCAGCTAATTAGCTGAAATAAACAGCTGTAGTTAGATTACATCCGGCATTGAACCCGATAACCGGAAATGATATATTTTATATTAGGTTAGATTCAAACCCGTGAACCTCTCACTATAATACAATACCCATTAGTGGTCGGTTAGATTCAAACCCGTGAACCTCTAACATAGGTTAGAATTAAACCCATAAACCTCTAATAACATGTTAGTTAGCATTAAACCATAGCATATGTTAGAATCGAACCCATAGACCTCTAAATGATAGGTTAGAATTAAACCCATAAACCTCTCACTATTATACCATTAGTAGTTAGTTAGATTCAAACCCATGAACCTCTAGCATAGGGTTAGGATTAAATAACCGGAAATGATATATTTTATGTTAGGTTAGATTCAAACCCATGAACCTCTAGCATAGAGTTAGATTCGAACCCGTGAACCTCTAGCATAGGTTAGAATTAAATAACCAAAAATGATATATTTTATGTTACTTAGATTCAAACCTATGAACCTCCAATAACATGATTAGTGATTGGTTAGATTCGAACCCGTAAACCTCTAATGATAGGTTAGGATTAAACCCCTAAACCTCTTACTATTATACAATACCATTAGTAGTTAAATAGATTCGAACCCATGAACCTCTAGCACAGGTTAGGATTGAATAACCGGAAATGATATATTTTATGTTAGGTTAGATTCGAACCCGTGAACCTCTAGCATAGGTTAGGATTGAACCCGTGAATCTCCAAATGATAGGTTAGGATTGAACCCATGAACCTCTAGCATAGGCTAGGATTAAACCTCCAATATTTACACACCCTGTAAGTTGACACACTCTATAAGTTAAGGTGTCATTTACCAATATAAAACCTATACCCATAACACTGCTGTTGTAGCTCAAATAGTAACGACTCCGACTACCAATAAAAAGAACCGAGTTCGAAACCCGGTCAAGCCAACACTTTTTATCCACAAAATACAAACACCTACTGACGTCACATGGTCAGCTGCGGTCGACTAATCAGCTGAGAGTACCCTATCTACACCTAGATCATCTCAAGGTCAATTTCTGCCAGCGGGGCGCGACGTCTACTTTGGTGTACCAGAATACCACAGGTTACTTTAAGTTTGCAGAAAATCCCACATGGTAATTAAAATTTTAACACCTGACTTATAGATGGAGTGTTAGATCTGACAAATTACAGAAGCAGAAATAAATTCTAATTAGTTATTAATTCAATGTAAATTATGTAAATAAATTATACAAGCAATTCTTAATTTGCTTAAAACAAGATGCCAAACGCTCATGAAAGAACGAAATTTTAATTTTTTAGAAGTTGCACGAAGTATACCATCGTGGAATTAAAAGTTGCACGAAGTATACCACAGTGGAATTAAGACTTTGCTTTGTATTATCAAAGTTAAAGCCACTTCAAATCTTATGTGATTTTGTGTATTTTTCACTGACTAGAGGTGAGATAAACTCTGTGAGATTATTACTTTAACTTGAGTAAGTATGTTTATAGTAATTTCGCTTGGTATGCATATCATTCATTGTTTTAGAAATAAATATTTGTAGTTTCTAATATTTTTTTATTATAAAATGTTTATGTTTATAATTATATTTACATATTGACCACTATTGAATAAGGCTTGGTCTTCCAGCACTCTGTTTGTAACTATTATCTTAAATAAATGTTAAGTCGTTTGGCGAAATGCTTAAGTTGTTTGTGATAATATTTGGTTTATGTAAATATAATAATTGCAAAAATACAAAATTTAATGCAAACTCCGTGGAACTGAAATGTGAAGTAGTGTGTTAACGTCGCTTTTTGGTTTTAAGATCTATCAAACAGCCTCTCAAAAAGGGTTTGAGGGCTCTCAGTCCGCTTTCCAATTGTGCTTTGGAGCTTTGAATATATTGTCAAAGAAGGTCCTTGTATATGGAGGAAAACTGAGTGCGGAAAATCAGCCTTGCGTTCAAATTATATTTCTCTTTTATACTAATTAAATCGTTTTAAAATTTAATCGTTTTGTTTCATTTGAGATTTACTTGATTTGTAAAATCACAATGGTCTTTTAATACTCATAATATCGACTATAATCTACTTCAAGTAAAATTAAAGTATAATATTTCACCTTTTTATTCTTTACAATAAATGAGCTATATATTATTCCAAGCAAACCTGTTCAAAAACGGTAATGTGTTTTCACAAATCAATACAAAAACTTTCAATACATTTTTTTGATATACAGGGTGTCCCGGAACTCTCTACCAATATTTTAGGACATTGATCCTGGGTAAGAAACGTACCTAGATATCATATTTAAATTGTCCGGAAATCCTTAGTTACTCACACAGCCGCCATTTTTTTTTTAAGTTATTAATTTTTTCTAAAGAATGGTTAAACATACGAAATGGAAACTTTGCACAAGAGTTTATGACAACTAGATAAAGCTACAAACAAATATGAAGATTTTTCAAATTCATAAAACAAAATGGCGGCCATTTAAAATTTTCTTTCTTAAATAACTAAAAACCATTGATTTTACAAAAATTTTTAATGGCCGCCATTTTGTTTTATGAATTTGAAAAATCGTGATAATTTTTTGGTAGCTTTGTCTTGTTGTCCTAAATGTTTGTGAAAAGTTTCCATTTCGTATGTTTAACCATTCTTTAGAAAAAAATGTATAACTGAAAAAAAAAATGGCGGCTGTGTGAGTAACTAAGGACTTCCGGACAGTTTAAATATGATATTTAGTTATGTTTCTTACCCAGGATCAATGCCCTAAAATATTGGTAGAGAGTTCCGGGACACCCTGTATATTACAATTTTGATATTAGTTGTACGTTGTTGATAACGTTCGTGTTACATTTATTTTAAATTCGTGTTTGATTTTTGAAAACGCTTTAATACGGATACAGCGAATCAATTCAGTTACGTAAACTGCTGCCCTAACAAATGAAAAGAAAATAAACCCTTATTTTTTTTTTTTTTTTTTTTTAGGATAAATCAATATAGCTTTCCTCATCAGCCAGTCCTGTCCCCAGAATATACGTGTCTGATATCCCGTTTATTGAGAAGGAGTATTCTCATTGCACTTAAGTGCCAAGTGCCAACAATAGTCCCATCACACTTTAGAGACTAAGACAATAAGCTTGGCACACTCAAACGGTTGTTTCGAAACACTAAGATAGATAAGAAAATGTTATTGAAATAGTTACAGTCAGAATTAGTTGAAAATTAGAGATAATAGTTCTAGATGTTAGAGAGATTGTCGAAACATGGGTGTTGTCACAATCATCAGGGTTACTTTTCTAGAGGCCCGCGGCTTCAATCTTGCTAATTATGAATATCTCTTTTAGTCATGCAATCGTTCCGTAGTTGATTGAGCTGGAACCACCCTTATTCTGTAAAAGTATAACCAGAGGAAACACGTGGTATCAGCAATGTGACAGATACTTTCTCCCGTTAGCTTGTCAACAACTCCTATCGGTAAGCGGTGACAGTAACTATGACTTTTATGGGCAAACCACCAAAGCTGCAATAACTTTTGAACCGTAATTTTGACAGTAATGTCGGTTGTACAGTTTTGTATCGAGTTGAAAAGGACTATGACTTACTAAGTTTTATAAAAATCAAGCCCTTTTTTAAATCCGGGTTTTCTGCTATTCAATGGTTTTTTATGGACAAATCACGATTGAATTCAAATTTTCAAGGCAATGTAAAAAACCCTTCAGATACCAAGAATTAGTACTCACATACCAAATTTCATCAAAGTTAGAACAGATGTGTGGTCTGTAACTCTGTCATATCCACACACAAATACACATACACAGAACAAACAATCGCATACACATACATCACTTTGAAAACCACTAGTTGTGGTCAGTGGTACCCAAAACGAATATTTCTACCACACACTTAAACTCGAAGATTTTGACGAAAACGATACTTTCTCCATGTACCTATTGTTTAGGTATGGCAGGAGAAATTCAAAATCAATGTATCCTTATTTAAAAAGAAAGAAATGTAGTACGAGTTCATCCTCTACATTAAAATGCAAAAACTTGAATGCAATAATAAAAAGACGGTTTACTTGCATGAAAAACTATTTTAAAATAGTGATAAATGTAATTATATAGCTGAAAACCTAAAAGTTGTCTTTACTCTCCAACGAATTTCTTGCTCAACAAAACCAAAACCGTGGAAAAGATGCAATAGAATACAAATCAGGACATAAACATAAAGACGATACGTCGAAGTAAGGGTTATGACCTGTTAAACGCTGTAGACGAGGCTATTTTCCCTTCTGGCAGTTATAAGGTGTTAACTTGACTGTGATATCAATGGTAATAAAGGTTATCCGAGGTAAAGTTGCGTTTAGTGCTTTACGTTACCATAGTGAATATATTGTATATTTTAAATTCAACTTTATTAGGGGTTAGTATATTCAGATAAGCTGCTGATATGATTGGCTTAGTACGATCTTCTATTTTGATCGTTTAAGGATACGTAATAGTGATACGGTAATTTATTGATATAGTGAATTGTCCATAAAAATTCTAAGCAAAACGTACCGTTGATGGACAATAATTATTACATTGCAATTTAAAATATTCGTCGAAAGTTTGTTGAAAATGATTGATGGTATATGATGGAAATTATGGATGTATGCGAAAATTAAATACTGCTGGTAACTTTGTATGTTTTCCCAACTGTGTTTTGCAAATTGCTATGTATCCATTGCTGTAATTGAGCCAACAACACAACCATTTTTTACGAAGTCGCTCGGTAGTTTGAAGTTATTGGCTTAAAGTACCTGCCTTTGTATGTTCGCCATATCAGATAAAAGTATTAAAGTATAATATTTTATCTTTCAAATATCTAAAAGAGTGTAATTTGCTGTACTAATCCTCTTTTATTGAAATATTTGGTTTGAGTCAATATGATTTTACTACTGACCCATATTTGCCACTCAATTTCGGTCAATAGATGGATTAGCCCAAGTGTTGCGAAATTGATTATTTCTTTAATATAAATACAAATTAATAATACTCCAAGCGTCGTTTTATAGAGGATCATAAGCGTGTAAAGTCATTAAAAGCCTATATAAACCGCTAAAAGCACTTAACCCTCTCCAGTGCTTTACGTATAGCACTTTGACGTTGATTCTCATACACTCATCTTTTTATTTTTTCACACTTTTGATAAATTAATCGTTTGGTATGAGTGTTGCGAAATACATTTATTAATTAACTATCATAAGGTTAATATAAATCCAAATAAATAATACTCCAAGCGTTGTTTTATAGATGATCATAAGCGTGTAAAATTAGTAAAAGCCTATATAAACCGCTAAAAGCACTTAACCCTCTTCAGTGTTTTACGTATAGCACTTTGATGTAGATTCTCATACACTCGTGTTTTAATTTTTTTACATCATTGATCAATTTAAAAATAATAACATATATCATATACATCAAGTGATTATTTACTAATTAGATCTAAATAATACCGTACCGCTACATAAAACTAAAATTTGAGTAAACTCGTATTGTTTGCCGCACTCTAAAAGACGAGTATCTATAAATAACAATATTAAGATACAAACTCAGCTAAAGCAAGAAAATGACATAGAATAACAAGATTGAACGAGACTGGGCTACGTCATTGACCAGTAATAGCTATTTTTGTGTTGACTGTATGTGCTTGTAATACACATAAGATTTTCCCTACCACTATAATTAACTCATAATAACATACAGTTTACTTGATATGTATATAAAATGCCATTTAGGTTATGTTTACTTTTAAGACTATGTTATTTGCTAATCTATTTTAAGTTAACAGATCCGCTGCTGTGGTTGGTTTAGAATTTACAACAGTGAAATCAGCTGATTTAGCAAGCGTGAATGATCGATTTCCGCTCTAGAGCGTAACTGAGCTGTTTTGCGTCATGTTTACAGGTATGGCAATGTGATCATTTCCATGCGGTGGTAGGAAAAGGGTGTTTTTCAACTTAAGTTGGATTTGTTTACTATTCCTGTTATATTTAAGGGGTTTTATTTTCTTTTCTCTTTTTTAAAAAAGAGGTCGATAGGCTTTTTTAATCTCTTTTTTAAACTTTTAGTCAACATTAGTCTCGTTTAGTTAACACGTTTAAGGAGGAAGTTTGTGCAACGTATGTAGCAAAGCAAGTTATAGTGCAAGAGGGAAATTTTATTATCTATTTTAAAGGATGGTGCGAACCCAAGAGATATCTGCCATACATAGACCGTGGTGATATAAATATTTACTGAGAGCGAAGCTATAAACCACATAAGAGAATTTAATTTAGATCTATTATACATATATTATTTTTGATCATGTTAGGCTTATTGAACAGTACTCATTTTAAGTTAATATTTTGTTATTTAACTCTATAATTACTCAAATAAAAAAGTTTTAATAAGATAAGAATATGGGTGAGTAATATTTATTTAAGGTTTATCACACCAAGCAATAAACACAAAAACCTATATTGTTTTACCAACTTCTGGCGACTTTCTCCTTTAATTATTTTTTAATTTTAGTTTGTGTTTTTTGTCCAATTTTCTTGTCTTAATGGTCTCTTCCTATTGCACCTGCCTAAAGTTAGCATCCATTAGACCTTCCTCTGCCACAAGTACAGTGAGGTTCGTTAGATAAAATGAGCTTGTAACTTGACCATTGTCACGGAGATGTCTTGCTCGTATAAATCTGTTGGACATTATAAACGACTGTTTGGGATTAAGTTTCTTCTCTAAACCTTAATTTTACCTCAGTAAATACCGAGGGATATTCGTAAATCGTCTATTTACATTAAGTTGTCTTCATGAAATGTTCACATCCGTTTGTATTTTCCATGAAATTCAGATACTACTTTGACGGTAATTAAAAATGTTATCTTCAAACCATAAACTAAATACCACCGTAAAATTAATTATTATAAAAACACACAGTATGCTATAACAAAATAAGTGGGCTATATTCTTCAATAGTACATTCAAAAGTAAGTAAATATGTTTGTAAAGTTACCATTATGTATAATAGATACGGTTATAAAAAAAACAATGATCTTAATATCCTAGAAATTCCCTATTTTACATCACTTAATTATAGGTTAGTTTTTTACTTATGTGTTCAAAAATACCGAAGTGTAAATGTAATCTATTAACATGTACAACCTCTAATCAATAATTTTATTTATTAGTATTTTTTTTATTTATCTACTATCCGTTATAATAATGAAAAAAATATATTTATGGCTGTTAAAAGTTGTGTAACAATAGGTATTATTATCATTCATATTGTATTTTTTGTAGTTTAAAGAAGACACTATTATGATAATTATGATCATACAGAAATACTTAAGGTATTGCCCTCAAGGGTATGCCTTTTAAGTATCAGAGCATTTTACTTAAAGTGCTCTATTAAATTTTCTTTCAAAGCTTTTTCCTATATTACTATAAATAATAGAATCGATAAATAAATAATAGAAAACACAAAACATTGTAAACTTTGGATAAACTGTACTAAAATACGCATGGTAAATATAGTTAATGAAAACGTTTTGACTTTATACTGATCCTCTAAAATCCTGCAGACTTCTTTCTCGTTCTTCTCTCTGCAATCAAGTTTGCTCAAAATTGGATTACTTAACCGTCAGTCTCTAAGGATGTTACCTCTTTGTCAATTTAAACCTTTTTTAGACGCTTATAATTCCAATTTAAACGTTATAGTCTTACATGCTGCTGCTACGACAAACAATTTAATGGTATTTGTCCCTCTATTATTAGGCATTCGTTGCGGTTTGGTTAGCCATTAAATAGTCAATAGTCATTCTTTATTCTAACATAGTCAATCCTGTATATTAACATAGACAGACGATACGCTAATCACGCAATCATAAAAAAAATTTTGATGCTGATCACGTAACTATGTTTAATACTACAAAAGTTAAATTCATCCCAATTCATTATTTAAAAATGTATATGCTTTACTAAGCCTATTTGCCAATTGGGTCTGATGATGATTGGAGTGTCCATCGAAATCGATCACCATTTACCAACTTTTTATATGTATTTACCGTCTTGTGAGTCAACAGAAGTGTTATTAGACTATCACAAGTGTTATTAGACGTATATCTTTTTTTCCTTCAGCTTTTTTTGTGTTATCATTTTTTTTACGTTTTCATATCGCAACAGTGTGGGAAAAGTTCATAGTGTTCGCCTTATAGCCCACTCAATATCAATTTTATGTCGGAAGTAATTCTGGAAAAGATGGATTTTCAATTTTCTTAGACCATGTTGAGATGAGTATTTTCCCAAAAGTCCCCACCCCTTCCCCTTGTGATTTCCTCATTTTAGACAAATTTAGAGTCTTTTGGAAGATTAGCTATAACTTTAGAACGGGTAAGGATAACATTGTTATCTTTTGTCAATCCTTTTTGTGATAAGATTTTCTGCAAAACGTGTATTTACCATGTTAGGCTAAATATTCATATTTTTGTCAAATAAATAACATAAACATAAAAATTGAATTTTTACGGGTTAATTTTCTGAAACTTTTCCGTGTAGAATTTTTTATATGAGGCCATTTATATGAGATACAACATAGGATTACAGTGAGGACTGTTGATAGATAGTAAGTAACTTTGGAACTCCTCCAACTTGCACTATTCCTAAATACTCTCCTTCGTAGTCGCGGTCTTCCCCTAACACAGTACATTTCAACACTGCATTATCATTCTAACCTATAAACAGAACTCTAAAATCAATATAAACAACTAAAATACGCAATACAATGCAATATTTAAAACAGCTGAAAGAAACACTGTAGCAGTATTTCCATTAAAATTACTGGATTTTTGACGGCTTGTGGGACAGAGCAGGTTTAATTATTGAAATATTTTTCTTATCGTATTTGAAGCTTTATAATTAATCCTCATCAGCCATGCTACATGTTTTAGATCGAGATATTTCGTAGGGACCGATTTGCTAACGGAATTAAATGTATATATTTCAACCAATTTTAGTATTAGAGTAAGGAATACCCGGAGGATTTGGTTGAGCTTCCTGCTCAAACTTGATTCAACCACCAAATAACATGTGCCAGGTTCATGTTAAAGGGTAGTATCAACTGAAATATGTGGTCATCACCGATTTGTTATGAAGGAATATTCTGTGAATTTATAATAATGTAATCAGAAAACCGTATAAAATAAGGCTACGTTAATACTGTAACTACAAATGTGTGAAATATAATAGAATTGTGTTATAGTTGTAGAACGCTATAATTATGCAGCTAAATTTTTCTCAATGATTATTGGCTTTTCATACTTAGTCTTAACAATATTAACTTATAATCAACACTTTATTTAGTATTATTAATAAATTATTCTAAATTATTGAAATAAAAATTAAAATGTTGTATCCTTTTTTATTTCGTTTTATGTTGTTATGAGCACATAAGGATCGACTGGCAGACACAGGTAATTTAACCTTTTATTGTACTTTTTTATTTTCTATCATCAAACGATAGCGTCTGTCCGCATACTCCAGTTACTGTGATGCTGTTGATGAAGTATTAATAACGGCTAATGTGGATAATACAATATTGATGGGGGATTTCAACTTGCCCAACGTTGATTGGTCTGACTTTGATCCTACTATAGCGCTTGATGACTCTTCCCGTCTGGTCTCTGACTTGGCTCTCACGCATGGATTGACGCAGATCAACGGCGTCCGTAATTCCCGTGGCGTCTGTCTCGACCTCATTTTCTCATCCTTCCAAGAATCCATTGTTACTGCAGCTGATGACATCCTGCTGGCTGAAGACAGGCATCATCCAGCCCTCACAGTTATGCTTCCCATTAACAAGAAACCTCTGCTTCCTGAACCAAAATATGTTCTTAACTTTAGAAGATGTAACCTTGATGCAATTTTTCACCAACTACAAGATCTCACCATTCCACAGGCAAGTGACCTGCATAATATTAATGATGTTTTCAGCTCCTTCTGTGAGAACCTAAAGCTCTTAATTGAAGCTAATACTCCCCTTAAGATGATAAGGAATTCCAACTTTCCTAAATGGTTCTCAAGTGATTTAAAACGACTGATTATAGAGAAGAAGATGGCCCACAAATCATTTAAGGCGTCGGGAGACCACGTGGATTTCGTCAACTTCACAAGACTTAGAACTAGATGCAAGGAGATGACTCGTGTGTGCTACGATGCGTACATAGCCAACATTGAGGAGACGATTCCATCCAATATAAAGTCATTCTGGTCGCATATTGAGAATCTCAGGCAAACGTCTACTGTTCCTCCAAGTCTTAAACTTGACTCTATGGTGGCGACTGATTGTGTTGACAAATGTGAACTTTTTGCGAAACATTTTTCATCTGTATTTTGCAGTGCTGACTTTCCTGTTCCTGCATTTGATTTTGGATTAAACGACACCGTCTCCCATTGCTCAATCTCGGCTACTGTTGTTGAAGAGAAGTTGAATGCTCTTGACCACAATAAGAGTGCAGGTCCGGATAATATCCCTCCACTTGTACTAAAGTTCTGTGCCCCTGTACTTGCTCCTCACCTGGCTGTGCTTTTCAATGCGTTAATTAAAGAGGGCATTTTCCCATCATTCTTAAAGCTTAGCTATGTTGTGCCCATTTTCAAATCTGGCAGTAGGTGTAATGCTAAAAACTATAGACCTATTGTGATTCAACCTACGATTGCTAAGGTTTTTGAAAGTATTGTCCTGGAACATTTATATTTTAACCTCAAGAAGTACATTGCACCTGAGCAGCATGGTTTTCTTGATGGAAAATCAACCATCACTAATCTCCTGTGTTTCCAAGAATTTTTAATGTCAGCCTTCGGTAGATCTAGTCAGGTCGACTGCGTGTACTTGGACTTTTCTAAGGCTTTTGACAGAGTTCAACATCGCCTTCTGGTAGCAAAACTGGCTGCCTATGGTGTTGGTGGTTCGTTGCTCAGGTGGATGGAGAGCTATTTGAAGGAGAGATATCTCATCGTTAAGTGTGAAGGAGCTACTTCTAAACCATTCCCAGTAATCTCTGGTGTCCCCCAAGGTTCTCACATCGGACCCCTACTTTTTGATCTGTTCATCAACGATATTGGAACGGTCTTGACCACCAACTACCTCATGTTTGCTGACGACATAAAGATTTTCTCGGAAATCCACTCCGTGTCTGATCAAGAAAACCTTCAGAGATCCATAGGTAATGTCGTTGGGTGGTGCAAAAACAACTCCATGGACTTAAATGTATCTAAGTGCCAGGTCATGACTTTCAAGAGAGGACTGAACATTCTCAAGACGGAATACCACATCAATGGGAGCACTCTTCCATCTATGGATAAAGTAAAGGACCTTGGAATATTCTTGACACCTTCACTCAGCCCCTTTGACCACATTGTCCACATCACATCAAGGGCGCATGCACT
This sequence comes from Macrosteles quadrilineatus, assembly GCF_028750875.1. NCBI lineage: Eukaryota > Metazoa > Arthropoda > Insecta > Hemiptera > Cicadellidae > Macrosteles > Macrosteles quadrilineatus. The sequence continues at coordinate 66,875,300 of NW_026542598.1, read as the reverse complement.
TCTGGGGTTTGTCTTCAGGTCTACTAGGAACTTCCAAGATCCTCGGTCACTTGTGTTGCTGTACAAGACCTTGGTCCGTCCTATACTGGAGTATGGCTCTGTGATATGGTCGCCTCATCAGCTGGGTCACATTGATTTGCTGTCTCGAATCCAAGCTCGCTTCATTCGGATGTTGGGTATCCGGATTGGTTATGCTTATACCGATGTACCAATTGAAGAACTTCAGAGGATCTTTGGTATCCAACCTCTTCACATACGACGTAGACTGGCTGATCTTGTGGTACTGTACAAGCTGGTTAATGGTCTTCTGGACAGCCCCGACCTGCTCTTCAACATTGACCTTATTGTTCCGAGAGGTACTCGCTCCAGAGCAATTTTCCAGCGCAGATTCCATCCCACATCATATGCGTACAACAGCGGCTTGTCTCGGTTACTGCGTGAGGGCGCTGTGGCGGCTGCTCATGTGGACTTCTTCAGCACTTCAGCTCCTGTTTTTAAAAGATGTGCCAGTGCCTTTTTAACCTAGTGGCTGCCTAAGGGCTTCAGTAAAGTTTCAGTTATTTCTTTGGTGGTGCCTTTAAAGGGCCACATTTGTGTCCAGTTGGAGCTTCCTGTTTGTCTATTAAATAAGTTTCCTGTTGTGTTTGCGTTTGTTAAATAATTTATGGCTGTTGTTTTGTATATATATATTTATTTATTTTTATTGTTGTTGTTGTTGTTGTTGTTGTATCTTACTTTTTCTTTTGTTAGTCTACCGGTATTGCACTTGTTGTTTCCTTTTTTCTCGTTGTTGTTATGTCTTGGTTGCATATTGTTAAATATTGTTGTTGTTATGTTTTTGCACTTCATATTTTACCTATTGTTGTTATCTTTTGCGCCATATTATTATGTCTTTTGCATCTTATGCCTGCATCTCATTTTCATTCTTATTAATTGCACGTATTTTAGTTAGCCTGTACCAAATTTGCTATGTCTTTGTATGCGTTATACTAGAAATGTTTCAGCCTATGAATGTATTTTTGCTTTCTTTTATACTGGTTATGTATTTTGCATGTCATGTCTGCTTTTTAATTTATTCTCATTATTATTGCTCATATTTATTACCTAATTATGCTATGTTATTAAGTGATTTAATCCTATTTAATGTATATTCTAATGTAAAAATGGTGTTACCGTTGAATGAATAAATGAAATGAGATAAATGAAATGGATAGTAAAACTTCCCCAGCAAATGAAAACGACCTATAAAAAACTCCAAACACAATTTAATGACCAATTGCCAATAACCAAAAGTCAGGGACCAATTCCAATGCATTACGTGATGAATATAACCTCCATGACAAATCAAACGCACTAATTATTCAGAAATGAATGATTCATTGACATGAATAGGATTGGGGCCAATGGTTGTCTTCATGATTAATTGCTATTTTCGATTTTCACATTTTCGTGACGATGGTTATTTTGTTTATTTTAGAATTTCAACTGATATACAGTATTTTTCTAAAATTCTAAAATGTCGGTGGTTTCCTCCATTGTTGCATTAAACTATAAAACAGTTAAGTGAAAATCTTGTTGTTTTAATTATCTAATTTACTTACACAATTAACCAAGTATAGGTGTAAAAAATTACATAATTAAGAAGTTATTTTCTCGGAAAAATATTTTTGTTAATTCCGTGTGTTTTAATCAACCTTGTTCATTTTAAATTTTAGAATGTTTAGAATATAATATGTGGAAATAACATGAAGTACATTTAGGTGTTTATTAAATTATTAATTTTTGTTGTAAACTACTGCTTAATTCTTTTAGAACTAGTTGAAGATTTGTATACTATAACGATACTACTGTTGTCTTGTTATCTCAAGCCAAATGATAGTAGTGTTTGACTAAAATTGTAGCCAATAGTACTGACTATGAAGTTGTAGTATGAAGTACTGTTCTAATACATTTCTACTGTTGCCAAAGATACTGTTCTAAGTTTTATTTCGTATTTAAAATCTCTACCTTAAACTATTGAACTATTCAAACTATACCTACCCATAGGAAGAGTGTTCTTAGTTATTAACAAAAAATAGTTGATTAGTAAAAAGACGAACAAAATACAATGGTGGCATTAGTATTAATGGTGTGTTTTCTATAGATTGATTATTGTAATGACATGGTACCACAACATTTACACAAGCTTTACTAACGTTATTTTAAGTACTTTAAAATAATAAAGCCAAAATAAACATCGAAATCGAAGTTGCTGTGTCAGTAGGCTTGTGCAGTTCCCCGCCATAAATTTTATCTGGCGCCAAGCAGTACAAAGGGTGACAACCATTAAGGCGACATCCAATAAAAGCACTCCATCCAGTATACGATTAAATTTGGATAAATATAAGTTTCATGAGTGTTGTCGTCTTTATCTGTATTTAACTGGCAAGATACATTTGTTCTATAAGTTATAATCGGATGTGTACGTTCGCAATCAAATAAAATAATTATACAATTGATATCTTACGAGTTTACTTAACGAAGAAGTTTAATTTTTTACGTATCATATCTATGTTTTCTAAAAATTTAATGTACACGAACATGTACAAGATTTTCCTACTTAAAAAGGCAAAAGTTTATTTCAGAGTTTAAAAAAATAATAAAAGAATACATGTTTAGTTTTAGATAGCGGCATTATGTTTTGTAGTACACTTCAACACCCATGTGTTTTGAACAAAGCTTGATAATTGAAAACCAATTACTTTGTTTTGTAAATGAATATTTATAGGCAAAAAGTTATACAAAAAAGTTAATACCATCAGACTTCTGTGACTAACACAGAAATACACTAATCGTTGACCGGATTGCTCGAGTTGGTTTCACCTCGTTTTGAATAGTTATATATAAAACTAATTCTGTATAAAACATATTCTATTTTAAAATTCATTACAATAAATGTCGTTTATAGTATTCAACCAAAATGAAACATCTTTTTCACCCAAACCTAGTCCAAAGTGTCTTAATTAATAAGAACCTACTAGGTACGTCCAGTCCTTTATTTAACTTTTAGCGTTGAGTTCCGTAAAACGCACTCTCCAGATTAAGATAGGCTATTGAAAGTGTTAAAATTAACCAAATAAACGTAGCCCCTTTGGCATTGAGTTCTTAGGATAAAATATTTCTCGTTCTTATCACATACCTTTCTGTAGTTCAAGTGGTAACTGATGTAAAAACCAATTATATTTGACGCACAAAGATACTAATGGAAACCAAAATGTTGGAATGTTGTTAATTATAGTCAAAATAAACCGTACTTTAGTTATAATTTATATTTAATCGTCACTTTGTTAATAATATTATCATAAAATTGAGTTTGTTCATACTATTTATTTGAATATCATATTGTAATCAAAGCCTGTTTGATAACAGCAGTCTCTGAATTCGAAACACATCTTTAACCAGACTCGAGTTTAACATTGTTTGCGGAGACTGTGCAGTGTTTGATCTTACTCAATATTTAGTCATGCTTTTACTCTGGCCCCTTTTTGTATTTAAGTATCATTTTTTTATTAAGTGTTTGCATTTTCTTAATTGGTTAGATATTGTAGGTTTTAGTTATAAAAAATATATTCATATTAAGTTTAGAAAATTAGCACTAAATTTCTGGTCTGAAAATGATACCCAACTCGTACATAAAGTAGTTATAATCGATAGCAGATAAAATATAAAGAAGTTGTTATTTTGCAAGCTCTAATTCGGAGCAAGGAAACCGATTGAATTATTTTCCCTTGCTCTCGATTACTTTTTCATGTGTCCACTACGTTGGCTAGTATTTATTTACAATTCATTCCTATGTCTGAAATCAGCTGTATTTATTGTTCGCTGTGACCTTGTATGTAGGTTTGCTGTAACCAATTTGCATTTTAAAATATTGAGATAATGTTAATCAGGAAAAATAAGTTATGATTTTTCTGTAGTTTGTTATTTGTTTGAAGATATTTTTTTCTTTTGATGTTAGGTATCGCTTATAACATAAAAGTACTTGGAGTATTTCGTACTGTTTTATTCCGTGCTGAAAGTGATTTTCCGGCACTTGCTTCAAATATTCCCTCACCTCCACCTTGAACTTGAAAATAACTTAACATGCTTCGCCTCAGTCGTGAAATTTAGTGCTCCTGTGTGAGGTAGGGACCTAAATTAAAAATTAGCTTCAATAAAACTGAAACAATGCAACTTTTGTTACTAATAATGAAATACATGATAGTATTTTGAGCATGTTAAAATGTGTAGGGTAATGACGTAGGTCTACCTAACGATAATTGACATCAGGAATGCAGATGACGTTTAGTACTACGTGTAGCAAAATATCATACCATGAATCACAGACAGCTTAACTATTCCAAATTCTAATTCAGCTAAGTTGTTAAAAAAGCGTAAAATATTCTTATTGTCATGTATGCGTTTAAGTCAAAGGTTGTATACTCTTTTATACTTTTGGATTATTTAATCACATCAATATTTAAAATGTACAGTCTACACATACAGACATAAAACATTGTTTAAAAATTCATAATAAACTAAGTTTATTTTAAGGATACATTTGGTAACTTTGTTTTATAAATTTAGGGTAACCAAAACGCAAAATACTAAAAACAAAACCTTCGTAAGGGTAGGGAAAAGAAAAACTTGTAATAGAGGGTAAAAATCGTTATTGAAATACAACATTATAAAGAAAATAAACCGTATTTTTATAACAGAAAATGGATTACGACGTGAGTGCCAATATATACTTCGACTCACATTTTGTCTTTCGATAACTTTTTTAATATCTTCAGGATAAATGCATTGCCCTGAGAATGCTATCAATATCATTTTATTCTTTTAATCTTCTGAAAGCAAGCGTAAAATATTGTTTTGCACCACAGCGCCAGTAAACTTTACGCTTTATAGACGACTGATCACACTAGATTATTGGTGCAAGGATATAACTTTTAAATTTTATGTTTATTATTGTAAATACATCAAGTGCAAAGTCCTTTTTAAATAAATAGATTTATAATATTTACTTTAAGTAGCTAATTAAAACTCTCACGTATTTTACTAAAAGATTTACCCTTATTCAAACTAGATAGTAAAAGTGAAATAGTGTTTGACTCTATGCCTATTCCGGCCTCGAAAATGATTCCCGAAAAAAAATTCTTCCAATAATCAACAACAAACGGCTGAAAGAATATTGGATTTGGTCGATCAAAGGAAAAAGCGGTTAAAATATAACCGAAACTTGTATTTGCCTACGCAGATAATTTCCAATATTTGAAATACCAATGACATACTTAATACATCAAGGAATCTGTAATAATCTTAGAACATCGATAGTTTAAAGGATAAGTAAGAAAGTCTAAATTAAGGGCTGTGAAAATCAAACAAATAACCTAACACCGGTTATAAAACTGTCTTGCAGCTACTTTATATCACTTATTTACATTGTAACACGGGGTAACGCTGAACAAAGGTGTAAATTTCACCAAGTATTTATTACAGTTCTGTCAGTGTGTGAAATGCATAATACTTGATAACCAAAGATGAGTTCAATTGTACTAATATGGCAATAGTTAGGACTATTAATTCTATATTTTCTTGACATTAAGAAGTGATAACTTGTAACAAATATCTGTAAAATAAATATTATACAAATTAAGGATAAAGTCAGAACGAGAAAACAGTGCAAACTAAATGTTTGCTGTCAGATCCAGAAACGTAAAACAGTTTTAAAGCAAAGTTTAAACAATTTTCGACAAAGTTAGTTGGTGTTTACAATGTCAAACACAAACGGAAATTACTGTGTTAAAATTTAAGAATAACTCGAATATTAAATTACAGGTCTTAAACAACTATTTACTACAGTTTTTGCGTAGAATCAGGTATATGTAGTAAACAAAATATAATTCACCTATGATGCTATTTGTTTTTAAATCGTGATGATGAAGAACACATTAACAATACATAGTGTAGACGGCCTACGATTGGTTTGCACCAATATCAAAACCTACTTAACTAAAAATAAAGTTACCAGGTTAAATTGAATAATTTATTATTGGCTGGAAACATCTTATGAAGTTGATTTTTAAATTTATATTTGCCCGATATTAATAACATGTTAAATACAAAAAAAAATATTTTCACAAACTATATGTCTGTGATGTGGGTAACACCATGGTACGTATATAAACCATCACTTAGCAAACAAGTTAAAAACAAATTTTAGATGAAGCTCTCTATGTAAGATGTATTATCTTTCAGGATCAACATACTCTAATGGACAAATGAAAGCATAATATACCATCATCCTGTATAATAATGTTTAAAGTTAATTTACACACAGGATTACTATATCAATATTGTGTTTCTAGGAAGCACTACATATTTTTAAGAATATATGAAGGCTTTTAACAATATTTAACAGCTTACAATTAAATTAGGGGCTTACGAAATCATATTCGTTTGAAATATGAAATTTATTATAGACCCTATATTACAGGAAGGTAGCAAGCAATTGTAAATTTAGCTATTTAAAAAAAACTTTAAATTTTAAGATAGACACCATATTACACTTTTAAATACTATATGATATCCGTCATAGATAGTACATTAAATATTTATAGTTTGCTATAATATTTCTAATAGTATGATATCATTAATGTTATTATATCTGATACGCAATCCCACATTAAAGTATAATTTGATTCCATTTAAGCTGTTGAAAAATAAATATGAACTAGTAATTCCACGAAGTTTATCAACGAAGATTTCATTCATATTAAGTTATATTTGTATTATTAACTGACAGTGAAAACAAGAGGGAAGCAATAAAGTCGGGATCAGGTGAACAAACGGAGTGAATGCTACAAACTTCGTGAGTGATGGTACACAGGAGACGAAGGAAATCAAACAGGAAAAACAACAATGAAAAAAGACAAAATATATGAAGTGTTTTTTTTTTCGCACACCAATACATAAACAATAAACATAAACTGCCTGTTCCAACCAATATAAATTAAGACTTACATCTGTTGCCTATCTTACAACTTATATTTTCTTAATCTTATTAATATTTCCATCTTTACTTAATGGTTATTGACGATATTGATTGTATGTCGTTCACAAAATACTATCGATGTCTTTGAGTTAAAACTGTTAAATTAATAAGAAAAAACTGTTACTGTCCTTACATGTACAGCTGAGTTCATTTTCAGTATATTACTCAATTATATTTTCCTACAGTCACCCGACAAAGTGGGCTTCCTTGCACATATTGTACAGAAAGCCTAACTTTGGCGCCCTGTTTTTACTTTGACGCACACCAGTATTCCAACTAAACAACACAAAACAGCGTGCTTTTATTACGCACGTAATCCGCGTAGGCTTGAAAATAAGTTAAGCAGCACTTAAAGATATTACGACTACGATCAGCTGATGAAGCGTTTCCAATTTCGTTCAATGTTTGGATTTAAACTAGCCTAAAAACGTGTTGTACATTGTTTGAAAGTCTACTATTTATACGATTTATAGTTACTGTAGGCGAAATATAATGTGTAACACGAGTGCAACTGGCTTTGCTGCACTCGAGAAACATTCCACACTCGCCTACTCGCTCGTGCGTAATAATTTCTATCGTGTGCAGCAAAGTGCTACTTCACCCACTAGTTACACAAATAACTATTCAAGATACATACTTACCTTTGTATTATAAATATTTAAATAAAATCCCTTAGTATTTGTTTTGTATTATATTTAGTTAAAAAATGAACAGATGCAACTTGCAAACACATCAGTGATGCGTTTACTTGTTTATTCTTGATGGTCCTTGATTTTTGATTTGTATTAAATCTGTATAGTGATAACCAGCCGTTAGAATTATAAAGGAAATTGTTTACCATTCAAATTCATTACAAATTAAGAGAAAATTGTAAAAATAGATGTTGTAAAAAGACAACTTTTTTATCATTATTATATCATTTTAATCATAACCTTTAACTGTTTAACAATGCTCCAGTATGCAAACACTTATGTACTGTAATGGAAATTGGATGATCCCTGGTCTCTCTGTGCAACCTACTCTAATATTTTCTTCTTGATAAAAAAAATCCCTAGTATAACCAGCAATGTGACTTAAAACGTTCCTTGATTTTTAACAAATCCTCCTAGCATGCATGTACAATATGCAACAAACGCATATTACCAATTGCGTTGTTGAAGTTGTTATTTTTAAATTTATCATTGATGTTAAAGCTAGAATTTAATCATCCGTGCACAAATATGATATACGAGATTCCGTAATTTGAATAGTTCCAAATTAAGAACATTACAATTCAAATACATGCACTGGAATGTTATACACAATTTACGTGTTGAAATTCCTATAAATTTATTAATTTATAATTTTAAGGTAGTAATAGTGGTTTAATAAAGCTTATAGTTATTTACTAACACTAATTTGAAATATTTCTATAAATTAGTTTTCAAAATTGTATCGGTTTTAAAATGTCATAGGTACATTTCCTCAAGCCAAGTTATCTATTTTTATAGTAAAATTGTTATCTCTTAAATGGTTTCGAAAACCAAATAGAGTTATGCAAAAAACTACATGAATCAAAACTTTCCTTTGGAGAGTTGTAAACACATCTCGCTGAGGAAGGAAGTACTTTATTGGCCGTCTTAATGGTTGTAAGGCTTTGTATGGCTTGGCGCCACAGACGATATTATGCGGAAGGATAGCCTCAAGTTCAATAATGTTTAATATTGTTCAAAAAAGATATTATATAGGCCTACGTATAATCTTTACCCGCGGAAATCCAGGAAATCCAGGAAATCTGTTACATTAACAGACACAACATGTTTGCGATGTTTAACCAAAACATATTCTCTTGTTTACTGCTAAATGAAGTACGGCAATTAAATAATCCTTGTTTTGTTTTTAATGATTCAATGCAACAGTTACGTGTAATACTGTGGTTTATTGAAGTACTTTTCATGTTTTGAAATTTGTACCATTATAAAAATTATCATCCAATTATAAGGGGACGCTATGATAAAATCTTTACAGAAGAAAAATACTCAATTCCACTTACTCAACACCTTAATTGTCTGTGATGCTACTACTTCTAATAAAGTTATCCACAATTTGTGTGGTACTTTTAACATTTAAATATATTCTTTATTTAATTAAAACTACTTTTTGTAGTACATAAGGCAGGGCGCTAAACACTTACATTAGCCTCATCATCAATCTGAGGGGTTCTAGAACTAACGCCTCTTTCACACGACGCGGCGCGCGCCGTGCGGCGCCCGCCGGATCCGGCGTAGGGCTATGGGAGTATATGAGTCCTTTCACACTATGTCCGGCGCGCGCCGCGCGGCGAATTCGCCGCACGGCGCGCGAGTTACCGCCGGATGCACCTTGAGCCGGACGACAGCGCCGCGCGGCGTCCACGCCGGACAACTCGGTGAAGGTGCATTGGTTCTTATGGGAGCTTTCACACGGTGCGGCGCGCGCCGCACGGCCCAACCCCTACGCTGCCTCATTTTAGGCAAACTACCTGACCAAGAGGGTGCAACAGTTTATTAAGAAATTATATATCGTTGTATCGGAAAATAATATATTTAAAGTTATTACAAAACATACATTTTTATGTTAATCCCATGCAAATCGACCAACTTAAAGTATTAAAACAAAAATTTTCCTTTAATAACTAGAGGAGAATATTTAGTATTAAATTAATAATTTAGTAATTTATACGTAATGAAACATTTTTTTAACTTCTAGAATACAATATTTTCAGATATGACGAATACTTATATATAATACGTGAAGGTGATTTCTACGAAATGCTACTCCTCCGTTAATAATGAACCGATTTTTACAAACGATGTGTCAAAATTAAGTATTTGTTGTGTACACGCCCCCTTTCACCAATTCCTGTAGTAAAAGTCCTCGGGCTTTGCCCCTCAGGCCATCAAAATCCCAATGTATATCTTATGAAGACAAGATTTTGTTTAGTTAAACATGGTTAAACGGACGAATAATTTGTATTAATTACAGCTGTTCATAGTACACACATGATACACCCAAGAGTTTTCGTTTTCAGTTTCGATAGATGGAGTAGAGTGAGCGTTCGTTTTCAGAGTGAGTTCGTTTCCAGTTTCGATAACTGGAGTGGAGTGATTGGTTACATTATCTTTGAGTTGACTCTCACACGTCAACGGAAATAGTGACAGTTATTCGTAAAAAAAAACTCCTTTAATATTTTGCAATTGCTCAAATTCAAGCAACAGGTGCGCTAGTTTATTATATTTAAAATTATCCTATTCATTTAATTTGAACTATTAAGTGGAGTATTCATTTAAAAGCCACAAGTAGTATGGTATATGCCGGTTCTGCGCCGCCCCAAGAGACACCTCTTGGGGCGAAGCCATATGATTGGTCGGAGAGTTCACGTGACTAAGTTTTCTGATTTATTTCACAATTAATGTGATACGACGGGTTTTCGCGTGTATTTATTTTAAGTGTTTAGGGTGCAGACAAAAATAAAACTTATTAATAGCTTGGTTAATATCTATCTATATATATAATACGTAAAGCCGTATTTTGTTAACGCAATTCCTCCCTTATTTGTGGACCAATTTCAACGTTTAAGATGTCAACAAATTCGTCTCAATATTTAGTTTTACAATAAGGTTTTAGAACTTTAAAATTCTACTCTTAGGGGCGTGAGACCCTCTCAAAGGTCGGATTTTCTCCATAAGAAAAACATAGAACAAATTTAAAAACAAAAACAGCTGTTTATAAAAAGAAACGCATTAGCTTTATAATGTTTTAATATTCAGTATGTTAAGACCAAGTTAAACAGTTAATCAGTTTTGTTGGAAAAACGGAAAATGCCTAAAGTTGAAAGAAGAAATATTGAAAACGGGAGGAGGAGACAATTAATAGACAATTAACGGGAGGAGGTATCTTATGCGTATGAGGAAGTGAAAAAATCGAAGCACATAGTGTTGTCACGGTTGTAAAATAAACTTGCCTAATGTCAGATCAAATCAATGTAAGCAAGAAATTTTTACTTATGACACTGACAGATCGAGATATTTCAAAACATTTATTAGAAACCATAATAATGCCTTGAGTTGATAAGTTCAAGTAGTAAGATTATACCAAATCTTGGCGGACTTTATGTTTTAGTTGTAAACTTTTTTGTATTACTCGCTCTACTTTAATTGAGGAAAAACACAAATGGATTGTTTACTTCTAGGTTATGTTGCCAGTTCCTCGGACAAACGTATAAAACGTTTTTTGACTGAATTTATAGCTTTGTAGCCAAATCTTATAGCTACAAAAGTTATCCAACCTATTTCGACAAATGAATCCATACTTTCAAAATTTTGGGACAGGTATTAAGAGAAACCCCACTGAACAACGTGAGGACATTCTGATGCGGGGCATATACTGTGACTAACAACACACTACATGTTAAAATACGTTAAACTATCAATGGTGTTGTTGCTTTAGCCTATTCAAAGCAGATTATGGCTTTCCAGTTGATAACCCAGAGTTTGTGGGTAAAAAATGGAGCACATTAAATTGTTGATGTCACCCCACTTTCCAGGATTCTCTACGGAGAAAATTCGTTTGATTAGGGGGATGTCTAGACAAAAGTTTTCTTCAATTCTCAAAGTTGGAAAAACTTTGTTGCAACATGTTTGCTCGAATTGAGGCAGATCGTTTGGCATTCATTAGAAGCTATCAGTTAAAACTGAGAGCAGAAAAATGCAGGTGCACCTTGACGACGCAAATAGAGATATTTAAAATTAGTTTCTAACAAGTGTTTAAACAGCTCTAATATGTAGACCTAACTAGAATTACTCGAATTTAAGCGTAACGTTTTCCTCAGCGTTATGTTTCATACTATGCGGCTCATTGAGCCGCACGGGTTCTCTAGTAAATTTGAAATGTATAACACATTCTATATTTAAATTCTAGGCAGGATGTTACCCGTCCTCTCTTGGTTATGATTTTTTATATTGATGTGGTGTTTGAAAGATAACTAGTTTACTATAGCGTAATAATTTGTTAGACACCCTAACGTGTGTAGAACTGAAAAGTACTTTATTAGTTTAATATATTAAAGTAGGTTGTACGTATAAAAAAGAGAAAAATGGTTCTATGTTCACCCTTTATTTTATAGACAGAAAGGAATCGAGGGCATGACAACATAATATGTGTATAGTCCTCTTTGATAAATACATTTTTCCGTTGATAGAGTATGTCTCTGGTATGCAATATTTACACGCAAGCTGAGTTAAACTTTACTTTGTTCTCCATAATTCAATCAGGATAATTTGTAATATACCCACAGCAAAGTACTTATACCATCACTTGAAATGTGTCTTTTGTCATCATGAGCTGACAACGAAATCTTGTTGAGTTCCATACTACACAGGTCACGTTTATAGCTCCTAATTACGTTACTTGGACTGTATTTGTCAATTTTGAGGTTTCAGTCAGTCTGTGTAGTCCTGGAAGCTGATGCCATTGTCGACATAGTGCTCTACATTCCACATCACCCATGAGGTAGGAGCATGATGCGTTTTTTTTATAGTGGTTTCCCCAAGAGGCCTAGCCCAGACAACATAACATGTGTCCGGTCCACTTCAGATTTCCTTCAAATTTTTTTTCTTCAAATTATTTTTCTTCAAATTGACATTTTTCTTCAAATTCACATTTTTCTTCAAATTCATATTCTTCAAATTCATATTTTAACCGGTAATAGAGTATTTTTCTTCAAATTCATATTTTCTTCAAATTCATATATTCTTCACATTCAAATTTTATCCGTTAATAGAGTATGTCTTTGCTATTTTATACAATATTTACATTCGAGTTTAGTTCATTCTCTTTCAATTCTCAGGTATTTTGTAGTGTCCCCACGGCAAAGTACTAATACCATCACTTAAAATGAATCTTTTGTCATCATGAGCTGACAACGAAATCTTGTTGAGTTCCACACTATACAGTTCATGCTTATAGCTCCTAATTACGTTATTTGGACAGTATTTGTCAATTTGGGTTTTCAGGCAGTCTTTGTAGTCTTGGAATGTAATACTATTTTCTACAACTGCTCTTTTAACTCCTTTTGATCTTTTTGAGATGCTGTCATTTTCTGACCTACTTGCATACATTTTTGATTTCAACGCAATGTGTTCAAACATAATTCTTCCATTTAGTTCATCCTTGAACTTTCCGATGATCTTCTTATTAGTGACACTGAAACATGGATGATTAGGTGGGTAGTCACTCGTGTCGAAAAAATCTTGCATTTCCTTCATATCTTTATATACATCATCAGTATATGTTAAGTATGTCAGTGAATCTGTGTCTGTGTACTGCAATTGAACTTTATCCCCGTATCGTGCTTTTATCACATTGTAGTGAAAGTCATACATCAATGTCTTAGACACGTCCAAAATACTCATTCCTACGTAGATAGGTTTGTTGAATACAAGTTTGGTCTTGCTCATGTGTACTGCCGCAAGTTGATCCGTAAATATTGTCCTCCTCTTGAAGTTAGGTTGAGCCAACCACTTGTCTACTTGTTTTTCCTTCGTCGCCAACCGGATGTTGACACGATTCCGAATGTTTTCCATGGTTTTGCCAAACACGGCATTATTCATAAGCTTGAAAAAATCCTTTTCAAAATTGTTTGTAGCTTTAGTTCTCATACTAGTATTCAGATCGATGTAAGGTTTAAGCCAGTTGCTCTGAGTGAAACTTATTGCTTTGTGAATATTCTTTAATTTCAAACCGAGAGAGATGTATTGCTTCAAATTCCGAAAGTGTAGAACATATCTCTTTTTGTCAAACAATGTGGCTAGAAGTTTCTCTTGTTTAGATCCGGGTGGTATTTGTCTTTCAGGTGCTAGAGGTAGATCGGAATGTAGGTCGTGCAATTCTTGGGGATACTCTAAATCTACTTCCAATATGTATCCCATATTTCCATCATCTGGAACTGATAAAATATCAAGGTTGTGAACATCTTCTACCCACTTGAAATCAGAGTAAGGCATATGTTGGCTCATAGCCCAGCCATACAAGTTATTGGCGTCAAGGTATGTAAGATATGACGTGGGCAAATTTTCATTATAACTTTCCTCCATGTATTTGTTATTGGCAGTGGCGTACCGGTTCGAACATTGTGATAATCCTCCTCGTATCCCATTTCCAATCATTAGAATCATATTGTAGTCTGATAAAAGTTCAAGTTCGATCTCGGTTGTTTTGAGCATCGCACTCCAAGCTAGTCCTGGTGCTGTGTAGTACCATGCTGGGTCCAGCTGGTAAGTCTCCATACAAATGTTTCGAAAGTTCTCCATGACGTCTGCTAATTGCAATACATCTGATTGGTTGTAGAGTAAAGTGTATGCTTTCATGCTTTGTATATTAAATTCGTTCCAAACTTTGCTTGCATGCTCATAGTCTTCATCTTCAATGTTGGTCATGGTTAGTTTGTTGTAGAAGTCTTTCTTATGTGGGAGTGACGTGTATTCAAATTTCTGTAGGGAGTCCATAAAGTCATAAGGGTACACACCCTTTTTTTGCAGCAGCTTCAGCTGTTCACTCGAGTAGTACTTCGAAGTATGCTTAAAATGTTGAGGAGATAAGTTCTTGACGAGTATGTCTAAACTACTTGACATGAATTTAACCGAATCTACAAATCTCAAATCAATACCTCCTTTTACATGAACAGTATAAGAAATATATTTTTCCTCGTTATTTGGTATAACATCAATAGTGTCATCATTCAAACCAAACATTTTGATAAACAGGTGAGTATCGTATCCAGAAAGATTGTGAATAAATATGGGGAGGAAATGAGGTTTTCTAAAATTTAAATTACAAGCGTTGTGCGCTGGACCCCTTAGTTTTCCTGTAAGATGGTCATGGTCTCTAACAAACGGCTTGTCTTCTGTAAACTCCTTTCCACAAATATGGCACTGAGTGGCCGTCAATAGAGTAATATCGTCCTCCTCTGAAAGTTCCATTGGCTTAGCAGCTTCTTTTGAATATAGATAGCTTATTTTCTTAGACTCGTTGAACAACCTCTCTACAAAAACCTGAGCTGCATCTTCGCCAAAGTAT
Organism: Macrosteles quadrilineatus; assembly: GCF_028750875.1. Taxonomy (NCBI): domain Eukaryota; kingdom Metazoa; phylum Arthropoda; class Insecta; order Hemiptera; family Cicadellidae; genus Macrosteles; species Macrosteles quadrilineatus. The sequence goes on along the minus strand of NW_026542598.1, from coordinate 66,860,131 downwards.
GTTACTGGCCTTGCATAATTGTGTTCTTCTTGTACTATGTAATACGAAAAACTAATCGCATCATGTTTTTGGTACTTTTTCGTGTACGATCCGCTTGTGTATTCCTCTTCACTTCCGGTAGAATGTACTGGAGTAAGCATACATTCAAAATCAGCATAGACGACGAATGGCACTTTCATTCTCTTATTAAAGTCATTAAACTTTATTGTTTCACCTTCTTTGGGCATTATGATCTTAACTGCTTCGTGCTGCTTACAATATTCTCTATGTGTTTTCAATAAATCTTCTGTGCCAAAATGTGATAGGCACCGTCTACATATGTGGATACTATGTGAATGCTTTGATTTCTGTGCTCCAACAAGTCTACTTAGATTTTTAATTAGGCAATAATGTGTATTCTTCTCATCCTTTAAGTATAGTAAATCAACATGTTGCTCTTTCTCCTCATCGGTTGTCAGTAATGGATACACAACCCACTTTTCATCATGGCTGTAAACATTTATGGATATCCCAGTTCGCTTTTCAAAAAGTTTAACGTTACTCAAACTGACCGGGAAATCAATCCCATTCATGGCATAATCAAAGTCGTGCTCATATTTCTGGTAGTGTTGTGTTCTGTAAGGGTGTTCTGCCCTATCTACAGGATGCAGAGCAGCAAGTATTGACCACAAAAAACATTTTTGGTCTTTATTTACAATATTAATAGTGGCTCTCTTGTTTTTAATTGGTTCCGGCAGGTCTATGTATGAAGAACCTCTTAATGGTACATAGCGGTTGATCCTTAGTTCTATGTTAAGTATCCTATTCAGGGACCAACCTGATCCCTTCGTCTGGAACTCCTCCATTTCAGTCAAGATTTTCTTTTCTTTAGTTTGTAACTGATCTTCTATATTCGTGGTTGAGTATATGATATCGTTTTGAGTTTTAAAATTGATTTCTTGAAAAATTTCTTCATCGTTAGATGTTTTTTTAAACTCAGTTAAAAGTACAATGTTTATTTTGACGTTATTATTTTGCACTTGCTTGGCTATTTTATCATAAAATAGAGGTCTTGATAGTTTAAGAAACTGTATAGGGTCTTTTATCGCAAGCGTGTTGTCAATTACATACGTTTTCATTCTATTCTTGAACGCCTTCTCTAACTCTTTTATTTCTAGGTTAGGTTTAGGTTCTGCCATGTCGTTACTGGTGCCATGTACGTTATTGGTTGATATTGCAGTGTTGTTTGTGGAAAGTACAGATGATTGGAGAGTATTTGTAGCGGAGCTAGTTGTGGGCATTACACTTTCCACGGGCTGGCTAGAGCTATTTGATTGTGCATTGTTTCCCACGCAATGTTTCTTTGCAGCTGGAGCAGCAAGTTCATCTCTTGAACGTTTTGTAGTACATATTTTTAGATGGCGTGATTTGTGGGATAATGTCACTAATGTGCCACACAACTCACAAGGCTTCTGTGGTTCAATTGTACGCACCTGTGCACCGCGGCAGGTTTTTAAGTGACGCAACATGTTTTTAGATAAAACAGTCCTGTTGCACTTAACACAAGTTTGTTTGTTCGCTTCCATTTTAAAATTTTTGTCCCTGGATCTCTGGATGTCCGTGGCCTATGATTTCTGTCTAAAACTCAGGATTTTACGTAGTAAGCTTCTCCTCTTCCTTCCTTTAAAACCACTCGTGTATGACTGATTTGTCTTGCTCTTCTCACCGCTATTTATAGCAGAAAACTGTAAAAAATTAACACTTTTGTCTCTGGATCTCTGGATGGTCGTGTCCTATGGTTTCCGTCTAAAATACAGGATTTTTTGCAGTATGCTTCTCCTCTTCTTTTCTTCAAAGTCTCTTGATTATGATTGATTTGTCTCTCTCTTCTCACCAATATTTATAGCAGAAAACTGTAAAATCTTACACTTTTGTCTCTGGATCTCTGAATGGTCGTGTCCTATGGTTTCCGTCTAAAACATAGGCTTTTATGCAGTGTGCTTCTCCTCTTCTTCTCTTCAAAACCACTCGATTATAACTGATATGTCTCGCTCTTCTCACTACTATTTATAGCAGAAAACTGTAAACAACGAACACTTTTATGTCTGGATCTCTGGATGGCCGTGTCCTATAGTTTCCGTCTAAAACACAGGGGTTTACGTTGTAAGCTTCTCTCTTCTTTCCTTCAAAACCACTCGATTATGACTGATTTGTCTTGCTCTTCTCACCACTATTTATAGCAGAAAACTGTAACAACGTACACTTTTGTGTCTGGATCTCTGGATGGTCGTTTCCTATGGTTTCCGTCTAAAACATAGTATTTTTTCAGTATGCTTGTCCTCTTCTTTTCTTCAGAATATCTTGATTATGATTGATTTGTCTCTCTCTTCTCGCCCCTATTTATTGCAGAAAGCTGTAAAAACTTACACTTTTGTCTCTGGATCTCTGGATGGCCGTGTCCTATGGTTTTCGTCTAAAACACTGGCTTTTTCGCAGTATGCTTCTCCTCTTCTTCTCTTCAAAACCACTCGATTATGACTGGTTAGTCTCGCTCTTCTCACCGCTATTTATAGCAGAAAACTGTAAAAAACGAACACTTTTGTTTCTGGATCTCTGGGAGGTTGTTTCCTATGGTTTCCGTCAAAAAGACAGGGTTTTACGTAGTAAGCTTCTCCTCTTCTTTCCTTCAAAACCACTCGATTATGACTGATTTGTCTTGCTCTTCTCACCGCTATTTATAGCAGAAAACAGTAAAAAACTAACACTTTTGTCTCTGGATCTCCGGATGGCCGTGTCCTATGGTTTATGTCTAAAACACAGGTTTTTACGTAGTAAGCTTCTCCTCTTCCTTCCTTTAAAACCACTCGATTATGACTGATTTGTCTTGCTCTTCTCACCGCTATTTATAGCAGAAAACTGTAAAAAATTAACACTTTTGTCTCTGGATCTCTGGATGGTCGTGTCCTATGGTTTCCGTCTAAAAGACAGGATTTGACGTAGTATGCTTCTCCTCTTCCTTTCTTCAAAACCACTCGGTTATGACTGATTTGTCTCGCTCTTCTGACCACTATTTATAGCAGAAAACTGTAAAAAACTAACACTGTTGTCTCTGGATCTTTGGATGGACGTGTTCAATAGTTTCCGTCTAAAATACAGGATTTTAGGTAGTATGCTTCTTCTCTTCTTCTCTTTAAAATCACTTGATTATGACTGATTTGTAGATAGCTCTTCTCACTCAAATAGCTCTTCTCACCGCTATTTATAGCAGAAAACTGGAAAAAACGTACACTTTTGTCTCTTTATCTCTGGATGTTCGTTTTCTATGGTTTATGTCCAAAACACACACATTTACGTGGGATATTTTTCCTCTTCGAGTCTTCAAAAGCACATATAAAGTGCATCTTTTACGTATGATGCTAGTCCTCTTCCCTTACTCCAAAGCGCTTAAATGTGAATGATATAACTAAATATTTCTAATCACTTTTCATATAGGAAAATTCATGAAATGCCCACCATTTTGTCTCTTCATTATTATTATCTTACATTTAAACAATTTGTACCTAAAATAAACAACAAAAATGAAATAAGCTATACATTACGGATTATGTTATTGAATTACAGGATAGACAATTAATTATAATTCTCACTTGAACAGCTCTAGATGTTTGAGAACCAGAGTTAACTGCTGATACACAGTTTTGTAAACAGTCACTATAAAATATTCAGACAAAGAAACATAAGTTTGCAATTTAGTTTGTGGGAGGATGCAACATTACTCACATTAGAAGTGTTATTAATGTTTACTCATTGGTACATGTAATGTGCTGACGTTTCTTCCAGGCAAATCATGGGTCCAGGCAAATCACGAGCTACAGCACTGCTCTCTGTAAACGGAGTTTCATCTCTAAATTATTCTGGACATATTTTCAAATAAACATTTAACTAAATACTCCCACTGCAACAAACCTGCTGACTAAGCGAATTTCCATTTGTCTGAGTTAATTTTCAATGAAATCTGTATATGCAAGGAAACTATTAAATTTTACAATATTCTCCATAAACTAATATTTTTTTATTTTCTCCGTTACCAATAACTCTACAAAAACCCTTAATATAATAAATTATTGGTTTTTAAGCTCTTTAGAAAAGGTCTAGAGAGAAGTTAGTAAATTTTGTATTTTGAGGGTTAAAAATAACCTCGCCAAAGCAAACCTGCAGACTAAGCCAATTTCCATTACTTAGCTGGATTTTTATTCGAATATTTCCTGAAAATTATCAAATTTATTCCCTATTTAAATAACATTAATTTTAATGAGTAAATAGTATTGCTGCTACAGGGAAGGTATTGAGTTGTGCTTTTTTATTGAAATGTTAGTAGCTTAGTATTAAATAAACAAAATTACCAAATTTGATTAAAATCCATCCATAAACAAGGAAAATGAAACAGTTGATCTATTCTCCGTAAGAATAACACGTGAATTTTTATCTAAAGTTGTTTTAAATTATCTCCGCAACCATCAGGCATACAACAACACTTCAATATACAAAATTATTTTTTTTACTCTACAATGGTTTGGAAAGAAATCGTGAAATTTAATTTTTTAAACCAAAAATGGGAAAAAATATTTTTTTAATCCTTAAAACCGCCATATCATTTTTGCTTGAGTTATCGCGCTAGCGGACTTACACAAATATTTACATGAATTTGAACGGAGGGTAATTTAGGCCTCTGGGAACCTCAAAACGAAAAAGTAAATCGGTAAAGGGGCTACGTCTTACCATGATACCTATGGTAACAGCTCATTCCCTTTATGGGAAGTTTGCTAAAATGAGAAAACCCATTTATTTTACCCAATGGAAGCCCCCATAAAACCCCGTCCGTCATGCTGGTCATCCCGCCTTACACATTTAAACAACATTTCATCAAAATCGGACAAAAATTACTCAAGTGACAAACATATATATCTGAACGAGTAGTGTTTTTGGCCTCTGGGGACATCAAAATGAAAAAAGTAAATCAGTTCCAGCTAGGTATTACCGTTATGGTGATTGCTACTTTTCTATATGAAAATTGGCTAAAACCAACTTAAAGCCAGTATCACATAAAATTAAACAAATTAGGTATCCTTACTTAAGGAAAGATAGCACAACAACCATACCTATTTTCTTTAGATAGTTTTTTATTTTAATTTTTTAGGCAACCTTCCACTAACACTTGTGCAGGAGTGAAAGATAAATGATTAGGCAGCTTTGTGTGGACAACTTCACCTTCCCCCACTGTAGACGTTTTTCGTATGAGGACGCAATCCAAGATCGTAAATTGAGTGAATTTTGAAAATAACGTAAAGCCTGTGTGAAGTTACTTCGTCATACTACTCAATATCTACAGATAACTATTTCACAAAACATAGATTTAACAAATTCTTCTAAAAAATAGCCTTATATCTTTTTATTCCTATTTAAATAGTTAGCTGATTGTCTGCTATGGTTTTATAAGTGTTAAGTTAGACTGACTATAACGATGGATGATGTAATACAGGTTTACTCCGTAAAATGAGCGAGTTTTAAAAATCAGCTTTTAACCCGTTTAATGAACGATAATTTTCATCATATTACTCAATATATTAGGACAACTACTTCAAAAAAAAAAATGATTTAACAACTTATTTACCTTTAAAAGAATTCTTAAAGATATCCTTACACCTTGTAAATCAGCTGATTGTCTGTAACGGTTATGTGTTAGTGATGTTAGGCCGTTTGACTGACTATAACCTATAACGATGTATGAATACACAAATTTGCAGTTTTAATACATTTTTAACACAAACAGCCACGACATAATCAGATCTTTTTCCCCTGTAAGACAAAAAAGACATACTTCAACGACGTATATATATGAATTGAAAGCAACCGCTTTTGCAGTAGTAGAACAAAAATATATTAACATCCACCGTTGGAACTTTTTATTGTCACTTTACTTGGTTCTAGACCTCGAAATAGTATATTTCGTACCTAGGGCCAAAAATGAGGTTTTGCCGGCTCGAGATAGTTTTTAAGTTTGAGACCGAGTTAAAGTCGACATCTTAAATCGATCGAGAGCTGCAAAACCATTTCGGTCCGTGGTACGAACGCTATTTTTCACCACACTATACCCTATTACCGCTATTCACCACTATAATAATGCACACTGGTGGTCAACACAACTACACATTTAAGGTTATGTGAAGAAATAATTTGAGGAATCAGCAAAAATAAAAATAAATAGTTGCTAGGCAACGGTGACAATAACACAATTCTATTGCAATGCTATGGATTTTGATTGTGTATTTAAGATGCATCCATGTTTTAAGTAAGTAAGCGGACAGCTGATTTTGCGGCCCCGGCCTGTAAAAACCTGCTCGGCCCCCAAATTACGATGACAGCTGGCATGGCCAGCAAAACGTAACTTTCAGCCACCAATTAACGTATGTAATACAGCCAAAAACATCATAGGCTAGTGTGGTGAAATAGTATATTTCATTACTAGGACCGAAAGTGGCATTTTCCGGCGCGCGCTCAAGTTTTTGTGCGAGGCGAAGCCGAGTTCGTGAGAACTATTTTCACGTACGAGGCGAAGCCGAGGACGGGAATAATGGAGCAAGTGCCGGATAATAACTTTCGGTACGAGTTATGAACGATACTTTTCATCACGACGCAAAAATACACAAACACAGATAAGCAGACCTCAGTAATATTACAATAATTATTTATCAAACAATTTGTTTAGACATAAAAATAAAATACAATCAAGTAAACCTAAGCATATTTTTGTTTAATTTTTTAAATATAAAAATAAAATAAAATATTCTAAAGGAAACCTTTGTATATTTCTCAATACTTCAAACATCAAAACAAAAGAATAAAACAACTTTGAACAATACATACAGCTGATTCAAATCATTAAATAAAACCGTAACAAAACATTAGCGCGCGTAGTGAATAAATGGAGAACTAATTGAGAGCGAGGGAAAGTAAATTTAGAGCGAGGGAAAATCAGCTGATCGATTTTCCCTCGCCCTAAATTAGAGCTTGGGAAACAACTACTTTCATAGATGTCCGCTGTTATCGAAAATAGTTACTTTCGGTGAGGAGTGATGAAAATATCTTTATCCAAACCTTAGACAGTTGTCAGAATTGGTTTGACACTATTTAAACTATAATTTTTATATCATTTTAAAGATCTGATAGAAATATAGCTCTTTTTGGGTCGTAGATAAAGTTGAAAAAACGTATTCATTTCTAAGGTGCAATTAAAGTGATATTTCTTGTGAATTAGCTGTAATTTATTTTACTTGCTACTTAATCTTACTCAATTTAATAAAAAAGAGCTCTTTGTGCATTCTTTATAAGTATATCAGTCTTTTTAACCTTAATAAAATGATCACTATTTGTACTGAATAAAGATATAAGCCTTTATTTTCCGCTGTTTTTATTTTTATAAAGCCATTCAAATGATTAACTACTCAATGGGATATTATATTTAAAATCTTAGAGCTATCTTATTGTTAAATGTATCAGGTTTTGCTACAAGGGAGTTTGATTTATCTATAATAGTGTTAACGTAGTATAAGACGCGCGCCGCAGTGGGCCACGAGTCAAAATGGTGACACTCACCCCATTCAGTTCACGGTCTTGAAGCATATGGAAATAAACTACTCGTCTATCCACTCTTGAACAGAGCTTTGAGCAATGGACATGCTCCTACATTCTAGTAGGAGTTTGGCGCAATAAGAAACCTGAAATATATTTATTGGCACATGACTTAGCATTAACAAACAAATAATAATAAACGTTAAAAAATTAAATTCAACCATTTTATCTATAAAACTTATCTATTATAACACTGTGTATATTCTCTCCAAAATAAAACAATATCAGCATTTTTCATGAAATTTATCTCGACTACTAAAAGTTGTAGTTTTGTTGGTAGAACCTTAAAGAGTTCTGTCTATATAGGATTAGTGTGTATGGTTTTCAAAGGGATCTTTGTTGACGTGGGGATGGGGATTTATTAGCAAATACAGAAATAGTATATCGGGGTAATTTTAAGAAGAAAGGATGATCCGTGCAAGATGAATGAAAACAGGTTATTATTTCTGCATGATTCAAACCTCGTCATCCCAAAAACCAGTTTTAGTGGGTTTTTTCATTTAATTTTTTTCAGTTCATACAGTATACCAGCTTTATAATATGCTCATCATAGTTTACTTTATATGCGGAAGAATACATGCAATATAGGCTGTCAGAAGAAATTTCTTAGCGGAAAAACTTCCAATTCTACAAAATATAAAAATGTCACTAATACTTATGTCACTTATCTTACTACGAAAACATGTCATGAATCGATGGTGAAACCAAAAATTCGCAATTTATAATCAAACTGTTTGAAACCCCCGATATACCATTATCTCTAAGTTGAAATGTGACGAAGTTGGTTTTTCTATATTTACAGAAAGAAAGTGACCTGTAAGCCATCCCAGCAATATACTACTTTGTATAAAAGTGTTCATTTTAAGTGTAGGCCAACTAATATCACTGAAAAAATTGGAATATCGTCCGCAAATGAGCACGGATTACCATTTGGCACTTGACTAGCTAAATCCTTATTAAAGGGGAGACGGACAACGGTCCAGATCTTTGTTTGGGTTAATCCCCTGATTTATGGCCTGAGGGTAGTAGTCACCGGAGAGGGGTGGGGAATCGAGAATTCTAAATCCCACCAGAGGCGTTAACTTTTTGTCAAAGGTTTCACTTAGAATGCGATTACTTCTTAACTGTAAATATTTTGTTAGAATCTGAGGCATTTATAATTTAATTTTATGATCAGAGCTATTTTTCGATTAGTAAACCTTCATTCATTTTTTTTTCATTATCAGCAAGTTTGGTTGGTTTGGTTAGGTTATGTCAGTTTAATTTTATAATAAAAAAATGTAATTTTAAGCATTTGTAATTTTATTTGATGAACAGAACTATTGTTTATTGAGTAAACCTTAATTGGATTGTATTGCCCACTTACTTTCTAGCTTTCGCAATTGGAGTGGTAAAGTCAGACATCGGAAGCAGCAATATAATTAGTCCATATTTGTTCATGTCTGCTTTGTTCTTTGATTTAAATAAAGGTATCGACTTACACTGGTTTGCATACATAATATATCCAGACCCCAAGGAGTCCCCCGGTATTTTACTATAACGCAAGGTGATTTTCAATAGCGTATCGGCTGCCGGTAGGATTCGTAAACGAGATAATGTTGATTCATTCGGAAAGAGGACACTCTAATGTCTCATACATAATAATGTACATACATAGTTTTATAATCAATTACAAAAAATCACTCTAACAAATAGTTTTTAAAAGCGAAGTAACCCTGCGCTTGAATTGAATGTTTAAAAAGCTATATTTACAATCACAAAAACTATTTTAATTGTTCTAATTTGCTCTAGAACCAAGAATTTAGCATCAAAATAAAGGTTGTAAAGTGTTCGTTACAGTACAGCATTTTTATTGTAAAATAAATACATTCCACATTCAAGCAACATAATCTTGTTGTTTTGTTTGTTTTTACAAAAATGGTGTAGCCTATTTAAACTTTTACTAGATTGTCTGATGCTCGAGACCATTGACTACACCTCTACGTAGAGGTGTATAGTCAATGTCGAGACCGAGCATAATCCTAGCATGCAGGCTAATTTTAGAATCCTCATTTATAAACCTGCATAATATCTGTATTACTGCCCCCTATAATCATGATATAAAAGCTAGTAAAGGTTGTCTTAGTGCAATCAGTTGTTTATTCTTAAATTAATTAAATACTGTGTATGATAATTTTGCGAATGCTTAATAATTAAACTAATTATTTTTTTTCCTGGAGTCTTAAATTTGAAAACAAAAAATAATATAAAGCTGTTATTGTAAATTTACAAACCGAGACCCGCGTTTGGGTGTGTAATATGTGGGGGGGGGGGGGGGGCATATATAAATTATTATAAATCTTAAAAACAAAAAAAAACATAATGTTCACAAAGTTTGATGTGGCATATCAAATATATGGATGGATTAGAACCCTAGACAATATAAAATTGAATGATTTATATTATTATCAGGAGCTAAACATATTTTGTTTTTTTTTCTACCTTATAATATAAATTCGGACATATATTTTATTCTATATAACAAGAGTAGTTTTCCCTTAAAAAAATGACTGCTGAAGAGAAGGGACTTTTTCTTATATTGTGTAAAACATTTTTACGTAAGGAATAACATAGGTAATAAATTACTAACCTTTTGAATTGAAGCTTTTGAAGCTTAGCATAAAATAACCAACTACTAACACACTTTTATTTTTGATATTTATTTCTTAATTAGTATTTAACTTTTTCAGAAACTTTATCTTGTATATATATATACATTTAAGATAACTCTAAATTTTACTGTACATTATTATTCTTTGTAGTTGTATCGTAGAGGTAAATGTACATTTGTAGCCAAAAAAATTGTTACTGCAATTTTGAAAAACTCTAAAATTCAATAAAACAGCCTGCCATTATTCTTAATGCATTATTCTTATTTCGTGGTACTTTCTAGCTACAATCGGACACTCCTTAAGTTGTCAATAAAATATTTTTATTCACATAGTCAATTCAGAAGTCACAAATTTTGAAGTGACGAATGCAAAGAATATTACTTTTAAAAGTGTGAATATTTTGTATTACAAGTATCACAATTTTACTATTATTAATATGTTTTAATAAAAACTAAACATCTGAATAAAGAGCTACCACTCCTTTGAACAGCTATATGGTAGACTAAAAGTAGAGAAATTGTGTAAACCATGGTTGATCAGAAGGCATTTGTTTGCCCATTCAAATATAATTGCCAAAATATTTAGTGTGGCTGATGATTTTTGCAATTACTTGCACATAGACTAACCCAAATCTTTTATACTAAATAACTTTTGCAAAATTATGACAGCTAGCCTGACCATACTACTGGACCAAATTACACACAGTTGGTACCAAATGAAAGATATTTACCTGATAATGTGCGGAATCCCTTTAAAAAAAATAAAATAGGCTTAACAATAAGCACGAAAAATGAATTTAAAATTGTTTTACATGTAACACGGGTCTTATGGGTTGCCATGCTGGTGACAAAATAACAACGAAATATAAACAGAAAATCCAAACAAATTCCAATCACATGTTTTATTTACAGCGTGGGGTGAAAATAGAGAAGTTTGTACAATACATACTTTTGGTCGAGTTTTCGGCCATGGGGCGAGCTCTCGTGTTGTCCTAAATATAATTAAGCCTAGAATTTATAACACCGTTATGAGACGTGTGATTACCTCTACCTCAGAGTAATAAACCTCTACGAATGGCTTTCAGCTAGGCTGAGATTTTGGCAACTGGGAGAATTTTTTGGCAACCGTATTCGGGATTTGAAATGTTCAAAAACTGGTATTACTCCCAAATATTAAGCGCCTTCCATTCCAGAAACATAGAGGTTATACGCGCAGTAAATGTAGGTTAGGTACGCTTTAAGTAGAGAACTACGCAATAATTATGATCGATGACAATCAATGCGCATATCTGAAATGATAACTGAGTCTTAAGGAAGTTTGACATGCTAATCGGATGCTAATCGGATGGACATGCTAATGTTTGATGGTTTGCGTGCTATAAGTCACGTTCAAGTACCATTTTAGTATAAACTTTTATTAAAATAATATATTTTTTTAAATAATTTTAGTACCATTATGCAGAAAACGTATTTGAAAAGTAATGTCAAATTATAAAATAAAATGTTTAAAAGATGCATTAGTTAACCAATAAATACAAATAGATTCTCTGACTAAACTTAACTAACTATCAAATAATCGATTTGTAACCATATGTATAGTTTTTTTTTCTTTGCTGTAAATTAATCTAAACACCAGAGCAACAGGAGTTTATCAGTACTACTGATCTCTTGCAAGCCATAAAGGATTACTATATACGTAAACAACTTTTAATTATTGCACATAATTATCATTCAAATAATTGCAATTATTTTAAAAAGTCTTCAAAAAGTTTAATTATAAACAATTTTGCCAATGTATTAGTTAAGACAGAAAAATTAGGTTTATTTGTATTCCAACATATCACTTATTATTCATCTACAGTACACATAATTTTAATATATATTTTTAAAAGAAAATACCAAATGTTATTTTTTGTCAAACTAAGAAAAGAAGAATATATTTAAACTGTAAGTAAGTTACCTCAAATTTGATGAATAAAGACTGCAAAATGAGGGCGTCTATTATATGATCCTGTCGGCACAGTGTCTTGACACTAAATGAAGTGACCCCACCTATTATTCTACAATGAACGGCGAACCGACACATCTGCTTTAGCGCCGAGCTGCGGGTCAAACACCTGCCACAGCACCTGGCATATCGCGCCTTTGCAAATATTGTCGGGTGATGCAACCAATTAAGTTCTAGTAAACCATATCTACTTACTATACTCTTAAATACTTTCTTTCAATCTAACTCTTCGTGTGTGACGCATGTTAGAGAAACTATATATTCACCGTATATCCATTTTTGTGTGAGTATACGTTTATTGTCATCGCTTCCTAATAATTTGTAAAAAAGTCCTATTATTTAATCACTTCATTTTACTCATAGGTTTTAAATTTGCGTTTAACATTTATAATAATCTTCAATGTTCAATTTAATTAAGAATTTCACAAAATCGTAGCTATAAATACAATCAACCAGTTTTATATGCCCTGACTAGACTATATTTAACACTTGTTAAATAATACATGTTATCCATTGTTTGTGTGCTACTTACCCAGTTAAGTTTTAATTTTGTGCACTGAGGTCTACATACCCAGGAGTGTTGTAGGCACATTCACGTTTCGTTAAATCGTCTTAGGGCTTCAAAGTTCCCACGTGTTGAGCTCATGATAACAATATTCTAATGAGTGGTATCCGTGACAACATATTTAACAATACAAAACTTCAAAGTTTACATTATTTATCCTCTACTAAATACTGTATACTTGTGTTTGTAATGTCATCCTTGTACATAGCTGTTTTAAGTAAAAAAGAGAAAATAATGTTCGAAAACCTCCATCGCAGGAAACCTGCAAATTTAATGAATTTCGTACACTAACTATATTAATCAAATGCCAAATTATTTAATAGAATACGATCTATTATTACATTTTCATTCATCACATAGTTAAATATTTTACAAGCAAAAACAAATGTAACCTAAATGTGGGAGCTAAAAAAGTAAAAGTAGGTTACTAAATACATTAAACTAAATATGCTGGATTGTCAATATAAGACGGACACAAGTTTTAAATTTTATTTGAATGATAAAGACTATTACCACATTTTTGGGGCAATGAAAGTAAACGAACGTATAACAATGCAATTACCATAAAAATTATTATAAAATACGGTCTTTGGCTACAAAGATTGCTTTTTAATTGGCTGAAAATCTATATCCATAAAAGAGGAACTATGCATGTATGTACGTAGTATGTGTGTATGTATGTATGTATGTATGTTTGTATGTATGTATGTATGTATGTATATGAAAGTACCTTATGGACTCCGAAACCACCCGACAGATTGTAGTGCAACTTTCAGGTATTATTAAGCATTATTCAAGGATGGTTTGTATGAAGTTAGGTGCAGACCCTTTAAAACGGTTTCATCCCTGAGGCTTTTAAGTGGGCCAATGTCAGACTTTAAACTACAGTACATAAATATAACAAGCTGTTACCTGGCAACTGTTTTGTAGGTTTGAATAATCACAACATGCTGTATTAGTCATGATTTGAATAGTGCCACAATGTTTCCACAGAGTGTAGCTCAGAAAACTATTTTACTTTAGAATAAGTTCAAACATATTAAATTCCAATCGCAGCACACCTGTGCACTCAACAACGGTTTAAATTTTCCAATGTTAAATATGTAAACATAAAAACCTGTTTAAGTATTATAAACAATGAAGATGTAATGCCTAATTTTTTTAAGTTTTGTTATACCCACACAATCTAACATAAATTATTGAATGAATAATAATCTTGCATGCTATATCAGGTATTCAAATGCCTTTCAATGTGTCACTAACCCACCACATTACTGTCATTAAAAGAAGTAACTCCAATAATACTAATGCGAAATTAAATCCACCGAAGCTGTGCAACTTTACCAGACTGACGATTTAAAAATTACACCAAAATTGGTTAAAGCAAAAGTTATTAGTAGTAAGTTTAAAGAAGAAATAGTCTTAATCCCAAGAATACGGATGATTTCATCCGAATTACCCTCTGAATTTAAGCAACTAAAATTTCCTTCGTGTCTTGCTTTTGCAATCACCATTATAAGGCGCCAAGGCAATCCCTGACTACGGTCGGTTTAAATTTAGAAAATGCATGCTTTTCACACGGACAGCTGTATGTTGCGTGCTCACGTAGTTGTAAGTACGCCAAAAAAAAACTTATATATTTTTACACCTAATGAAAAACAAAAAACATTGTTTATCCACTGGCAACTAATTTAAATATTCTTTTTTATGTTTGGTATACACTTTTATTATTCATCGTAAAAGACTACCCACCTAATCATCCATGTTTCAGTGTCACTTATAAGAAGATCATCGGAAAATTCAGGGATAAACTAAATGGAAAAATTATGTTTTAAACACATTGCGTTGAAAACAAAAATGTATGCAAGTAGGTCAGAAAATGACAGCATCTCAAAAGGATCAAAACGTGTTAAAAGAGCAGTTGTAGAAAATAGTATTACATTCAAAGACTACAAAGACTGCCTGAAAACCCAAATTGACAAATACTGTACAAGTAACGTAATTAGGAGCTATAAACATGACCTGTGTAGTGTGGAACTCAATAAGATTTCGTTGTCAGCTCATGATGACAAAAGACACATTTCAAGTGATGGTATAAGTACTTTGCTGTGGGTATATTACAAATTATCCTGATTGAATTATGGAGAACAAAGTAAAGTTTAACTCAGCTTGCGTGTAAATATTGCATACCAGAGACATACTCTATCAACGGAAAAATGTATTTATCAAAGAGGACTATACACATATTATGTTGTCATGCCCTCGATTCCTTTCTGTCTATAAAATAAAGGGTGAACATAGAACCATTTTTCTCTTTTTTATACGTACAACCTACTTTAATATATTAAACTAATAAAGTACTTTTCAGTTCTACACACGTTAGGGTGTCTAACAAATTATTACGCTATAGTAAACTAGTTATCTTTCAAACACCACATCAATATAAAAAATCATAACCAAGAGAGGACGGGTAACATCCTGCCTAGAATTTAAATATAGAATGTGTTATACATTTCAAATTTACTAGAGAACCCGTGCGGCTCAATGAGCCGCATAGTATGAAACATAACGCTGAGGAAAACGTTACGCTTAAATTCGAGTAATTCTAGTTAGGTCTACATATTAGAGCTGTTTAAACACTTGTTAGAAACTAATTTTAAATATCTCTATTTGCGTCGTCAAGGTGCACCTGCATTTTTCTGCTCTCAGTTTTAACTGATAGCTTCTAATGAATGCCAAACGATCTGCCTCAATTCGAGCAAACATGTTGCAACAAAGTTTTTCCAACTTTGAGAATTGAAGAAAACTTTTGTCTAGACATCCCCCTAATCAAACGAATTTTCCGGAGAAAATTCTCTACGGATAGAGAATCCTGGAAAGTGGGGTGACATCAACAATTTAATGTGCTCCATTTTTTACCCACAAACTCTGGGTTATCAACTGGAAAGCCATAATCTGCTTTGAATAGGCTAAAGCAACAACACCATTGATAGTTTAACGTATTTTAACATGTAGTGTGTTGTTAGTCACAGTATATGCCCCGCATCAGAATGTCCTCACGTTGTTCAGTGGGGTTTCTCTTAATACCTGTCCCAAAATTTTGAAAGTATGGATTCATTTGTCGAAATAGGTTGGATAACTTTTGTAGCTATAAGATTTGGCTACAAAGCTATAAATTCAGTCAAAAAACGTTTTATACGTTTGTCCGAGGAACTGGCAACATAACCTAGAAGTAAACAATCCATTTGTGTTTTTCCTCAATTAAAGTAGAGCGAGTAATACAAAAAAGTTTACAACTAAAACATAAAGTCCGCCAAGATTTGGTATAATCTTACTACTTGAACTTATCAACTCAAGGCATTATTATGGTTTCTAATAAATGTTTTGAAATATCTCGATCTGTCAGTGTCATAAGTAAAAATTTCTTGCTTACATTGATTTGATCTGACATTAGGCAAGTTTATTTTACAACCGTGACAACACTATGTGCTTCGATTTTTTCACTTCCTCATACGCATAAGATACCTCCTCCCGTTAATTGTCTATTAATTGTCTCCTCCTCCCGTTTTCAATATTTCTTCTTTCAACTTTAGGCATTTTCCGTTTTTCCAACAAAACTGATTAACTGTTTAACTTGGTCTTAACATACTGAATATTAAAACATTATAAAGCTAATGCGTTTCTTTTTATAAACAGCTGTTTTTGTTTTTAAATTTGTTCTATGTTTTTCTTATGGAGAAAATCCGACCTTTGAGAGGGTCTCACGCCCCTAAGAGTAGAATTTTAAAGTTCTAAAACCTTATTGTAAAACTAAATATTGAGACGAATTTGTTGACATCTTAAACGTTGAAATTGGTCCACAAATAAGGGAGGAATTGCGTTAACAAAATACGGCTTTACGTATTATATATATAGATAGATATTAACCAAGCTATTAATAAGTTTTATTTTTGTCTGCACCCTAAACACTTAAAATAAATACACGCGAAAACCCGTCGTATCACATTAATTGTGAAATAAATCAGAAAACTTAGTCACGTGAACTCTCCGACCAATCATATGGCTTCGCCCCAAGAGGTGTCTCTTGGGGCGGCGCAGAACCGGCATATACCATACTACTGCCACAACTGAACAGAAAATAATAAATATTTAGGAGTGCCGTACGGCGCGCGCCGCACGAAACCGTACTAGTGTGAAGACACACGCTTGTCCGGCGCAGCGCCGCGCGGCGGACGCCGTACGGCGCGCGCCGCTTCGTGTGAAAGAGGCGTAAGATCCTCATAATCTGTTGACGTTGGAAATCCTACTTTGGCTTACCGTCAATCTATTCACCGTTAGAGTTATATTACAGTCCTAAATAAACTAGAATGTTATCCATCTATTTCTCATCATCCAAAGAATTTTATCACCAAAATGTTTATTGATGTTCATATTCAAAAATCATAGTAAATAGTAACTAGTATAATTCAGTATTTAAAAGATTTCCTTTATACTGGGAAAGGTTTTATATTCCTTACCCATGTCCTTCAATAAAACATAATATGTTCTATACAGATTTTAACACTCGTGACAATTATTTTAAACTTCTCATACCAAATATTCACTACTGCGAAAAAGATAGCCAAAAAAATCTCGTTTTAAGTAACAACTGCTAAGTAATATCGTTTTAAGTTAACAGGGCTGTAAAATATCGACTTGGAAAGTATTTTTCAAACGTATTTTTATGCTTCAATTAAATATGCAAAGGTGAACGTGGCAGACGTCACAAACACCTCAAGATCTCAGCAAACATAATGTCTAAATCCAATGCGGTTTACTCCTTATGTCAGTCAGGTGAATCCTTTGAGGTTTCTTGTATAAATAATCAGAATTCACATCATCCCTGAATACGTTCTATAATAATATATATTCGATTCACTAGCTGCAGCTTGCATAGAAAATGAACAGGGAGAATGAACCCCAACTTTGTTAAGCTTTTTAGCAACTTCACGCATTTGTAAATTTATATTATAGAAAAGAAAACGTTTAAGTTTTATTCTATAAATATAAACAGTTTTCTATCATTGTGTATGATATATCTACATGTATGAAAGTTATCAAAATATTTGTAATGCCGAGATAGATGCAACCTATATCAACCAATTTCAAGTTTGATGTAGATGAAGTCCCGGGTGATTTAGTTGAGCTTCCCTCTAAAATCTGATTTGGCTCAAATTTTCTCACCTCCCACCGTAATGTACGTGCCAGTGCATTATAAAGGGTAAGTATAGTTCAGTGGGCATATAGACTTCCCCAATAAAGTTTTATGAGTTTAATAGTAATATTGTATGATTTTATTTTATAAGTACAATCAATATTAATCTTTATTCATTTTTAATATGTTAACAACAGACAAAAAAAGCATAATATACAGAGGGTATAAATATAATAAGAATTGTACATTATAGGCAGACGAACAATTAAGAATACATTTTTTTAATAGATCTACAAAACTTGCTAGATATACAAAAAGAAATACAAAAAGATATATTAATTAACATGATAAATGTGTAATATATATTTGATAAGTGATAAATCCAATGTATGTTAAGTTCTTTTTTTGAGTCGTGCTTAAGTGTTTGACCCTCGTGCGGAATAAACATAGTTTTCCTAACTTGAGGTAGAGTGACGTTTTCGGGCTCCAACGTCAGACTTGATTCTATGGACGATTGCGTGTGATACGGGTTTGTTTTATTAGTATATGCCGAGTCCTGGGGGTATCACTTGATACAAATAAAGGTGAATGAAGCCCACAAACAGTTATCACAAATAAAAATGTTAAATATAACAAATATGGTCAGTACCCATATGAGAAACAATTAATCGAAGATATATAGTACTACCTAATATTGTATATACTGTGAGTATATTATGCTCCCTAAAATTACAATTACCAACAGGAAGTTTTTGCGACAACAAAGCTCATATATTGGTAAGCGCATAATCAAACTGTTTGGACCAACTTGCAGTTCCAGTTTCAAGCTGTTCGGGGAGTCTAGGGGACATCCAGCTTATTTAAACAAATTCCCAACAACACTTGGCCCCGTTTATGCACCAAGAGCGGGAGCGGGGCGGTAGCGGGCCCGCTCCCGCTGTGAATGGGGCTGTTTATGCACGAAGAGCGAAAGCGGTAGCAGTTGGTTAAAGGAGAATGGAAGGGGGCACAGTTTTAGGGCTAGAGATATACAAGGGCTGGCTCACTCCTTTGATGTTAGCCTAGCACCGCAGTGCATATGTCGCCCGGCATCTACGCGCATATTAATAATTGTGTTTATAATAATGTAATTTATAGTGTGATTTTTAAAGCGGGGCACTATGCTTGCCAACTATTTGTCCAAAGTGCACGTGCGCGTGGGTCAGGTTGGCAACCCTGGCTGCAGCCGCTCCCGCTCCCACCGTGCATAAACAGATCCATTTGACTCAATGTAGTTGAAAACCGCTCTATTCCAAGCAACCGCTGCGATTTCTAACTACACAGCGGGCGAATTAGAAACCGCAGCGGGAGGTCAACCGCTACCGCTGTCTCTCTTCGTGCATAAACAGCCCCATTTAACTCAATGGTGTTAGAAATCGCTCCCGCTGTCACTACCGCTCCCGCTCTTGGTGCATAAACGGGGCCTAGCTTCATTGATTATTATGCAGCAATGCATAATTATGTGCAGCAATAAAGTTAAGAAAACAGGGAAAACAACATATGAGCTTGTATTGTTGTTAAAGAGTATCTTACAGTAATTTCGGGTTACGTACAAAACACCCCGTATGTAGAAACTTAAATCAACTTAGACTCATCAGTGATAAAATCTACAGCTTTTTTTGTCAAAAAAGCACAAAGTGGATCGTTTGTGCCACAGCCGCGAATTAGAGCTAATTAATCTCTACAACAGTCGTGCTGAATGTTCATTGCTCAGCGTTGCATCCAATAAGAGTGAATTTATATTCCACTTGGTGATTACTAGATAAAAACCACACTATCTCTCGTCGTTTTAACTACGAGAGTTTTTAACATTCGTAACTTTACTGAATCTAATAATGTTTTGCCCATAAAGAGCTATCATAAACTAATGGCGATATTATTTTTTTGCGGTTACAAATAGGCCTATACGGATGGTATTACCAGTGTCTTTCACAGGGCTGGAGAGAAGGGCGTAGCTATTTTAAAGATATTGTAATACAACTGGTAATAAACTTGTAATAAACTAGCCTACCATTGATTTTAGGAACTAACTCGCATACTTAGTTTAAAAAAAATTATGCATTTTCTTAACTATTGAGTAGTGGTAATATCCATCATTCAAGTAAACCTATAGCGCAAGTAAAAAAGTAAATCTGTGACATAAATTCTGAAGACTATATGAAATGAAATATATTCTCTTTCTCTAAAATAAGAAAGGGGTCTACAATTTGTTACGATTAGAGCGTTGCACATAAATAAGTTTGTTCCATCCTATTTGAAAACTTTTCTGTATTTTAAGTTCTTTTTATTTAAGTGACATTGATAGCATAAAACTAAATAAAAAATATATTGAAATCCCTATAAATATATAATAAATTATACGGTTAACCAAGCTTATAACTAAATTTTATTTTATAATGTTAAAAAAAGCCTCAAACCAAAAAGCGAAATTAAAAAAAAATGGCAAATTTGATAATAATTATTATAAAAACAATAAGCTTGTTACAATGCATAAAGCTTATGAGGTTGAAAGGTTTTGTATAACAACAACTATCACAAAGAAATATTTATATTTAAAATCACATTAATGGTTGGGAACACATTAAATGTATGGTTTAAAGGGACGAACGAAAAGTATTTAAAATTTAAATATACAATATAATATAAACATTTGAAGTTATAAGTGTATATTATGGGTCAAACTAAATGGTAACTTAAGATTAATTCCGCATAAAATATCAAAAATAACGAAAATAGGTAGGTACTACTTTAAATACAAGGCCTTTTGATTAATACACTTGTTTAATCTTTAAACTTGAGGAATCCTGTTGTCGTATGCTGAACTACTAGGTACGTTTTTTAAGTAAGGGCCGTTTTTAAATTTCTTCGTTCCAGCACTGCGATTGGCATTTTCGACATTTGCGCTGTGTATGTGCATCTATTGGTAAGACATAGCCGGAAATTCGAGAAAAATCTGCCGTGTTTACATCCGGTTTCAAGCATTTAAAATGGTGCCGCCAATTGAGACTGCCGCCGACTGTGAAGTGCGCGCTGTAATTAGATTTTTAAGAGCTTAAGGTGTGAAAGCCATTAAAAATCATCGACAGATTAGTGAAGTGTATGGCGAGAACATTATGAGTGTCATAATTGTATGCAAGTGGATATGGGAATTGAAATACGGTACCACGAACGTTCATGATGAGTAACGCACTGGGCGGCGTCATTACTGTCCGTACCCATGATGACAACCAGTCCTTTGCTCATCATGAACGTTGGTGGGGCCGTATTAAAATGTCCTTACCTACTTGCATACCATTCCGTCACTCATAATGTTCTCGCCATACACTTCACTTATCTGTAGATGATATTCAATAGCTTTCACACCTTTAGCTCTTAAAAATCTAATTACAGCGCTCACTTCACAGTCGGCGGCAGTCTCAATTGGCGGCACCATTTTGAATGCTTGAAACCGGATGTAAACACGGCCGATTTTTCTCTATTTTCCGGCTATGTCTTACCAATAGATGCACATACACAGCGCAAATGTCGAAAATGCCAATCGCAGTGCTGGAACGAAGAAATTTAAAAACGGCCCTTACTTAAAAAACGTACCTAGTACTACACAAATAATCAAAACATTAAATATTTTATGAACACATTTACACTTCGATATTTGGTTATTAACACTTTATCAAATAGAGAATTGAGCTTTTGAGAAAAAAAATACAATTTGCATCAAAACAAACATGTTTACTCTGCAAATATATTACAATGAAAATAACGATATAGTAAATATACCAAGCAGAAATGTCAGGAAACGATAAATAACATTCTTCTGGCAGCAACCCAAGCATAGTGTGTAGCCGTAGAATAGATATTTCTCTATCTCACGCCTGCAATTAATATTATTAATCCTTCAAAAAATCTGCAAAACCCCCACTTGCCAACTTATCTTGATTTTCAGCTTTTTAAAAAACAACGAGAAATATCCCACAAAAAATTAAAGTTTTCAAAATATGGTTCAGAAAGGGTCAGAACAACGCCATTGGTATTAGTAGGTATTCTAACAATCGTGTAGTTCTGGTAATAGATAAACAATCATTTGAATCGAAGAATAATGTACTATTTTCTTTTTATTGCGTAAAAATAAAGTGTAAGTCCATCATCATTCTTTAATGTAATCGTATTCCGGTTTCATTTTGGTTTTTCCACAACATAAATAGGCCTAACAGGAAATCAAGAAACACATAAAATCTTTGGTTACTAAAATATTTAAAATTATTCATTATACTTCTTACAGATATTTACCAATAAATCTAAGATGCAATTAATTGATTTTTTTTCTACTCAAGTGCTGTTTGACAGCGTGAATTAAACCTTAAAAATATATAAATATAAAATAGAATTGTAACTAGTAAATAATGTTGTATTAGTGATAAGGAATTACATCTTTTATCTAGAAAAATTATTTGTGAAAAACCTAAATTAATTTTGTATTTTTCAATAAGTATTACTCTGAACCAGATACTAATATACAATGTTCTAATTCAATGCGATTCTGTAGCGCAATATAACATTTTCACAGGTTAACAGGCCACTCTACCAAAGTGATTGGGATCAAGGAAGCGTTCAATTATTTTTTAACATGCTGTTTTATATAATTCACTTAACATTAGGGGATTATATTTCAGTTTGAAATAGTAATATGATAAGTGTATTTTTGGCACTCGGTTAAAAACTGGTACAGGAAAAAGGGATAGAGAGAATGGAAACTACCAGAACTGTTAAACGGAAACTTGAAGAGCTTCACAAGCTTTTTGTGAGACCTTTCTTGTCTTCCTGCTTAGTCTCATTTTTCAACTGCAAAGATAAAGGATGGATGTATCTTTATTTGGTCGTATTTCGTTCTACATTATTCTTCACAATTACTCATAATATTGTTTTATTACTGCTTTATTTGAACTTTTATTCCCATAATCAGAGCTAAACCGTTGTTAAATAAAGTATATAAAATATATAAGAAAATGGTAATAATATTAGTCTACAGGAGTATATTCAAAGGCATGAAATACAGCAAATTGACAAAGTAATACTCACAAGTAGAAAGAACAAATAGGCTAATGTCATTAATGTTTAAATCATTTAACGGAATAATCTATGTGGCGGAATATTAAAAGATATTCATTAATTTATAGTAAACAAAGCAAAATAATAAATTATTGACAATTTGTTAATATCAAGTGTTAGGAAAGACAGGTACAAGTAGTTACCGCTGATTTATTTGAAAGATTTGAAAGAAAGAACCTATAAATAGCATAGTAAGAATAGCACTACAATTAGAAAAAATATAGAAAAATTACTAGTTTTTGCTTTGAAACCCTACATGAGATAACATTTATTATCAAGCTGTGATGTACTGATTCTTACCACTTCGTCAAGCACATATGATATGGCGGGAGATGAGAAAGTTGGCGCCAAATCAGATTTCATGGGGAAGCACAACCAAATCACCCGGGACTTCATGTAACCAAAACCTGATATCGGTTGATAGGAAATTTATTTCTCTCATCTTTACTATGTATCAGCTTAGTCTATGTATCTAAATAAACCCTATAAAACAGCTGATTACTGTGCAAAAATACAGAGCATCAACTTGAGCATATGTTATATCATTAAAAAAATTAATTTTGTTAAAAATTTGTTTTGAAAATAAACAAAATATTTTATTTGTTACTATAACTTATTTAGATTTGCATTTCTTACCTTGCAGTTGGTTAGATAAACTTTAATTGATATTAAATTAGTTTATGAATGAAACAATTCTACATTCAAGAAATTCATTTTATAAGTTAGTTTATAAATATTGTTGTTTGTAATTATCTACAATAAATCTGTTTAAAAGAATAAGATAACAAATAATATACATATAAATATTAAATAAAATATATAAATATAAAATGAATATTTGAAAGTTTCAAAGTATAAAGCCATACCTAAACGTGTATTATGAATTTACTTAAGTAAGAACATAAAATTTTCTCTTGGATTATTTACTTTTATTTACATAATTTATTTATGTATCTATTATAATAGATACTTAAAGTAATACTGACAACAACAGTTCTGAAGAGAACGTAGTGGAGAGTTGGAATTGTTAAGTAATTGAATTTGCGATGATAATGTCAAGCATTTTCCTTGTCTGATAGATTGGAAGTTTAAGTCAATTACGACGGTCTCAAGAATTATTCACAACAAATATTTCTATGTATAAAGCTGATTGATATCAAATGGTAAACTATATTTGAAAACACTAATATAGTTTATCAATCCATAGACTTTCAACAAACTAAATATAAGTGTCTTTATACAAATAATACTTAACCTTGCCATACCACTGTTGCCTAGCCTTACCTAATGCATGATATTGAGATGGAGGGCAAGATAAAAATTGATTTCCACTTTGGAAGTAGGCTAATGTTATAGATTTAAGCAAGTTCACAAAATGGAATTCAGTTCTAATACTATTTAGTTATGAGCTGAGTTTATCTGATATTATTCAACCTTATTTCCCTTACTCTACTTCTGGACCCGACAAATGATTTGGAAAATTGTATAACTAAACCTTTTAGTATGACATATTACTTGAAAAAAAAGAAAATCATAAATTATATACCGATGTTTTAACATTATTTTCTTTTTACAAGAACCAATTTAGAACATTTCAACACGTATTCTTTGACATGAATTTAAAAGTCTGGTGTTAGTATAGCCAGTTTAGCTGGGTCTGGTGTTGTAAAAATGCTTGTATTACCTTCATAGACTCAATATGCCATTTCATCCAACATTATCCGAGTACTTTGTATGCAAACAGATTGTCTTATCAGGCTTGCTATGTAATATCTGTCTGTGTAATGCATGCTTTGTGAAAGGATTACATTTTGCACCATTAATATCCTTATAAACCAGGTTATACTCGTGAGAACCCTAATACTCGGTATACACCACTCATGGTTCAAAACTGGCACTAGTTAACCTTATTCTTGCTTCAATAAATGGTGCTGGCTTATAAACATCGTGCTTAGTCAGCAGCAAAATACATACATAAATAATTTCACTTCATTCTACACCCTTCATTCGTATTCAGATTTAAATGCACAATAAACTGTAACTGACATAAAAGTATAGTTAATGTTAATAGTTTTTCAACATATTTACATAATGGCAAAGAAGATAATTTGTTCCTTAGTTATGTAGATGCAGTCTTTTTTGAAGATCACCTTGACAAAACTAAAGAAAAATCCTTTGCATGACTAAGGAAAAATGTATCTTAAAATGTAATTACTTTATATATTTTTTCAATGCACATTTTTCCAACAGTATTGCAGTCTAATCCAAACTAACTAAGATCCAATTAACTTAGACGTTAATAAAAGCCTAGAAGATAATAACTTAACATTCCTTCATAAGTATATGCTTTTAATTCGGTTTAATATTTTAAATCATTTAGAAACAAAGTGTTACAATTGTTGTAGAAAATCCATTACTAAAAATTTAAATTAGGTTTGGATGAAAACTAACCTTTAAGTGTTTATAATTTTCAGTGTTCTTATGATTTTCAGTTATTTTAGAATTTCTTTTCATGTTTAGGGTTAGTTTAATGATGTATTGTGCCTATTGTGTACCTTGATTTTCAATGAATCTAGATCCGGAACAACAGTTATATAAAGTAAAGGTCTCCGAAGCTCTCTGAAGGATTTGGCTTTAATTAATCCAAGTCGTGTTAAATAATCTTACAAGAACACTTTTCAATGTTAGATGTTTATGTGTTATGTGTTATGTTTATGTTTATGTTCAATGGTTATGTTTATGTGTTTAGGTGTTTATGATTATGCATATCGGCTATCACTGTGTAAAATGTGTAGTACGTTTACAAAAAATTTTATTTCTATTTGAAAATCTGAAATGTAATTTGAATATTCAAATTGAAGAATTAATTTATCTGCCAGAACATAAGTCATAACTGGAAGACATTTTGCAATCTGTTAATGATTGATGATGACTACGCCTGATGTACTGACTGCTTCGTTGAAGTTTGAGGGTTTACCTTTACCTGTATTAGCATATTCGGCAGAAGTCAGTCAGTGTATGTACTCTTGCTGTGTTTGATACCCAAGTTGGTAGGTTCTCTCTGTATCTCATGTCAGCACTATTTACGTTGTAGCTTCTCTGACTTCTGCAGATCACTTTTTGGACCAAATTGTGGCTAATAAAGGGGGTTTTGGAGGATTTAGCTATGTAAGCTCCTAATATTATGTATAAGAAAATTAAGTTAAGTTAGAAGTTGACGTTTGGTCAAATTGTTATCAATAATTATAACAGTAAACCCCTTTAATATGTAAATCTATGTAGATAACCTTGTTCCTCATTGAATGTAGGGAATGGTTCAAAATTGATTGATCAAAACATTATTTTATAGTATATATTTATTATATCACACATTCTGCTAGAGGATCATTTTAACAGCGTTTATTTTAATTTTAAGTGGCAACAACCAAAATATGGAAATGGGATTTCCTTTTCCCCTTATTCGTCAGAGATATAACCTTAAAGAAGAAAAGAATGGTTCATTCTAATTTCAACTCTTATTCGAATAATGAAGATGTGTAAAACATTGGGAAACTTGTAGATACATAATTGATAGGCTGATTGATTTAAACAAATGATTATTATTCTTAATATTTCTATGTAAATGTAACAGTTGTTACAACTGGTTTGTGTATATGCGACTGGGATTAGATAGTTTAGCAATTGTGGTTAAAATTTACTTTATACTCAGTATTTACTATTAATAATAGTTATAAAAAATAATGTTATAGGCCTTGTGGATCTGTTTTATTATTTATGAAATAGAACTCTACCAGTAATCCAAAAGAGGCTGCAAAAGGTTACTCGGGTTCGGTAAACAAAATCCAATCAAGTGGGAAATGTTGGGCTTGAAATATGACGATACAGAAGTGTGAATGTCTCAGCCAAGTTGTGAAATTCAGTACATGGTCAATCAATATACTCTGAGGGTTAAATGTGTGACAAAGAATTCACCTTAAAGTTAGTATAGGTTTAAATTGTGCAGTGTGTCATCTATTTTTCTAACTGGTTTTTACACCTTAAATATACTTAATTCTATAAACCAACTTCATGACGAATTTAGATCAAACATATTTAAAAACAGTTGCTTTCGGAGTGTTTGAAAAACTTTCAGAGTAAATATTGTTAGTTGGTTTGATAGTTTGAACTCAACTCGTGGCAGCACGAAATCCCTTTGGTCTGATAAGACAACTTTAGTAATATTAATGGAATTTAAATAGTGAACTTACTGGTTACAATTTTAATGATAAAAACTTTAGAACAGATAAACACTTTAGTAATACTATAATTTACAAACGCTATCTACAAATATCTGTAGTAATTTTAAAATCAACGGGTTTAGTAGAGTAAATACCATCATTCGATAATCGAGAAATTCGATACCCTTAAAATAAAAAAGGTAACAAGCAAAAAAAGTACGTAGGTATGATAAGTAAGTGAGTATGATAAAGTTTTACAATTATAGTACGAATCAGAATTGATTACCAAGTGTTTGTAAAATAGTTCATCAATTGTGGTAGCCAGTAATTATTGTGTTAAAATGCGTTTATTAATTTCCTAAGCTGAACAAATAAACCACCGTAAATAGGATATAAAACGTTATGTTACAATCAGTCATTAAAGTGGCACAACCTCAATCCCATTATTGTCACAGACGTATTCATTTCTGCCTAATTAATCAGTTTGAATTTTCGTGGTGATTCAATTCATAACTATAAACTGTCATTAGACCCATTAAGTTTGAAAATGGCATTGAAAATGTATTTACAGTATTACGTATCACTTACGTATTAATGGTGCAGTACCAGGTAATATCACATACAACAGTAATGAATGTAATGAATTTCTATTATTAAAATGTTATTGACTTAATATACAGGGTGAATAAAAAGTCAAGACCCCCCCCTCTAATATTTTTCCAAGTAAATATACAGAGATATTCTTTTGGTGGTCGAGCAATCTTAGCAGGAAGTTTCATTTTATCATTTTGAAATTTTTGAGTGTCCCCCCCAAAAGGGGGGATTTGGGGGGCAACTCAAATATTTTAAATGTAAACCCCTTTTAAGTGACACCTCATTTTGAAGTGTTAACAAAAACTTAAAGAATGGTGAAAACTAGAGGTCGCTATCTCTTCTCTATCCAAAATGGTAGCCCGTCAAATGTTGTGGAAAATCAACGGTAAAATTGTTAATATTGGCTGCCATTTCGGATAGAGAAGAGATAGCGAGCTCTGGTTTTCACCATTCTTTAAGTTTGTTTAAGCACTTCAAAATGAGGTGTCACTTGTTAGGGGTTTCTATTTAAACATTTTTAGTTGTCCCCCGAATCCCCCCTTTTGAGGGACACTCAAAAATTTTAAATGTAATTCCCCTTCAAGTGAAACCTCATTTTGAAGTGTTTACAAAAACTTAAAGAATGGTGAAAACCAGAGCTCGCCATCTCTTCTCTATCCAAAATGGCAGCCAATATTAACAATTTTACCGTCGATTTTCCACAACATTTGACGGGCTACCATTTTGAATAGAGAAGAGATAGCGACCTCTAGTTTTCACCATTCTTTAAGTTTTTGTTAATACTTCAAAATAAGGTGTCACTTGAAGGGGGGTTACGTTTAAAATACTTGAGTTGCCCCCCAAATCCCCCCTTTTGGGGGGACACTCAAAAATTCCAAAATGATAAAATGAAACTTCCTGCTAAGATTGCTCGACCACCAAAAGGATATCTCTGTATATTTACTTGGAAAAATATTAGAGGGGGGGATCTTGACTTTTTTTCCACCCTGTATATACTAGAGTGTTTATACATAAATGGAATGGGGCATTTAGAGTAATATAAAATTTCGTGTTGAATTTATTAAATGGTTTGAGGCTATGTTAATATGCAATTATAGAACATTTCTAGATAGGTTGAAAATAAGTGATTTTTTACATAATTAGACAATTTTCGTATCGTAAGCACTCTCAATACATTTTTTCCATTATTATAAACGGGGAAATATGGTTAGAAAATAAATGTTAAGTTACTATCAAGGTCTCTACAGAACTTTTAACAGACCGAATGTCCATGTAATATTACCTTTTATTGGCGTCATGTGCCAAACCAAACCTAAAAACCGTAACAACAATATTACGTTTAACAGCTTAAAATGTATGGCCAAATATTGGAAAATCGAAACATTCCTTCTAAGTTTCTTATTTGCCACAACAGAAAAATTATTAAAATTCTTTGAATTGATAAACATTAAGTTTCGTAATTGTTTAGAATTCCTGCAATTTCAAACTCAATCACAATTTCTTATTGTCGACATAATTCACAAGCAAAAATATAAAGAATGCTGCTGGCTACGTTTGGGTATTTACTTTGACAGATTGCCAATGTATTGGATTTACAATCTAGGTTATTTATAATATAATTCGTATATCAATCCAATCGATGTTACTTGTTTCATAATTTTTAATGTAGGTCTAAAGCAATTGTTTACCTGTGCGACAAGTTTTATATTATTAAATGAGGAAATAAGATCTTAATGAACAATAACAAACTAAGATGATAATGTACTAGAAACAAACTATAAAGGTAAAAATATAATTTATAGAACAAATAAATAATCCTAGAAGTAGCCTAATCTCAAAACAACTTTATCAGACATTTCTATGGTTTTCATGTTTTACATGATACTATGCTTAACACTTCGTCAAGCACATATGATTTGGTGAGGGATGAGAAAGTTGGCGCCAAATCAGATTTGAGCGGGAAGCTCAACCAAATCACCCGGGGCTTCCTCTAACCTAACCTGGAGATGGGATTTATTCCTCTCAGACCTACTAATATGCATATGCATACGTTTTAATGGTATCTATTTAACAGTGAATTATGTCGTATCCCAAAATAAAGGTATGCTGAGGAAAATTCATCCAAGAGAAGTCGTAAGAGTTTGTTAATATAACATTTTTAATTTATTCTAATTTGTTTTTTTTTGTACACAAAATTCTACACCATGACTACTTGGACCCATATAGTGTCGAACCAATAGACCTATTTAATGCGTTTTTATAGACCTTCTTAAACTAATTACCAAGCCTTGTTTCTGCGTGTTAAGAGGTACATCACATGTTAGACTTTAAAACTATGCACATTAAACGTAGAAATATCTTAGGAGGTAAACATGTCCCTTAATTATTAGTAATTATAGGTAAATGAGAAATCCTGTAATGATATGCATTTTATTCCAGCTTTATATAATCATAAGATATCTTAATATAAGATTTCGTTTTAAAAGTTAAAATTAAAGAAGGCTTACAAGATACAAAACCTCCTTACGTCTCTCATCTTTATGTTCTTACTCCAGGTTCTCTTTAGTTAGTTTCCAAGAGGCTCTTAAGATGACATAATCAACGCCAACTCGGAGTGTTGAGTGAAGAGGCACTTTGGGTTTTATTCAATTTTTTATCTTAAATTCTTACCCCTGTTGGCTTTGAAGTACGGATGTTGGTAATGTTAGGTTGCAACCTATTTAATACTCTGTTTAACATTTACGTTTGAAGAAGAAGTTTTCTTTGAATTTTGCGTTATCTCCAGCGAGATTGTACATTTTTATCAAGATAGATTAAAATGACAATACAAAAATTGATAGTCACAAATTATATTGCTTTCCAAAGTTAATCGTGTAGTATAAGAATTGTATACAGTATATGGTGTGTTTTTACTTTAGACACGATGTGAATTACTTTAAACGAATCTATTGCATTACAAGAAGCAATGTATATTAGATATAGTAAATAATAACATTGGACCTACAGTTTGTATTACATATTTTATGTAAAAGTAAAATAATACAAAATTATCTTCAAAATCTGTAGCTTTTTACTTAGATGATATTTTTGTATGTTTTGTGAGTAATATTAATCGTTAAGTTCAATAAAAATTTCATAGTTCATAGTTTGAGTTCATAGTTTTGCTTGGTTATGTTTAAACTGTTTTTTTCTTATTATTCTAAATATATTTTAGAAATATAAGAATTAAGGGTATTTTCTTTAATAACTATAACATGGTTTATAGAAGATTCATTATCACAAATTATAATATACAGGTAAGGAGTAATAATTTGTTATCATATTATTAGTCAATACATTTGGTATTATTGTAATAACAAGTAGAATATTACAGAAAGGTAGCTTGAACATTGAAGTAGGAATAGTTGTTTTGTAATAGGAATCGAAAGTAAAACATGACTGTCAAATTGAGTTTAACTCCCTCTCAAAACTTTTCTAATATATCCAAGGATAAGGAATGGTATGGGAAAACACTTTCAATATCACATAGCCTAGACATTATATTAAAAGTGCCTTTAAGTTATTATAGCTGATCCATATGTAATGAAACAGTGTTTTTCCAGATTATTTTCCGATTTGGAAACCCATTTTTCCTCGTTGTAAAAACGATACAATTAAACTTAGTATTTTGAGAAGACAAAGTAACCTATCTCTAATCCTATATTTTAAAGACTTTATACCTGCCACTAAATTGTATCAGAACAGTTCATCCTTGTACAGTTACGGCTCACCCACTGCTTTGCTGTATATACGTTCCACGTTTATACCCGTAGCTTATGTGGACGAGAAAATGCAGGTCTAAAGTGGCCTCCAAAATACAAAACTATCATGAAAAAGTATCAAAGAACCTTTCGTAGATCATTTTAAGGGAAAGCTGCTTTTACCGTAAGTTTACAATCAGGGATGCAAAAGTATCATTCAGGAGATCCTCTACAAAAGGTAAGTTTGGTAGGAGTTGATAAATGTTAATATCTGCCCTTATCATGAGTGTTGTATCATCCTTATAGTTAACACTGACATATATTAGCTACTGTCAAGTCCAAGCACAAACAAGCCTAATAAACGCTGTTAACAGGTCTCGTGGGGCTTATTAATTTTTATACAAAAATGTCAACAAAGAGGTCCAACCTGCTGATATTACTTTTATATTATAAGTCAAATGCTTTGTTCCCTGTATGGGCACGACAGAATCCTATTGTAAGTTTCCAACAAAGACTGTACATATTGCCTCTTCAGTGTGTAAACTTTGGCTTCTATTGAAACATTACAGTAACTGATATTGGAGTATCGGTTAAAATAGTTTTAAGGAAAAGTTCCTTAAATCCTATTATTTTCTCATAGAATATTGTAAGCTTACATTAAATTTTGTATTATCTCCCTCAGAAACATTGATTCAGTGTTCATCACTAGTTAAAATACCACACCCATCGATAATACAATATGGTTATTGGCATTTTTATAAGATTCACTTAATATAAAATATCATGTAATGTTAAATTTTAATCGAGATAAAAACTAGCAATCGAGATAAAATAATAGAAGATCAAAGAATAAATCCAGCTATAGATGAATTACGGCGATGACATGTTATAGCTTGCCTTGGGAACATAGTAGTGTATAATCATATTTATTGCCACCAAACAACTATGTTGATATCACATATGATTTTTCCGCTCAGTTATGGATTTTAATTTTTTATGATATATATGGGAACCTAGCCTAAGTACATAAATATCCTCCTATTACTGTTATGAGTCATAAGACGTATTTGATGTTTCATATTATCAAATACAGCCAATCGGAGAATAAAGATACGTTTCGTGTATAGGACTATTTGTATTCACCCCGAATTCATTTAATGAATAAAACAACGGGAAATGGGAATAAATAATCTTAATCTACACAGGGCTGCTGATTGATTTACATCGTGACTAATTGGCATAAATTAACCTTTGGTGGGATTGGACATAATTATGTGATCTACATTTGACCGGTGTCCTAGTTAGCGTATCTGTCGTTTGTGTAATAAAGGGATTGCAATTATTCACTAAAAGGATAACCATTAATAACTCCTGACTTGCCACACTGTAATTTACGCAGATTAGATAAAGTGTCGACTTTTACATCATTGGTACAGTTTTTAAACATTAATATGGTGTGGTATTGAAATGTCAAGAACAAGGCTAAAATAAACAAACTGGCTTAATCCTCTGGCAGGTGTAGTTCAATTATTTAATGTATAGCCAATGCTAACATGTTTTACATGTATACGTACATGGAAGAATATGAAACGGGTATTATAATTCCAATTTAAAATTTTGTTTAGTATGGAATTTCAGCAGTCCTTAATTTTTCTCCGATATTTTAGGTTTGTTTATGTTTCAGCTTTGGCATTTACTCGTATATTGAGAGTAAATTACGTTTGAACCAGTAATCATTCACAAAATTTCGAGTAACTTGAGAAATACAGATTCTAAAGCACACCATTGCTCTTGTATTCATAGTATAAATATTTTACAAGTGTATACCATGTGCAGATGAACTCTTAGTACACTATTTTATAACCTCAACCCATATTGCCAACTAAATAAAAACAAAGTCAAATTTTGATCATTTTGATCATTCGTCTAGTGCTACCCTATTCAAATACTTGATTTTAACCGGTTTAATACTTAAACATTGGGAATCGTCTAAACGTGAAATATTCAAACTGCAAGTACAACAAGTAGTTAAATAGGGTACACTAGACAAATCCCTACCCTAACTAGGATGTTGGCCGAATCCAGAATACCTAAACTATATTCACGGTGCAATAGAGGCATATCATACTGAGTGACAAAATTAGTCACTAAAATACAAGGCAGCTGGGGCTTATTTAATGATACACTTTGTTAAATCCCTAATCTAGGGCATTAAGTAATTGTTTTTATGATTATTAGTTAATAATTTACTTCTCTCTTAATTTATCAACGCTTAAAATGGCTACCGAGGGTTGACAATAGGATCATATCCTAACTGTAATTAAGAATATCCTACGTATGTTTGAATTAATAAATAATAATTAGTTAGTCAATGTAATTAAGCGAAAAGTAACGTTCCAAACAAGAGTGAAAGTGGGTCTATACATATTTTCGACCATTTAAAATGATTGATAAATCTCGCACTTCAAACTTGTCCTCGAATATGTAATGACGTACTTTCTACTCTTGTTATGAAATATAATATTCCAGCACTGCTAATACTGTTACGTAAACTCTAAGAGAGTATAACACTCTACTTTGAATAAACTGGCCATTGCCTTAGACATCACAGTTAAGTTAACACATATGAGTGCCAGAAGGAAACGTGAACTCTGCTACGACGTTTAACATGTTATAACCTCAACTCGACGTATCGTCTTTATGTTTATGTCCTGATTCGTATTCTACTCATACTTTTCGCCTGTTCTTGGCTTTCTGTTTTATAGTTTGACAGTAATACTCCAAGTGCTAAAATCTTAGGTTCTAAAGTTTATATTTTGATGTATCGTCACTTTCATAACAGTTGTCAAGGAGATGACGGAATATATTTTACTATCATATAACAAATTAATATTTTTGAAGAAAATATACTGAGTGTGTCCCGTAAGTAACTCAGCAAAACTCCAAATAATGGTTCTATGATATTTTATGATTTTACAACTATAAATTATTGTGATATTTCAAAAATTCAATCTATCTTTTTGAACTTGGTGTTATTTGATAGGAAATGTTAAATGCTATTTAAAAGTGATTCGTGAAATTCTTTCTGCAAATTATTTCATGAAGCCCTCTATGTCATAAAATACGGTGTATAACTATTTTATAAGTTCACCCTTGGTCATCTTGGTGAATAGTTTATAAAGTGCTGACTTAGTCGCTTTCTTCATCACTACTAACTGCTCTGAGTTGGGCTGATTCATATTTTATGTATATACTCCATATTTCAGTTTTTAATTTTTCTGAGAATTTACGTCAAAATAGCAAAACAGAGTTTACATAAATCTGCCTGATGTTTTTTTTTATTAATGAGCATATGTCAACATGAAAGAGCTTGATATTTTTGAGGCAATTTAAAATTAGATAATGCCAACTTTACCAGTTGGCCCATTGCTTCCTTACCAACTGCAACGGAATTTTAGCAGGTAATCGTTGTATCTCCATTCTCTAAAACAACTGCTTTGAAACTTGGATGTATCAGCTATATTAACAAATGTATAGTTATAACGTAAAAGTTTAAATAATAAGAAATGTTTATTTTAATACGACTCATTATTCACACTCAATTTCCGAGAAATAAGTAAACGGGCTTCCTTTAACCTATACAAAGGATCTAAGCAGAGCTGAAAAACGGACTGAAGACCCTTGAACCCTTTTTTGAGCGTCTTATAATAAAAAAAGAGTGTTCCGTTATTATTATCGTATTGCAATGATTCTATTGTCATGCCATTACTATTACTACTTGAGTGGAGTATAGTTTAAAGAAACTACAATGATTTACTAATTTTATAAAAATCGTTGACAATGTATATTAGAATCCAGTAATTATATGTGACATATACTTGGTCAAAGCTATCTTTTGGATTTGAAAGTTAATTAAAGATTATTGAACATAGTTAATTAGTTACAGAACTAGGTAAAGGGGAAACGTTCTTTCAAGACTTATTATGTTTATATTTTAAATCCATTTGTATTTTAAATAATATTTCACCAAATCCCTTATCGGATTTCAAATACAGTAGTGACGTACAAATGTCCATAACAGCAAACTGATTTGTCAGGGAACTTAATCTATCCGTTACAATCACCGACAATGCAATCATTGTAGACGAGTTTGTAATGAACATTCAGTCAAATAAAAACAGCTATCACAAACAGCATGAAATTATTTTATGAATCATTGTGTAGTAAAAATTTCTAGTTAAATTAAAGGTTTCTCAGTGCAGCCATGTACGAATGGTATATTACTAATTTTCTACTTATTGTTTTCTTTTCACTTTTTTTCTATACCAGTAGCATTTTAATTAATATCAAAATAAGAATACACGCTTTTGACGCTTTATAGTATTTACAATAAGCTTTTGTAAGTTGTTTTTTACCATAATTTTTTTCACGTAGCAATAATTTGTTAATAAGGAAATGTACGACAACCTGTAAATAATCCTCGTTGTCAATATGAAGTGCAATTTACTTTTCCAGCGACTATTTTTAGTTTGCTATTGAGTGAACATTAGTACTGCTCAGCTAAGGTGGGTGAGAGGTAACTATAGCCATAGATTAAATAAACACAGTCTACCCAAGTAGCAAAAATCGTTGGCAAATCGTTGGCCCAACGTTTCTGTCGATCGTTGGCCAACGGTATGTTTTGGCACTCAGTCTTACGGTTGGCCAACCAACCAATTTTTGCGGAAGGGCCAACCATCCCATTGGGCCTAAACATAAAAAACACAAAATAATAAAGATTTTGTATGAAAAGCATAATTATGAGTTGAGTAAATTGATTTAAATAGTTCATAAAAACTTATTTTGAAAAAAAAAACGAGATAAAGGTATTCGGCGGGAACGGGTATCGAACCCGGTACCTTCGCCTTGAGAGCCCACGCCTTACCTCTGAGCTAACTGTGCTTGTTGATTGGGCGTTTTCAAGTGGTGAAAGAGTAGGCGACCGGTGCAATGATCACAATACTAAAAATATTTTTGATGCTACAGTATAATATGATTCTGTTAATCTGTTTAGGCCTCAAGTAGTTGAATTGTTTTTCTTACAGTTGGAGAGGATGATGTTTTATCTATGATACTAGTATTTGAATATAGATTATTTAATTACCATTAGATTAGTAGGCTACTGTTATAATTGATTGTTATATAATTAATAATTCTTTCCCCTATAACTTTTAAAATTTGCTTAAATAAGTTAAAGAATATTGTTTAAAAAAAATGGAATTATAATAATTATTATATGTTAAGCAGGTGTTCCACACTGTATCTAGTATCACAACATCATCTGACTACATTTTATTATAGATCCAAATGTTTACAATGTTTGTCTTATATTCTGCTTCCATAACATTTATGTACTTTAATTTTTTTAAATATATCAATTCGTTAAAATTCGTTTTAGAATGTTTTATACTTAAACCCAACGATGGCCCAACGATTCTTTCCTTTGTAGGGCCAACGAATACCAGTTTCTGTTGGGCCAACGTTGGCAAATCGTTAAAATTTCTGCCAACCATTTCCCAACCGTGCCGACCATTTCCCAACGTTGGGCCAACGATGTGTGCTACTTGGGTATGCTTTAGATTATAATTATTTATAAGGCTGGAACCACGTGTTTTACAAAACATATACACTGTATTAAACTAACATCCAACACTGCTTTATATTTATAAAGTAGACTATTTCAAATTAGTTACTTAAATAGTAGTTGTTTTTTTTATATTTATTAACTCCAATATTAATAATTAGTATTACAAAACGTAAAATGTTTGTAAACATTAGGCTTCTACGTAAAGTTTTTGTCAATGTCTTATGTTACAAATTCTT
The DNA here is from genome assembly GCF_028750875.1 of Macrosteles quadrilineatus. Classification (NCBI taxonomy): domain Eukaryota; kingdom Metazoa; phylum Arthropoda; class Insecta; order Hemiptera; family Cicadellidae; genus Macrosteles; species Macrosteles quadrilineatus. The sequence goes on along the minus strand of NW_026542598.1, from coordinate 66,822,488 downwards.
GTGAGTGTATTAAGTAGGAATTGAATCTACTGAATGTATGTAACTGTTTACTAGGTTACGAAACTGGCAAAATATAAATTTTATTGAACAATCAAAAGGTTTTGTTTCTTTTATAGTAACGCTTTTATTAAAAGTCTACACAGTAAGTGTAAACGGGGGGGGGGGTTCAAAATAAAAGAGCAAAGTTCACTTATTTATTTCTTGAAAACTGCTATCTTCCTTATATGATCTATAGCATAGGAACAAGTAAGTAGTGAAATTCTATATTCGTATTTTATTGCGTATTATTTATTTTATAACGAAATATTTTTAATTTCATAATGTTGTTTAACTAAAATATTGACAACTCCTTAAGAAAAATTATTTTGCTTTGGAATTTATGAAATGCAAATTGTAGCCTACAAAACACATACCAAGTAATTATATTGGCACACAAAACAACTTGTGAATGACGTAGGAAATTTTTTGAATTTCGGTTGTGTATTGAATATTATGAGTACCGTGACCTTGGTTATCTCATGATAATTTCGTAAAAGACTTAACTAAACTCAAAGAAAATTACTGTGTAACAAGTTAAGAACTGGCAATCAGGCACATTGTCAATAAACAATTTTTGATATATCATATACCATACAAACAAAAATAGAGTGAGTAATAAACTCTAACACTCTGTATAGTCAATTACAATTAATTATTTTTATATTTTCTATTTAAATGTTTCTACCATGGTACTACTATACCATAGTACTGTATTCTAATAGTATACCACGTTATAGTATTTTTCCACCCTCACAGTAAGGTTTCCCAGTTCTCAGCTGGATCTTGTCCAAGACTTCCTGACCTCTACCTCGCCGTTAGTATAAAGCAGCGCTGCTATCTACAAACGTCTTGGTTGATGTTAAGGCAGATAGATCTTAAACTGAAAAAATGTTGTGTATTTGCGATTTAAGTTAGGTTGATTTATAACTGCTATGTTTTTAAACAAATTAAAGGAAATCAATTGCATTAACTGTTTCATAAAAAAGGATCGAATCAATTAAAGTGCGTGCAATTGAATGTAAATGTAAATAATGGTCTTGAAACCATCATTGATGCATAATAAAATAAAAATCGATGTATAATACATCGATGTAATCCATAGATCTTAACTCAGGTGATGCACCTGTAGGAACCCCTAAATCAAAAAACTAAGTATTAACGAATTGTATTCGAACACGTGGAACGTAATGGTAAATCTAGTTTTCCAAGTTTTATCAGTGAAAATAGTTTTAAACATTTTAAATGTTTCTTCATAATTAGTCTATAAGGTTTTAATGTTTTCCGGACCAGGTTAGCTACCGGAAAAAATCCATTGTAAAACACATTCACTACGTTTACTTGTACATTACGCCTAAAACTTTTGAATTGACTTGCTGATCGTCAGATTGAGTGATTTGATAAGTGTTTTCAGAAACATCATACAACTAAAGAGTTGTGGCTTTGTAATAATGTAGGATTGTAACCTAAAGTCCTTTGGCTGTATAATCTCCTATAAGGAAATATTGTTTAAATTGTTCAAAGACTCATCCTTTGTTTAGATGACCGTCTTTGAACTAGATAATTTCATTACAATAATCCACATGTATTGACAATTTATTGACAATGTATTGAAATTTTTTTATTGACAATTAGCTCGTGGCTTAATTGCATACATGTTTGGTGGTGTTTAATGAGATCCACAGGCTGCAGTGTTGCAGTGTGTTTGTTTATAATACTACCAAAATATAGTTAAATAATTAATAATGCAATTAATTTGTCACGCAGTTTAGTACTACTGTATTTAATACTTTTGCCATAGACAAAATTTGTCTATGCTTTTACTGACTAACAAGGTAGGGACAATTATCTACTTTCACATAAAAAATGGCACCCACGGCGTATGCAAAGTATTTAATGACTATTTAAACAACACTCCTACATTGTCTGCATTGATTTGTTGTAAATAGTGGGATTAACTAAACACGATAACATTAATGGATTACACAACAAATACATTTGTATTGAGTTGACAGAGATGCATATTCATTTACGTGATGTTTAAACACAGCAGCGGATTCAATCAGCCCTGTTATTTGTTTATTTTAATAAAGTACTCATGTTCCATGGAGCAGACAAACAAGTAATAGTTGTTTCCATACACTAATTATTTACTTCGTGATTTTAACAACATTACATCTTATTATGCATACCTAATTTGTAGGGTATATTTAGAAGATATTATCAGTTAATACTTTTAAAAATACCAGTCTAGGTAAAGATTAAAGACATTCGGGTTGGTAGTGGGTGGTAAGGATGGGCTTACAACTGTTTAGGCCTAGTAGTGAAAAGGCGGTACTCAAGGGGTACATAAACCAGGTTTAATCTAGTTAACCTTTGGTATTCGTTTGGCTCCGGACAGGCCTACGTAAAAGCTCCAAGTATTGGCAACGTACAGAATTTACATAGTTATATTTGAAACATATTTAAAAGGACTATCCAAAGAAAACAAAATAAAATGCTGTCAAAAGATTTGAGACACAAACAAATTTTAAAAATGCAGGTTCCAATCACACATAATAAAATTCACTTCAGGAAATGCAGTAGAAAAGCATTTAGATCTATGCCCACGGTTTATACAAACGCGCTTCAATCTACAAGGGGCAAAATATAAAAAAACACATGGATGTGTAAAGAGACTTCCGTTATACTCTTCGAAAATCCCGGAGATCTAATGCTTAGCAATTGTTCACTACCGAAAAAATCTACTTAGCTTTTCTGCTTGTCCGCCTATTACAACGTGATTGCCAAAGTGGATATGCAAATATCCCTATACCAGTAAGTTCTACCTCCTGGATGGTTTAGTGAGTTAAATGCTTAAATGAACGGCCAGTGTGATGCTTCAAAACACAGTAACTGTAGTAAGTATATGAATTAGATATGATGGTCACTAATATCTTATTTACATTTCAACTATTTTCGTTCTATAACGTCTGTGTCACTTTTTACAAACAGGCTAGGCTAGTAGAAGATTAAGTACAAACCAATTGAAGCAAAAATATTGTTGCATAATTTATATATTAACAATATATTTATATATTTTGTGAATCATTGACTCAATCGCTCAACATATTTACTTGACTGTTGTGACAACTTCTCAATATATTTTAACCACAACAACACAACTAAGTTGTCGTACAATATGAGGATGTTTTCTGTTGGCTTATTGCCAGATCTGTCAGTAACGCGAAGCTACAGATCTGTTACATATCATGTGGTATATTATTGAGGCAGTAAAATCGAAAGACTGTATTTTTAGATAACAAAAAAATATTTACACTTGAATAAACATTTAATTGATTTTAAATATAATGTAATATATAATTAATTATCAACATAAAATCCTAATAATCGTAGTTTGAGAGTGGTTGGTTTTAGATCCATACACATTTAGTATCAATAGTTATCAATTATTGGTTGAGTTGGGGACATTATTTAGTAATACCCAAAAGCTGCAAGTAGTTGTGTTGCGTTTAGTTTTGGAGTTCCTCCCTTTTCCCCTTTTATTTTTTTTTTGTCATTGATTTGGTCAAGCAAGCAACCCATTTTCTAAATTATGTTTTATATTTTGAAATCCAACGTATTTTATCCAAGTCCCCGATTTGTCTCCACAGTAAGGTTTCCCAGTTCTCAGCTGGATCTTGTCCAAGTTCTCTGACAAACGACTTCCTGACCTCTACCTCGCCGTTAGTATAAAGCAGCGCTGCTGTCTTGGTGGTTCTAGAGCAGTAACACAGTTGTAAAAATAATGTTTAAACATAAATCAATTATGTTTATGATTTATCACATTTAGTATTCTTTTAAACATTTCGATATTATTATTCATTAGTATGCTACTTCTAATATTTGCCTTAATTCAGTTGTACTTTTCAATATCGTCGAAAAAGTATTTATTTATAAATGGCGTAATAGAGCATATTATTGGAGCATGCCATATCCAACCATCTTAAAGATGTAGTCACCAAAAAATACTTGAATATATACAATCTGTAAAGTGATAAACAGAGGTAGGTGTGTATAGTCTTTTTTCAACAATTTAACTTAAAATAATTTAACTTAAGTTATTTAATTTATTTATAAATTTATAAATTTATTAATAAATTTATTTAAACTTAACTCAAATTTAACTTAAAATTTTAATTAAATTTTTCCCTTGAGTTTGTTCGTCAAAACACACACTCAATGATACAATGATAGCTTCATGCTACCATGCATACTGTGAAAGGATATTTTTGTTAAGGTTATACATGAGCATATGTACCACACGCAATTTATAATTGAGAGTATAATGCTGTTCATTTTAAGGTTTTTTAAGTTTCAGATCAAGAAGGTCAAGTTTTAAGTCCCTACCACATCTAATCAAACCATAAAGAATTTAGTAATATTGAAAAACAAATATAAGAATTCTTTCATTTGGACTTGTTTTACTTGGTTGGGATTTTAAAAGAAATCGATATTACACTCTTAAATTAGTATAACAAAACCGTCACCTCCATTTTACAAAAGTCCACTCCAACAAAGGGATTACTGTCTCCAGGAGCTAAGCTGATAAGCTTTACAGATCCTAAGTTGGCAGGCAACACCACCACATTGACCGCCTCCTATAGATCATATAGTTTGACTAATATAATTAATACCTAAACATTGTGAGGCAAATGTTTAAATAGTGAATATAGTTTAAACATCTTTGCCACCAAGACTGATGTTCGAATATATAATAGGTTACGTACCTTGTTCCGTCTTCAGTCTTACTTTGTGTATGGATGACTAGTTTCAGGTACAAAGACACATGATCAAATCCTTATTTAAACATCATATTGAATATTTATATAGAGGTGTGGCTAATCATGGGGAACATGAGGTACAGTACGATTAGACAGGCACACCGCAGATGCTTGCTTAGAAGCAGAACGTTGAGGAGTCTGCAAAAGCGATCTTCTGGAAAGGTCGATGTTTTCAGGAGTCCGGAAGGTTCTTTGAGCCCGAAATACACCACAACATACACGGAAGTCCTTCCCCCACATTAAAATTGAACAGCTTTACGGCAGGTGATCCTACATCAAGTTTACAGCGCACGATGCACAGAAACAATTAATACATAGACTGATTTTGGAAAATATGTCTCGACTGCAAAAGCACATTGCTCACTTAACCAAGCTATGTCTACTTTGGCCAGAAATTCCAAACCTACAGCATCATTTGAGCAAAGCCCCACTCCTCCAGCACATCCCCACTACTCACATAGACATCTTAAAAGTAGTGCTACTTTATTTTTCCAAATCAAATCAAATCATTTTATTGAGCTAAGTTGACAATACATTGCATTAGCTAAGTCAAACATAAATAATACAGCTTTTCTTTTTCGTGTTAAGCTAATGATAAGATTAAGGTATTTACAACAATATTTAATACTAGTTATATTTACATCATCTTACTCAACACACCAGGGTTTACAACAGTCCAATTCCTGTGGTTCAAGAACTCCTTAAGCTTTAAGCAAATGTTGTTTTATGCATCGTTTGAATTTTGAGTGGTCTGATTCTAATTTTAAAGAAAGGGGGAGGCTATTATACGAATTAATTCCATTGTAAAGGCAGTGTTTTTTTTAAAAAAGATGTAATATGTTTAGGGATAGGTAAATTGTGAGAATTTCGGAGTGAATATGTGTGAATACGGGGGTTTCCTGACTCAGTGAATAGGGAAAGATTTTGTTTGACAAAGATGAGGGTCTCAAGAACGTAGATCGATAGAAGAGTTAGAATTTTTGAATCTGAGAAAACTTTTCTGCATGATTGACGTTTGGGCAAGGAAAAATTGTTCTTATAGCCCATTTTTGAAACTTAAACAGAAATTTGGTTTTTGTACTTTCATGACCCCATATACGTATAACATACGCTAAATTTGGATAGATAAGTCCGTAATATACGGCTATTAGAACGTCATTATTAGCAGTGTTCTTTAAACTACGCAGCACAACAATTCCAGAACTCATCTTATCTGTGACCTGTTAAATATGATGTTGGAAATTTAGATTTTCATTCCTTAATCAATCATTCATTTTATACATACTAAATGCACAGAAACATAAATTTACACATATATTTACATTTATTTACATACTTTTACTTAAATACTATCTTTGTTAAGTCATTTAACGAAATTTCTTGCAAAACTTCATTATTGAAGAATACCAACTTAATTATTTTTCAGCATTATTAATTATTACGACCGAGACAGACAGTCAGGCATTTGGTTCGGTTTTACGAATTATATAGGTTTGTAATGTGAGTTACAACTCTGAAATATGCAACGCAAGGAATGTGATATTTTATGAACAAAGAGTAACTTTATTCCCGGAACTTGAAGGCAGGCTAGCTAATTTTCAGCCCAATTAACATCTCCAAAGTTCTGTCTGAGTATTGCACAGATTGCTTAAAACTACTGTTCTCAAGTTGTATTCTGTTTCAAAATCGGTTTTGATATAACCATAATCGTACTTATTTTACAACTATGTTCTTTCAATACTTTGTGGTAATTATAAAGTGACAATTTACTAGTGAAAAAGCTATTTAGACTGGTACACAGGTTACAATTAACGGTAATCTGTTAATTATTTCAAGACCTTAAATCAAAAATTTAGTAAAACTGTAGAAAACAGATACAACCACATAAACCATAGACATTTCATCCTAATCACCGTAATCCCTCGATCTCAATCTCATAATACTCGATTATGTTAAATTCTAATATAAGTATATTTGAAAAGAATTGCCATAACGCATCCTTTAGAGATACGGAGGCCTCATAAGTTACCAAGGTATAACACCCTGTTTTATTTGTTTATGGTCTGTATGCAAACTAGCACAAAGTTGCCAAACAATAACAAAAGTTTCAAGACTTTATGAGGTAAGTTGAGAAAGATGGAAGATAGAACTTTGTGTTTTGAAGATCTAAAGGTGAATTATTTTTGACTCCTAATTTTACAGAAGTTTTGTACCCCACTGGTTTTTATTGGGTCATACATAAAACTACTGCGGCGTATAACGATGAAACTTCATATTTGCATATTTGGTATTATGTTTGCATTTGTTTAGTCAACATGCAAGAAGATTGATACTGGTATTCAGTCCAGCTTACACTAATGCCACGACATTTACATTGTTGTGATGACGATGAGAAAAAGTTGTTAAATATATTATAAATACGAATTAATAAAATGACAATTCATTTTATAACTATGGTTCCATTCTACTTTTTTAAGAAAACTAATTAAGATATGGGTTACTTAACAAAATTTACATTTGAAATGAAATGTAATATAAATTTATAAATATATCTCCTAATTTTATAAGTCCTCACTAATTGCATGCTCATAGCTAGAAAACGGAATTTACCTCAATCATCATCAGATTATGGTAGTAGTGTCCAATCGAAATTGACCACCACTTACTATATTTTATATGTATTTACTGTCTTACTGTAAATATATCGTTACAAGTGTTATTTGATGTTCTTTATTACTTCCAGGCATTTTATTTTTACAGATCACTCATTTATTTTAGCAATACATCATGTTAAAACTTAGAATGACAACTTTTTCAAATTAGTTCTACAGATTGAATAAAATATGATCAAAAAATAGTATACGGTAGAATTTTTATGTTCTAAGTAATAAACAAGTAAAATAACTATCAATATAAAAACGCGGTAACGTGGTATGGTTAAAACTTTATATTAATCACGATGGAAAATTACATTAGTGTCTTAGTTATATTTAGACGCATTTAAATTCTCACAAATTAAAGTTAATTAAAGCGCAGTAAAGCTAAATCAATGAAAAACACTGCAGCTAACTGATAAACAAATTGTGTTTTTTACTGCAAAACAATGAAACTTCATAATGTAATAAACAGATAACAAATAATAAGGATGTACGATAATTGTAGCAGACCCCAGAGCATGAAACTGTATATTAAAGTCATAAACAGTGGATAAAACTCCCAGAGGATGCTTTAATTTCCTTTTATTGTTTCAAAGTGTTAACCCTTTGTTCATAACATTTTTTAGATCGTAAACCACAATTTATGATATCTTTCATACTCATTTTAATAAATTGTTACTTTGAAAAAAAAACAACACAAATTAATAACAAATCACTTTGAAATTTATTTATAAAAATAGGCAAATTATATTTGGCATTAGTAATTATTATTTAATTTGCTTAATTTACTTAATTATTTTTTTGTATTTGTCATGGAAGTCTTAAAATGTTAAGGTTTAAAATGTTTCCATACCCAAGTAGTTAAAGCTAACTTTAGATAAAGCTGACGACTTTACTCAATTGTTACCACGCTAAATAAATTAGTGCAGTAGTTTTTACTTGGTAATGCATTATTTAAATGGTTTTCGTATGGAACATTTTTAAATTGCAGCACACATAAATTAGTTCGTATGCCTTTTATAATTTTCCTAAGAGATTGTAAGATCTGCATAAAAAAAAAGACAGGCTATACAGTTTTTGTAAACAGTAGAACTTTTTTTTTTCCTCAAATTTTAAGTAATAAAATTTGATCTAACTAACGTTTGTCAGAAGTTAAAGAACTCGGTTTGTTTCATGCAACTCTTCAAGTGACATTAAGCAGACACATAATTTACAACGGGATTCGTATAACGAGCACTGACTAACCCCTGTATAATCCTTCCAACAGGAATCTCCGCTTCATTACCATCCAAAGAACATTGTAATATAATCATTTACTTTTTGTTGCACAATTAATTCAATAATCGTTAATTTTTCGCTAATATGAATTCAATGTATTTAATTGTCAAATTCATTTTTCTCGTAGTAGCTTATGCTACGATCTCGTAAAGATGGTCTTTAAGTAGTACGAGGAGAATCTTCAAAGTACGAGCCTTAGCTAGTGTTAAAAACTTCTATGAGTGTCTTAAAGGCCATTTAGAAAGTTGTGTACACTACTTTACCTACGACAGTTTTTTTTTTTAAATTTCTCACTACTCATAACATCTAATAGAGGTTATGCTTATAACTTCTCATTGTCACTTTAATAACAATATAAACTATAATATTCATATTGTGACTCAGGATTTGATACATTTCAAGATGTCTCCAATGAAAAGAATTTCCCTTACCAAAACTGTTTTCCAAACGAGCAAATTTTGTCACCATTAGAATAACATTTTGAAATGAATAATAGAACAAACATCATTATACCTTTATGGTAGACCTCTTGATATAAAGTGCATAAATACAAAGGGATCAAATGAACTGGCATATAAAATAAATTGGTTCAACAACAAAATATACAAGAATTATGTTAAGTATATCTGATCCATATGAGGCGTAGTAAAGAAAATAAATATTTTACACATAAAACAAATATAAATTAAAAGAAATTCACTTAAAATATACTATGAAATGAAGTAAAAAATAAAAGATTTTTAACCATTTTTTTTTAAATTTTCTACATTTATTTATACTTAGATATCTTAGGAAATTGTATAGGGTTTGCACTTTTTACTGGTATAAAGTGTTAACTCTGAGAGAATAATACCGGGTGTCCATAAAGTCTTTCCCTGATAAAGAAACGAAAATAACGAGAAAACCAATAATTGGAGAACAAAGTTTTATTTACAGATAGAACAAGGAACTTCTTAAGTTTTTTTACAACTATATACAATGTTAGTAAACCTCTACGTGAGCGCCTCTAATGGCCTGAATATCAACTAGGCGATTTTCGATTTCATTCCATGTTTTAGTCAGCATATCTTCAGTCACAGACATAACAGCATTCGTAATTCTTCTTTTGAGCGTTTCCAAATCGGCTACCGGGCTAGAATAAACAATGTCCTTTACAAACCCCCACAAGAAAAAATCCAGGGGGTCAAATCTAATGAACGAGGTGGCCATTTTGTTGGCCCACCACGCCCAACTGTGTCTTGATAAACACGCGGGCGACCGTTTCTTTCCTTATCACACACACTGCCTCTTTCCTGAAACTTTGCATACCAACTCTTGATACTTTTCACATTAGGTGGAGGCCTTCCAAAATTTCTCCAAAAATTTCTCTGAACTGTAAACAGCGGAATGAGTTTCATGAAACCATAAGACGCACTGTGATTTCTCTTGAAAACTTTCCATTACAGTATTACTGTTTTGTTTATTTGTTCAACGTAGCGTTATTGTTGGAAATCAGCTGGATTTAAAGTGATACCAACAAAAACTTGATTAAATTCCCTTTCAGAAAAACTAAAAAAGTACGGCGTAGCATTGATGGTGTCCGCACAACAAAGATTTATAATCAGGGAAAGACTTTATGAACACCCGGTACCTATAATCAAAGGATATAATGTACAATCAATTTTATCCACTCCACTGAACATAAGTTCACAAACGGAACTTGTCTGTAAACAACCTGGAGGACAGAATTTTGGAGATGTAAATTGGGCTGAATATGAGCGAACTGCCTCCAATCTTACTACATAAACTTTGGGGTTGGTCAAAATTCTTTGTTATAAATATGATTAAAATGTTTGAGGTAAACGATAAAAGTTCTAAACCCATTACTACTAATGAACCTACAATAACTTCTATTACAGTCAATATACAGGTGTACAATGATTTGAAATAAAACGAAAAATTCTGAAACAGTCATACCAATATAAATATACAAGACGTTTTGGGATTAGCTTTTAATTCTCAATTATAGACTATGTTTTAAATTATATTAATCAACCTTATACTATTAATTTAAATCATGAGTTTACTTTATTTTTAGCGAATTTCCCATATAGGGAATATGCTATTTATTGTTTGTTGTTGTTACCGATCAATATAGACAATTGAAAAAGCACAACAATTGACAATTGATTAAATAACCTGTGTCCGGTGATCGATCCTGATGTATCCTTTGCAGGAGATGCATTTTGGCTAATTAATTTACCATCGTCAGTTCTAATATAAGTTCTTGAACTTCCCCATTAAAGGTTTGGCTTGAACGCTTGAAATTTGAAAACACAAACGTTACGCATTAAATTAATGTAATTTAATTAGGAAATAAATCTGACAATTTTAAGTATAATGTTGTATTAGAAATCTAGTTAGGTAAATAGACATTTGCTGGGTCTGCAGGTTTGCTGTGGTGGGGGTATTCGACATTAAAATAGTTGTGTGGGGGAAGGCCATTAGCGTATAATGACAAACCTCGTAAGATGGCGTCCATGAATACAAATGAACCGTAATGAACTAGAACATTGTGTCTTGCTTCATGATGAAAAAATCTTGTTTGATTACCAAACGTTTTTCATCATAAGCACAAAATAACTTAAATAATCAATATTTCTTTTTTCGTAAAAAAACTATAGTTCTTGATTGTAATTCAGGTCTTTATATTCACCGTAGAACTATTATTCTTTACGTGGACGATAATACATCTTTCGTATGATGGATTGTTCCTCGTTGGTGCTGAATTATAAATCATAAGGACATGTTTTATTACGAATAATTAAGATTACAGCTTTCTAATATTTTCCAGGGCTTCTCATTATTAGCAGAAATTGATGGGAGTAAGATATCAGTAAATTAACTAACAGACATATAAATAAAGTGAGGAACATTCTCCTTAACACTGTTTAGCTTTAACAATGGCTACTAATCGTATAATGAAAACCCTAAAGGAATGAGAAATTTAAAATTTATATGACGACACTTAAAAATTGAAATAAAGAATAATACATTTCATGTATACCTTGGCATCCAACCGCGACATTAATACATCAACGTCTCAACTAAAATTATGTAAGAATGATATAGATGCAAAGATGAGATAAACCATTAAGATAAATAAAAACAATGGTTTGCTTGACTTTTGAACGTTTTCTTTTTTTTCGTTGTGGTTTTAATAATTCTACTAAAAGCAGCGTTAGGTATAATACATATAATATTACAGGCAGGTCTTGTAATATCTCTATTAACCCATGTTTGTATACATGTTTATATAAACAATTCATACATGTGTATTGTATACAGACTTTTATTCGAGAAGAAAATTTGATACTTAGGTGTATAATGTGTGTAAATTTATAAGAACTGACAACGACCTAACTAAGTCCTTAGAGGTTCATTATCGAGTTAATTTGCGAAATTAATTGCCACATTTAAACATTAGAAGTGTTGTCTTATTACTCAGCTCTTGGCTGGTATATCTTCTGCTTAAGTTTGTAAATTGGCGGCGATAAACTTGCAAAATTAACTTGTAAATCAGCAAAAAAACGTTTTGTATATTATATATAATATATAACATATAATATATAGCATATAATATATAACATATAATATATAGTATATATATATAGTATAAATATATATAATATATTATATATATATTATATACATATGAATTTGTACGGATGGTTTTTTTTGCCTTTAGGGATCTCAAACCTAAAAAGTAAATCGGTCACAAGTCCAGGTCTTACCATGAGTACTACGGTAATAGCTTATTCCCTATAGGGGAAAATCGCTAAAAAGTTTCTGTCTGGCCTTCCTTAATTATATAATAGATTGATGGTCGAAGCCCTTTTTTCATTTTACCTAGACCAACGAGCATAATAACATACCTTACAATTAGGTAAGGTTATTAATTGCTGTAGGTGTTTTAATTGGTTACTAAACCAATAAAAAAAAAATTATTTCCAAATTCTTTATGTTAACTAAAGATTATTAAGATTATTATTAAGATTATTAGTTAACCCCCTACTCTTCTGACGGCTTTGACAGTTTTATTGCATGACTAGCTGTGTGCCCGTTCTACGCACGGGGATCTTATAGTAGTCAGTTGAAACCTTCTTATATTAAGATTAAGAACAGCAATTAGTTTGTATATTTGCAGATATGCTGGCAAAACTATTATATATAAACCTTCGCAAATACAGTATCTGACAGTTCAAGCCAAAATAAATGCTTCGCAATTAAATGTCACCCGGATCGTGTTGGTCCATATGTCCAATGATTAAACTAAAAAATGTTTTATAGATCCATGAAGCGTAGCCCTAAAGCAGGCCTATAATTGAAAGTTACTTTCCACATCGGTTAACTTAAACGTATTTAAAGTACTACCTCAACCTCACCATTTAACACTTTATTCCGGTTGACATTTTCAGTATCAAAGGTACTCTTGTCCATTCCGTGAAACACTGAGAAATAAGGACATTAATGCGTTACCAACATACAACAAAACAACACAATAGAACAATCCAACAAAGGCCACGAACTATTGATACATAAACAATATAAAGGCGTAAACAATTCATGATGGTTTGCCCAACAAATGTTTTACTCAAATAGGTTATCATTTTCTTAGCATACCGGGTAAGCTAAGATTTGGAATCCAGACAGAAAAAGCAAAACTTATACAGAGTTAAGACATCACTTAAATTGAATACGGACGGCTCTGATAAATAAGGTGCAACACCAACGATATCAAATTTGTAAACTACCGGTTCTAAGGAAAAGAACCAGTACCTACGTAAGAACCTACCTAAGAACTATAGTAAATCGGACCAATTAAATACATTAATATCTAGTCCCGAGGTTATTGATCTCTTGCTTTTGGCTTTTCTCGTAAAAAGTTATAGCGTAAACTTATCGGTGTCAGTTTGAAAAAAAAGCAACCTTACCCAAACAACTTTTTGTTATTTAATAGATTACGCATTCTCTAAACAATGATTAGTATATCTATTAACATTAGAAGGAAATGTGACGAAAATCACACAATGTTGGGGTTTTGGTCATTTGTAATTTTATTTTTTAAGTAGGTAGGCCATGTATTCTATGGAAAAGTACCGGTATCAAGGATCGTCATCAAAAAGGTTGTTATGAATAAATATGTAGGCTTACGTACCCAAGATATGAGCTATGGGCCTATTGGCTGTATGGTCCAGCGATTGCATCACACGGTGAGTAGAAACAGAAAGTGACACATTGTAAAAGCGAGTTTAGCACTTCCTCTGTTAAACCTCTGTTACAATCACCCACTGCAGTTGTGATTTTTTACTTTACACTTTACACAACCGCCATTGAAGCGCCGTCAATGAGTGGAAACCTTTTTTGTAAGCTATTGGCGACGATCATTTCAGTGTCACAGCCCTATACAACACTGATTCAAGGTCTTCTTCTTTCTGGTTGTCAAAACTCAAGAAACATTTTATACTCAAAGAATTTCTGGTTCCGATTTGGACGATGTCTAGTTATTTAATTTCATTTACGGTTACACTATTAGACTATATTATTGCACTTGCGATTAATTAAATCCGTTATTATGTAAGAAAAACGTTTTTAATCTCACTTGGTTGGGATTTGCTTTCAAAACGTGATTCGAAATAGTTGCGGTATTTGTAAACAACATTTGTAAACATGTCATTGACAGCTAGAAAAAAATAATCTTGATCCGAACAGCTGTTCGTTATTTCATAGACGATTATGTGATAAAAATTGAACGAAAACTTGACAAAAATCGCACAAAACTGCATTTTTGAACGTCCGTAATTTTATTTACAAAGTAGTGAGGCTATATTTAAATCACTAAAAACACTCTCGCCAATCCAGTGAATACATTAAAATGACTTGGATCTTGATATGTACTCTGGTTTTCACGGAGAAGATTGCGTAAAATGCCATCTTGAGTGTTACAGACAAAGGGACAGACAGACAGACAGAAATTTAGATAAGACTCGTTTCTGCTTCTTTAATGTATAAAACGTAAAAATAACCTAAAAGTATATAATTCTGAGCAATGTACAGACAAAACTCTAATTTTATTTATATAGATTTCCATTCATGGAATCACTCGCTGCTCAAAGACTTGTGGTGGTTGCCCTAGCTATAGCTTTGACTACCCATAGTTAGTTTAGTTACGTTAATTTAATGTACTGAGACATTCAGCTGAGTCCCTATTGATCCCCCTTAAAAAAAAAAACATTGCTAAAGAACAGTTTTTAGTACAATATGGACAAAATGTTAATTTTTTATGTATTTTTTTAGTTTACTTAAACTACTTAATCCAAGTGAATAACATAGTGTCAAAGTACAGAAAGGGTAGTTCGGAATCCATATATTTAAGATATATTAATTATGTAAAAATAAACACTTTTCTTTATATGAGTTTACAGGAGTAATAACTATTAATTTATTGGACCAAAATGGTTTACCTCAATAAAAACCCCTTTAGTGGTTACTTACATTGTGTTAAAGAAATGTAATACATTTTCTGCATTATGGTAAAACGAGTAGTGAGTTTCTTAGGTTGCATAAATAAAGTTACTGACTTGACGTCAATCAACCCTACTAATTCTAGTGGATTACAAGTTTCGGGGTTTTAACACCATTTTCAAATCGTTATTTGAATTTCTTCCCGTTGAACATGAATTACTCAGCGCTTGCCATTGTCAAATAATTTGAAAATACATAACACATAACGAAGAGACATTTTTTTACAATATATACAATAAGCGAGGCTGGTTAAGGACAAAACCAGCTGTCGTGTGTGTGTTTTTTTTTTATGTGAAAAGTGTTTTTTTTTTTATTTGACAGCGGCATGTGCTGAGTAATTCATGTTTGACGCGAAGAAATTCAAATAAGGATTAGAAAATGGTGTTAGCCCCCGAAACTAAAAATCCACTAGAATCAATAAGCTTGATTGACCACAGACCAGTAACCTTATTTATGTTATTAAATCAACCCTGGAGGCACGTTATAAATGTCTTAGGTTGGTTGCATTTGCCTCAATCGTGGTTTACTGCATCATGAATGTAATGGAAAACCTCCTTATTACATTATAGCGTTGAAAATTTAACAATGGTTCACTTATCGAATTGTCAGACCCCTAAAGGAATAAGAAATTCTAAATCATATAAAAATACAAAAACATTAAACTAAAACAGATATTGAACCCGTCAGTATTATATTATCACGTTTGTAATAATTTTATATTGTTTTTATAAAATTAAAAACATGACTAATCAACAGCTATTGATTATTTCATAGAGGATCAAACATAAAATATGTTCGTTTTTCTGAACCATCCAATATAAGAAAAAGCCCAAGTTATGTTTTTAGGATAAGAATATTTTATTTCCCTTGTCAATTTGACAATGTTTACAATAATGATTGACAATATTTTACTGCATCAACAAAATATTTAGTTCCATTATAAAAAAATGAAGTCCATCATTTCACTGTTAGACTAGATGTGCTTAATGTAATCAAACAATTAAATATGTTTGCAAATGGTTTGTCCGTCAATTAAATGAAGACTAATAATTGTTTCAAGTATCTAATAGAGACGGTTAAACTGTACAGTAAGATTTTAATTGGGTTACTTCTAATCGGTGAATACTGATATAGTAACTGAGAAATAATTTAGTTGAATATGATCGTGAATCTGTTATAAATGTGCTAAGTGTTGATGATGTTATAGAGATACATAACACACACTGAACTGATTAATGTAAGTAAGTTTTTCAATACTTCTTAATCAATCCACTCTTATAAACTAGTTTGAAATAAGGTTAACATCGTGTACAGTACGTATTATTGTCTATTGGTCTCAACCAATTAAAATTTTATTTATTCAAAACTATTGTAAAAGTACATTACTTCATGAAGAAGAAAAAATTAAACCATATGACGTCAGCTGATAAAGGTCCATCGTATTGCAGAGTGAAGAATGGGAAATATTTGTTTGATCGCTCCATCTGGGCAGTGTTCCAGCCATCATCCTTCAATCCTTAATGGCTTTCCAATGTTATTTAAACTCAGGAATCTACTACTTTGTCATAAAGTACTTGTTATTTACACACACCTATATCAAATAAATCAAATTAAAAGTTTATAAAACACAAGATAGTTAATACTTAATGAGTTCCTATTTCATTTAAGATAAATGAAGAATAATGATTACAAATATTAGTTTACCTAATGTATGCAATAAGCAAGATAAAAAACATGGTCTAAAAGATGGTCGAATTGAAAGCATTAAAATAGGCATGTATGTTGTTATATAATGATCATTTATAAACCTCAAATGCGGTACTTTTCCTTACATTATTTTTTTGTGCCTGAAGATAAGATACTAAAAGGACAAGTACACAAAACATTAAAAGGTAATACACTTAATATAATAAACATAATGTAGACTTTTTAAAGAAGTAACAAAAAAGTAAAAAGTAACAAAAAAATAACATTGCTAAAGAACAGTTTTTAGTACGATATAGACAAAATGTTAATTCGTTTATGTATTTCTTTAGTTTACTTAAACTACTTAATCCAAGTGAATAATATAGTGTCAAAGTACAGAAAGGGTAGTTCGGAATCCATATATTTATAATATAATTATTATGTTAAAATAAACACTTTTCTTTAGATGAGTTTATAGGAGTAAAAAATTTTAATGTACCTAATCCTTTTACATCAATTACACCTCTTTCAGTAGTTACTTACAAAGTGTTTAAGATATATAATAAATTTTCTGCTTTATAATAAAGCGAGTAGTGACTTTCCTTCTTAGGTTGCGTAAATAAGGTTACTGACCTGTCGTCAAGATCAGTCTTACTGATTCTAGTGGATTACTAGTTTCAAGGTTGTAACCCCGTTTTCAAATCCTTATTTGAAATTCTTCTGGTCAAACATGAATTACTCAGCAATTGCCGTTGTCAAATCTAGAAACACATAACACATAACGAAGAACACACACACACACACACACGAAGAGACATTTACTTTTACGTACAATACGCGAGGCCGGTTAAGGACGAAACCAGTCTTCGTGTGTTTCTTTATGTGTTAAGTGTCGGTTTTTTGACAGCGGCAAGTGCTGAGTAATTCATGTTTGACGAGAAGAAATTCAAATAAGGATTTGAAAATGGGGTTAAGCCCCTGAAACTAAAAATCCACTAGAATCAATAAGCTTGATTGACCACAGGTCAGTAACCTTATTTATGTTATTAATCAGTCCAGGAGGTAAGCTATAAATGTCTTAGGTTGGTTGCATTGGCCTCAATTGTGGTGTACTGCATCATGATTGTGATGGATAAGCTCCTCATCACATTATAGCGTTGGCGATTTAACAATGGTTTAGTTATCGAACTATCCTACTTAACCCTAAAGGATTAAGAAATTCTCAATTATGTGAAAATACAAAAACATTAAATTAAAAAAGATATTGAACCCGACCGTATTATATTATCACGTTTGTAATCATATTATATTGTTTCATAAAATTCGTAACATGACTAATCAACAGCTATTGGACAATGGTTTGTCCGTAAATTGAATGAAGAAAAACAATTGTTTTAAGCATCTAAAAGAGATGTTTAAACAGTAGAGTAAGATTTTAATCGGGTTACTTCTAACCGGTGAATACTGATATGGTTACTGATAAATAATTTAGTTGAATATGATCTTAAATCTTTTAATAAATGTGCTTAGTGTTGATGATGCTATAGAGATTCATAATACACACTGGACTGATTAATACAACTGCTTTTTCCAATACTTCTTAAATAATCCACTCTTATAAACTAGTTTGAAATAGGGTTACCATCGTGTACAGTATGTGCTATTGCCTATTGGTCTCAACCAATTAAAATTGTATCTATTTAAAACTATTGTAAAAGTACATTACTTCATGAAGAAGAAAAAAATCAACAATATGACGTCAGCTGATATAGGTCCATCGTATTGCAGAGTGAAGAATGGGAAATATTTGTTTGATCGCTCCATCTGGGCAGTGTTCCAGCCATCATCCTTCAATCCTTAATGGCTTTCCAATGTTATTTAAACGCAGGAATCTACTACTTTGTCATAGAATACTTGTTATTTACACACACCTATATCAAATAAATCAAATTAAAAGTTTACAAAACACAAGATAGTTAATACTTAATGAGGTCCTAATCCATTCCAGATAAACGAAGAATAATAATAACAAATATATTAGTTTACCTAATGTATGAAATCACCAAATAAAAATAACGAAGCATTTAAATAGGCATGTATGTTGGCTTATAATTATAATTTATAAACCTTAAATGCAATACTTTTTTCAAAGATAAGCTCTGAAAGGACAAGTTAATATAATAGTTAAATGTAATACATTTAACATATTGGACATAATGTAGACTTTTTAAAGAAGTTAACGAGACTGATAAACAAACTTATTGGCCAGCATTGGAATTGTTCCTATTAACTCATTCTTCTTGGCCTTCTTTAAGAAATAAAATAATTCGATAACTTAGTTTTAAAACAGTGTTATGAAGTTTTTTATAATAGTAAGGGTCGTGTGGATATTAATATTAAGGAAAGGGTTTCTATTAAATTGAATGGAACAAATAATGTAATTTTACTTAATCACTGATATTTGCTCATTCACCGTACTTCCCCTTTACTACAATCGACATTATTCTATTCATAACTATAATTATACTTTATTCAAAGATCTATTAAAATATACGTGATGTAGTTATATTTATGGTAAAAGGTATTTTTGAGACATTTTGAAATAATTTCCAAGGTAGGCCTAATACGTATAATTTAAGGTAATACGTCAAAGACAATTTGCTAATACGTTTAGTCAGAAACCAAGTAAATATCTTAAATGCCGACAAAAGTTTAAAGTAATCAAGTATTGCATTTTTAGTTAGGTCTTACATAGGTGAAGTTATTTTTAAAGCAAACACAAAACCACCACACGTTTAACAACAAAGGTTACCTTTAACCCAACCACTGTAGTTGGCAGTGTTATTGACTGCTCATGACAACTGAGAAGCAAACATTGTAAAACCAACCTTTTACCTTTAAAACATGATAATTTTCATAAAGGATATAATTGGATTTGATTAAAAGTATTTAATATCTTTAAAGTTTCTACTAAAAGTTGGAAATAACCAGTAATCGCAAAGTAATTTATTGTCTTATGATTCAATTTGTAATTAAAGATTAAATGAGGACAAATGTAGTTTAAAAAATATATCACTGCAGGTTCTTTTTTTTTATTAATTCAAACACACATAATAACCATTTAACCTGACATACATTTTATTTTATTGACGTACACGACCAATCGAATGCAGCTATGTATCCGTCCCAGAATTGCTTTCCAGTCAACCAGATTTATGGAGGTATGTAGCAATTTTGTTTCCAAATCGTTGTGTAATGTCTTTCCATAACTAAGAGATTTATTTGTGAAAGCAATATTCGTTGAACGTTGAGTGTTGGAGAATATTCTATTGATACGCACTAATACATACTTGGAGTTACCTCAAAACTTACCTAAATTGAAGATTTTGATTCCAACTGTTTTGCAAAGAAATTACATTAATTATTTTTTGCCTGGAGTTCTACATTAGAATAATTGAACAGCTATTTTATGGTTTATACTTGCTAAGGAAATATGATAAAACTGTTAATAGAAATAATACCTCATGCCTAATTGGGTACAATGAAAAGTTGTTATCATAAAAGGAAAAAACAAAAAAAAAACATGTTTAAGGCTTTGACATATTATAGAAGAGTTATTATAGTTCATGGTTAATGACCACCGGGAAAATATAAATACGTTTAGTAGGCATCACATTTTGTTAAAATTATGCATCCACAGCCTAAATGTACAATGTGTCCCATAAGTAAACAGCCCAACTCTAAAAATGATTCCAACAATAAGTTTTCCAATTTTTTAAAGGCTATCAGTTCTTACTTGTGTTGTTGAAGAGCTAGAACGAAAAATAGTATTAAAGAGTGGTTGTACGTCTAGTGATTACAGAGAAAATTGAAGAAAATATAAATTTTTAAGTCCCATGTTATTTATGGACAATAATTAAACTGTTAAAGTTTCCTTGCTTAGAGATATATTGAGATGAAATGTAAAATTTATTTAATTTCATAATAAGCTATTAAAATTTTAATAAATCACACACTTTACTTCCCACCCGGCAGCAGCAAACCTATGTGCTCATTAAAATTGATGATAATTATACATGAAATCAATCTTAAAATTTTAAAGGGAATAGTTAATTGAAAATATAACCAAGTAAATAGGGGTTAAAGAATAATATAAAATTCGAAAACAATATTTTAAGTAATTCAAACATGTATACATTACTTTAAACGTTAATAGGAACGCAAAAAATCCTATAACAATTTTTGTACTGCACTCTCATATACAAACTTAGGTCATCATTTTAAAACCAGTAAATAGTTCATTTTAAGTTTGAACTTTTTTACTTAGGTGTGATATTTCAGATATTTTAAAGAGTCCTGTAAACAAGTATGAGTACTACAATGAGACGGCAAGCGAGTGTCAGCCAAGGTCTTGCGGGTGGTGAGAGTAAACATGATTTCCAACATTTCTACTTCTTAGAAGGGATCATGTTTGTCGTGGAAACAGATCAACGCCAACATCTACATTGTTACAAACTTAAATACGAACAGTAGTGCCACACTCTCATACAGTTAGCACAAAAGCTAAAATGTGACATTTTGTTTGTTGAGGGACGAAGTACAGAATGTTTTGTATATTGATGTAGCCTTTGAGTCAGGAAAATGTTGAATATATCTCGGAATCATTGCATAACCATTAAAAACTTATGAACATCATGCATTTAAGTCTAATAAAATTGTATTTTTATTTCCGACAACTTTGAAACAGTTATTCCCTATTTGTTTATTATAACCTTTTATGCCTTTTCAGTGAAACTCATACATAGATTTTGAGTAAAATGTTATTTTCGTATTTGTAAAAATTCAAACAAAAAAATGAGATGAAACACGTAAAAACGAATAACCAAGGTAAAACTAAGCCAATTGGAGGGTTTTTACTCAGGGGATCCTCCAATTGTCAAATCGAACTCGAATCCTCGGTTTACCACTTTATCGTCCATATTTTTCGTTTCCATTGCTCTCTTTCTTTTGATGTTCACCACTTCATAAAAGTGGAACTTGAATTTAGATTATAAAACCTCTTTTACTCTTCAAAATAAATTTTCGTTGATGTAGTATTTGTAAATTGTCAAGATAAATAATAAGTAGGCCTAAATAAAATCCGATTGATAAATGATAATTTACTAAAACAAAATTATGATTTACAATTCATATCAAAGTAGAATAGATAAAGTATGATAGTTCTGAATTGGTATTATGTATGGAAGTAAAATGTACACACTAACCTGTTTCCTATTAGCACTATATGTATTGTGGTATTTTGGTCATTACCTTGTTCTAAGTGTGTTAATGCATTTTATCTGTTTAAGAATAGACTTAGGTTATTAAAAAATTTTTTGAATCACATACTCATGTCGCAACTATAACAAAATTTTACATCATTATACAATAAAATAAATTACAGCTCACAATATAAATACAAACACTTACAAAACTCATCTTATATTTATTTCTAATATCTAAAACTATTGTACGTGCAATCTATACGTTATACGTACGGTATATGTGCATTAAAAATTGTAAATAATCGGATATCCAGGCATATTTGGGTCCCTCCTTTAACTTTTGGTAGTCAAATCTGAACGTAAATTTTTATGTTATGTGCGTGTTTTCAGTGGAAGTAACGATTGAATTGGTCGTTACCAGCTTATAAGTTGCGTTCAAAGCATTAAAACTTTACTTCTTTTCTATTAACCCTTAAACCTCATTGGTCCATTACTTTACAACACTAGTGCTGTAAAGTAAGTAAGCAATGCCGTAAAGTGAATCTTTTCAATTAAAAAAATTGAATTGAAAGGGCTAGTTAAAAACACGGTAGTAGATAAATATTCATGCGGTTGGCATCGCTGTCTAACAAAAAGCGTTGACATTGCTCCATGTAAGACAACTAAAAATTTATATTTTTGCTGTAAAATATCTTTATTTTATATCAAAAATTTAAAATAAATCTGTATAAAAAATGTTTATGATTTACATTGCAATATAGTGAATTCAATGCAGCAATATGTTGCATCATATTACGTGTGTGCAGCCTCGTACATTTGATATCGACTTCTAGTTAATCATATATCAATAGTAGTGTATATTCAA
The DNA here is from genome assembly GCF_028750875.1 of Macrosteles quadrilineatus. Classification (NCBI taxonomy): domain Eukaryota; kingdom Metazoa; phylum Arthropoda; class Insecta; order Hemiptera; family Cicadellidae; genus Macrosteles; species Macrosteles quadrilineatus. The sequence goes on along the minus strand of NW_026542598.1, from coordinate 66,799,315 downwards.
CGTAGTGCATTGACAAACGTTATTACTCTATGTAACTGACGTCTACCGTCTGCAGATCCTCATTGGCCGCTATTTGTATTCATGGCTGCTGAAGCTATCTCGTGTTGACCATGTGATTTACTGGATGTCGTCTGTTATACATAGTAGAGTATATTCAACGTAGTGCATTGACAAACGTTATTACTCTATGTAACTGACGTCTACCGTCTGCAGATCCTCATTGGCCGCTATTTGTATTCATGGCTGCTGAAGCTATCTCGTGTTGACCATGTGATTTACTGGATGTCGTCTGTTATACATAGTAGAGTATATTCAACGTAGTGCATTGACAAACGTTATTACTCTACGTAACTGACGTCTACCGTCTGCAGATCCTCATTGGTCGCTATTTGTATTCATGGCTGCTGAAGCTATCTTGTGTTGACCATGTGATTTACTGGATGTCGTCTGTTATACATAGTAGAGTATATTCAACGTAGTGCATTGACAAACGTTATTACTCTATGTAACTGACGTCTACCGTCTGCAGATCCTCATTGGTTGCTATTTGTATTCATGGCTGCTGAAGCTATCTTGTGTTGACCATGTGATTTACTGGATGTCGTCTGTTATACGTTTTATATTTTCTAGAATTTGGAAAACGCTGTGATATAGGAACATACATTTTATTAATCTTATAAAAATAGTTTTATTTTCAGAAAAGGAATATGCGCCACCTATAGTAATGTTTATGTACTTCCTCACTAACGTGGCCAAAAGGAATGGTTTACTATATCGGTAACTAAGTAGATGGTTTCATAAAATGTATTCAGTTTACACAAATGTAAAATGTATTACTCAAGAAACCTTAATATTTCAACTTGACCTCAAATAATTACTGTTGTGCTTTAATGTGATCAATTACATTTCAATACTACTTTTTATGTAGGTAGGAAATATTTTTCTTGGTACTTTATAGTCGTAAACCTTGCAAACTTACGAATGAATACTATGAAAACATTGTAAAATAACTCAGTAGCTAAATATATATCAGTAGCTTTGGTATCTCAAACTAGTATCATATACGAAGTATACTTAAAATATTATATGATAAATTAGTTTAGGGGAAGGAATAAGCACGATCCACACTGTTACAAAACTAATGAACCTACTATCAGTTTATTTTAATTTCCAAAGAATTCCATTATGATTTGGTTTAAACAATTTTTAAGTGGCAACCCAGCAGACGCACAGGCAGCAAGCACTTGCCTCTGTCTGCTGATTTCCTAAAAAAAAAATGTTACAACTGAATACAGAAATGTTCTTTTTATTTTTAGTTTCAGTTTATATTTTGTACTCGTTACGTATTAGAAGTTTGTAGTTTGTAATTATGTGGAAACTTAACATTTTATTTCATTTAATTTTTTTTTACTTCAAATTTAATTTGTATAAATCAGTTTTTTAGAATTATGAAATTGTACAGTTACGATTGTTTACAATGAAATGTCAATGTAAATCAAAACTTATGTAACCTCAAAAGGTCCCACTTTAGAACTTCGAAGTAGTAATGGTTCTAAACAAATCCTTCAAACATTAGCATTATTTAAATAAAAATTAAGCACATTTGGTTTAACATTTTTGGCGTTGACTAGAAATATAAATACCGACAGACATATACCACCTCATCATTATATTATTAATAATATCAGCTATTTGATATCGATTTAAAAATGTAAAATTGATCCAAAATAACACTTATTATAAAAGACAAACAAACAGTAATTTTACTCTTACAGTAAAGCATGCTTTAGCAAAATATATTTAAGTTTTGCACTTAAAAGTGTTAAAATTTAAATCATCAAATACACTCAATGATAACTGTTATGGATATATACAGTAAAACATATACTTTTGAAGGATTTAATAATAAATACTGAAAGTTTTTTTTAACTGTGCTTTAGTTCTCTTGTATTTATATAGTGAATGAAAAAGTATCCAAGCAAGTGCTATTTCAAATCTGTCACAAGCAACGAACTGTTGTTAGTTAATGGAGTTGGCGTGTTCAAAACTACAACTTGATAGAAGAAGTAAATTACTCTGACCCTATTGTGATAACTAATGGGGTCTTCTCGGTGCAAAACAACCTGGATAATAGTGGAGGAGGTATGATAGTTATTAAACAAACTCTATCGATAAGTTCCATAGTAATTTACTGTAGATAGGTTTTTAATCCGATTTCCTGAGATAAAAAACCACCCGTAGGATAACATAATTAATTAAACAAATTTTGTTGGCACCTAAATCATTTTTTTTATTTTGTACTTAATTACTATTTATATACTACTTTGTACTGACGTCAAAAAAGTAAGTTAAAGTGGTTTGTCTTATCATTTTCTCTAAATTGTAATTCTTAGAAAAGACCGGGAAACGTATGCATTGTTAAGGTGTAAAACGTGGTTTATGCTAACAGAAATCCATAATGCTTTAAATTGCTTCTAAATTTCGTCTGTTCATATAAATATATACATTTTTAGCATTTATAAGCATTACTAATTGTTTTGTTTTATGTTTTATATTTTACTTTACTATTGTTGATATTTTTTCTCCACCATCAACTGGAAAAACACACCACTTTTGTAGGCATAGTAGCAATAGGGATAGTGATACAGTTATACTTTGTATAATACAAAAAAGTCATCATCGTATTGATCGAGTTTTAGATGTCAGCTAAATTTGCAAAAGTCAACAGTAACAACAGAAGTTATTCTTTACCAAATCACATAAAAACCTCCGTTCAATTAGAATGTTCAAATAACAAACAACTTCAGCAACTTTTTGTAGCCAAAAAGAACGTTGAGTGATACTTGATTGAACGATAAGCAGTGATGACTTTACATTATGAAACGTTAAAGTAAAAAAACAATACGGCATTTTACTGCAGCATGTTGGTAACTCTGTATAGCTAAGTTATAGGAATTATATGTCTACTTTACGGCAGTGTACTACGATATTATACGATGAAATATTCAGTTAAGTACTTTTCCTAAAACTAAATTACAACTATTTTAGTAATAAGCTAAATCATGTGAATTTTTAAATAGAAATATTCCTCTCTGAGGCATTGGAACGACCTTCCAATAAGTGGTATACGATTTCATATTCCATTGTTACGATTCGGTTATCATAATCATAAACACATAATAGCTAAGTGCGCGAAATATCAACTCGGATGAAGTACATGACAAAATTTCCGTCGTCTGTTTAAAGCACTAAGTGGGTCATTAAGTCACAATCGCAAATTAGAGTTAATTTATCTCTACAAGTCAGGTTAAATTTTCATCGCTTAGCGTTGCATCTAATGAAAGTTGATTTACAGATTACTAGTTTAAAACTACATTCATTTTCTCGTCAATTTCTATCATGCTATTTTTTTTATCTTTGATGTGGATGATGTTTTAACCCACCGCAAACTATTTATAAATTAATGAGTGGTGGTGAAACAAAAATAGTAATATTTTCTTTATTTCATAGTTGTGTAATAAATCCTAGTTTTTTATGTTTCAGTTAGTGTTTTTAGTAACACTTTAATTTATTACTAACAATGAAACATACGCATAGAGGGATTGTGACAACAACATTTTTCACTAACTATTCCTATGTTTATTCTACGTGAAAAACAAGCAATGACATTAAACCTGTTTTTATCTCAGTTTATAACTGTGTACAGTATAAGTGTAAATATATTATTATAAGTGCTTTTGACGTATTTTATTTTGTTTTCAGGTATCATAAATTATAAATACTCCTTTTACTTATACTTGATTACGTATCCTGACAATACATAACTGAACACGCAGATTTTATAATGAAACATAAACTAAGATATTTTTACTTTTTAATTTACAAATTCAATATGAGGTGAAGCAGAAGGGGAGAAAAGAATCTTAAAGAGCATCTGCAAAGTAGATGTTAGTATTATTCTATTTTATTATTCTGGTATTAGTCTATTATTCTATGTTAGTAGTCCTGATCTACAACGCTCCAATCTGATCATTTGTGGGTTATTAGTTAGTTGTGGACAACAATCCTTTGACAATAATGCCAATTGAACCAAACAAATTTAATTGAATCAAAATCGTACCAAATTACTCAAGCCATTGCGATCACGGAATCGTGTAAAGATTTGTCATATATAAATTTGGATGAATAGAAATTTCAAATTAAATCGACCCCGGGCCTAGGTCTTACCTTGCCACCTACACTACTTACACTACTATACACTACTTCCTTATACGGACATTTACAAAATATCCACTTTAAACTTTCAACTAAAAAAAAAACGAGTCATAACTTAACTAAGCAAGGGTTCAGAATATTATTCATGGATTAATTTACAAAACAGAATACAATTTACAATTTATTGTACGAGTGAGATAGAAAATATCAATTCAATGCTATTCACCATGTTAGGATTGTTGCCAAGAAAATACCATTGATCACTTCCTGACGTTTCCGGTTGGTGTATATTGTATTGTTATTTTTAATTTAATTTATCTTCAAATCGTCATGATACACACCTTGAAGCTATTATTTGTTATGTTAAGGCATTTTTTATTCCTAGGTAATAATCTTAGTTGGTGTTAACCTATGGATAGGCTCCATTGACAAGATAACGATGCTATTATAATATATATTTTATATACATTCATCGCAAGTTCCATATTTTAAACCATGCTATCCTACTTTATGTTATTTCTTGAATATATATTTTCGAAAATCTCTTCAATTGCTAACAAATTTATCTTCAAATAGTGTTTATTAGTTACAGCTAAAATTATGTAGGTATGCAACGTATGTAGAATAAGACTAAACTTGACAAAACCAGAAATACTTGAATTTGAAGGGTGCATAATTGAACCAACGGATTAATCATAATTACTATCATAAGGGAAACACTTTGAATGGTCTAATAACGTATCAAACTTGTGGTATGTGTACTATGAAAGTTAAAATTACTGATATATCATTTGTAAAAAAATTAATACTAAAATTTTGTAAATTACATTGGATATTTGGTTTTAGATATTAAATGTACATTATGACAAAACACGAGTATGAAACATACTACAGTTTTATATTATTGAAAATAGTTAAGAAGACAAAGTAAAAAAATAAAATAAAATAATGAAACTAAGCTATTTTGAATAAAGTTTGCTTAGACATACGTATTTATCATCATTGGTTGTCAATTGGTAAGTAAGTCTTCAATTATTGCTCATATTAAAACAACAGTAGTTAAAATTATACGAATGAAACTGGTAAAACCCACAAGGAAGGATATTTATCTTCATTAGGAAAGTCTAATGGTAGATGCAACCTAGAATGTGCTGATAATGACGGTGAAGTATAATGTTGTAAAACATAAATATTCTACAATGATACAAAATTTAATATCTACAAAATATTGTCTGCATTATTATAAATATATTTTTGGTTATTGTATATTTTCTATTGTATATTTCTTGTAATTTAATATTTATTTAATTTATTTTGTTGTTATAATGCTACAAAACATGTTTACACTCAATATGATTAAATAAGTGCCGTTTTGATGAAACTGTGTTTGATTTTTAATTTGGAGAATTTAAATTGGACGCAAATTACAAAGTAGAGTTACACGTTGGTATCCCTGTTTTAGTTACCTTATTCCCAATCACTGATATACATTTTTGCATAGTTATCTTTGAGTTTATTGGGATTATATTTTGAATAAGACTCATCTTGGTGTTTTTGCAAGCTAAAAGTGTATGTAGTGTACATTGAAAGAAAATCATTGGTTTTATGCCGGGAAAGGTTTAAAATTAGGTTTCTATGTGTAATTCCAGTACCTAAAAATCTACTTTTCATAGAATTTTCTAAATTCAAAGAAACCGGATCTGTAGAAAACCGTTAAAAACTTAGAACCACAATATATACTGTATTTTAACTTGCAAACAAATGCCTTGGTGTGACTTATTTACAATAAATTATCAAGAACGCCAAACCTCATAGTTTTCTTTGCAACAATGCTTAGCTGATCTGTAATAAAGTTAAGATTTAAAATAAAGCAGGGCTGCCAACATATGAGCTGGTTTTATCGTTAAAAAGTATCTCACGGTAGGTGTAATTAATTTGGCTGCATTAAAAACACTCTGTAAAACAATGTTCCTTAAGTCATAGAAACGTTACGCCATTTCCAATGAACAAAAAATAAACATTCTTTATATCCAACTACATCTGTTTAGTATAAAGTCTCTTTAAAGTGGATTTATCATAGTAGTGTTAAATAAAGAATTTGTAGGGATATAAAAAGAGCAGGAATAAATGGAACTAAGCAGAACTGACAAACGGAAACTAAGAGAGTTGCAGATACACTTTAAGTTTCTTTTCTTTCTTTCTTCTTCGCCTGAATTTGTAGCTATAAAGACGACTGAAAGAATCTTCGTTCTAAGAATATCATCTAGTTCTTTATTCTTGGTTTTGTTTTATTCCTAATAACATAATGATGATGAAATTGTTCATTAAAAGTAGGGTGATGAATGAAGCTTACTATACAGTTTTATTTCACTACTCAAAGGTCATAAATAGTGGTGGGTAGCCAAATTATCCGCTTCAGTGAGGATACAAAACGTTTCATGATGGTAATAACAAGGAAACTAATACAGTTTAATCCATTAATTCTAAATGTAATCCAAACAGAGACTGCAAATGGATGTTACGTTATGTAATTAACATCTATTACAAATGTTGCAGGGATTAACTGGCTCTAGGGTGTGGTTGTTAAGCCGTTCACTTATTAATTGAAGGGAAATAGAAATGATATCGTAGGCAGTGGTAAGTTGTCTTATACAAGTATGAGTTTACGGATTTCAATTGTTTGATGGAGAATCACATTATTCAATGGAACGAAAGTTTTTGAATAATATTGTTACAGAAGCTCAATTGTTTCACTACAGCAACAACACAGATAAATTGTGTTTTTCTTTTTCCTCAAAGATGTTTCCAATTAAGTTCCAAAGAGGTTTTAAAATAGATGTGTAAGATTGAAATTTTTAATCTTACACAAAAACGGATTCACAAAAAGGAAAGATGATGTAAGTTAAGGTCTTTATTGTGTTTATTTCACAGTTTATCCAGAGACTGTAAGAGGCTGCTGTTTATAGCTTTCTCTGATATCTAGGAAAATATCGGTCCTTGTTTGCTTCGATCAAACTTTCTCTCAATAAATACATTTCCCAATATTAACTCAACCATTTAACTCTGATGTTAACAATCAATAAGTTGGTAAAAACAGAGAGTTTATTTAGGGTCAAGTAAGACAACCAATTATCAAGAGTTGTTGTTTTAAAGATTGTTATTTTTATGCTTTCCCAGATTAAGCTAAGGAGAAATACCTAAGATAGTTCAACGGCAAAATAAAAATATATCAATAATTATAAAAGAGTTTATTTTTGTTGTATTGCAAGTTATTTTAATATTCATAGTGTTATTATACAAGTAGAATGTTTGGATAGTACACGTATGGATGATATCCATTGATATTATTTGTTAAAGCTTCCTAGTTTTAACAATTTAAATTCAACAATTGTTTCAACAGCGTCCTTAGATATAAAATTTAAGAATTCATCTCTCGTTACTTTCGTGTATACATAGCAGACACTGTTAATTATAAATTTATTATTTGTGGTAGGAGTAGATTTTCAATACAGTCAATATTATAAGACCCTTTACGCGAATGTTATTTAGTTATATCTGTAAAATGTCTTTTAAAACAGTATTGCAGACCAAAAGGATATAGTTATTTGTGTAACTAGTGCGCGAAGGTTCTTTGCACTCGTGTTACACACATATTTTTCCTACAGTTACTATAAAGCATATAAAAAATTGTCTTTCAAACAATCAACACGTTTTTATATCCAAGCGTTGGACGAAATGGGAAACGCTGGACCAGCTGATCGTAGTAAGTGTTGCCAACCTATTTCCAAGCGTACACGGATTGCGTGGTTAATAAATTCCCTCTGTGTTGTGTTGTTTGGATGAAATACTAGTGTTCAGCAAGAAAAATAATTTGGCAAAAGTAAGTAAAAGCAGCAATTAGCCACTTTCTGTATTATAACCTGCAATGAAGCCCACTTTGTCTGGTGACTGTAGGAAAGTATAATTTACTTTGTTGACAGGCTAAACACTTGTATAAGATTTTACTTAAGGTTTTTAATATTTTTTTAAACTAACAATGAGGGATTTTACAGGCACAAACACAATTAATTAACAAGTGAAATGGAGGACAATTAAAACAAATATATTTACAAAAATAACAGTTTATTCAAATACTAAACATCGTATATTTTGTACATTGAATCTTGGTTGAATCATTACAAAAGGGTGCACACGTTTTAATAATGGTTGTGCATATTCTAAAACTTTTAGTACAGTTTTATAAAATTCCTTAACACACACGTTAAGGCTTTAAAAACTTTAGAGCTATGTTTACAACATATATCACAGTATCTCGTGAAGGAAGGATCAAAAGCTAAGCTTCCCATAAAATAATCCCGTGAATTTATAAAATACTGCCTTAAGTAATCTTGGTAGTAAAGCAATATGTTTGTTTCAATGCATAATTATGAAATGCAAAATCTACATAACAAAGTATTGGTAATGTAACTAAATTAATGATTATAAACTCTATTAATGAATTTTCATTGTTTAACAAAATCATATTTTTATTGAAAAATATGAAGGACCCAACCTCAAGGTCATTCCGAGAATTTACTAAATTGGAAATATTATATTTTTCATTCAAATCTTTTGATCTTAAGAACGGTACTAGCAAAATATACCTGATAAAAGGTCTAGTCTGTATAAGTTATCCATAACAAATCATCAAACTTGGCTTAACAGCTTTTATAATAAAATTCGACTTTTCACCTTTTTTTATCAAAGCTTGAAGTACTGTTCCTAATTAAAGTACAATAATATTACTACTTTCCAAATACAGTAGAAAATATGTTGCCTCTCCACTTTCAAAATTATTTTGGTTATTTTGTATTTTTGTAACAGGGTTTTCAGATGTTTGCTAAACACAATGTCAACATATTGTCTTTTTTCAACAACATTCGTTTTCTTCAACATACAATGAAAATATAGATTTTCCATTAACAAATAATGTGTTAAAGTGTTATATACCTAACACAAACCATAAAATTTAACTTAACTTATTGCCATAAATCATGTTAAAGCGGAAACATACGTTTTAAGAGTTACACTCTACTTAACATTTTATTTTTTAGATATTCTAAGTTTATAACATAAGGCTGGTTATTGTTTTAACTGGTTCATTTATCTAGTTAGTTAGGTACCTCTATATTTACATTGTGTACAATTCCTCCTAGCATAGACCTAATGTGCAAAGGATGGACCTGCTACAAGTTGTCTCGGCCTACGTCTAGAAGATCCTTATTTGCCAGTGAAGGAAGTAGGGAGGGCTGTCTGGACGATAACAGCTGTCTTCATCTACAAAATGTTGACTTTGAATAGGTTTTTCAGTTTCAATCATAGCGATTGTAAGAAACAATACAAATATAAATTAACCTCTTTTAAATTTATTATCTAGCTGAACGATACATTTCTTACATTCTTATAAATATTTCCAATACACGTATTAGCAGTGAGGTAGATTTAATAAGACAATGAGTAAGGGTTACTCTTCATGCATCAGTGAGTAGCTAAAGAAAAATAGCTTATTAAGGTGATACTTTATGAAAAGGAATTGTATGTGTGATAACTATTGGTAATTTTAACGTTAAGTAATCTTTGAAAGATATTTGTGCAGTTAAGACATGTGTTTTTGAGATATCTACTGTACAAATCTATTTGGTTAATTTGTTTGTAGTGCTATTTACGGAATTTGAATGACATTCACCAAATAAATTATGATTTCGAGTATCGCTTTAAAATGTTGCGATGACCTTACCTGATATCAGTGTCCATGGTGCACTGGGTGGCGCGCTCTATGGTGTAGCTCCCTCCACGGACCAGGTGCAGTTGCCGACGCGGGACTCTTCTCTTGTAGGGTTCCCACTCGGCATGTCCCCTTCGTCAGTGAGCCGCTATCACATCCGGAGCCATCCGTCTCACCAAGGGGAGCTCGCCGCACCTCTCTGGGAGATGCTCATCGCTCCGGCTGTGACCGATCACGGTGCGAGGGAACGGGAAGTTCGGGTGGAAGTCAAGATCAGTCTCAAGGAAGACAGTGGGAATTCTAGGAGGGGGAGGGGGAGGAGGAGGCATTAGACTGTCAACAGATGTGAAAATCTCTCTCAATTTCGACTCTCTCGTCTGCACCTCGGTGTGTGTGACCTCTGGAACGTAAGTCTCAGTACGTGGGAAGGACTCTGGCTCTAGAGAGACGTGCTGCAGCTTTGTCACGTCCAGAGGCTGGCCCGTGGAAGGCACGTGGCAGGGCGGCGCGCGCAGGTTTGGCGTGGAGTGCGCATGCGCTTGCAGGCGGCCTGGTGAAGTGGAGGCACTGCTGTGAGAGCTGATGTCACTGTGCGCCATGATGGTGGAGATGGGCAACATCGTGGTGGCCGCCATCTTGCGACACATTTCTTCTTCTCTTCCCGCTTTCTCTTGTTCTTTGTGTTCCTGTAAATGATATAATTGCTTTTGAATACAAAAAGGATACACATTTGTTTTTTTTCTTGATGTATAAAATTGGATTTAATCTGGAACAGGTTAGTGGTATCAATCAATCATATTTTTTGTTAATACAGGGAATACAATCTGCTGTAATTTTACTTGACCAACTATAAAATCAAGTAAAACCCTAATGAAAACACATATTAAAATTGTTTATTGAATAAGCTAATTACAATCAGTTAAACCAATTTTTTTACAAGCCGTTATTTGACATCATCTTCATAGAACTACATTCTTTAAATATTAAGACGATACTTATTCAATTAAACAGTTTATTAAACACAATTGTTCAAAACATTCAAAATTTCCACGGATTGACTGCTTGTATGAGTTAATGCACATAATCCCATCTGCCTCTTTATCGCCAACGATAAAAACTTTCCGTTGTCAGAACAGTTTAAATCAAATAAACATGTTACTATGAATATTGCCCATTTAAAATCAGTAACGTATAACAAACGTGTTCGTTACCTTCCTCAAATAATCCATGAAAGCTAGGGTTAGTAATGCCATCATCTTACCTTAGATATAATATCTAGGCCTACGTTTACTAAATGTGTTCAGATATAACAGGCTTGCACCAACACAGGATATCCTACCTTCAACATCTGTGTGTCTCTGATGAGTTTTCTGGCACAGTTGTAAATGAAAGCAGAACACATTCCAGTAAGAATCATGAAGAATATGATGAGGATGATGACCATGTGTTCTTCTTGTAACAGTCTTCCCAAAGCATTTACTTCACTCTGCGAAAAAGGTGCAAATTGTATAATTAGGTGTATAATTAGGAATTATATTTTAGTAATAACCAAAAACTAAAGCAATTCGAATCTTTGGACGAGAAACAAAGTTTCCTTGTCTTGTTAAGGTTACAGTATATATTTATTCACACAAAAAATATACTCTTATTCATGTTAGATTATTTAAACGTTTATGTATGAAAATCCGTATAAAATATGATACAGTATAATATACAGTATATACAGTGTAATATTAGGCATCAATCAAAATTAGTGAAACCTTTGGAAGTATAACACAACTAAAGGTAAGGTGAATTCAAATTTCAAAAATCAAACTGGTTGACGTTGATTTGTTTTAGGAAAGTCTTCACCATATGCACCAGCAACATATTTGTACTTATTTTACAAATTGTTTTTTTTTTAGTAAAACTGAAACTGAAAATGCAAACTATCTAACAGAAATAGCATGTATCTAATTAAAAATGTATGCAATTATGCATGTTGTATTAACTTACATATCTAATTCCTAGTTTAGTAACTGCACGTTTAGCACATTTATTTTAAGATAAGCTTATTTTGAATTGGCTACCTTACAATCGTCTTCGTCCCATCGAAAACGACAATTAGCTCTTCCGTTGCACCTCAGGCTTTCTGATATGCAGGTTGCATCCTCACAATCATACTCTCCTTCTGCGCAATCTAAACATTTTATCAACGTTAGAGAATTATTAGAGAAAGTATAATTGTGAACAGAGTAAATGCTTAACATGCACGACAATGTTATATGACGTGAACGCCTCAAAATGTTCACCTGGAATGAACAGTGCCTTATTGAAACCTTTAGCTAAATTTTAAAGTGCAGACAATTTTATTTAGGGTTATGGTTTAGTTGCAATACTATCCGTAATTTATCTAGACACCCATAGATAATGTACAATAACACATTTGAGATGTTTGGTATTGGGGAAAAAAAGTTCAGTCCTGGCCCGATCACAAAAAAGTTATAAATTGGCAAAGAGTCGTCCACATCGATATATTTCTTTTCAGTAGCGTACGAGTATGTAAGCCAAAATGTATTTGCTAAACCAACCGTGACAAGAACGTCAACTGCCCATGATTTTTTGTGGTTGCGTCCAACACCAAAACATAGACAAAATTAGTTTTTCTTAACTGAAGCTTTTAATATTACAAATATATGTTCTATCATAATATACCCATTAATCCAGTCTACCTTAGAAGTCAATAACCAACACATCTTACTTTCATCCTTCGGCCGGTCGCGAAAGGCAGTGAAGAGTATCTCGAAGGAGGAGTTGATCGCTGGAGGCTCCGCCATGAACCTCAGATGGAGAACGTTCCCGCGCGAATACACCAACTCCGCCATCGAACCACAGAAATTGTGTAATCTGGAGGGAAGGTCAGTACGCTCCGGAAACACGTCCATGAAGTTGCTCTCGCAGTCGTTGGGCCGCTCCAGTGCGAACTTGAGAAATATCAGGCTGATCTGTGAGAAAAATACCAATTACGTCACTTGAACGTGAGTGATTCTACAAACACCCAAAGGAGAATTAACTTAAGTTATTGGAAAGTAATATCCTGTCGACGATTATTGCAAAAGACCTTTTCCTGATTACCCATAACGATCTTTGATCATGAAAATACCAACTAGAAAAAACATCTTTCCAAATACACGGAACTGTAATGTACCAGCTTTTGATAATTGGGAAATCATCGTTTTCCCATCGCAACAACAGTGCGTAACATTCATCAAGTTTCTTCCAGAAGATAGAATTCAGGATATCTAATACCCTATCTTTCACGATAGGTAATACATCTTTAATATAAGGAAGGATATATTAAGAAGTATCAGACAAATTTAAGTTTTCCAAGTAGTTGTGACTCCTAGATTTTGGAAAAATCTGAACTAAATGTATTTAGTGAAGTGAATTAACAATCGTTCCACTCAACCGATTAAGCATTACATAACTAAGGCCAGAACATGATCTGTACTGTTGACCTTACCTTCCAGCCCGGTTCCACTGTGATGACCCACATACAGTCTAGAGGCACGTTGTATTGTACTGAGGTGAGCACACGCTCTTGAGGGATATCTGACCTGTTCACGTAACCTTCTACCCCTGACTTTGTGATTGTGCAAGGAGGGACCTCTACCTCCTTTTCGTCTGTAAAAAGAATATAATTCATAAAGTAAACTATGATTACCAGTTGAATGTAAAACTATTTTTTCTATAAAATCTTGTAAACCTGTTGAAGATATACTTAGTTTCAACCCAGCTTTGTGTATTTTAACTGTTTCGTAATATGTATTCTTTTAAAAATCAATATTTCATTCTTGCTTATCCAGTAGCTGCAATTTCAACGACGTTAGTCATCAGCTGTTGCTGTTTAAAACATGGTGGTGTAAGTCAAACTTACTTTACTATAGAAATAAACAGTTTGAAGCATTGTTGAGGGCAACAAATAGATGCTGTTATCCGGAAGCAACTGGAAGAGTTATGACTTAAACCACTAAGATTCGATGCAGACTTAATATTTCTCATTCTGAATATGGTGTTACTGTAGGCCCTACTTTAAAATGAGCAAAATATTGACTTACACCACTATGTTCCTTACGTGTAAGACGTGAACCCAATATTATTACATGTATCAGTTAATTAATGAACAATGAATTTCCTTTACGGATCAACCAATAACATATTAATTTTTACTTTTACTTCTTCGTATCGTGAGCTTTAACCATCTAACATCTAATGGAAGAATTTATATGCATGACAGTATTCATTCTTACATGATCTAATCCAGGCATTTTTATACTTTCTCATAGTGTCAAAATACATGAATATTATAAATGTTGCAAGAATTTGTTTAGTTGTTATGTAACTGACTCACCAGCAGGCCGTGGTATGAAGGTGTACACTGCTCTGAAGCCCGAGTACTCAATGTTCTCGTCCGACCTGAACCTGAGCCAGAGATGGCGGGTTGTGGACGTCACCATTGGCGGGAATTGATGTCCGCAGTATTTGCCAATCAGCGGGGAGTAGCCATGCTCGCCATCGCGCACCTCCAGGTAGTCAAACCTTCGGAGATGGTAAAAGACATTAGGTCTTTGACGTCAATCTTCGTTGTTTTCATTAAGGATTGATAAACCTTTGGCTAGTGCTTAGATATTACTTGTAGCTACGATTTTAATAACTATAAACAACTGTTGTAGCTATTTTGTTATTTAAATTTAATATGGATGAATTTCAATGATTGAATGGCCTACTGCAGAAACTATACATGTCCAAAATCCCAACTTTTCAGGAGGGACAAAAACTTGTCCCGGACATTTCTACTATCTGCAATTAGAGCAAATGTCAATAAAACTCTACTCCTATATGGGTAATGGGACATGTCTGGTTGTTACAGTAAAAGTCGAGTCTAATTCTCAAGATTCCAAAATAAGAAATATGCAATTTTGGACATGTCTGGTTTCTGCAGTATGCCATATTAAATCATACTTTATTGACTTTTGTATGCAAATTTAGTATTTCATACATATGGAACACCTATAACAATTTATATGTCATTAATAAATTGGACCTTTTCAGTATTTTCTTGAGTAAAAATTATATCTTCTCTTATTTTTATCGTTTTGAATACTACTGTCGTTATTTATTTTGAAGCAGTTCATGTTACATGTTTCCATACAACAATATTAATTTTGAAAAACTGGCCAATTAAGAGATTTTTTCTTGTTTCAACGCCAGTGGTATTATTGTAGTGAACTCAATTTAAATGCCTTTAACGGTGAATCGGTATAAACAATTAAAGTTTCATAGATGTGCCGGGAATTGAACCCGTCCCTCTCACACAGAAGTCAGAGACGTTAACCACTAGGCTAGCAACACACCCTAGGTTCCAACTACTCACCTACACTCTTCACTGGGCTCCACGTTGAACTCGTCACGGAAGTCCAGCTTTAGAAGATGACCTGAAGGAGCTGAAAAAAAGTAGTGATTAGAAGGTTCTATAAAGCATATTTATAGACTCTTTACTGTTATGTAATGTGTGTTCCTGCTTGTGCATCCTGTAGTAACCGTTAAGTAACCCAAAATAACCTACATTGATGGATAAAACTTGTTCAATGTTGACCGGTGAATATCAAAAGTTTTAAACTATCTATAATATATCCTTAATTATATCCTTAATGACCCTAATAAATAGTTCAACAACTGATCAAACTTAACAGTAACATGTGTATTGTAAAATGATACTATAAACTTAATTGAACAAAATACTACTGAACTATAGCCTAAAACTACCAACTACACTTTCAACTTTCAAGTAAAGATGGAAAAAGAATGTAATAGTATAGTGATAAGTGCAGAATTTAGAAAAGTAAAAAATAATAAACAATGAATTATGTCTAAATTTATTTTTAATTTTGTATAGACCTGGAATTCAATTTAAGTTGTGGTCCCTAGAGAAACATTTAGGTTAGCAACAGAATAAACTCAAACGTGACAATTCATAGCTGTTCTTATCACAAATGGAAATTGCTTAAAGGCCTTAAGATATAATGTACACGTTTTATATTATTATATTGTGGAAAATATGAGGCTAATAAAACATCTACATACATCATTGATCTTTATCAGGTTTAATAATAAACAGTGCTTTAATTACACAACTGATTATTTATTCATACCAGTTTAAAGTTAATAATTAAAGAGAAACAACCCCTCACTATGATTACATGAAGACTGATTTTATTCATTACTTTCTAGCGTTTAATTTACTTGGACTCTAACAGGAAATTAAATCAGAACTTTGCATTTAAATTAAATTAGTGTTTTGAGGACCGTAGTAATGTAAAGACCTCAAGCGGAGATGGAAGCAGACGTTAATCTAGACAGACGAATGAGCTTCTTAGACACAACTCTAAGGCGAATTCCCTGTTTACTCTTTGGTTCAGTGACTGGAGGATTTTATTCATCTGCTTTATCCTAATATGATGAGTTTTAATATTCAGCAAGGATATTCCACAGTCTTTGGCTCTTTAGTAGAAGGCGTTTTTTATTGTTTAATAGATTGAGAAATTATGAACCTAAATAAGTTTTAATTGTATCTTCATTTGAATAAATGATTTAAAATAACAAGTATAATTTTTCAATTAAAAATATTTTAAGATATTATTAGCTTTTAATGTTATCTTTACTAAAAGACTAGATGTATACATAATAGGGATATAAATAATTTGCTCTAGAGTTCACATTCACACAACGTTCGTTTTAGTTGCAGCGGAACGTTTTGAATCCAATAACATTATTAATTAATTTTTATTTAAAATCTACGGAATGTTAACAAGACGGTAAATAAATATGAAAGATTGTAGTGGTGACGGGAATGTGTAAGGTTATAAGAGTTGTATTTGAATGTTTTGTTATTGAAATTTTAATCGCTTCTGATGAATTCGTGAATGAAAGAATTACTAGTGGTAGTGTCGTTTTAAGTGGGAAAAAAGGTTTTGTAAACATAGAAATATAAAGAAAGAGAGTTGCATTATTTTGTTAATTTATTTACTATTAGTCATGCGTTATATTTTGCAATTTTCTAAAAAAAATCTTTAACCGTCATTTTGTGCTTATTTACATATTAAACAGGTTTGAATGGGAAGACATTGAGGAATAAATGGTTTTCGAAGCATAACTAAAATTGCAATAAAAAAAACGTTTTCACAGTCCGCAGCTGAAATGAATCTGAGAAGCGAAGTTTATTAGTGTTTATGTAATTCATACAACAAAATCAAATATAGGAAAAGGAGTTAAATAGCGAGAATATATAGGATAAATGTGGCTTGGAGGTAAGCACTTTCATAAAACTGATGATTGGGCAGGATATCGCAGTAAAACTGTCGCCACAGCTTTTGACAGTGAGCCATTGAATGTGTTTATGACTATAATGGCTTCCATCTACCTCCAAATACGTGACAAATGGCATCATCTGTTGGAATGGCGTGGTCCGAGATATGAGCTCCTATTCATAACATGACTTCCTGTATCCACCAAAGGTTCCTCGGCGAAATCCATTCGGTCCAACGTTAAGTAAACTTTTCCAAAACTTATGTTTAGTTTTTTTTTTTACTATAATTGCTGCATTGAAGTGATTTGTTTTATTAATTTGCTGAAATAGCCTTTGTAATAACCTACTCAACCTACTCAACTTAATAACTTAATAACTTGCCTTCAACCTACTCAGCAATAAAAAAAATTAAGAAATGGTTTAAATTTTGTTTGTAAAATTTCTAGTTTGTGTTACTCTCTAGTGAGTACAATTATAATAAATTGTGTCAGCAAAAAACGTATAAATCTAAATCGCACTTCGCAGTAAATTGTGTGTGGGTCATAATATAGAATTGTGAATAAAATCTAAGCCCAAATACAAATCTTGTCTAGCCTAACCTAACAAACCATTGTAAAAAAAATAGTATACAAAATCCTGAATACTTCTAAAACAATTGGCAACCACCAAAGTAGATATAAATACAATATTAACATTCAGATAGGACTACTGAAATAATTTATTTGTGTATACTTATATTTTACGTGAGTGGTTGAAAAAGTTTAAAGAAAACTGAATATTGTCTACTACCAATAGCGTACATACATTATCTAATTGATTAACATAGATTTACTAGCATAAATTTTTAAATGTATCTTATTTAAAGCACTATCAAGGTAGTAGAGGTAAACAATGTCAGATTATAAAAGGTCGGAAGGAAAGCCTTCTTAGTATAGACGGATCCCACACATTCATTTCTCTGACACGTTAATACTCTCGGCTATTTTATATGTAACGTAGAAAACACCTTGTGACATTCATCTTACCAGATTTGTTTAGCTTTTAAATTATCACATGATTTTGTAAAATTAAATAATGTAAAAAAGTACACAATTTACATTCCTATGAAATTACTAAACACTTCTGTTCTAGCAGTGTTTCTAACATCCTATATTTGTCATACAAAATAATATTTCGTTCACTTAAATTAGTTTAAAAGTAACTTAATTATCAGAACTTTACTTTGTTATCTAACTCTTAATTAAATTCTAGGCCTACCATTGGAAGTGCCATAATTTATGACTACAACAATTTACTGTACTTTCACTGATGTCTTTTCTTTTGTGAGTGAGTTTAATAATTGGAAGACTCTGGTTAATAATCGAACCATGTTCTATTGTTTTTCAGAACAATTTTTTTAAGTAGTATATTTTATGCAACAACAACTTTTTGAAAAATTAAATATAAAAATTCGTGCACAAAGTGTATATTTTGAATTCGATAAAATGACATAATTGGCAATCCTGGCGCCCAAAATTACTAAAAATTCTTATTTTAAATGTGCCTCTTTGCTCACAAGTTGGGTAAAAATATTATTTCCTTATTATACCTTATATTTGTATTGTATACCCCGCTTGAATGTGGTGAATTACTAATGAAAATCTGCACACGAGATGCGACTAAGCCCCATGTACGAAAGAGAGGGAACGCAAATACAGACACAACATTAATCTCGATCTGTAGAACAGACTCATTCAAGTATGAACAGCTTAATCTTCTTGTTCCTTCCAAGATGAAATACCACACAATAGATCTGTCATTGATTTGAGAAAGACTTTCATCAAGTCCCACGTGTGATATATAAGGTTTTGTAACAATAAAATATTATATCACTCAGAAATATCCAACCAGCAATATTTTTGCTTTTTATGATTCTAGAAACAGTATTAATACTCGCTTAAAATATATCTTTATCGTAACAATTTAAAAATAGGTCGGCTAATTCACATAACACACAAAGAAATGATGTTTCAATTCAATATAATAACAATTAGTAACCCTCATTAAACTAAAAATGGGGGAAAATATTCCAGAGCTTGCAACAACTATCGTTATAAAGCAATTAAGTGATAAGGTAACCGGTATTAAGGTAAGTGAACGGGAATCCTCCCATTCCATCGGAGTATATGTCCATGTAATAATCTGCCAAAAAGTCACACCTTGATTGATTGAACAACATTACCATAATTTGTAGCTTGTGGCAATTAATATTCAGTAATGAACAATTAATTTTGTTAGAAATGGAGTAGGAAAGTTTAATTGGATGTTATTAAAGTGAACCTAACAGAACAAATGCAAAACCAATCAATTTTATGCAGTGGAATTCTTCCAAAGGTATTGATTGTCCACCGCAGGCCAAGTACAATGTTTGATTTTCCTACCCATTTAACATAGTCAATCTGTCAACTTTCTTCATTTGTTAGCCCTAACATGCAGTTTTATTTCAAACTTTATTTCAGTCCGATTTCCATAACAAACTACTGCATCGAGTGCTTCCACTTCATCACATACTGGAGGAGATAAATCAATTAACTCACGAACCCAACCATGAAATTGAACCGCTGTAATTTCTAACTATTGAACACGTGGCCTTGACAAATGCTCTAGGTATTCAAATCCGTTAATCATTTCGATAAAAAAAATATTGTTCTCCAAATTATTTAAATTTCAGCAAAAGGAATAACATTTATTATTACGTGAGAAAATAATGTGAAATAAAATTGAGGTTTACCAGTAAGGGGAAAACTATGTATGGTCACAATAATGCTACTGTAAACAAGTATCGTTTTTGGTAAATAAGTAGAATTAGTATTGATTTAGAAACTACGCTTAAAAGATCAAACTACTTTCCAATTTCCGTTTGAACTTTATTTTTTATTATATTCTATATTTTGCTTGTAAAATAAGATTTTCTAGTAAACTTTATCAAAATCTATTCAATTGACCATATTTGGTAAGCCTCAAAGGTAAACATTTGTCTATCGCTTAAAAAAGTACCACCATGCTAATTCTTTAGTAGGACGACATTTTTCTTTATCAAGATGAATTTGTGATGTGCCTTCCGTTTTAATTTTACGAATTACTTATAAAAACCGATACACGAAATACAAAAAGCCCCGTGTGCGAACGAGAACAGAAAGCAAATACAGTCACAACATTAATCTTGATCTGTAGAATAGACTCATTCAAGTAAGAACAGCTTAATCTTCTTGTTCCTACCAAGATGAAATACCACACAATAGATCTGTCATTGATTTAAAGAGTGTCTTTCATCAAATCCCACGTATGATATATGAGGCTTTGTAACATAAATATTAGCTTTCTTCTAAACATTCTTCCAAAAATACAGTAAATCATGTTTGAAATTGTTGTGTCAGAATCATTAAGTATTTGTATAATTAGTATGAATGTTTTATGATTACGAAACACTATAAATAGTTGGTTCACGCATTCAGTGAATAGTCTAAATGCTGCGTATTAGATGATACTGGTTTGTTCTTTTGCCCATTTAAATTTTTTTATGAATGGCTGTAAATCTTTCCCTCAACGGACGGAGGTACGAGATTTTTGTAAATTTATAAGTTCTAGAAGGATTCGCGATATCAAACCCCAATTTTTCGTAAATTTCAAACATTAACATTACAAAGTTCTATATTATATGATAACTGAAACGTAATAAACGTTTACCTCTAATAAACTACTCCCAAATAAAACTAACGGGAGCTCTTGCTGTGTATCGGAAAATATATGTTCATGTACCTTTCGGCCAAACTGCTAAGGTCGTTATGAAATCATTGATTGATTATAATTATAATGCCATAATGTGCAGCAATTCATATTCAGTAACATAATATAGATCTCTTTAAACATGGAGGAGAAAATGTCATTTAGTTTTTTTCTTAAAGCAAATAAAACAGAACGAATGTAATCTCGATTGATCATAGGTACCGAAATTGGACACTCAGAAAGTATTGATTGGACACCGGAGGCCATGTGCAATGTTTGATATTCCGACCCAATAAACAAAGTCAATTTGTCATCTTTTTTCATATTTATTTACCCTTACATGAAGCTGGATTTAAATATTTATTTACCAAATTCTTACAACAGACTATTGCATTGTGTGCTTCCACTCCATCACAGGAGGGGATATATCAATTAACTCATGTACCCATCCATAAAATTGAACCGCTGTAATTTCGAACTATTGAACATTATAGCCTCGAGGAATGCTTGATTTGGTTTTTAATATAATTAAGGTTTTCAGGTAAACATATTACTATTACTACATATTACTACGCATATAACTTATTAATATGCTCTGAATTAATAAAATTTAATCAAAAAGGAAAGAAATATTGTTGCGTAAATTATTGTTTGAACACTCTTACTGTAATCTTTTCTATAATATTTTATAATGCCTCCCATGTAATGCCTTCTGTCCTAATTCAGACTAAAAGATATTTGAAATTTCAATGTTCAAAGATAAATTTGAAGCCTAATAAAAACTTTATTACGGCAACTTAATAAACCGAATTAACTTGATGATATTTTATATTTAAGACATGTGTTCCCTGATGATCATGACAATGCCAAATTATTTTATTTTTAAAAATACGTTTATTACAGTTATGGAAATTACTGTTGACTTTTTTAACTATCTATATGAACTAAGTCTTAATTTTCTACGCTACAAGTTGCCTTCTTTGATTGGTTTGGTAAGATACGTTTTTTTATTACAATTGATATACCCAATTTTATAAACAAATCCTTCGTTCGTTCGAGTTCATATTTAGAAAAAAACTATATTAATCCTTATATAAATAATTTAGTCTTTATATACCTTTAACTAACCATAAGAACTAAAATATTAATACTGATTCCCCAATTTAACTAAATAAATAAAACTCTCATAAAATACATAAAAGATCAGATGGATACAAAAATGTAAATAGGAAACAAGAATAGTAAAAACGGGATTTTTGTATGTATAAAACGGGACGAGAAATGCTTACAAACTAAAGGAAATGGAGGCTACAGGAAATCCGTATTGGAAAATATATTTCAAAGCTTACGACCACGCAAGGTATTGTTTCCACTCACCCTCGAGAATCCTTATACAGTCGGAGTGATTGGGGTAGTTGTGAGGGTAGTTGGGCGAGTACAACTCCTGCTTAGTATGATCCCCTAGCTGGAATGTAGAGCAGGAGCCTGGGATGTCGTCCTGGACGGACAACTCGGACACGTTACGCTGAGGAAGCACGAATCGACCTTGGGACAGAGAAAATTAATTGTGAATGTAACCAGGAAAAACATTTTTCACCTCATACTAAAATCAGCGAAGTTGAACATTTTTTTGATGATGCTCTAGCCCAGAATTGTTTTGTATACTACTCCAGGCTTTGTATATTACATGTCTAGATGTTGTAGCACTATCACATAAATCAAACTCATCGGTGGTTGGTTGAATTTGACCTCTGTGATTGGAGTGCACTATACCACTAGACCAGCTCACTCCTACGAATAAAGATAAAAGAAAATTAGGTTTCAAATAGTCAAGCTTTGAAGTTATGGGCCAGAAGCGTGTTTACCACCTTCCCTTAGGTAAAAATTAAACTGTAACACTCGCACTGATGCAGAACCTAAATAAAAGTGAAAATTCTGTCAATAACAGTAAAAAAACCTAGATATTTGATACCATTAAAGTTTTTGAAAATCCATTACGTTACAACCGCTATCCAATAGTTCAGTAACCTGTTATTGACACCTAAAAGTTTGATAGGTGAGTGAATGCTTAAACGTAGAAGTTTCCAGCTTTTGGTTTATACGTTTACTTTTACTTTTAGTTTTAATCAAAGAGGAACAATTTCCATTGTTGTTTATTGTTTTTGTAATTTTTCGTAATACCTATAGTTAATACATTCAGAAAGAAAGTTCTATAGTACTATAATACAGTAGTGCTTTAAATACAAATTACCCAATTTGTTGGTGGTAATTTGTTGGTGTTAGGTGCACCTCTATTATCTTTTATAGTTTTATTTTTTAAATTTTCATTTAGCAAAATGATGTGGTTTGTGAAGTAAGTTTTTAAAAGTGTCTGCTAGAAAAGGTGTGCCATATTATGTTTATTTTTATGAAATTACATAGGAAATTAAAATTACATTACCTAAATTTTAATCTCAGAGAGGAAAGCTGAGGCTTGATAACAGTTTGTGACAGGTGGGGTCTGGAAGTTGGGAGATAAATGATTTGTTTATAATGAACCAAGGAAGCTTAGAGTTTTGCAAACTTCAAGAGGACCCAGAGTGTTGAGTATTTGGTAAAGTGTATTTCAAAGAGAGATAAATATGTAGGTAAAATGTTCTAAGAGTGAAACTATGAATATATTTAAAGTATTAAACCTCGTCGTTTTTGTATTAAAACTCGCACATTTAAAATGATTCAACATCGCGTTGTATAAAATATATACCTCGTTCCTTATACAAAAATGAAGCAGTTTTTTGATAAAAGATTAATTAATAGTAATTTCATTTTCATTCTTAGTTAAGTATGTTCCGAAATTTTACATATTACAATATTGTACAGTATATATTTCACCGTAAGAAAGTACTTTTGTATTTTACGATTTATTATTTCCACTGTACTGAGTATTTTTTAAACATGAATTTGTACACTTATAAAACGTATAACGAATAACTAATTACTATGGTAATTATGTTATTATTTTAAGTGATGCGGGAATCAGGACGTGCGTAAAGTTACTTAGATGATTAAGTTCTTGCTTTGAGTAATAAATTACGAAAAAAATTCATATGCTGGTATGATATATTTTTAATAAAGATTAGATTAAAATCGTTGGCTTGTATTATAATTGCTATTAGGTTACAATGAATTGTACAACAATAAAACGAAAGTATTACAATAAATTATACAAATGGGTGATATGTTTAGCATTCGAGTAAAATTTAAAAATATTTCAGTATTGCAAGTAGTTTTTACTTATTTATATAATTGGTTTTATAATTTTGTTTAATCAAGGTTTTCTATCGTTAGTAGTACAATAGTTTAGTTGAATACAAGTGTTTATGTATTTTAAGACTGCGATCTGTGATGGATCAATTTAATTCTTAATCTACTCTAAAACTCATGATCTTCAAATTGAAGTATAAAGATAAACTCTTAAACCTTTACATGTATGAACAGCGATTCAACACTTATTGCATTTTAAAATTAAAATTAACTTTGTACGTGTTAGTTTAAAAATAACATAGAAGTTCCCTGTTAACTAAAACTGAAAAAAATTTATAAGGTACTTAAAACCGTGTCTAAATGGTTATCATGGCATATCCAATGTTACCGGCTCCCTCCTCCCCAATATGGGTCGGAATGTGGTTTTAGCACTTAAGCTGGATGAGGATCTAGATATGGATCGACCGCTTAGCCGCGTAAATGGTGCAAACGGCCCAATAATGGCCTACGGATGTGGTCAACCAACGAACCGAGATTTGATCTTTCAATGGCTACCTCCGTTGTTTCTTATGGCCTATGTTCCTGTAATGTATTATTCATCCGATTAGCATTTGATGCTTTTATGAAACGTTTAATGGATCCACTAAAAATCATATTTTTATCTACGAAACTGCTTGTGGTTAGTACAGGAGACGTCCATTATACAATTTTATGCAATGGCGTTACCCATAATTATAGCCTACTACTGTAATCATTCGATTGTTCAATAATAATTGAGTTCTAACTAAATAGTGTCAAAATAACCTTTTTACAATTTTCCAAATGCTTTATTTTAATGTATAAGCTATATTTAAGTACTCATCCGTATTTAATAATATATATTTAATACTTTTTCTATTTCCTATTACTAATACAGGAACTCTGAGTATACGATTGTAGGTCTATGTATTGTGGGAAAATAAAACTCTTCAGAGCTTTCTACAACTAACTTATATTTTACATATGGAAAATCTCAACAGCAACAAAAACGAACGTTCTTTCTCCCCTTAAAACATCAAACAAACTCCAATTAGTAGACACCATGACAACCAAAAAAAAAAAAAAAACTTAAACATAAAGCAAACTCTTAGTCAGCTGATGCGAGTTCACATCTATAGATTGGATTTGAGCGAAGTAATAGAACAACTAAAATGACCTGTGTCAATTCCTTAGCCAGGATCATTAATTGACAGTCAAAATTTTAAAGACGAGATTTTAAAGAGAGAGTTTTCAAATATAAAAAAACTTCACCTGTGAAATTATCTTTGTAAAATTACCAACTAGTTGGCTCCGCCTATCAAGCATATGCTTTACACAAACTTTTATCCGTTTTTAAACTTTAAGGTTCAAATACATGTCCATTTCAATGAGTCACTTTTTATATGTAATGGATGTTAAAAATACATTATACATAACTGAGGACAGAGGACATTGTTTGAATTGTATGGAGGGGTTGGTTTATGGAGTATTTCATTATTGTGAAATATTAAACAACCTACCTCATAAACATTATGGATACTGGTCGGGGGTTAAGGAGCTTAAATTAAAATGGGGATTATGTCAAAATTACAACTGTTACCGCACCTTCCAATTAGAGATAGTGGGTAAAGCATCACTGGACATAAGCCAAACTCTATGAACGATTCAACTTTTCCATGTAAATTACTTTAATTTAGTATTTTTTTTTTTACATTTTATGAGTGTAATGAACTATTTTCATCAACATACAACGGGTATGGACGGTTTATATTTTATCAGTCAAAGTATTGAAATGTATTTTGATTATTTATGGAAAGAAAATTTGTCATGTCACAATAAAAAGATTATTTAAGTTCTTAATAGTATACTGTCATGATAGTTTGATAATAATTTCATATTTAAACTTTGCTAATTTTATTGTAAATGATTTTACTAATCATAGGACTTTTGCAAAACCGATTGAAAGTTGTACACCATTAAATGTTAATACAAATTCATCAAAACATTTTTAAAAGTGGAATCTTTTCTCATTTTTTCCCTCCTCGCTCATCATATATTTTAGTATTCATACAGGGTATTCTCGATCTTTCTACCGACCTTATAAAGTATCATTCCTGTACCAATTACAAACTAAAATATATTTTTCAAAATTTTGAAAATTTAAAAATTACCAGTAATGTGGCAATTTGTTTTTTACTAAACTATCTTTTATTAGATACTGTAACACCATTTTGTAGGGAATTTAAATTTGGTGCATGTATGAATAATACAAAGTACTATTTTGAAAAATATATTATAATGTATCATAAGTAGTTTCAAAATGGCAAACATTAAACACCTTTAACATTACAACAAGTAGGTAAACAAAATTACTGTAGCAATGATTTTGTTGAAAAACCTGTAGACACAATTCTATTATTACCAAATTTAAGAAAAAACTGTTCGTAAATAAGGGAGATAACTCATTATCTGTGGTATTGAATAAGATCACTGCTAGTTATCTAAAACAATCAGCTGTTTTAATTGTTGGCTACCCAATGACCGCTAATATAATGTACATGATATCTTAAAATTTATTTTTCTCCTTATTTTTTAACTAATTCTGTTTTTTCTCTTCTAGTACAACACATATATGCGATAAATTGTATGTGATCAGTTCATCGCAATATTTAAAATATATGATGAAATGCAATTTTCTTCTTACTCTTTGAACCTAGTTCCATGTGTCTGTTTTCATACAGGTAATTATACCATTCCTCACAGAGTAGGCAGTTGTTCCTGTTTATTTTCTTGTTATGTTTATAAAATATTTAACAGTACCATTAATTGTAGATATGAGTTTTTTTTGCAAATTAAATTCATTAACCTATACTAAATGGTGTTTGTCGCATACATTAGAAAATCTTTAAATGAACTTTACAACAATTCTTTAATAAATCGATTTTGGCATTTATAAAAACAGATTAAATTCAAACGTGTATTTTGAGTCAAAACATCAAAGTGTAATATTTACTTTGAGAATTTAATAATGTTAATGCTTTGACCAATCTCAATATTTTCTCTTCACTGCTAATATAATTTAAAAGGTTCGCGGCTTTTGAAAAATATTGGAACTGTATTATTTGATCATGATAAACCAAATGGAAATACAGATGAATATTGAATCGCATTTATTCTATATAAAGCGTGCTTGACACTGTAATTTCATTAAATTATGTTGTGTGTTTGAAGTCAATGCGGTTCAAATAACCAATCGTATTTATTGAATCTGTATTATGATTATCGGTTTAAAGCTTTGTTGTTCAACGACATATTACAATTTTATTCAGCGATAAATAAGTTATATAACGATTTTCAAACGTATAAATTAATCACAGTACTTGACTTTTATTTATTTTGCGTATAACAAAGATCAAAACCACCGAAACAATTTCAAGATGCTAACAACTAGCAACACGTCACTAGCTATTTATTTAAATATTTTAGTATAGTATGTAATCATAGCCTTATCTAGATTTAATTATAGTAATCCTTCACAAAACATTATAATACACCCGTTTTACAACATGCAAAATAGGAAAAAAATTTTCATCTAAACATTACTCTTTAGATGTTTAAAGTAACTACCATCTTGTCTGATATAGACGAATCACTATTAGATATATAGTTTTATAGTTTATAGTACGAAATTATAGTTTTCAACTCAACCTAAAAACTATCAATGTATTGCTTTCACATATTGCATTGCCTAGCAATTAACCTGAATATTAGATGGTCCAATTACCCAAAATGTATATTAATGAAAAATTTAAAGAGTATGAAAAATAAAATGTATATCTTTATTAACTAGAAAGTAAGTAAAGTAATGTTAGTCATTAAAACGTCATATACATTTATAGTTCTGTTTATTTGTAATAAAAAGAATAAGGAGACATTTTATCTCAATAAAGTATTTTTAATAATATATACCTTCAAAATATTATTTTGTAAGATAAACTTATCAAAATAATAGCCAATTATTTCTAAAAGTACATGGTAAAAGCTAAAGTTCGGTTAAAGTTAATTTATTTGAAAAATGTCCAGTTAATAGGCTTGATAATTCTTTTTTAGAATAAATTTAATATAATATAAAATGCGTTTTCACACTTTCACATGCCTATTATTTTTTAACGGTACAGGTAGTTTCACAGTCAACAACATAATATAAAAAATCCCTTAACCCGTAATTTCATTTTGAAAAATCTTTTTAACAACATGAGGTATTAACTTGTGCCTTGAAATTTACTTAGCCATAAATCAATGGAAAGAGTGCAAACAATGTATTTGTTTCCTTTGGCTTAAAGGCACACATCTTATATGAAATATGAACCACAACGTTTGGTGTTTAAATTATTGTGGGTTGGTAATTTATCATATTACACCTTTACTCCCGCAGTCAGCAAAATTTGGTAAACCATTGTACTTTTTCAAAGTTTATAATAGAAGTGTTCATATCTCACAATATACCATATGTACTCAAGTACAGGAGTAACTGTTAATAAAGTGATTTAGTATTACTTGTTTGAATGGTTTAAGAAATATATTTTGTATTTACACGTGAAATATTTTGCATTACTACAATATTGTGTCAAGAAATGATATTAATGTAGGATCTTATTAAGGTACACTTTTTCCAGTGTATCTTGAAAAATTGCTAATAAAACTTAATAAAAACAATTATGTTTTGACTTTTTGACCATAATTTGTATGTACAACTTATGTGTATTCATTTAAAATAAATTATTTTAATATTTTTTGAAGTAATAAAGATGAGTTATCTTACAGAGAACAGGAATAATAATACATGTATGCTACAAACGATCCAGTAGGTTCATTAGAAACGTGATTAAGAATTTAGTATATTTCTCCTAATTGGTTCAAGATTTAAAGTACTACAGTTGAAGTTACTTATAATAATAGATCAATGTTATTATAAGCTAAATAATAAATAAGCAAAACTTTGAAAATTTATGTCACAATTTTATATTAACACTTTTTAAAGACTTAAACATTCAAACTACATCACCACTTAAAATATAAATTAAATGTTCTTCAAGTTATTCATCTCTTAGTAGTAACGAAAGTTTTAGTTTGAAATGACTGGATTCCTGTGATGTTAATGTTTTTACATTCATCTAAAATACCAAATCTAAATCCAAATCCATAAATCCAATCAAAATAGGGAAACTATTTTACTAAGATCTAAATTTGCATGCATTTAAGTTCAACTGTTAGTCTTATTCAATGTACATTTCAGCAAAAAATAAATTAAAAAAATGAAAATTATGGTATTTTGACTCATTTCAACTACTTCAGAAGAAAAATAAATTCCAGCATTTGTCCAATTCAACATAATGTTTTACTACTTTTGATAACTAATTTAAAATGACGTTACACAATAATATTACCTGATGTGGTAATTAAGTCCTGGGCGATGATGATGAGAAGGATAGGCACCATGAGTCACATGACAGCGTCACGTAAGTCGACGTGTTACACGAGTCACAGAGCGTCACTAATAATGCGTCACTCAGCGCGCGACTCAGCGGCGACTGTCAGCATGAACAGGGGCGGCAGCGTTGGTGGCGGGGAATTATGGTACGGCCGAGGGAAATTATCGTACCTACTAGTCGAAATTTATTGTGTTCGATGTTTATTGTAAGAAAATATATTTTATTCTGATCACATGAAAAACTACCATATCGTAGGTATATTTTTGTACATTTTTGAAACGCTCTTGAGGTTTGGTGATATGAATAGACTTTTTTTCGTTATGTAATTACTAAACTTAGTGGTTTTTATCTCAACTCCAGTTGCAGGTCCAAACAAGAAGTATGAACTTATATCTCTATGGCAAAGATAATTATCTAAGTATGTAAACACTACCTATGATACAACATTTATAATAACATTTTCTTTGTTTAGAATTTTTAATTGATTGGACGAAAAACATCTTTTTAAGATGTTGTAATGATTTTTTAAGGTCTCATAATTACGGCTAAAACATTAATGTGTGAAAATTCAAAAAACTACAGGGTGGTTCTAAATTGTTGTTACACTTTTTAAACTGTATAAATGAAAAACAACACCTATCATCAGGCGATGAAAATCAATTGAAAGAGGAGATTCTAAAGTGTTATTTGACACCACTTTGGTAAACATAGTTGCAAAATTAGCCTCTATAGAAATGTTAATATTTTAACTACGATTTTCAATTAATTAAACATTTTAAAATCGATAAACGCTAAAACACTGAACACTTTTTGCTCTTTTGAAGTCATGTTCCTCGCAGCTTACAATAATGGTGACTAACACTAACTGAGTGGTAAATTATAGAACTATTTGACCACTAGTGGTATTTAAAACTTTTGACAATTCAACATAGAGAGTATGCATTCCTGACACTCAGAGAGGTAAAAGTGTGTGATTAATTTAAAATCGTAGTTAAATCTAAAAATGTCTATAGAGGTTAATTTTGCAACTATGTTTACCAAAGTGGTGTCAAACTAAACTTTAGAATATCCTCTTTTGATTGATTTTCACCCTGCTATTATGGGTTGTATGGTTTTTCATTTATAGAGTTTCAAAAGTGTAATAATTTAGAATCACCCTGTACAGTAGAACGTATAATTGGATTTCTCATTAATTTAACGTTGAAATAAATGTTTTAAATTATAAATCGTTAAAACTGCAACCAGTACTTAAGTTGTAGAGTGGGAAAATTGACAGGCAATTCAAAAATAACTCACCACATAAATAAATACCAATCTATTAGAAAATTATTTATAGTAATAACTATTTAGTTCAATTGATGGTAACAGTAAAATTTCAGAACTAGTACATTTCTCCATACGATAATGATATTCAAAACAAAGTAAAATAACTGTATAAATCGGTGGATTATCAAAACCCAATATCCTTAAGAGGATTTTATTGGCAATAAAATGATGGTTTTACCATATATATTCTCTTAAGGTGACATTATTTCAGTGCAATAACAAAATATCCTACAAAACACTATTTCTATTCGACCTTTCAGTATTGAAAGCCCTTATCATCACAGTATCTTCCCTAAGAGATATTCTGGTACCAATGGTACACTGGGAGGCGTTTCTCCCTCCCTCTGCCAGCCCTGATTCCCTTATCTCTCTCACCCCTTTTCCTATCTCTCTCACTCCCCCATCGTCACCCGGATATTGCAAATATTTTCATTGCTCCTTGAGTCGTCGCAATCAATCCTCCTAGTATTTTCTTCACGCTCAGCAGTTCTCGCAATAAACTACGGTTTGAGACAATTCAGGATACCAATAAGCATTATTGAGTTCAAGATGTAATTTATCTCTTATTGGTTTTCGCTATAGATGTGATATTAAAAAAGGTCTCAATGTGTATTTGAGTACTGCAATAAACTTATTATGTGATGTATTGAGGTTTTTCTATTTGCATTTAGAATAACAAGAGTGGTGCTCAGGTTGAATAGTGAACATTTTTACTTTAATGTTATAAGAAACATGTTTTACGTAGGCATATCATCTGCCATTATAAACATTAAATCAAAAGTGAATTCAAAAGTTTTCGTGTTACTTTATAGATTAACTCAAATACTTCATAGAACCTTCTCATACTGAAATTAGGTTTATTGAAGTAGGCCTACCTAAATCTACACTATACTTCACTATTTGTTAATAACAATTTAATAAAAATCCTTTATTTATTATATTTATATTGAAGTATAATCTCAAGATAACAACGACAAACAATAAGTAGTGTAACAATAAGAATAGAAAAAATTGTGTTGTATATCAATATTGTATTTATGTGACGAAAATATCGAGAGGTTGATCTAGTATTATATGTAGCAAGGAAGTTGAACCGTTCTGAACGACCTAGATAATCCGTTCAAAATGTTCACCAGGAAAATTATTATGTACTGAACTCTTCTCCTCTCATTTAAAGGAGGAAGGCGAATATTGGTGGCAATTTCATCGACGAGAGATTTACTAGTGTTAACCAATGTAAACTATAACAAGGTTAATACGTCCGGCTTGAATACTCTTCAACCTTACGTGGAAGCCAGGCAACCAATGGATAATCGAGGATAAAGGAAGACTGTTATTTAGAGTATTCTCAATAGTAGTGGGTGGTTGATAAACTTTGAAATATAGAATACTGTTCTAAGGCTCCTTTTGGCTGTAGAAGCTATGTCCATTTTACTTTCATATATATGAAAATTCCAGATTCTTAAGCCGTTTGTATTTGTACCAGGCACGGGCCCGGGATTGTTTTTTATATTACTTCAGGCTATACGTAAGGGTTGTGGCATTATCACTTAGACAAAATCCATTGGTGATTTGGTGGGATTTGAACCAGTAACATGAGACACCAAAGTGCCACGCCCTAGCCACTTGACCACCTCACTCCATCCTTTAGCCGCTGGTGATCAAATTAATAAATTTGCTCTTGCCATACCTTTAGCTTGCCCTAAAGCTAAAGATAAACGCAGTTATCGGCATTTTATTTCATACCACTTTTAACGCAACAGCTCTCACTACCCGCCAAGAATTAATAGGCTCATTTATAATACACGTAGAAAATCCAGGATACGACGAGGGAACCTCGAAGGGACTATAAAAGAGCTAGGAGTGTCATATCCACGTTTCATGAGAAATTGGCAATTGAGAAGGTTAAGAACCATAGCAGTTAGTTCACCACAAATATCACAGAGCTTCAACCTCCTCCGTAAAAAAAATTGAAAAATCCATCAAAATCTTAGAGGAGTCTAATTAAAACACACAAAAAACAATTCTTAAAAAAATATAATTTATTAAGATAAAATAACTTTTCAGTCAGATTCTAGTCATGGGAGAAACATAAGGAATGCTTTCCTAGTCGAAAGCTACATATATATGGTTTTACACAGGTTGACTGACGATAAAAACGCTAGAATAAAATACCGTCATATGAATGTCGGTGGGAATACTGTATAATCCGTATATTCGACATAGATAATGCAAGAAAAGAAGCTGGAATATAGCCAAAACCTTTTGTGCTTTTCCCAAGTCTTCAATGCGACAATAAGTCCTTTCTATCCGACTTTTACCACGTTTTAAAACTATTTCAAGTAAAGTAATTGTTTTATGATATTCCCTACTAGCAAACATCGGGCCGGTTATGATTTTCATCAAATATTTGTTTAATTATAATATTCTGAGGATATTTCCTCATAAGATGTCTATTAGACTTTTCAGGCAAAAAATATTTTTTTTTCAGACGTAAAGCTACAAATGTAACCAAAGTATGCAGATTTAGTGTTAAAGGTTTGCAAACGATTAAAAGGTTTTGTACAGTATGTAAGTATATTTAAATTCATACAAAATATAGAGAATCATATCTCAAGCTAACTTTTAGAAATTTTAATTTCTCTTGCTGAAACTTACTACAAAAATGTTCTTATTGAGAACAATAAGACAAGCTTTTAAAAAATTTACAAAGTATTTTGGGCCTTTACTACTGGATTTTAGGGCTACTAACTTGATTGGTGCAAGTGAATATCTTAGATAGAGCTCTTACTTCGGGTAAAATCAATCAAAAATAACATTTTGACAGTTCGCTTATGAATTTTAAATAAAAAAAACCATTAGTTGTATATTACCAAACTCACATAGCACACTAACATACTGAATTGGAAACCGAGTCAGCAAAGTCAAACCACTTTGGTTTTGAAAAGATTCCCAGATAAATGTTGACGTTGTCATATACTAAATCTTTGAGTTATATATAGTGTAATACCTTTAATTTGACTCTAAGGTCAATTAATTAATATGTTTACTGATGTGGTTGGAATGATGTTGATGTTTATTTGAAAAAATATATAATTAATTTACTACAAACATACACAAAAATATGCCTAATACAGTGAAGATTAACAAACCTCTAGTGAAGATATCACTTTATCAGGATTAAAACTATCATCTAAACCTTATATCTTCAGAACGTGCACACAACCAACATAATATCGCGATTTTTAAAATCGGAGAGAATAAAAGCCAAATGTCTTAGGGAAGTGGAAAACTTCAAGAACAGACACTTCAGTCTCAAAGTACTAAGGCTTAAGTCTTCTTTTAGTGATGGGTTCTTGGGACTCTACCTGTCTTTAAGTATCTTTCCACTGTAAAGCTATTTGCATTCCTGTACCCACCAAATGTCATATTTTATCATCAAATGTTTTTCTAGAAATCATTTTCTGTTTATAATGTCGACATAGATTAAATGAATATTATATGTGTTGGGTAACATTACATACTTTGAGAGAAAGTAATGGGACCAGTTCAATATTTTTGCGTTGTTTTATGCCTTATCTAAGACTAGGGTTATTTTGTCTGAACTAACCAGGTTGACTTCAGTTTTCATCAAATACATTTCTTCAAAATATATTTGTTAATCTTTGATATTTGTAATAGTATAGTACCTCAGTTTACGTAAGTAACCAAAACAAACTGTTGGTCATAAAAATCTTCCATTTATTATCTACACAATACATGTTAGTGAAATGCACATTATGATCTGCTTAATAACAGCTGATGTTGTTTGTTGTCTCCAAAGCAACATGGGTCAGCAGCAACGCTGACTAAGGTTCATAAAATATCTGTCGTGTCTGATATTATCTACAACATAGTGTCCAGTAGGTGTTCTGCTGAGGAACAATCTATGTAACTCGCTATTTCCACGTCATCATGAGCCTGCAGCACAGCCGAAGGAATATAAGAAATTTGCTAACCGAGGAATATAAAAAATTACAGTGTTTTATTTTAAGACTGATAATACTGTGATGACCTAACTTTATAGTAGAGTGTTGTTCCAAAATCAGTGTGAGTCAGCAAATCTGACCATGGTTCATAAATAATCAGCTATATATTTTTTATGTCTCTGTTTATCGACTGAAAGGAGTTATGTTTTAGGAGTTATGTTTTCGGAGTTATAAAAGTTATAAAGGAGCTATAAATGTTTTATATTTTGTTGCAAAAATGGAGTGTTTACCGTTAAATGTTAAAAACACAGAAATCTGAGTCATAAGTTAGGAGATTGTAACACATTCTTACAATAACAAATCTCTATTCTTGTGTTCCGAGTTGTTGACTGGAGCTTTGTAATTGAATCACGGAATAACGGCTGAACAAATTAAAGCCAAACTTACCATGCTTATTTCTACAAATAGTAAGCATCTTAAAATTAATTTAAAATGAACTTTTACCAATAAATTCACGACTTTTCCAATTTCAGTAAATAAATGTGAACTTTTTTTAAATATTCAAGCTATCAAACGTCACAAACGGCACCGACCAACACTCCAATAATTTTAATTGCCTTTTATTCAAATTAAACTCCACTTTACAATATTTTGTGATAGCAAACATAAAAAATAAAATGGCGGTGCTGGCGTTTTTATATTTTATTTAATTAAAAGTGTTTTCCCTATCACCCACTACGACGTACATTGTAGGCGGCCTGGTGTGTTTTTGCTCCTCCAGCATCAGAAAATGTCAATTTTAATCTAACAATACCAGTAGAATTTTTAACTAGCATAACATTTTTAACGTTGGCCTTATAAATTGAATGGTTAAAACTGATCACGAAGGCAATTGCAGCCAAATCTTTCCTCTGCTATTTCAGTACAGCTCAGCCAAGGATGCACTAGATCAGGCTGTAAAGTTTTTAGTTGTATTAGGAAATTTAACAAAAATCCCAGCTAAAAATTATTATTTGTGTTAGATAGCAACTTGTCTGTGAAACTAACAATGATAGTTTTTGAGTTAATCTTCTCTGTTATATTTTTATATGTTTATTTACCTTTACCTTTTGACTAAGTTATTTTTGTTTTTTTTCTATTCAGGGTGATGAATAGTTTTGTATCACGAAAAAAGGATTGTAAGGCCTCGGTAGTCGCAAGTCCCCGACTAATGTTTGAACCAATAAACCCAATTTCCTTGTTGCGAAATATGCCACCTACTTGAAAGATAATTACAAGAAGTGGCAGGTTTGCCACACTCAGGCAACTGTCTCTTGCCACGGTGTTGGGGACGTCACTGGGACAAGTTGAGTGTACAATTTTGCAACCGTCGTAAAACTATTGTTTTTAAAGATCTCTTAAGAACTTCAAAACCACAAGGTATGTTTCCACGTTGATTATTTGCATGTGTAAACAACCTTCTGTAGGTTTTTAAACTGGCGTTGGTTTTCTTATCATTTAATATAAGTCATCGCGTCAGAAATATAGAAATATTTAAAAATTTTAATTTGTTGAAATACCATTTGACTAAGTATTAGTAGGCAATTTACTACATAAGAATGTTCAGCTAATGTAAGTTCTTATAAAATAGAACAACAATAAAAAATAAATACAAGCTTACAACCGAAGGCTACGGTAATTTCTTTTATGCTGTGGTGACGACTGTTGCGTTCTGCATGTGCGGATCCGATTCCCGTACATCTGCAATCCATATTGACATTGCTAATTTGTGGTTTAGGTAAAGTGGAGGGCTGTGTCCGTCTTAGGTGGATTTTGGGTTTAGTAAAGATTGACACAACATCTGTTTTGCTTCTTTTTACATTGGTATCTGATCAGGAAACTGTTTTATTTTATTGGTTTTTATTTTGATGAAAAATTATATATCGTGTTGAAATACATATTTGAAAAAAAAAAATATTTATAGAGAAATAAAAAAGTCGTCGATGGGTTAAAATATTTATTTAACCCACTTATTTTAAACTAGTTGCGGGATAGAATGGTTTGCGTTAGACCTGGCGGAAAAACATAGTGTTTGTGTGCTTGTTTAGTGGGGGTTGTTAAATGACATTTGTATTTTATAAGAAGGTTATTAATTTCTCTTCGTTATAGGTTATTTTTGTTGCCAAGAGAGTGACGGTAAAATAAATCGATCCAGTGGTCCTTCCAAAGCTACTGAAACGAAGAAGCGGGTTTATTTAATCAAATTAAACTATTTTAAACTAAATTTTACTTTGCAAAACTTAATTGTAAGACGAATTTTTAATTTGATTTCTATTATAATATTCTCATCATACAAAGTATTATTTTCAATGTTTTTGTAGGTTTGGGAAATCACTTAACGCAAAGATTGTATGGTTACGGAATTATAGGTTAGACAAAAATCTATAAAAAACATTGGTCTAAAGCCATCCAGGCAAAAGTTTCGGGTTGAAACCAAAATTAAAAATAAACAAGGAAATTCGCCAATATGTTTGGTTTTAGTGGTTAATCCTTGCTTTTATATCGATGGGAAATGATTGAAGATTTCATGCAATTCCATGGTGGAATGTTTTATAAAAACCCTTGATATATACTTTTTTAAGATGGACAAATTATTTTCTGACTTATTACTAATTTAATTTACAATAATATAATAAGTAAATTATCACAGTTATTTATTCAAATATTTACACTTTAGCCGTAAATATTACATACGTAATAGCTGTAACAGCCTACAGAACCATTTGTTCTTATTTTTAACTCACTGTGTCTATATTTGTTTATTATTTAGCCCTTTTTATTATTATTTATGATTTAACTTTATTTAATGACTGAGACCTTTTGATCGACTCCTATATACCGCACTAGATTTAACATAACGCAGAAAGATAGTTCGAATAGATTTAGTAAGAAACCATTTTCTAACTTTTTTAGACCAATTATTAATGTAGAAATTAATAAACTAGTACGAGATTCTGTTATTTGATAAGGAATAGTACTGAAACTCATTATTCAACTACAACTTCTTACACTTATGATTTATTTGATGTTCTTTTGTTTTATGTGTGAATTGTTGTATCTCGTGTATACTACAAATTTCCACCAGAGCAATATCTTTGAGCTATTATTGGTGGAATGTTAATCATTTACAGTCTATAGCAATGATTCACTCGGTTGAAGCTGCCTGAGTAAACCCAATGGCTTGTGTGATCGCATTCTATTGTTGATGTTCAAAGTGATTGCTTTCATATACTGTCTTACTCTAAAAGCACGTTTGTTTTCCTTGGTTGGAACTACTTCAGTGCTTTTATGTTACTAGAAATTATATTAGGTATTTTTAATTAATCACATTTATAATTACCATTATATTTATTGACTAGAAGAATATTTCCGCTGATTCCTAAAAAAATTACAAATCCAATACAGTACATTTGTTATAGCAGTTTGTTTTTTTATGAGTCATTTAAATGATAAATACTAATGAGACAAATCTGAAGGATGCATTATTGATTTTTGAATGCCTTTCATCGCTGCAGACATTACACTTGTCTACAGTTCTTTTCTTTTTTTCTTTTTTTCACAAGCGTGCATTCCTAAATATAGCAACACTCACCTAATCATTGATTGACATTGAATCTTTCTGTAAAACAGTATAAAATTATTTTGATTACTTTAAACATTGCTTAATTCCAGCAAAAAAGTAAGTCTTACCAATGTAACCTTCAAGTGCAATGGTTGGTTCTCGTTGGACTCTGGAGTAACTTGTTTGTTTTCTGTCACCAACCATTAAGACTCAAGAACACTCTTTTAAAGTTGTTGCTAGTGAACTTCCTTAGAAAATTAGTCCTTTACTTTCTTACACAAGAATAGTAGTTATTAGTAAAACCTTTAGTTGTCATTCGCCTTTGTTATTTTATGATATTGTTGACAAGAGTAGATACGTAATACGCAGATAATTTCATATATGAAAAATTTAACATTATGTTGCTGCTTTTTGTTTAAGATAGTTATTTTTACCAACAGGGAACGAAAAGGTTGACACATAATATTAAAAAAATATTACATTTACTTAACATAAGTAACATTTACTTAATATACAGGAGGAAATATCATCTAATATATAAAATTCTCGTGTCACAGTGTTTGTCTGCAAACTCCTCCGGAACGACTTCACCGATCGTTATGAAATTTGGTGTGTAAATTCTGTAGGTATGCGAATCGGACGTAAACTATTTCCCGTTTCGAAATTCTTAAAAGGGCTCCGCCCCAGTGGCTCTGGAGTTTCCCATGTTAACCTTATGAGAAATGGAATTAATGAATCTTAACAGCTGTTTCAATTAAACAAGTTGGTTCTGTTCTATGATGTTCAATAGCATTAAAGTTACAAGGATTACCAACAGGGTGCAGCACTATTATTTCTTTGACATTTATGACAACAGCTAATTTGCAACCAAAAGGTGAGTGAGCGTAGCGAACGAACTTCAACCTGGAGGCGAGTGAGCGTAGCGAACGAGCTAACCTGAAGGCAAGTGAGCGCAGCGAACGAGCTCCAACCTAAAGGTGAGTGAGCGTAGCGAACGAGCTCCAACCCAAAGGTGAGTGAGCGTAGCGAACGAACTTCAACCAGGACGTGATTGAGCGATGCGAACGAGATCATCTTGAAAATTAAACGTAACGGTACTTTCTTTCCATCGGTCTGTCTTAGGGGAAACCTATAACTTAGGCGATACGAAGTTCGCCGGGTCAGCTAGTATAACTGTAAAAATTTGATGAATTTAAAAATAACTAATTTTTTGATAACTTCATGTTCCTGATTGCTGAATTCGACTCGCTATACTAGACTCTAGATGAATAATCTTTAATGTTGAAACAATAAAGATTTTCTAAATGAATGTTTTAAGGTGCTTGAATATTTTAGCCTACAGAAGAGATTTGATTAAAGGTCAGTACATTTCCCTTTACTATGATGTGGCAGATAGTAATCATCAGTAATCGTGGACTCTGTAAGAATTCTTTTCACAGAATTACATTATTTAATTTATTTTATTTTTTTCAATCTCGAAGATAGATCCATAAGCGTTTCACATCGAGATTCAACAAGAGAAAATGTACGCAGGGTAGTATTTTGATATTCTCCATGTTTGCTCTATTGTTGTAAAAACTGGGTTAAAAAGAATAATCATGTTTATAAGAGCTTTACTTATAAACATTATTTGGATATTCACGAGGCCTTCCACCTGCACCATTCGTTGAATCATTATTATTATTTGTCATATTCATAATTAAGACTATTTCATTAATGCTCATTCAGTTATCATAAATGCTGAAGTTTGTATTATTATTGCTTGTATATTTTTTTTTATTTTTCATTTACTTTTAAACATTACATTGTTGAAGTAGGCTTATCATTTTTATAAAAAAATGATTGTTATATGCAGTTTTGTGTAACTTTCTGTTTTTGTAGTTTTTCTTAAAGCATTACAAAGAGGCCACACACACAGCTGTATAACTCAATTGAATCTACTTATAGTCTGATTGATGTTAGCAGAGCCGGAAAATGTAAAATGATTCTACCATAACAAGCGATGCTGTTAATTAAAGTGTTTCTCATACACGCATGGTCATCGGTTACACGTAATGGGGGAAGTTATCCCGTTTTAA
This sequence comes from Macrosteles quadrilineatus, assembly GCF_028750875.1. NCBI lineage: Eukaryota > Metazoa > Arthropoda > Insecta > Hemiptera > Cicadellidae > Macrosteles > Macrosteles quadrilineatus. Next base: position 66,758,500 of record NW_026542598.1, on the reverse strand, counting down.
TCAGCACTATACTCTTGACCCTTCAATATTGCCCCAACTGCCAACTACGATAATTAGACTGGGCGTAATCGTAGTTGGGGCTGATAGCTGGATGTTGGACTTTGGCTCTTATGCTGATTGTACTTTGATGTTAGAAGTTGTGACAATAACGAGTAAGGGGTAATTTAGTTAAGTCGTCAATTGAATACTTATATCTGTTTAATAATCATTGAAATAGATTTATAATAAATAATCTATCATAAAGTTAAAGATTAAATAAACCTACCACATAGTTTTTATATTTTTGGATCAGTTGTGTGAAATTGTGAGGCATTTTGCAGTTCTGGTTGTTTACACTTAAATGGCAAAGCAAATGCAAACATTGTGAATTTGCTCAAGCTTTCATGGAGACCTATTAAACCTATTTAATTTATTTGGTTAGTACCTATTAAATTTATGACAACAGCTGGAGTTTCAAAACAATGTTTGTTTCCCATGTTAATCTTATGGAGAAATACGAAACTTTAAAGGGCCCCAGGGCCTCACTCTCTAATTATTTACCTAAAAAGAAAGTTTCCTGCACAACTTCACGTGACGCTCTTTCCAATGACACCAAAAACATGTCAATCGGATCAGTAGTTTCGGAGGAGTAATTGTCACAAAATTCCTGCTTGCGTATTAAAAAAGTATATATAGTTTATAGATGTTTGAACTTCTTGGAAGCTTTTTAAATGAGAGAGACGGATATTGGGGTTTTTTCAAAGATTATTTACTATTCATGTTTGGATTGTACGAGAGCTTTCAAAATTAATTTTTCAACAACGAAACTGCAAACATCATTGTTACATTGTCTAGGTATCACGACTGAGCTAACCTAAGTCCCTTCATTCGTTTTGATGAAATACATTAGACATACGATACGTCCAAATATACCGAATTTTGCACAAAAACAAAGAGAGAATTCACAAAAGAAACGTACACAAATGTGCTGAGAAGATGTACCATCATTTGGAGATGCAAATAATGAAACCTTGCTTGAATATGGATTATTATTTCCCAAATATCTCAGGTTTGTAATACAATGTATTTTTTTTTTATTATTACCCACGTTGAATCGCCCATCAGGTACACACTTTGTACAAGTATGGTCCAATCTCGAATTGGTTTCTTGAAAATTGTAGCCCCTCATTTCTAAGGTACCACAAACCGTTTCAAATAATTTCTCAAATGGCTCAAAAGTTAAGGGGGTGTGAGTTACTTTTCAGCCACTCTGTAGTGTAATTATCTGCTTATGGTAATTCTAGAAACACAACATGGCTTTCGTTAATAGTGTTCAACGTGTAAGCTTTTACTCGACACTAATATTTACAATGGAAACGCCATCATGAAGTTTTACCTTAATAAAAATTAAGAGATGAATGGACTTAAAGATTATCAAGTAATAATAATGACTGGAACTAAATAACAAAAACGGCCTACTTATAAATAATTGACATACAAAATAACTTTTGCATGATATTTAAACAATATATATATACCATCGACAGATTTTAGAGTTAAGGTTGTCAAATTCTATTATTTAACACAACATACTAAAATTGTTTTACTCTGTATAATGATGATGTTCAATGATTAAAAGAAAATACCTGTTGTTTACAATAATTACGTATATATTATTATTACTTTATTAAAATGTACAAATATTATGACTGATTTAAACTAAGATAAATATGACTGAGATAATAACTAACACTGTATAGCCAAAGGCTGAGGTTTTAATATTTACTTTGTTACTGTTATAATTACTCTGTAATTAAATATTAAAAATACTTACAAAGGGTTAAAAACCTTTTGTATCAAACTTGATTAACACAGTTCCTGGTTTTCTAGAAATATTTTAAATCCTGAAGGCAATGTTCTAAAACTGTATCTTTTGAATGAATGTTTCGTTTATTGTCAACTGAGTAACATTAACGTACCATATTATATTTTTACAATTTTTAGTCCACCAACTTCAAATAATATAATTGGCTTCAATTCATGTCATTTTTTCTATAATTACTTTACATAAATTGTTTTTATTTCTTTACTAATGATAATTGTATTCGTTACGTTTTTTCCTGTAAGTACAATAACCCTTAAATTCAATTGCATCCAAAACAAGAGAAATGTACAACTGTTATGTCTTTAAAATTTTTCTGCTACATTTTAATCTAAAAATAATATTTCTTTTTTAACGTTATGTAATAATAGACCGTGGATATTTAATAAATTTACGAGAAATAAATTTCTGTCCTTAACACACGCAATTCCTATTTTAATTTGTTTCTTAAACATAATGTTCTAAAATTGTCTATATTGCAGAATATGTTAAGGAGATCCATGCATATAGGTCAGTTATTACCTCCAATATGAATCATATTTGTCTGTAAGACATTAGTGTAGACATTAATCAGAGAGTGGCAACTCCCTCAAGTGACACTAAACAGAATTAATAGCCTCAGACAATGGTGAATGGTTGGTAAATGGGATGTAAGGCGTTCTGTGGTAGATAAAATAGTGGAAGATCTTTGATGTATATTTCGTAGTCTTCTGCATCAAAAGCAACTCATTAAGCTAACGTTTTAAGCTGGTGCCAGCCATATAAACGTAAGCAAAAATGCAAATAGGTGAACAATTTATTAAAATCGTTTCATTTGATTTCAAGTTTTCAATAATAAATTTTAAAAAAACCTTATTTTTTTACTTTAACTAACAACTGAAACAATATTATATTTTCATTGGCCTGTTATGTTTACAACATTGTCTGAACCTGTGGGAAACATTCTCATAAATAACATAGATATTGCAGTGTGTTGGCAGGAAGTTCTCCTCAGCAAAGACAGATTCAACACATTTATTCCTTTGTCACATTAGACAAAGTACTCACCAGTTATCTTTTCTCGATTTTTTACTAAGAATAACTATCATTCTCACCTCAATTAATTATTATCACTAATCAATAAATTTTACGTTTCGAATAAGGCAATTGTATTTGTAAACAGCTATATCTCTCTCATGCTGATACTAAAATTGCTCAACCAACCCCAAATAATATCTTTCTTGCCCAGTTTTCTGCGATCTAAGTCCGATTGGTGTTTTGTTTTAAATGTCATTTACTTAATACCTATGTAAGTTTTATTAAGTTTTTTTACCTATGCAGAAGGACTTTTGCCGATAACACCTCAATAAAACATTAACTCTCCAAAGGCATTACACCACTTAACAAATCCGTCACAATTAAGTACTTTTTCATAATTCTTTATTTCATATATCATAGTAATTAACAACCCAATAACAACGTTAATCCTTTTTTATACAGGAAAAAGGCGCAGGTTAGTCTGAGATAATTTTAAAACACCTACTAGGAGCCATCGGACAAGTAGCAGTTAATATAATAATACTAGTGCACCTGTTGCTCGAATTCGAGCAATGGCAAAGTATTACGGGTGTTATTTCAAAACGAATAACAGTCATAACTTCCGATTACTTAAAAGAGTCAACTCAAAAATAATGTAATCAATCACTCCACTCCAGTTATCGAAACTGAAAACGAACGCTCTTGTGTGTATCGTGTGTTTATTATGAACAGCTAGTAATTAATACAAATTATTCGTCCGTTTTAAGTAAACAAAATCTGTTATCCATAAGAAATACAGTGGGATTTTGATGGCCTGTGGGGCAAAGCCCGAGGACTTTTATTACAGGAGTTGGTGAAAGATCTACACAAACAATACTTCATTTTGACACATCGTTTGTAAAAATCCGCCCTTTATTAACGGAGGAGTAGTGTTTAGTAGAAATCGCCTTCACGTTTTATATATAAGGATAGATTCTTCCTGATTTCATGAATTTTAACTTAAAAATTAGTTTAAGTTCTACAAGGCAAAACATAAGTCAGGTGCAATAATAATTTAAACATGCAATCAACTTTATGTAAATTTTGAAAAAGTGTTGTACTCAACTGAAATACGAATCAACATACTTGGCAAACTTTACAGAAACTATTTACTTGAAAACAACTATTGCTAATTATATTGTTTCTTTAAATTTAGTCTGTTAAACAAATTCATTCATTTTATTAGCTAACATATTATTTTTAGACTGTTGGGCCTACGAGACGCCTGTAGATACTGCTTGTACTTTAGACTTGCTCTGTAACTTTACATGACGTATTATCATAGAGTGATCCCCAGTGAACATCAGCTAAGTGCTAATATTGTGGAGTCTTGATAACTTTGGACAAACTATGCAATCTCTCATCACATTGTCAGGAAAGCTCAGGTCTTGATATTAGACAACTCTAGACCATATAGAACCTTACTTGAAGAGTAGAGAGTTGAGTTTGAGTATAACTATACTATATGGAAAGTATACTATATACATGCGTAATAAAGATTTTAGAGTCGTTTAAAAACTTATTGAAGGGTTGACCGTAAAACTATTGGTTTCTACGATGTAGAAAAAGGTAAGGTATCACTAAAGAATGAAATGTATATTTTATCGTAAGAAAGATTACTGTACAACACCAACGTTTGTGTGCTCTCAATGACAGAATATTATTAAAGTAACTTTATTTATTATACTACAAGTATTAATATAATATTAATTATACTACAAGTTTGACATTGAGAATATTAAGGATGAATTTTGGTCAAACATCAACGATTGAAAATTCGTCACGTTTCTCCCGAGGTCTAAATATGAGTAAAACAATTCTGAACAAAACAGACACAGCTTTGACATCAGACTTGCCACCTAGCGAAACATAAAACGATTTTGTTTTGGGAGTGATTATGTTCCAGAGTTTATGTGAATCTTCATTGAAACGTACATGGAAGGCTATCTTTTCAAAATTAAAAAAGCCAGTCTATAAAACTAGCGATAGTTCGGAGTGGTCAAGAGAAGCAAAAAAAGTGTAGGTTAAAAAAATATTTTGCTGTCTTCATAATTGAAATTTATCTAATGCAGCGTTTGTGTGTGATGGATGGGGTTTTTGATGGACCATTAGTGTTTTGCATTCGTTGCTTCTATCCAATCATTAAAATGACATCGTTCAGTTTGAAATTAATTAAATTGCTATTTGTATGCAAACCTATACTAACCATCAAAGATACTCTCTGTTGAGAACATTTTTGTTTTTGTTTTAACTTTCTGAATTTTTCTTTTCTTTTGTCTTTTTTTTTTTAAATTATTGTGTGTTTCTTCAAGTGTTCAATATTTGTACATCAATCAACTACCATGTGTTGGATTTATTTTATGAATTTAATGCAATTAATAGAGGAGCTCTTGTGATCGGATTAACTTGAAAATGCTACCAATTCATTTGTGTGACGTAATTCTATATTTCAGTCTTGTTAACTAGGCTGTGAATTGTATGCATATGTTTTAGAAACCAGATACATTCTGTATTAGTTAAATACGAAATTCATTTTTGTCCAGCAGATTTTTACAAGTTATGAATAGTTTTGATGATTGAATATTTATATTTACATTAACTTAATTTGCTTAGGAACAACAATTTACAGTTCCTAAGCTGTTAATTAAGATACTGATTCATGAAAAATCTGGCACCGGGTTAAAATTTGCTCTATAAAATTCCGTTAGAAATACTTTTTGTCCTAAACGGAGAATGTTTTCTTAGTCTGGCACGAGAAAGGCCTTAATCTAATCATATCTTACAAATTTGACACACCATAAATACGAAAAGGTATCCAATTCACTCCTGAAAAGGTATCATGACATGTATACACGGCAGTATTCTAAGTAGTGCACAGAAGAGCTTTTCTTGGGAATTTTGATATATGACACAACCAAAGACAAGTTCATCAGGCTTTAATTAGAGTTAAAATACGAGACGCAGCTTATGTTTTGTTTGCAACTTCGCTTTACAAGACGTTGATTATAATTTTCTGTTTTCTACTAGAACAAATTGTAAAGATTTAAATCAATATTCTAATGTTTGTATTCCTCATTTTCAAAGATGATTTAAATTGTTTTTATGCAACCTTATAAATTGATCTCTATAATGTAAATTATAACATAACGTAACATTGACGTTAAATATTATAATTATTTAAGGGGTTCTTTTAAAGTTTGAAAATTTTAATAGCTGAAAATAAATTATGATGCAGCTTATGTATTTATACCATAACCAAAATGTGTGTAGCTAACTATAAAAGGTTTGGTCTTTTCTATTTAAAAGGGAAACCCATCAAACATCGTGAAAAAAAACTTACACTTAAATAGACATAAATATTAGGAAAGTGAATTGGATATAAATTATTGTTTCAATCAATTCGTACAACCAATTGACAAATATCTTACCATCAAATTCGAATCACTTCTGTTGGAAAGACAGATGTGTAGGTCGTAAAACCTATGTTGTCAACCTTGGAGATGGGAAAACTGATGTTGATCTTATTCTCTGTCAACTTCCAATGTCCAAAAGACAATTTACAGCGTTACACTTTGTAAGGCGTTCGTTTCTTCGTATTGATATATTCGAAAAAACTTAAACATTATACATGGTCTTGAAATGTATTTATAAATCTATAAAAACTACATTTATTTATAGATTACATAGCGCATGTCTTTCATAACACTAATTAATATTATCTTCTTTTTAACTATATGCTACACAGTAATTGAAATATTAAATACATTTGATGATAAATTTGACTAAAGAGAGTTAATTTAATGTAAGTAAGAAAATGGGTCAAACATTTCGATTTGAAACATCTCATGCGAGACGAAACTAAATTAATAGTTAAGGAAAATGGCGAATGGGTTCTAGAGTTTATCTGATACTCTTGAAATATTTTTTTTTAATATCTATGAAATTAACTTCCTGTACATTTATTTTAACATGGTTTTCAAACTTTCAATAAAATATACAAGGAAAAGATTACTGTAGGCCTACATCTTCAAATTGGTCTAAGTTTCTTATAAACACCTCAGCTGCAGGCTTAACTTTAACATCGTATAATAGAAGACCTTAATCGCCTTGATCTACCTTAGATACCTTACCCTTACCTTACCTCCTTGGCCTTGCCAACAAGTTGCCTCCATTGTTTTTTGTCTGCTGCTTGGTCAATTGATGTTCCCGTCCGCTGAAGGTTGGATACCTAAATCTACAAAATCGTCACATTAGAAAAATGTATGACAATTCATAGCTTATATACCTCAGATTTTGTTACAATCACTAAATAACCAAAATAACTCCTTTACTAGTTTCGGTGACAGAATGAAGGTGTCAGTGGCTTTGTCACAAACAGATGTTGACAGAAAACAGTTTACAAAGGACAACACTGTTCTAGATATGGGGCTACCGACAAACTGACTTCTGCAACCGTTCAACGAGGATGTTGGTAAATTATTATACCACAATAACTTTACATAGTTATAGATTGTGATAGAAATATTTTAAATTACCAAATTCAAAAATATAGAATAAGAATTGGCAGAAATATTACGATTTTTAGTTGTAAAATGTGGTAGAATAAGGCAGAACCTTGTCAGGTTTAATGATAAAGATAAAATGTGTGTGTAAAAATATAAAATGGCGGATATCTGGTTAATAAAGCGATTTTGGACAAAATGTTATTCCTAATTTTCTATTTATTTTTACCAAAGAAATTACCACGTAAATTATGTCCCCACCTTCTTTGAACACCCTGTATATTCATTTATTTTTCAATAAATCGTGTTCCTTTAACATGTTAATCGTCTATTCTGCTTATTTTCGTCATTACTAAATCTTACAGTATACGCTTTTTATAGTTACGTATTTGGTAAGCAGAGTTAAAATTCAATGAGCTGGTGCATTCAAAATATACTATAAAAACTTGCCTGCGAAAACTTTTCAATATTTACAATCAGAAAAAAAAATCTACGAAACAAATTGTTCAAATTAAAAACTGCACTGCACATTTAAAGCGTTTATTTTAGAAGTTGCCTTAGCACTACGACTTAAATTATGACCAACAAAACATTTGTCTATGCTTACACACATTTTTAATGTGCTTGCACAAACCGCTTCTATGTCTGCTTTGATTAATGTGGCTGAACTAACATTCCCCCGTTTTCAACACCATGGTCGTTGCTGCTATTGTTAAGTATAAAACCTTAGTAAAATAAAAATAAGATCATGTGTTTGTCACATTTTAACAATTTTTTAGCTCATTTATACAGGGTTTCCAGTAAGTAAATACCAAAATAAAACTCCGGGAAAGGTTTTAATTGTTTTGATGTTTAAAAACTAAGATAAATAAATACAACTTTTTCCAAAATTTCTTTTTTTCTTTCATATCCACTATTTTGTATTTTTATAAGCAAATCTGTGTCTTTAAACTTATTTTAGTAATATTTTTAAAGATTAGCATGCACGCTAACATACAAGATACTAGACTAAAAAATTCAACTTGGTAAAATTAAAAATAAAAATAAATGGCTGATATTATAGGCCTATGCATGAGGAGACTTAATTTGTTACACTAAATATTTCTAGTGAATTAAAGTATACAGCATTTCTAAAATTTAAACTCTCCTGAGTTAAATTTCAAAGAAAGTTTTGTACCATTTATCTCGTTATAGTTTTACATTTAAAAGTTTTATTACAATTATTATTATTTACAATTATTTTATTATTTAGTTTTTTTACAAGTAAAAAACAATCGTGTCATAAATTATTCCCATACAAGAACACCACAGAATTATACGCAGACATCAGCTGGAAGATCTCATATTGAACTCTTTATAGCCTCTGTAGAACCGTTTGGCTACATTTACTGCAGAGTCGTTGTCCTTTCAAGTACTGGATGTAAAAATTAGAATGATATGACATTATTCTTACTAGCCATGTAAGCGTCAATGTAGTTTCGGAAAGTTTAGTGCAATTTGGAAATCTTACAGGAGTGTTTGTATTATAAAAAGCTTCCATTACCTTACTACAAAATTGTTAGTTATAACTTAAAAATCTCAGGTTTGTAGCATGTTTTTTCACGTCTAGTACATTAATTCAAGCATGTTCTAGCATTAATTATAACATGTTTTTTTAATGACAAAGGCAATTAATTAAAAATTAGTGCTCTGTGAGACACACTATAGGATGCAATCATTAGCTTGGACAGAACTGTAGTGTAAAGAAAACGTAATATTATACAGTTCAGTATGCTATACATTCAATTCCACTGCAATTTCTAAGAAGGAAAAATTTAAATGTTGCTAAGGATTTATTAGAGTATAAATTGACTTGTCGTTAAGAGATTTCTGTCAGATGACAAATGTCAAGAAAGTCTTTCACTGTCGTTTCTAGTTAAGAGTTTGCATTATTTATATTTATTTTTACCATATTAAACTTTATTCATCTTGTTATTTAGTGGAAATATGGAAACGGCATGTAAATGAAAAAAAAAAAGATATAGGCCTACATTTAAACAGGACAATGCAAGTCGAATGCATCCTAATTGACTGTTAAAACACCAAATCTTATAAACTAATTTCCAATAACAGTTATATTTTGATAACTTTCAGATAGTAATAAAATAAAATAACTTACAACATTAAGTGGAATAACAGTTTTGCATTTTCACTTCAGACAGTTTTACTCTTAGAACCTTCTAAGAGTGTACGTTAAAGTATAACAAAAATGTGTTAGGTAGCAATTATTGGATTGTTATGTTGGAGCACTAAATATTAGTCCCAAGGTGCATTAGTGTAGGATTTTCCATAATAGAAAGACTTAACTGTCAATGCAATGTTTTGTGAACATCATCATATGAACATAAGTTTTTGCTGTCTTGCTATCATATCTTCGATAAATCTATTCTAAGACATTTGAGTGATTGTACATTTAAAACATCTTTAGTAGTGGATTATACTTATCTTAGAGAAACCTGGTGTCATAAATAATTCCTTTACAACAAGAGTACAGAATTATTGTCAGGTTTCAGCTGGAAGATCTTATATTGACTACTTTATGATCTCTGTAAAACCGTTTGGTTACATTTACTGCAGTGTCGTTGTCCTTTTGAGTGTGCTGAAGCAAAATTTTATGTTTTATGTATTGTAAAATCATTTATAGTAGTCTTATTTTATTTTATTTTTGTATTTTTGTACAATAACAAAGCTTATTTATTTGTTATATTTTTAGTACAGAATTAATTAACTTTTGGCAGTGGTTAATTGCATAAACTATACCAATTATAGCATGTATTATTTGCTTGCCTTTTTAGTCACATATTGGGTTTTATTTGTAAACTGACTGCAATCCGAAAAGTTAATCAGTAAAGTACTATTCAAATTGCAAATTTAGTAAAGTTTCAAAGTCAATATTTCTGAATAATATTCAGTACTTTTTATCTAGTAAATTAGATCATACCTAAGCTCATCTGGTTATGAGTAAGCTGATAAATATTTCCATTGAACAACTTCTACTGAGTAGTGAGTTTGTCGCTTACACGTCATTAATTATCCAGAACAGTGTTGTCCTTTGTTAACAGTTGACTGTAAACATCAGCTGTTTGTGACACAGCCACATACATGTTCAAATTCAAATTCAAATTCAAACTCTTTATTAACTCATAACATCTTTTGGAGTACAACGTACATAGATAAGAGTTTTGTCAATATTTATAAAACTAATTTAAAAGGTTATATTTGAAAGAAATAATTACAATTATTAAAACTTTAAAAATATAGCAGTAATACTGAACAAAAAGAAAAAAAATATCTGTAAATTCCTAAAACTAAGCTCAAACTACAAGACTAAATACCAGTCTGGTCTGTATCAGGACAGGATATAGGCTTTTGTCCTGAATTTAATTCAACTACAGCAAGATGAAGTATCAGGAGAACATGTTGTAGATTCAGATAAAATAAATTTTATTTCTTCGTACATTTAACGTGAACATACAAAAAAAAAGGTTTATCACAAACTATTATATTGCTTCAATAACAATTTGTACTAAACCACATTGACAATAATATTTTAAAGACTATATAAAGGATTGCATGGCTAAAAACTGACGACCGACTTTGATTGCAAAGACTGTAAGAATTAAATATTTTTTCTAATTTTGACGCAATTTGACACACTCAAGAATCATTAATAGATTTTTCCTATTTATTTAATAGTCACTTCCGGAATTTAGAATCATAAGCATAAAAAGGGGTGTTACTTAGACTTTTAAATGCTTTTATTTTTCTATTAAATTCAAGCTTGTTTCATTTATTCAATGCAATTTTAGTTAACAGAGAGATGGTCTATGATTAATGGAAATATATAAGCTACTCTCTTTTAAATTAGTATTATGTTAAATTAGCATTAGTAGTACTTCCAAAAGATTTCCTTGAATAAAAAAACCACCGGCCAATATATTTATGACGAGACGTATTTTAACTGGCTTAATACTAAATTTATAAGTGCCTACATAATAATACTTTTATATTTACTAATACAATTTCTTATCAACGAGAGTTTGTTTCAAGAAACAATGCGATGGTATAAATATTATGTATAGTATTGTTCACCTCAGCAGGGATATATGTGTTTCCATGATCACGTCCAAAAACCTTATGTCTTTATTACATACGATTTATGTTCCAGAGCCAACATCCAACCTCGGCCTAGGCATATGGACACTATGGACAGATATTTCCTTGATATACACTTTAAATAAACGGTTATCGTTAGGAGTTGTAGATTTTCATCAGTGGCAAATTTAAAAAAGAAAATGTGTTGAAATAAGTCTTAATTACTGTAAGGTTTAGTTCCCCTTCCATCTCACAATATCACAAAATTGTTAAGGTAATATAGTTCAATATTTGGTTAAATATTAGTTAAAAATGATATAAATTGCAGTAGTAATATTGAAAATTTTAATAATGGGAATAAACTATGTTTTTTTTGTGATTTTTTATAGAAATTATCTATCGTTAGCGGCCCAGGTCAAATAATAATTTTTTTTTTTTTTTAAACGTAATAATGGACTTAAGTACGGTTTATAGCAGAAGATATATTTGAGAGTGGATTGTAGCAATTGAAGTCTTCAGAAGAAAGGCTAAACAGGGTTTGTCGGGACGGTCTCAGGGGAAGATCCATCTTTTATAATATAAGAGGACTCTGATAACTAATGTCAATATCACCACAGCCTACCTAATAATAATACACCTTTATGTTCACTAAGAAGATAGCTTTGGACACCATTATGGTAAAGTATTGTATTGATAATTTAAATTATTTTTAAGTTGTTATGTTACAGTCTATTTTTAAATTTAAATTTAAATTAGAATATAAGATTACTTGTTGTTAACTATTTTTTTCACTCCACTCAATTGGTAGGCCTGAGGTCAACTGCCTAGTTATACTCTTATATTTGATTGTATACCATAGACTGGCACTACAATATGGCAAAGGAAGGTGACATAACTAACAGTTACACCTGCGAGTGCAACAAAGCTTGAAATTTTTTGAGTTCCTATTATTGCTTTCTGTATCTGTCACCAACCATTAATAAGTCCAGAACACTCCTTTAAAGGAGTTGTTAGCTAATGGGATTTGAAAAACTACTTTTTGCTTCCAACTCTCTTAAAGTTTTTAATAACTATTAAGTATTTAATAACTCATGAAGACAATGATGATAGCTCTTTTTATGTAAAATAAGAAAAACACAAGAAGTCATAAGCTTTTTTCATTGGCTGAAATCAAATTTTCCTCTTACTTTTGGTGGAAAATAGATGTATAAAATTAATAAAACGTTGGTGTCTTAAACCATCTATTCTTTAAGATTTTTAATCATCAACTTCATATGAAAACCAATTATTAAAATAATAGCTACTATATTATAATTTTAGAATATTTACTTTGTCTTTAACATACAAACATGTACCACTTTCATAACTTCAGACGGATGTGTAACTTAATATAATGTAATATGAGAGTGATCCCCAGTGAACTCCAGCTGCTAATGTTGTGGAGTCTTGACAACTTTAGACAAACTATGCAATCCCTCATCACATTGTCAGGACAACTCAGGTCTTAGTATTACACAACTGTAGACAATAGAGAATTTTACTTGAAGAATAGAGGATTGAGCTTATCTTTAGTAATATTTGTTTTATTAGCTTCATCCATAAATAAAATATACAAAGTTCTCTTCTCAGAAAAATGGTATTTAATTTTACTATGTTCAATTCCGACATTGATATTTGTATAGAATGATATGTGCACTTTGTAGTACCAGCAGTATACATTGTGGGACTAAGGAGCTCAGATAGGGGCTTGTGAAATCCATCCATCTGTGAAATCTCTTATCGAGCCTTATCTTCTTCTTGCGTCAGCTCATCATTTGTCTTCCTTTCAAACATACCTATCAGCATTTTAACTGAAAAGCTTTATGTTATATTAGTGGTGGTGAATCTAATCGACGATAGTTAAGCAGCTAATATGGGGTATTTTGAGTTACTTTACAATGGGTTATCCATCAAAAGGTTCAGAAATTGATTATATTTTTACATCAAGTTAATATTCTAAAAAACACATAAAGTTTATTTGTAAAGAGTTTAGTAAGTTATGTCTTTTTAATTTGAATCCATTAATGTTTTGACTCAAATTAATAAATGTAGGACATAAATGTTTGGAGGTCTAATTTGGTCCCCAAATTCCCACGTAATTAAATATACAGGTTGTTTATAAAAAAACTTTGTAGCTTCAAACAAACATAAAATTTTTTTCATTGAAAGCTATGAAAAACAATCAAAGTCTAGAAAATTGTTTCAAGTTTTGGTACATTAGAAGGAGTTTACCTAGCTTCATGTGGTTTACATAATTTGCATGCAAATAATAAAATGTAAAATCCAGTCTAGACCAAACACGGTTTAAAATAAAACAGTGTAGCAAACACTCTCCTTATTCTTTGGTCTCCCTGAGTTTTTCTTTGGTGTTCACTTTACTGTCATCTATTACAGAAAAAGCCCCACACAAAAGTCACACGGGGTAAAATCAGGGACCTAGATGTTGACCCATCTGGGCCAATCCCACGGTTTGGGAATGACCTATCTATACAATCTCGAAAAAAGTCTTTCCGGTGTGGAGAAGCACATTAAGTCTTGTACATGGAGTATTCAGTCTGGAAGGATGATTCCTATTGTATATTGTATAATATCTCAGTTGAACAACAACTTCTACATCCACATTGCTTACCATGAACCATTCCACTGCACATTAAAACGTGCTTCCATTGGCATTCTAACGATAATGATAAATTATTTGTTATCGTTTACCAAGCAACAATGTAAACCAATCAGCTGATAAAACTGCTACTGAATAAAACTTTCTTAGCCACCCTTTCATGTATTGTTTTTAGAAATGTGTTATGTTTCATGGAAAGAGGATAAGAGGATGTCAAAGTTGTTAAGTTTTTCTAACACCCTATATATTTTACAGTACAAGCCGTAAAAATAAAAGTATAATACTGAGTAAATTCGCATGTCAAGCAACGTTTACAATTTTCAACAATTCGATAAAACAGAGACAAACGTGTTCGGAAAACATACTAACATATCTTTGCCTCATGTGTGGTCGTGTTTAACCTTTACTCTCCATAAGATTTGTTACATTTTTACAGCATTCATCTCATACAAAGTTTTTCTAATTATTTTTGTCCTTAAACTTTGTTTGTCTTTGCTGTTGTTTCATAAAAAAAAAACAGTATATTGTAAATACTTTTACATACAAAAAATAGCTTTAAGTTTTATTCAGCCAATAAATCGAAAATAATCATGATAATTAAAATTTATTAGAATCAGCTATTAAAACAAAATTGAAATAAAATTGTAAAATGTTTTCTATTTCCTTGCAAACCCAACAAAATATTTTGTAATTATTACATTGAATGGATTTATTTACATGTGCAACAAACTATAATATAAAATAATATTTATATAATTAATAAACATTAGAATTTATCAATGACATCCATTATTTAAATTTAATTGCCATTGACCACACAAAACCTGCCAAAAAAATCCATATCACAAATTCTGATTTAGTTTTTACAATACAATCCTAGCAATCAAATAAATCCATAAAAATATTTCATCCTAGGAATCATTGCATTAAGTATTGTATGTAAGTAAAAGTAAAGAGGAAGAGTGTATTGTAAGTGCACTTTACATCAAGTACTTTAAGTGGTGGAGCTACATCGTCGATTTTATACTTAATAGATGTTTCAAATTGGATGTTACTTTTTGCAAAAGCTGTTACAGATAATATATATTTTTGTTTAAAGGAATCATTTTTATTTTTGCCTCAGTAAACAATTACAACTAGCAAATGTTTGATTTTATTAAGGATACAATACCTATAATGTTAAACGTTTATTCTACAACTTTCCATACATCATTCTAAAACTCACAAAATATTACTTAATTGGAAAACACTAAAAAAATGACACTTCTGATTATTAAAATTATAACACGAGATACTGTTAACTGTCAAACTGATTGATTGAAAAATAAATTGGAAAAAGTTTTACGTTGTTTGTTCAAAAGGTGTTGTGTGCGTATTTGCTTGCATTGTTTGTGGCGAATTCAAACATGCAATTCAAAACACATTTTCAGAGTTGTCGGTGAATTATTAGTGGTATTCCTTTGAACTGCTTATTAATTGTTCAAACAGCGGAACTAACTGTTAACAGATTATAACTCCTTTCAATGTTTGTTGGATTCCAATAAAAAAAAATACCTTTGTAACATTTAACTATAACGTTGAGAGCCGTCTAAACACGATTGATAAGCTATTGTGTACATAATAACCATATTAAATCAAATTTGTTACACCAAAGAAAGCATTTCAAGGATATTTAGCAAAATAAATTAAGGGTAAAACGTAACACAAATAATGCCTCAGATTATAAGTATAGATATAAGATATAAATAGTGATATTGAGCGCTTTGTAGCAAAGTGATATGTAACAGAATGAAGAAAAAACTAAATACCAAGAGTGTTTATAAATGTATTATAAATCGATTATTTTGTGTAAAAAACAACAAATCCCACAAGAAGTATTCTAAAAATGACTGAGAGCTTTGTAGTTGTTAAGGAAGCAAATAATCCTAATCTTTTAATCAGATAAGAGGTTTGTAAGTTCCTTTAACATTATTTATCAATCAAAATGGTTTTGAAATTTACTACAAATGTAATAAATGCGTGATTTCTATGGCAGATAACGTTAGCAAACACTCTTATTTGGGTCCATTCTTCAATAATTTAATACCACAACTTAAATCTATCCCAAAAGTTTAAACAGTTAGATGAATGTAAATTTTTTACTGTTGGCATTAGTTCAACAATTACAATTGGTAAATTGGTAAGCTTTTGTTTGATTCATACTCGTTTCAACTAAGTAGGAAGACTAGTTTTGATTACGAAAATAAAACTCGAAGACCGGACCTGACTGATGTTGCAGCTCAGACATTTCGGTGGATAAGAGCTGCATTTGACATTTGACGTGCAGATATGGTTATGACACATTCGTCAATCAGAAACTGCTTTCATGATGTTTACAAAAAAAAAACGACGGTATTATCCTACCTTTATCGTCAAATACTTGTGAACAATTAGGAAATTATATGCTAAATTGTTAACATCTAACTTGTATACCGTTTTTTTTAAAAAAGGTAACGAAATAAACCAAAATATGTTTTTTTCTTATTTAGAAAATGTTCTAAGGCATAGAATAGGTATAGGCTGCTATGCTTTGATCAAGGATAGTCTACAAAACTACAAGATCGCGCCACTCATCCTACACTTATCGCCATCCGTACTTGGCTTTGAATACCTACATTTTTATGGTCACCATTTCAAAGTAAAGTAAAGTTAATATAAATTTATCCACTTATAAAAATACGAACAATTTTCTTTAGGGTGCATATGATTGAACATTGTTTTAACAAACTGATAAAAAATATAAGAGATTTTTATCCGATTATTTGCATATTTTAATGGGATTCAGACAAGTCGTATTCAGGTTATTGCATAATGGAATTTAATATATTGTACTTTTATTCACATTAAATATATAAATACCACAATTTTAAATAATGTTTACACACTATCTTAAAACCCGATTCATGCTCTAGTATTTTGGGCTTGTATGAAGAATATAAAAACGATTTCATGTTAAATATGAAGAATGAAAAATGTCATATATCCCATAGAGATCTAAGAATAAGTAATAAAATGCAAAACAGCAAAGTGACATCTTGGAACCGGTAGACTTTACGTAGGCATGTCACGTCGCACGGGAGTGTATTATTACTCTTGTATTTGGTTTCAAAATGCCAACTTTGAATAATGTTATTTAAACCTGAAACTATATATCTCTGAACAGAGTGTATACATGATAATGTGAACACGTAGGTAACTTTGTGATATGAATGGAAAACTAAGTAATTTGTGATTGGACTTTAGTAATATGCAAGTACTGTTTACAGTGTATTTATTTTTCCATGTAATACTTAATGTAAACATTTATATAGCTATATCAGTATTTGAACTAAGTATTCCAACATATTCATTACTTTTTAAGTACTGAAATTTTTGAATAGTAATTTTTACAAAATGTAGGAAAGGTGTCATTCATTTGTACTTTAGAGAGTGTGTTTGCATTAATATATTTTTTTCCTAAATTGATATTGTCTTAATCTAGGCCCAATAAAATGGAACTTCATAAATTACGTTAACACTTTCTAAAAAATTTATTACTATGATAATTGATAATAAGTACTATTTTAGTATAATGTAAAACAATGTATTCAGTCGATAAAATACCCCCGCCGCAGCAAACCTGCCGACTAAGCGAATTTCCATTTGTCTTAATTGATTTTCAATTAAATATATTTTAATAACATTAGGTTTAACGAGTACCTAGGTTTGCTGCTACAAGGAAACTCATAAAATGTGTTTTTTTTTGTAAAATATTGATAGCTTAGTACAAAATAAATAAATTTGATCAAAATACAAAATATATCCATAAACAAGCAAACTAAAACATTTGACAATATTCTCCATAAGAATAACATGGGCATTCGCGATCGTGCTGGTTCGCGAACTCATTCAAGTTTATCCCGCTTTACACCTTTAAACCAAATTTCATCAAAATCGGACAAAAATTACTCAAGTTATCGCGTTCACGGACGTATATATATATATATATATATATATATATAAGTCTATATATATACATATATATATAGATAAAAATTTGAACGAATGGTGTTTTTGGCCTCTGGGGACATCAAAATGAATAAGTAAATCGGTCCCGGGTCTAGGTCTTACCGTGCCACCTACGGTAATAGCTACTTCCCTATAGGGAAATTCGCTAAAAATGCTTTGTGCAAATTTAGTCATGACTTTTAAAAGTGTATAAATAAATATATCATATTACCGCAAACGTAACTTATATCGTTACAATTATTGATTTGACATTCAAATTATAAATTTTATAAAAACTTGGAAAAAAATCTACTATTTTGAAATATTTCTGTTAACTTTTAATGTCATCTTCACCGGCCCCAATTGACAACATAATGCTTTCGATTACATGCTTTTAACGCTAATAACAATATGGTTGACGGTACTTAAAAGTTGTTTTGTGTACTTTGATTTTACAAGGAAAGGTTTTATAAAAGCACATACACTCTCCATAATCATATTACTTTCAGGAAATAATTACAGAAAGAAAGTTAGTTTTAAGAATTTATATTTACGAAATGCTTTCAATGGAAATTTTGTAAACATTAATTAAGTGTTATCCTTATATTTATAAAACAAATGATTTCCTACTTATAATTAAATTGTAAATATGAATCACCTATCAAAACCACATTTCGTTGTGTTTATTCTACTTATACTATAGTCAATGTGGGTGTTATGGGGTTAAAGGTTGTTTTCTTAATTTATAATCATTAATACATACAATTTTGCAATATCTCTTGAAACCGTTGTTTATAGTTTGAGCAGAAATAATTTAGTATTTCGAGGCGGGGTTGTACGGTTATTTGTAACGAGCGAAATTCCATAAGCTGTAAATTAAAATATTCCAAAATACTCTTATGGAGAAAAAGTAGACTACTGCAAACTTGCTTGTTTGATATATCCTGATCAATTTGACCAGGTTACCAGTTTAATCCTAAGCTATTACCATTTCACTAATCTGCATCATTGGGAGTATTGTCACATCCATTAGATAGGTTAAATCACCAGTGCTTTAGATGCAGTAGGTCGGACTGGTCCTCTTCAATGATTGTTTTAACATGTCAGTCAACAGTTGTGAGAGGCACACCATTAGCACTAGATGTAGCGATAAATAATAGGTTTGGTAAGATATAATATAGTTAACATGGTGTGAATATTCTATTTAGTAATATTTATTTTAGCTCGTATCTAAACTAGATACCCCAACAACAGCCAACTTACTCACTAAGCACATTTTCCTTTTCCTGAATGAAATTTAGTGAATATCCGCTTATAGGAAAGAAGCTTGTTAACGTTAGGGCCCCTTCTTAATATGATAGGATTATATTATATGATATGTCATGGTAGCGCTTAAGTATATTAAAGTTTTATCGGACAGTGTTTTGGGCATCTCGGGACATCAAAATGAAAAAGTAAATCGGGTCCGGATCTTCATCTAACCATACAACCTACGGTAATAGATTATTCCTAATTAATCTTTACTAATAATACTACTTAACTTTAATATTTACTTAAGTAATGTCTTCTGTAGCTCGGATCCAAAGAGATTATTTAATCAAACACGACCTACGTTTTTTTTCTGCATCAGGGGATGTTTTAGAGTGTTACTTTTAAATATTTTTCCCCTAGGGTCTCACGTGATTTCAAAATGTTGTATAAGCTATATTTAAAATTGTATTAGCGATTATAGCTTTGTTCATTTGACTTTCATTTACCTAATAACTAAAAGTTATTAAAATTCCATAAAGAACATACCAACTTGTAATAATCATAAATATGTACACCTACATAAATTACCAATTAAGATACACTGTCTTAGATTATACCATCAGTGGTACAGAATGTTAACAGGATTCTACTAAAACTGGAATTTTCATGAATAAATGTGTTATATTTTTTATTTTTATTTTTATTTCGTTTAGCCTATTACCTTTTGGGTTTAATACTTAGTTTTCACAAAATCAACTACGTTTACAAACAACTTTATCGTATCACAGGCCTTAATATTTAACTTATCATGATACACACAAAGTAAGACATGCTTCACAGGAAACCTTATCTTCTGAACTTGATTCAGTATTAAGCCAAATGTAAATCAATCGAGCTGTATTTAGAGTTTCATAAATACCAGGTGGAATTGTTTTAAGGTTTGCAACATCGATTTGCAAGTCAATGACTGTTTTACTATATTCTAATGGTATTTTTTAGTGTCTTCATCCTTCTATTTAGATACATAGTTTGCTCAGAGTATAACATTAAATTATTTGATTTATCATTTGTTCAGTTGCCGTTACTCAAGGTTTTCGGAGTAAACTAAATTTGATTTCTGTCAACCATATTCCATCGATCTTTATTGTAGTTAATGACCAATCACTTCCATTTCTTGAGTTGTTAAATTTATTCATTTAGTAGCTTGAAATATCATGGAAGATCGTTTGGAGAGCCTTCCAAAACTACCTTTGGTATTAAGACTTGAAGCTGACGATTTTTAACTGAAAATATAATAATTTGCCCACACGTTTCCAAATGGATCCGAAATAATTACAAAATTGGACATAGATTGTTCTTTTTATTTTTTTACCTTAAGTAGATTATAAACATGGAAGATAAGAAAACAAAAAGATGTTTTTAAATATAATATCACGATTGTTATTTGTTGGAATAAATAGTTTTGTCAATAATAAATCCATATCGCTGACTATCTTCTATTATAAATTCCGAGGTAAGAGTCGTAAAGCAAGTTTGACACTCTTGGAGATGGGGAAACTGATGTTGATCTTATTCTCTGTCCACTTCCAATGTCCAAGCAAGATTTACAGCTTCACACTGGAGCCATGTAGCTCTTACAATTGTCAGGGTATGAAAATAAATTAATGCACATTACGTTAATGTTTCTAAATGTTAAAACATTCTTTAAATTGTTTTATTTTTTTACATTTTAAACTTACAAATACCTCACCATTATTTTGTTTTACTAATATTATTAGCTGCACTTATATTAGAGCCACAACAATATGTTTACGTTGATGGAAAGAAATTCGATTGAATATGTACCTAAACTCATATAATTCACTATAGGTAACACATAAACAACTAATTTTTTTGGGAGAGTCAAAATTCCATTTAACATAATAATTAGTTTCAGCTCGTAGAAAACAGGCTGTAACCAGGCTGTAAGTGAGTGTCTGAATTTTTAAATGTTATCGATTTTTGGTCTTATACTTCTATTTCTTACCAATGTTTACTACCTCCTTAAAATATTCATTACTACTGAATATATTCTACAATTTACCACTGTAAACCAGAATTGTTAGCAAAATCTAACGTGTTAAAGTCATTTTATTTACTAATATACTTTTAAATAAAAATACTTGGTCCTTATCCTTTACTAAGTTATTAGCTGAGTTGTAATGCTAAGAACTATACCGACGGTAATTCCGAATTAATAATTTACCAATGTAATAGCCAGTTTCAGTTTCTACATAATGTAATATCCATGATCATGTTGGCTGTGTCACAAACAGCTGTTTACAGACAACAGTTTACAAAGGACAACACTGTTCTGGATAATTAACGACGAGTAAACGACAAACTCACAACTGCTAGACAATAGAGTAGGTGCAATAGACTAATTATTAGCTCACCACACTATCATTGTTATGATGATTAAAACACAAAGCGTTTAAATTAATGATCATTAAATATTCGTTGTATGTTTTCCAATCAGGTCATTGAACTACAAACAAGAAACGTTAAGCCACCAAAAACATCCTAAAAATCGTTTTAATTTTGATCAAATTATTATAACAATTCTGGATGTGTATATGGATGGATGTTGTTTTCTAGATTTTTGATTTAAGAACTATATTATTATACCGTATTGTTTTAATATAAACTAAAAGATATTAGTACTAAAACAATATGCTATTATTATTAACATGACATTTTCAAATGGAACTTTATTTTTTAAGTGAAGTTTACTTTCGTTGTATGATTTTAGAAGTGCATTTTATGTATTGTAGACGTTTGACTAAAAAAATAAAAAATTAAAAAAATTTAATTGTGGGTTTACATTATTAGTTCTTAAAATATCTGGTCCAAGTGGATCTGCTACGATATTTTTGAATGATATTTATATATTTGAAAATACAAGTTTAAAACTTAACGAGTAACTACACTGTAATAATTTATAACTTTTAACACAAATTGCTATCTTAAGCTATTATTTTTTAAAGGTCCTCTACTTCAGAGGAATCTTTTAAAAGGTTAAGAGACAAAGTTTTAAAATAACAGTACCACCTACAATTCACATGTTAAACAGTCGTGAGAAGCTTATGTTTGTTAACCTAAGTATTTTTACAGAGTCAAAGTTTCAAAAATGCAAACTCCCTTTAGTAAAATAATAAAGAAGGATATATATCCTTTTATAAATTTAAATTCAGATTAAAACTTTGAACGATGGATTAATTAGTTCTATTATGTCACAGATAACATGTGATTATTTGCCAGCATTTCTAGATAAATAAAAGTGAATTTTGAAAAGTTTGGGTACAATATATTTTGTACAGTCACCTGACAAAGTAGGCTTCCTTACACTGATTATAGTACAGAAAGTTGCCAATTGATGCATTTACTTACTTTTGCCTTACTCTTTTTATTTTTACGGCACCCCAGTATTAGATCCAAACAACACAAAACTGTGTGCTTTTATTAGGCACGTAATCCTTTTACTCTTGAAAATAAGTGGGCAAGAATTAAAGATACTACGATTATGATCAGCTGTTGCAGTGTTTCCTATATCGTTCGACGTTTGAATTTAACCTAACCTAAAACGTGTTATTATTGTTTGAAAGACTAATTATTTCTATGCTTTATATTAACTGTAGGAAGAATATAATGTGCAAAACTAGAGTGCAAATTGCCTTTGCTGCACTCAAGAAAATTACTCTAGCTACACAATTACTATTGCAGGTTTGTATTTCACCCATTGAATTATTATTATATATAAAAGAGACCGTTTCTAATTTACATACAACGATACTACAGAATGCGCAGGCATCAGCTGGCAGATCACATATAGAACTCTTTATTGGTCTCGGTATAGAACCGTTTGGCTACATTTACTTCAGAGTCACTGTCCTTTCAAGTACTGTACTGCAACTAAAAAAGTACGTAAAATTGTTTATACTAGCCATGAAAACGTGTAATATTTCGTCCGCTTAGCTTGACTCGGATAGTATTTATACATCAAAGTTACAACTAACTTGATAGGTAATCAAAATATGGGTGAATAAAAAGTCAAGACCCCCCCTTCTAATATTTTTTCAAGTAAATATACAGAGATATCCTTTTGGTGGTCGAGCAATCTTAGCAGGAAGTTTCATTTTATCATTTTGAAATTTTTGAGTGTCCCCCCAAAAGGGGGGATTTGGGGGGCAACTCAAATATTTTAAATGTAAACCCCCTTCAAGTGACACCTCATTTTGAAGACTTTACAAAAACTTAGAGAATGGTGAAAACTAGAGGTCGCTATCTCTTCTCTATCCAAAATGGCAGCCCGTCAAATGTTGTGGAAAATCAATGGTAAAATTGTAATTATTGGCTGCCATTTTGGATAGAGAAAAGATAGCGAGCTCTGGTTTTCACCATTCTTTAAGTTTTTGTAAACACTTCAAAATGAGGTGTCACTTGAAGGGGGTTTACACATAAAATTTTTGAGTGTCCCCAAAATGGGGGGATTCGGGGGACAACTAAAAATGTTTCAATAGAAACCCCTATCAAGTGACACCTCATTTTGAAGTGTTTAAACAAACTTAAAGAATGGTGAAAACCAGAGCTCGCTATCTCTTCTCTATCCAAAATGGCAGCCAATAATTACAATTTTACCATTGATTTTCCACAACATTTGACGGGCTACCATTTTGGATAGAGAAGAGATAGTGACCTCTAGTTTTCACCATTCTTTAAGTTTTTGTAAACACTTCAAAATGAGGTGTCACTTGAAGGGGGTTTACATTTAAAATATTTGAGTTGCCCCCCCAAATCCAAATTTTGGGGGGACACTCAAAAATTTCAAAATGATAAAATGAAACTTCCTGCTAAGATTGCTTGACCACCAAAAGGATATCTCTGTATATTTACTTGGGAAAATGTTAGAAGGGGGGGTCTTGACTTTTTATTCACCCTGTATTTAAACATCGATGACTGATAATTCTATGCGGTGAGTGGCTCAGACGGTAGAGTCAACTCGAGCTCAATCAACGCAGATGATATAGCATAACAGTCATCTTCCATTTATATTTCGGGGGAAATAGCTTCAATAGCTGGGCATCATCATTAATGGTGATACACATTTCCTTTGACATGCAATATTTAGAACTGATAATTAAATATTCTGCAAGTATAAATGGCGATGTTTTTAAAACAAACGTTAAAACAATCTCACCTTTTTGTCATGGCATGGACAAGCTGAAGACTATTCTAACGAACGTATTTGTTCAGCAAATCAAGAGACCGTTTTGTATTTACTGTTTACTATTGACTATGTTTTATTATTAGTATTTATAGGCTAAGTAAAATACGCTTAGAACATTACAGTTCAAAAAACCTGCAGTTTTGTAAAGTTTACTGTTAATCATTAGATGTTTTATATATTTTAAATTCGAATGCCCAATAAAATGAAAACTCTTCTTACATTATTCCTATATTGCTATCCATTACAACTCGAATAAACACCCAGAATGAAGTGTTTTATTAAAGATTCAATTAGAATGCAAATTTTCTAATGAGGATTTCATATTGTTAGATACAGGGTGGTCCACGGGAAACGGACGTATTTGAATCGCGCGGTACTCGGCGACTGGTGGAGGGGGAGACTCGCGGTGAAGGTCATTCGACTCCCTACTCCGCGCCATTTAGTTGCCATCATGCCGCTGTGGACGAAAGATCATCGCGTGTTTGTATACGATACCTTTGTTAAAAGTGGTGAGTCTGTTATCGAAACTCAACGGTGTTTTAGGCGTCATTTTCGTATTGGTCGTCATGGTGAAGTCCCAAGTCGGAATACAATTTTAAGGTGGGTGAATGCATTTAGATCTAAAGGATCCGTAATGAAAACAAAGCCACCCGGCCCTTCTCGCACTGCACGTACTCCACAAAACGTGGATAGAGTGAGAGATGCGATTCAGCGCAGTCCTGGCCGTTCCGCAAGGCGTCACGCAACGGAACTTGGGCTGAGTAAGAGCACAGTGAAACGGATATTACACAAGGATTTAGGGTTTCATCCATATAAAATTATGATTGTACAGAAGTTAAACGATGCTGATTATCAACAACGCGTTATGTTTGCTGAAACAATGTTAAACATGTTTGAAGAGAATGACGACATAAAAATTTTAATGAGTGATGAAGCCCACTTCCATTTGGATGGGACTGTTAATAAACAGAACTGCCGTTATTGGGCCTTGGAAAACCCTCGTGAGCTACATCAGAGACCATTGCACAGTCAAAAAGTCACCGTTTGGTGTGCTGTAGGGAAATTTGGAATTTTCGGACCATTTTTCTTTGAAGAAAACGAAAGAACTGTGACTATAACTTCTGAACGATATGTCAATATGATGACAAACTTTTTCATTCCGGAACTTGAAAGACAAGGAATCGACCCCGATCATGTATGGTTTCAGCAGGACGGGGCTACTGCGCATACGGCCCGAGCCTCTATGGCAGCAGTTCGAGCATTGTTCCCAGGGCGACTAATCTCACGGTTCGGTGATGTTGCGTGGCCACCACGTTCACCGGACTTATCAATGTGCGACTTTTTTCTTTGGGGTCACCTGAAGGCAAATGTTTACAAAGAAAAGCCACGAACTCAAGAAGAATTGAAGAATGCAATTCGGTACCAAATTGAACTAATCAATGAACAGTTATTGATAAAAGTGGAAACCAGTTTTCGAGAAAGACTCAATATGTGTGTCAATTCAAATGGCCGTCATTTGGGTGATGTAATTTTTAAAAAATGAATCAAGGTACTTTTTGTAAATGGCATAACTTTACCTTTATTTCTGTACTAATAAAATTTGTTTATGTTTCTAGCTTTTAGAGCTATTGTTTTTTTAAATACGTCCGTTTCCCGTGGACCACCCTGTATCACAAATCTGGTGCTTAAATGAGGATCCGGTGCAAATTGAATGATAATTATGATATACTCAGTTTATGTTTATGTTTCTTGATAACAATAAATTACGCTTTACAACTTATTAATGTAAATTAATTAGTTTAAAACTATGCGTAAGCTTTGTATAATTTTTTAAAAGAGCAAACTTTGATGTAAATAATGTGCCTTAAATTTGTTTGAGTATTCATGTCTTCATTCAAATGTTTGAGTATTCATTATGTGCGAAATATGACCAAAATGTATATTTTTATAATAACGTTGATAACTTCACTGGTCTTTATACGCAATGATATATAAATCAAATGTCCTTTTACCGTTTGACGATGGCTTACGTATGGACTGAAACTAGTTACGTGATATATGTACGAGTAATTTTTGGAATTTATAAAATCATGTATTTTAACTTTTTCTAATATTATTCAACAATCAGAAGTCACTATAATAATAGATTGATTTATATCTTGAAACTAGAAAAATCTTTATTTCAACAGCAATGAGAATTTATTATTTTTTTACGTAAATGATCTAACTCTTTAACAAAATCTAAAATACCTCTGTCAGATGTCCTTCGACGTAAGTACGACAGGTAAGTACTTTCTCAGCTGAATAATGTTTATTATCGTTCACCTCAGCTGAGAAATCAGTGTTACCAACGTCACGTACAAATCCTCTGTCTCTATAAAACCAGATTTATGTTCCGTTGTCAAGATGAATCCCACCCGCTCTTGCACCATACACAACGGATATGTTCATTTTGAAAAGGTTTATTTTAAGTTAAACTGAGAGTTACTGAATTTGCTGGGTAAATTAGTCACTGAAAGTGATTTTACCAGAGGAGTCCGTAGCTTTTTGAGAGTTCGAAACTGGACCATGAACTGTCCCTCATAATTAGATTTAAAAAATTATCCTAACTGATGAAACAGTTGGTCTTAGTCAGTAACAAAGCTACACATATAACATAAGTAACATAAGTGACAGCACAAAAAAATCTGTTTTCTGGACGTATGGCCATGGTTGGTATGTCCTAGGCGTGCGCTTGGTTGATCACTGACAGGTGTGCGTGTGTGTGTGCTAGTTCTTGCGAGTGTGTGTTGTGTGTGTGCGTGTACGTGTGTAGGTGTGTGTGTGTGTGTGGGTGTTTATGTAAGGTGGTATGTTTTAAAAGTTTATTGTTTCTTTTTACATTAAATATTGTAAATAGATTATAGTATTTTATTTGTATTGTACATTGTTTTGTTTTATTTGTATGTTTAGATTTGAATAAACAGGTTAAGTGTAAGAGAGGGCCATGTGGCCCTAACTTTGCCTGACTAAATAAATCATTTTCATTTCATTTTCATTTCACATATCATCTTACACCATTTTACACTCATCCTTCACTCATATAGGATACGCACCTAGGCGGCGTCTCCATCTCAATTGATAATGGATAGATCTATATTTTCAAACACCTAAGTGATTATAATTTAAATGTCTAGGATGCTGTGACATTAGAAAAGTTCTTTGTAGTTTTGAATTGTTTTCCACGGGAGTCCATGAGTGCCAACGGCCATCTTGGATTTACCCGCCTTAAGAGTAATGTTAATTTCTTTCATTTTAAACAGCCGCTGAAGGTTTATTTACTATCTCAAAATGTTTGTTCAAATACCAAAAAGATTGTAATTTAAATATTTAACTCACTTTTCGATTGAAAATTATTCTTGTGGTGTTTTATTAGTTATAACACCTAGGCTCCAAGGACCAAGGAACAAAAACCACTTCTATGTCTGCTAATAATCGTTGATTAATCTTTTCAACATTGTGGTTTCTGATGTTGCTTTACGTACAAACTATTCTTGAAGTCAAAACTTTCAGCTTCTCTTAATTATTAAATTGAGTTATTAAATTAGCAAATTGAATCATGTTCCACTATTTAGGATGGGTATGCAATCATTTGGCATCGGTGCGGGGTGAGTGATGCTTATATACATTTCATTCTGTTTCCTTTTATGCAGTTAAGACTAAACCAAGGACATTGTGTGCAGTTTTTAGCCATCGACAAATCGACAATTTTCTGACTTGGGCAGAAATAAGGAACTAGGGCATGGTTCTCAAATTATGGCAAACAACTGAATTACACTATTTTAAAATATTTTACCTTTAGGTAATGATTCTGTGTGTTTATTGACAACAAATTTAGAACTGAATGTTTTTAAATCGCAAAATACACCGGCCTTTTCACGGAGCCAATAAATATAAGGATTATTTCCTACATTTTAGGTGGGAGAAAATGTGAAACCAAAGGCGTTATAAATAAAAGACCGTATCCTAATAACCTTTTCCTTTAACATATTGAAACGCCTGACCACTATTTTATATTATTGATCCTAGCCAAACATTCACATCTAATACGTATAACCACCGTCTATAATTCACCAACACTGTATAATACCACAGTTTCATCACTGGTACTAGCCTCATAATGGTATATCCATGTACTTATCGATGGCTGTGTCACAAACAGATGTTTACCGTCAATTGTTTACAAAGGACAACACTGTTCTGGATAATTAATGTGGTACAAACTTCAACACACTACTGCTGAACAATAGAACTATAGCAAGTAGAACAATGGAGCTAAATGATCATCACATAATGGTTAATATGGCCATCTATGTTTTATTAGATTATGATTATATGTGTTTAAAAATACTATCAGGAATGAAAGATTTGAAAATTTTGTTCATTAGACGACTATTGACTTCTTAGGATCCAGGCAATTTGAATACATATGTATATGTATTCATATGTCATCATCATGTGTACATATGTCATCTTATGAAATTTTAAGATGACTAGTTTGAGTATGAGTATTTTAAATGGCCCAGGTATTGTGAAATCACGGGTGCCTCCAGGGCTTTTTGCACAGAAAAGGGAAAACCAACAGCACGGACTTTCTGTACTGTCCCGGCATTGTAGACACGGCACACCTTTTGTGACAGGTATATGTACGCCTAGGCTATTTCATCTCTAATCAGCGTCGACAACATCCCAACAACATCGTTGGAGCTGTCTAAAATGTAGGTGGAGGGCACCTGGAACTGTATCAAGCAGTTGGACGAGGTCATACTTTGGGCTAGAAGGTCAAACTCGATCGGCCTTAACATTCGGAAATAAACCAAGAAGGAAAGTATTAGTGGCATAGTTAGAAGTACCTAGCCCCAAGTTATGAGATAAATAGTTCAAGACTAGTACCCTAGGAGCTTAATGATGTTTTTTTAACGTAAGTCTGAAGACATTGAGTTCGCCGAGTCGGGCAACTCCTGAAAGGTCTTTGAGCCCAGCAGTGTGCCTAAACTGTTTTTAACCTCCTCCTCACGGCAAAAAAAATATTAAAAAGTTCAAAAATATATGTTGGTGATTTCGAAGATTCAAAATGTTGGTGGGGTATCGAAATAAGCGAGAAAATGAAGAATTACAAAATAAGAACTCGCCAAGCTGAGTGAAAACAACGTTTGCATTTTTAATTACCATATTTATAGTCCCGGTATTTAATAGAGTGTTTACACTAAAACGCTAAAATATACCCATTAGTTTTTCTATTCAAATCTATTCAGTGTGTAAATGACACAAGTAATAACACAATAAATAACACAATATAAAATAGAGAACAATATATTGTTCTCTATTTTATAATTCATTCAATTCAATTTCAGTGCAATTACAAAACATGAAAGAAAACAAATCCTATTAAGTATTGTGTCAGAGTACAAATTGACTTTTCGTGATGAGATTTCCGTCAGTTGAACGAAGATGTCAAGAAGAATTCTCGCTGTCGTTTAAAGTTAAAAGGTTCACATTATTGCTATTACCTTTTCGTCTCCCCTATTGCAAAAAACGTAATATTTTATTTTAATAAAAATGTTATTAAAATACACTTTTAAATATTATTAAAATAATATAACAGCTCAGTACATTTTGTTTTGAAAAAATTGTTTTGGATATAAATTTGATCAAAACATTCAGTGTAATTTATAAATCTCACCAAAAAGTTACGAAATATAAATTTAACCAGAACTTTCAAGTCTATTACAGAAAAGCAAAAACATCTTTAATGATCCGGACAAATAATTGTACTTTACACGTTGTAGTGGATAGTATACGTTGTAATACAATGCGAAACGCGTAAAGAAATGAAATGAAATGAAATGAAAAATGAAATATGAAATGAAATTATGTTTATTTCCCAACTAAAAAGTACAATTCATGGTATTTTACAGAATAAATTACTTAATCCTTGTCTTAAAAATAACTTACAAAATAATACTATAACTAAATGGCACAAAGAGATAAAAAAAAATACCTAATCAACTTATATGGAAATGTGTCTACATAGGCAGGGCCTGTGCGTAGACATGAGTTGCGGGTAATTTGTTTAGAGAATGGGAATTTTTTTTAAGTGATCGTTATCACGTCTGATAATAAATGTTGTCTTGCTTGGAACTGGACAACGATATTTCTCTCAAACTAAGTAGAATCTAAAGTGCTTCTCAAAAATCAAGAGCGGAGAGGAGCGGCGGGTTGTGTATTAGTTTAGTCATTGAGGTGGTGTATCAGTGATTGTGTGTTGTAGTGTAGGGTCAACGGTCAGGTCAGCCCGACGCGATAACAGCCTCGGTGTCCTCTGAACTCAGTCCCACAAGCCACGCTACTACATGTCTCTTAAACAAAGAGAGAGATGGTGAATTTAAAATTTCAAAATTCTGTTATTTATCACACAACTTACGATAGATAATTTGGGTTAAATGAAAGCAGTTTGTGTGTGAAAATGATTTTACAGTCTGTGGAACAAATATACCAACGTTTTGAGAGAAGCGCGTGTTGTGCGAATGAGTAGTTTTTTCAAAAATATTATCAAAATTGTTGTACATGTGTACTAAAATAAATTTCAAAAACAACTGCCTAACTGTCAAAACTCCTAATTCTGCAAATAGGTCGTCAGTTGAATATCTAAAGTGTTTTTTAAAAGCAACTTTTAAAATTGTTTTCTGCATTACAAAAAGAGGCTGCAAGATAGTTTTGTAAGCACCACCAAAAGCAATAATTCCAAATGATAACAATGATTGAACGTATGCGTAGTAAGCAATTTTAATTTCTCGCTCTTCGAGAGCATCACTAAGTTGTCTGAATGCATAAATGTATTTACGTAGTTTATTTTTTAGATATTCAACATGTTAAGACCACTTCATCCTTGAATCAAAAACAATACCAAGGTATTTATATGAGTCAACTCTTTGAATTTCGCTGCAAAAACACAAGTTGTTGAAATGACTTCCACAGACATGAATTGTTAGGTTTTCAAGTTTGTATTCGGTAGACTTGCGTAATGAGATCGGCATGAATTTAGTTTTTGATATGTTGAAGGATAATATATTTTGGTCAAGCCATTTTTTAAGTAAAAATAGGTCTGATTCTGCCTTGTTTTTTACCTCCTCCCAGGATGTTCCAGTTACGAATTATAAAGTATCATCAGCAAATAAAATTAATTTTCCATTTGTTTGAATTTTAGAAATATTATTGATGTAAATGAGGAATAGAACAGGGCCAAGATTCGATCCCTGGACGACACCATACTCCACTGGTAGCACATCACTTGACACTTCACCAAGTGAGACAGTCTGTGGCCTATCAGAGCAAGCGAGCGAGGTGCCGCGCACCCCGACAAGCTCAAGTTTTTGCAACAAACGCTTTCTGTCCACTGAGATCCCCTCAGTTTGGACTGTTAACTTATTCATATAAAATTTTTAATATAATATACTTAAATTTATAGATATTTGTTATGTAAAATACTAATTCTGTTGTGCAAAATCAATGCAGTACAGTAGAATTTGCCAGTACAGAGAAAACCTATCTGCAATAGTGTTTTGTGTACGTTTTTATCCATGTAAATGCTATATCAAACTAATATAAAGCATATTGATGCTTCGCAAAAATGATACGTGTTGATTTTCATCCCTATTGTTAAATTGTCCGGACATTGAATGAAGGCAAAGTATAATACAACAAAAGCCTAAACTTTCGTCTTGCAAAAGCACTTCTATGTAAGATTCGAGATTGATAATAGTATTAATTAGTGATAGGCATATAACAAGTGACATAAAAGTGCACTATTTTAAAAGAATAACGTATTATGTTTTGTCATTTGCAAGGGAAATTGCAAGGAAACTCATTATCAATTAACAAAATCCAAACTCATTAAAAAAATGTTTTAAAAATTTAAATACCGGTATATGTTTTTTGTTGATATCTCTCAAAGACTGGTATAAAATAATTGGGATTTAAAGAACGCTGCTAGTATAATATGAATCAATTATAATACAATGACATTATAAGCTATTCAATGGGAACACTGAAAACAGCAATGAAAACATCAACCAATTTTTAAATAAATTAATTATTGCTAATAATTTTACCATGTGGTCCTACTAACAGACAGGAAAGACTCATCAAGAAATAACAAACACTCGTCGTCTTGTAAAGCGAAGATGCAAGCAAACAAAAAGTTCATCTCGTATTTACAAAACTCTAATTACCGCTTGATGAACTTGTCTTTGGTTTTGTCGTGAATTGAAATTCAGAAGAAAAGCTTCCCTGCGAAGCATCGCTGACTCCGCCTGTTTGATGATTAGTGTAATACATTACAGTTGTTAGATCTTAGTTAATTTTGACCTTACAGTTGTTTTACGTGGTCTACTTCCTGATAATGTAATAAGATGACTTTTTTGATTGGGCTATCAATAGGCTATGTTATTTAACAAAAGATCAAAGTTAACAAGACCAGGGATTAGACCGTCTTCTTACAAGAGAAAATGATTAAACATTCTACTGATATACATGCAAGCACTGCATAAAATTAACACAGAATATCAAAATAAATTTGTACAGGACGAGTAAAAAAACTAATTTTGTAAGGTAGTTTAATGTGGTTTGCTGTAATATGTGTGTAAACATGTAGGACAGATTGAAATATTTTCGTAATAAAGATGGGGTTTTAAAATTAAGACAATCATTGTGATTAGAAAAGATGTACTTTAAAAATAGATCAGTTATGTCCAAAAGATTTATGAATAGACTGTACTTTATGTTTTGTAGATATATATTCTTTTTTTATTTCACCGGCCTTTCTGTGACATATATCTGTCTTTCATATGTTAATAGGTGCTTGGATGGGGATATCTCTTGAATGTATATATGCATAATTAGCATGCACGTCTAGTGTGTATACAAGCCAAGTCGGTCACCTGATTGTAAATAAACAGTTCAATAATTGCATTTACGTCATAGGTACGTGTGTAGACCAGGACAATTAGATTGTTATTTTTAACTTATATTATATAACCCAATTCAAAGCTAATATAGAAATGTATTCTTTATTTTAAACGTATCAAAAATTAAATATCAGTAACTATCAAGGGAAAACATTTGTGTATGACATTTTTTACTTTTTAAATCCAGCGATAGCTTGATAGCACACTAGTTTTTCCACACAAAGTATTTCAGTACAAAGGATATTATAAGCTAAAAATTCTTATGGACGAATTTGAAATTTGCGTTAATGAAAGAAGTTCGGTACTAGTAGGCTTAATTGTAAACATTTCAATTGAGGTCTTCATGTTCCAGTATTATATGTATGCAAAGTATGTATAATTTTTGTTAACTCTGTTTAAATTATGAGCCAACTAAAAAGTGTAATTTTTATTTAGCCTATAGCAGATAAAATCCCATTACGTGAAAGAGATTTGTATTCTAATAGGAGCCGTGATGTAATAATCTTTTCTGTCTCGGTCTTAATCCCAGTAACAGGTTACATTGTTTTCTGTTTTTGAAAAGTAAATAAATAAAAAATAACAAGTCCAGCACATACTTTGTTTTGAATTTTCCATGTTTTCATACATAACTTATTTCTGAACAAAGTATTTGCAAAAACATATAGGCATAAATTACAAAATGTTACAGCAGTACAGGTTACAACGAAAGTTTTATTTTGCTGGTACCAAGTGCAATCCTTAAATTTTCAATGAGGATTAGTATTTATTTTCATGCAAATATCAGTTTAGTATGAACGTAATATTACAATGTGACAGACTGAAAGTCCACGTTGATTGTGAGTGTAGGTTTTTGGGCGAAATGAGCCAATACATTCTACAATCTAAACCTAGTTTTCTTTTACTCTAACACTTATAATTTCATTTATTATTTTTAAATAAAAAGGACCAGAAAATCAATAAAAGATCTCTAAGAAATGTGATTATTTTCCAATTAAATATATTATAATATCTTACCTCACAACATTTCTACTACAAAGCATTGCCATAATTCGACAATGTATGTAATCTATCAGCCGTTTATACGCAAAACGTTTTTAACTAACTTGAAGTTTCTATGGAAAATTAAATATAAACGCAAAGAGAAATATGTACAAGAGAATATTGCTATTATGTATACAATAATAATTCGTTGGTCTTCAACATTTTTGACAGCTTTAATGAAAGTTTAAGTGAGTAAAGTTGATTCTATTTAAGATTAAGAATATTCTATTTTGAAAACAACTAACATATATTTACATAAAGTTATTATTATATAGTTTGAAATATGTATAAAAATGTAGCCAATCTATAATCTCGTTATACATTTAGAATACATGTATTCCTAGCATAATATTTATTTCATGCATTTTTTACCTAAGTAATAATCTATGTATATTACTATAATGAAATCAATTTTTTTTTACTTCAGGAATCTTAGGTCTTGTCCACTAGATCTTTAATGATAATAATAGGGCCTAAAGGAGTTTCTGTGATGATATATGCTTTGGTTGATTCCATTGCATTAAAACAGTTTGTTCTTCCACCCATCGATGTAATGGTGCTACATCTAACATGACATGTGAAAGCTATCAATGTTAGTCCAGACCAGACCACTGTCAGTGAGGTGTTAGAGGTTGGTACTACTCAAACGTACTTCAGGCTAAATTGTATTCAAAAATTCAACCCACCATCTCGTACTGTAACAAATATGTCAAAGCTGTTGATTTAAAGGACTATTAGTATCACGTATACATTTGATCCACAGGAAAAATCATACTAAATTTCCAATACATAACTAATACATATAACTGTTGCTATGCTCATGGTGATATCATACTAAGCTATAATCAGTCCATTGTACACTAACACAGTTGCGAAAAATCTGATACTTGAATAAAACCTTATTCACATAACAATAATGTAAATAAACGTAAACATAAATGACAGGTAAATTGCATAACAGTAAATTATTATCATTTATTGAGCAGACTAAATTTTGCCAATTTGTATTGAATTAAACTCATATAAGATGAAAATACTCAATACCCTAAAAAGGAAATACATTTTCGTTTTATGACAAAAGGTTATATATTATATTAACAAATGAAAAAAGTCTTTGGTCAAAAGACATGAATTCACTTTTTAATTGATGAATAAACAATACTGTTGTTTGGAAACTACTGTCATTATTACTTCATGTTTCATAATTATAGAAATTTACATAAATCTGCATAAGAACTGGAGGTTTATTTATCATAATTTGGACATCTTCCAACTGAAATAAACAAACCTACAGTAAAGAAGATTAAGTAAGTAACATACAGATATACTGATGGTTATTTAGTTAAAGAAAATAGTTCGTAGTTCCACAGTGAATTATAATCTTGTGATTAGATGATTTCATCAGTTAGTCTTAATAATTCTGAAATCAAGCGATTTGCACGTATTCGCTATGATTTTATAAACGGGATGCACCAAAGTTACTGTATTCCAGTACAGAATCATTTATCAAGACATAAATAACTATTTACCCAAAATAGATAGCCTAGGTATAATAATCTAGTTTTATGGTTAACTCGACGAATCCTTTGTTTAGCCTACAAATGAGTTTGGATTCAAGGTCAGTAAATTTCACTATACTATGTGGCAGTAATCATCAGCAATCGTGGACTCTGTAAGAATTCTTTTCACAGAATAGCATTATTTAATCTTTTTTCTTTTTCTTCAGTCTCCAAGATAGATCCATAAGTGTTCTTTCGCGTCGAGATTCAACCAGAGAAAATTTACCTGGGGCAGTATTTTGATATTCTACATGTTTGCTCTATTGTTGTAAACACTTGGCTAAAGAGAATATTCATGTTTATAAGAGCTTTACTTATAAACATTATTTGGATATTCACGAAGCCATCCACTTGCACCATTCGTTGAACCATTATGATTACTTGTCATATTCATAATTATGATTATTTCATGAATGCACATTCAGTTATCATAAATGCTGAAGTTCGTATTATTATTGCTTGTTTATTTTTTTCTTTTATTTTTAAACATTTCATTTTTGAAGTAGGCTTATCATTTTTATAATGATTCATGGGATCTATAAATGTAATTAATTACCATTAAAGTATATTACTAAATAAAAAATGATTGTTATTGGCAGTTTTGTGTAACTTTCTATTTCTGTTGTTTTAAAGAGGCCACACACACAGCTGTATAACTCTTTGAATCTACTTATATTCTGATTGATGTTAGCAGAGGCGTATAATGTAAAATGATTCCACCATAACAAGCGGTGCTGTTAATTAAAGTGTTTCTCATACACGCATGATCATCGGTTACACGTAATGGGGGAAGTTATCCCGTTTTAATCAGCCCTATACTCTCGACCCTTCAATGCCCCAACTGCCAACTACGATAATTAGACTGGGTGTAATCGTAGTCGGGGCTGATAACTGGATGTTGGACTTTGGCTCTTATGCTGATTGTACTTTGATGTGCGAAGTTGTGTCAGTAACAAGTAAGCGGTCATTTAGTTAAGTCATTAATTGAATACTTATAGTTTATACATGTTTGAACTTCTTGCAAGCTTTTTAAATGAGAGAAACGGATATTAGGCGTTTTGTAAGATTTTTTACTATTCATATTTGGGATTGGACGAGAGCTTTCAAAATTATTTTTTTTAACAACGAAACTGCAAACATCATTGCTACATTATCTAGGTATCACGAAAGAGTTTACCTAAGAACCTTCATTCGTTTTGTTAAAAAGTTGAAAATACGACACGTGCAAATATACTGAATGTTGCACAAGAAAAAAGAGAAAATTCACTTACGAAATGTAGAAAAATGTGCTGAGAAGATAATACATCATATGGAGACGCAAATGATGAAACCTTTTGGATATTTTTTTCATAAATATCTGACATTTGTAATACAATTTATTTTTTATTATTACCCACGTTGTCTCGCTCATCAAGTAGACGCTTTGTACAAGTCTGGTTCAATCTATAATTAGTTCCTGAAAATTTTAGCCCCTCATTTCTAAGAAGGTTACCACAAACCGTTTCAAATAATATCTCAAATGGTTCAAAAGTTAAGGGGGTGTGAGTTACTTTTCAGCCACTCTTTAGTGTAATTATCTGTTTATGTTAATTTTAGAAACACAACATGGCTTTCATTAATAGTGTTAAACGTGTAAGCTTTTACTCGACACTAATATTTACAATGGAAACGCCATCATGAAGTTTTGCCTTGATAAAAATTAAGAGATGAATAGACTTAAAGATTATTCAGTTATAATAATGACTGGAACTAAATAACAAAAACGGCCTACATCTAAATAATTAACTTACAAAATAACTTTTGCATGATATTTAAACAATGTATATACAATCAACAGATATTTAGTGTCAAGGTTGCCAAATTCTATTGTTTAACACAACAAACTAAAATTGTTTGACTCTGTATAATGATGATGTTCAATGATTAAAAGAAAATATCTGTTGTCTACAATAATTACGTATATATTATTTTTACTTTATTAAAATGTACAAATATAACGACTGATCTAGACTAAGATAAATATGATCGAGATAATAACTAACACTGTATAGCCAAAGGCTGAGGTTTTAATATTTACTTTGTTACTGTTATAATTACTCTGTAATTAAATGTTTAAAATACTTACAAAGGATTAAAAACCCTTTGTATCAAACTTGCTTAACACAGTTCCTAGTTTTCTAGAAATATTTTAAATCCTGAAAGCAATGTTCTAAAACTGTATCTTTTGAATGAATGTTTCGTTTATTGTGAACTGAGTAACATTAACGTGCTGTATTATATTTTTACAATTTCTAGTCCACCAACTTTAAATAATATAATAATTGGCTTCAATTCATGTAGTTTTTTCTGTAAATTACTTTAAATAAATTGTTTTTATTTCTTTGTAACTTTTTTCCCCTTTAAGTACAATAACCCTTAAATTCAATTGCATCCAAAACAAGAGAAATGTAAAACTATTATGTCTTAAAAATATTTCTTCTACATTTTAATCTAAAGTAATATTTATTTATTTAACGTAATGTAATAATAGATCGTGGATATTTAATCAATTTACGAGAAATAAATTTCTGTCCTTCGCAATTCCTATTTTAATTACTTTCTTAAACATAATGTTCTAAAATTGTCTATATTGCAGAATATGTTAAGGAGATCCATGCATATAGGTCAGTAATTACCTCCAATATAAATCATATCAGTCTGTAAGACATTAGTGTAGACATTAATCAGAGAGTGGCAACCCCCTCAAGCGACACTAAACAGAATTAATAGCCTCAGACAATGGTGAATGGTTGGTAAATGGGATGTAAGGCGTTCTGTGGTAGATAAAATAGTGGAAGATCTAATGTATATTTCGTAATCTTCTGCATCAAAAGCAACTAATTAAGCTTAACGTTCTAAGCTGGCGCTAGCCGTATAAAAGGAAAAATGCAAATAGGTGAACAATATAATAAAATCATTTTTTTTTATTTCATGATTTCAATCATAAATTTTTAAAAACCTATCATGTTTTTACTTTAACTGACAACCGAAACTATATTATATTTTCTTTGGCCTGTTATGTTTACAACATTGTCTGAACCTGTAGGAAACATCCACATAAATAACATAGATATTGCACTGTGTTCGGCAGGAAGTTCTCCTCAGCAAAGACAGATTCAACACATTTATTCCTTTGTCACATTAGACAAAGGATATCCTTTCTTGGAACTACAAATCAACAGTTTCCTTTTCTTGATTTTTTTACTAAAAATGTTAAAAGTATCTATTATCACTAATCAATAAATTTTACGTTTCGGATAAGGCAAATGTATTTGTAAACAGCTATATCTCTCTCATGCTGATACTAAAATTGCTCAACTGACCGCAAATAATATCGTTCTTGTCCTGTTTTCTGCGATCTAAAACCCATTGGTGTTTTGTTTAAAATGTCATTTACTACCTATGTAAGTTGTATTGAGTTTTTTTTTACTATGCAGAATGACTTTTGCCGATTAAAACCTCAATAAAATATAACCTCTCCAAAGGCATTACACCACTTAACAAATCCGTCACAGTTAAGTACTTTTTCATAATTCTTTATATAACATTCTTTATCAGAGTAATTAACTGCCCAATAACAACGTTAATCCTTTTTTTTCATAAAGGCACAAGTTAGTCTGAGATCATTTTTAAACACCTACTAGGAGCCATCGGACAAGTAGCAGTTAATATAAATATTCTTCCTGATTTCATGGATTTCAACTTTAAAATAAGTTCAAGTTCTACAAGGTAAAACATAAGTCAGGTGCAATAATAATTGAAACATGCAATCAACTTTATGTAAATTTTTAAAAGTGTTGTACTCTTCTGAAATAAGAATCAACGTACTTAGCAAACTTTACAGAAACTATTTACATGAAAACACCTATTGCTATTTATATTTTTTATTTAAATTTAGTCTGTTAATCAAATTCACTCACTGTATTAGCTAACATATTATTTTTAGACTGTTGGGCCTACGAGACGCCTGTAGATACTGCTTGTACTTTAGACTTGCTCTGTAACTTTAGATGACGTATTATCATGGAGTGATCCCTAGTGAACATCAGCTAAGTGCTAATGTTGTGGAGTCTTGACAACTTTAGACAAACTAGGCCTATGTAATCTCTCATCACGTTGTCAGGAAAGCTCAGGTCTTGATATTAGACAACTCTAGACCATATAACCATACTTAAAGAGTAGAGAGTTGAGGTTGAGTATAACTCTACTATATAAATAACTGTATATAGAACGTATAATATATACATGCATAATGCAGATTTTAGAGTCGTTTAACAACTTTTTGAAGGGTTGACCGTAAGACTATTGGTTTCTACGATGTAGAAAAAGGAAAGGTTTCACTAAAGAATGAAATGCATGTTTTATCGTAACAAAGATAACTGTACCACACCAACGTGTGTATGTTCTCAACGACAGAATATTACAAAAGTAACATTCTTTCCTAGCCTCATTGTTCTATAGTATAATAAGTTTGACTTTGAGAATTTAAGAACGAATTTCATTCAAACATAAACGTACTAAATATTAATCATTTCCCCCGAGGTCTAAGTATGAGTAAAACAGTTCTGAACAAAACAGTGACAGCTTTGACTTCAGACTAGCCACCTAGCGAAACATAAAACGATTTCGTTTTGGGAGTGATTATGTTCCAGAGTTTATGTGAATATCCACTGAAACGTACACGGAAGGCTATCTTTTCAAAAGTAATAAAGACCAGTCTATAAAACTAGCGATAATCGATGTGATCGAGAGAGAAGCAAAAACACTAGTGTAGGGTAAAAAAATATTTACTGCCTCCATAATTAATATTTATCTAATGCAGCGTTTGTGTGCGATGGATGGGGTTTTTGATGGACCATTAGTGTTTTGCATTCGTTGCTTCTATCCAATCATTAAAATGACATCGTTCTGTTTGAAATTAATTGAA
The DNA here is from genome assembly GCF_028750875.1 of Macrosteles quadrilineatus. Taxonomy (NCBI): domain Eukaryota; kingdom Metazoa; phylum Arthropoda; class Insecta; order Hemiptera; family Cicadellidae; genus Macrosteles; species Macrosteles quadrilineatus. The sequence continues at coordinate 66,717,177 of NW_026542598.1, read as the reverse complement.
TTGCTATTTGTATGCAAACATATGCTAACCCTCAAAGGTACTCTCTGTTGTGAACTTCTTTTATTTTATTTTCACTCTCTGAATTTTGCTTTTGGTTGATATTTTATATTTTCAATTTGTTTTTGTGTTAAATATTTTTTAATCAATTAACTACCATGTCTTGGATTTAATGCAATTATTTGAGGATTTCTTGCCTTTGGATTAAAATGAAAATGTTACCAATTTATTTGTGTGACGTAATTCTAGATTTCAGTCTTGTTACCTAGGCTGTGAATTATATGCATATGTTTTAGAAACCAGATACATTCTGTATTAGTTTAATACGACATTCATTTTTGTCCAGCAGATTTTTACAAGTTATTAATAGTTTTGATGATTGAATATTTATATTTACATTAACTTAATTTGCTTAGGAACAACAATTTACAGTTCCTAAGCTGTTAATTAAGATACTGATTCATGAAAAATCTGGCACCGGGTTAAAATGTACTATATAAAATGTATTCAGTTAGAAATACTTTTGGTCCTAAACGGAGGATTTTTTCTTAGTCTGGCATGAGAAATCCCTTTATTTAATCATATCTTACAAATTTGACACACCATTAAATACGAAAAGGTGTCCGATTCACTCCTGAAAAGGCAAGGGACATCATGACATCCATACACAGCAGTATTCTCGGTAGTTTACAAAAGAGCTTATCTTGGGAATTTCAATTTACAACACAACCAAAGACAAGTTCATCAGGCTTTAATTAGAGTTAAAATACGAGACACAGCTTATGTTTCGTTTGCAACTTCGCTTTACAAGACGTTGATTTCAATTATTTTCTGTTTTTTTACTCAAATGTTTGTATTCCTCATTTTCAAAGCTGATTTTAATTGCTTTTACGTGACATTACAAATTGATCTATATAATGTAAATCATAACATAACGTAACATTCACGTTAAATATTATAATTATTTAAGGGGTTGTTTGTTTGAAAATGTCAATAGCTGAAAATAAAGTATGAGCCAGCTTGTGTATTTACACTATAACCAAAATGTGTCTAGCTAACCATAAACGGTTTGGTCTTTTCTTTTTGATAGGGAAACCCATCAAACATCGTGAACAAAAAAACTTACACTTAAATAGACATAATTAGAAAAGTGAATTGGATATAAAATCGTCCTTCAATCGATTCGTACAACAATTGACAAATATCTTACCATCAAAGTCGAATCACTTCTGTTGGAAAGACAGATGTGTAGGTCGTAAAACCTATGTTGTCAACCATAGAGATAGGAAAACTTATGTTGATCTTATTCTCTGTCTACTTCCAATGTCCAAAAGACAATTTACAGCTTTACACTTTGTAAGGCGTTTGTTTCTTCGTATTGATATATTCGAAAAAAACTATAACATTATCCACCGTCCTTAAAATGTATATAAAAATATAAAAAAACACATGTATTTATTGCGCATGTCTTTCATAACACTAATTAATATTTATCTTCTTTTTAACTACATGCTACACAGTAATTCAAATATTAAATACATTTGATGAGAAATTTGACTAAAGAGAGTTAATTTAATGTAAGTAAGAAAATGGGTCAAACATTTTGATTTGAAACATCTCATGCGAGACGAAACTAAATTAATAGTTAAGGAAAATGACGAATGGGTAGTGCGTTGTTCTAGAGTTTATCTGATACTCTTGAAATATTTTTTTTTAATATCTATGAAATTAACTTCCTGTACATTTATTTTAACATGGTTTTCAAACTTTCAATAAAATATACAAGGAAAAGATTACTGTAGGCCTACATCTTCAAATTGGTCTAAGTTTCTTATAAACACCTCAGCTGCAAGCTTAACTTTAACATCGTATAATAGAAGACCTTAATTTCTTAATCTACCTTAGATACCTTACCTTCACCTTAGCTCCTTGGCCATTAAAACCGACGCTGGTTTTTTGGCCTTGCCAACAAGTTGCCTCCACTTTTTTTGTCTGCTGCTTGGTCAATTGATGTTCCCATCCGCTGAAGGTTAGATAACTAAATCTACAAAATCGTCACATTATACAAATTCACAGAGTTTATGACAATTCATAGCGTATATACCACAGATTTTGTCACTAACTAACCAAATTTACTCCATTACTAGTTTCAGTGACAAAAAGAAGGTGTCAGTGGCTTTGTCACAAACAGATGTTAACAGACATCAGTTTACAATAGACAACACTGTTCTGGATATGGTGCTACCGACAAACTGACTTCTGCAACCATTCAACGAGGATGTTGGTAAATTATTATACCACAATAACTATACATAGTTCTAGATTGTGATAGAAATATTTTAAATTACCAAGTTCAAAAATATAGAATAAGAATTGGCAGAAATATTACGATTTTTAGTTGTAAAATGTGGTAGAATAAGTCAGAAGCTTGTCGGGTTTGCTCAATTTTACAACTAAAAATCGTAATATTTCAGCTATTTCTCATTTGAACTTTTTGAACTTGGTATCGTTTGATATAGGATTGAAATTGCTAAATAAAAATATTTTCGAAATTTTATCATAAAATCAGCAATTTTTTAGTAATTTAAGTTTACAAAATGTAAATGGCCGCCATTTTGAAATTTTAACTTTGATCAAGATGGTTTTTTTTTATAATATGGGTCTCTCTTACTTGAACATACATATTAAGTTTCATTAAGATTGGTTGAAAAGATTCAAAGATAAAATGTGAATGTTAAAATATAAAATGGCGGATATCTGGTTAACGAAGCGATTTTGGACAAAATGTTATTCCTAATTTTATATTTCTTTTTACCAAAGAAATTACCACGTAAATTATGTCCCCACCTTTTTTTAACACCCTGTATATTCATTTATTTTGCAATAAATCGTGTATCTCTAGCATTTTAATCGTCTATTCTTCTTATTTTCGTCATTACTAAATCTTACAGTATACGCTTTTTATATTTACGTATTTGGTAAGCAGAGTTAAAATTCAATGAGCTGGTGCATTCTGAATGTACTGTAAAAACTCGTCTGCGAACAAATTTACAATATTTATAGTCAATCAGAAAAATAGTGTACGAAAAATTGTTCAAATTAAAAACTTCACGACTTTAATATATGACCAACAAAACATTTCTCTATGCTTACACACATTTTTAATGTGCTTGCACAAACCGCTTCTATGTCTGCTATGATAAATGTGGCTGAACTAACATTCCCCTGTTTTCAACACCATGGTCGTTGCTGCTATTGTTAAGTATAAAACCTTAGTAAATTAAAAATAAGATAAAATGTTTGTCACGTTTTAAAAATTTGAAAGCTCAATTATGCAGGGTGTCCAGTAGGAAAATATTAAAATTGTGGGAAATTTTTTGATATGTAAAAATAAAAAGAAATAAATATAACTTTTTGCAAAATGTTTCATATTCACCATTTTGTATTTTTACAAGCAAATATATTTCTTTACAACTTATTTAAGTAATCTGTATTACGCTAACATACAAGATACTTGTTCTAAAAACCAACTTGGTCAAATTAAAAATAAAAATATGGCTGATATATTCATGAGGAGCCTTAATCTGTTATTTCTAGCGAATTAAAGTATATTTCTAAGATTCGAACTCTCCTGAGTTAAATGACAAAGAAAGTTTTGAACCATTTATAGCGTTATGGTTTTTACATAACTAGATTGAGAATTGTAATAATACATTATAATTGTATTATTTTACCAACGTTTTCAGATATTTTTTGGACAAATTAAAAATCTAATACGCCCCAGGGTTTGGTTATAATATATTACAAGTGAATTATTGCGCTATGAGGTTTATGATAAGTAAAAAACAATCGTGTCATAAATTATCCCCATACAAGAATACTACAGAATTATACGCAGGCATCAGCTGGAAGATCTCATATTGAACTCTTTATAGCCTCTGTAGAACCGTTTGGCTACATTTACTGCAGAGTCGTTGTCCTTTCAAGTACTGGATGTAAAAATTAGAATGATATGACATTATTCTTACTAGCAGTGTAAGCGTTAATGTAGTTTTGGACAGTTTAGTGCAATTTGGAAATCTTATTGGAGTGTTTGTATTATAAAAGACTCCATTAACTTACTACAAAATTTTTAGTTATAACTAAAAAGTCTCATGTTTGTAGCATGTTTTTTACGGCTAGTATATTAATTCAAGCATGTTCTAGCATTAATTGTAGCATATTTTTTACGATAAAGGCAATTAATTAAAAATTAGTGCTCTGTGAGCCAAACTGTAGGATGCAATCATTAGCTTGGACAGAACTGTTGTGTAAAGAAAACATAATATAATACAGTTCATAATGCTATACATTCAATTCCACTGCAATTTCTAAGAAGGAAAAAATTAAATCTTGCTAAGGATTTATTAGAGTATAAATTAACTTGTCGTTACAAGAATTCTGTCAGATGAAAGATGTCAAGAAAGTCTTTCACTGTCGTTTCTAGTTAAGAGTTTGCATTATTTATATTTATTTTTACTGTATTAAACTTTATGAATCTTGTTATTTAGTAGAAATATGGAAACGGCATGTAAATGGAAAAAATACAACATATAAGTCTACATTTAAACAGGATATTGCAAGTCGTATGCATCCTAATTAACTGTTAAAACCTCTAATCTTATAAACTAATTCCCAATAACAGTTATATGTTGACAACTTTCAGTTAGTAATAAAATAAAATAGCTTACAACATTAAGTGTAATAACAGTTTTGCATTATAATCTCAGACAGTTTTACTCTTAGAACCTTCTAAAAGTGTACGTTAAAGTATAACAAAAATGTGTTAGGTAGCAGTTGTTGGATTGTTATGTTGGAGTACTAAATATTAGTCCCAAGATGCATGAGTGTAGGATTTTCCATAATAGAAAGACTTAACTGTCAATACAATGTTTTGTGTACATCATTATATGAACATAAGTTTTTGCTGTCTTACGTTCATATCTTCGATAAATCTATTCTAAGATATTTGAAATATATTTGAGTGATTGTACATTTAAAACATCTTTAGTAGTGGATTATACTTATCTAAGAGAAACCCGGTGTCATAAATAATTCCTTTACAACAAGAGTACAGAATGATTGTCAGGTCTCAGCTGAAAGATCTTATATTGACTATTTTATGATCTCTGTAAAACCGTTTGGTTACATTTACTGCGGAGTCGTTGTCCTTTTGAGTGTACCGAGTCAAAATTATATATTTTATGTATTGTAAAATTATTATAGTAGTCTCATTTTATTTTATTTTGGGATGTTTGTACAATTACAAAGCTCATTTATTTGTTGTATTTTTACTACAGAATTAATAAACTTTAGGCAGTGATTAACTGAATAAACTATACCAAATATAACATGCAATATTTCTTGCCTTTTTGGTCACATATTGGGTTTTATTCAGTTGACTGCAATCCAAAAAGTCAATACAATTGTTTTACAATACATATTGCAAATTAAGTAAAGTACTAAAGCCAATATTTCTAAACAATATCAAGTACTTTTTATCTAGTTGGTTAGATCATACCTATGCTCATCTGGTAATGATTCATCTGATAAATATTTCCATTGAACAACTTCTACTGAGTGGGTTTGTCGCTTACACGTCATTCATTATCCAGAACAGTGTTCTCCTTTGTTAACAGTTGACTGTAAACAGTTTGTGACACAGCCACAGACATGTTCATGGATATTACAATATAATGAGGCCGATTTTTTCAATTATACTAGCATTCAAGTTATTTGGTAGATTGTATACTTGGATAAATAAAGAATGCATTACGATGATTTTAAAGAGCTTATTTTTAGGTTGCATCAGTTAGTTATTAAAATTGTTGTTACAAATTTTCAAATTAAGAATAAAGGGATATAACTATTGTTCTTGACACATTGATTTAATAACAATGTTGTGTTGCAATGTAAACATAAAAATGTATAAAACAATAACTAAGTTCTACTGCCTAATAAAACAACACATGAAAGGAAGCTTTTATGCTAAAACAGTTTATATGTTGTGATTCCCGTGCGGTATGTTAGAGTCAGGATTAAAATACTGTTGAAATCTAATATATAACAAATAATTGAAATCTAATCTAAAACTATATAGTAAATTGCTTAAATGGTTGCTTACTCTGTCCATACAACATAAAATCTAATAAGTGTTCTACAAAATATTGAAAAAAATAAGCCATAGGGTCCTAAATTATGCAGTGCATACACAATCCTTTATATAGTCTTTAAAATATTATTGTCAATGTGGTTTAGTACAAATTGTTCTTGGAGCAATATAATAGTTTGTGATAAACATTTTTAGTATGTACACGTTAAATGTACGAAGAAATAAAATTTATTTGAACTAAATCTACAACATTTTCTCCTGATATTTCATCTTCGTAATGTGTAACAATAGATTAGCTAATAAATTAGTCACTAATTTATATACCAAATGAATTTATTCTTACCATCTTTGCAATCATAGGAGACACCGCAATATGGCTGTTTAGGAGATTACTCCATCTTCGAATACGTAGGTTTACACTAAGCTACAGTCTTGTTATTGTTCTCATTTGAATTGCGTCAAAGGTAAATATTAGATATATAAAACAGGACTAACACATTATAATATACGTAAAAAATTAGAACACGTGCACGGCTAAAAACTGACGATCTACTTTGATTGCGAAGACTGTAAGAATTAAATATTTTTTCTAATTTTGACGCAATTTGACACACTCAAGAATCATTAATAGATTTTATTATTTTTCCTATTTATTAAGTAGTCTCTTCTGGAATTAATAATCATAACCTTAAAAAGGCGTGTTACTGAGACTTTTAAATGCTTTTATTTTTCTATTGAAGTCAAGTCTGTTTAATATATTCAATGAACTTTTTATTAACTAGAAAGAGGGTCTATGATTAATGGAAATATGTAAGCTACTCTCTTACATATTTCCTGTTTCTTTTTATTTCCTGTTTAGTAGTACTTCACAAAGGCTTTTCCTTGAATAAAAAACCGCCGGCCAAAGCGATTTTGGACAAAATGTTATTCCAAATTTTCTATCTCTTTTTACCAAAGAAATTGCCACGTAAATTATGTCCCCACCTTTTTTGAAAACCCTGTATATTAATTTATTTTTCAATAAATCGTGTTCCTTTAACATTTTAATCGTCTATAATGCTTATTTTCCTCATTACTAAATCTTACAGTATACGCTTTTTATAGTTACGTATTTGGTAAGCAGAGTTAAAATTCAATGAGCTGGTGCATTCAAAATATACTATAAAAACTTGCCTGCGAAAAATTTTCAATATTTACTATCAGAAAAAAATCTACGAAACAAACTGTTCAAATTAAAAACTGCACTGCACATTTAAAGCGTTTATTTTAGAAGTTGCCTTAGCACTACGACTTAAATTATGACCAACAAAACATTTCTCTATGCTTACACACATTTTTATGTGCTTGCACAAACCGCTTCTATGTCTGCTATGATTAATGTGGCTAAACTAACATTCCCCCGTTTTCAACACCATGGTTGCTGCTGCTGTTAAGTATAATAGCTTAGTAAAATAAAAATAAGATTATGTGTTTGTCACGTTTTAAACATTTGAAAGCTCATTTATACAGGGCGTCTAGTAAGTAAATACCAAAATAAAACTCCGGGAAAGGTTTTGATTGTTTTGATGTGTCAAAACTAAGAGAAATAAGTATAACTTTTTCCAGAATTTCTTTTTTCCTTCATTTCCACAATTTTGTATTTTTACCGGCAAATCTTTAAACTTATTTAAGTAATCTTCATAAAGATTAGCATGTACGCTAACATACAAGATACTGTCTTGTCTTTTTAAAAATGGCTGATAAATTCATGAGGAGCCTTAATTTGATACGATAAATATTTCTAGCGAATTAAAGTATATTTATAAGATGCAAACTCTTCTTAGTTAAGTGTCAAAGAAAGTTATGTACCATTTATAGCATTATGGTTTTTATTGCTAGATTTAGATTGAGAATTATAATAATACATTGAATTAGTGAATTACGACACAAAAAGAATTGTATTATTATACCAACGTTTTAAGAATTTTTTTTTTTTAATAAATAAAAAAATATCAGTTGTCCCAAGGTTTGGTTATAATATATTACAAGTGAATTATTACGCTATGAGTTTTATGATAAGTAAAAAACAATCGTGTCATAAATTATTCCCATACGAGAATACTACGGAATTATACGTAGGCATCAGCTGGAAGATCTCATATTGAACTCTTTATAGCCTCTGTAGAACCGTTTGGCTACATTTACTGCAAAGTCGTTGTCCTTTCAAGTACTGGATGTAAAAATTTGAATGATATGACATTATTCTTACTAGCCATGTAAGCGTTAATGTAGTTTTGGACAGTTCAGAGCGATTCGGAAAGCTTACTGGAGTGTTTGTATTATAAAAAGCTTCCATTAACTTACTACGAAATTGTTAGTTATGACTAAAAAGTCTCATGTTTGTAGCATGTTTTTCACGTCTAGTACATTAATTCAAGCATGTTCTAGAATTAATTATAACGTGTTTTTTTTTATGACAAAGGCAATTAATTAAAAATTAGTGCTCTGTGAGACACACTGAGGGATACAATCATTAGGTTGGACAGAACTGTAGAGTAAAGAAAACATAATATAATACAGTTCAGTATGATATATCTTATTCCACTGCAATTTCAAAGAAGGAAAAATTAAACTTGCTAAGGATTTATTAGAGTATAAATTGACTTGTCGTTACGAGATTTCTGTCAGTTGAAAGATGTCAAGAAAGTCTTTCACTGTCGTTTCTAGTTTAGAGTTTGCATTATTTATATTTATTTTTCCTGTATTAAACATTATAAATCTTGCTATTTAGTGGAAATATTGAAACGGCATGTAAATGGAAAAAATACAAGATATAAGTCTACATTTAAACAGGATAATGCAAGTCAAATGCATCCTAATTAACTGTTAAAATTCCTATTCTTATAAACTAATTTTCAATAACAGTTATATGTTGACAGCTTTCAGTAAGTAATAAAATAAAATAACTTACAACATTAAGTGTAATAACAGTTTTGCATTTTCATTTCAGACAGTTTTACTCTTAGAACCTTCTAAGAGTGTACTTTAAAGTATGACAAAAATGTGTTAGGTAGCAGTTATTGGATTGTTATGTTGGAGCACTAAATATTAGTCCCAAGATACGTGAGTGTAGGATTTTCCATAATAGAAAGACTTAACTGTCGATACAATGTTTTGTGAACATCATCATATGAACATAAATTTTGGCTGTCTTACTTTCATATCTTCGATAAATCTATTCTAAGATATTTGAAATATATTTGAGTGATTGAACATTTAAAACATCTTTAGTAGTGGATTGTACTTATCTAAGAGAAACCCGGTGTCATAAATAATTCCTTTACAACAAGAGTACAGAATTATTGTCAGGTCTCAGCTGGAAGATCTTATATTGACTATTTTATGATCTCTGTAAAACCGTTTGGTTACATTTACTGCAGTGTCGTTGTCCTTTTGAGTGTACTGAATCAAAATTATATGTTTTAGGTATTGTAAAATCATTTATAGTAGTCTCATTTTATTTTATTTTGGTATTTTTGTACAATAACAAAATCAACAGTTATTTGTTGTATTTTAGGTACAGAATTAATTAACTTTTGGCAGAGGTAATTAAATACACTATACCATTTATGGCGTGTATTATTTTTTTCCTTATTAGTCATATATTGGGTTTTATTAGGAAATTACTGAAATCCGAAAAGTCAATACTATTCATATTGCAAATTTAGTAAAGTGCCAAAGTCAATATTTTTGAATAATATTCAGTACTTTTTATCTAGTTAGTTAGATCATACCTATGGTCATCTGGTAATGACTAAGCTGATAAATATTTCCATTGAACAAATTCTACTAAGTAGTGAGTTTGTCGCTTACACGTCATTAATTATCCAGAACAGTGTTGTCCTTTGTTAACAGTTGGCTGTAAACATCAGCTGTTTGTGACACAGCCGCTGACATGTTCATGGATATTACAATACAATGAGGCCGATGTGTTCAATGTTACTAGCATTCAAGTTACAATCAAGTTAGCATTCGATGTAACATTGAGCGTTGGCATTCGATTGTAAACTTGGATAAATAAAGAATGCAATAAGACAATTTAAAGAGCTTATTTTTAGATTGCATCAGTTAATAATTAAAACTGTTGTAACAAATTTTCAAATTAAGAATAAAGGGATATAACTATCGTTTTTGACACATTGATTTTATAACGATGTTGTGTTGCAATGTATACATAAAAATGTATCAAACAAAGACTAAATTCTACTGCCTAATAAAACAACACATGAGAGGGAGCTTTTATACTAAAGCAGTTTACATGTTGTGATTCCTATGCGGTATGTTAGAGTCAGGATTAAAATACTGTTGAAATCTAATATAACTCTAATATAACTCTCTTTTACATTAGTATTATGTTAAATTAGTATTAGCAGTACTTTACAAAATTTTTACTTGATAAAAAAAACCGTGAGCTAATATCTTTTGAAAAAAATATTTTAACCGAATTAAGTGGTGCAATTTATTTAAAAGGCCCTACGTAATAAAATTTTATATTTTATAATACAATTTGTCATTTTACAATTTTTGAATCGTATCAATGAGAGTTTGTATCCAGAAACAGTGCGATAGTATAAATATTATGTGCAGTATTGTTCACCTCAGCAGAGATATCTGTGTTACCAGGATCACGTCCAACAACCTTATGTCTTTATTACATATGATTTATGTTCCAAAGCCAACATCCAACTAGGCCCTAGGCATATGGACACTATGGACAGATATGTCTTTGATATACACTTTAAATAAACGTCTATCGTTAGGAGTTGTAGATTTTCATTAGTGGCAAATTTAAAAAAGAAAATGGGTTGAAATAAGTCTTACTTTCTGTAAGTTTTAGTTTCCCTCCCATCTCATAATATCACAAAATTGTAAAAGGTGATATAGTTAAATATTTGGTTAAATATTAGTTAAAAATCATATAAATTGCAGTATTAATATTGAGCATTGAACGTTGAATAGTAATATTGAAAATTTTAATAAAGGGACTAAACTATGTTTTTTTTGTGATTTAATGGAAATTATCTACCGTAAGCGGTCCAGGTCAAATAATAATTTTGTGTTTTTAACACGTAATAATGGACATTTAATAAGGTTTATAGCAGAAGATATATTTAAAGTGGATTATAGCAATTGAAGTCTTCAGAGGGAAGGTTAAACAGGGTTTGTGGGGACGGTCTCATGGGAAGACCTATCTTTTACAATATAAGAGAACTCTGATAACTACTGTCAGTATCGCTACAGCCTACCTAATGATAATACGATTTTTTTAAAGAGGTTATCGGCCTCTTTTAACCTTGCATTTGCCCGTCCACATAGACTACAGATCTGTGCGTGGAACGTATCCAGCAAAGCAAGAGGTGAGCTGATAAAAGTTAGTGGCAGTGACCAGGATCCGAACCCACGACACTACTGCCTTGGGCCCGAAGTCCGTGACGCTACCAACTGAGCCACCGACTTACCAAATGTTCACCATGAAGATAGAATATGAAATTAGACACTCATATGATAAAGTATTGTATTGATAATCAAAAGTATTCTCAAGTTGTTATGGTACAGTCCATTTTTAAATTCAAATCTCAATTGGAATTAAAGATTACTTGTTATAGCTATTCTGTTCACTCCGCTCAATTGGCAGGTCTGAGGTCAACTGCCTAGTTGATCTCTTATATTTGATTGTATACCATAGACCTATAATACAATGTGACAAAGCTTGACATTTGTTAAGATCCTATTTGCTTTCTGTATCTGTCACCAACCATTAAGAAGTCCAGAATACTCCTTTAAAGGAGTTGTTAGCTAATGGGATTTGAAAAACTACTTTTTGCTTCCAACTCTTGTAAAGTTTTTTGTTAAAGTTCTGTTTTCTTTAATCATCCTTACTTAAATGAATTTTTCTTAGTTTACAAAGATTACTTAAACAAAAAAAGTTTGGATTGTTAATTTCCTTTTACAATGAACATCCCTAACGGATGAATACAATATTAAAATATAAACTTCAAAACTATGTTTGTTTTTAATAAATTAATATATATTTTTAATACATTTTGAACCCTCCTTGCTTGGAAAATATTCATTTAATTTATCATGAACATTACAAATAATTTTGAAATACAACAATTTAAAACACTTATATAGCCTCGTTCTTTAAATTCAAACTACACATTCTTAGGTATATTATGAGTCTATAATAAAAAGAAAGTGGTCGCGTTCTATTTTATCATCCAATAAATTATTGTGAGTGTTAAATTTTACTCCGTAAATAAACATATTTTTTTTATTAAATAGATCAATAAATTGTGTATTGAACATCGATGATTTTTATAATAAGAAACTATAATGTTTACAAGAAACAGAAACTAATTGATGGGACAAGTAGTGTAAGAAGGTTTATAACTACTATTTATCATTGATGTTTATGATTGCAGTAAAATCTTAGTAATAACTTCGATTTAAGTAAGTTTTTTACTGTAAGCGTTCGTTATAGTTCCCATTACGACCTAAATGACCGAAATAGCTATCTATAAAATTATAAATCACAGACGTATCGATGAAATGCTATTAAATACTATAGAAGTTAATTTGTGTGGAATAGTTTAACTATTGCAAAAAGAACGAACGTATCGAAACCCAATAACAAGTGAATATTGTTTCTTTACTTTCTATTTTAAAGTTATTAGTTTAATAGGTTTTCATTAGTAATAAGTGCATGATATAGTCAATGTAGGCACTGTATAATGTCTAAAACAAATTAAAACTCATGGATATTTTAAATAGGCCTAGTGGTTTTTATTGTTTCAGTAAGGTAAAACTCTCGTACATGTTCAGGATTAAAACTAAATACACTGTTCATGTTTCGATTAAAAAATATCATAGAACAAATTTTATCATATATCATGTTTATTGTTTATTTCAAATATTGTATTTATTTTTAACACTAAAAGAGTTACATTTGCGTATTTCCTGAACATAAGTGTTAATATAAAGTTTGACTTGGAATAGAAACTGGCAGACTGAGTAAAATTACATCAGACAGATTCGTTCTCGTTAATTCTGTCATTGTTGTTATTCTTCTTTCTTTGCTCTCAAGAAAAATTGCGTCGTTGACTTTAATGAACCTGTCAAGGTTAGTTGAGCTGAATAATTCACTTCCTTCTTACTTTGTGTTATTTATTTATCTATATTCAATCTATATATATAAAAGGCAAAGCCCTCACTGACTGACTCACTCACTCACTCACTCACTCATCACTAATTCTCCCACTTCCCATTTACCTAGGAGGCTGAAATTTGGTACACTGATTCTTTAGGCATTAAATAGGAAAACTAAGTTGTTTTTATTCTGATCAAACTTTCGGGCTCCGCCCCAGTGGCTCTGGAGTTCCCCATGTTAACCTTATGAGTACTCATATTTAAATGGAATTAATGAATCTTGACAGCTGTTTCAATTAAACAAGTTGGTTCTGTTCTATGATGTGCAATAGCATTAAAGTTACAAGGATTACGAACAGGGTGCAGCACTATTATTTTTTTTTAATTTATGACAACACCTAATTTGCAACCAAAAGGTGAGTGAGCGTAGCGAATGAACTTCAACCTGGAGGCGAGTTAGCGTAGCAAACGAGCTAACCTGAAGGCAAGTGAGCGTAGCGAACGAGCTCCAACCTAAAGGTGAGTGAGCGTAGCGAACGAACTTCAACCAGGACGTGATTGAGCCATGTGAACGAGCTCACTTATGAAGTAAAACGGGGCAAAGCCCGCGGGTACAGCTAGTATACGCTACAAGCAATCTTTGATTCCGAACAAATTTGTTTTGAGACCTGCCCCACTTAACAAAACACATCAAAAACATCTATAGTCTGTTCACAAAATTTAGGCGGTTTCGGGGACGTTCCCCCACTACTTTCTTGCATATTGCAGCTGATTGATGTTTCAGTTTACTTCAGCTGTTAAGCTATCGTTTTAAAGGTAGTGCAATTGGTGGGGGTATATTTCCTCCCCTTAAACCACCTAAAATTCGCGAACGGATTTTAGGTGTGGATATTTCTACACTGGCTTTCAATTATAGCCATACAACTCAGAACAATATATTCCAGTTTAGTGTATGGCATTATTACAATGCTCAGCAGAGTTAAGAACATAGGGTTCTTTTTCAAACCGTCGGAATTTTGAAAGTATTTTGTGCAGAGTTACAGTACCTAAATTTTAAAATAAGATGTCACTAGATATTTTATCTGCTGCACAAAAGCATCAACGAAAGTGGGGCTTAAAGGTCAATATTGCTGCTGCGGATATTACAAAATATTCCAGCTTATTGATTACTGTTTGGTTTTCTATTTAATGCCAGATGTTTTATGTACGTACAAAATTAGCATTCATAATTAATATTGATATCATTACTAAAAGTATTATAGTTTGCATGCAACACTACGCAACAATATTGAAATTTACAACCACCATAATGATTAAAAGTGTTAAAAAATTATCCATCAATTAACACATGTTTGTAATTTTTAATAACGTACGTCAGTTTTACATTATAAAAAGTAAGTTATGATTTCAAATAAAAGCTTATGCTACAAACTTAGTGTTTACTTTTTACACTAGAAATTTTAAGTCCATCAAATGTCAATGTTATTTTATTGTTTTCCCACGTCACTCGTTTTTTAAAATTTTTTAAGAGTATAATTTTTGTATTTTCTATATTATAATCCCTGACCTCAGCCCTGATCTTAACAATATCTATAAATAGGTTCCAACCATGCCTTTCGTTAGCTATTGTAATATTAATTGTTGGCCAAATGAATAATGAACTCTTTTATCATTCAATATTGACTTGTGACAACATGTATTTCACTCAAGAAATTTGTGTTTCCACAGAAGATTAATAAGTTGTAAAACATCTTTTGTGGTGTATTTGGGTACAGAAAACTTGGTTAATTAAATTAGAACCAAGGCTTACACTACATTTTTTCCAGCCCAGTTGGATAAGGTCAAATCAGCTCAATGTCAATTTTAAAAGGTGTATGTAGAACACGTTTGGAGTACGAGTCATATTAATTTTATTCACTTTCAAATTATTATTTTTTACCTTATGACATGTTTAGAAGATTAACACACTATTTAACTGTCTACATCACAAAAACGTGGGGAGCGAGCTGGCGTAGTGGCTAGAGCGCGGGACTTCGGTCCGTGAGGTCCCGGGTTCGATCCCCGCCAAGTCACCAATGAATTTTATCTAAGTGATAATGCCGCAACCCCTTGGTCTAGCCTGAAGTAATGTGAAAAACAATCCCAAGCTCGTGCCTAGTGTCCTAGGACAAAAAAAAAACAAAAAAAACATCACAATAACAAGAAGATACACTTAATGAAGGTCGGTAATTACCTTCAATATGAATCATATTTGTCTGTAAGACATTAGTGTAGACATTAATCAGAGAGTGGCAACTCCCTCAAGCGACACTAAACTGAATTAATAGCCTCAGACAATGGTGAATGGTTGGTAAATGGGATGTAAGGCGTCTGTAATGGATTACATTGTAAAATACCCGTGAGACATAGTTTGAAGAGTACCTCATTAAGAAGTAGTTAAGGTTGTAAGCAGGTTCTTCAACATACGTAAACAAAATTGTCTAATGTATTACGTCTCTGAAGTAATTTTCTTTGAAGGATTAAAAAGTAAATACTTTTTTTCTAGACAAGATTTTGTTATTAAAGTGTTGATATTATAAAATAGTATCTATCAGTAAAATATTGCACTAATGAAATGCACGCTTATGATATTTGAATCCCATATTGTATTTCTGCCGACTACTGTATCTCATATCAATATGGTACTACATTATTAAATACATAATTTGTCATCTATCATAATCTATGTCATTCCATAAACAATGAAACAAGCTCAAGTGTTGTTTTACTTAACCCCTTGTACATTAATAACAAGTAGGAAACATCCACATAAATAACATACACATTGCATTGTGTTCGGCAGGAAATTCTTTTATGCACAGACAGATTTAACACATTTATTCCTTTGTCACATTACACTTTCCTTCATTCTTAAAACGATAACTCGCTGTATTCTTTCTTAGGACCTTTTACAGAAAATATATTTTTGCAATCAATTGTTGAGAAAATTGGCAGTGTTTAGTTAAGACATCATGACATGTTTTAGAGTAATCATTTCTATCTTAAAACCAGCAGGTATTAATTGTTGAATAAAAAGCGGTAGGAATAAGGTATCCTACTGAACAAAAAACAATCAGGTATTTTCCTGTAAAACTGTGCTTCAAATTGTGTTTACAAATTGTTTTGTTTCAAAATTACTTAATTGAAAAGTTGCCTTAAAACTAATTAACAGTCCTAAAGACACTAATTTTCAGTATAAGATTTTATTTTATACGATCTATTTTTATTTTTAATTAATATTTTACAATAAATTTAACAAAGATTAAATTTAAATTGTAATTGGTAGTTGTGCCTGGGGAAATTGCTATTTTTCATACGTATAAAAATTTCCAATAAAATAAAACATAAATCCATCATTCCATTATACTGATCTGAATTTAATAACTCATGAAGACAATGATGATAGCTCTTTTTATGTAAAATAAGAAAAACACAAGAAGTCATCAGCTTTTTTCATTGGCTGAAATCAAATTTTCCTCTTACTTTTGGTGGTAAATTGATGTATAAAATTAATAAATCGTTGGTGTCTTAAGCCATCTATTCTTTAAGATTTTTAATCATCAACTTCATATGAAAATCCATTATTAAAATAATAGCTACTATCTTATAATTTTTGAATATTTACTTTGTCTTTAACATACATACATGTACCACTTTCATAACTTCAGACGGATGTGTAACTTAATACAATGTAATATCAGAGTGATCCCTAGTGAACATCAGCTACGTGCTAATATTGTGGAGTCTTGAAAACTTTAGACAAACTATGTAATCTCTCATCACATTGTCAGGACAACTCAGGTCTTAGTATTACACAACTGTAGACAATAGAGAACTTTACTTGAAGAATAGAGGGTTGAGCTTATCTTTAGTAATATTTGTTTTATCAGCTTTATCCATAAATAAATTAAACTAAGTTCTCTTCTCTGAAAAATGGCTTTTAATTTTAATATGTTCAATTCCGACATTGATATTTGTATATAATTATATGTGCACTTTGTAGTATCAGCAGTATACATTGTGGGACAAAGGAGCTCAGATAGGGGCTTGTGAAATCCATCCATCTGTGAAATCTCTTATCGAGTCTTACCTTGTTCTTGCCTCGGCTAATCATTTGTCTTCCTTTCAGACATAGTATCAGCATTTTAACTGAAAAGCTTTATGTTATATTAGTGGTGGTGAATCTAATCAACGATGGTTAAGCAGCTAATTATGGGATATTTTGAGTTACTTTACAATGGGTTATCCATCAAAAGGTTCAGAAATTGATGTGAAACACAACATTATAGTTTATATCAAGTTAATATTCTAAAAGCACATAAAGTGTATATGTAAAGAGTTTAGTAAGTTAAGTCTTTTAATTTGGATCCATAAATGTTTGGACTCAAATTAATAAATGTTATTAAATGTTGGACATAAATGTTTGGAATACTTTGAGAACAAAATTAGTCAAATTTGGTTCCTTCCAAAACCAAATTCCCAGGTAATTAAATATACAGGATGTTAATAAAAAATACGTCATAGCTTCAAACAAACATAAAACTTTTTCCATTTACAGCTATGAAATAACAATCATCAAAGTCTAGAAAATCGTTTCAAGATTTGGTTTTTATAATAAGGAGTTTACCTAGCTTCATGTGACTTTACATAATTTGCATGCAAATAATAAAATGTAAATTCCAGTTTAGTTCAAACACGATTTAAAATAAAACAGTGTAGCAAACACTCTCCTTATTCTTTGGTCTCTCTGAGTTTTTCTTTGGTGTTCAGTTTACTGTCATCTATTACAGACGAAGCCCCACACAAAAGTCACACGGGTGACCTAGGAGACCTAGATGTTGGCACATCACGGCTAATCCCACGGTTTCGGAATGACCTCTCCATACAATCTCGAACAAAGTATCTCCAGTGTGGAGGAGCACATAAAGTCTTGTACATGGAGTATTCAGTCTTGAAGAAGGATTCCTATCGTATCTTGTCTAATATCTCAGTTGAACAACAACCTCCGCATCTACATTGTTTACCTTGAACCATTCCAATACGTGCTTCCATTGCCATTATAACGATAATGATAAATCATTTGTTACCGTTTACCAAGCAACAATGTAAACCAATCAGCTGATAAAACTGCTACTGCAAAAAACCTTTTTAGCCACCCTTTCATGTATTGTTAGCGAATTTCCCATATAGGGAATAAGCTATTACCGTAGTACTCATGGTAAGACCTGGACGCGGGACCGATTTTTTTTTTCGTTTTGAGGTCCCTAGAGGCCAAAAACACCATCTGTTCAAATTCATATATATATATATTTATATATTTATTTATATATATATATATATATATATATATATATATATATATATATGTCCGTCAGCACGATAACTCGAGCAAAAATGATCCGATTTTGATGAAATTTGGTACAAACGTGTAAACCTACGTTTATTCGAACGAGTTCGCGATCCAGCATGATCGGACCATGGGAACGGGTGTTTACGGGGGGTTTTATGGGGTAAAAATAGGTTTTTCCCATTTTTGACCCAAAAAACATAAAATTTAGCAATTTATTTCCAAACCATTTTGTAGAGCTTCAAAAAACAAATAATTTAGTATATTGAAGCGTTATTATGCGCCTAATGGTTACGGAGAAAATTCCAAAAAATTGTAAATTTAAAATTCCCATGTTATTCTTATGGAGAATGAGTAAACTGTTGTAGTTTGCTTGTTTATGAACATATTTTGATCAAATTTGGAAAATGTTTTTGTTTCTTACTAACTATTAACATTTTACAAAAAAAACAGTTTTACCCTCCCTGATGCAGCAAACCTAAGTACTTGTTAAACTAATTCTATTTAAATCGGGAATAAATGTTATATTTTTAAGTAGACATTTCAGTGTAAATCCAATCAGTCAAATGGAAATTCGCTTAGTCTGCAGGTTTGCTGCGGCGGGGGTATTTTTAGAAATGTGTTATGTTTCATGGAAAGAGGATAAGAGGATGTCAAAGTTGTTAAGTTTTTCTATAAACACCCTATATATTTTACAGTACAGGCCGTAAAAATAAAAGTATAACACTGAGTAAATTCGCATGTCAAGCAACGTATACAATTTCAACAATTCGATAAAACAGATACATACGTGTTCGGAAAACATACTAACATATCTTTGTCTCATATTTGATCGTGTTTAACCTTTAATCTCCATAAGTTTTGTTACATATTTACAGCATTTATCTCATACAAAGTTGTTTTAATTATCTTTGTCCTTAAACGTTGTTTGTCTTTGCAGTTGTTTCATAAAAAAAACAGTATATTGTAAATACTTTTACATACAAAAAATAGCTTTAAGTTTTATTCAGCCAATAAATTGAAAATAATCATGATAATTAAAATTTATTAGAATCAGCAATTAAAACAAAATTGAAATAAAATTGTAATATGTTTTCTATTTCCTTGCAAACCCAACAAAAAATTTCGTAATTATTACATTGAATGGATTTATTTACATGTGCAACAAACTATAATGTAAAATAATATTTATATAATTTATAAACATTAGAATTTATCAATGACATCCATTATTTAAATTTAATTGCCATTGACCACACAAAACCTGCCAAAAAAATCCATATCACATATTCTGATTTAGTTTTTACAATACAATCCTAGCAATCAAATAAATCCATGGAAAGATTTCAACCTATGAATCATTGCATTAAAATGTGTATGTAAGTAAAAGTAAAGAGGAAGAGTGTATTGTAAGTGCACTTTACATCAAGTACTTTAAGTGGTGGAGCTACATCGTCGATTTTATACTTAATAGATGTTTCAAATTGGATGTTACTTTTTGCAAAAGCTGTTTACAGATAATATATATTTTTGTTTATAGGAATCAGTTTTATTTTTGCCTCAGTAAACAATTACAACTAGCAAATGTTTGATTTTATTAACGATACAATATAATGTTAACCGTTTTCTCTACAACTTACATCATTCTAAAAACTCACAAAATATTACTTTATTGGAAAACACTAAAAACATTGACACTTCTAAATATTAAAATTATAACACGACATAAAACTGTCAAACCCATTGATTAAAAAATAAATTGGAAAAGTTTTACGTTGTTTTGTTCAAAAGGTGTTGACTGCCTATTTGCTTGCATTGTTTGTGGCGAATTCAAACATGCAATTCAAAACACATTTTCAGAGTTTCGGTAAATTATTAGTGGCATTACCTTTGAACTGCTAATTAATTGTTCAAACATAGAAACTGTTAACAGATTAAAATTCCTTCCAGTGTTTTTTTGGAATTCCAACAATAAAAAATACATTTGTGACATTTATTTATAACGTTTAGAGCCGTCTAAACACGATTAATAAGCTATTGTGTACATAATAACCATATTAAATCAAATTTGTTAAACCAAATAAAGCATTTCAAGGATATTTAGCAAAATAAATTAAGGGTAAAACGTAACACAAATAATACCTAAGATTATAAGTATAGATATAAGATATAAGTAGTGATACTGAGAGCTTTGTAGCGAAGTGATATGTAACAGAATGAAGAAAAAACTAGATACCAAGAGTGTTTATAAATGTATTATAAATCGATTATTTTGTGTAAAAAACAACAAATCCCACAAGAAGTATTCTAAAAATGACTGAGCTTTGTATTTGTTAAGGAAGCAAATAATCCTAATCTTTTAATCAGATAAGAGGTTTGTAGGTTCCTTTGACAGTATTTATCAATCAAAATTGTTTTGAAATTCACTACAAATTTAATAAATGCGGGATTTATGATAGATAACATTAGCCAACACATTCATATGTGTCCATTCTTCAATAAGCTAACAACTTAAATCCATCCCAAAAGCTTAAACAGTTAGAGGGATGTAAGTTTTTTTACTGTTGGCGTTAGTTTCAATATTTAAAATTGGTACAAGTTTTAGTTTAACTCGTTTCAACATAGTAAGAAGACTAGTTTTGATTACGAAAATAAAACTCGAAGACCGAACCTGACTGACGTTGCAGCTCAGACATTTCGGTGGATAAGAGCTGCATTTGACATTTGACGTGCAGATATAGTTATGAAACATTCGTCAATCAGAAACTGCTATCATGATGTTTACAAATAATAACGACGGTATTATCCTACCTTTATCGTCAAATACTTGTGAACAATTAGGAAATTATATGCTAAATTTTTAACGTCTAGCTTGTATACGATTTTAAAATAAATATAACGAAATCAACCAAAATATGTTTTTTTTTATTTAGAAAATGTTCTAAGGCTATAAGAATAGGTATAGGCTGCTATGATTTGATCAAGGATAGTCTACAAAGACAACTTATACATAGACTACAAGATCGTGCTACTCATCCTACACTTATCTCCATTCGTACTTGGCTTTGAATACCTACATTTGTACGGTCGCCATTTCAAAGTAAAGTAAATTTAATATAAATTTATCCACTTATAAAAATACGAACAGTTTTCTTTAGAGTGCATATGATATTTATTATTATGATTGAACATTGTTTTCACACACTGATAAAAAATATAAGAGATTTGTATCCGATTATTTGTATATTTTAGTGAAATTCAGACAAGTCGTATTCAGGTTTTAATATATTGTACTTTTATTTATATTAAATATATAAATACCACAATTTTAAATAACGTTTACACACAATCTTCAAACCCGATTCATGCGCTAGTATTTTGGGTTCGTGCGAAGAATATAAAAACGATTTCATGTTAAATATGAAGAATGAAAAATGTCATATATCCCATAGAGATCTAAGTATAAGCATAGAATTATGGTATAAGTAATAAAATGCAAAACAGCAAAGTGACATCTTGGAACCGGTAGACTTTACGTAGGCATGTCACGTCGCACGGGAGTGTATTATTACTCTTGTATTTGGTTTCAAAATGTCAACTTTGAATAATGTTATTTAAACCTGAAACTATATTTCTCTGAACAGAGTGTATACATGATAATGTGAACACGTATGTAACGTTGTGATATGAATGGAAAACTAAGTAATTTGTGATTGGACTTTAGTAATATGCAAGTACTGTTTACAGTGTATTTATTTTTTATCATGTAATATTTAATGTAAACAGTTATATATAGCTATATCAGTATTTAAACTAAGTATTCCAACATATTCATTACTTTTTAAGTACTGAAATTTTTGACCAGTAATTTTTACAAATGTAGGAAAGGTGTCATTCATTTGCATTTTAGAGGGTGTGTTTACATTAATATATTTTTTCCTGAATTGATATTGTCTTAATCTAGGCCCAATAAAATGGAACTTCATAAATTACGTTAAAACTTTCTAAAACTTATTACTATAATAAATGATAATAAGTACTATTTTAGTACAATGTAAAACAATGTATTCAGTCAATAAAAAAAAAATTATGCCTCTATTACGTAGTAAATCTTATATAATGTGCTATTTGTTTTAATTTGGAGGGGATCCAAGCTATGATAGTTAAAATTCCACTTTTTATGCAGATTAGTGTAAATATATTACAATAAAAGTGAAAACATGATGTAATATATTTTTAAGTTCTGGACAATAAGAATCATGTGTCACCCCATGGTGACTATGTCCTCTAACTGACCTAAAAACATTTACCTTTGTTCAATTAAAAGGGTTTTCCAATACATTTATTTGTTAGCTTGTCTGCCTAAATTGTCTTGAATCCATTGTAGTTTCCTGGAATTTATCACCAAAACTAGTCATCACAAAATATGTATGTTGTTACTACATAATTCGTTCATGGTTGTCCCTTTTTAGCGATTAAGGTTTGGATGGAATTAATTGTTTACTTTTTATGTTATTACTATTTTATTTATAGCTTACGTTTAGTATACCAATAAGTACTTTAATAGGCATTTTACCGTTGACTTGGATTCATCTTAAAACATACAAACTCGTTTTTAAGAGGTGAAACAATCAGTACGGTAAATTGTAGAACTTTGTCATTCAAGCACGGATAGCAGTCACAACTTAGCCACCAGCATGACGCTGTTCCTGTAATTTTGTTTATTGTTTATTCATTTATTTTTGTTTATTGTTCAACTCAGGGTTTGTCTGACTGCAGCGTTGAACAGTGGCTCTGTTGACTTTTGGGGTGGTTTCGAAACTAATGCTGAGATCAATCCCTGATTCTCGTCCCACAGGAAACTATTATCAGGAAATGGCCTAGCATTTGTTCATAGCATTATCTCGGCGTCAGCGTATCCGAAAAGGTACAATAGAACAAATGCTTTGTGCAAATATAAACCATGACTTTTAAAATTTTATTACAAAATATATCATATTACCACAAACGTAATTTATATCGTTACAATTATTGATGAGGCATTTACATTATAAAATTTTATTAAAACTTGGAAGAAAAATCTACTTATTTAAAATTTCTTATTTTATGTAGCTAACTTATTAGGCTTATTTTTAAAATTGACAAGACCTATTGTATTTTGTATTTACTTAACGGTCAATAAAATGTCTTATTGTCTTATTGTCTTACTGTTTTAAATATTTCTGTAAACTTTTAATGCCATCTTCACCGGCCCCAATTTACAACATAATGCATTCGATTACATGCTTTTAACGCTAATAACAATATGGTTGACGGTACTTAAAAGTTGTTTTATGTACTTTGATTTTACAAGGAAAGGTTTTATAAAAACACATACACTCTCCATAATCACATTACTTTCAGGCAAAAATAACAGAAAGAAAGTTCGTTTTAAGAATTTATATTTACGAAATGCTTTCAATGGAAATTTTGGAAACATTTATTAAGTGTTATCCTTATATTTATAAAACATATGATTTCCTACATATAATTAAATTGTAAATATGAATCCCCTATCAAAACCACATCTCGTTGTGTTTATTCTACTTATACTATAGTCAATGTGGGTGTTATGGGGTTAAAGGTTGTTTTCTTCATTTTTAATCATTAATACATACAATTTTACAATATCTCTTGAAACCCTTGTTTATAGTTTGAGCAGAAATAATTTAGTATGTCGAGGCGGGGTTGTACGCTTATTTGTAACGAGCGAAATTCCATAAGCTGTAAATTAAAATATTCCAAAATACTCTTATAGAGAAAAAGTAGACTACTGCAAACTTGCTTGTTTGATATATCCTGATCAAATTTGACAAACTTACCAGCTCAATCCTAAGCTCCATCCATTTCACTAAAAATACGCCATATTACCTACCCTGTAGCAGCAAACCCAAATACTCGTTAAACCTAATTTGATTTAAGTAGGGAATTAATCTCACATATTCAAAGACATATTTAAGTAAAATTCCTATCAGGGAAATGGAAGTTCGCTTAGTCTGCAGGATTGCATCATTAGGGGTATTGTCACATCCATTAGATAGGTTAAATCACCAGTTTAGATGCAGTAGGTCGGACTGGTCCTCTTCATTGATTGTTTTGACATGTCAGTCAACAGTTGTGAGAGGCACGCCATTAGCACTAGATGTAGCGATAAATAATTTGTTTAGTAAGATAGAACTTTGTGAACACGGTGTCAATGTGGTATTTTTTTAATATTTATTTTAGCTCGTATCAAAACTAGATACCCCAACAACAGCCAATCTACACAATAAGCACATTTTCCTTTTCCTGAACGAAATTTAGTGAATTTCGCTTATAGGAAAGAAGCTTGTTAACGTAGGGCACCTTCTTAATATGATAGGATTATATTATATTATAATATTAGTAAGATGATAGGTCATGTTAATTGCCTAGTTATTGGCTTAAGTATATGGAAGTTTTATCGGATAGTGTTTTTGGCATCTTGGGACATCAAAATGAACAAGTAAATCGGGTCCGGATTTTCATGTTACCATACAACCTACGGTAATAGCTTCATCCTATTTTTCATCTTTACTAATAATACTACTTTACTTTAATATTTACTTAAGAAATGTCTTCTGTAGCTCGGATCCTAAGAGATTATTTTATCAAACACAACCTACGTTTATTTTTCAATTTTTTCTGCGTCATAGGATGTTTTAGAGTGTTACTTTTCTCTTGTAATATCTTTCTCTCAGGGTTACACGTGATTTCAAAATTTTTATAAGCTATATTTAAAATTGTATTAGCGATTATAGCTTTGTTCATTTGACTTTCATTTACCTAATAGCTAGAAGTTATTAAAACTCCATAAAGAACATACCAACTTGTAGTAATCATAAATATGTACACCTACATAAATTACCAATTAAGATACACTGTCTTAGATTATATCATCAGTGGCACAGAATGTTAACAGGATTCTACTATAATTGGAATTTTCATGAATAAATGCGGTATATTTTAATTTTTATATCGTTTAGCCTTTCGGATTTAATACTTAGTTTTCACGAAATCTAATACGTATACGTACGACTGTATCGTATCGCAGGCCTTGACTGTGATCATATTTAACTTATTATCATACCCACAAAGTAAGACATGCTTCACAGGAAACCTTATCTTCTGAACTTGATTCAATATTAAACCAAAGGTAAATCAATCGAGCTGTATTTAGAGTTTCACAAATACCAGGTTGGGTTGTTGTAAGGTTTTGCAAGTCAATGACTGTTTTACTATATTCTAATGGATATTTTCAGTTTCGTCATCCTTCTATTTGGATTCATAGTTTGCTCAGCGTATAACAATAAATTATGTGATTTTTCATTTGTTCAGTTGCTGTTTGTTACTCAAGGTTTTCGGAGTAATCTAAATTTAATTCATGTGAACCACATCCCATCAATCTCTATTTTATTTAATGCACCAACCTTCCACTTCCTGAGTTGTTACATTTATTCATTTAGTAGCATGAAATATCATGGAAGATCGTTTGGAGAGCCTTATAAAACTACTGTTGGTATAAGAACTGAAGCTGGCGATTTTTAACTGAAAATATAATAATTTGCCTACACGTTTCCAAATTGATCAAAAATAATTACAAAATTGGACATAGATTGTTCTTTTTATTTTTCCCCTTTTTACCTTAAGTAAAACATGAATATAGAAGTTAAGAAAAAAATATACAACTAAAAGATGTTATTAAAATATTATTTAGTGATTGTTATTTGTTGGAATAAATACTTTTGTCAATAATAAATCCAAATCATTGACTATCTCATTTTATAAAGTCCGAGGTAAGAGTCGTAAAGCAAGTTTGACACTCTTGGAGATGGGGAAACTGATGTTGATCTTATTCTCTGTCCACTTCAAATGTCCAAGCAAGATTTACAGCTTCACACTTGAGTGATGTAGCTCTTATAATTATCAGGGTATAAATATAAATTAATGCACACTACGTTAATTTTTCTAAATTTTAACACTACATTAAAACATTCATTAAGTTTAAAACATTCAATAAATTGTTATTAGGTTTTTTGACATTTTTAACTTACAAATACCTCACCAATATTTTGTTTTAATAATATTATTATCTGCATTATTAAAGCCACACAATATATTTACGTTCATGGAAAATAAATTTGATTGAATATTAGTCTGCAGGGTTGCATCACCAAGGGTATTGTCACATCCATTAGATAGGTTAAATCACCAGTGCTTTAGATACAGTAGTAACGTATTTATTTGCTAAACCCATATAATTCACAATAGGTAACACATAATATACTAGACTTTTTTGCGAGAGTCAAATTCCATTTTTCATAATGATTAGTTTCAGTGAGTGTCGATTAAAGTAAATGTTATCGATTTATGGTCTTATACTTCTGTTACTTACCAACGTTTACTACCTTAAAATATTCATTACTACTGAACATATTCTACAACTTACCACTGTAAACCAGAATTGTTGGCAGGATTTTAAAGTCATTTTATTTACTGATAGACTTTTAAATAAACAGACTTGGTCCTTATACTTTACTAAGTTATTAGCTGAGTTGTAATGCTAAGAACTATGCCGACGGTAATTCCGAATTAATAATTTACCAATGTAATAGCCAGTTTCAGATACTACATAATGTAATATCCATGATCATGTTGGCTGTGTCACAAACAGATGTTTACAGACAACAGTTTACAAAGGACAACACTGTTCTAGATAATTAACGACGAGTAAACGACAAACTCACAACTGCTAGACAACAGAGCAGGTGCAATAGACTAATTATTAGCCCACCACACTATCATTGTTATGATGATTAAAACACAAAGCGTTTAAATTGATGCTCATTAAATATTCGTTGTATGTTTTCCAATCAGGTAATAGAAATACAAACAAGAAACGTTAAGCCACCAAAAACATCCTAAAAATCGTTTTAATTTTGATCAAATTATTATAACAATTTTGGATGTGTATATGGATGGATGTTATTTCCTAGATTTTTAATTTAAGAATATATTATTATACCGTATTGTTTCAATATAAACTAAAAGATAGTAGTACTAAAACAATATGCTATTATTATTACATTAAATTTTTAAATGGAACTTTATTTTTTAAGTGGAGTTTACTTTCGTTGTATGATTTTAGAAGTGCATTTTATGTATTGTAGACGTTTGACTAAAAAATAAAAAAATATAATTGTGGTTTTACATTATTTGTTCTTAAAATATCTGGTCCAAGTGGATCTGCTACGATATTTTTGAATGATATTTATATATTTAAAAATACAAGTTTAAAACTTAACGAGTAACTACACTGTAATAATTATAACTTTTAACACAATTTGCTATCTTAAGCTATTAATTTTTTTAAAGGTCCTCTACTTCAGATGAATCTTTGAAAAGGTTAAGAGACAAGTTTTAAAATAACAGTAGCACCTACAATTCACATGTTAAACAGTCGTGAGAAGCTAACCTAAGTATTTTTACAGAGTCAAAGTTTCAAAAATGCAAACTCCCTTTAGTAAAATGTTAAAGAAGGATATAAATTACCCTCTTATAAATTTTAAATTTAGATTAAAACTTTGAACGAGAAATTAATTAGTTCTATTATGTCACAGATAACATGTGATTATTTGCCAGCATTTCTAGATAAATAAAAGTGAATTTTGAAAAGTTTGGTTAAAATAATGTTTTATTATTAGTATTTATAGGCTAAGTAAAATAGGCTTAGAACATTACAGTTCAAAAAGCCTGCAGTTTTGTAAAGTTTACTGTTAAGCATTAGATGTTTTATATATTTTAAATTTGAATGCCCAATAAACTGAAAACTCTTCTCACAGTATTCGTATATTGCTATCCATTACAACTCGAATTAAGGCCCAGAATGAAGTGTTTTATTAAAGATTCAATTAGGATGCAAATTCGTTTTCTAATGAGGATTTCATGATGTGAGATATCACAAATCCGGTGCTTAAATGAGGATCCAGTGGAAATTGAATGATAATTATGATATACTCCCTTTGAGGTTATGTTTATTGATAATAATGTATGAAGCTTTACAATAACTTATTAATTTAAATTAGTTTAAAACTATGCGTAAGCTTTGTATTATTTTTTAAAAGAGCAAACTTTGATGTAAATAATGTGCCTTTAATTTGTTTCAGTATTCATTGCCTGGACTAAATGTATATATTTTTATAATAACGTTAATAACTTCACTGGTCTTTATACGCAATGATTTATTAATCAAATGTCCTTTTACCGTTTGATGATGGCTTGCGTAGGGACTGAAACTAGTTACGTGATATATGTACGAGTAATTTTTGGAATTTATAAAATCATGTATTTTAACTTTTTCCAATATTATTCAACAATCAGAAGTCACTTTAGTAATGGATTGATTTATATCTTGAAACTAGAAAAATCTTTATTTCAACAGCAATGAGAATTTATTATTTTTTACGTAAATGACCTAACTCTTTAACAAAATCTAAAATACCTCTATCAGATGTCATTCGACGTAAGTACGACAGGTAAGTACTTTCTCAGCTGAAGAATGTTTATTATCGTTCACCTCAGCTGAGAAATCAGTGTTACCAGCGTCACGTACAAATCCTCTGTCTCTATAAAACCAGATTTATGTTCCGTTGTCAAGATGCATCCCACCCGCTCCTGCACCATACACAACGGATATGTTCATTTTGAATAAAAGGTTAATTTTAAGTTAAACTGAGAGTTACTGAATTTGCTGGGCAAATTAGTCGCTGAAAGTGATTTTACCAGAGGAGTCCGTAGCTTTTTGATGGTTCGAAACTGGACCCAGAGCTGTCCCTCATAATTAGATTAAATAAATTATCGTAACTGATTAAACAGTTGGTCTTAGTCAGTAAAAAAGCTACACATATCATCTTACACCACTTTACACTAATCCTTCACTAATATAGGATACGCACCTAGGTGGCGTCTCCATCTCAATTAATTGATAATGATAGATATAATGAATTGTTGTATATTGTTTTACTAAATGCGCTAAAATTATAAATAGCTATAATTTTATAACATGTTTTATAACATTAACATTGTTCATGTGATTCAAAGTATTTTGGCTTTAATTATAATTTGTATTAATATTATTAATGTCATTAACCACCTTTTAGAAACGTAATAGGCCTTATATTTATATCGGATAACAGTTTGTAGGTTTCAGAGGGGAGAAACTAAAAATTAATGATTGTGGGGACAGCCTCATTGGAAGATCATTTTTTTAAATATACGAGGATTCTAATAACTACCTCCTAAATCACTTCAAACTACACTATGGTAAGAGACCTTTAAGAGTAGAATTTAGTGGGAAATAGATATTATATGTTTTAGAGTGCTTAGAGATAAATAGAGTCCAAGTATATTTGTGTTGGTACAAATTGTTACCCATGAAGTCAAATCTCGGAAAAACAGTTCGACAATTAGTTCAAAAATGTTTACTTTGTCAGCAAGATGAGACATTATAGCACACTAACTTTCAATCCTACATTTAAATGGCTGATTATTTCAAAGGAACAAATTTTATTAAAGACTGCATGTACAACTTTTAGCGAACATTTTAGATGTTATTACACCCGTTCCAGTCATGACCCACATTATATTTCCCTACGTGAATCCTGTTTAATGTGCTACAAAAACCACTTCTATGTCTGCTTCAGCTATAATTTTCTTTTCAACTTTTGGTTGCTGATACTGCTTTACGTACAAACTATTCTTGAATTCAGCTTCACTTAATTATTACGTGTAAATTGAATCATGTTCTACTATTTCATTAAATTTTAATAATTTATTATTTGGAAAATGAATTAATTTTGTGACTAAAATAGATATAAGAAAAATAGCTATAGTTTTTGAACAAGTGGAATGTATTTTGTTTTATTTACATTATGAATATCTTATTGTTTTTGTTAATTCTTCTTGAAGTTAAATACAATAATTTTGTAATGATTTTCTTGATTTTTTTTTCACTTTTTCTTACGGATCTTCATTTCAGTTCATTTCATTCCGTCTTCATTTATTTATCTTCAGGATGGGTATGCAATCATTTGGCATCCGTGTGAGGTGAGTGATGCTTATCGACAAATCGACAATTTTCTGGCTTGGGTAGAAATAAGGAACTAGGGCATGGTTCTCAAATTACTGTATGGCAAACGACCATTTATTAGACTATTTTAAAATATTTTACCTTTAAATGATTCTGTGTGTTTATTGACAACAAATTTAGAACTGAATGTTTTAAATCGTAAAATACACTGGCCTTTTCAAGGATCCGATAAATATAAGGATTATTTCCTACATTTTAGGTGGGAGAAAACGTGAAACCAAAGGCGTTATAAATAAAAGACCGTATCCTAATAATCTTTTCCTTTAACATATTGAAACGCCTGACCACTATTATATTATTGATTCCAACCGAGCATTCAGATTTAATACGTATAATCACCGTACAAGTGACTACAACAACAAGTACTACATACAAAATTGGACATAGATTGTTCTTTTTATTTTTCCCCTTTTTACCTTAAGTAAAACATGAATATAGAAGTTAAGAAAAAAATATACAACTAAAAGATGTTATTAAAATATTATTTAGTGATTGTTATTTGTTGGAATAAATACTTTTGTCAATAATAAATCCAAATCATTGACTATCTCATTTTATAAAGTCCGAGGTAAGAGTCGTAAAGCAAGTTTGACACTCTTGGAGATGGGGAAACTGATGTTGATCTTATTCTCTGTCCACTTCAAATGTCCAAGCAAGATTTACAGCTTCACACTTGAGTGATGTAGCTCTTATAATTATCAGGGTATAAATATAAATTAATGCACACTACGTTAATTTTTCTAAATTTTAACACTACATTAAAACATTCATTAAGTTTAAAACATTCAATAAATTGTTATTAGGTTTTTTGACATTTTTAACTTACAAATACCTCACCAATATTTTGTTTTAATAATATTATTATCTGCATTATTAAAGCCACACAATATATTTACGTTCATGGAAAATAAATTTGATTGAATATTAGTCTGCAGGGTTGCATCACCAAGGGTATTGTCACATCCATTAGATAGGTTAAATCACCAGTGCTTTAGATACAGTAGTAACGTATTTATTTGCTAAACCCATATAATTCACAATAGGTAACACATAATATACTAGACTTTTTTGCGAGAGTCAAATTCCATTTTTCATAATGATTAGTTTCAGTGAGTGTCGATTAAAGTAAATGTTATCGATTTATGGTCTTATACTTCTGTTACTTACCAACGTTTACTACCTTAAAATATTCATTACTACTGAACATATTCTACAACTTACCACTGTAAACCAGAATTGTTGGCAGGATTTTAAAGTCATTTTATTTACTGATAGACTTTTAAATAAACAGACTTGGTCCTTATACTTTACTAAGTTATTAGCTGAGTTGTAATGCTAAGAACTATGCCGACGGTAATTCCGAATTAATAATTTACCAATGTAATAGCCAGTTTCAGATACTACATAATGTAATATCCATGATCATGTTGGCTGTGTCACAAACAGATGTTTACAGACAACAGTTTACAAAGGACAACACTGTTCTAGATAATTAACGACGAGTAAACGACAAACTCACAACTGCTAGACAACAGAGCAGGTGCAATAGACTAATTATTAGCCCACCACACTATCATTGTTATGATGATTAAAACACAAAGCGTTTAAATTGATGCTCATTAAATATTCGTTGTATGTTTTCCAATCAGGTAATAGAAATACAAACAAGAAACGTTAAGCCACCAAAAACATCCTAAAAATCGTTTTAATTTTGATCAAATTATTATAACAATTTTGGATGTGTATATGGATGGATGTTATTTCCTAGATTTTTAATTTAAGAATATATTATTATACCGTATTGTTTCAATATAAACTAAAAGATAGTAGTACTAAAACAATATGCTATTATTATTACATTAAATTTTTAAATGGAACTTTATTTTTTAAGTGGAGTTTACTTTCGTTGTATGATTTTAGAAGTGCATTTTATGTATTGTAGACGTTTGACTAAAAAATAAAAAAATATAATTGTGGTTTTACATTATTTGTTCTTAAAATATCTGGTCCAAGTGGATCTGCTACGATATTTTTGAATGATATTTATATATTTAAAAATACAAGTTTAAAACTTAACGAGTAACTACACTGTAATAATTATAACTTTTAACACAATTTGCTATCTTAAGCTATTAATTTTTTTAAAGGTCCTCTACTTCAGATGAATCTTTGAAAAGGTTAAGAGACAAGTTTTAAAATAACAGTAGCACCTACAATTCACATGTTAAACAGTCGTGAGAAGCTAACCTAAGTATTTTTACAGAGTCAAAGTTTCAAAAATGCAAACTCCCTTTAGTAAAATGTTAAAGAAGGATATAAATTACCCTCTTATAAATTTTAAATTTAGATTAAAACTTTGAACGAGAAATTAATTAGTTCTATTATGTCACAGATAACATGTGATTATTTGCCAGCATTTCTAGATAAATAAAAGTGAATTTTGAAAAGTTTGGTTAAAATAATGTTTTATTATTAGTATTTATAGGCTAAGTAAAATAGGCTTAGAACATTACAGTTCAAAAAGCCTGCAGTTTTGTAAAGTTTACTGTTAAGCATTAGATGTTTTATATATTTTAAATTTGAATGCCCAATAAACTGAAAACTCTTCTCACAGTATTCGTATATTGCTATCCATTACAACTCGAATTAAGGCCCAGAATGAAGTGTTTTATTAAAGATTCAATTAGGATGCAAATTCGTTTTCTAATGAGGATTTCATGATGTGAGATATCACAAATCCGGTGCTTAAATGAGGATCCAGTGGAAATTGAATGATAATTATGATATACTCCCTTTGAGGTTATGTTTATTGATAATAATGTATGAAGCTTTACAATAACTTATTAATTTAAATTAGTTTAAAACTATGCGTAAGCTTTGTATTATTTTTTAAAAGAGCAAACTTTGATGTAAATAATGTGCCTTTAATTTGTTTCAGTATTCATTGCCTGGACTAAATGTATATATTTTTATAATAACGTTAATAACTTCACTGGTCTTTATACGCAATGATTTATTAATCAAATGTCCTTTTACCGTTTGATGATGGCTTGCGTAGGGACTGAAACTAGTTACGTGATATATGTACGAGTAATTTTTGGAATTTATAAAATCATGTATTTTAACTTTTTCCAATATTATTCAACAATCAGAAGTCACTTTAGTAATGGATTGATTTATATCTTGAAACTAGAAAAATCTTTATTTCAACAGCAATGAGAATTTATTATTTTTTACGTAAATGACCTAACTCTTTAACAAAATCTAAAATACCTCTATCAGATGTCATTCGACGTAAGTACGACAGGTAAGTACTTTCTCAGCTGAAGAATGTTTATTATCGTTCACCTCAGCTGAGAAATCAGTGTTACCAGCGTCACGTACAAATCCTCTGTCTCTATAAAACCAGATTTATGTTCCGTTGTCAAGATGCATCCCACCCGCTCCTGCACCATACACAACGGATATGTTCATTTTGAATAAAAGGTTAATTTTAAGTTAAACTGAGAGTTACTGAATTTGCTGGGCAAATTAGTCGCTGAAAGTGATTTTACCAGAGGAGTCCGTAGCTTTTTGATGGTTCGAAACTGGACCCAGAGCTGTCCCTCATAATTAGATTAAATAAATTATCGTAACTGATTAAACAGTTGGTCTTAGTCAGTAAAAAAGCTACACATATCATCTTACACCACTTTACACTAATCCTTCACTAATATAGGATACGCACCTAGGTGGCGTCTCCATCTCAATTAATTGATAATGATAGATATAATGAATTGTTGTATATTGTTTTACTAAATGCGCTAAAATTATAAATAGCTATAATTTTATAACATGTTTTATAACATTAACATTGTTCATGTGATTCAAAGTATTTTGGCTTTAATTATAATTTGTATTAATATTATTAATGTCATTAACCACCTTTTAGAAACGTAATAGGCCTTATATTTATATCGGATAACAGTTTGTAGGTTTCAGAGGGGAGAAACTAAAAATTAATGATTGTGGGGACAGCCTCATTGGAAGATCATTTTTTTAAATATACGAGGATTCTAATAACTACCTCCTAAATCACTTCAAACTACACTATGGTAAGAGACCTTTAAGAGTAGAATTTAGTGGGAAATAGATATTATATGTTTTAGAGTGCTTAGAGATAAATAGAGTCCAAGTATATTTGTGTTGGTACAAATTGTTACCCATGAAGTCAAATCTCGGAAAAACAGTTCGACAATTAGTTCAAAAATGTTTACTTTGTCAGCAAGATGAGACATTATAGCACACTAACTTTCAATCCTACATTTAAATGGCTGATTATTTCAAAGGAACAAATTTTATTAAAGACTGCATGTACAACTTTTAGCGAACATTTTAGATGTTATTACACCCGTTCCAGTCATGACCCACATTATATTTCCCTACGTGAATCCTGTTTAATGTGCTACAAAAACCACTTCTATGTCTGCTTCAGCTATAATTTTCTTTTCAACTTTTGGTTGCTGATACTGCTTTACGTACAAACTATTCTTGAATTCAGCTTCACTTAATTATTACGTGTAAATTGAATCATGTTCTACTATTTCATTAAATTTTAATAATTTATTATTTGGAAAATGAATTAATTTTGTGACTAAAATAGATATAAGAAAAATAGCTATAGTTTTTGAACAAGTGGAATGTATTTTGTTTTATTTACATTATGAATATCTTATTGTTTTTGTTAATTCTTCTTGAAGTTAAATACAATAATTTTGTAATGATTTTCTTGATTTTTTTTTCACTTTTTCTTACGGATCTTCATTTCAGTTCATTTCATTCCGTCTTCATTTATTTATCTTCAGGATGGGTATGCAATCATTTGGCATCCGTGTGAGGTGAGTGATGCTTATCGACAAATCGACAATTTTCTGGCTTGGGTAGAAATAAGGAACTAGGGCATGGTTCTCAAATTACTGTATGGCAAACGACCATTTATTAGACTATTTTAAAATATTTTACCTTTAAATGATTCTGTGTGTTTATTGACAACAAATTTAGAACTGAATGTTTTAAATCGTAAAATACACTGGCCTTTTCAAGGATCCGATAAATATAAGGATTATTTCCTACATTTTAGGTGGGAGAAAACGTGAAACCAAAGGCGTTATAAATAAAAGACCGTATCCTAATAATCTTTTCCTTTAACATATTGAAACGTCTGACCACTATTATATTATTGATTCCAACCGAGCATTCAGATTTAATACGTATAATCACCGTTTATAATTCACCAACACTGAATATTACAACAGTTTCATCACTGGTACTAGTCTCATAATGGTATATCCATGTACTTATCGATGGCTGTGTCACAAACAGATGTTTACCGTCAATTGTTTACAAAGGACAACACTGTTCTGGATAATTAATGTGGTACAAACTTCAACACACTACTGCTGAACAATAGAACTATTGTAAGTAGAACAATGGAGGTAACTGATCATCACATAATCGATGTTATGGCCATCTATGTTTTATTAGATTATAATTATATGTGTTTACAAATACTATCAGGAATGAAAGATTTGAAAATTTTGTTCATTAGACGACTATTGACTTCTTAGGATCCAGGCAATTTGAATACATACAGTCTTATGAAGTTTTAACACGACTAGTTCGAGTACAAGTTCTTTTAATATGGCAAAATAATTTTACCATATTAAAAATATGGTAAAATTATTTTCATGACCCAGGTATTGTTAAATCACGGATTCCTCCCGGGCTTTTTGCACATAAAAAGGAAGACCAGCAGCACTGTCTTTCTGTGATGCCCCGGCTTTGCTGACACGGCTGAGCATACCTTCTTTTGTGACAGGTATATCCGCCTAGCCTATTTCATCTTTAGCCAGCGTCGACACAACCCCCGACAACATCGTTGGAGCTATCTAAAATTTAGGTGGAGGGCACCTGGAACTGTATCAAGCAGTTGGCCGAGGTCATACTACGGGCTAAGGTCGAACTCGATCGGTCTTAACAATCGGAAATAAACTAAGACGGAAAGTCCCAGTGGCATGTTTAAAGTACCTCGCCCCAAGTAATGTGACAAATAGTCCCAGGCTAGTGCCCTAGTAGATTAAATAGGTTTTTCTACGTTAGTCCGAGGACATTGAGTTCGCCGAGTCGGGCACTATTAAGAGGACATTGAGGCCAGCACTCTGCGTAAACGCATTTAACCTCCTCCTTACGGTAAAAAATATTTAAAAGGTTCAAAATATATGTTGGTGATGTTGAAGATTAAAAATGTTGGTTGTGTATCGAAATAAGCCAGAAAATAAAGAATTACAAAATAAGAACTCACCAAGCTGAGTGAAAACAACGTTTGCATTTTTAATCACCATATTTGTAGTCCTGGTATTTAATATAGTGTTTACACTAAAACGCTAAAATATACCCATTTGTTTTTATATTCATTATGTGTGTTAAATAAATGCAAATAGTTACATTTTAAAAATGCCATCAGTTTATTGTATATATATGTATATATATATATATATATATATAGCCTACATTGTTGTCTATTTTATAAGTCATTCAATTCAATTTCAGTGCAATTACAAAACATGAAAGAAAACGAATCCTATTAAGTATTGTGTCAGAGTACAAATTGACTTTTCGTGATGAGATTTCCGTCAGTTGAACGAAGATGTCAAGAAGAATTCTCGCTGTCGTTTAAAGTTAAAAGGTTCACATTATTGCTATTACCTTTTCGTCTCTATTGCAAAAACCATAACATTTTTTGTTAATAAAAATTGTATTAAAATCTATTTTAAAATATTATTAAAATAGTATTACGGCTCAGTATGTTTTGTAAAGAATTGTTATAGATGAACATTTGATCAAAACATGCAGTGCTGTTTAGTGTAGCTTGCTTCAACGAAAGTGTCCACAATAATAAGTAAAGGAATGATTTTACCGAATGGTTTATCATATTTATCCTAAGTATGTGAAACTATTAAACAACAACCTCATGCACATTAACTAAAAGTGAAATGTGAGATAGCAACTGGAATCTTAGGGGAGAATTTGTGAGGTTACATTAAGATCAATAGTGTAAGGTGGATTCTAAGAGTCGTTTCCAAACAGTTCAGTATTGAAACAGTACAATATAGTCCACACCGAGAACGACTCCTTTGGTTTTCAAGAGTAAAGCTGTGAATTGTCTCACGGACATTGGACGTACACAAATAATAATACTCATACTTCACGACCTATGCTTCCGTCCTACAAAAACACATCTATGTAAAATTCGAGATTGGTAATAGTATTAATTAGTGATAGGCATACAACTATTCTCATCAAGTAACATGAAAGTATATTCTTTTAAAAACATTACGTATTACGTTTTGTCATTTGCAAGGAAAATATGACATTACAATTCTAAGCAGCTTTTTAATGAGGGGTTTGGTAAGAAACTTTGGAAACTCAATTTCAATTAACAAAATCAAAACTCGTTCAAAAAAATGTTTTTAAAATTTAAATACCGGTATATGTTTTTTGTTGATATCCCTCAAAGACTGGTATCAAATAATTAATAACTCAATAACTCAATAACTCATTTATTTAGCCAGATCAACATTACAAATGCATTAACCAAGTCAAATTTACTAAAAATAACTATTAACTAACTTTTAAAATAATTAAAATTCATTAGGACTGTCCGTCAGCGAGAAAGGCGCGGACACTGTAGTAGCCTTTACCCACGAGAAATGACCTCAAGCGCCTTTTGAAGCATCCCGGATCTGATGTGGACTTGATTTGAAGTGAGAGAGCATTGAACAGTTTGATGGCATTATAGTTTAGATGTCTTTCAAAGAATGTGGTTGAATGGGCTGGAATTCTCAGATTGAAAGTATTGCGAAGCAGATATGAGTGGGTGGTTGTGGTGTGGAAATGAGAATAATTTGACTTCAGAAAAGTGAGGACTTCTAGAATGTAAATACAGGGAAAAGTTAGAATTGCGGATGATTTAAATACAGCTCTACAAGTTTGTTTGTAGGGAAGGCCGTGAATTATTCTGATAGCTCTCCTTTGAAGGCGAAAAAGGAAATGGGTTCTTGTGCTTTCACCTCCCCATAGTGCAACTGCATATATCATGTGTGGATAAAGTACACCGTAGTAAGCAGTAAGAAGTACATCTTTGTTTGAAAATTTTGCTAGTTGGCGCAGAAGAAAAATTCCTAAACTGATCTTTCTACAGACAGAATCAATGTGGGGTTTGAAACACAAGTTCTCGTCCAACAACAAACCCAGGAATTTTACTTGAGCAGTGGTTTCAGTTTCAGTGTCGTCCAAAATAAAATTTTGTTTGTTTTTGGTTTTCCTAATTGAGAATTCAACGAGCTGAGTTTTTGTTGGATTGATTTTGAGGAGATTTCCGTCGAACCACTGCAACAAGCAACTGGCTTGTATAAAGGCACACATGTCTAGTTCGAGTCGGTTTGGGCTGGAGACAGCGAGAGAGGTATCGTCAGCAAAAAGACATATTTCACCCTTTTGAACAACTGATGGGAGGTCGTTAATAAAGAGGAGGAACAGTACCGGACCAAGAACCGACCCCTGAGGCACTCCACTGACGATCGTGCCAGTAGAGGATCTGTGAGGGCGTAGACACCCAGTGCTATCCACTGCTTTCACCTCCACATATTGACTTCGGTTGGCAAGGTAAGACGAGATCCATTGTAGTGACAGTCCTCTAATTCCATAAGAGTGTAACTTCTGCTTGAGAAGGTCATGATCCACTGTGTCGAATGCTTTGGTCAGGTCGAAGAAGAATCCCAAAGCTTTCTCACCTCTATCCAGTGCGCTGACCACAGTCGATACAAGGTGATAAATTGCGTCTGTTGTTGACCTGTTTTTTACGAACCCAAACTGTTTACTGGTGAGTATGTTATTTTTATGTAGAAATTCCAGCAATATTTTTAGGAATAACCTTTCAAAAAGTTTGGAAAACGTTGACACAATTGATATTGGCCTGTAGTTATCGCACAGACGATCATCCCCCTTTTTATATATAGGCTTAACAACAGAGAGCTTTAGAGTATCAGGAAACTGACCAGAAATAAAGGACGAATTAATTAAATGAGTTAGAGGTGTCAAGATTGCATCACCTATTTCTTTTAATAGCCTTGGGGATATTTCATCTGTGCCGGCTGAACTCTTATTTTTCATCAACCTTATCTCAGTTGCAAATTCTTTTTCAGTTGTTGGGCAAAGGAAGAGGGAATTTGACACATGCCTTGTACAGCTGTTAGTACCCTTTTTATTTGACTGGCTGCCAATCTCAACAAAGAAATTATTAAATCGATCAGCTACTAATTGTGGATCTGTGATTAAATAACCTTTCTCATCGAGGAGGTGGGGTTCCTTAAATTGTTTGTTTGTTCCATTTTTATTTTCATTAATTGTGTCCCATATAGCCTTGCTTTTATTTTCTGCCTGGTTTATTTTACATAAATACAGTTCAGATTTCTTTTGCCTCACAAGTTTTCTAAAATTGGATTTTATTCTTAAATAATATTGTCTCATGTAATGTTCGGAGGGAAGATCTTTTGTTCTGTTGTATAGGTCAATCATTTCTGTCCTTTTTTGGCACATTTCTTTGTCTAAAACTACACGACCTGTGTTTTTCCTTTCTTTTACTTTCTTTCTTTTCAATGGAAATGCTATTTCAAATATGTGGCGTAACCGGCTTTCAAAATTGGAAAATTTGTCATTCATTGTTGTTGCGTTGTACACTGATATCCAGTTCTGTTGCTTAAGTAATAGCTTAAAGTATAGCTTTGCATTATTATTAAATTCTCTGGAAAATTTATATTTTATTAGATTATCTCTGTCATTCAGTGAACAGTTTATGGAAGCTAACTGGGCGTGGTGGTCTGAGAGGGCTGTCACAAGAACTTCACTTTTAATTCTTTTATTATCTATGTCAGTAAATATATGATCTATCAAGGATCTAGAACATTTGAACTCCCTTGTTAAATTGGAATTTAAAGAACGCTGCTAGTATAATATGAATCAATTGTAATACAATGGCATTATAAGTTATTCAATGGGAACACTGAAAACAGCAATGAAAACATCAACCAATTTTTAAATAAATTAATTATTGCTAATAATGTTACCACGTGACAGGAAAGACAGGAAAGACTCATAAAGAAATAACAAATACTCGTCGTCTTGTAAAGCGAAGATGCAAGCAAACAAAAAGTTCATCTCGTATTTACAAAACTCTAATTACCGCTTGATGAACTTGTCTTTGGTTTTGTCGTGAATTGAAATTCAGAAGAAAAGCTTCCCTGTAAAGCATCGCTGACTCCGCCTGTTTTATAATTAGTTGATTACGATACAGTTTTTAGATCTTAAGTAATTTTGACCTTACAGTATGTTTTACGTGGTCTACTTCCTGATAATGTAATTAGATGACATTTTTGATTGGTCTATCATAAATGACATAAATTCTGTAAATTATGTTATCTAACAGAAGATCAAAGTTAACAAGACCAAGGTTTCGGACTGTCCCCTTACAAAAGAAAATTATGAAACATTCTACCTTTGACTGATTCTACTCATATACATGTAAGCACCAAAAAATAAAAATAAACACAGAATACCAAAACAAATTGGGTACTACGAATAAGTAAAAAACCCATATTTTGGAAGGTAGTTTAATGTATTTAGCTGTAATATGTGTGTCGTTTTATCAACATGTAGGACGAATATTTTCGTTATTTCAAAGATGGTGTTTTTAAATTAAGACAATCATTGTGATTAGAAAGGATGTACGTCAAAAATAGATCAATTAATTATGTAAAAAAAAATTATAAATAAACTATACCCTATATTTTTTAATATAATTTTTTTTTTCACTGACCTTCCTATGACATAATATTGATGTTTTATGTGTTGATGAGTGCTTTGATGGGGATATATATCTCATGGATGTATATATACATAATTAGCATGCACGTCTAGTGTGTATACAAGCCAAGTCGGTCACCTGATTGTAAATAAACAGTTCAATGATTGCATTTACGACATAGGTACGTGTATAGACCAGGGCAATTAGATTGTTATTCCTAACATTATTGTTAGTTAGATAATTAGATTGTCAGTAATTAGAATATTGGGTTATCATATAACCCAATTTAAAGCTAATATACTAATTTAATCATATATTTATTCTTTATTTTAATATATCAAAAATTAAATGTCAGTAAATATCAAGGGAAGATATTTGTGCCTATAGCATGTCCTACTGTTTTAATCTAGCGATAGCTTAAAGTAGCACACTAGGTTTTCCACACAAAGTATTTCAGTACAAAGGATATAAAAACTAAAAATTCTTATGGACGAATTTGAAATTTGCGTTAATGAAAGAAGTTCGGTACTAGTAGGCTTAATTGTAAACATTACAATTGAGGTCTTCATGTTCTTACAGTATTATATGTATGCAAAGTATGTATATTTTTTTTACTCTGTTGAAATAATGAACCAACTAAAAAGTGTAATTTTTATTTAGCCTATAGCAGATAAAATCCCATTACGTGAAAGAGATTTGCATTCTAATAGGAGCCGTGATGTAATA
Organism: Macrosteles quadrilineatus; assembly: GCF_028750875.1. NCBI lineage: Eukaryota > Metazoa > Arthropoda > Insecta > Hemiptera > Cicadellidae > Macrosteles > Macrosteles quadrilineatus. Next base: position 66,674,624 of record NW_026542598.1, on the reverse strand, counting down.
ATCTTTTCTGTCTCGGTCTTAATCCCAGTAACAGGTTACATTGTTTTCTATTTTTGAAAAGTAAATAAATAACAAGTCCAGCACATACTTTGTTTCGAATTTCCATGTTTTCATACATAACTTATTTCTGAACAAAGTGTTTGCGAAAACATATAGACATATATTAAAAAATGTTACAGCATTACAGGTTACAACGAAAGTTTTATTTTGCTGGTACCAAGTGTAATCCAAAAATTTTCAATGAGGATTAGTATTTATTTCAATGCAAATATCAGTTTAGTATGAACGTAATATTACAACGTGACAGACTGAAAGTCCACATTGATTGTGAGTGTAGGTTGATGGGCGAAATGAGCCAATACAATCTACAATCTAAACCTAGTTTTTTTTACTCTAACACTTATAATTTCATTTATTATTTTTAAATTTTAAAAAACCAGAAAATCGATAAAAGATCTCTAAGAAATTTGATTATTTTCCACTTCAATGGGTTATAATATCTTACCTCACAACATTTCTACTACAAAGCATTGCCATAAATCGACAATGTATGTAATCTATCTGCAGTTTATACGCAAAACGTTTTTAACTAACTTGAAGTTTCGATGGAAAATTAAATATAAACGCAAAGAGAAATATGTACAAGAGAATATTGCTATTATGTATACAATAATAGTTCGTTGGTCTTCAACATTTTTGACAGCGTTGATGAAAGTTTAAATGAGTAAAGTTGATTCTATTTAAGATTAAGAATATTCTATTTTGAAAACAACTAACATATATTTACATAAAGTTATTATTATATAGTTTGAAATATGTATAAAAATGTAGTCAATCTATAATGTCGTTATACATTTAGAATACATGTATTCCTAGCATAACTATTTATTTCATGCATTTTCTACCTAAGTAATAATCTATTTATATTACTATAATGAAATCATTTTTTTATTTTTTTATTTTAGGATTCTTAAGTCTTGTCCACTGGATCTTTAATGATAATAATAGGGCCTAAAGGAGTTTCTGTGATAATATATACTTTGATTGTTTCCATTGCATTAACATAGGTTTGTTCTTCCCCCAATCGATGTAATGGTGCTACATCTAACATGACATGTGAAAGCTATCAATGTTAGTCCAGACCAGACCACTATCAGTGAAGTGTTAGAGGTTGGTGCTACTCAAACGTACTTCAGACTAAATGGTATTCAAAAATGCAACCCACCATCTCGTACTGTAACGAATATGTCAAAGCTGTTGATTTAAAGGACTATTAGTATCACGTATACATTTGATCCACCGGAAAAATCATACTAGAACTCCAATACATAACTAATACATATAACTGTTGCTATGCTCATGGTGATATCATACTAAGCTATAATCAGTCCATTGTACACTAACACAGTTTCGAAAAATCTAATCCTAGAATAAAACCTTATTCACATAACAATAATGTAAATAAACATAAACATAAACGACAGGTAAATTTCATAACAGTAAATTATTATGATTTATTGAGCAGACCAAATTTTGCCAATTTGTATTGATTAAACTCATATAAGATGAAAATACTCAATACCCTGAAAAGGAAATACATTTTCGTTTTATGACAAAAGTTTATATATTTTATTAACAAATGAAAAAAGTCTTTGGTAAAAAGACATGAATTCACTTTTTAATTGATGAATAAATAATACTGTTGTTTGGAAAATACTGACATTATTACTTCATGTTTTATAATTATTGAAATTTACATAAATCTGCATAAGAAGTGGAGGTTTATTTATCATAATTTGGAAATCTTCCAACTGAAATAAACAAACCTACAGGAAAGAAGATTAAGTAAGTAACATACAGATATACTGATGGTTCTTTAGTTAAAGAAAATAGTTCGTAGCTCCACAGTAAATTATAATCTTGTGATTAGATGATTTCATCAGTTAGTCTTAATAATTCTGAAATCAAGCGATTTGCACGTATTCGCTATGATTATATAAACGGGATGCACCAAAGTTACTGTATTCCAGTACAGAATAATTAATCAAGACATAAATAACTATTTACCCAAAATAGGTAGCCTAGGTATAATAATCTAGTTCTATGGTTAACTCGAGGAATCCTTTGTTTCCCTTTTACACACACTTACACTCATTGAGGTATTATTATATGGAAAATAATAAATTTTCTTCAAAATTCAAATGTTTTTTTTTTTTAGAGAAATGTTTTGGTCTGCATAATATTAAAAAGAGGTTTTCACCAAGGGACAGTTTCTACACTGTGTTTTTAAAACGCAATGTTTGGGTGTAGATTTTTTTCAAACGTGTTAAAACTACAAATTTTTAAAGGCGATGCTTTCGCTAACCCTTATTTATGTTCTGGTAGAGTTAGCTTAGTCCGAAGAATATAAAGAAACAATTTCTTTGAATGTTAACGAATGAAATATTTCATATTTCCTCAAGAGAAATAAGCATAAGTAATAAAATGCAGAACAGTAACGTGAAATCGTGGAAACGGTAGAGTTTACAGAAGCATGTCACGTTGTCAGTGACGTCGGGAGTGTATTACTCTTGAAATATTAGTTTGGAGCTTTTAAATATTAAAAACTTTATTTCAAACCTAACTACCAACTATACTCGGTCCTCAGATACAAAGGAGCCTGACGGTATATAATGTGTTAGTATTAACATTTCAAATAAACTGATATATTTCATCCTTAACTGATATTTTAACAGTTCTTAATATATATATTTATATTAGCGTTCGTACTATGACTTACTCCCAATGACAAAGAATGAAACTTTCAAAGGTTTGCCTACTGTTCCGTCCTTCAACTATTTGAGAAAACTGTTTAATCCTAATCAAACAAAGTAATAAAGACTACATCGCTTGATGCAGTTCATTGTCTCAAACTTCGCAAATACTTGTGTTTTTTTTACATGATATTGCTAAGCAAAGGTGGTCTATGAGTCATACATCTCGCTTATATACGGTATTTTAATTACTATGGCAAATCTATATAGCTGAGTGTACTTAATGTAAAACACAAACCCATATCTATAATTTTAGTTTATCTCTTATAACCTATTGGCCGTCCAAAATGCAATGCTTTCTGTATTGTAATAAATTAAATTACAATAAATATTCTATATTAATTGTACAAAACCAACCTTTACGTTACAATTAAATGCTAAGGGTTTGCTTTGTTGGATTAGTAACAAACTGCGCGAAGAATTTTCGTCAGTGTTTGTTTCTGATTCTGATTATTTCTGACATTCACGAAGAATGTCAAAGCTAATGTTTATAATCATTTTACTAATACTCAGAAAATGTAAACACTTGTTTGAATTTATTTTAAGAAAATTGTTTTTTATATACATATAAATAAAATATTTTTTAATTTTTAATAAAACTATAAATAACACTTTTTAACGGATGAAGATTTTGTTTTTTATTGATTAGTTATAAGAAAATCATGTACTTTTGGGCATGCAAAACTACCTAAGGAGATCCAAAAACCTTGGCCAAAATATAGGTATATTTCTCTATTGATTGGTAATATTCCCAAAGTGAATAGCTATACTTGATTTGATTTAATGACTTTTACAACGATTCACTTAAGAAAACATTTGAAAGGGTGATAAATAAAAACAGGTAAACATTACTATAAACAAGACAAAGATATGTTTCACCTTTTCTGAACACTTCTTCCTTTGTTTTATTGCATTGATAAAGTGAAATACGTCACTTTAAATTGCTACTTGCGTCGTACTTGCATTCACGTTAGTCTATATATTTATATTTTTGTATATGCATTTGTATCTTTACACATTGTTATGAAATTATATGGAATTTGTGTGTGTTGTATATCAAAACCTGCTATCTAGTTTTAACCTGGAAAAATGTTTGACCCCTACATCAACACGACAAATGTAGCTAGCATTTATTCATCGACCTTTATGAAAGTTAAACATTAGAATTCTTAGAGATGTATTTATGCACGTAACACAATAATTTAATACAAAAAAGTTATTTTAATGGCTCTTTGCAATTGCTGCATCCAATAAATTAAGGACCATCTAACTAACTAGTATGAATTATTAAACATGTTTATATTTTATTTGCCTCGATTGGTGTACACGTTTTTTGTAGTTTTTTTTTTACATTAAGCTATCTTTCAGAATTAATGAAACTTTTGGGTAAAGTTTTATATTTTCTTAGGTCTTATCTTCTATGCATTTCGTGAAAGCATCCGATAGCTCTCTCAGTGACACTACAATCAATCAAATGCATACAAAAGTACAATTCGTAGTATTTTCAAAATATGAGAAATTTTGGTTAACCAATCATACAGAGTGCCCCAACTCTCTGGACATATCTATTGGCGTTATTGCTTAGGTCAAGACAAACACACCATAGGATTATGGGTCTGTGGTGCCTAGTTTTCCGACTGTTTGTATTTATGTATTTTTTACAAAAACATTAATAACTCCTAAACGGGTTGAGATACAGCGTTGAGATTAATGTTTATCTTATTAAGTATTATCTTTGTCTAAAATTATATACTAAAAAATCATTACCCGTTTTAAAATGGCAGCCATTTAAAATATTTGATGCCAAATTTCACGAAAACCGTCAACTTACCAAAGAATTGCAAGAGACAAAACAGATAGTAAATTTTATGTAGTTTTCAATAATGCCTTAAACTAGGCACCACAGACCCATGTCCCTACGGTGACATGTGTTTGTCTTGACCTAAGCAATAATACTATATACATATGTCGAGAGAGTTATGGGACACCCTGTATATTTATAGTGACTAATACATTGCTAAACATCGTATCTTTATTCAATAAGCGTCGCGCACATTATTGGTCAAATAAGACAGTACAGAATTATTTCATGAACGATAAGCTGAGAACACAGAGAGAATGCTCTACCAAACCTCTACCCTACAACTTAAGTTCTCTATTGTCTAGTAGAGTATCGTAATACTGAGACCTGGGCTCCTTCTGACAACGTGATGAGACATTGCATAGTTTGTCTAAAGTTGTCAAGACTCAACTTCACTCTGGATCATACTCTGATATTACGTCATGTAAAAGTTACACAGCTGCCCATGTCAATCAGTCAAGCAATTATTTTAGACAGTGACGTACAGTTGTGTACGTAATTCAATCTGCACGTAAGTGTAGGAAGGGTTAGCTTAACATTATCTTTTTTACTGCCTCTGGTTCTTTCGCCAGAGCTGTTTACAAGCGACCAAATAATCAAAGACAGCTATTATCAATTTGTATAAATGAAAAGTTCTCTTTGGTAAGAATCCACTTAACCTCTCAAATAATAGATTCGTAAGAACTTAAAACGTACCCTACCACTATTTTATCTACCACAGAACGCCTTACATCCCATTTACCAACCATTCATCATTGTCTGAGGCTATTAATTCTGTTTAGTGTCGCTTGAGGGAGTTGCCACTCTCTGATTTATGTCTACACTAATGTCTTAGAGACAAATATGATTCATATTGGAGGTAATTATTGACCTATACCAAGACCTTACTGTAATACTGTAGTGCAGTGGGGTCCTACCCATACCCATGCTATGTCCTCATATTTTGAGCAATGTATACAATTTAATCGCGTATTTATTTAAAAGTTTGTATTTGTTCGTTTAACTTTTTCTTACATTTGCCAATAATACTTTTGAATTTAAAACAAAAACATTTAAGTTGAATATTATTAACAAATAAATATATTATTCAACTAGTAGACGTATGTTGTATCTCAATGAGTTTCACATTGACTATTTATGTAATTTAAAAACTCCTCATAGAATAGTCGACTTTATTATTTGGCAAGCCTTTCATGTTGCGGATTCAAAATAATAATGGAAGATTTGACTAGTTAAGATAACTAAAACCTAATTCAAAACAATTTTGAATCTAAAGTTAATTTTAGACTGAATGTAAATGCCTGTATGTACAGTGCATTTCATTTTTATCGAAACAGCCTCAAAGAAAATTTCAACACTCTATCTTCAGGCTTGATATTATTTTTCTTTCACTTATAATTTATTTTCTAAATAGAAGTGTCATTCATTTATACCTTTTTGCAGGTTATTTTAAGCGTCTTAGAAAGGTGTTCTTTATGATTTCAAACAATGGAAGTAATGACTAACATAACCATAAAATAAATCTATATATCTATCATCAATAATACGTTTAAGTAACTGATTGTATTTTTAATCTTCTAAACGTTATGGCAATCCTAAAATTCCAAAAATCTTGCCTATTGTTTAGCAAAAACCACTGTAGAATATCGCTATACTGCAATGCTAGAATTTAATAAAAATATAATGGTACTTGCTATGATTGAATACTCCTAACAGCATCGATGATTTTAAAACCACTTACTTTAATGTATTTATGAGACAAAATCAGACATAATATAAAGATAACACATCCTACATGTAGGTGTTAATTCTCCTAATGATTTGTATAAAACTTGTCATTAACGGAATTAAAAAACATTGAGTGGCACTAAAACATAACCAGACATGACACACATATTAGAAGATTTGACAGTTAAAAGTTTGCTGAAATTTCGTAAAATTATTTAATAAAATTATGAAAGTTGCTGACAATTTTGATGTGTAAAAGCATTTATTTAATTACTTATGTCTACTTAAGTTTTTCGTATAAACTTTCTGTACTGCTATCTATTTAATCACTAATTAAGGTACAGAGGGGGATTTTCTATTAAAGATTCAATTAGGATGCAAATAGGTTCTGTGATGAGGTTTTCATGCTGTGAGATATCACAAAGGCTTTTAACTATCATATAAAGTACGGATCCGGTGCAAAGTGAATAATTATTTTGATACCTTGCATTTAGCAATGTTGTGCAGCTAATTATATACAAAGCCTTATAAAGATTATAATTAATGTAATTACTTGTTAATAATATTATAAATATAAGGTTAAATGAAATTGGGATATATTTCAAACCTTCTAGTCTAGAGTACTAAATGAATATTTTGCTGTAGGGAAAGTAAATTTAAATTTATATGTGCGAGTTAATATTGATTATTCATTTTCTTTTATTTGTAATTGTATTATGCTCCGTTCACAAAGTTTAGTAGGTTTTAGGAGAATAAATCTATTCCCACCACTTGACCATACCTTTAAAATTATAGCTTAACAGCTGATCAAGTAACATACATTAAGTACAAAAGGTGGTGGGGGAACTCCTCTCAAGCCGTCAAAATTTTGTCAACAGAGAATAACTACCGAAGCAACTAGAGTTCTAAATTTAATTCTAAAAAGTTGCTTTAATTTATATAGAAATTGTGTTTTAAACTTTCTAAATAATAAACAATAATGAATTATGCATATTGATTCAAAACTCCAATAAAAACTAGTTTCTGTTAATAACTTGAAAACACGTTAAATTTTCAAGGATACAAATGTTGTTTCAATTCTTTATTTACTTTCCAAGCTAAATGTGCCATTTGAAATATGCTTAGGTTTCTCTATTTTCTGTATTATTTCTAAGACCTAGGTTTTTATTATAACATGTAGTATAAAGAGAACTAAAAGATTAAATATTATGAACCAATTATTATTTGTACTAAGTACACAAGATGAAAGAAATTGTTATATTTCGGAAATGCAACAAAAGGTGTTAATACTTATTTGCAGATAACGCCACTAGTTGTAGCTCAACATAGGGCCGTCATTGAATTCATTTATCTACTGATTAGTTACCTTAAATATGTTGTGTTCGTCATGTGTTGAGTGCGTTTGATATTTTAAAGATTTATCAAGGTTGACGATCTTCAAACGAAGCTAAAATTTGATTGACGTCGGGTCTATAAACTATGTAGGTACTGAAAATAGTATGTATTTTTTGCATTGTAGCAGGTTTTAAAGTCAATTTTTTCACTAATGGAACTTGGAGGCTTGCATCTGCCATCAGCTAAAATCAATGAATTTCAAAAGATTGAGTAAATAAAACCCGTTTGGTGTACAAATCCTCTGTCTCAATAAAATCAGATTTATGTTCTCAATACATAACCCAACCTTGCACCATACGCTGCAGATATTATTATACTCGTATATTCCCTTTTAAATATATGATACTAAAAACTGAGCACGCTGATACTAAAAACTGAGTCGATTAAAATTAATAAATGGTAGACCTCTTATCAATTTTATTATTTTCACGTTAACATTACAATAAATATATTCATAAGAAGGTTTAAATATCTGCTATTAAACAATCCATTCTATTGCAGTCACAACTAGCTTTGGATCATTATTGATCCAGCGGTACAAGGACTTTCTTTCTTCATAAGAAGAGCGTCACATTTAGCACAAAAATAAGTAAACATTTACACGACACGATACAAACACGGAAAACATTATGGTTGGCAACTGATCAGTTGTAACAGACGACGCTACCCGGCGGTGTTTGAGTCCAGACTTCAGACTCTAGGTAAATAAAGGGGTACAAACTACAAACCCACAACGAACTGCTGGACAATAGAACTAGTACAATGGAGCTAACTGGATCATTTATGATCATCCTTGTTTTATTCCTTTTAAATAATTACGTTTGTGATATAAGTATAAGTAAGTCATGAAATAAGTTTAAAAAGTGTATTAGAGTGTTATAAGGTGTATTATAAATTTAAAAATATTTAATACATCTAGATGTTAATGACGTACTAAAATAAGGTTGATACCTGTAAATTTCAATGATCGAATAACTGTACAACTTGAAAACAAGATCCCGAACTGAGTCTAAACAAAATTTATCATTTTTATCGCATTTATAGGTTTTAGTTAGCTAAGTTTTGACACCGTACAAATGTAAAAACAAACGGTTGTTTGCCGCTAACCCATGATGTATATAAATAAACACCAAAAATTGCAACAATCAAATTTCTACGTCGCTATCAAACAAAATTTGTAAATTTTACAGAATTATATACATTTTTATTTTATTATTCATTCAATTCAGGTGCAATTACAAAACATGATCAAATATAAGAACTAAGTATTAGTACAAATTGACTTTTAATTAAAAAAGGTTTCCGTCAGTTACCAGGATGATAGGGAGAAGAACTCCATAGTCATGTGGTGTAAAGCTGTAAATTTTCCGTGGACATTGGAAGTAGACATAGAATAGGATTTAGAAAAAAAATCCTTTCTCCAAAGACTATAACACTTGTTTTATAACACTTTATCATTCGTCTTGGCATATGTTTTGTCCGTGTTGTAATATGTTTCGCAATTTCCAATTACATTGTAAATAATTGTTGTTTCATCGACCTTCTCTATTGTATTTTATTAGTTGATGGATTTGATGTGTATGTATATCTTCCAGATGTATACATGTATACTAGGCATACTCGGCTAGTGTGTATACAAACCAAGTTGATCCCCTGATTGTAAATAAACAGTGCCATGATTGTATTTACATCATGTGTAAATAAACAAGTATATTTAGGTGCGTGTGGCTAAAAATGGATTGCCTAATAAAACCAAATTTAAAGTTGTATTATTAATTTGTTATTTTAAATGTATAAAACAACTGATCAGCCAATTACAACGAATTTACCTTTTCGTTTCATATAACATTGTCCTGCTTTCTTAATCCACGGGTTATACGAATTTTAAGTTTTAAATACAAGCAAATTAGAATAAGAAGTTTTTCTTCTGTGAAAGGTTTGTTACAAGTAATAGTCAATATTATAATTCAATTCTCCGTGTTGTTACAGTTTCTCCATGTAAGAATAATCTGTATCATGTTTGTCAACTTTTCTGAAAACCTAAACCAACCAAAAAAATGTAAATGCTGGAAAAATGGACGCATTTTACATCAAAACCCTCATTACGTGGAACAAATTTGCATTTTAATAGATTCCGTGGTGTAATAATCCTTTCTGTCTCGGAATTAATTTCAGTAACAGGTTACATTGTTAATTCTTTGGAAAAAAATTAAAAACATGATAACCCCCAGTGAAAAGTACGTTTTTATATTCTATGTTTTTTTTATGCATGGTGCCACAAATATTTCTCGACAAGCTATTTTTTTTTAGTTATTAATTCAAATATAATGTAAGGACAAAAATGTCAAAATAAAGAAGTGATTTTGAAAGGTTAATTGTAGAGATAAACACTATTATAAATATCCAATTTTGTTTAAAGGGTATTTGGGTCAAAGAATGGTTTAATGGGACGAAAGTTTTAGTTCATCTCACTGACCAAAATTGTTTGGTTGACTCTCCTTCATTCTCTTTAAGCTTGCCAACAAAAGTTACTTTAGGCCCCCCAGGTGGGATGTAATATGTAGTCTTACAAAAAACCTTGCTCTTTTGACAAACGATTCCCCAAAACATTTCCATTGTGAAGCTTATGTGGTTTTACTGGCAGACTAACTTTTTATGGTGAAAAAACGCGATCCTCTAAAACGGAAATACATTTTGTTGTACTTTTGTATGCTAAAAGTGTACATATCATTTAATGAACACCTGTCTTAATTTATATAAATGATTCATTCACCTATATCCCGTTATTTTGATATTAGGAAACATCATTAATTTACTTCTTGTTTTATATAAAAATTTACATAAATCTGCATAAGAAGTAGAGATATATTTATCACAACTATTATAACTAGAATTATACTCGTAAAAAGCATTAAAGAAATTTAAGCATTAAAGAATATTATCTAATTTAAAGTGGAATATTTATGTTATAAATAGATCTTTTATTGAATAAAATAGCTCGTTACTCCACAGTAAAATAATAAACTTATTAGATTATTTCATTCGTGCATTCGTTATTCTTCAAAATTCTGATATATAGCGATATTTGTGCATTTGCTGGGATTACGTAAATGACATGCATTCATAAGACAAGACAGACATAATTCATCGAGCAAAAAAAACTATAAACGCACAATATAGTGTAGGAGCTTGGGGTAAGAGTGCGCACTTAAAGTTTAACCACCAACAAATAGGTCAAATTATTAACAATTGAAACAAAACTAATAGTAAACAATCGTATGTTAGTTGATAACCAAAATACATTTCATTTTTACAATTATCATTAAACCATATAAACTATATAGGATTGAAACAATTGAATTAATTGTTGAAATAACGTGTACTTATTCCTAAATACTTAAATATTAGATCAAAATAACGGTAATAATATTTAAACTCATCGTGAGATGAAGAAATTGAGAGGAACAATCAACCTTAGGAGGAATGGTGAGGGTAACTGTACTCAAGCGCAAAGTAAGATTTCCGCTCTGCGTAGGCCTACTCTTACCCCGTGCGCACTCTTACCCCGAGTTACTCTACCCTAATTTTTTTGTTGACTCGTAAAACAATTTGTTTTACTTATTCACTCAATAAGGTAGTATTACAAAGAGATTCCTTCAAAACTTCCAAGTACGGTTTATAAAGGGTATATATAATTGTTTAAGGCCAGCATAACAAAAATGAGTTTCTCCAGAGGTCTCTGGCTCAATGCATGGACGTGTGTTTTTAAATAGCTAGAGATAAAACAAGAGGTCCAATTTCGTCACTTCAAATATACGTTCCAAACTAGTAAATCTTGAGACGAGTGAATTAAATTTCATTAACAAGTTCAATAATCGTATATCTATGCTTATGAAAGTTAAATACCACTCACTCACTCACTGATCACTACATCTAAAAAACTACAAGCCATAAAAATCAGGAATTGGCATGGAGGTTCCAATCAACCTAGTTGTGCAATAAGAAGCGTTTTCAAGAAATTTTATCACGGCTCTGCCCCAGTGGTTTTTAAAGTTCCCATGTTTTCCTTATGGAGAAAAGATTTGTTTACATTTGAACACACTTACTTTTGAATCTGCACAATTAATTAAGAGAACAGCTGGTTATATTTTACTAGTAGTACGCTTATTCTGCGCGTAACGGGATGAGTGAACATGAGCGCAGTAATGAAAGAGTCCACCCACACCTAGCCTACTTACCGGTGTCACTGGTGAACACAATGTTATTTGTATGGGCAAATCAACCAAATCTTAGTCAACGACAATCCTAACTTCTCATCCGTTAAGTAACCAAAGTCATTGGTAATATACGTAATGGATTTCCAACAGTTATCGATAGGAGGTAAATCCATCGTTCCTGTACAAATTGTCTTTTGATTAAATTAAGCCTATTTCCATATTTGTTATAAGGCCTATCATAAACAAAACTAATCCAAACTGAACTAATCTAACTTAACCTAATTGCCAAAGGACGATGTAAGGAATCTCCTAAAAATATCGTATGGCTTACAATGATGATTTAAAACAACGATATCGTAATTATATCAACTAAAAATGTTAAAATCCAATATTTATGTTTATCTAACTAATGAAGGGTCCCCACACTCCGGACTGCTCGCCTCAAATACTTCCATCACCACTTCCTACGTCGTAGACATGTTTCCCTCCCTTCCTATGGCATTTTAGTATTGCAGGTACATTAACCTAACTGTCACAAAGGGTCCCCACACTCCGGACTGCTCGCCTTGACTACTTCCATCACCACTTCCTACGTCGTGGACATGTTTCCCTCCCTTCCTATGGTATTTCAGTATTGCAGATCCATTAATCTAACTGTCACAACGGGTTCCCACACTCCGGACTGCTCGCCTTGACTACTTCCTTCACCACTTCCTACGTCGTGGACCTGTTTCCCTCCCTTCCATTAGCATTTTATTATTGCAGATACATTAATCTAATCATCACAAAGGGTTCCCACACTCCGGACTGCTCACCTTGACTACTTCCTTCACCACTTCCTACGTCGTGGACCTGTTTCCCTCCCTTCCTTTAGCATTTTATTATTGCTGATAGATTAATCTAACTGTCACAAAGGGTTCCCACACTCCGGAATGCTCGCCTTGACTACTTCCTTCACCACTTCCTATGTCGTGGACCTGTTTCCCTCCCTTCCTTTAGCATTTTTTAAATTACAGAACCATTAATCTAACCATCACAAAGGGTTCCCACACTCCGGACTGCTCGCCTTGACTACTTCCTTCACCACTTCCTACGTCGTGGACCTGTTTCCCAACCCTTCCTTTAGCATTTTTTTTATTACAGATCCATTAATCTAACTGTCACAAAGGGTTCCCACACTCCGGACTGCTCGCCATGACTACTTCCTTCACCACTTCCTACGTCACGGACCTGTTTCCCTCCCTTTCTTTAGTATTTTTTTATTACAGATCCAATAATCTAACTGTCACAACGGGTTCCCACACTCCGGACTGCTCGCCTTGACTACTTCCTTCAGTACTTCCTACGTCGTGGACCTGTTTCCCTCCCTTCCTTTAGCATTTTTTTATTACAGATCCATTAATCTAACTGTCACAACGGGTTCCCACACTCCGGACTGCTCGCCTTGACTACTTCTTTCACCACTTCCTACGTCGTGGACCTGTTTCCCTCCCTTCCTTTAGCATTTTATCATTGCAGATCCATTAATCTAACTGTGACAAAGGGTTCCCACACTCCGGACTGCTCGCCTCGACTACTTCCTTCACCACTTCCTACGTCGTGGACCTGTTTCTCTCCCTTCCCATTGCGTTTTTAGAATTGTAGATACATTATTATAACTGTCACAAATGCTTTCGACACTCCGGAGCGCTCGCCTTGACTACTTCCTACATCGTAGACCTGTTTCTATCTCTTTCCAAAGCATTTTAGTATTACAGATATTTTAATTTAACAGTCACAAAGGATTTCCACACTCCGCACTGCTCACCTTTCCGCTTCCTTTACCACTCTCTACGTCGTGGACCTGTTTCCGCCCCCCCCCCTTCGCATAGCATTTTAGTATTACTAACATCTTTGAATATTTAATATTCAATGCTAACATTAAATTGAATAATGTAAAAAGCTGCTTTGTTCTAAATATATACATATATATAAGTTGAATTTTAATACTGAACATAAACGGTATATAACTGCCGATTAATATTGTAGGCTAGTTCAAGTTCAATTTATTATTTAGAAAGTTGTGAAATTTAATTAACTCAAACAACATTATTCTGAAACCTGTGAAATTATAATGATATATATTCATAGACGCCAAACTGTTTACTCCATGAATGAAATAGCTTAGAGTAAAAGTCGTTCTCTCTGTCTTAAGTAGACAACAAAATTGTTGGTCGCAAAACGTAAACAAATAAAAAGAAGAAGAAGGTAGCTCCTAATGTTATTCTTATGGGACAAATTTAAAAATGTTTTTAAGGTTTTTATAATTACTACTGAACGGAATCGTCTAGAATTTTAATGAGGTCTTCCCACTGGTGTCATAATTATTTGTGCAAAATTTGAACGCTATGAGTGCAACGGTTCTTGAGTTTTTGGTGCGAACACACACACAGATAGACAGACAGACAAGCGGACAACTTTTCTCCGACTCCGCTATACACGATACATAGATTCGTTCACTTCGTTCACTCATCTATTACATAAAATGAAAATATTTACAATATTTTTGTGGCTTGAAAAATTGTTTTACTGCATAACAAATTTTTAATAGTTAAATGAATTAAAAAAATCAAGAAGTGTAGGTTCTATTCAGGTGGAACATTTAACTTTTTAATTTAAATTTTCGTGAGCGAAGCAACGACGGGTTTGCTAATGTATTATAAGATATTTAAGATATATAAGATCAATCTTTTTAATTGACAATGATTTAATCTTTAGCTACAGAATGATATTTATCAGTTTTAAACAAAGTTTTTCAAAATAAAAAGCTAGTCATTGATAAATTATTCATTTCCAGAAGGATAACCTGTTAATGTATCCCACAAATATAAGAGAATAAATTATGTTATTATAATATTCGTAATGTATCCTCTAATCACTTAAGAAAATAGAAAAAAGGTTTTATAGAGTTCACAACATTATTTTTCTTTCAAAAATAGAGTACAGTATAACAATTTTCAAAAGAAAGAGCTGCGATGTATTGCGTTATAGTTTCAGACAATATTAGACAAAGATGTCAAAAGTTTATCTGAGCACATCTTTCTTGGCCTTATTGAGTTTATAAAATAGAACACATCGTTGATGCAGTTTATTTTATTTAACTTTGCCAATCCTTGGGGAATATTTATTTAATAATTTTCAACATGTGGTCTAAGAGTAGATCACGTGCACATACACTCATACAGTAGCTACGAGGTTATGTTTTAAGTTAGTTTTTATTGTTCGTATATTTTTTACCTTCACTACTCTTGGTGGTGACTGTGATTAATAATTTTATTGTCTTTAAAATCTTAATATAGCTGCGTTAATTCCTTATAAGACATAAAAATTGATAATGAAACATGTTGAAATCTCTGTATGGTATACTAGTTTCTTTGAAAGGTTATTAGCATTAATCCCAGTTTCATAAATAGATTAAATAAGTACGTGAATAGTTTTATCCTATAAACTCTAGCCCGTCTAAAATGCGTTACATTACTGTATGTATGTATGTGCTTAGGCATTTAATTCTAATAAATATTATATTTTAGTTGTATAAAAGGCTCCTTTACGATAAAATTAATGTAGCAAAGTATTTGATTTTCCTTAGTTCGCTTTTAGTCTTTGACCAATTAATTATCAATGCCAAAGCCAATGTTGATAGGAATTTACCAATACTTTAGGAAATATGAACTTAATGTGCGTTTGAATTTTATGTACGTAAAACAAATACTTTTTTACATTGCTATGAATATAATTTTATTTATAGTGCTATGACAGCTTACACTTTTACATTTGACAGAAATAAATCTTGTCAGAAACAATTATTCTATAAGCGTTATATTATCTCTTGATAATGATAAAACCCATTTTTTTCTTGTATGCCAAATGATCTAAGAATTTCAACAAAATATAACCTGTATGTTAAATCTTTTCCTATTGATAGAAGTGCCCCAAAGTTAATGCTTGTATTAAAGTGAACCTCGCGTTTAAAGTAAACAAAGTAAGTGAATAGAAAACCGCTGACAATTTGTAGCGGTGCATTTTACTCCAAGCAAAAAAATGATATTTGAAACTTGACTATACTTGCTGTTTAAAAATGTTAAGCTACCCGCTACCTATATGGGCAAAATTTTCAAGACTAACCATAATTATTGTAGCCCTTCATATCCAAACAAGTTGCCGCAAACCGATTTCAAATATCTCAAGTAGTTAAAAAGTTAAACGGGGTGCAAGTTAATTTTCACCCACCCTCACGGTTTTGAAATTTGGATTTGAAACGTTTTAGGGCGCCATTTTTTTATAAGTGGGCCAATTTTGGTTTTCTTTATGTCAATTTGTATGTTTCGTCAAGACCTGTAAAATGATACCAAACTTGACAATACTTGTCATTTGAAAACTTTGAGCTACCCCCTACCCCCACTACCCCTAGGGGCAAAATTTTCAAAATTGACCATAATTATTGTAGCCCCTTATAGCTTAGAAGGTTGCCCCAAACAGATTTCAAATATCTCAAATGGTTGAAAAGTTAAGGGGGGGTGCAAGTTACTTTTCAGCCACCCTGTATATACATTATTATTGTATTATATATGTCTTTTAGCGCGATAATTCGAGCAAAAATCATCCGATTTTGATCAAATTTGGTACAAACGTGTAAACCTACGTTTATTCGAACGAGTTCGCGAACCATTATGATCGGACTATGGAAACAGGGGTTTATGGGGAGTTTTATGGGGCAAAAATTGGTTTCCCCCATTTTTGACCCTAAAAACTTAAAATTTAGCTTTTCTTTCCAAACCATTTTGTAGAGCTTATAAAAACAAATAATTTAGTATATTGAAGCGTTATTATGCGCCTAATGGTTACAGAGAAAATTCCAAAAAACTGTAAATTTAAAATTCCCATATTATTCTTATTTTTAATTTTAATTCTTTTTTTTATTATAAAACACTTTTTATTTACATTTAAACACACAATACTACGATGGATTGTAAAATGTGTATTATTTTATTAGTGTTTTTTATGATTGTACCTAAAATCAAAGAAAATAAGGTGATGTTTCCTAGTAATCTTCAATAAACCAAATTATTATATAGAATCAAAGAAATATAAAATGCCAGCTATTGCTATGTGCATACAATGGGTATTTTAAAAATCAATGGTTGATAATTTTTAATGGACGGTACCAATTATAACTTTCCGCTAATTCAACATCAAATTTACGGAATAAAACTAACAACAAACCAAAATCACAACCATATGATTATTGCATATGATTTTGATTTAAATACGCATAACAAAGCTTAAGCTATGTAAAGGTTCAACATTACAGGGCATAAGACAAAGATATGTTTTACGTTTTCTAAGCACGTTTTCCTCTGTTTTATTGCATTGTTGAAATGGAATACGTCGCTTAACATTGACGGCAGAGTCGTAAATTCGTCCAGTTTAGTATTTCTATATTTTATACATTTCATTACATTTAATACATTCCATTTTACTAGGTTTTGCAATTGTATGGACACCATCTATTAATCTTTCAATGGGTTATACCAGAAAAATCTAACTCTACTCACCTCTACAGTATATGGCTTAAAAGAAAACTCTTTAGTTGGTATCCCTATTTTGTCCAGGAGTATTGAACTTAGGGCCAATATAGGGGAATTTGGAGGGTAGTTAAAAAATTTACGTGTAAAGCCCCCATCAGGTGACACCTCATTTTAAAGTTGTACCTTGTACCAGGAAAACTAAGTTTAATATTGCTGTAACAAGAAACTAAAAAAAAGAAACAAGTACCTTTTGGTCGGTATGACACCTTTGCCCGAGACCCCAAATGGGGGACTTTTCTTACTTTGTACTAAAGTTATGTAATACCACAGACAACGGTGGTAAATACTAAGCACCTATCTTGACATCGTGATGAGGGATTGCATAGTTTGTCTAAAGTTGTCAAGACTCCACAACATTAGAACTGATGTTCACTGGGGATCACACTCTGATATTACATCATGTAAAGTTACTAACCTGCCTATCATTCAAGCAATTATTTTAAATAGCGACACACTCTTGTGTACGTATTTCAAACTAAAGATTAGTGTGCCATTAGTTTAGAGTGAGATTATCTATATATATGTTTACGTACTAACAGCAACTACTTCTACAAAAAAGTAGTTGTAGAACTACTTTTTCCCCTTGATTTTATATCATCAAGGGAAGCTATGTCCAATCCTATAAAAGGTCATCCCTAACTTTTCTCAAAACCAAACCCAATGTACCTAAAATAACAATAATTAAATGCTTGTCTTACGTTGAACGAAAAGGTGAAAATCTTTGGTAAATTTTTGGTTATGATTACATTTTTATATCAATATGCTAGTCTATTTTATAGGCGGAAATTTGGAGAATTTTCGTTTCAAGGGAAACAAAGAGTCTAATGTGACAAAGGAATAAATTCGTCGAATCTGTCTTTACTGAGGAGAATTTCCTGCCGAACACAACGTTTGTCACCTTTTGTGTTATTTATGTGGATGTTTCCTACAGGTTAACACAATGTGTTTATCATCTGAGGAACGATCCAAAATATAAAAGTGTTTGCTAAATCCTAGAATAAAGGCTTTAGGTATTAAAAACCATACAACTGGTGTTATCTTTCGTATGAACTGGTATACAAGATACTTTAAGTTTAAAAAACCACATCCAGTTACATTGCAAAGAAATGTTTTAGCAGAATCAAAAAATATTAATGTTTTAGACCCATATTTGCTTATATTATTCTAGAAAACCCCCATGATTCTTTTTTCATTGTTTTAAATATTGAGAATAGTTTTTTAATTATAACATGATTCTTTTTAGCGAATTTCCCTATAGGGAAGTAGCTATTACCGTAGGTCTCATGGTAAGACTTAGGCCCGGGACCGATTTACTTTTTC
Source organism: Macrosteles quadrilineatus (assembly GCF_028750875.1). Taxonomy (NCBI): domain Eukaryota; kingdom Metazoa; phylum Arthropoda; class Insecta; order Hemiptera; family Cicadellidae; genus Macrosteles; species Macrosteles quadrilineatus. The sequence goes on along the minus strand of NW_026542598.1, from coordinate 66,655,663 downwards.
ATTTTGATGTCCCCAGAGGCCAAAAACACCATTCGTTCAAATTTTTATATATGTATATATATATATCTATATATATATATATGTGTGTGTGTGTGTGTCCGTGAACACGATAACTTGAGTAATTTTTATCCGATTTTGATGAAATTTGGTTTGAAGGTGTAAGGCGGGATAAACTTGAATGAGTTCGCGATCCAGCATGATCGGACCATGGGAACAGGATTTTATGGGGGGTTTTATGGGGTAAAAATTGGTTTTTCTCACTTTTGACCCTCAAAACACAAAATTTTCCAATTTTTTTCTAAACCTTCTTAAAGAGCTTAAAAAACAAACAATTCAGTATATCAAAGTGTTTTTGTACGGTTATTGGTTACGGAGAAAACTAAAAAAAAATTAAATTTAAAATTCCCATGTTATTCTTATGGAGAATATTGTAAAATGTTGTAGTTTGCTTGTTTATGGATATCTTTTGATCAAACTTGGCAAATATATTCATTTCATACTAAGCAATAATTATTTTACTTAAAACACACTATTTATTAGTTTCCTTGTAGCAGCAAACCTAGGTACTCGTTAAACCTAATGTTATTTAAATAGATCAATTGAAAATCAATTCAGCCAAATGGAAATTCGCTTAGACGGCAGGTTTGCTGCGGCGGGGGTATTATATTTTAACACCTTAAAACATGTGTGTTTGGTTAAATGGATAAGTATTCACAATTATTGTATATATATTGTTTACAGAAAGATGCTTCTATGGTAAGAGAGATCACATGTCATAGTAATGAATGCTCTTTTCCTCTAGGTTAGTAGTTTTATGGGAACTTAAAACCATAAAAGATGGTTTTAAAGATAGACTAAGATGTTTTTTGCCATACAGCTTCTTTGTTGTTTGTAGATTATGTAAGCAGCTTCAACTACGCTAACAATGATCAATTATTGATATGGGGATACCACCTAGGTACGTACTTTAACCCACATACGGATGAGTGTAGAATGGTGTGTGTTGATATGTGTAGCTTTGTTACTGACTACGACCAGCTGTTTCATTATTCAGGACCATTATTAGCCCAATGATCAAGAACAGCTGGGTTCAGTATCGAACCATAAAAAATACACATTTTTCTCCTGATTGAACCGGCGACCTTATGATTACTGAGATGTAAAGTGTATAATATTCCTAATAAGACTTTATATATTATTTTCACTACACTATGATGTTTTTAGCTATTTTACATACGTTAATTTGTGGCTGAAAGTTACGTTTTGCTGGTAATGCCAGCTGCCATCGTCATTTGGGGATTGAGCAGGTTTTCAAGTTTGCATCCCTAAAGCCACAAAATCAACTGCCCGCTTACTTTCTTAAAACATAAATTAGTGCATATTAAATACACAATCAGTATCCATAGCATTGCAATAGAATTGTTAACGATTACTAGAAAAATACCAGTATGGATCATAAACATAAACAAATGACGTTGTTGGCCCGAAACATATACTAATAGCATTGAACATGTTTTGGAAGTTCTATTTAAGCAATGTTAAATAATGTTTTTTTTTTCGGGCCAAAAACTTCATTTGTTTATGTTTATGATCCATACTACCGGTATTTTTCTAGTAATCGTGGAATTGTTTTATTGTCACCGCTGCCTAGCAACTATTTATTATTTTTATGTTTTTTTTTCTGATTCCTCAAATAACTTCTTTCTTAAAGTTTAAATTGTGTTGACTATCAGTGTGCATTATTATTGTTGTGAATAGTGGTAATAGGGTATAGTGTGGTGAAAAATAGTTTTCGTACCACGGACCGAAATGGTTTTTCAGCTCTCGGTCGTTTTAAGTTAAAAACTATCTCGAGCCGGCAAAACCTCATTATTGGCCCTAGGTACGAAATATAATATTCTTACAGATCTTATATAATATATACCTTACAGATCCACTATATTATCTACCACAGAACGCCTTACATCCCATTTACCACCCATTCACCATTGTCTGAGGCTATTAATTCTGTTTAGTGTCGCTTGAGGGAGTTGCCACTCTCTGATTAATGTCTACACTAATGTCTTACAGACAAATATGATTCATATTGAAGATGGTCTATAGGAGGAGTATATTCTTCATATTTACTTAAATTCAGACACTATAATGTGTTTATATACAAGTTTGTTAAACTACTTTCAAACAAATAACAAAAAAGTATCATGAAATCAGATATATTATTTAACTGGGAAACAAATTTTGTGTCCAACCTTAGTAGCATAAAAAAATAGCAAATAGCTTAATCTTTAATAAAAGTAGCCTATCTATGTTTAAAACTATTTATAGCGGATATAAAAAGAAAGCAGATTTCATATATAATATTGACGATTGATGCAATTAATTCACATTCCCATAGAAGATATGAGAAGATATGATGTACTTTAATCTGGTGGAAAAATGCTATTCGTACAACCACCACCCAAAATTAAAGTTAACTGAAGGATGCAGGTTTGCAGAAATGCTTAAGTTTGCATTTAAAGTTAGTTTACCCTGTTATAATTATTTTAACTTATTTACTTAATTTAAATTCAATAAACCTCAAAATAATTGTTAACTCTTTAGACTTTAAAGTAGCGTTAACCTATCAGTCTTCATTGAATTATCAATGTCTCTATGTTTTAGTGAAATTTATATTAATCACATTTATACTGTAACTTTAAATGCTTGGGGGATCGTTTTACTATAAAGCATAATTAGTTATAGAAATAGTTTGGAAATGCAATATTTGAAAACTAAGTTTTAATTACGTAAATAACTTATAAAAGCTTACAATTAAAAACATAATGGAAATCACACATTTCAATAATCTCGCCTAATGTTCAGTAAAAATCAGGGTTAAAATCCTCTTTACAACAATAATTTTAGTATATAAAACAAACCTAACAATAACCGCTAACCTGAAACAGTTGTTTGCATTGGCAACAGCAATAACCTTAAAAACCACTTACGTTAATGCATTTGTGAAACATACAAAATCAATAGTGTGGTTGCATCGCTTAATGAAATTACTTTCTGTAACGTTGATTTGTATGAATCATAAAATTACCGTTGCTAGAATGACAACGTAATAAAAATATGTTGGAAATATTAGAATAATGCAAATTTAAAAGCATTGTAGTACATTAAATAATTTAAAATGTTTTATGAAGAGCCTTTCCTGGTTAAATTTTAAATCATAATTAATAAATCTTAAAAACTTGCTAATTTGTACAACAAACAAAAAATAAGTTAAAGGTTTTCAAACTATTTACTTAAAGCGTATTATAAATTATTAAAAGTGAAATTGTTATTCGCATATAAACAGACTTTTTGAAATGATTAAAAACTGAATTAGTTTTGCTAATTCGAACTAAAATAAACTAATAGGATCATTATGTTAAGCAGTTTTAAACCTAATAGATTGAGATTAAATGTCTAGACTAGAGGGGCTTGACATCCCCTCAAGTGGGATGAGATGTAGTGGTCTACTTAGCATCCACTAGTCACTAAATTGGAATAGTACGAGCAAACGTGTTAAAGATTCCTCAGTTTATAAACTTGGTAGAATGAATCAAATACAGAGGTACTGCTAAGCCGTAAATATTTATTAAGCCATAAGATAATGTATAAATACCCCCGTCGCAGCAAACCAGCAAATTAAGCGAGTGTGGGTGTAGTTATATACTGGGATAGGGATTCTTGTCCAAAAAGATTTACTAGTGAATAACTTACTATTAATGAACTTACCTAGAGTGACTCTAGAGATTATTTGGGCTCATGTGGGAAATGAAACAACGAGTTGAAATTTCTCAACGTAGCGAGTACACCACCATTGTTTATTGTTCAACCAAGCTACGACAATACGGAACAAATCAACAGTAACAATGAACAATAAATTAGCGTGGAATTGCGTTGTTTTTGACGAAGGTACCCAGGATTATGGTAACAATATTTTGGTATTTTATCAAAGAAAAGTTTTGTTTTACTTTTGATTAATAGGCTATAAATAAAACCACAGAGTTGATGAAAATTAATTTTCGTCTCTCTAGCTTATATCAGCGTTCATAGCAGTAGTTACTTACATAGCACAGTGTTTAGGGTACTTAGTTTTAAAGTTAATCATTGGATTGTAGGAATATTAGTCCAGCATTTGTTTAACCATGGAGAAGTAAGATACAGCGGATTACAAGCTTATGGTACAACCGTGCGGTTTTAGCTCTCGTATGAGAGGGGGAGGAACCTGACTACCGAGCAAGGAAGATTCCAAAGGTGATGGACACATGCATTTTTATACAGTAGTAGCGCACAGGGTCCTACAGTGTGAGCTATGTATTACGTGTGGAAATTAATACAAACTAGGCTATGTAATAAAGCAAGTGTATCATGTTTGTATTCATTGGGGATGGCGAGGAGAGAAAGGAAAGCGGAAGGGGACGACAAATAGAATTTACCCTAGACACCAGCGACTGGTGCTAGACACCACTTAAGTGTATGAATAAATATTGAACACATACACATACTGTATGAATATTGAATACATAGGCTATTTACATATTTATTTAATTATTCGTATGTATCTTACTTCTCTGTTGTTTAGCATAACAATGGTTTATCCATAACTTTGAAACATATACAGGGTGAATCTTCTAAGCAGAAGTCCTAAACAGATTACAGACGAATGGCTTGACATAAAGAGATGAAACAAAACTTTTCCCCACTAATTCATACCCAAGGAACAACGTAAAAATATTTTTACCATTTTTAAAATACAGGGTGTTCAATAAACTGGGGGTCATGGGTTCGAATCTCAGAGTTTTCAAATGTAAACATATGTCATGTTATGCATCATTTTAAAGCTCTAGACTAGACAAACAATTCAGTGAAAACAGAACTCATTTATTTTTTTCCGTTTCAAAATGGTGGCCATTTTTATAGAAAATATTGATACTTACAGAATACCCTGTATCTTGACAACCACTAAACTTATTTTCGTTCTGTTTGAAAATTCTTAATCTTCGTAGGTTCAGCTTTAATTTAATATACAACAAGTCAACATTTTAAAAACTAAATATTTTTTCTATAATTTCAACTTTTTTTTAAGTTGGTAGCCTTGTAAATGAAAATTTTTAAATGGCAACATATGTAAAATTCTGTATCATTTTTAAGGTCTTGTAAAAAGAAACAACTTTTAAATTTAAACCTACCTAGTATTTAAAAAATGGTAAAAATATTTTTAAGTTTTTCCTTGGGTATGAATTAGAGGGAAAAGTTTTGTTTCATCTCTGTATGTCAAGCCGTTCGTCTGTAATCTGTTTAGGACAGCTTAGAAGATTCACCCTGTATAATATTTTATTACATTGATATATATGTGGTTATAAATATTGACATTGATGTTGAATAAACACCTCAAGATCAAGTACCTATATCTAGAAGGTAAAGTAAGGTAAGTTGAAAGTAAAGGCAAAGGTAAGGCGAAGGTAAGTTTTCTGGAAGTAAAGGTAGCATTGTTTTAAAACAACCTACAAGGGAAGTTTGTTTTATTTTTAAAATTTATTTTTAGAAAAATAAAAGATTACCATAGAGTTATACAAAAATCCCTTACAAATTTAAAATATCCTACGTGTATTAATTAACACAAAACACGCTAACGTCTATCACATACTGCTTGGATAGTTTCTACGGTAACTAATTTTTAACTATACTGTACTCTAAATTCTCATTTTACTTAAATCCTAACATTTAACGTTAAGCATTGGAGAGTATGGGAAATAAAAAGTTTATCCGGGCCAAGAATGGGCTGTTGGGTGCTTTTCTATTTACCAACAAATCTGATGGACTACCTAATAAGCAAACAGTAACGTTTGAAAGCTCGGACCAATTTAACAGTAAAATAGACGAAGCTTTACCCAACCACAACTCAAATAGAAAAACTGCTGATCTAAAAGAAAACAAACTTCATCCAAGTTGTCCTGGAAAGATATTTCCTATGAAACGAAGAGGATGCGGTTTTCATTTTTATGTGTGTATAGATAATCTGCGAAAGTCAGACTTAGCAAGAAACAAGAGGTTGCAGGAAAGTAATGCGGAAAACAATAAATATGGCAACGCTAACTTAATGGAAAAAGACGAATCTATTCCAAAAGATCAACCTAAAGTTGGTGAAAAGACGGATACTTCATTGAGAAAGGCTCGTCCTTACAATAGTCCCTCAAGACAAGTCAATGTCGAACCAAAAAACGTGAGTAGCACAAATATTAAAACGACAGAAAAATTGAAACCCCCGAATGAAGTCACACGGCCTAAGAGTTCAGTCGAAGATTTTATAAGGGATTGGCAAAATAATTATGAAATAGCAAGTCCCAAAATGAATTCGAATAGTTATAATACTAAACCTCTTAGGAGCGTACAGTCAAATCTATCAGGACATCAGACAGACTCGAAAATATCTAGTCCAAAAATACGATTCAGTTCTATAGAAAATTCCAACGAATCGATGAAAATCGAAACAGAAATAGGACCAGTAAAACTCCCCAAGGAATTCAGTAACAAGAAATACGATAACTCGAGAATTAGTGACACTCGGGAAGAAGAAGCTTTATTAAATGAATACGGAATCCGTCGTACAGGTGAACGAAGAAGTTCGATGAAAAGTAGAAATGTCTTCAGTAGCAGTGTGACAACTTTGGCAAGAGATAAAGCGAGTGAGAGAATGTCTTTAGACTATTCAATGATGACTAATATACTTTTAAAGCTTAATAAAATAGAGGATAAGCTATCAGATGTGGAGAAAAAGGCGCAAGAAACAAATACAAGAAACATCGTGGGTGTTTCGTGTAAAAGTGCAAAAAGCAGGGGTTCCGATAATATGAAGAATAAAGAGAACATAGTAAATAAACAAAATCCGGTGCCTGCAAAGCGTTCAAAAGCTAACACTGTTATTATAAACGTTCGTGGAGACGATGTAGAAGTTAAAGGTTCTGAAAGAAAAGTTTGTGTTACAAAACGAAATGAAAGGGAATGTGACCAAATAGTGTACAGTTATACTGTAGAACAACCTACAGGCTCTAATACTAAACAAAAACTACCAACAAACAGTTGTGGCAAAGCTCGATCAACACTAGAAAAACTATCATCACAAACGTTTGAACCACACATATGGGGAAGAATATCTGAAGAACTAAAAGTGTGATAGAATAATATAGTGAAAATAAATATAGTGTATATACTTTTAATAAAGTCTAAGTATACTATTTATTAAATTATTAAAATAATAGAAATTAAATACACCTTAGGCTTAAGGCCAAATTCGTAATCGCATCCTAAGGATTTTTTTTTGTGAAAACACATAAGTATTGCAATCATGGGTGCTATGGATTTTTATCTTTATATCAAACAGAGTTATATTATTTAGATGGTCTGTAAAGTTTCAAAAGCAAAAGCAAAAACTGTAAAAGATGCTCATTTGATTCCGCTTGGAGGTAACAGTATGTGTCTTCAATGTTTTCACAGGCAATAATTCATCACTTTGCGTTTGCGGATGACAGAAGAGAATAAGATAAACATTCATATTACAACATAATTTAAATTGAAATTGTAAACTACGTGTTATAGTTTTTATTGTACAAACTAAAAAAAAATGTATAATCGTTACTTATTTCCAAACAATATATCACTTGAAACCTTAAATTCTATTTTCAACAGATGAAACAAATCAAAGAAGAATTGCAGTGATATGGCTTTTAGTTTTGGAACTTGTATTAAACGGTGGTTACGTTGATCAGTACAGAATACAACAAATAATATTTTCTTAAATAAGCCTAGCATTGAATAAATTTCTTTTATTATTCTATAGTTGATCCAAATAAAATATAAAAGACTTAAAAATTTTATATGTTTAAGTGCGTGTTCAAATCTAGAAGAATAAATTCAAGTTTTAATTATCAAACGTATAACATTAATAAAATTTTAAAAAATTGGATTTTTTAACAAATTTTAAAATCAATATGAATAAGAATAAAAAAAAATGTGAATCAGTAATTACTAATAAGTTTTATAATTGTATACAATGTATGTACAGTGTATTTTAAATGTGTAATTTAAAAGTTAAAATATATTTTCAAAACATTTTTATTGTGAGTTATTTAACACTAAAGCCGTGTATTAACCAACCAACAAGTCAACAGTTTTTTTACGATTTGTTTCGCTATGTAATTTAAATTGTAACTTTTTTAAGGAATCCAATTTTTTCACAAGTTTGAAAAAGTTCAACTATATCGATTGGTTTCAATTTTAAAAAATATATAAGTGAAAGTGAAAACACATACTGTAAGTTGTAAAAATATATGAAAGCAAAACTCTACAAAGTCAGTATCAAATTTGTCAAGTAGAGTGGTTAAAACCACTACACGAGTCACAAGTAAGGTAGTGCCGAATGTAGTTTCAATTTCACAAAGCGTTCATACTTGAAGCATCAGCATAGACTGTGCTGTTCCACACAGGAGAGGGTTAAATCTGTCACATTAATTATAGCAGACATAGAAGTGGTTTGCAAGCACATTCAAAATGTGTGTAAGCATAGAAGAATTTTTTGTCTGACATGATTTAAAGTGTTGTGGTGCTTAGCTAACCTCTAAAATGTCTGCTGAAAAAGTTGCTTAGTGGTTCGTAATTTATACTATTTACAACACCCATTATATTACATGACAAAACACTAATTTAGTTTGTCGTTATTATGTACATATTTCTTACTTTTTTGACAAAACTCTGTTTACTAATGCTTTTAATGTTAAAATGAATTATATTTCAGTACGTGAGGAATAATGCTCATACTAAAACTCGCGCAAATATGTAAAGAATTTAATTAACCATAAATAAATTAGTATTTAACTGTGTTTTTATTTGTTATAAATGTTATAAACGGTTTATTTGGCACTTACTGTTGCCATTAGTGAAGTTGTTTTATCCATTCTCAGTGTACATGATGAAAATAATATTTTCTATAGAGGCATAATAAATCTGATTCTGATACAGTATGTTACTAAATTACTAACATATGGGACTTCTGTCCAGAAAACCTTTATTAGTGTGTACAGAATGGTAAATCTAAAACACAAATTAAGCCACTAACGCTTGTATTACTGGTATACTATTTCCATGCTAAAATCTAAGATTATTGTTTAATCATGAAAAATTAGATTTTTTTACGTAAAAACGAAGATTTAAAGGCACAAACCTTAATTGGCTTTGTTTATTAAAAAAAAAAAATAAAACTATTCAACATGAATTTTGCAGATGTGATAAAAATTAATGAAACTGAAAGTATGAGAAAAGTAATTCTCATAATAAACTCCTCTAATCCATCCTGCGAAATGGAGCGAATCGATTTTTAGATTGTGAATCCAAACATTGTCTATAAAAACTTTTGTGACGGTGGCAAGAAATTGTATTACAAAATACTATAAAAGGCACTAATATGGAATATTACATCTACCTAACAATCTTATGTTTAATCATCGTTATTCTTGGTTGTATTTACATCTTTCAAAATAGCATATTCATTTAAGCTGTTTGTACAGAAATGTTTTTAAAGTATCAGGAATTGTATTTGTAATGTATTATGTCAACTCACCTTACATTACTTAGACAACTGATTTCAACGTAGTTTAGTCATTATTTGCTGTGTTAGTTATCCAACATTTTACAGCAATTTCAAACTATTCAAGTGTTGCTTGTAACAATCATTATTTTTGTTCTTATGTTAAACCTATTAAGTGAAACATATTTAAATATATCACATTGTCTCCATAAATTTAGAGGTGTCTTATCATTGTATTGGCAGTAGTTATCAGAGTCTTCGTATATTATAAACGATGGGTCTTCCCAAGAGACAGTCCCTACCAACCTTATTTGGCCTTCCCTCTGAAACCTTCGATTGCTATTATCCATTCTCAAATATCACTCTGGCTCTAAATGCTCTTTAAGTACACTAGTATTAATTCTTTTAAAATAACGTTTTCAAAGTTAATCAATTAAAGGTTACAACTAATTGAATGTATTTACAATAAATACAATGTGCAGGTTGTGGCTATATATTTAACTATTCAAAATACTTTCAATTTAAATTTGAGGAATCATTACTAAACTCAGTTTATAGTGAGTCAGGAAATTTTGCATATCGTGCAAGAGCAGGCTATACCTCTACATCGGAACATAAATCAAATTTTATACAGAAAGAGTGGTACAGTATTTATGTTGTGTACGCTACATTTGCAATACTAATCTTGGATGGGCTTATCAATAATCAACATTCTCTGATCTGACTAAGATTGTATCATTTTGTTGTTTCAAAGTTTTTATGTCCTAACATCACGTAGTAGACGCCCTAGCTAAATCATGGCCTAGGAACGTTATCAACATCTATTCAGGCTGGGTCTAAATTGCAAATGTTACGTAGTAGTGTCAGTCTAAACAAACTAGCTCCCCTTTTTTTATTTGTTTAGTGTAACTAATATTTCTTAGGCCTGTAATACAAATCACAGCAAGTGAATAGTTGTCATTCCTTTACACAACAAAGTAAAACGTCCCTCTGTCATAAAATGGACTGTTTATATTTCAAAATTAAAACTCATTCAAGTAATCCATCCACAATTCGAAATTCCTATAAGTCACAATTCTCTTATGTACACTATGTTTCTTAAATTTGCAATTTTTAATAAGATTGTAGTGGATACTTAATTGTTTATGTAATAGCTATTTACATTACAAGTGTAGTAAGAGCGTTTTTACATCACGCAGGTGAATGTTGTGCAACGAGCGGAAGCGAGTTGCATAATTCACCTAAGTGATGTTTTACACGCTCTTGCGTAACGTGTAACGTACAAGATTTTACCTGACCCGACAATATACATGGGTTTACGTACAATATTTTTCATCTTTATCCATTTCACTCATCTTCAAACAGTAACGTTCTTTTACAAACAAAAGCTAGGTTAGGAAAATACTTTAAAGCATAACAATAACATTCAAGCGCACAGCTGATTTCTAGCGTTGAATGTCGTTGGCTCCATAGAGGTTTAATTTTTACGTTATCCACTCAATGTTATTTAAATGGGTTTCATTACATCACCGAGTGAGTTTTTTGATACTTTACATCACTCGAGAGGTCAGGAAGTTGTATACATCACGCTTAGGATAGGGAAGTTTAACATGGCGGGTTAGGTAAATTAATTTTTTTATATCAAGCCAACTACCAAACGTTTGTCAATTCTAATTATGAGAAAAACTAAAATAATAGTGCAAGGCTGGATCCAAGCAGAAAATCATAACAACCGTTCAAGGTACAAGTATACACTTAAAAGAACCAACTCATACAATTAAGTACTGATAGCACATAAAGTAAACTAAGATTAAAAATTCAAAAAGGCAAAACAATAGAATGAGTTTGAAATGCCTACACTATAAAAACCCTCCACAGCAGATCTGAAGACTAAGCGAATTTCCATTTGTCCAATTGGATTATTAGTCAAATATTTCCTTTAAGATGTCAGATTTATTCCCTATTTAAATAACATTAGGTTTATCAATTACATAGGTTTACTGCTCTAGGTAAGAAAATGCGCGTGTTTTGGCCGCACTGGGGACATTAAATTGAACAAATAAGCAGGTCCCGGGTCTAGGTCTTACTGTGCCACCTTATGTCCATCTTCTATACATGTACATTTCCTTACATATTAATCTCATAACTCATAGGGATGTTGAGTAAAAGCACAGAATATAGGAGGTTCTATTTTCTTTGGTAAAAGTGATAACAATAAATAGTGAAAACTACAATTGAAACTACAACCTTCAAGCAAATCGCTTGAAGACTGTGTAAAACACCTGAAGTAAAGCTTTTATCCTAAAACAGTTTACGTGTTGTGATTCCTGTTTGGCATGTGAGTGACAAAAACAAGTTCTTTACGTTTTATGTAGTTACACCTTTTCAAGCTACAGCATTTTTATTTAATATGCAGTTATTGTTTGGTTTATTTTGTTGTATTAGAGTGTTTTTCATCGGCAGCAATATTTTATTTCCAATTATATTTTTAATGTGGTAAAATATGTATGTAAAAATTAACGAACAAATTCAAGAAAAGTTAAGATATCCAAACAAATGTTTTTCAAGTACTAAAACTTATTTTTTCATCAATTCGTACATTGAAATTTTGTTTTGCAAGACCTACTTAAGATTTCAAATGTAAATATGAGTGATGGTTTTTTTTTAGTTAATATTAGATTTTTTAGCCTACCTCAATTTAAAAGTACCCTAATTTTGTTATGCAGGACCTTCTAAAGATTTCAAATGTAAATATGGGTGATGGGTTTTTTAAGTTAATATTAGAATTTTTTTATCTCAATTTAAAAGTACCCTAACGTTTTCGAAAGTTCTGCCTTTGCCTTACGTTAAGTAACGTCACTTTTCAATACCAATCCACGATGTTTTGTTTCATTGTTACCGTACTGAAATCTTAAGTACTATCGTATCCATGCTGAATGTGGTTCGGATTCCACTATAAAATTGCCATTAGCTGTATGGGCTATTTAACAGCTGTGTCTAAGGAATGTCGGCCTTAGTCACTAACAAGTCTACAAGATCGCGCCACTTATCCTACACTCATCTCCGTTCTAATCTATCTATCTATCTATCTATATATTAATAGGCAAGCATGTTTCTTTAAAACCTTTTTTCTCAGCTCGTGTGCATCGCAGGGAAAATCTACGCATACTGTTGGAAAGATATTTTTCTGTAGATGTGCAGAATGCCTTTAAAAACTAAAATAGGCTACCAAATAAGCACAAAAAACGAATTTGAACACTTCAAAAAATTAACATGGACCATATGGGTTGCCATGATGGTGACGAAATAACAACAAAATGTAAACAGAAAATCAAAACAAAGGGAAGAAATTCCATTCACATGTTTTATTTACAGTGTGGGGAGAAAATAGAGAAGTCTGTACATTAATTATTTTTGGTCGAGTTTCGACCACAGGACGACCACTAGTACTTATTTAATACGCAAGCAGGTTTTTTGTGACAATTACTCCTCCGAAACTACTGAACCGATTTACATGTTCTTGGTGTCATTGGAAAGAGCGTAACGTGAAGTTGTGCAGGACACTTTCTTTTTAGGGAAATAATTAGAGGGTGAGGCCCTGGGGCCATTTAAAGTTTCGTATTTCTCCATAAGATTAACATGGGAAACAAATATTGTTATGAAACTCCAGCTGTTGTCAGAAATTAAAAGTGAGAAGAAGAACATATGTTAATTGTAAACTGTCAATAAGTTTGCTAATTTAACAGTTAGTTTGCCACAAACATTTACTTACTCGGTTGAATTGAAATAGTTACTATTTGAATTTGGGTTGGCGTAATTATTACAATGGGAAAAAACGAGAGAGCCTGGATAAATTGATATACTAAAAAGAAAACTGAATTAACACTGTGCTGCATTTCTTAGTAATCATTAAAAGAGCTGATTTGCAAACTATTGAAACATAGGAAAGTCATAGAACACCACCAAGGGGAAGAAATAGAAATAATGTGTGTTATAAACACTAAGAAACAAAATCAGCTTTTGAAAAATGATAAGATATTTACAATAAATGTTGATTATATCGATCTGTTATGTACATCTTGAGTATTCCATAATCTTTGAGTCGAATCTTTTATAGTCATAAAAAAATATGACTTTTATTCGTTTTAAAATAACGCCTGTAATACTTAGCAATTGCTCGATTTCGAGCAACAGGGACACTAGTTGGCTTAAAATACCTACTTTATATGTTCGCCATTTCATTGAACAGTATTAACAATTTCGGTCGTGTACTCGTTACGTTGAAAATTGTGAAACATGAAGATATGAGTTCAAACGAAAATTGAACTGTAGTAGAAGTTAAAGTTTTGTAGGTCTTCACGAAAAAATTCCAATAATATTTAATGGATTTTTTAAAACCATTAATTAATTGATCATTGTCAATTTAAAACCTAATCAAGATTTAAGAACAGTAGATTTCGTTACATATTTATTTGAATATCTATATATCTATATATTAATTTGAAACTGTTTTTCTTTGTCATAGCTATTTTGAGAGACCGGCTGGGCGTAGAAACTCGGTAGAGGTGTCTAAAGAAAGGTCTTGGTCTGTAGATGAGCCATCAAAAGAGAAACATGGTGAATTCCCTTGGGGCTCTGCCCCAGTGGCATTTGAATTCCCATCCAATGTTATTCTTATGGAGGAAAACGGGGTTTTTGTCACAGCTAATTTGAGAGAACGGCTGTGCGTAGAAACTTGGTAGGGGTCTCTAAAGAAATATCTTGGTCTGTAGATGAGCCATCAAAAGAGGAACGAGGTCAATTCCCTTGGGGCTCTGCCCCAGAAGCCTTTAAAGTTGCCTCCAGATTTGTTTACATTACGACCATATGCATAATAATTTTACACTACTTTTTAATGAAACAGCTGTTAATATTTAAATTGTGATTTATTGAATTTGTCAAAATGAAGTACAGTATTTGCAATGGGTTTTTCTTATTTTAAAATGGATTTTCTTCTGCATCGTGTCATGTTTTGCAATATAATGTTCTATTACCAAATCAGTGGAAAATCCTATTATCACAGTAACTCTTTTCTTTTGGAGTTAACTTATATCTATTGTATGGGTTGGTTTCTGCCTTTTTTACCATTTCTTGGAGATAGTACGTAGGTGATATTCGTTGGCATATTGCATCTGTAGACAAAACTTGGGTTAATGTAATTATTACAATGGAAAAGAGTGAGAAATCCTGGACAATTTGATATAGGCTAAAAATAAAACTGAATTAACACTGTTCTACATTTCTCGAGCAATCATTGAAATAACCGATTTGCAAACAATGGAAACATAGAACAAGTCATAGAACACAACCAAGTAGAAGAAATAGAAATAATGTTTTTTTTTTATTTATAATCGTTATCATAGACAACCTAATGCGACTATGAGAGGGAAAAATTTGTAGAAAACACTAAAAAAACAAGATCAGCTTTTTGAAAAAAGATAAGATATTTACAAAATATTTTGATTATATCTAACTGTTGTGTAGATTGTGAGTATTTCCATAATCTTTGATTCGCCTGTAATGCAATTGCTCGAATTCGAGCAACAGGTACACTAAGTTAATATTATTTAAGAACCCGGTTGATTTATTTTCAACTCTACAAAATATCAATTTATAGCCTTGCAAATATTATCAATGACGGATCTATATTTTTTTTTTCTTTGTGATTTTTGTTTGGTCCTTACAATTCATAGCTCTCACGTAAGCCAAGTACAACGAAATAAATGTCAGAAATGTTACTGGGTTTAGAGGTTTGTTTATGGTGCACATATCTTCGACTGTGTAGTTGTTTAATAAATACTACTTTGTGATTTACATTTATTCCCTACAGGAGTGACTTCTACGGCTCTTTATGTTGCTACACACATTATCTACCTGATACGTTGATCCATATACGATCCGTGATGTCAAGAATCCTATTTAACGATTCTCCTATTTTTGCCTTTGTAACAACTCTGAATGGATTTTTGTTACGGAAGAGTTATACTTGATTATCGTCACTTGGTTGTTGAAAATACTAAAAGGTTCTACTTCCTCCCCCTACACTACATACATACACTATACGACACAGTATACAGAAATTCCATTCGTTTATCTTTATTGCATTTTCTAAAAGACAAAAAATAGTTAAAATTTTTAATACTTAAACCTAAATAGTTAAACTTGAAGCTGGGCAAAGATATGTAACAATACCTTTCTTAATGACTCAACCAATAAACATCCTTTGTTAAGATCAGTCTTACAAATTTTATTATTTTCTTTTTACTTCAATTTCTTATCTCGAAGTAAAATAACTGTGTACCAAAAATATATTGAGATTTTGTTTAACAATGTCAATCTATAGCCAACGAACAGTAGTCTTAATTACGTAACATACATTAGGCCTTCAGTCCGGACGAAGATGTTAGTCCGGGCTAAGAGCAATGAAATGAAATATTGTTTGGAGTTTGGATTTTAGATTTTTTCGTCAAAACTTAAATGTCTACCAGATGACTGAAGTGTTCTATCCAGATCTGATGACGAAGCGTTATATGCTTTTACAATGTAGGCCTATAGTCATCGCACACTGAAACTGCAAAGACCGAAAAGCCTCTGGCAATTAGAATAAGCTGGTTACAGTTTGTATGAGTCGTAATAAGCTCGGTGGTTACAGTGATTGCCTATAGTAGGCTAATCAACAGGATTATGTTCAATGAAGACAGTAACCTTGTAGGGGCCTTTTCATCATCAAGTCTTTCACATCAGTCTTAACTTCCGCTCGTCCAGACATCGAATGCTGGAAGGGAGTCTGTTAAAACACTTTATGGCAGTTGTGGGGAAGGAGTTAAGCGTCTGCTGCTGTTCATTCTTGATCGGGTCCCCATGGGTGGTGTCCCCATCTCAATTTGATCACGATAATAATAATGTTATTATTAATTACTCAGCATAGACGTTGATTATACATGTATAATCAGGTGTATATGAAAAAAGGTTTTTTAGTTTCCTTAGAAAGGTTAACGCTTGCTATAGCGTGATTTTAAATTGTAACGCTCTCGGAAGTAATATAAATCTAAACCATGAACCTAAATCCAAAAGTCCACTAGCCTACTATTTCTTTTTACCAGGAAACAGATTACGATACTATATTGCCATTGACTTTGAATGGTAAATTTTCGACGTAATTTTAAGCTCTGTTTATAAGTACGTAGCTCAAGTTATACTCCGTTCACAAAATTTAGGTGGTTTTAGGGGAAGAAGTCTCTCCCCTCCACTTCATGATCCTACCCCTACCATTAAAACACAGCTCAGCAGCTGAGATTTGTCAAAACGCCAATCCGTTTCAACGTTAATCAGAAAAAAGTTGTGGGGGAACTTTCCCTTAAACCGCCTAAATATTGTGAACGGAACAACGGAGAAGTTTGTTCAACTAAATGTAGGGATAGTTTTTATTTAGAGTAGACGTCACGATTCCTGATTTACGGTTTTATAGCTAGAGAACGGGTTACTCTTTATAATTAGATCGCTAGTTAAAATTTATTTTAAATGAGTTAACTAAAGTTAACAAAAATAAAGAGTTAGTTATAAACAACAACAAAAACACAATATCTTTGTGAGGGAGATAGGGACGTGTTCCATTTCTGGTATATCCACAAAACATTTTAGAGCTTTGAATCCCATACATTAAAGCGTTTGTGATACTTTTATTACAAATGCCACTAGCGTAGGCAACCAAACCATATCTGATCCATAAGGATGATAAATACCTCAAACGAGTAATAAAAATATGGTGACGCTAAGGCCCCGTTTATGCACCAAGTGCGGTAGCGGTAGCGACAGCGGGAGCGATTTCTAACGATTACGTGCCCGTACAGCGCGTGCTCGTACAGCGCACCAAAAAATGGCGGAATATCGTGCTCGTACAGCGCAGTCTACTTGGAACGCCCGTCCGTCTGTCTGTCTGTCTACCTGCTCTGTATTTCAATGAACTAGTGGTATAAGCAGAGAGCACTTTGGGCTTTTTATAATTTTTGAATGGCCGTATAAGTCCTGATTACCACCACCACCACCAAAATCGTAGTTTGAGGATCCAGATTTACACTTTATGTATGTTCAAGGCCGCTTGTGAGAGTCAATAAATTGAAGCTATGTCTTTAGTACTTTTTAAAATATTTAACTGTCCTAAGACTTTTTCCACCCTGTATATACAGTATATATATGTATATAATTATATAAAGTGGGAGAGAGAAAGAGTGACCGGATATAACATGTCATATTAACTACCGTGATCGTTGTAACGTAATTGTATTATTGGTCATCGTTATCGATTACTTATTCTCTTGTTTTAGGTTAAGATTGTGTTCCCGAGTTCGGTTATTACACGATATTCTTCAGCCAAGCTCATAAAACAAAAGTTCAAATTGTCAAAATTATTACAAAAACAGCATTTGCACCAATACCTTTTACAACAAAAAATCGAACGATTAGTGTTTTGACATGAGGCATATTATATATAATATAATATGCCGGTGAATTTAAAGTATAAAATTAATTATATAATATAATTAATTGAAATAGTTTATATTTTAAATTAAATTTTATTAAGTTTTAAAACAATAATATGTCTATTCGCTCTGAAAAACAAGCAAATAATATTCTGAGAAATTATTTTTATGCACACCTAAAGAGATAAGTGGAATATTATACATTTTGCACTGGCATTTTGATTTGACCCTTGCATATTTGTTCCCTCATATTTAACTTACACCTTATTGTATCATGTATGGATGACGTGACACTAATGGAAGGTTAACAAAGCTCAGCCCTTAAATACTATGAATTGAACTAGATTTTTAAATCAGAGAAGTATGTACCAGAGGAATTCTTCACTATCAATAAAAATAAAAAAAAACTATAGCCTTTAACTGAGAATATATAAAAATAAGCCTTAAGAAAAGTGTGGTCACTAAACATTATCAAATTGTGATTAAAACAAGACAAATTATGCATATCAGCATACGGAAATATGTAGTTAGATTGGAAACGAACATGTTCAAAATATTTAACGAATTTACTGTTTGGTATTCAATTAATAATATTCATCTGAATAAAGTATTTGTTTTAATGTACCTTACGTGCTTAGTTTAACTTAGAAGATTTTTTTTGTTTAAATACTGTAACATAATTTGAATTTTAAGTAATATAAATAATTTCTATTTTAAAATATACTTTTATGTATATTATTTTAAATTACAAACATTTTGCTTTCTGTTATAGGCCTAACTACTACAAAATATCCTATATATTTTAAAAAAATTGGGTTTTCTTTTCCGAGTGAAGTCTCAAATTGAAGTTACGCACTCACAGACTTCACAGCAAGAAACGGCATGTGTGCGAAATATTTATCTACTGTATTACTCGACCAAAAAACATAAATTTGATTTATTTTCAAATTCCTACTTCAATTTAAGGTTTCACTAATTATAATTATATAATCCTATATATTATGGTCTAAGAACCTCCAGGGAAATATCGACTTTTATTTGTTTATTTATCTATTAGTTATTCAAATCAGACAAGTTTCAAGCAAACGCAAGGTGAACAACCAACGTAAATGTTTTTATAAGGGGTTTCTATGATTTAAAATCAATACCTCCAGTATTGTTTGGGGTTTTTTTATATGTTTTAGACTCAAAATAATTAGTAAATTATAGGCAATAATTTGAGCCATTGATTGTTTGAATACGTTAATTGCAAGATAACTGTATTATTCAATAAAAATCACAGACTTAAATATTTCTCGGATATTAGATTACATTTATTTTAACGCTGCGGAGCAGCATGGGTAATCTAGATTGGCTTTTATTTCAATCAGTAGAATAATAAGTACTGCACAACTGCTACCTTAAACGGCTAATGGGGTTCTGTTTGGTATCGACCATACACAATCAACACACAATATTTGTCCAGCAACTGGTGGCACTGGGTGAGACTTAAACACAACTGAACAACGAATATTTTTTTCTTGGACTTTGAACATTGTAAAGAATCTGCGGGAATTCCAAATGTCTGAAGTTGCATCGACCGCTTTGTTACCTTCCTGCAGGTATTTGGGGTTGGGGTATTCGGCCTTCAAAATATATACTGTAAGACATGATCAATTTCAAATTACCGTAGGTTATTCTAGGGGTTGCATTTGGACGGGTCAGTGTTAGGTGTCTTGTGGAAATTAGATGGGTGAATGATTGGTCCTTCCTGGAATTAGGGACACCATGAAACTGCGCTGTACGAGCACTGCGCTGTACGAGCACGCGCTGAAACAGCACGACACCTTTCTAACACCATTGAGTTAAATGGGGCTGTTTATGCACCAAGAGCGATAGCGATGGGAGCGATTTCTAATTCGCCCGCTGTGTAGTTAGGAGTCGCAGCGGTTGCTTGGGCTGAAGCCAGGGTTGCCAACTTGACCCACGCGCACGTGCACTTAGGACAAATTAATAGTTGTGTTAATTATTTGGCAGAGTTTGAGTTGGCAAGACTGTGTCCCCCTTCCATTCTCCTCTAACCAACCGCTACCGCTATCGCTCTTCGTGCATAAACAGACTCATTACAGCGGGAGCGAGCGGGCCCGCTCCCGCACTTGGTGCATAAACGGGGCCTAAAATATCAATTTTTTATCGAACTACAAGGCTCTTTGTAACTATTCAATGCAACAAAAAATAAAAACAAAGAAGCAAAGGTTTGCTATGCTAGGCTTCATATTTTTGTTTTCACATGTCCCAATTCCAAAAAAAACCAACCTTTTTTATTTTCTTTGTTTTCTTCTCATCTTCTACTTCTCCTCTTCTGTCAAATTCGGAATCCGGATTGTCATTGAATGGCTTGATTTTGATTGTCTAGTCTTTTCTCTGTTTTATGAGGTTAAATTGTGTTGATTAAACCATTAGATAATGTCGGCCGCATCAGATGAATTAGGTACTAATTGCTAGTATTTTGTTTTTTTTTAGTTGTAATATTTAAGTGTTTATTCCAGCCTAAATTCTATTTTTAGTGTAATTTGTCATTCGGCTTTCTCCAAAACTTAACCTCAACAAAACCATAATTCTAATTTGTTTTTAATAGTTTTTAAACTATTAATTTTAATGTTTTGTTTTCTTACTTAGTTTACATCCAACCTTATTATATTTGTTCTGACATGCATTATAAGTTAATTAACTTAAGTTTTAATTCACTTAGTTGATTTGATTTAAGTCATTCAGCTAGGCCTAGGCCTATTTGTTTTTTAAGTAAGCCTATCTTAGTGTGGCCTAGGTCAAGTTTACCATAACTAGGGCTTATTTTCGTACAAGGTCCACTCAAACTATTGTCCCGTTTAAATTTAAGTTGTTAACAAAAATAGATTAGCCTAGGTAGGTAACTTAGGCATCTAAAACAGTTTAATAGTAGGCCTAAATTAGACTTAAATTTATAAAATGATGAAGTCTTGAAGCAAACTGTCTGAGCTGCTGAGAGGTTACTTTGCTTACCTTTGAACTTGAAGGATGCTAGTTCGATTTCGAGAAGGATTATTCTAGACCCTAATAAGTCTTTTAACTATTGATCAAGAAATGGTGATTCTTAGACTGTAGAAAAACAAAAGGAACAGAGATAGTATAAAAGTATACTCTAAATGAGAAAATGAATCTGTCTGGTTCATAGTTCATTCACTACCTACCACCCTCAATGCACTCTTTTGCAATGAAGTTGTATAGCCTATGTTTCACAAAGGAAGAAAAAGCTTAAAGTGTAGTGTTCGTCTTTAGTCTTAAGTAATACGGTAGGCATTATTCAATTGATTACTACTTAGTTTCGGGTTTTCAAACTGGTTTTCAAGAGACTTGGAAATTTAACCGTCTGCAGCCACTACGTCTACGCCAGCCCTGATTAAAATCAAATGCAGTGTTCCACTTCTCAATATAGGCTAAGAAGTCACATCCATGCTCATAACACCAGAGCTAGGTAGAATCTTGATGTTCCCGGGTAAGATTGAGCAGAACGCTCAACTCCTTTCCCACATCTGCCATCAATTAAAACTTGTATTTTTTGAATTTTAACAGACTCCCTTCCAGCATTCAATGTTTGGACGACCGGAAGTTCAAGACTGCTGTTAAGGACTTAATTAATGAAAAGAACATGCTACAAGGTTACTAACTTCTTTGAAAATAATATGGAGCGGAGCAGTTAACTTTTTGTACCGTCTGCTGCCTGCCCACAATGTAAATGTACAGTTTCAATTTATGTGTGCGTTTAGTTTTTCGTGTTCTGTGTACTTATCGTAATTAATTAGACACAGTCTATTCCCTCTGCCAGAGTGTCAAAGGCGAAGGCAAATACAAACACAAATATATTTGTTACAAAAGCCAGTAGATAAGGGTTTTCCAATTAATGACGTGTTTTTAAGACACTATACACCATTTTGTTGTTCAAGCTATACTACATGTAGGATTATTGTTATCAGCTGAGTTATAAAGTTATGAATCATCTGCTATTTGGATTAAATCAATAGTTTTGATTGAGTTTACTTAAAATGAGTTTTAATAATTAATTATTCTATACCACAATATCTAAATCTTACTTATTATATTTTCCAGTTCTACTAGAGAGAGTCTTCTTAAGGATCGGTTCAGCGGATACTGATGAACAGCTTGAGCAACTCCTGAACAAGTTTTTACCTCCAGTTTTGTTGAAGCTCTCAAGTACCCAGGAGGATGTTAGAAAAAAGGTAAACCTGTCATTTAATAACAGATAAGACTCTTAAATCATCTTAGCCAAACATAATACTCTCTGAAATATGCTCGATTGCTAGGGTTATTTTATTGCTAAGTTAATGTTCGGTGTAGGGCCTATACCGTACTAGGCCTATTGTTACGTGGAAAGAAATTTTCTCAGGGGTTACACCAAAACATGTTCTGAAAGTGGAGAAAGAGGCCCTTCCATTCTTTGCCAAAAATGTATTCATAAATGCTTTACAATATTTAGGGCTGTCTAAAAGTCGGAATATGCCTTTCTCTCTTCTTTTCTTTCCTTAGCAGGCTACAGTTCAAAGGGTTGAGCCTTTTATTTCAAATTTATCTGGTTAAAAAGATGGGCTGATTTGATTTCCTATGGAGAAAAATGGATACCTATTTATGGCCTACATTTGTGTTTTTAGAGATTTTTTTTATGTAAAAACCTTTTAAAATAATTTACTTCTTTGAATTTATTATTAATGTTAAGATGCTTTATGGTTTACATCATTAAATTTGTAATTACATTACAGGTAATGGAGTTGCTAACACATATCAACAAAAGGGTGAAAACCCGTCCTCAGATTCAACTTCCTGTGGAGGCTCTGCTGGTGCAGTATCAGGACCCGTCTGCCAGTGTCTTTTTGACTGTAAGTTTATAGTGTACTAGTGCTGTTGATTTATACAATAGACTCTCGCTAATCTAGCATTTGTTTGAGACTCTGGGAGTGCCAGATGTTAGCCATTAAAAATAACTTGGTGATAATAATTTTTGACAAACGGAATGTCTTCTTTGTTCTATTCACCCACATTTCTGCTAGAGAGCGTAGGCCTACTTCAAAGCTATAAACAAAAAGATCCTAGTATGAACCATTTTAAATAATCCTGGTTTAACTCGATGGCTTTGTATAATCTGGCACTTTATTTTAATATAGCTTGTAATACAACAGTTTAAGATCTTATTAACCCAAAATCAAACAGTTTTATTATATTAAATGTTAATCTTTGATTATGTATGTTTTAGAATTTTACAATTATCTACATAAAGATGGGATTTCCTAGATTACCAAGTCTAAAGCAAGCTGAGCTCATTACTTCTGTCCTGAACTCATTGCACAATAAACCTCAAGCTCATCAAGAAAGGTAAGATAGACATTTTTAAAAGAAAGAAATATTATAGTAAGCTTTAAGTTACCTTGTTTGGGAATTTAAAAATAAAATACTGCAGGATGAATTCATGGTACCTTTAATCTGCCATGCATATGCTCTCATTCAAGAGAAAAAGGACAACATTTTACCTCAATGTTTGTCCATAAGCAAAATAATTCAAACGAATGTTACGTAGTTCGACCAGGTCCGGCCTTAGGTGGTTTGGGGCCTGTTGCAAACATTAGGCTACTATAAAAGTATTAACCTATTTAAATAATACATACTAAATACATTTTAGTGTCTAACAGTATTTATAGGTACTCCTCCTTTTTCTTTTTTCATAATTGACGTCAGAATTTTTAAAAAATGTTTGCACGGTACGTGTTGCCTTCTTTCGCATGTACATAAGGCTGGCTTTGAGTTTGACCTGGGAATATGTTTTCCTTCTAGGAAATATACTTTTAAGGTGTCTGAACAATAATTGTGATCAGTGGCGGCTCCAGCCAGGGGGCGCGGTGCCCCCCCCCCCTCGGACATAAAAATTGTTTAACTATCGGGTAGGCCTAACATGTAATAATGATGGGCATGGCCTACACTCCTACCAAATAATTATTTAACTGCTAGAAATTGACTAATTTATGTATTTTCCCTCGGAAACTTACTTAACTCTACAAGTGTATTCCACTTTAGTTGCATTTATTTTGAAGAAGCAGTCATATTCGACTGAATAAAGAACATTTTACGTACTTCAGATTGCGTTGCACTAGATCCACTCCAGTCTACATGAACTAGATTAACACGTTCACTGCTAATGACGCACTTGTGCGTCATAAGTATATTAGCAGATATATAATACATGATGTATATAATTACATAATATATTTTAATCCACAATTTATAGTATAAAATTTATTTAACTAAAGATATATTGTCACTCAATTAACATGATCATGTTAATGTTTATGTTTTTTAGCCATTTATAAAAGTATTACATATCATTAGCAGTGAATGTGTTAAATCCGGTGTGACCGTAAACTGGGGGAATATTGAACCGCCACAAGTTTTATGACTGTCCCGAGATACTTGAACCGCCACGATCATTAAAGCGGATTATAAGGGTCAGTTTCGTAGGGTTGTAAAACAATTGAACCGCCACACGAGTTCTGCCAGGTAGCGAGGGAACTTTTTGAAATGTTTATTCCTCCAGTTTGCCACTTTTGATTTAGGATGGACTAAGAGTCTAGATTCAAGACTAGTGCGATCAACAAACTGTAGTTCTTAGTACAAATAAACTACAACGTTAGTGTTCCCAATGTTAGTAAAGAGGATATTGGTTTTCTCATTTTTCCTTCCTAGATTGTTTTAAAACATACTAATATTATATTTGATTTGTGCGTCAACGTAAAAAAACACTTCAGATATGTTAGTTTATGTCAATGTACAGCTTTGGAAGTTCATTATGGTACTGGATTGTTGACAAATCTTCTCCTTCCTAGATTTGTAAAACCCTAACTTAAAACATTACGTTTAATGATATAGGTTAGGGTTTCAAATATTTAGATAGTTGTTTACGACAAACTAACAAGATGGTGCATTTGTGTATGTGAAATTTAACCATGCTTCCGATTTACGTGTCACAGTGTAGCACTGAAAGTTCTTAATAAAGCTAAAATTCTTTAAATAACCTACTACCTGAGGCATCTCCAAATTCAATGATTTGGAAGAAAACATTAAAAATAAAATTCAAAACTGCGTATATCTTGCAAAATATTAGAAACATGTTCTTATTTCTTCGTCCCTTATTACACTTTCTTATAGTGCAAGGACTGGTTTGGTTGTTTATTTATGAGGCATGTCCAAATTCAATGATTTGGAAGAAAACATTAAAAATAAAATTCCAAACTGCGTATTTCTTGCAAATTATTAGAAACATGTTCTTATTTCTTCGTCCCTTATTACGCTTTCTTATAGTGCAAGGACTGGTTTGGTTGTTTATTTATTTATTTATTTTAACGGATACACCATTTACAAAATAATATGTGTTATAAGCACATGAGCAGAAAAGATAGCAATTGCATTGGAAATAAAGAGAAGTTACATATAGCCTAACCATTGAACAAAGTCAATGGACTCCTGGAGAGTCTTGGAGGATTATACGGCCAGCGACCATCAATACATTATTTTCAATGTCTTAGATCGCATCCCGAGACAAGTTGCTGCATCTCGGGAAGTGCCCGTTCGGTGGAACACCAAAAAACTGGACGTGGCTAAATTCACCGAGGCCATCCTGCGGGGAGTGCCAGCGGTGCCTGCCGCACCTGGCATGACTCATGCAGAGGCTATAGTTACATCGATGATGGGGCTGATTGCCTCGGCTTGTGATGAGTCAATGCCCCGCAAGAGACTCCGTTGCGATAGGAGACCCGTATACTGGTGGACTGCAGAGATCGCGGATTTGCGCCGAGCTGCTTTGAGAGCTAGACGACTCGCTACCAGGGCCAGGGTACCCTTGGATAGACGCCGTAAGCTGGAGAGCTACAAGGTGGCGAGGAAGTCTCTCCGCCGGGCCATCAACCGGAGCAAACACAATTGCTGGAAAACACTAAGGGATGATGTCGATTCCGACCCGTGGGGCCTGGGTTACAAACTAGTAACCCAAAAACTCACCACTCGCTCTCCACCTTCCGTCATGGAGGGGGCCGCTATGGAGAGGGTCGTCAAATCCCTTTTTCCGGATCATATTCTGCGCCCACTGCGTGAGTTTGAGATGATGGACGATGTCCCACTCTTCACTCATGAGGAGCTGGAGACTGCCGTTTTATCCCTAAAAAACAACAAGGCTCCTGGACCTGATGGGGTACCTGGCGAGGCTCTTAAGAAGGTTTTTTCAATCAATCCCCTGATTCTTCTGAGCATGTACAACGCCTGCCTAGCAGAGGGGGTATTTCCGTTGTGCTGGAAAAAAGCTAGGCTCGTGCTCGTAGGGAAGGGGAAAGGAGACCCAGAATTGCCGTCCTCTTACAGACCCCTTTGCATGTTGGATACGGCTGGGAAAGTCCTAGAGAAGTTGATCAGTTCCCGACTGAATTCAGCCGTGGTTGCTGCGGGGGACCTGAGCCCTCGCCAATACGGCTTCAGGAAGGGGCGATCAACGGTGACGCTATTGAGGAGGTGAAGCAAGCCGTGATGAGAGCTGAGGATTTTAATCACTACTCTCGTAGGGTTGTGCTGCTCGTTACACTCGATGTGCGAAACGCATTTAATTCTGCAAGATGGTGCGATATGCTGGACGCTCTGGAGAACAACTTCCACGTCCCGGCATACCTCATGCGCATTATAGAGGATTACCTCCGGTTCCGCCTCCTCATGTATGATACTACAGAAGGCCCGCGGACGATGAGTGTCACTTCTGGTGCTGCCCAAGGTTCCATACTCGGCCCGGACCTCTGGAACGTTGCCTACGACAGCCTCCTTAGGTCTGAAATGCCTGAAGAAACCGTTTTAGTTGGGTACGCAGATGACATTGCAGCTTTAATAGCTGCTCGTAGTGTTGAGCTGGCCCAGCTAAAATTAAACCGAGTCATGCGAACTATAAACGCATGGATGGCAGATCACGGTCTCTCACTCGCGCTGAACAAAACTGAGATCGTGATTCTGACCAAAAAGCGGATTGACACCATTGTGCCGTTGAAGGTGGGGGACGTCGAAGTCCAGTCCGTTCGTGCCGCCAAGTATCTTGGTGTCATGGTGGACTCTAAGCTTAGCTGGCGGGACCAGATATTCCGAACGGCGGACAAGGCCGCTAAGGTGATCTCTTCTCTTAGCCGGTTAATGGCCAATGTCGGAGGTCCTCGTTCCAGTCGCAGAAGGCTGTTGATGTCTACAGTTCAGTCTGTGCTCCTGTATGGTGCGGAGGTGTGGGCAGACGCGCTCAATAAGGAGGTGTATAGGATGCGGCTTGCCAGAGTGCAGCGTCAGGCAGCACTCAGGGTAGCATCCGCCTACCGAACAGTGTCTGAACCTGCCATCTTGGTGGTTGCTGGAGTAATCCCCGTCAAACTTTTGGCGGCGGAGAGGAAAGCGATTTATCAGCGGCGTGGAGAGGACCATGCAAAGATGGAGGAGCGCAACCGCACCTACCAGCTCTGGCAGGAGAGCTGGGAACAGGAGTCGCGGGGACGCTGGACCAGGAGACTGATTCAGCAAGTCCAACCATGGGTTGACCGACGGTATGGTGAGGTGGACTATTACCTTACCCAGTTTCTGACAGGTCACGGGTTTTTTCGGTCGTACCTGTTCAGGATGGGCAAAGCCGTGTCACCCGATTGCATCTACTGCCCAGGCACTCCCGACGACGCGGAGCACACCTTCTTCCGCTGCCAGCGTTGGGAAGGTTCCCAACCAGCCTGGAGGCTGAACAACATGTAGGGCAGTTGTTGGTGGACACGGTCATTCCGATGATGACGGAGGGTGAGGACAATTGGACCTGTATGTCACATTTCGTCCAGGATATTCTCCGCACAAAGAAGCTAGAGCTTGACCGAGATGCGGTCTAGGTCATAAAGAAATTGAATGCCAGAAACGGCGCGAGCCCTGAGGGCTTAGGTCACACATTGACCTGACCTGAAGTAATGTTACAAACAATCCCAGGTCTGTGTCCAACAGAGTATAGGGGTTTTTTAGTGAGTAGTCTGACAAGCTCAGGAGTCTCACACTACAGGCTGGCTACCTGTGTGCGTAAAAGCATTTTTACCTCCTCTCCCTTAAAAAAAAAAAAAAAAACCATTGAACAAAACAGCACTGAAACAAAAAATAATAAAAACAAGATCAAGATAGCAACGCAACAACAATAACATATAATAACATTAACAAAGTATTGTACAGATAATTACAAAATACCCCCGCCAAAATTGTGTTTTTGGCCTCTGGGGACATCAAAATGAAAAAGTAAATTGGTCCCGGGTCTAGGTCTTACCGTGCCACCTACGGTAATAGCTACTTCCCTATTGGGAAATTCGCTAAAATCTATTATATTATTAAAGTGATACAATCAAATGTTATGTAAACGGTTAAGGCCATTTACCAAATAAAAATATAGGCATATGGCATATCAAAATGAAGCTTAGAGTGTGTAGATTTTCCGAAAAGTATTGATATGAAGAGCTCCCTAAGGGCTCTGCCCCACAGGCTGATTTCCAAAGGGCTACGCCTTGCATGTTTTGGTAGTTATCATTTGATTAATTTAGTGAACAACAGCTGGCCAATGCAATTAAAAATATAGTTTGTTTGTTTACATTTTTGTTTACTTATTTTATTATCTATATATTTAATACGCTAGGCATATTTTTGTCATAATTGTTTTGGAGCGGCGGTGCTACCGATCACCATGTCCAAGGTGTCGTTAGAAAGGTCTTAGCATGTAGTTTTGCCATCAAACAAAAAAACTTTGAAATTCCATCAAGGCCCTGCCCCAGTGGCCTTCAAAGTCCCATGTTATTCTTAGGGAGAAAATGTTTGTTTATATTTGAACAGATGACCAATTATATTTTATATTTGAGAAATTGACACTAATATTTGAAACAGCTGGTAATACTAAAATTGTGAATAAAATCAAAACATAACCAAAAAAACTTTCAACATAATGGAGACTATAAGACGTTGACCAGGACGGCCAATAGGAGGAGGCTGACGAACTTTAACTGGTAGATGCGAAAGAAATACAAACAATACTACTGTCGTTGATAGCCGAATACAGCAAGCACCCTTCCGTGTGCTCTCCAACAGCCGCCTGAAGATTTCACATTAAATTTAGATCTGTTGCTTAAATTTCTGCATAAGCTGTTGATTTTGGAAGATAATGCGGCGGGTAGGACTACATCGGAAACAGAAGAGAGGAGATATTAGATGATTGGCAAATGCGTTGGGAGCAGAGTGTTTTATGTTAACGTTTTTAAGATAAACGTTCGGATATATATCTAACATCAGAGAGGGACTGGAACAAGATTGGGAGATGGGCCATTATGAAACGCAGTTTGTCACAGAACATGGGAAATTTCAAGGCAATTTTGTGAAGATTTCAGTGGAAAAGGAAGTATGTAGATAGATGTGGAGAAATAAAAACCACGAAGTGATAAAAACATGATGATGTGTCAAGGAAACAAGTGAGATGTTTAGAAAAGAAGCTAGGGAAATAGGAAAATTCAGGGATACATACAAGCGTTAAAATTTAAAAAATAAATAAACCAAAACTAAGAAAGAAAAGGAATGAAAACCTGTCCATGAAGGGGAGAGGAAAGGTTAGAGCGAATCTCAATGACCCCTATCGCTCAGGGCGGTATGGGGAAGGGAGTCGTGCTGTTAGGCTTTTGGACCCATGTGTCTGGAACCTAATGCGGATATGAGTAAGGCTATTTGTAGAAAACACTATTTACAATAAATTTTGGTTATATCGATCTGTTATGTACATCTTGAGTATTTCCATAATCTTTGAGTTGAATATTTTAAAGTAGGCTACCTAATCAGAAATTATGACTGTTATTCGTTTTAAAATTAACGCCTGTAATACTTAGCAATTGCTCGAATTCGAGCAACAGGTACACTAGTTTACTTTTATGTTCTTAAAATAAGTGCAGCAAATGGACAGTGAAGCTAAGCTGTTTGATACAAGTGAGTGATTAAAGGTGTTTGAAACACGATGAATATGAGATTAACAAACTTTGTATGTTCTTCGTTCCAAGAGGTTGTCACCGATCTTTAACAGATTGCAATTTCATTGAAAAGTATTAAAGTAAAGTATTAAAGACGTCGTGAAAGAGAGCGGTGAGTTCAGGTACAACCTCGGCCAAGCTTCAGGACGTAAGGTATGAAGGTTCCACTGCTTTTAACATCATTTCAGATGACATGTTCTCGAACTTGGGTCCTTTAAATGAAATAGAAAGTCAAATTTGATTAAATTAATTTAATGGTGGCTTCTGTTCACCCGTGAATTTGCGGGTAGAACCTCTTGTATTTAATAATAATTTGGATTTCTGAAAAAGCATGTAGATTTTGATAGTACAACAACAACAACAAATATCTCCTCAAGATTTAACAATGTTGTGTGAGTAGTTGTGAAGAAAAATTTACGTAAAAAAAATTAACCTGCTTAGGCCTACTGCATTCTTATGTTTACATGATAAAAATCATGTAAAAATCTAGCCGTCTATACTATGCCCGAAAGTCGAAAAAATCAGCCTGGGCTTAGAAAATCAGCCTGGACAGCCCGGGTGAAGAAAATCAGCCTGGGTAGCCCGGGTTAAAAAAGTCAGTCCGGGCAGCCCGGGTTCTGAAAATCAGACCGGGCAGCCCGCGTTTAGATTTTCTAAACCCGGGCTGATATTCTGAACCCGGGCTTATTTTCTTGTTCCGGGCTGATTTTTTCGACCAGGGCTAATTTTCTGAGCCCGGGCTGATTTTCTAAACCCGGGCTGATTTTTTCGACCAGGGCTAATTTTCTGAACCCGGGCTGATTTTCTAAACCCGGGCTGCCCGGGCTGATATTCTTCACCCGGGCTGATTTTTTCGACCCGGGCTAATTTTCTGAACCCGGGCTGATTTTTTACACCCTGGCTGATATTCTAAACCCGGGCTGATTTTTTCGACCCGGGCTGATTTTCTAAAAAATCAGGGGTTTTCAGTCTGAAGGAAAAATCAGTCTGATTTTCAACACCCGGGCCGCCCGGACACAGCCCGGCTGTTATTGAACCCCACGATTTTTTTATGACAGCCCGGGCAGGCCGGGTTTTGAATTGAAGAAAATCAGCCCGGACTGCCGGGTGTAGAATATCAGCCCGGGCTGCCGGGTGTAGAATATCAGCCCGGGCAGACCAGGTTTAGAATATCAGCCCAGGTTTAGAAAATCAGCCCGGGTTCAGAAAATTAGCCTGGGTTGAAAAAATCAGCCCTGGCAGCCCGGGTTCAGAAAATCAGCCCGGGCAGACCGGGTTTAGAATATCAGCCCGGGTGAAGAAAATCAGCCCGGGTCGAGGAAATCAGCCCGGGCAGCCCGGTTTAAAAAAATCAACCCGGCCGGCCCGGGTGTAGAAAATCAGCTCGGGCAGCCCGGGTGTAAAAAATCAGCCCGGGCTGATAAAATTTAAAATTTCTTTAACATTAAAGTTTAGTTGTATAATCAGTGGTCAGTGGTTGTTCTGGTATTGACTTTAGATTGAACGTATGTAATCTTTTCATCCTATTGACAACATTTTACAGGTTTATAAAACTTCATAAATAATTCAACTTTTTTTGCAGAAATGTAAAAGCTAACTTTCCATAATCAATATTTTGTTCTTGTAGTTTATTACTGTTGGTGGTCGCAGCTCTTCAGCATGTTCAGTGGCCGTCGGACCCAGCCAAGCGACAAGCTATGTTCAACCTTAGTGAGAAAACGACTACAAAAAAGTTGCTCTTACATATGATTCACGATGTTCTTCTGATGCCTTATGGGTAAAATTTGCCTTTTTTTTGTAATAAATTCTTGAAATTTTACATTTGCAAGTATACTGTAGAATCATACAAAATGGCTAATAAGTGATCCTGAAATAATAATATGCATATTATAACTAGCTGAGTGCCCAAGTATGTAATTGTTTAAGAAGCTTTCTCCAAAATCAGAAGTTTATAAGCTCAAGAATTTTGAAGGTTTGAAACCGGCCCTAGTTTCAGTTTATTGATGAAAAATAATGGCTTGGACCTAACAGTTAGGCCTATCTACTAATCAACATAATTAGGCCTAATACAAAAATAAAGATGTGTCGATGTGTGCATTTCCCATCACAGTCTTAGGAAGAAAAATATGTTATTTTACAAACTTAACATGGATACAGTGCTGTAATCTAATTGAGGAATTCTTCCATATTTCTTTCCAATCATCGTTTTTATATGAGCTTAGATGATAGATATTGGAGATTGAAAATTTTTTTATAGGCCTACATAGTTGTTTAGGGAATTTTTTTTTCACTGTTAACAAAATAATTCCTAAATTTTACAATGTTTTTCTTCTGTTTCAGATCTGGAAATGTACCTCCAGCACCTCCAGGATTAAGCCTCTACATTTATGACAAAATAACTACGGATCTTGGTACATCATTGACCCCTGACTATTTGGAACAGGTTAGGAGCTTTCGTTACAGTGTTCACAGAAATATTCAGACCATTCATTTTATTTTTCAGTCTTTAAAATCAGTGATTGTTAAATTATTGATTGGAAATCAAACAAGTAACAGCGAGATACCATTTTTTGCAGTAGGCTACATCATACACTGTCTTTTGTCACGTTTGAAGTAACATAGATTGTCTCATTCTGATCTAGACTCACCTTCTGTTCATATTCAGCACCAAGCATATGTCGATGTATTGAAGAATTTATACCTCAAATTCAATCAAACTTTGTTGACAACACAAATTAACTTTTTTGAACATCAGAACACTGTGTGTTATAGCTGAAATCAGGTGTGGTCAAGTTCCTCTCAAGTGACGTACTGTCCGATGGTGAGACGCTGTGTCCACTGATAGTCGGAGCCGCAGACGCTAGATATCCAGTTACCAACTCTGCTGAGCTCCAGCTACGCAAGATCATGGGGTTTGTGCTTTGTTCATCCAAACTGAACGATTTTATAACTATAGTTCAATTGTTAACTAGAGAATAATTTTTAAGTAACGCAAATTTTTATAGATTTTAGAACATAAAAAAAATTTTCTTCCTTAAAAATTATTAGACTATTCCTGTCAGGCTCCATATTGCCTAAGGCCGATAGATGAATAATCAAGGGTAACCAACCATATTTCACTTATATGTGAGCGTGACTTAACTAAAAGTTTTGATTTGAGATCCCAGGGCATATTTTTTTCAGATTCAAGGTTTGAAATTTCCAGATCTAGTTCATTTTGGTTTATTTTGTGGAAATCGTTAAGCTTATATTTCATTGACTTTTGGATGCTGGAGTAGACAATTCATTTTTATGGACTAGCTGTCGCTAAATTTTAATATAAAGAAAGATCATAGTTGAATGAACTAACGCACAGATTGTGTAAAAGTCAAAAATTTGATTTTCAGCCTTTGTTTTTGCTACTGAGATAGTTTAAAATATGTTATAGTGTTCTAATGAGTTATCCCATCAGTTTTGTTTGGTTTAAAAGTTGGCATACTTGTCATTAATCAGTAATTTATATCAGAACAATCAGTCAGGAATCAATTCTACTAAGTTCATTTTAATTTGAATAATACGGGAGTGGGATGTCTAGTACTATTTATATCCAATGCTAATCCTTATATATAATACGTGAAGGTGTTTTCTACGATACACTTCTCCTCCGTTAATAATGGACGGATTTTTACAAACGATGTATCAAAATTAAGTATTTTTTGTGTAGACGCCCCCTTTCACCAATTCCTGTCATAACAGTCCTCGGGCTTTGCCCCACAGGCCATCAAAATCCCAATGTATTTCATATGATGAAAAGATTTTGTTTACTTAAAACAGACAAATAATTACTATTAATTACAGCTGTTCTTAGTATACTCATGATACACACAAAAAGAGCATTCGTTTTCAGCGTGAGTGAGTTTTCAGTTTCAATAACTGGAGTGGAGTGATTGATTACATTATCTTTGATTTGACTCTTTTAAGTAATCGGAAATCATGATTTTAATTCGTTTTTAAATAACGCCTGTTATACTTTGCAATTGCTCGAATTCGAGCAACAGGTGCACTAGTGTCCTATCCTATAACTGTTGCTGCAGGAGTATAAACTGGGAGAGTGCTGCTGTATTGGCTCCACTGTACTCCGTGTATCTAGGCAGCAAGGACGGAGCTGCAGAGAACCATCGGGAGCCAGCCAGCACTCGGTTGCGACTCAAACTGCTGCCTTATCTGTGCAAGGCTCGAAAACAAGGCATACTGTGGCCGGCCAGCATCAGGGTGAGTTATAACAGCTGATGTTTCACCTATTTTGATAATTTGTAATTCAATTAGCTTACAATGCAATGCCCACGGTATTGGTTAACATTTCTTGTAAGGGAACAAAAGATTGTTCAGATTAGAATTATCATTACCCTTTGCTTTAGGTCATTAACAATCATTAGGTTACCATTTCAAAGCTAAGTAATTAGCCTATATTTGGCTAACTATCAGAAGTTTGCTGGTTTGATCCTGACAAAAGCCAGTCACTGTTTAACAGTTTAGAACTGGAACAGGCTGTCCTTAATGATTAAGCTTGTAATAAATGGTCCTGACTAAAGAAACTGTTTTTCTTACAAGTAACAAAGCTAGACATGTCATCCTGCCCCGTTCAACACCCACCTTGCATCAATATGCATTTTAAAATGCATACATAGTGTGTCACTGTCTGAGTAAATAATTTAAAGATGGGTCAACATTGCTTTTAAAGTTTAAAGTCAAAGATCACTCAAAGAAAATATAACTGCATCTTTGTCAAACAAAGCTAAACTGTAATGGTTAATCATTTGCTTCAGAATTGCTCTCTTTGTAGGATTAGTTGCTTTGCTTGTAATATTTCTAATCTATACCTGTGAATCGTCAATTGAATTCTCAAGGAACATAAATGGTTTTCAGTTTTCATCTAGAATTCAAATTAATCCGAAATCTCCCAAATTCACCTATATTATTTAATGTCTTTTAGGTGCTGTTTGACTCACTGTTTGGGGAAAACACTCACGCAAAACTCAAAGCCCAAGCTTTACAATTCTGCTCTGTCATCATACAACAGTAAGTTTGTACTAGATTATTGACCTTTAAATGTAGCCTACTACAAATATGTTTTTATCCAAAACTAGTTTGTTTAAAACATTTCATTGTGAAATTATATGATGTAAAATATAAATAAACTACAGCTTAAAACTAATAAATAACACTTTCTTATGCAAAATTTGTATTTTTTGCATAAGAACATTAATAGTGAATGGTGTAGTATATCCAATCCATATAGGTAAGTTTATAAAATAAAATAAAAAATGTTATGTATAATAACTATCAATATCAAGAGTTGTTTTTTCAGGTATCGGTATCAAGAATCGATATATTTTGGTATCCACACATCTCTAGTATTATGTTTGCAGAGTGAGTGCAGCTCAGTTGAGTGTTGTGGCCAAGGTGATATTGACATCAGGACTGATGAAGCTGATATCAGAGCCTGACACAGAGCCCTCCCTCAAGCAGCAAGCCTACCTCATCTCTGGCCAGCTGGTCAGCAAAGTGCCATCACTGGTCAAGCAGGATCTCAGTCTGTTGCAGTCACTGTTCTCAGTATTGTGTCAGGTAAGACTGCGTTCTGACACAACAAAGTGAGGCAATTAAGGGATAGTGAGGGATTGGGGGGGTTGATAAACTGCTTAGTTAAAAATGAGGATGTTTATGCATCATGGACAAATGTGTTGAATAAAACATTTCTGTCCATACAGTTAACTTATAGTTAAATAATAATTAAAGTGTGTTGCCGTCAGAACAATTGGATGTATGAAGCTTTATCTGACAACATCACAGGTAACGTAAAGGTTTACTTGTTAATTTTGATAATCCAGACAAGGCCCCACTAGAAAAAACAGGCCATGCTGCAGCGCGGGTAGCGCAACACTATGTCACAGTGGTGGATAGTTGTACTAAACTCTTACCATTAAAATCTTACAAACAGCCAGCTTGTTTATTTACATAAAACATATGGGAATGGTGATGGCAATGAATTTATCAATGAAATCCATCCACTAGTGTGACGTCATGGATCCTGCAGCATGGCCTGCTTTTTCTAGTGGGGCCTTGATCCAGAAGACAACATGACGTGATGTTTAGCTTTATGATTGTAGATTCAAAAGTTTACTAGATCTATGATGGTTTCAGTTTATGTGATCTAAAGTGGTTTGATGGTTAAAAAACTCAATTTACTAGTCTATTCATATATTTAGGTATGATTTGGAGTCTGTTGGTCCCTAATACATTTTCAGGTCGGACCAAGTTGGGAAAAAATTGAGCCAAGGCCAAGTTGAGGCGATCTTTTATTTTTGCGATTGCAGAAACCTGATCGAAGCGTGATTGAAAATTTATGATTTTTCCACAATTGAGGGTGTGTTCACAGTTTTACCAAATTCAAATTCAAATTATTTATTAACTCATAACATCTTTTGGAGTACAATGTACATAGATACTAGATAGGAGTTTTGTCAATATTTATAAAACTACCACAAGTGCGGGAGATGTTTACAATTTCACCATGACAGCAGAAAATTTTCATGATTTTACCGTGACTGCAGAAGATGTTCACAATTTTCAATAATGTTAGAGCTACTGAAACAATATTGTTTAAACACACTAATTGTAAAAAAAAAAATAAATAATAGAAAAGCCCCAGTTTTCCCTAATCTAACCACAAACCCGGTGTCCAGGAGGAAAACAATGATGTGCGTATGGCTGTGAGAGAGGCTCTGCTCACAATGGCGTCTGCATTCTCTGTAGACACAGCTGATCAACAGCTGTTACTGGCTCTGCTGACTACGCAGGTAGAGTCACCCTCCCCGGCCGCTCGTCTGGTAGCTGTCAGATATCTAGCCACTGTGTTCCCTCAGACACACGCACTCAGTAGAGTCTACCTGCTTATAGCTACTGGGGACAGGTAATGTACATGCTTTTGTGATTTTGCTTTATTTTGTACACTTTTGTTTTAAGGAATTTCCTATGTAGGGATTAAGTTAATACTCTAGGTATCAAGGTATGAACTATACTCGAAACTGATTTAGTTTTTTTTGTCCTATGTCCATTAGCGCAATTATTCAAGTTAAAATTTTCCAATATTAATTCAATTTGATGAAAAACCTATGTTTGTGTTTGTGCAAAGGAGTTTGCCAACCGGTATTATCAGGCTGTGGGATCGAGGTTTTATGGGGGGGGGGGGGGTTTTGGGGGGTTAATCAGTACCACAAAGATGATTAAGTACAATTTTCATTTTTGGAACAGTTTACTCATTTCTACAATTACCTCCAACTCATGTCACAGCCAGGAAGAGATCTCAAGTGAAGCGCTCAAGTCTCTGTATGGTGCCGGGTACAAGCTGAGTTCCGAAAGCAAAGGTGATTCGGCTGCAGAAGTCAAGTTCCCCGACTTTGTGGAGATGACGTCCGTAATGCTGGATAAAGCCAACACCAGAGAACAGAACATAAACACCAGGCTTATTGTCAAGAACCAGAAACTGGCTTTCAACTTGTCTGCTTACACTCAGGTTCGACTTTTGAACTGATTTGAATCATGATTGTAAGGTTAGATTGGTTTTGAAATGAATTTTCATGATTCTCAATTATGGATGTGACGGTTCTCCTGATTTTCCATACCACGGATACTTGGACACTGGTATCATTAGCAAGAATTGATTGTCAGAAGTCAATTTAAAGCTTTTAAAGCTTAAGTTAAACACTTGTTAATTAATAAAATAATATTGTACAATTTGAATGTATACAATTTTTCAATTATTTACTTGTGGTGCTACCATTCAAAGTGTAATTGAATACATCATACAAAGTTATTATCCGTTTGGTTGAATGTTTGAAAGTTCTTAGTGTTGCTGATGATATTATTTGTCTACCATAGATTGTCACATATCTGTCACTATGCTTGGCTGAGAAGTGTGGGATCAAAACAAATTGCCAGAGACTTCAACATCCGTTGGACTCCACTGTCCTGCTCGGAGAATACCTCAGAGAACTGCACGCCAAACAGAGACAGTTACTTCTTACCTACGTCGCGTTTGTGTTCAAACTAGTTAAAGCGGACACAGGTATGAATATTTTCAGTCTTGACATAATACAGGACATTTTTGTGTTCCACTAGGATTGTATGAAGTCAAGTAACTTTAAATCAATGTGTGTTTTCAAATGAATTAATACAACAGGTGATCTGTGGAATCTTATTGGGTGAAAATACTGAAAATAGATAGTCTTACAATAATGATCGATTTTCTATAAACTCTTTGTCTTTCTCATTCAACTTGAAGTAGTGCTTTAAACATTCATGGGATCAAGTTAATATTTTATGGTAATCTTTTAAACCTATGAGTTAATATCGTTCACTATTTTTACTAATAGCCTCAAAACAATTTAAGTTCTCAGTTGGTTTGGTAATGATATTATTAGTGAAAATAAAATAGTGAACCTTTTTAGTCAGTTAGAGGATAAAATATGATTAAACAAGACAGTCTATTGTTGAAGTGGTTTAGTAACAGTTAACATCAGCAATTTTTTTACATCACCAAGAGCATTTTAGTCAAGTAAAATTTGTTTTATGTGTTATGTTAACATCAATTGCATAAAACATTACTATTCAACTTTTTGTATGGGGCTATTTGTGGTATGTTCCCATTTAAACATTCTTTTAATGTAATATTAGAATTTATAAAACCAACACAACAGTTTTCCAACACAATGCATGTTCCAGGGGTAGTACCAGTATCTTGCCTGTTAGAGTTGGTAGGAGCAATACCAGAGCTTTTGGCCACTAACTTCACCCAGGAACTTCCTTGGTTTAAGGTACGTACTGAAACATTTGTATGCATGAGAGGGAGAGGTACTTGTAGTGATTGACCACTATCCTGAAGGTAGGGTTCAAATCCCGGAGTCACCTGGAGCCTTTAACAATGTGATAATGTTAAGACTCTGTTAAGAGTCCTCCCTAAGCTGTACAGTAGGCCAACTTGTTTAAAAGAAAAGATAGGAACAGCTTTCTATGTTAGGGAATTTCCCTATAGGGAAATAGCTATTATCGTAGGTGGCATGGTAAGACCTTTTGATTTTGATATTTCGTCCTAAGATCATTGTTGAGTTTTATGACTTTTTGTTGTGGTTTGTGTTTGTCATGTACTATAATTTTCTCTTGTTAGCTAGCTAAACTCTATCCCAAAAAAAATCCTCATCAGCCACTTGGGTTTTCTTTAAAATATAACTTTACACTTTTAGACTGTGCAACATGAAAAATGGTATTTTAATTTTACGGAGTGTTTTAACTATTTATAACCAAATGGATAAAATGAAAAATACTTTATTCCATCAAAAACTCAAAGGATATTTTTTGTGGGTAAGAATAATGTCTCATTAATTTATATCAGTCCAACTTATCATCTATTTCAGAAACTGCTGAGCGACTCCAGAGAAGACCTGAGGGACGTGGTGGCACAACTGTACGGCTGTGTGGCTGGTTTCACTGGTGCCAACGTCAGTGAGCTATCAGCTGTTCTATCAGCTGACAACAAGGACCTTGAGACAGTCCACGGTCATCTTTTGGCCACTGGCTACACTGTGGAGAGGACTGTGGTGTGTCAGGGCAATGTCAACAGTCAGCAGTACGAAACACCCGTCCGTACACTTGGTAACTGTCAGGTTCATGATTAGGCATAATTATTTTGTAATGTGTGCTCACATTTTAAGGACTTTCGTGAGAAAGGCTTACCTAAATGGGAAAGAATCCATTTTGCCACCAGCAACACAAAATTTAACACTGCACAATAGTTATTGGAATATTCACACTAACAGTAGGCCTGACAGCTGAAAATGCAGCATTTTCAACCTACTTGAATTTTGGAAACCAGGATTACTTAGACCTATGATTAAATATGAACTATGTGAATTATGTAGTTTGGGTAAAAGACTGTAAACAATAAGTAAATATTGTAAGAGATTGGAAAATATTATATTCTGAATATTAACCAAGAAGTCTAACAAAGGTTAGCTTATTCTCATTTTGTGTCGTAATGTAGTGTTTTGTGTAGATTATGTTGAAAAATGTCCACAATAATCTATAAAATAACGTAGATTTTGTTAACACAAATCTTCTGTCAAAACACAATTTTCTTTTTCAGTTTGCGCTATAGTTTTATTATACTAGCCTATCCATAACATTCTGTAATCTTAATCATATGTTTGCCAATAAATTTTAATTGAACAACTTTGTGTTGTTGCACAGTGTCTTTCTTGGACCACAGCAATGTGATGGTGGTAGGAGCTGCCTGCACGGCCCTGGCAGAGATAGCCAGAGTGTTGCCGCTGCCTCTAGAAGACACCAAGACTAACAGTCTACAGACGCCAGGGCTACAGGATGTCGTGGACAAGCTGCTTGATAACATCACATCAACCAAACTCACATCCAAGGTAATTTGACTAACTAATTGGTAACTCTGTAGTAATTGCACTTTATACAAGTTTCAGTTTAGTGTTTGACCAGGATAAAAAATTCTGAATCTCATAAGATTTGAGGATAGTTACTCCATTAAGTAAGGGACCGCTGTCGTTTCTTGATTGACTCGCAAAGGAGAAAGGAATGGTGCTTATAGAGTAGTCGTTTGCAGGTCTTCGTTTTTACAATTTAACAATTCAAGTACTTTATTTATGGCATGAACTAGTTTACAATATGATTAACCTAATTCGTTACAAGTATTTTTACAATTGACAGGATGACATCCTACATTACAATAAAGCAAACAAAAACATATTTACAATTCGCAAGGTTCAAAAGCCTAGAAATGCATAACCTACTTGAGTAACATTGAAAGATAAGTGGTGTAAAAAAGGCAGCAAACAAAACAATAAAAAAAAACTATAGGAACAAATCTGTGTGAAATTAATGAGCAAATTTGTGAAAAAAAATACAAAAATGCAACAAAGAAAAAAATTTACAGTTTACAACGTTAAGAGAAGACAACAAGAATTAGCTGTCTGATAGTTAATGCTATGACTCAATGATTTTGTGTTTTCTTTTTTCTTGTATAGAGAATACAGAAGGAGAAGAATATTTATTTGGCAAGAATGTTAAATTTAGTGGTTGATAGTGATAGTTTTCAATGTCAATGTCAAATAGTGGCAAGTCAATAGATATTTGTGTAATAATAGCTCAAAGTATGTCATTGCCACTCAAGAACAGCTGTAGATGGCTTAAGCTTCATGCCGCCATACATTTCGAGTGCGGCATGACTATTTGTGTTTTTTGTCATTACTTGAAATACAAGACTTTTCCTACCACCATAATCAACTTATAATACACACAGAATAACTTTTTAGTTGTATACAAAATGTAATAAAGGTCTGTCCTATATATTTCTTCAACAGTGAAATCAGCCAGTTTAGCGAGCAGGAATGGTCATTCCCTCTTGCAAACGTGGGCAGTAATGAGTAAAGCGGAAATGCGCTATTTGGCATATTGTTTACAGGTGTGGCAAGGTGATAATTTCCAAGCAGGTAGGAAAATAATATTGTGACTCTGTAATTTGGTGATATTTTTACCATCCGAGTCACACTAAGCAAGGATAATAAATCAAATATAATGGTAGTAAAAAAATGTTTTCAATAACCTTTCTTATGTTTCAGGTTAAGGAAAGATCATGTAGAGCGACTGGAATGCTTTGTTTATCAGACAAATTCTCTCTAAGGCAGAAGATTATAGACTTTTTCCTGGA
Source organism: Macrosteles quadrilineatus (assembly GCF_028750875.1). NCBI lineage: Eukaryota > Metazoa > Arthropoda > Insecta > Hemiptera > Cicadellidae > Macrosteles > Macrosteles quadrilineatus. The sequence goes on along the minus strand of NW_026542598.1, from coordinate 66,613,645 downwards.
CAATGCTAAAGAGGTAAGTTTGATTAATTTTGACTTCAATAACTTGATAAGTTTTTAACTCTTTCTTAAATTTCCTTAGATATATCTTGGAATGAACAATTTTACTAAAGCTTCAACGTGAAGTCAATTTAAAAAGATTACAGTTGGAAGGCATCATATTTTAGTTGCTTTAACCATTGTTTTGAAAGGTTCATGGTTGAAGAAGAGTAGGGAAATTATATAGGAAACCCCAAACTCAACATTTCCTTACATAAATGTTGCATAACCTAAACCTTATAGTTTTTCTCTGTCCATCTTTCCTATAGAGTTTTCTTCAATTATGAACCTTTCAAAACCATGGCCTGTCTGTTCTAGATCAAGGATGTGGAAATACAACTGAGTGTAGGAGAGGCATTGGTGTGTTGTGTGCTGGGTCCTGCATCTCCTCTCAGACATGACCTGTGGACAGGAGTGAGGGCAGCAGCAGTGACTGGCTATGACCCTGAGCCTATGTGTGCAGTAGAATCTATGTTACTGTCTGTTCTAGATCAAGGATGTGGAAATACAACTGAGTGTAGGAGAGGCATTGGTGTGTTGTGTGCTGGGTCCTGCATCTCCTCTCAGACATGACCTGTGGACAGGAGTGAGGGCAGCAGCAGTGACTGGCTATGACCCTGAGCCTATGTGTGCAGTAGACTCTATGTTACTGTCTGTTCTAGATCAAGGATGTGGAGATACAACTGAGTGTAGGAGAGGCATTGGTGTGTTGTGTGCTGGGTCCTGCATCTCCTCTCAGACATGACCTGTGGACAGGAGTGAGGGCAGCAGCAGTGACTGGCTATGACCCTGAGCCTGTGTGTGCAGTAGACTCTATGTTACTGTCTGTTCTAGATCAAGGATGTGGAAATACAACTGAGTGTAGGAGAGGCATTGGTGTGTTGTGTGCTGGGTCCTGCATCTCCTCTCAGACATGACCTGTGGACAGGAGTGAGGGCAGCAGCAGTGACTGGCTATGACCCTGAGCCTGTGTGTGCAGTAGACTCTATGTTACTGTCTGTTCTAGATCAAGGATGTGGAAATACAACTGAGTGTACGAGAGGCATTGGTGTGTTGTGTGCTGGGTCCTGCATCTCCTCTCAGACATGACCTGTGGACAGGAGTGAGGGCAGCAGCAGTGACTGGCTATGACCCTGAGCCTGTGTGTGCAGTAGACTCTATGTTACTGTCTGTTCTAGATCAAGGATGTGGAGATACAACTGAGTGTAGGAGAGGCACTGGTGTGTTGTGTGCTGGGTCCTGCATCTCCTCTCAGACATGACCTGTGGACAGGAGTGAGGGCAGCAGCAGTGACTGGCTATGACCTTGAGCCTGTGTGTGCAGTAGACTCTATGTTACTGTCTGTTCTAGATCAAGGATGTGGAGATACAACTGAGTGTAGGAGAGGAACTGGTGTGTTGTGTGCTGGGTCCTGCATCTCCTCTCAGACATGACCTGTGGACAGGAGTGAGAGCAGCAGCAGTGACTGGCTATGACCCTGAGCCTGTGTGTGCAGTAGACTCTATGTTACTGTCTGTTCTAGATCAAGGATGTGGAGATACAACTGAGTGTAGGAGAGGCATTGGTGTGTTGTGTGCTGGGTCCTGCATCTCCTCTCAGACATGACCTGTGGACAGGAGTGAGGGCAGCAGCAGTGACTGGCTATGACCCTGAGCCTGTGTGTGCAGTAGACTCTATGTTACTGTCTGTTCTAGATCAAGGATGTGGAGATACAACTGAGTGTAGGAGAGGAGCTGGTGTGTTGTGTGCTGGGTCCTGCATCTCCTCTCAGACATGACCTGTGGACAGGAGTGAGGGCAGCAGCAGTGACTGGCTATGACCTTGAGCCTGTGTGTGCAGTAGACTCTATGTTACTGTCTGTTCTAGATCAAGGATGTGGAGATACAACTGAGTGTAGGAGAGGCATTGGTGTGTTGTGTGCTGGGTCCTGCATCTCCTCTCAGACATGACCTGTGGACAGGAGTGAGGGCAGCAGCAGTGACTGGCTATGACCCTGAGCCTGTGTGTGCAGTAGACTCTATGTTACTGTCTGTTCTAGATCAAGGATGTGGAAATACAACTGAGTGTAGGAGAGGCATTGGTGTGTTGTGTGCTGGGTCCTGCATCTCCTCTCAGACATGACCTGTGGACAGGAGTGAGGGCAGCAGCAGTGACTGGCTATGACCCTGAGCCTGTGTGTGCTGCTGTGCTGCAAAAGCTACTGACGGACATCCTACCCATCCCACACCCTCACGCCAGGCAGGTACGCCTATTCTTTTTGCTTTTATTTTATCACAAAAAACTTTGTTTACCAATATCGTGTTTGCATTATTAGCATACAACAAATTATTTTGTAGCCTTGTATTTTACTACTTTATTTATTCCAAAAGGTATAAAGGTTTCATTAATTTTTTTTTCAGATAGATTTTGTAATGTTTAGTAATAAACTGTTTTCTTTATATTTTTTATTAGTGGCTCTAAAAAAAGAACTAATACAGTACCTAAATTATGTTGCAATTAGTGATAGAAGTAATTGTTAAATTTGCTAACCAGCAAATTGTACAGCAGTAAACCAGCAGTAATTGTAACCAGTCTAATCTGCAAATATTTTGTCTCCTAACTTTAACCCGGTATTGGGGGTAATTAGAACACCAAACAAGCTTGGACCTTACAAGGAATTCAAATTCAAAGTGCTTTTTGTCATATTGTAAACCTTGGATTAAGAAAAGACTTGCGACTGTACATATTTCTTGCTCGCATTAATGATCTTTGTTAGGTAAAAGTACAAGGCCAGGGGGGCAACCCGTACCAGAACATTCACAAATAATAATTACTGTAATATTAGGCCTACAATATATTGTAAAATATATTGACTGGCTGGGTAGCTGTGTAGTTATGATGTTTGCTAACAATTAAAAGGCCGCTGGTTCGATCCTGAGAAAAGTCTGTAGCTTTTAGATGGTTCGAACAAAACTAGATCCGGCTGTTCCCGATCATTGGGTTTTAAATAAATTATCCTGGCTAATGAAACAGCTGATCTTTGTCAGCAACAAAGCTACACAGATCATCTCACACCATTCTACACCCATTTTTCACTTATATTTAGGTTAAAATTCGCACACACATAGGTAGCATCCCCATCTCAATGATTGATAATTGATACAATGGATCATAAAAAATAAAAAAATAATTCTAATGCATGTAGTAATAATAAAAATCTTGATTGGTTTTTGGTTTAGTTATCTTTTTCACAATCTGATCTGTTGGATCTGCTGTGTTTAGTCCTGCTGTATGTGGCTGTTGGCAATGCTGAAACATTGTGGTAACCTACAAGCAACAAAACAGCGTTTGATGGCTTTGCAATCTGGTTTTATGGACCTTCTCTCTGAAAACAATGGTGGGTCTCTTTGTTTTATTTTTTTAGATTACAATATTGAATAATTTCAGGGAGGTAAAATAATTTAACTTTTACCGGAAATAACTTATCAAAGAATTATAATCCAACCACAAACTTTAATGTAATGTTAAAGAATCAAGGTTTGGATAACAGGGATTATATTCCATCTATATGGAGCAGCTGTTGCAACTTTTGGTCAAGAATGAATCGAGGATGAATGAATAATTCTATTTATTTGAAACGTATTACCTTTTAGAACATTTGTTTTACCTTTAGTTTATGTTTTAAGTGGGCTTGTAAATAGTTCCTAAATTCCCAACTTTTAAGGAACGATTCATTTAAGCATACTTCATAATAAAATTACAACCTAACTGTCAAAACTCCACTTTCTAGAATAGTCTATCAATAATGTTTTACAATAATGTTTCTGTACAGACATAGTGCAGGATGTAGCATCCAAGGGGCTGGCACTTGTATACGAGAGTGGAGACGCCCAATCACAAGCCTCGCTTGTCAACCTTCTCGTAGATCAGCTGACTGTAGGGCGACGTACTGTGGCACAAGTCACCACAGACACTAAGCTTTTTGAGGAGGGGTCATTGGGAAAAGCACCAACTGGGTATGTAGCCAGGCAATACGTTTTGTTATTAGAACATCTTTTTTGAGTACCGGTAGGAGATGAGTTATGACCAAGCGTGCTTGTTTAGTGGTTGGAGGGCAGAACTAATTGTCTAGGTACCCCGTTTTTAGTGCAGGCCTTTATCTGACGGTCTCTGGTTTGATTCCAAGCGGAAGCGATATTGATTCTGGACCCAGATATCTTTGTCATTGGGCTGTCAAATAATTAATGGTATCCAAAGAGAAGATGGAATTGGCTTACTCTGGAACTCGCTAACCCGGTTGGGCAGTGGAACTGGCTAACTACGGAACTGTCCAACCGTCCCACTCCGGTTCCTAAAACTTCTGTTCTGGTGTCATGGTTGATCACTATAGGCTGTTAGTTGTGATAACGCTGGTACACTGATGACTGTTCCATTGCCAATTTAATCCTTAGGTCCGTCTAGAAATCAAAAAATGTCTTGTATCTTAGGCAAGGATATTTTTCCCAGGGACAACTCCTCATTTAAAGCTAAAAGTTGTGAGTTTTCTTAGTGATATTAATTTTTTTTTTTAGTTTATAGTACTTTTTAGACAGCCAAATGATAGATACTTTTTTTGTTCAGGAGAAGAGATATCTAGCTTTATTAAATATAGCCTAGCTGGATTAAATTTGGTAAAGCCTTTAACAGATTTTACAACAATTATTGTTGAGTCCTGAACATTTTGGTTCGAGCTAAAATTTTATTTATTCAGCATCTCATTTTATGATGTGTAACATATGGCTAATGAACCGTTGTGAAATGCATTTATAGAAATATTGGAAACAAATATAAATTTGTGACTATTTTCAGAGGGAATCTGTCAACATATAAGGAACTTTGCTCTCTGGCTTCAGACCTCAATCAACCTGATTTGATCTACAAGTTTATGCATCTTGCCAATCATAATGCAATCTGGAATTCAAAAAAGGTAATCTTTGCCCTGTTATTGTTTACAGGGTATAAATTTAGTGTTTAACTTATTTTTATTATTATATGACTTCATCTTGTGGTAGTATAACAAAAAAAGATTGCCTACGTTGATCTCTGTCCCAAGAATCTTACTTGTGTATGTCACCTCTGATCTGTCTCTGTATTAGAGATTACCCTCCATAAAAACTTATATAATTTTTTATTAAAAAATGTGATAGAAATATTCTATATTTCTCTTAGTACAACCTCAGAATGACTGTCTATACAATGTGTTGAATTTGTAACAAGTAAGAGTGTTGCAGGGGGCTGCGTTTGGTTTCTCATCCATCGCCAAGGCAGCCGGAGAGCAGCTAACGGCCCATCTCCCAAAGATCATCCCTCGACTGTACAGGTACCAGTTTGACCCGACACCCAAGATCCAGCAGAGCATGGCCTCCATCTGGCAAGCGCTGGTGCCTGAGACCAACAAAACGGTAAGGAGTAACAGCACTTGACAATAAGTGTGAGTATGATTTCACTGCAGAAACTAGCAACATTTTTAACTATTGGTTTTCCAAAAGCTATATTTTTGCTGTAAACGAACCTGAGCTCAATTTGAATTAGGATGTAGTGTCTAGCTCTCAGACATTTATTGTCTTTGGCAATTCGCCTAATTAGCCTTTTGACACTCGTAGAAGTCTTTAAAGCAAGAGCCTTGGCCAGTTAAATTTCACTACCACTAGTGGAATGTGGTTAGGTTTTTCTAACTGTATACTAACCTAACCTAACCAAACCAAAGTTTAATTCACTACCACTACCACTTCTACTGCTAATAATATATTGCTCTTAAAACTAGTGGTAGTGAATTAACGGAAAAGGTCTGTCATTACTGGTGTCGTAAAGACTATCATTATATGAATCTTGCGTTAACATCTATTAAACTAAACCCTTACATAATTATTCTATTTGAAAAATTAAAAATCATGATTAAGAAATCAGAAATTATCTAGAAATTGAAATTAGTTTTGTTGGTCACCATAATTAGTTATGGCAGTTGCTAAGATGCTAGTCTATCCGATATATATTGTAGAACTGACATTAAGCTACAATTAATTAATTTGTTCTATTGCAGGTTGAACTCTACCACAAAGAGATATTTGAAGATTTAATCAACAACCTAACGACTAACCAGTGGAGAGTGAGAATGTCTTGCTGTTTAGCTCTGTCAGATTTCCTTCGAGCTGGTGGAAGCAAAGTTTTTCAGGTTTGTCGTTACTTATATCAATCCTGTATTATATCCAAGTTTTACACTTTTCTCAGTAAATTTGTTTGAATTTTTTACTATATTACATTGTTTCAAAATTATCCTGATAAGAATAGGTGCAGTGTTTGCCAAAATTAAATTTACGGAAAGTAAATAAAAGAAGCGTCTTATAACTCTTAAAACATATATTTACACTTATACTGTTACTCACAAGACGGTACAAAATAAATTGTAAGTGGTGATCGATTTTGATTGGACACTCCAATCATCATCAGACCCAATAGGCGAATGACAAGAGTCTTGAATGGCGTCCCTACTTATACCCTATTGGCTACCGGAAGTACCGGCCAATACATTTTTATAAGTACAACTGGAATCGAAATTTACTTGTTCATTAATCATCTTATTTCTATTTTTTAATTTTTCTTTATAAATATACAATTCTTCCCAAACATTCATTACATATCCTTTCTTACAATTCTTTAAAATACATAGACTATCCTCCATTTTTCCTATTGAGTGGCCATTTTGTAATAGGTGTTGTGCGACATTTGATCTTTCTGGTTTGTTGTTCCTCCACGCATATATGTGGTTTTTGAAATTTAAATTGAATTTAAAAGGAGATCCCAACAGTTGTTACAAATTGTTTGGATAACTTTTGGGAACCATTGTATGTGGGCTTCCTAACTTTTTTTAAGATGTAGGCTGAATGATTTATGCCACCTCTTATATATTAAAAGAATTTGGTTTTTCTTTTCCGAGTTCGTTTGGCTCTTCTACCCGACCGATTTTCATCTTTGAGGTCTCAAATTGAAGGTTAACACGCACAGATTTCACATCAAGCATCGACATATATTTAGCCACTATATTACTCAAACAAAAAACATAAATTTGATTTATTTTCAAATTCTTTATATTTTGACTTAATATCAATATTCATTTCAACGCTGCCCAGCAGCATGCTCTGGGGAGCGAGCTAGTCTAGTGGTTAGAGCGCGGGACTTCGGTGCCTGAGGTCCCAGGTTCAAATCCCACCAAATCACCAATGGATTTTATCTAAGTGATAATGCCGCAATCCCTAGGTCTAGCCTGAAGTAATGTGAAAAACAATCCCGGGCTCGTTCCTAGCGTCCTAGGACAAAAAAAAATGGGTCCTCTAGTATTATTTAAAATGTTTTCTGTTATGACTGGTTTAACTTAAGTCCATCACTATTACCAATTTAAATGTGGAAGCTATGGTATTTTTATATTTTACAACAACAACGGACTAGTATTGTAAGAGACTCGCAGTTATCCGTAAACAAAGTACAATCAATGCTAATTTGTTATGTTTGACGGTTATGACAGGATTGTGTGGACATGATGCCCAAGTTGTGGAGTCAGTTGTTCAGAGTGATGGATGACGTACATGAAGGGACCAGACAAGCTGCCACCTCCACCATGCGAGTCTTTTCAAAGGTAGGTCTCATTGTTGTTTATTGTCAATGCGATTTAGGATAAATGCAGACAATTTCCATTACCCATTATTAAAATAGAAAAACTATTCCCAATTCATTGTTTGTTGAGCTATTTGTTACGTTCATAGTATACATGTCAAATTTTCTGACTTGTTCCTTTAGTGGATACCCCGGTTTCAGCTTAAATTGAGCTATAATCATATCCTTCAGAGTTTAAAAACTGATTTTGTGTTATGTTATGTGTTTATTGTGTGTGAATCATTTGATAGAAGCCAAAACATAATCCATTTAAATTAAAAACTAAGACCAAACAAATTAGAAGCAACAGTTAGCCTAATATAAGTGTTTGATATCAATTCAAGAAAAAAATTGCAGGTGTCTCATGTATTAAACTGTATATAAATTAAATTACGATGTAAGCTGTTTTGCTGTTGACAGCTGAGTGTCCAATGGTGTGACCCGGACAAGGGCAAGACAGGGGAAGCTATGGTGAAGACCATCCTGCCTACTATACTGGAAACAGGCATCACTCACCAGGTGGCTGAAATACGAGCTGTCAGGTTAGTACACAATTGGGGTGCAAAAAATAAAGCATGTTTTCAACATTTTCTTGTAGAATGTTGATTTGTCAAGTTTAGTTAATTTCGTTTTCATATATGGCCAATGAATGTATATTCCTCACCATAGCCAAAGTAGGATAAAATGTATACTGTGATCAATACCTGATTTTATTCAATCCCTCTGTACCTGCAGTGTACAGACAGTCTCCCAGTTGGTGAAGAGCGGAGGTCCTCTGCTGCGGCCCCACCTGCCCCGCCTCATCCCCGCACTGCTAGAGGCTGCGGGGGAGCTGGAGCCATTGTCACTCAACTACCTGAGTGTAAGACTAGCCGGGGACCAGCGCAGTCAAGACATTGTAGACACCATGAGAGCATCTGCTGCCAAGAGTCATCACACCACTGAGACTGTGTCCAAGGTAATGCGAACCTCTGTGTTAAACTTATATTTTATTTTATTTATTGTGTTTATCCACAATATCGGTGTTTTTAGGTTTTTTGTAAGGGAAATTCAGATACAATAGGGAAGCATCAATTAGATAGATAGTCCAGTGACAAATCTTGGGTCTAGAATTGACCTCACTTGAAATCAAACTAACAACTTTCCAATTTTAAGGTTTGGCACCATAACCACTATAAAGCTCTAAAACCCATTCAGCAATTTGAAAATAGATAGCTTTGAATTAACACAAATAAACTATAATGATTTAAAAACATTGGAAGCAACAAAAGATTTCTCCATCAATGGAATGGTTTTTTTCTAAAGAACTCAAACTGATTTTCACAGCTTTCACACTAAAAACTATTACAAACTGAATTTGTGACTTTGCCTATGACAGTGTATCCAGTACATTGAGCCTGAGACCTGCGCCGCCATGTTGCCTCGTCTACAGGAGCTGCTGTGTGGCTCGATAGGTCTCGGCACTCGTGTGGCTACAGCTCACTTCGTGGTCCTGCTCTCCCATCATCTCACCATTGAGCAGTTTCAGCCTTACGTCGGTATGTATTTAGAACATTACACCAAACAAAACAGTAACACAACTTGTCCCCTCGCAGATTCTGCTCTTTAAAATAGCTTTGTTTAGTTTATTTATTTACCAAAACCAGTTAGCATTCACCTTTTTACCTAACAAATATATTAGTCTTTTCTTTGTTTGATGGGTATTTCATAAGAAACCTTAAAAGAGGGTCCAGAAGTTAAATATTTAAAAAATAATCACTTTTATAAAAGAAAATATTTATACAAACTTGTTGACACTAGGTACTAACTACTAATTTCACTAGTTATTAGAGAACTAGTAGAAAAAATCATTCACAATTATGTTGGGTGTTGTGTAGGTTATTTTAGGGGCTTTAGAGATTTATTTTAATTTTAAAATCTGTTCAAAAGTAAAATGTTTTGTAATGAATTTCTTGAATTTCAGAATATTCTAAATCACCACTGTCGTGTGCAAGTTATTCACTTACAAAGGGTGTACATTCATTTGTTGTTGACTCATCTTCTTTTTACTTTTGCCAGGTAAACTACTGTCCTCCTTGTTCTCTGGGTTGACGGATCGTAATTCAACCATCAGACGAACCTACGCCAACGCCATTGGACAGCTAGTGCGGTCAGCCAAGTCATCCAGTGTTGACAGACTGCTGGAGAAACTCAAGACCAACTATCTTGAGAAAGAAGGTCAGAGGTGTATTTTAAGTGCAAATGACGATAAACTTGGTAGTTTGACTGTGTATTGTTTTAAGCCACTTTTTAAGTACTTTAGTGTACAGTAAATTTGCTAGTCCGACCCATTAATTGGATTAGTCTTCTGAAATATAAAACTAATAAATATAGGATGGAGAGGACACAGCTAACTCACCTGATGAAAGGTTGCAGACGAGTCAAAGAACAAAAAAAAGATCAAAAAATAAAATCTCACACATAATATACTTAATATTTCGCCTCTTTCAGAGGCTTCTTCAGAAGTAGGCCTAGATGGTAGTTGTTAAGTATATTATGTGTGTGATTTTATGTGTTCTTTGACTCGTCTGCAACCTTTCATCAGGTGAGTTAGCTGTGTCCTCTCCATCCTATATTTATTAGTTTAATCCAAGCTAAATGCTTTTTCCTAAAAACATCTTCTGAAATATAAACGTTCTTTTAATTTCTCCTGCAAATTTGGCTATTTCTATAGCTAGGTATTTAATAATTTTACTGCTTAAGTAAAAAATAGGCTATGCTTTTAATTTTTTTTCATGAAAAGTTTTTTTTACAAAAACTGACTTAGGGACACTTGGCCCACCATACTAGGAGACTTGGCTCATACTATTGAACTAAAACACATAGTGTGTTTTGGAGTTAATTGTCATGTTTTTTAATGTGTTTCAATATTTAATCAATATTTTTTAGTACTTTTCATTGGATTTATTAAATATCCAATCAGGCAAATGGGAATCCATTTAGTTTGCAGGTTTGCTGTGGTGGGGGTATTGTCTTTAAAAAAATAGTCCAGGACTGGAAACGTGAATTTTAATATAATTATTCTTATTCTCTCTTTTACTGGAATCAGCTTTTCTCGTGAGGGGCAAGCTCATTGACGGTGGATTTGCGATAAGCAGCTTGTTCTAATTAACTTTTTTTTCAGATGAATCGATGCGAACAGCTGTTGGACTAACTTTACAAGCCATGGCCAAGCACAACCAAGACGCCATCAAAGCTAGGGCCGATCTGGTTATACCCTTGGTATTTTTTGCCATGCACACATCTAAAAACAAGGAAGGTGAGTGGCAATTATGTTACTAAGACTATTTATATGAGTGCATTAATTTTATTCCTAATAAGAAACTGTGCATCCTTGATTGTATGAATGTTATTTTGGCTATCTTTAAAATTTTTCCAACATTCTCGCTCATCACTCATGAAGCCTTACACTCAGCAGATTCTCTGATTAGTTTCTGCTGCACGATTCCCATCTGCTTGCAGAAAACCTATAACACTAACACTTTGCCGTTAGCTTTTAGTGGGAGAGTCAGTAATATTGTTGCACCCTTTTAGAGATGTAGCAAATGGAGACAGATTGCTTGAGTTCTGCTGTGTGACTTGCAGGAGTTGGCCCATTGCCTATCATTTCTGACACTTGGCTAATGTCTATCGGATGTTGAAAAATTTACTGTTGTAATAAACTTCAGATGCTGTGACAGTTCATAAAATCTCTGCAAACATATTATCGTATAGGCTACAACAATAATTTTTTTTTTTTAGTTAGTACAATTGTAGGATGACCAGCATTCCATCAAAATAAAATGTAATGACACTTCCAGGTTTTTCAGGTTAAGAATTCAAATTTCCAAGCCAATTAACTTGCTACTCAAACAAGTATAAAATTTACTTATTTTTACCTTCCTACTAGTACATTAAAACTCCTTTTAAGGACATGAATAATTTTTTTAGAGCAAAAGTACCTAGTTTAGATATTCAAAAAAATTCAAAAAACTTGTTGGTGTTGTTAAACTCCTGACCAGAGATAAATCCAGTTGTAAATTCAGAATGATTCAATATAATCCATTACTAAAAAAAAAAAACTAAAACTATCCTGTACTTCTAATGCACAGACCCAGTGAGTGTGACCAGCTGGGACCTGTGGCAGGATGTGTGGCATGAGGTCAGTCCAGGTATGGAGGCAGCTCTCACCAGACATCTGGACCTGGTACTGGTGCTGCTGTCATCTGTCATGAAGTCACCGTCATGGCATGTAAAGGCTCAGGTCAGTAGTATAGTAACTGTGGCAGGATGTGTGGCATGAGGTCAGTCCAGGTATGGAGGCAGCTCTCACCAGACACCTGGACCTGGTACTGGCTCTGCTGTCATCTGTCATGAAGTCACCGTCATGGCATGTAAAGGCTCAGGTTAGTAGTATAGTAACTGTGGCAGGATGTGTGGCATGAGGTCAGTCCAGGTATGGAGGCAGCTCTCACCAGACACCTGGACCTGGTACTGGCTCTGCTGTCATCTGTCATGAAGTCACCGTCATGGCATGTAAAGGCTCAGGTCAGTAGTATAGTAACTGTGGCAGGATGTGTGGCATGAGGTCAGTCCAGGTATGGAGGCAGCTCTCACCAGACACCTGGACCTGGTACTGGCTCTGCTGTCATCTGTCATGAAGTCACCGTCATGGCATGTAAAGGCTCAGGTCAGTAGTATAGTAACTGTGGCAGGATGTGTGGCATGAGGTCAGTCCAGGTATGGAGGCAGCTCTCACCAGACACCTGGACCTGGTACTGGCTCTGCTGTCATCTGTCATGAAGTCACCGTCATGGCATGTAAAGGCTCAGGTCAGTAGTATAGTAACTGTGGCAGGATGTGTGGCATGAGGTCAGTCCAGGTATGGAGGCAGCTCTCGCCAGACACCTGGACCTGGTACTGGCTCTGCTGTTATCCGTCATGAAGTCACCGTCATGGCATGTAAAGGCTCAGGTTAGTAGTATAGTAACTGTGGCAGGATGTGTGGCATGAGGTCAGTCCAGGTATGGAGGCAGCTCTCACCAGACACCTGGACCTGGTACTGGCTCTGCTGTCATCTGTCATGAAGTCACCGTCATGGCATGTTAAGGCTCAGGTCAGTAGTATATAACCAGAGTTGATCAAAACCTTGTAATTAAGTAATGTTCATGTGGATATAAAAAGTCCGAACAAAGACTGCTGCCAAGTAACTGTGTTGTGTTTTTGTTTTAGCGAATTTCCCATATAGGGAATAAGCTATTACCGTAGTACTCATGGTAAGACCTGGACGCGGGACCGATTTTTTTTTTCGTTTTAAGGTCCCTAGAGGCCAAAAACACCATCCGTTCAAATTCATATATATATATATTTATATATTTATATATTTATATATATATATATATATATATATGTGTGTCCGTCAGCACGATAACTCGAACAAAAATGATCCGATTTTGATGAAATTTGGTACAAACGTGTAAACCTACGTTTATTTGAACGAGTTCGCGATCCAGCATGATCGGACCATGGGAACGGGTGTTTACGGGGGGTTTTATGGGGTAAAAATAGGTTTTTCCCATTTTTGACCCAAAAAACATAAAATTTAGCAATTTATTTCCAAACCATTTTGTAGAGCTTAAAAAAACAAATAATTTAGTATATTGAAGCGTTATTATGCGCCTAATGGTTACTGAGAAAATTCCAAAAAATTGTAAATTTAAAATTCCCATGTTATTCTTATGGAGAATAAGTAAACTGTTGTAGTTTGCTTGTTTATGAACATATTTTGATCAAATTTGGAAAATGTTTTTATTTCTTACTAACTATTAACATTTTACAAAAAAAAACAGTTTTACCCTCCCTGATGCAGCACACCTAAGTACTTGTTAAACTAATTATATTTAAATCGGGAATAAATGTTATATTTTTAAGTAGACATTTCAGTGTAAAAGCAATCAGTCAAATGGAAATTCGCTTAGTCTGCAGGTTTGCTGCGGCGGGGGTATTTTTTCTATCGCTACTAGAGACAGTTTGTATGTGCAGTAATCTAATCTAACATGTAACATTGCAGGCTGCAAGGTCTATAGAGACAGTGGCCAGCAAGGTGGGAGCTACACTGGAGACAGACAAGAGAGATCAGCTGGTAGAGATGTTGGTGTCTGGACTGGCAGGACGCACCTGGGACGGCAAGGAACAACTGCTGACAGCGCTCAGCTCTCTCTGCAAACACTCCAAGTCAGTCTAGACACTTTTTGACACAAACAAAATTGATTTTTATTTATTAGAAAACTTGCTTCTTATGAGTGCTCAGTAAAAAATATGTAGTTTGATTTCTTCAAAGTAATGGGAAATGTAATATTTCCAAGATATTGAGAAATATAAACAAGACAAAATAGTAGCTAATTTTGATTCCATAGCTTTTAAAATGAGCTTTCATTGTTTGCATCGCTAATTTTAAAATTGCAAATTGACTCAACATTTTGTCATCTGTCCAGGAACCTGAAGGATTCTCCAAGCGCAGTAACCATTGTTGATGCTCTACTAAGGGAGTGTGGTAAAGAGAAGATATCCTACAAGTCCTGTGCTTTGACAGCGCTAGGAGAGGCTCTGGAAGCCTTGGAAGTGGACCGGTTCCCTCAAGTTTACACTATTGTTCAAGACATTCTCACTAAGGTAAAACACTACACTCACATTTAGAGGAGTTCTAGAGGGCGTGATTGTGTACAGATTTACTCTTATGTTAGTTACAAGTGTCATTCGTGCTAATTTTTTTTTTTTTTTTTTTATTTAGGATCAATCTTTAAAGTATTAAATTGTAAAAAACTTGTATGAATTGTACAGGATGTAAAAAAAAAAAACAGGTTTATAGTTCGGCCGCTTAGAAAACGACCTGCGCGCTAATGCTAAACCAATGCTGGGGGAGGTCGCTTTCTAAGCGGCCGAACTATAGTACTATAGTTCATTGTTATAAATTAAATTTTAGTAGTCTTGATTATCTGACCTACTGTGTTATTTGACTTCTGTGGACAATTGCTGTGTTATAAATAGACACAGAAACATCAAATACCAAAGTTTTAATTCCACAGAACCCAAATTTTTAAATAGTATCATAGTAACTTGCATTTAACGTGTGGGGCTTTTTTTTTTTTTTACTTGAACACTGCAGAACTTTACAATAATTTTAATAAAACTTAGTAATTTAGTTTTGAAGTATAAAATATTGATTAAAAGTATAATTGGTTGTTTGAATAGTATTTGTAATTATTTTTCTAGGAGTTGGACAATGAAGAAAATGAAAAGCAAGAGGAAGCCAGTAAAAAAAGAGAAGAACTGCTTGTATTGCGTGAATCTGCTTTTATAACATTAGGAAAAGCTTGGCCAAAAAATCAAAAAACACAAGGTAAATTAAGGAAAATTATCTTCTTATTATTATTATTATTTTTTTTTTTTTTACTTGGAAACAAGTTTATTTCTATATTTTAGATGGATTTTGATTTAAGGATGTTATGTTATAGCCAAGGGTATTATTTTGCTTAGAACTTTCTATATCATCTAAAAAGTAGAACATTGTAGACATTGTGTATTTTTATTCTTATCAATTCTTAGTGGATTACTAAAAGATGTGTATACATACAAATGACACTACTATTTAATTTTTAGTTTACTAAATCAACTAAAAATTAAAGCTGAGTTAGGTAAAGGTTTTGTCCAGAAAGTAAAATGTTTCTGTATGTCACAACACTCACAACCATCAAAAACCTGATTGTATTGATGTCCAAAATTGCTTTTATTGGAAGGGTCTCATTCTCAATAATTAGTGATTGCTACTCCCAATATCATGATAGTACTGCTATCCGAAACACTAACAATTAAATGTGAACTGGCTGTTTTTCCACTATATTATAATAATTATATATGGGCCCTTCTTCCGGTAACCACCACAATAGTATAAGATGCGTAAAATAATTTTGGTCAACCCTTAGTCAGTACCCTTAGTCAGTAGAACCCATCATATCCGACCTAAAAATTAACAGCGTCCTCCGGATATCCGACCATCTACTTATTTCCTGTCTAGGGTAATAATGCTGAGCGTGATCTATTAACAGAAAGGAAGATCGCGGATGTTGCCGTAATGGCGGCAGACAATCACTACTGTCGCCGTTAAAGGGTGTGCCGTCTTGCGGGAGACGATAACCGAATTTGCGAAGTTACGCTCACGGGTGTTGTTGCAGTCGCCGGAGACGTTACTTAAGTCTCGGAGACTACAATTATGCTCACGGGTGTTTGCTGTGGTCGTGGGAGACGATTACCGATGTCACGGATACAGATATCACGGCTCCTCCAGATATCCGACCATGGCCCGGTCCCAGCATGGTTTAGTGATCCACTTTTAGTGATTGGAAAACTATATTAAGGTTTTCTTAACAAGTCCATATACTTGCCATGAACTTTTTTGGCTGCAGCTCGGATAACTTTCTCATCGGTTGTCCCTGCCACTCGGGATACCAGCAGCACTGGCCAAATACCTTAACTTTTTCCCCAAAAATATTGGTTGTTTTTTATGCTGAGTGGTGATACCTTATGAGTGTTTTTGATACTAATATTATTCCGAGCTGGTGAAGAGAATCTTCCATAATGGCTGCCAAGCGAATGAAGACTGCTGATTAAAAAATCAGGCTGTTCCTGTTAGACAACCAGCCGCAAATGAGTTACAAACAACATCGTGCAATTTTTTTATCAGTTAATAATTTTCTGTGGAATGTTTTCCCACAGCTGAGTTCCGAGAGCCAGTGGTGTCTCAGTGCGTCTCCTGCTTAGAGAACAACACTCGTTCAGTTCAAGTCAAGATCATGGCGGCCATGTATAGCTTCTGTGAGAAACTCGTCTTCTGGGACCTGGTGACCCCCTCTAGCCAAGACAAGCAGGCTCTGCACTCTATTGTAGAGAAGATTGCGCCTGCTTTGAAATACGCTCTTGGTAGGTTTGAGAAGAGCGAGCTTACTGTTGTTTAGGATTTTTTATTTAAAGTTGCTTTACCCATGCATTGTAACCGTAAGAGAAAGTAGAAGGGAATCATGTAGGTAGTATTTTATAAGTATTGTACCATAACCATAAGTATAACCATAAGTATAAGATTGTCACAACAGATACTGTAGACAAGACAACACTCCTTTTTCAAAGTTCTCTTTGTCTAATTCAATCAACTGTATGGCAGAGTAAAATCAATAACTTATTGAATTAGTTTACATTATTTTCTGCCTAATGAGGACAACATTACATACATTAGTGATTATAAATACCCCCGCCGCAGCAAACCTGCCGACTAAGCGAATTTCCATTTGTCTGAATTGATTTCCAGTTAAATATATTTTAATAACATTAGGTTTAACGAGTACCTAGGTTTGCTGCTACAAGGAAACTAATAAAGTGTGTTTTTGAGTAAAATATTGATAGCTTAGTACAAAATAAATAAATTTGTTAAGTTTGATCAAAATATATCCATAAACAAGCAAACTACAACATTTGACAATATTCTCCATAAGAATAACATGGGAATTTTAAATTTACAATTTTTTTAATTTTCTCCGTTACTAATAATCGAACAAAAATACTTTTGTATACTAAATTATTTTTTTTTTTAAGCTCTTTAAAAAGGTCTAAAGAGAAATCGGGAAATTTTGTGTTTTGAGGGTCAAAAGTGAGAAAAACCAATTTTTACCCCATAAAACCCCCCGTAAAGCCCCGTTCCCATGGTCCGATCTTGCTGGTTCGCGAACTCATTCAAGTTTATCCCGCTTTACACCTTTAAACCAAATTTCATCAAAATCGGACAAAAATTACTCAAGTTATCGCGTTCACGGACGTATATATATATATATATATATACATATATAAAAATTTGAACGAATGGTGTTTTTGGCCTCTGGGGACATCAAAATGAAAAAGTAAATCGGTCCCGGGTCTAGGTCTTACCGTGCCACCTACGGTAATAGCTACTTCCCTATAGGGAAATTCGCTAAAAATCAACTGTTAACTTAATTTCTCTCTGGAGTTGAATTCAATCAGATGTGCGGCAAAATAAAATTTACAACTTTGTCAAAATGTAATCAGGTAATTGTAAAATGTGCATTTTATGTTCTTTTCCCTTCTTTTTGTCATCTAGTCCTATCTGAAAACCACCTTGAAGCTTAGGGCTGTCCATGGACCTAGCTCTAGGGAATTAAAGGACATGAAAAGACGTGTATGTTGACTGGGGTCATGATCTACCTTTGTGTGAAATTTCAGTCCAGTCGACTCCGTATTTTTTGTATACGCCCTGACCAGTACTTTTATTCTTTATAAAATATTATTCATGTCAATGTTATTATTTATTACTATGATTATTATGTTATTACCGTATTTGATTATTTTTCATCCAAACCATTCCATCTGATAATTGTGAAATAAATCCCATAGAAATCCCCCCCTAATTATTGAAAGTTAGCATTTTAGCTTACAAGAGTTATGTGATTAATTAGTTTTCATGGGAGCAGTAAAAATTAGTAAGTAAATAAAAGTATTTACACATTTTGATTTGGTTTAAGTTTAAATTGATTGATTCTCTAACCAACTATTAATGTTAACAAATAATTTTGATCTGTTTTTTCTATGAATGAAAACGGCCCAATTATTAACTCGGAATTACTTAAAATAATTACATCAAGAACAACACACTGTAATATATCCAAAACTCAAAAGATTATTTTTTCATCTATTTTTTCAATAGTATTCTTTACATCATCTGTTTTAACTTTACTACAAATTAATTTATTATTGTTAGTATTTACTTTCTGTACCAGTTTAAACACGGGTTGCCGGAAGACTGCCCCCGAACAACTACCCTCCCAATCAGGTTTCTACGTCATGTTGACGTCAGAGATCGGGGGGGCAGTTTTCCAGTCACGGACACTCAAATTTAGTTGTCAACAGTTCTAAAGTAACCTAACCTAACCAACCAAACTTGCTGTAACATGTCAAAATTCTGTTTAATATTCCCCACATGTCTTTTCTGCTATCCAACGGAATTACTCGAATTAACATTACAGTTACATAGCATAATTTTGCTAGGGGTTAGTATTCCAGTCGCAGACACGGCTTCCATATTGGTTAGTTGGCAGATTTTGTGAAGTCACGTTTCACCTGGGGGGGGGTTTTCCAGGGGATAGTATTCCGCATCCCCTTAAACACAGCCTGACAATAGAAACCTAGTTTCTGAAAGCGATTGTGAATAAAACAATTTATTATATATCCTATTGGCCATTGGCCTTTTCGAACATTTAAATTTAGTTGAGTTCCTAAGAGATTTTGGTACTAATTAGCCTCCCATAAGAAATGTACAGGGAAGAAGTTGCTTTTGTGCATAACTCAAAATATACCTCAGATAAATAAATGCCGATGTTTGATGGCAAATCTGTTTGTGCACACCTTAAGACCAAAATTATAAAAATCGGTCTTGCAAACCGACTTGGAAAAGAAAACCAATATTTTGATTATGCCTATTTATTTAGATTATTAGTTTTGCTATTTTGTTACAGGTATTTCAAAACATACACAACTAAGAAAAGAAGCTCTCAATGTTCTCTTCTTGCTTGCCAAAAACTGCAAAAGTGAGTAAAGAATTTCTATTCAATTGTAGAAAAAGCTTTTCTGATTTACAAGCTTTTCCAAGTATTGATTTGTATTGTGAACAACAATTCAGAAATCTCTTTTCTTTTGACCTAACATATTGTTAAGCACAGCTTTTTATTTTACCTTTTGGAGAACGTTTTAAGGCATTAGTTGCAAGAATATTTTTCTCCTTAATGTAGAAGCTCTATTAAATAAGAAGCTATGGAACAAACTTAAAACTAACAAATAAGTTAACAAATTTAAAGCTATGGAAGTTCAAAATATAGGTTTAATTCTATATACAGTGTGTCCCGTAACTCTATACCAATATTTTAGGGCATTGTTCCTGAGTAAGAAACATATCTAAATAAATATCATATTTAATTGTCTTGAAGTCCTTAGTTAACTCACATAGCCACAATTTTATTATTTTCACTTTTTTTTAAAGTAAAAGATACAAAATTGAAACTTTGCACAAACATTTATGACAGCTAGGCAAAGCTAGACAAAAATTATGAAAATTTTTCAAATTCATAAAACAAAATGGCGACTATTTAAAATATTTTTTATTAAATAATTCAAAAACCGTTGATTTTACAAGAGTTTTAAATGGCCGCAATTCGTCATAATTTTGTTGTAGCTTTGTCTAGTTGTCACAAATATTTTTGCAAAGTTGCAATGTTTTTGTAGATTTAACAGCCGCCTACGATACCGTAAACCATCGAAGACTCTTGGAAAAAGTGTACAGCATTACCAAAGACTATCAGCTGACTTCAATGATAGGCACTTTTCTTCATAACAGGCGGTTTGTTATGTCCCTTCAAGGCAAGAAAAGTAGATGGAGGAATCAAAGAAATGGATTGCCTCAGGGTAGCGTCTTAAGGCCTTTTCACACCGGCGTACTGGACGTACTGTACGTACAGTTCGTACAGTACGTACTGTACGCGGTCCTTTCACATCGCACAGAAACTTTCAAAACGTACATTTGTTCGTTTGCAGTCAGACAAGTAACACTGGCTGAGCACGTGGTTTGGAAGTGTTCACTGCGCATGCGCGAGCCCATGTACGCCACGTACGTTTTAGAAAAATCGCTCTCCGAGCGATTCACACAAAACCATCGCGTACGTACTGGACGTACAGTACGTTATGTACGCGCGGTGTGAACGAACTCATATGATAACATGGGCAGCGATTTGTTGAAAAAAAAAAACGTACCAAACGTACAGTACGTACAGTACGCCGGTGTGAAAAGGCCTTTAGCCCCAGCTCTTTATAACATACAGTGTGGTAGAAAAGTCCCGGAACGGTTAAATATTTCAAAAAAATAATGCAGATAGAGCTAAATGACTTGGTAGAAAGTTACAGGGCATAAAACTCTATTTTAACACATATTCAGTGATTCAATAACTCTTCAGGGGGACGTCCCAGAAGAAAATCTTAAATGGAAGCATAGGTCAATATGCACATCAAATTAAAGGTCTTTTTTAGTAGAATACAATGCCGCAAACCGCACTTCAAAAGGTTGATCCTGCGCAAAATGACAGTTGTTCAAAGATTCATTTAATTTACATTGCTATTATACGCTTTCACCACAGCCCTAGGAATTGGAAGAAAATTGTTAACGTAAGAATAGATCGATATGCACATCAAATTAAAGGTCTTCACTTTTAGATTACGATGCCGTAAATTCAAGCTCAAAAGAATGCCTGAGTAAAAAATGGCAGTCGTTCAAAGATTCAAAATGGCGGATTCAAGAAATCTTTGAACATCTGCCATTTTGCGCAGGATTAACCTTTTGAAGTGCGGTTTGCGGCATTGTATTCTACTAAAAAAGGCCTTTAATTTGATGTGCATATTGACCTATGCTTCCATTTAAGATTTTCTTCCGACTCCTTCTGGGCCGTCCCCCTGAAGAATTATTGGATGACTGAATAGTGAATATGTGTTAAAATATAGTTTTATGCCCTGTAACTTTGTACCAAGTCATTTAGCTCTATCTGCATTATTTTTTAAAATATTTAACCGTTCCGGGACTTTTCTACCACACTGTATATACTAACGACCAACCGTTACCAAACGCTATTATCTTTATCATTTTACTATATTACAATCCAGGGTCTTTATTTAACTTTGTAATGAGGATGGGTAAATTAAATTTATTTTTTCTGGTTTTCCACAAAGTTTGTTTAGTTGAGTTAATGGAATCAATGTTTAGTTTACCAAGCACAATCCTTGACATGGTGTTTTCCTATCAAAATCTAAATCTGTGACTTTTTGATTGATAACTTGACAAGTTAATCTGTTGAAGACTCATTCAAATCATCTCTTATTTGCTCGTTGCTCACTAATGATTGACTTTTTCAGAACTGAACGAGACATCAGAGCTTATGATTTTAGAAGCAGTATTCAATGAACCACTGGAAGAATTAAACAAAGACAGCAGCCCCGAGATAAAATCACGTGTGGTTGACATGAAGGATTTTTTTAGTGGTGTGAAGAAAGACTGAATAGTTTTTGTTTTATGTACATAAAATATTGTACTTTTGAGACATTTATTTAAACTTTGTATTTTTAGATCTTTATTGATTTGTACATTAACAAGTAAATAAAGTAATTTATTCAGTTCTCTTGTGTTCATTCCTTGCTTTATTGTCAATGGTTTTGCTACCCAAAAAGACCCCTGGTGCTGGAAAAAACATAATTATTCCATTTTGTAACTACGGATTATTAAAATTGTATTATTATTTTTTGTAAATCAGTTGTAATTATGGTAATACTTAAAATAAAAGGTGTGAGCAGATGAAAAAATAAACACTAATTTTAGTATTTAATAAACAAAAAACAAAATACCACTACAGAATTTCTATCTGGTTAAAATTACAAAAAGAAAACAAGAACTAAAGTGTGATAAAATATTTAAAAGCTATAAGATAAAATATACAATGCTAAAATGTATTGATCACAAAACTTGTTCCAAAACAATATGTGACAAATATGAGAATAAACTATAGATCATCAGTTAATAGTGTCTAGGGCAAAATATGCAATTAAAATATTGGAAAGGAATCCTTCAAATAATTCACAGAATAAATATGTTTAATATAATCCATCAATCAGAAAGACAAATATACAAGTTACATTTCAATAAACTAAGTTACAGTTATGAAGTTATGTATAATACAGTCATTGTTATCATGATTATGCATTTTATCATAATTGTAGTTCAATACAACAAGTGCAGCGGGTTTCAACAAAGCCAAGCTTTCGAAAATAAAGTCTGAATTTGTATACTGTAAAAAGCTGAAACCATGTAAAATTTTAACTTTCAAAGTAATCAACAAAGGATCATGTAGGCAACCACTACAAGATTTATATGATAAAATTATATAAAAATATATTACAATTATGCAGTTTTAAATAAATTATTACAATTTGTATCTATACATATTTTATGATCTGTGTGTAGATAGGAATATGGAAAAATAAGCACATTAGGTTGTCCATCAGTATTTGCAATAAAAACAGTCACCCTTCTTGGCCAAAGTCGTCCTGGAACTTTCTAAGCTTTGCCATGTCGTCGTCGTTGACAGTTGGTTTGGAGGTGGCTAGCGACCTCAGCATGTCACTCTGAAAAACATTTTATATACATTATTGGAAGAACACTGGAGAAAAGAATAAAGTTAGATGGATTACTTTTCATAATGTACGTTTGACGAGTTAATACAGGGTGTTTTTTTTAACGCTTAACCCAAATTACCAAATTAGTTTCGTCATAAAATGCGTCTTACAGTACTTTTAATTTAGGATGCGCGTTAAAAAAACACTCCGTAGGTAAAAAGTGGTTAGAGTAGCAAGTGATTAAGCAGTAGCTTAAAATTCTGTTAGGTCATAATTTTAAATCCCTCAAATACGAGGCTTCTGTCCCGACAGACAAGATTCGTTTACTTAATCTACAACTAATTCTAGCCAGTCGGCATCGATACAATGTCCAGTATCTTTGTAGTAGCCATTAGCAATGGTAATTAAAAAACAATCCCACATCATCTGAATTGTTTAAAAGTTTTTTGATTCAAATGTTTTAAGAGAAAAAGTGTGTAGATGCAAAACATTGGACTTGTGTATTGGAAAGAGTTTGGGGAAGGTTTTTATTTGCACGAGGTCCCCCCATCACTTTCAAACGATACAGCCACCATAATAACGTTATCTTGCTAACAGATCAGCCAGTGAATGTTTGTGAGGTAAGGGGTATTTTAAGACTACGGCCCCCATGTATTAGATAACCATATTATCCGTTGTGGTTGCCACATTACTAACCATAGTGACTGGAGGTTCGTACAGCTTGTCGCCTGGCACCTCCATCCATGTCATCTCTATTGCCCCTGGACTACCAGGAGAGCAAGGAGTCAACAGGTCGTCCACCATCTCCTCTGGGTTGGTGCGCGAAGGTCCTCTTACATGTCTGAAGTGGGTTGCCGTCTGCACCTTGCGCACAGGTTGCATCAGGGCATCGCGCACCACGATGCTGATATCAGCCCCTGAGTACCTGTGAACAACCGGTTACAGTGAATCCATCTTCCAAGAATATCAAACTTTTTTTTTATCAGTATATTGCAATTTGGCTAAACTTCGTCACTGATAAGGAGTTGACTCACAAGAAAACATCAAATGTAAATAATTTGTATATGTAAAAAAGTATACTAACATTTAATTGTAGCCTACCTAAATTAGCCAAGTTATTTACAAATCCACAGAAGCATCTCCTTTCAATCCAAACATACAGTCATCCTCAATTACACATGTGTTAAAGTGGGAAAATAAACATACCAAAATAATATTTATTTCAAATGTTCTTGTGGGTCGTGTTAAACAAATTTATTATCAAGGATACCGATGACTATACTCATTGATTTTATTACAGCTATCAACTTTTGAATTGTTACTAAACAAAAAAGGGTTTGACTTAATTGCTAATTAGTTTGGAATAAAGATACTAAATTGTATTTGTATCAATATAATGAAGAAACTAATCTTCAGGCTGTAATAAAATCATCAATAGGACATAAGATTGATGTACCTAGTAAAATAGAAAACCATGTAGAAGGACCAAAAGAAAAGTTGCCTTATTTATACATCATTGTACTTCTGCTGAGAAATTCTTTTACAATAAAAACAAAAACTCTGCTAATACAAGACGTGTGTCTGCACACTCACCCCTCAGTTCGTCTTGCCAACTCCTTCAGATCTTCTTCTGTCAAGACATGGAACGTGTTGCCGAGATGCAGTTTAAACATTGAAAGTCTGGCATGTTCCTCAGGCAGAGCTATGTATATCCTCTTCTCAAAACGCCTTCTGATGGCTGCGTCCAATACCCATGGAATATTTGTAGCTCCAAGAACTAAAATGCCATCGTTGTCGTTTCCAACTCCTGCAAACCAACAGGTTCTGATTCACGCACAAATAACTTAATTTGAGATGTTCAATGAAAAAAGGAGGAATAATTAAGTTGATGGTTAACTTTCATTATTTTGCTGTTATTCAATATGAACTGCACACAAATATCAAAATTGATACATGAAACACATCATGGAGTAGTGTTCTGATACATGATTGTTAATTTCATTTTAAAACCTGAGTAGTCTTTTTTCATAATTCTGAATAGCATAAACATAATTACTTTATACCATAAAAATGTTAAGGTTAGAATATTATACTGTCACTTACAGTATTTTCAACCAAGGTTTCAGTTGGGAAGGAAAGCCAATCATCTTTCTTTCGAAGTACCTAAAACCTTCCTTTTAACTCCAGTGACTGAATGGACTCTTTCACCTCAGACAATCTTACTATGCCATCAACAATACAAAGACAAATACAGTTCTTCTATTTACCTTGCATCTGAACCAGAAACTCAGTTTTGATCCTGCGAGCGGACTCTGACTCGTTGTCTGACCTGGACGAGCACAGGGAGTCAACCTCATCAATGAAGATGATGCTGGGCTTGTGTTGTCTGGCCAACTCAAACAGATTCTTCACTAGCTTCTCTGACTCTCCTAGCCACTTCGACACTAGGTCTGATGAAGAAACTGAGAAGAATGTGGAGTTGTTGGCCTCTGTTGCCACCGCCTTTGCCAGATATGACTTTCCTGTACCTGGAGGCTGAAACACCACCAGAGCTCTGAGTGGACAAATTTGTTGCCGTTTCGATATGAAAAAAGGTGGCATTGGAAAACCTTGCTTTGTTTAACCTGGAATCTAAAATTATTGTCACTCCAAAATGTTAAAAAGTTAAATATTGAGATTACAGATAAGAATAAATTAAATCTAAGCATATGTAATATATTTATTATTTATGGCCTAATATTAAAACTCATTTCAATCAAGAAATTATTTTAAAAAAACAACTGTTTGCATAAAAAATTTCTCCAGGAAGGCATTTGTTGCAACTGTTAGGCATTTGGTAAAGAAATTAAAAATTATTCGGGGTTTGAAAAATGACAAGACAATACGGGTAAATAAACTACAAAGATTACAACTACAACAGTACCAATAGGATTAGTCTATTTAAACACAAATGTTTCCTTCCTCTAAATTCTTTCGAAAAATTCATGAAATTACCAAAATCCGATGATGGAAATCAAAATAAAAGAGTTGTCAACTACACCAAATCCGAATACTCACGCCAAACAACAATATTCCTTTCCAAGGTATACGTTTGCCGGTGAACAGGTGAGGGAAGCGTATCGGCAGGATGACAGCTTCCTTAAGTGCCTCTTTAGCACCTTCGAGCCCCGCCACGTCCGACCACTGGACGCACGGCTTTTCCACCACAATCGCTCCTTCCAGCTTAGCCTGCAGCTTCTTCTTCTCCGGATCATCGGAGTCACTATCGCTGTCGCTCTTCTTCTCGTCATTTCTGAATCAAAGGTTGATATGCTTCTCAAAATCATTTTAGATAATTGAAAAATTAAGTTCACATTCCTTGGATCAAACAAATTGTCTACTCTTCTTTAACCATATGTTTTTATTTTAATTAAACTTTTACTCCATGTTTTTGGTACGTATGAATCTACTATTGCACAGTGGTTGATTGATAAATAAAACAGGCCTAACAGTAATTTATTGACATATCTTGGTGTTTTGCCTGAATTTGCTTTAACTTTTTCAGTTGCTTTATCAAATTCATACTTATAATTTCATAATTTGACCAGAAGTTCATCAACTAATATTTTACAAATATTATAAAACATACAAAGATGATTTGTAAAATATTTTGTGTTTCTAGCCTTATTCCATAAACTACAAAAATTATTTTCTTAATATACATTCTGGTCCTGTATAGAATATTTTTAATTCACGACAACCCACTACCGTAGGCTAACTACCTACCCTTGAATAACTACCACCTAATAAACAACATTAGAACCTACTGAATTAATAATCATAATAAAACTCTGCAGGATTTAATGTTGTACCGTCCAAAATTGTTAGGATTGCAGATTGCCTTCTGTCCCACTGTATGAGTATAGTATGTATATCTGTCTACAGTAGGCTATTAGAATGTATGAACAAATGTTATTAATTTATTTAAGGTTTTATAAATTCAAAATAATTAAATCACAAAACAATATTTTAAGGCCTATAGCTCATTACGTACGATTTTTCTCCTGCTTTGACAGGTTTCTTGGTTTTTCCTTTCTTCAAGTATTCCTTAAGTTTCTCAGCTCTGTCCAAGTACTGTAGACATTTTGCCCTGATGCTCTCTTTCGCTCTTTCTCCTTGAGCTTCATCTATAAAATAATTATTTTTGTAATATTCACATTTCAACTACCGGTATGTAGAACAAGTGCAAAAGTATTTGGTGATAATTTGTTTTCAAGCGCATGTTTTTCCTTTTTTGACAAGTTTGAAACTGTAGAGGGTTAATTTAGGCTGAAATGCTTTTTAACCTTGTGTTGTAGGGAATGATGAATGTTTTAGTTATTTTTTTAATTGAAGTTACAAGTAGGGTATAGAAAATCTCCTTTTAAAACAAACGGTATAGAAAATCTCTATTTAAAACAAATTTGGCATTTTTAAATAAGTTAAGAAAACAAGATAGGCTTAGGCTATATAAAAGATTAATCAGCCATGAACATAAGAAGGGGAAAAAGTTTGGTTTAAGACTATCCACTATTCTGGTACAGGGGTTAATCTTATCACACTTTGATAATTTGATGATCAACCAAATGACCAGCCTAACCAAAAGTGCTAGAGCAATTTTTTAATACTTTCTTTAGTTAATACATAATTTTTTCTTCAGTGCCTGATGTTAAACAGTTATAATTGATCTGCATACACTTAAGATTCGGAAATAATTTCTACGAGGGCAGTTAGTAAGGACCGGTCTCATGTATGAATCCGTAGTTCGCTTGTACGCCACAATGAGGCTCATTATTATTTACTGGCATAATTTGTAAACAGAATGACACAAATTTCACCTCTATAGACTGAAATGTACGCTGTATGTTTTTAAAATATTTTCAAACAATCAAATCTCCCGCCGCGTTCAAGGTAAGGTCACCAAAACGTTTTTTTATTTCAAGAAATATCCGACAATGCCGACATTCATCCCCAAATGACTGGAGATTATGACCCTGATGCAAACATAGCATGGAAAGAACAAAATAGGTTGGGGAGTTAAAAAAATGTCCATGATAATGCTCATTTCGGAAGAAAAAGTGTTTTTAGGTGGGTATCCAGACTTCTCAAAGAAGACCACTAGGAAAAAAGGATTTCACAGCCATTTTTAAACTCCACCCATTTCCGCACTTTACTCTCACTTACCGGTATTGCATTAGGGACATCATCTTCAGTCATTTGGCGATGAATGTCAGCATCAGATGATAGGCCTATTGTTCTTGTAATCAAAAAACATATCACTGACCTTATCTCGGACGCGGCAGGAGGTTTGATTGTTTAAAAGTTTTTAAAAACACACAGCCATAACAGCTACTGAGCTGAAATTTGTTTCAGTCTGTTCACAGATGATGCCAGTAAATGGTGATGAGCCCCGTTGCTGCTTACAAATGAACCACGGATCTAACCGCAAAACTGGCCCATTCTTAAAAACATGCCCTCGTAGTAGGCCTATGATAAAAAAGACACAAGTAACATGTTATAGTACCGGTAACTTATTAATTTTAGTATCTTGCTTATTCTACCTTCTATCGTTGCTAATGTCAAAGTAGCTCAGCAAGCTTTTTTAATTGTTTCTAAGTGGGTATAATAATTTTTTTTTTAATAGATTTTGTAATTTTTATAGGCCTACTAATTGTTTGCTGCAAAGATTAACTTGGAAGAAATACTTATTTTACTGTTTATTTCAATGGGTCTTTTTATACCTAAAGATAGTATTAAACTTTTAAGAATCCTGATTATTTTATTAATTTCTTAATTTTTTGTCCATAACGTAAAAGTCACAAGATAGTAGTAATGTTTAAGTGAGAATGAATCTAATCTAAGGGACTTGTAGAAGAGTCAACCAACAAAATTATATTATTAATAAGGGTATAGGTATAAAACAATCATCCAAATGAAACGATTACACTAACTTCAAACTAACTAACTTATAACTTCTTGCTGCCTATGAATGAGCTAATACTTACACTTAATAGCATGAAGAAAATATTCGACACCGTGTTCATACAACCTCAGTGCTTCTTCATAATTCTTATTTCTATCTTCTTCTGTTGCTTTTGTTACTAGATCGATGGCTTTCTATAAAAAAGTATTTGTTACATTAACTTATTTTTACGGGAAAAAATACAGAGTAATAAAACTGTTCGAATAATTCCTATGCAGGTAAGTTATATCAAGTTAATATATTATGAACCTTTATGTATTTCTTCAATTAAAGTTTGGATCGTGATTGTACCTGGAACTGTATTGGTTACATATTATGTATATAATATACATGTACAGTACTTACAATTTTGTTGCAATAATAGGCCTACCTACGTGTGTGTATTATCCAACTAAGTATTTTGAAAATATAAATGTGCAGTGCCATAGTATAAAAGAGACTGTTCATTTTTCTGCAGTAGGCTACAGTATGTCATAAACACATTAACTTCATTGTACACATTCATTGTTATTCGTATGCAAGTAGGCTAACTTACATAATTTAGAAAAATGTTTGCAAAATTAGGAACTGATGTTGGCCTATGTAGCTGAGATTGATTTATGGAATGTTCGATCTATATTTACATTTTACACATTTCTGCAAAAGGCTAGGCGCCTGAATTCTTAAAGTACAACAGTATAGTTAATAGTACCTGTTTAACCCTCCGAGTGTCACGCGTCATAAAAATGACGCACAACACACTTTGTGTAGGGTCACGCGTCACTTTTATGACGCACAAACATCGTTTACGGCGAAGGCTCTATGACTGACTGAATCGGATTGAACTGGATCGAGTTAGGTATCGTTCTTTCCGTAATATTCTAAGCTTTCTCCAGAGGTCTGTCTCTAAGCGCTATTCATTTTAGTTCCGAAAATATTGTAGCAGACAGCTGACGTGCGTGTATTTGTAAACAGCTAGGTTCCCCCGGACCGATGACTGATGTGTTTTATTACGTTTATCATTGTTTTAGTGTTAAAAATCAAAAGTAGTGATATACGTGGTGCATTATAAGAAGATTTAAGTGGTTTTGAAGTGCTGGTTGATGATCCTGAAGAAGTAGGTAGTGATATTGATGTAAATTATCAGCCAGATTCCTAGCTATGGTTAGGCTATGCATTCTTAGCTAAACGCTATGTACTGAAATCCGTTTTTCGCTCATAACTTATTTATTTGATAACTTACCTCGCTATATGATTATATATTTGTAATCCTCATTAAATTTAGAACAAAGTGGCTATTTTCAAATATTTATAGGCCTATAATTTATACAATTTCATTGAGCGCGAACTTATTTTTTTTTTGAAAATTTTCGAAATTGTATTTTTTTTTACCTAAAAATTTTTTTTTTGAAAAAATGTTCCTTATGTTTTATATATAATATTGAAGCCCATGATTTTCCAAACAAAATGGTATATAGAACATTAGAATTGACATTGTTTTAAGCTTCTCAGATCCGTTTTAATAAAACCTTGCAAAGGGGCCAAAAATAGGTGGACATTAAGGCCTAAACTATGGACACTCGGAGGGTTAACTTTCCTTTTAGGTTACAGTAAACTCCCAATTGAGCTATCCGAGACCCAGTTATCCAAGGTCGTTATTGGTCTAAATAAGTTTTAACTTTTTTTTAAATAATTTTATTTATTTTCAGCAGGAAAACAATAAGTTAGTTAGGCCTACCGTATGTTTCTATTCAAAGAACCGTAAAAATAACAATTAATTTGCGATTTATTGTAACGAATACAGTACTTGGAATAACCATTTTTAACTTAAGTGTTTTTTTAGTGTTAAAATAAACCGCAATAACCTTTGAAAAATTTTTTTTAATCACATGGAACAAGATTGGC
This sequence comes from Macrosteles quadrilineatus, assembly GCF_028750875.1. Classification (NCBI taxonomy): domain Eukaryota; kingdom Metazoa; phylum Arthropoda; class Insecta; order Hemiptera; family Cicadellidae; genus Macrosteles; species Macrosteles quadrilineatus. The sequence goes on along the minus strand of NW_026542598.1, from coordinate 66,582,777 downwards.
CGGCTATCAATGGCAAACTGGACTGGACATGTTAGTGTTTTTTTTTTTCTATAAACACCTTTGCTGCGGCACGTCAAATGGCGGGCGTATCCCCAGTGGGGCACAGCCATCAGTGTCAAACAAACCCGATTGCCGCGTGTGATTGGCTTTCCAATTTTGGTCTGGCAAATAGCAAATAACGTGCGGGGATGTCCTGCTTTACAACGAGAGTCGACGTAGTTCGCTAAAATCCCACAGATAGCAGCACTGCTTGGAACGTAGCCGATCCTATTGTAATTGTATTGCCAAATGGAGGGAAAAAGGTGGGACAGAAAGTTGATTTTTTAAATTGCCAGACAGGGATTTTACGGGAAAATTTACTACCAACCCACACCACAACAAAATGCAAGTCACATACTACACGCTAACGTGGTACCTATAGGTCCGCTTTCGGCCGACGATAGGGCAAAAACGAAGATATACAAAAGGCAATGCCAAGCGTTCCCGATGGGGTAGCCTACGGACCTGCTACGGACGCACCGTAGGCCTACAGGGGCCAAGCACCGTATCCGATCGGGAACGGCCGCACTCTACGTGTTAACAATACTATTTTATTTAGAAAAAAAAAAGGTTAGCCTACATCAAAATTACATTAATTACTGTATCACTTTTCATTACAAGCTGTTTTGTTTAAAGATACATTTGACAAGTATTTGACTTCATAACAAGGTACCGTAACCCTAACCTCAAAATCTATGTGACCTCCGTTTTATCCAAGATACTCTGTAACTGAGGTAGTCTCGGTTCTAACAACCTACAGTTAATTTTGAGTGTAGGCCTACTGTATCTATTCAGGCCCTGTCACATGTGTATTTAACAAGTAATATTTTAAAAATATGGGTTTCCCTTGCTTAAGTAATATAAGCTAAACAAATAAGGCCTAATTTAGAGTGTATACTAACTTAAAATGTCAGTAGGCAAAAATGAAACAACCTAAAACTTACTTGGAGGGTTGTCCCTGCAGCCATTTTGTGTGTTCAACTGAAAAGACTGAAAATAACAACTTAGATTAATTAACCACATTTAACCAGTAATGTACAAATATACTGGTAATGTGCAAAGCTTAGTTTGGCCAAACCTTTTTTAGTCTAAGGAACCTAAATACAAATTTGTAACATCAAGGATTTTGCTATAAACCCATCAAGTTAGGCCTACTACTACTGCAAGCTGTAGAAATGCATTAAACTGTGGTTTAATACTTGAGCATTGATTCTGTTTTAAAGGCCATTTCATTAGATTAGCATTTAGTCATAAATTAGGCCTATTTTTGTAGGCGGGGTCTAACTGGGTTATTTTCATAACCTCATTAACTTAACTTAGACTACACAGTCTTATGTAGGTAATGTCAATCTAAAGACTTTTATAGCAGAATCCATACTGAATTTATCCTGAAGATACTGTAGGCCTAACTAACTTCCACATTAATTTGGCCTTTTTAAAGTGTTAAAAAAAATTTCATTTCCACACATTGCCTGGTAGGCCTAAGTTAATTCTGAGCCAATTAGGCCTAACTTAGCTTAAACTTGTTGTATTAATAGTCAAAGACGTGGGTCAACTTTAATTTTTATCATAATATTACAATTAGGCTAGGCCTAGGGTGCTATTTGTTAGAAAAACCTAGTACTTAACAGGACAACATAAGAATTTATTTCCGGAAAGCAACTATTTAAGGAGCAGGCAACTATCAGAAAGGTCAAAATCCGCTCCCCCTTATCATTAGGCTATCACCCTACAAATCAATTCTTATCATGATGGCCAGTTTTTTGGGATTTTACCTTGTTTCCACGTACCTAAGTAAAAACTTAACTTAAGTTAATGGTTAATGAGTTCACATTAATTCAATTAGCTAATAAGTAAAGTTAGGTTTAACTTAAATTAGACGGAACTAGGCTAGTTAGTCTTAGACTAGTTAGCCTAAGTTAGTCCCAGTTATTTTATATTTCCATACGGTAAGTTTTTAGCCTAGTCAAAAAATTTGGTGTTTTTTGTGTTTTAAGTGCTAAGTTAGGCCTAATGCAAATTTTCTTTACCGCTGACCATTTTTATGGGGTCGCGCAGACTTTTTATAGGTACCGGTAAGTTTAAAAATACACAGAGGATACGCGTCCGGTAACCAGACGTCGATTAGGCGTCCGGTAACCAGAGGTGGATTAGGCGTCCGGTAGGGGGTCCCGGAACGCCATTTACCACAATGATACGATGTTCAGCCATGAGTGTTCGTAGTGTAGTGGTCTAGTGGATAGAGTGCTCGACTGATGTGCGAAAGGTCCCCGGTTCGAAACCCATCGGTAACTTTAACTTTTTGTCGCAGATTTTGCTTTGAATGTAATTTCTTCTTAACTGTACATCTTTTGTTAGAATTTTTGGCATTTATAATTTTATGTTATGAAGAGAATTGAACCTTTATTTGATTTTTTTCACTATCAGCAAGTTTGGTTGGTTAGGTTAGGTTATGACAGTAACTGCCGGACGCCTAATCCACGTCCGGTTACCGGACGCGTATCCTCTGCGTTAAAAATAGCCTACTTTTCCTACTCAAAATAAGCTACCATGTATAGCATGTCATATTGTTCAAGAAACTAACTTGAAAATAATAGTAGGCTACCATAAAAGGATCATACTGTGCCTCTGGTGGAATTCGATCCAGCTACCCTCAGGTTTTCAGCCTGGAATGATATCCACTACACCACCAAGACTGATGGCTTTTCAACATATCGTTGCAGTAATTGTGTCCACTCAAGAGAAGAGACTGACTTCACGCCCTGACAGCCAATAGAATTGAGCGTCACGGAGTGTCCCGTGAGTCTTGAGTAAACTGGACCCGTTTAGGGATTACAGTTTTACTTAGTGGTACCGTAGTTAACCGTAATTCCGTAATGCGGCACACGCACTAAGCTTCTAGAATAAGTTAGAAGGTAGATAAAGGAAATCAAAATATCAAAACGACAAACTAAAAATATCTTTAGTTAGGTACCTTAGTTAAATTTGTGGCCTCGGAGAAATTTTTGTGGTAGGTACCTACTGTTATTTCCAGGTAAAAAGTGAGTCTTCTACTTTAATTAAGTTAGGTGACGTTAGTTGCAATAAATACCATTATTGTCTGGTCTTAATTCTAAAAGTCCCTGAAGGTTAACTTGATTGAAGGTTAACTCAACTGAACCCCTTAAAAATTAAACAAAGCCTAAGCCCTAGTTCTTCATTCTTATCTGAAATGAAATAGTGATTGGCTCTCAGTCAAAACTAAACATCTACAACTTAGACCAGGTTAAAAATCTAACAAATGGGCTAGAAGCCTAGGCCTGGAGCCAATCCCTATATGACTCATTAAACCTAGATTGTCAAGCTTGAAGGATACTAGGCCTAGGCCAGTAACAGTGACTATTTCGTGTAGTGAGATATGTAACGATTATGACAAACAGCAACCACCCTATTCAGTTCATTATGAAGCAATCCTACGGTAAATTGATTGCCTTACCTCTTCTAAGGAATTGTGAATAGCCTAGATGATCCGATCAGGAAAACTGAGGAATAAACTTAGATTATGAGTTTGATAAAATTATTGAAAATTAAGTTCACTAAATCTAAAGTCAAGTTTACTTTAATAACTGACACTGATGATAACTTACTAGAATTTATTTTCTCTTGAATTTTAAGACATGCCAAAATTGACAACTAGAATAATTGATGTTACTGTTTTTAGTGTTTTTGTTACGTTTTGGAGAAAAAACCAGACGGACAAAACTATGTCGTCTAGATCTCAGGCGAATAAGCAATAAGCGAATGCGATTGGCTGATAGCCTTGTACTTGTAACAGTTGTTGTGATGCTTGATGCTGCATCTGGAAGTGTTTGGTGAATTGTAAATTAGTCATAGTATAACGAGTGTAAATATCTTTAATTTCATCGACAAAGATATAAAATAAATTACTGAACAGTGTCCATACTACTACTGTATATTCAAATATTTTAACGCTGACAGTGTAGAAAATTTCGGTCCAAACCCCATGTATTATCATGAGGTCCCAGATAGATGACCGTCATCCCAAATTATCGACACTGATATAGTCGCAAGTCGCATCTCAACGAAAGCCAAAATTATCGAATATCGACAGTAACGGCACGTAACGGTCATATGAGATTTCGGTTAGATGAGATGTCTGTCATTTGGGATGTATTTCAGTGTCAACATAATGCGAAAGATGTGATGTCGACAATTTGTGACGTCGATCACGTAGAATGTTGGTCAAAGGGGGATAATTCACTGTCGATCACATGGGAATAATTCAGTTTCGATCAGTTTCAATAATTGTCGATCATATGGCAACCACCCCTCCTCGTTATGTAGTGAGTTTTGAAACATACCTCCACCCCTTTGGCAAGGGCCCTCTTGAGAGCAGTGATGCACGGGGTTGCCAGCATTCTACCCCAGGATATTAACCCCCATGAAAAAAACTCTTAGGCCATTTTGACGTCACATGTCTGGGGGATTTCCGGACGCAAACTTTTAGGTAGGACGGATAAATATTATTTATTTCAATTTCACGATTTACTTAACAGTTGTAATTAATCAAAATACCATTAAACCCTGACACCGGAATTTTACCCTCGGAAATCTACCCCGGACATCTACCCCCCGGACATCTACCCCCAGAAATCCACCCTGGACATAAACTATACCCCCGGACATCTACCCCCAGAAATCCACCCCGGACATCTACCTCAGAAATCCACCCCGGACATCTACCCCCAGTGGTCAAATCATAAATATCCGACCCCGGAATTCTACCCCTGGAAATCTACCCCGAGGCTTGGTCGGCTACGCTACGTATCGGTCCAGAGATACATTGTTGTACAGAGTAGGTAGTTGGTTTCATTTTTTTTGTGTGAATAACTAACGGTTAATCATTACCCTTTACTATCAATATTTGGTATTAAGCATCCGATACCGGTATTTCGTTGTCTTGTTTCATTATCTATCTTTAGTTCCTAATTCAATAATCTGTAACAACCATTGTTCACCTGAAATACTTCACTGATTTTTACGATTGACTTGTCATTTAAAGCCTTAAGATCGTGTCTATGGTGCAACGCAACGCAAGATGGTAATTGAAAACGAAATTTTGATAAAGAGGGCTTCAAAAGTTTGACCCCTTAGCATTTGATTTATTTCAGACAGTGATTTAAATTGTTGACCAACTTTCACATACATATAGTAAAATAACAGCAAACGGCGTATGAGCGCAGATCGTGAAATTTAAAACATATCATTCAAGGAGGAAATTGTCGAATATCTAAAGGTAAAAAATACCATGCAATCAGTGACGTAGCCAGGATTTCAAAATGGGGAGGGGTCGACTGACCGGGCCGAAAGATTGATTGAAAAAATTCAAAAATAAAAATGTATGTAAAAAAATACAAAATAGCAGATATTTGGTTGATGAAGTGATTTCGGAAAAAATGTTAGAAGTGATTTTCTCTTTATTTTGACCCAAGGAATCACTACCTAAATTATGTCCCCACCTTTTTTTAACACCCTGTATATTGTGTCTATTAGCACGATAACTCAAGTAAAAATGATCCGATTTTGATGAAATTTGGTATAAACTATAAACTTGTAAACCTACAATTATTCGAACAAGTTGGCGAACCAGCATGATCGGACCATGGTAAAACAGGGGTTTATGTAGGGTTTTTTGGGGTAAAAATAGGTTTTTCTCATTTTTGAACCTAAAAAAATAAAATTTAGCAATTTCTTTCCAAACCATTTTGTAGGGCATAAAAAAACCAAATAATTTAGTATATTGAAGCGTTGTTATGCGCCTAATGGTTACGGAGAAAATTAAAAAAAAAATGTAAATTTAAAATTCTTATGTTTTTCTTATGGAGAGTAATTTACTGTTTATGGCCATATTTTGATCACATTTGGAAAATGCATTTATTTCATACTAAACATATACTAATAACATAAAAAAAAACACTTTTTTACCCTCCCTGCTGCAGCAAACCTAGAGTACTCGTTGAATTAATGCTATTTAAAAAGGGAATAAATGTGATATTTTTAAGGAGACATTTTAGTGTAAATCCGATTGGCAAATGGAAATTCGCTTAGTCTGCAGGTTTGCTGCGGCGGGGGTATTTATCACAAGAGATGGAAAGGGTATAAATAAACCCAACAATAGTACTTCTTCACATTTTACTTTTTACAAAATTAATTGTACATTTTCCTAGCTAACACATTTTTTCCTAGACACTAATTACAGGTACAGGACTATTTACATATCAATTAAACCTACTAGTATTCACAAAATCACATATTGATAAATTTACATTCAAAATTTACAAAATATTTACATGGTAGAATTGATAGTCAAAGATGGTAGTTAAAACTTTTATTGTATATATACATTATTATATTACCATGATCGTCCCACTGTTTAAAATGCATCATAAAAGTTTGATGGGATTAAATTGATGCAGATGAACTGAAAACTAACATAGGTGTATTTCCAGTACAATAATATTTTGCCTTTCTTAACAATAATTACTAATTAATAATAACAAGGTCTTCAAATTATTATCTTTACAGTTACTTAATTTAAGAACTGAATAGTTATATTACTGTTGTATTATTATGGTGTTACATATCAAATGTGTTTCTACAGTGTGCTATTTCATTTTCACCCCCAAAAATAGTCCAATCTGGGGTCCATGCCATGAGCATTTTACAATATTTTCCGAAGAAGGGTTGATCATTTTTTAAATAGTAATTTCAATAAAATATCCTAGCAAAAATTATTATTACTTAAAAATATAAACATTTCTCCAAATTCAACAAAATAAACTTTTGAAAAATAATGTAAAAAGCATACAAATTACAAAAACAAATCCTCAACGTAAAAATTATTACGTTCACAAAAACATATTTTTATAAATTAGTTCAAAATCAACAATATAACAAAGGTGACAATAAATAGTTGTAGGTAATTTTATTAACATACAGCTCACATGTCCCATCATACACAATGAAGATGTTGATGTTGATTTATCTTACAGATTCTAACACATTTTTATTTTTTGTTTTAACAGCAATAGTTAACAAACTATCAATAAAACAGCAAGAGAAAACACAAACATAACAAAAATGGTAACACAAAAGTTCTCTACTTAATCCAGAAGAATCTATCTAAGGAATAGAATCCATTGTTGTCCAGTGAGTAAGATGTTTTAGTCTAGAGCAGCAGTGAAATGTATTCTCCTCATTATGCGTCTAAGTGCAAAAATGTTTCTAAACTTAAAAAATCAGCAATTAAAAATCTAGCCAGTGGTAATGAGCAAATTCATTAAAATGTAAATGATAACTTTACGTTTACTCGCTCACTTAGTTTTTATATCATGCCGCTCCTTTTTTAAGGATCTTTATAGATACTTCATAATAAAAAAACCAATTGCATCAACAAACTAAAAAAATAACTTCACTGGGGCTTTTAATGGGCAATTAAAAAATATTTTATATGATGTAAAGTAGGGGATTTATTTGCAAGATTTAAAATGTATACAATTTTAAATTTGCTCTTGCATAACCATCACTTGCTAACAGTTACAAGTTTAGTGTCCAACCTGACCTTAAAAACTCAATGGAAGTAATAAGAGAATTAGTGTTGCTTGTGATATGCTAATTATATTTTCAATGGAAAGTCTTTGTTAGTATTCAATACCACAAAAGAGGCTAGAGTGGATGCCAAGAACAGCTAGCTATTCGATAAGAATTGAGAGACTTTTTTACATACTAAAGAATGGTTAAGTTTAAGCAATGAGAGGCAGAGTGAGGTTGAGGTATGCATTAGGGAGGTTTGGTTGGAGTATAATTGTTAAAGCGAAGTTGGGCTAGAGGCCACAACAGATTAAGGTAAGATCATTGGAAACAATGGAAGAATTATAGCCTCCTCTGATAAAAGGTCGTGGCGTTGGTGTGTGGTCGGCAACATCGCACAGGAATGCTTATTGCTGTGGTAATAGCAGGAATAACAATCTGTAAATACACTCCATTACAAAAATAAGGCTGTTTCAGTAAGGTTGCCACTTTCATCTCGCTGCGGTTTTGTATAGAAGAAGCTATGGTAGAAGCCATGAAGGTTTGGTTAAGGGCGATGAGAAATTAAGAAGGTGGTAATGGAAGGCTACAATTGAGGCCATGAGAGGCTTGTTTAAAGACCATAAGGAGGCTTGGCTGATGGCCACAAGAAGTTAAAATGGAGTCAATACGAGACTGCGATAAAGGCAAGAGAAGTTAAGAAACTGAGGCAATAGGAGAGATAGAGACCATTGAAGGCTATGGTAGAGGCCATGGGAGACCAGTGAAATCCACTGGGCCTCCAAGACCAGCATCAGCTTCCAACAAACTCATGATCACTGCCATGGCAGCTTCATCATTGCCATGGTTGTTTAAACTCTGCACATCTGTGTTGGGTGACTCTGTTTGGTCTATCATATCTATAACTTCATCCGGGTCACCTGAAATAAACATTGGAGGTAAAAATATTTAAAAAACATTAAAATGGTATGTAGACAAATGGTAGTCAACCACAAAAATATAAGTACACTAGTAAAGCAGGAAAATATGTAGCATTTTAAGTGTATGTGCACTAAAAACATAAGTTTTATTTGTTTGTATTATAGTTGGTGATAGACTGGCGTTCATAGTTTAAACCATATGAATTTGAAAGATGAATGTTAGATTGGGGAGGTGCATTATTTACTGACTTATTTCATACCAGCTGCTTTTTTCACCAGGGTATCTGTAAAAGTCAATAGGACATGAATAAAACTGCATCATAGCCTATATAGTAATGTTTCATGCTCAAAGAAGCAAAGTAAAAAGAACATGTACCTAACAAAAATCTCAAACATTCAAGTACTAATAAATAAATTTCTTCACAAACTGCAAGCATAATAACAATAATAAAAAAAGATACGCTTTTTAAAACACATGTGAAATACATACCTGAGTCGTTAGCAATGCTGGAAAGTGTGACATTGTTACGTACTGCGCTGCTGTATGCATTCACCTCACTGCCTGGACTGTTGTTACACGACATGAGACTCTGACTAGGGAGATCATGGACCACAGAACTGACTACTTGTGACTGCTGTAACAACAATCAGCTGTTAGACACTCATGTTGTTATGTACTACGCTGCTTTACGCATTCACCTCACTGCCTGGACTGTTGTTGCACGACATGAGACTCTGACTAGGGAGATCATGGACCACAGAACTGACTAATTGTGACTGCTGTAACAACAATCAGCTGTTAGGACTCATGTTGTTGTGTACTGCGCTGCTGTACCAATTCAACTCACTTCCTGGACTGTTGTTACACGACATGAGACTCTGACTAGGGAGATCATGGACCACAGAACTGACTAATTGTGACTGCTGCACCAACAAGTCTTTGGAATGGAGTGCACCAACAGAGAATTCTCAAATCTTTTTCATCTTGCAAGATTATACCATAGATCATAGAGATGGATTTAGTGTAAAAAACTAAGGTAAGGTTTTGAAGGATGTGAATTCATTTCTGCAAGGGTTGGACAGAAATCAGTGCACAACTCTCTCATAACACCAATGAAAGACCAATGACTATAGCTCATAGCAGTTGAGTTACAAGGTTTAAAGCAGTAATGAAGTAGCCTTATGCATACAATAAACATGAACAAATATATGGAACCTAGTGTATTGTAACTGGTACCTAGACAGTTTTCTACAAATTAATTTACCAATCTGTGAAATACAACAAAACAAAATTGATGGGAAGGGTTTTATATCCCTTCAATAAATTGATACTTTTGGCAAGACGCCAAGTATCTTGTATACTAACCTCTGCTATAGGATCTTTGTGGGAAGGGGAAGGTGTGCTGTTAGGAGACGATGAGTCCCCTCCTTTCCTCTGCAGATCCAATACTTCTTCAGCGATCTGTCTGCCGATCTTGCTGGCCTCTACATGTGTGCTGATCATACGAGACATCTCCCTGCTGCCCAGACCATTGCCATTGCCTGCAACAAGTCGTAATGGTAAGTTTATAAGTGTTAATAATGTTAATGTTAACAAACTGGGGTACTACATTGGTATGGGGAGAGCAAAAGTTCCAGTGTCATTAAAACTGTAAACATGTAAATACTGCATGTATGTTTTATTGATGTATTGAAATTAATGGTAAAATCATTGTGCTTTGTCTTCACAATATTAACATCCTGTATGAAAGCATCACTAAAAGAATAAAGACCACAAAAAACTTATAGACTTCAATATTGTAGTTTCGGAATGTTTTGAAATAAGAGGATGTAAATTACTGGAAAATCTCACAATGGATTGATAGTTGAAATCATCATCACTTACTTTGAGTTCCAGAGAAGAAATCAAAATTGCTCTGAGATTGAGTTGGGCCTTCAGAACGTGTTGACTGACTGCTCTCAACCTTGACATCCGATCTGGAAGGAAATCATTCAAATAATAATATTAATTAATTGTGGTATAGAATAATTAATATCAATTACAGTATCTGATAATTGTAAATTATTGTTCGATTTACACTTGGTAGATGAACATTAAATTATACTACCAAAATCAAAGTAACATTCCATATCCCCACATAGTTGACTCTTAAACAATAAATCTGTTGTTTCTCAAAATATTTTCAATTCCCTAGGAAACACTGTTCATGCTTACTACTTAGAGTAAAAGATGCTCAACAGTTAGTTTTATAACTAACTCCAAGTACAGTAGATACATAAAATAATGTAATCTGCGTTTTACCTCCACAAGTCAAAGTGTAACTTTACATTCCGACGTTTATCTCAAATGGACCTTTAAGAGTCCTTGGAGACTAGCGGACATCTTGGATAATTTAAAACTGCCGCTGAAAGGTTATTTATTGTCCAAAAATATTTTTCAAACACCAATGTGATCATAATAATTATAATATCTAGTACTGTATACAAAGATTAGAAATGTTCTTTGTAGTTTTTAATTGTTCTCCAAGCAGGCAGTCCATGGAAGCTAGTGGCCATCTTGGATTTGTGTGCCATAAGAGAAATGGTCATTTCTTTAAATTTCAAACAGCCGCTGAAGAGCTTATTTTACTATCTCAAAATATTTTTTCAAATACCAGAGTAAATGTAATTTAAATATCTAGTATACTGTGAGATTATAAATTTTCTTTGTAGTTTTTTAATTGTTTAACGAGTTAGAACGTCTAGGCTCCAAGGACTCTTAAGCGTCAATACTTGGTTGCCAAAATAGCATCTCATTACAAACATAAAATTTGATTTTTGTTTTTAAACATGTCCATTTCATTTGTGTTTAATTTAAATGGTTCAGACTTCTTTTAGTTCAGAAAAGAGTTTTGTCCTGAGGTATCTAAATAAGAGATACCGGTAGTCTGCTTTATCTTTACTACAACACAATTCTAATTAATCCCAGTATTTATTATGATACTTACAAACAAAGTTTATTTTTCGCTATGAGGTATTCTACATCTTTGGTCCAAGGATTTCTAAATGCCTTCCACTCACTTTGAAGACGAACAAAAGAGCCTTCTTTACTTCTAAACCTATAAATCTGAAAATAGGAATAGCAATGTAAGTAGGAACTGAATATGAAATAAAAGACAAACTGATTTGAAACCAAGTGTTTTGCTTAGTTTGCTTATAATAAATAGCATAATTATTCTGTATGGAAAGTTGGCTAAGTATTCTCTAAACAGTAAATTTTGCTAAATGTTCCCTACATTGAAAATTTGTAAAAAAAGATCTTTAACAAATGATGATTTTTGTTTCTATGCTCATGTATATTCTGTATGCATTTAAATTATTTTACTAAAAAGCAACCAAATTAGTTTGTACCTGAGTTCTAACAGTCTCTTGATTGTGAAGAGCAGTTTTGTGCGATTCAGCAAGATGAGTTATGTCTTCTTGGTGGTAATATTCGTACATACTGGTTCCTAAAAGTTCTTGAGGTAGGAATCCAAGGACCAGAGTTGCTCTAAAACAATAAGATCAGAAATTAATATTTTGAAATCAAATTTTTGTATCAAAAGTTCAAATCCACGTGTATCTTTAGGAATAATAGTTAAAACCGTATATGAATTAGTCGGTAATATTTTGCAATTATTATTACAGAATTTTTGTCTTCTAAAAGACTTATTCAAACGAGGAAGGAAAATGCAAGATACTTGAAAGTGAACAGTTTGTTAAACACTTTTAGTAAACCCATTTGAAAAAGGTTTAGAAGAAATTAAAGACATTTGCCTCAAAATGTTAGGGTTTTGGCTGTGGCTGGGATTTAGTATCAAGTAGAAACCCCAAAAAGGCAAACTTAATTTTTCTTATGGAATTTTAAAATGGAATTAGATTCCTGTTTTTGAGATTTAGGGTCAGTTTTTATCTTTTCTAAGACTTCTGCACGGCCATTTTATTTTACATTGTGGTAATCACTTTTATATTTGCAGAAGTATGGGATTTTAACCTTTAAGTTACATTTACTTTGAGATAAAATTAAATCTCATTGTTGTTGCTGGTACTCAAATGTAGTATTTCCATTCATATTAACTATTTTATCTATCAATAATTACAATTAAAAGTTATACTGTACAGTAGACTCTCTCTTATCCGGATACCTTTTAACCGGACATCGGATTAACCGGACTACACTCGGCGGAAATGACATCTGTTTAACCGGGCAATTTTTATCAGCACATTGGTTTAACCGGACTAGATCGGCAGGAAGTGGGCAATACTGAAACGACAGTTCTCGTGGGAAAGATTTGAGACCAGTGATCACGTGTCTAAATACAATGCTCTCCTAAATTTAAGTCGAATATCACAGTAAACAGTTTGTTTTAATGAGTTTTTGGATACCTCGGTTTAACCGGAAACCCCGTTATCCGGACAAGAGGAAGTCTACTGTATTTACTTTCAATTTTAAACTTTTTATAGTTTTTAACTTTTGTTGTGGAAAGACTTGCTAAGAAAACAACCAAATCTCTCACCACTAAATTCAAAGTGAAACCTAAAACACTTACTGTTGGTCTGCAAAGAGGAACTTTCCGTCGAGTGCATGCCGAGAGATGAACTGTATCGGCCGCACGTTGGGTCGATGTTGGTGTGATCGTGGTGGCTCTACTGGCACCTGAGTTGGCAACACTCGTCCGACAGCGACCAGACAAGAAAGGTTACAAGCGTCTCCCTCCCCCTCCCCCTCATGGTCATCCAGTCCGATCTTCGCTGGAGCCCAAGACTTGAGGTACCCAGTGCAATGGATCACGCTGTACCTCCGATCTGACGACAGAATCATTTATTAAAACAATTTATTTCATGCCCCTTTGCCTCATATGATGCATGATAGGCTTTCTTATATCCGTCTGTAGTTCAAATTTCCATAAAAACATAACACCGCCTAGATTTGTTGCAATTGCAACTTTGTCAAAGCTTGCACCACGTACAATATTTGATTTTGATGTTCTGATGTGACCAAAGCTTTGACAATCCTGGACATAATACAAAACCACCCAGTATCATTTTGCTGTCAAATATTTGGACAACAGACTGGGGTAAGGAAGTCTATTTTGATAAATTAAAACCATAGGAATTATATAAATAATTGATAAGTTATTAAGAAAATAGAATTATGTAGACAACATAATCATAGTTTTATATTTCATAGCATTAGTATACCCTAGATTTTCTTTAGAGAATGCAAATTTTAAATGTTTTAAACTATATTGTGATTTGTAGCAAATAGATTTTTTTATCTGTAATTTTTATTTCAATAGAATACTTTATAATGTTAATGTGTTTTAAAAGGATTACTAGGGAGAAAAATAAGCAGATATTAAAGACAATCTTAAAGACATTTTGACATTCCAAAGGGAAAGGACAAACACAAAGCAAGATGAAACTTTGTTTTAAAATTCATCATCAATTAATGACCAATTGACAAAAATAGACGTGGATCAAGTTTCAATTCAATCAAGGTTATTAATCATCAATCAATGTTCGCAAGACGTCTCAACAATATTGATGGATACATACTACAATAGCAATAGCAGTCACAGTTTTTTTTGCATGCACTGTTAAATAGTATCAAGACCATCAGAGTTTGGAAAGTTCCCTTACAAAATCTGTGAAAAAAATTGATGTAAAAACACACAAAAAATAAAATTAAAATAATTTCAAATTTTGAAAAGAATTTCTTTTAGGGATCATAATTAAGATGACATTTTTGTTTACTGACAAGGATGCAGTCCTTTTTTATTGGTAAATTTGGAATTCGAATGTATTTGAGAATATCTGACTGAAACCAACATTTACTACAAATATCTAATTACCCGAAAGTTGTTGTTTTTTCCGCCTATGGCACCCTGTTGTCGTGTCAGCCTCTTCTTTGATTGAGGACGACACTTTACACTTCATACGACAGAAGAATGAACGTCTGGCTCCAGGACACAATCTGGAAAGGCCTTGGGGTATATCAGTCTTTACTGGCAACATCGCTAAAACAAATGCATCCAATTGCAGACACAACTTTCTAGAAATATAATTATTTTAATGAACACTAAAACTTATTAGGTTAGTGATTTACAATATTTTAAGAATTTAGAAAAACTCATGATTAGTAAACAATAATAATAACTTAGAAAAATGTGTATATGGAATGTTAAAACTGATAACTGGACTGCAGAAACAATTTTTTTATATTTCTGTAATGTGTGCTGATTGACTTTTGTTCATGATGCAGTTAGAAATGCATGGTTTAAGGTGTGTCACTGCTCAGCATTGTGTGCTTGATAAAAAACTGAAAATGCAATTACTTTTATAATAGTTTTATAGATACTTATCAAACATATTTTGTTTGAACACTGTAGTTACCCAATGACGAATTTAGCAAATGCAGCCCTAGGCCAAATTAACCCGAGCGGCACCCGCACTATGGGTGGGACTTGCCACGAACAAGGCGAAATCGTGAACACTCTCCCGATCACGGCGAAATGGTGAATATTTCTTGCAATCAGCTGTAGATATCATAATCGTCTCCCGCGGTCATGGAGACGTCGTCATCATTTTCTGTGATCACGGCCAGATAATAAATATCTCCCACGGTCGCGTAAATAGGATCAATGTCTAATGCCAAAATCTTGTACATTTCCGCTGTCTTGTAAACATCATCATTAGGGATGTAAAAACTTTAAAAACTGGCAATCAATTTTTTATTGAACTCAAACATGTAATTGATAAAACAAAAAGCAGGAGCCTAAAACGATACAGTATTTGTATTGCATCATAAATGCTTTTTTTAAAGATACCACCTTGAAAAAATCTCTGTTTAGGGACAGAGGTCCTGGAACAAAATAATTCCATTTAACTCCACCTAAAATCAATACCTTATTTTTCATATAAATTATGGTACGCTTAGGCGGTTGGCACTTACTTTTGGCATCAATTAGCCTCTCTCGTGGACTCAGGTCGGAAGAAGAGAGTTGTTCTTTCACCTTAGCAACGTCCTTCGGATGAAGAATATCAAACCAACTCTGACCAAGCAGGTCACCCTGGGAATAAAAATAAGTCATATAAAACGTGACGACAGTATAATGTTAGATATCTCAATAAACGTTTGATACTCAATCAAAATTATCATGAATGTCTAATACTACATTGTGAACTTTTGAAGTATCTTACCTCCAGCTTACCAATCTTATAACATTGTGGGGTCGATTATATCAAAACATATTTTATCTGGGGTAAAATTATCAAATGTTTACTCACATTTTTAACTAGGGTCCTGGACTCTTTGTAGACCTTCCTGTCTGTATAGATATCTCTTGCAGTGCTTTAAATGTTGGCTTCCATTTTAGTGGTATTTCAAACTAAGAATTAGTTTTAGATTAAGACAAAGATGCTTTATACATTCTCTTGTGTTAATGTATAGGTCTATTTGTGAAATTCTTTTCCAATCTGGACAATAGTTACTTACCTGTGCATAATTTAAAATCTGGGAGACGGATTCCGAAACATACAGAATCCTGCCTCTATCACAGCCAACAACAAAAAGAAACCCCTCAGCAGCCTGAAAAGAAAAAAGGTAAACAATTACAACAAAAATATGACAGATAAATTCTACAACCTAGAAGCTGCACCAACTTTTATTAGAGGGTTAGATTTAGCTTTGTCACAAATCAAACCAATGCTACACAGTGCACCGAAAGTTCCTCAGTCTGAAACATACTCTATTTAATATTTTGAAAAGTAAATTGTGTTTTGGGTTTTATGTCATTGGCATTTTTTTTTTTTTTTTTTGTGTTTTTCATCTAAAGGAACAATCCAAACCCAGGTCTTATTAGGCTACAATCTGATATTGACCTCTTGTTAAGCCGGGTTTTCCTAGGCGCAGAAGTGGAGAGCGGAGAGAGGAACGCGGAGAGCGGACTCCACTTGTCAAAGGTAATTGAATGTTACTGTTTTCCTAGAAGCGGAGCGGAACACCATGTTAATCTCTTTTCCGGTCTCCGCGTTCCTCTCTCAACTTCCGCGCTAAGGAAAACCCAGCTTCAGAAAGCATTTCATTAGTGTCGATTTGACTGTGTGATTTCATTTTATTAGCATAAACAATTTATAGCAAAAGGACTAACATCTGGGTCCAAAATTGATCTCGCTTGGGATAAAATAAGCGACCTTAAATTTAAAAGCAAGCGCTACTAATAACATGATTTGTTATGGGAGGTCCAATGTTTGTCTTACTTATTTGACCAACTAATGTGACGTATTTCTATGAATCTACTTTAAGGAATCTGTAGTCAAATATTCATCAACAGAGGTGATTGGAGAATTTGAACCCAAAGATAGAAGTACCTCGATTACCTTGTTCAAACCACTTGCCTACAAGTGCTCCTGTCCTAAAATTTTGTACTGACAGTTTGAAAAGAAAACCCCACTTGAGTTGGCGCACCTGTAAAATCAGCTGTTTGAGTTCCTGATCGGAGAGGAAGGAGGGTTTGTAGTGTCCCTCGGTGTAGGAGTGTACAGCTCCTCTGATGGTCTTGAGGTGTTGCACTGCCATTCTCAGTACCGTAAGCTTGTCCAGCTTACGACTCATCGCATGACACATCGGCACCATGGACGACAACTCTGTTATGTAAGTGTTCATCTTGTCTCTCCGTCTCTTCTCTATCTCACTATGGTTCTGTCTGTAAAATATAATAAATATCGTTATCATATCACAACTTTAAGAGATGAAGACCAAAAGTAAGGTGTATTAACTAACCTTTTTTTTAGTATGGGGTGGGTGAGATGCCTTAGCTGCTTTTTGTAACTAAGATCTCTGTTCCTTTACTCAGGACTACTGAATAAAAACTTGATAAATGGAATTTCTTTAGAATCACAATCAAACTTGCAAACCTCAGATTATTAGGTGAGAAATATCAGGGTGTGGCAAAAAACCGATCTATTTTTTGCAGCGCACTGTTCAGCGACAGGTCGTCTGAGGGTGGTGGGGGTAGGATCGTTGGAAAGCCTATACGACGGGATTATCTGTAGTCATAGAGCAGTGGTCACCTGAGCAACGCATGTTTGTTACAAGTCGTTTAGAAAAAGTAATGATTCAGTCATTGCAACTCAGTGGCGTTTCCATGCATTCTTTAAATGGAGTGGTTCCTGTGTGATTATCTGTATGATAATTAACAAAATTAAAAACAGATTAATCTGTACATTAATCAGTAGGGATAATAATTATGATCGATCCTCGAAACAAGTGTAACCGAGCGGTCAGACATGATCAAAGCAGATGCTTGTTTTCGGTGGGCCTATCCGAGGACGGTTTCCACAGCAGCACTAACTCTATCGAATGTTACAATCTGACTTTGGAAGGCTTGTCAGCTTCTCTTTGAATACAGAAGCCGTTGTTCTAACCCACCACATGATTGTGCCACTTGACAGAATCAAAATCGCCCTAATAAAAAAAAAATCAACTGACACTAAATAAATGACTGAATCATTACTTTTTTAATTTAACTCGATAATAAATGCACGATGCTCAGGTGACCACTGCTTTATGACCTGAGATAAAGGCATCGTGTAGGCTTTCCAACAAGCCTAACTCCACCACTCTCAGACGACCAGTTACTGAAAAGTGCACTGATGAAATACAAACTTGATGAAACACTATAATTCACCAAAGTTTTGGCCTCGATATAGAGAGCCTCGTCCTCAGAGCAACTTGACTTCAGCGAGAAAAGTTTAATCGAGTTTCACACTATCACCCCAAGAAGACTATGATTCTACAAGAAAGTCAACATACCTAGTTGTACAACATAAAATTTCATGCTACAAGATTACAAATAACAAATAAATTAAAGATCTCAGTGTTATAATGGAGTGATTTTATTGAAAGGTCTATCAATGAACTGTTAAGGGAGGTTACAAAATCAAGTTAAGGTAGGTTATTAGTGACGTTGTAGAAGCCCCGAGTGGAAGTAGGACAAACGACCGATGTTGAGCTGTTAAAAATCCACCTTGGCCTTTCGTAATTTATCAACAAGTATTATTTCACACAAAAAGAAAATTCTATTTGTGTGATTGGATTTTTATTAAAATACTGTGTTATTTATTCCCTAAATAACATTAGATTTAATGAGTACTTAAGGTTTGCTGTTACATGGAAAGGCGAGTGTTTATTTTTATAAATGGTAACGGTATGGGATAAAATAAATGTATTTGCAAAATTTTATCAAAATATATCGTTGAACAAGCAAACTACAACAGTTTTATTTTTCTCCATATAAGAACAACATTGGAATTTTAAATACAGTTTTTGGATTGTTATCCTTCAACTTTTAACTGTACAACGATGCTTCAGTATAGAAAATTCTTTGCCTTTTAAGGTCTACATGATAGCTGAAATGGAAATGGGACCTTTCTATTTTTAGGGTGAAAATTAAAACAACAAATTTTAAAATAATTTTCAACTTTAATACAACCTGTTTCCATTAACCAATTTTGCAGATTCTCAAACTTAATCAAGTTTACTCAGCTTCTACACATTCATGCCAAATTCAGAAAAATCGGACCAAAGAGTCAAGAGGTATTTCTGTGCCACCACGACCTATAGTAAGCTTCAAAGCTGCCATAGCTTCTTCCCGGGAGGGAAATTTGCAGAAATTATCTAACTAAGCAGTTGAAGGCATGGCCTGTTTAAACTTTCGACACTGAATTTTGAGTTAATGGGTTGTGAAAATAAGTTTCCAAAGGAAGATTACAACTGTGTGCTTAAAAGATTTATGGTGATTTTTTTGTAATACCTAATATCACAAAAAAAGATGTAAATTATATTTTTATTCCACATCTATACTATAACCTATAACGCTACTAAATTATACTAACTTTTTATTATCACCCGTATGAAGCGATTTCGAGTCATCGCCAGTATCATCACCAAAGTCACTGCCCTCACTGAAACAAAAAAAAACATAAATGTTAAATAATGGTCTCATTGTTTAAATTATATTAAACATTGATATTTTTACACATAATTATACAAAATACAGAGTTTTTGCCTAAAGGCAGGCTTTTCTAGCTGCTGAACAAGACTTAGTGTTTTTGGCACCAACTCTTCAGACAACGGTGTGGTATTTAGCACTTTACCTAGCTGCTGAATTCGGAGGTTACCTGCATACTCCTCCCCCCCACAAGATTTTGAGTATGCATGCATGCCTGCTCTTCTCCAATAATCTGTCTATCCTAGCTCCATTTATAAAACTAATGTACCGTCGTTATTTGAAAAATGGGCTACAACATGGCTTTAACAAAGAAAAAGGATATGTACTTCACTATACCGTACATTCAAATATAATTAATTATATGATTTCAACATACTTTAACAGTGAATTTGAAGCAACAATTTTTCAAACGAAACAAACAACTGCAAGATAAAATTGCAAGTCTGAAGTAAGAAATTTTGTTTTAATATACAAATCAAAATTTATTAAAAAACAATTGGCTGCACGATCAAATTGCAAGACCTTGAAATAACTCTGAGTTTTTAATAAGAAAACACATTACAAACAGTCCAATTACAACTTGGTTAATTAATATTCTACAAGTGAGAAACATTAGTCTTAAACCAGCTCAATTTGTAACTCTTTGATCTACTGCGGTGTTGTAGGGGTTCTTGAACTGGAGACAATCTTACGGGTTCTCCAGAAACTTCGGAATCATAAACAACGGAAACTGATTTTGTAGTCTGACATCTGGTTATGTAACAAAGCTGCAATGTTTGGTTACGCAACGGAATATCAGGAATACCATAATAAACCGGGAACAATGTTTGACCTATTCCCTTTGACTGGTAAGTTTCATAATCGATTATCCTTGTGCTGAACTTACAAATATAAGTACATCAAAATTATTGATTGTGAAAACTGAACTTAGCGATGTGTGCTTTTTATTGTTTAAAACAATAAAAATTTAATGAGTGAGTTAAATAAATGTGTAATAGATATCCTAACATATTGTGTTCTTACTCTTTTGACTAAATGTTTTGATTCTATAAATGTAAATGAATAACTCCAGATATGGATTATATTTAACACCCCTACTACTGGAATAGAAATAAAAGAAAATCTTAGGTATTTAATACAAGCTGATAACTTTAAAAAGGTATGTTGAAACTATTCCTTTTAAAGGCATGGGAGCAAGCAAGTAAACTAGTTATCCTTGGAGTTAATGTTCATGCCCTTCAGTGTCTATCATTTAACCATCCTAAATTACTGAAATAGATCCTGCTCAAGTGTGTAGCATATAAACAATTAAATACCCTACAGTTTTATGCTAATTTTGTATACAAAATATTTTAGAATAATTAATTAATAACTTTTGAATAAAAAATATAAGGACTATTTGCAGTCAAAAACTCAAAGAAAAAATAGTACCTTTTATAGCTATACTTAGTAGTTCTAGTTCCTATGGTAGTGTTTCTTTCTATAATAGCTAATCCGGTTACACTTTCTGTTTGTCATGATTTAAAAGTTATAGTACAAAAAAAATGTAAAACTTATCCACTAAACTGACTGACAGAGTTTAAGATTTGTTACTGAGAAAATTCACTCTGTCAACTAACTTACTTACTGATAGGAAGGCGCTTTTCTTTTCTTCGACAGATGCTCTCTCGTGCTGTCCACTTGAGGGATTTCCATCCCCACACCACTAGAAGTTATTGTCTGTCCTCCTCCAAGGTACATGGGTGTAGAGCAAGAAGTCCTGCAACAACAATAACTGTTATTTGAGCACAAGTTGTTGTCTGTTCTTCTCCAAGGTACATGGGTGTAGAGCAAGAACTCCTACAACAACAATAACTAAACTGTTATTTATGAGCACAAGTTGTTGTTTGTTCTCCTTCAAGGTACATGGGTGTAGAGCAAGAAGTCCGGCAACAACAATAACTGCTATTTATGAGTCCCAGTTGTTGGTTGGCCTCCAGCAAGGTACCTTGGGTGTAGAGCAAAAATTCCTGCAACAACAATAACTAAACTGTTATTTATGAGCACAAGTTGTTGATTGTTCTCCTCCAAGGTACATGGGTATAGAGCAAGAAGTCCTGCAACAACAGTAACTGTTATTTATGAGCCCCAGTTATCGTCTTTCCTTCTGCAAGGTACATGGGTAGGGAGCAAGAACTCCCGCAACAAACAATAACTATTATTTACAAGATATTTCAAAGTAGAGGTAGGTTCAATATAAATGTAGCAGGCAGCTGAGAGAACATTGTGATCGCCTGGTAATCAAAATATCTTTGGTGATCCTGAGAAAACTTAGCACTGTAATTTTTTTAAGGCTTGGAAGTTTGAAACTCCAGTAAATAAGTTCAAAAGCAAAAATCTATTCTTACTAATGAATTTACATTTTTATTGTTACATAGAAAATTTATTATCAATCATGATGGTGCAAAATGAAATATAACAGTTTTTTAATTGGACTTCCAAAAACGGACATGCTACAACAACATATGCAACATAGAGTGCAATGTTCTATCGTTTGCCTAGTTAGCATCAGCAATTACAGAAGTTACAAGTTTGCATTTCTAGCCTCAGAAACTCGAATGAAAATTAAATAATTTTCAATATAACAAAGTGTACAAAACCACCAAATTAGAAAAATGTCCTAAACAAAAAAGTAAAGGCCAATAACTTTAAAATATACTTTATTATTTCTCAACAGACAATCTACAGAATGATAATTTTGTAACATTTAACAAGATAAATTGCTAAGCATAATCAATAGGGAAAACATTTTTACTTGTTCCTGCATTGTGGATTTTTCCACTAGCTACACAAATTAATCCATGGAACCTTAATAGTATTGTACTTCTCCACAGGAAGAGAAAGTTGTACGTTACTCTCTAATAGTGTTGTACAGAATGTCACCCAAACAAAATAATTAATAAAATAATGCCAAGAAAGTAATAAATCACAAAAATAAACAAACTTTAAAAAAAAGCTTTTGTACAAAAATTACCTCTAAAAGTTTATAACTTTATATTCAAACTAAAAACAATTTATGAGAATAGTCATGAGTAATAATTTAGACGATTGTATAATAAACAGTTCTAATAGATAAGATATATGTATTTAAATAGGCTGACAGTTTTGTCTGTGCATTTCTCAGAATATTGATTTTTTGTGTGGTTATTTTCAAGTCTTATAGCATAAGAAAGCCGATAGGATTCTTATCTCAAATTCTGTCCGTCTGTCTGTCATTGTGTCTGTTAAACCAAAATGCAAGAATGTAAATTTACCCGACCCACTCCGAGAAAACTAGTACTGATAAAACGTATCCCATGAATATTACTATGCCAGTTTACTTTAGTTTTATGAGTTACCCTTTTCATCCAAGATAACTAAATATTGTTAGAATTACACTTTTTGTAATAATTTCCATTTTGGGAACCTGAAAATAAACCCATAGCAAGACAATGAGCTACGAAAGGGAGGTACCCAATATTACAGTAATTGTAAATAATTGTACCAACCACAAATCAAAAGGATATTAAAATTCATGTTTGAACCGATAAACGTGATAGATAGCATAATGCTCTTTTTGGCCGGACATATAATATGGTAACATAGTGTTAAAGAGAAAAAATCCGATATATTTACAAACTAGCCATGTTAAAAACACAGCCTGAAAACGTTGAGCTTCAGCTTAAAAAAACATAAAACGGCGATTTGGTTAATCATAATCTTCAGTGTAACAAACGGGGATAATGCTAATCACAACCAATGATTTAAATCACATTTTCAGTTTGTTGAAAGCTCGTTACAAAAAAATAACTACTGGAATTAACAACTACTATGATTGGTGTCCAACCGTTTGATCAAATATGCAACAATTTTCAATTTCTATTATTTCTTCTCTCGGTTCACCTCCCCAGTTCCAAATAAAGAGATGAATGCAGGCCCAAATATAATAGGAAGACTGTCAATGGCCCTTTTAAAGATGGGATCACCTTGGTGATTTTTTTATCGTTCCACCTACTTTAAACTGAAACCCGATTTGATTTGTTTCTTGTATTCATCACGGGTAGGTTGTTAAGTTACTTATAATTCTTTTCCTCAAACATTAGAACTCTTTCAAAAAATGTGAAATATTATGTGGAAAGTAGGATTCTAAAAATAGTTACCGAGCAAGACACATAACGAAGAGATTATGTGCATGTGTTAATACGAGAAAGGAATTGTGTTGTTCTGAAAAAGTTGAATGTGTGTTTAAAATTCAAATTTACATTGCAATATAATGACGGTCAAAACCCAAACTTTTTAATCTCAAAAACGAAATCAAATTTTAAAAAAATCTCGAAACTCAAAACTTAAATTTGACATTTTTTACTTGCCTGGTTAAGTTTAAAAAATACAGCTTATAATAAAGTGTTTATGATGCAATAATCACGGAAATAAATTAAACTCCAATCACTGATACCAATAAACATAAATGAGATTAAAGACTTAATTAACCTACTGTAGCATTATTTTTTAGGAAAATATAACTGAAATAAACTAAACTCATTTTGAAGTTTTGAATCTCTAAACTCATCAATCAAATCTCAAAACTGAAGCCTTTCCAAATTTTTGTGGTTTTAGGTTTAGAGATTCAGTTTAGACACATAACTTCATAAATATATCACGACATATTGGTTTAAAACCTTGGCAAGTATTTTATCTAAATCGGAAATGTAAAAACCGTAAAAAGTTTCAGCCCAAATAACACGATAATCATTTTCTAAAATTTGCAACTTTTAACTGATTCTTATGCTAATGGTTGCATTAGATGACTACAAAAAATAAGGAAAATAAAAATAAACATAAGAATCCTGACACAAGACAGGTGAAATTAAAAGCCACGAAGCAACATAAGAAAGAGAACCCCTTCGAACTTTTAAAAAGTCGAATGAATTAAAATAATGACGCCTGTAAAGTTTAATTAAAATTAAAGTATACACTTTTTGGACTAGTGTTATCTTGGAACCTGTATTGGTTTCCAAATTAATTGTCAGATATCATGTTATATTTATCAAGTTAAATTTTAATTTTGCTATGTTAATCACGATGTTACACGGGATTTCCTCAGTGACATCAGAGTTCTTCCCAACGACCTTGAAAGTTTCCTTTATAATCTGACATATCGGATAATCATCAGCAATCGATTAAATTCAAAATATCATCCATCGAAATTTATCACCGAGATTCTATAACTTGTAACAAAAAGGACTCTCAAAATATTTACTGTAATTCTAGAGATTAATGACTTAATAAAAAAAACCAAAGAGTTGATCCTCCTGTTACGATTTCTTTGCATTCTTCGCATCAATTTGTAACCATAAACACAGTTTCTTTCACAATTCGTGGAAAAGGCGTAACCAGGCAAAAACACCGGGCTCTATAGTTTAATATAAGTAATTCCGAAACTTAAATGACATCTAATACTAGATGGAAAATTTTTTATTATAATGCAATGAGGGATTACTGAAAATCATTTTAATAGTACTGTTTATATAGGGGAAGATTAATTAATTTATATTAAAAGCCAAAATTCAATTGGAGGTGGGGAAGGGCTAAAGAGTATTTAACAGCGTTTTAAAAGGTTCATTATTTTAACAGTAAATCTAGGTTAAATTTATTATTTTTAGAGTTTGTAAAAATTCCATTACATTAAATAGAACAAACCTATCTAAGCACGAGGATCTTAAATAGTTTAGATAGATAGTGCCCATAGTCAAAATGATTTTACTTTATTTGCAGCTGTTTAGAAAGAAAGGAAAAATCAAACCAACATTAGCCTAAACTTAAACAAGCTACGTGCGAGAATATAAGATAATTTAAACAAGTTTGTTTTGCATTGGAACACCCTTATTTTTAGATTTTAAATTACAGTATATTGTAGTCTTACAAATATCTTACAGGAGCATATAAAAACTAATTGTGTTGAATTAGGACGAAACCTGAAAAACACATATGAGTAAGAACTAGAGTCCGTTTAACAAACTAATGTTTCATTTGTTTATAAAAATGCTGAATCAATCATGATTGCGTCATTTATAAACCATAAATCAATTTTAGTTTGAAAACTTTTCATTACGTTTATTTCATTACGTCAGTTAACAGAAGTGTTTTCCTGCAGTTATCATTGAATTGACACTCTTATTTTTTGTGACTACGGAATAATTTTCCACCACTGATGGAATTGTCCGTTGCAAACACGACTATCTCTAGGTCAACATCTTAAAGCATGAATGAGATTGGGGAAAACGTGATGTGGGCCAAGTTCTTCATAGTATTATCACTTTCACACTTTTAATTTATTTAAAACTGTTTTCAGTGCGAGAAAACAAATATGTAATTTTATCTATTCAAGTAAAAGAATGAAACTGATGAGTAAGATAAACTTAGAGGAACATTTTGCGTATTTTCATTTGTAAAACACGTTTTCAAAGAAATTAACAATAATATTGTAAACAAATAAAAACCCTGTATTTAACCTGCAGACTATGCGAATTCACATTCGCCTAATCAGACTTACACTGAAATATTCCCTTGAACATGTTATATTTATTTCCATTAGGTTTAGTGAGCACATTAGGTTTGCTACTACCATTGACTATACAATGTCATCATAAGGTGTGTTTTAATTATTTGAATGTGAATGGCTTGGTATGAAATAATAGTAATTGTAGTTTACGCAACGATCGCGTAAATATAGTGTCAACGACACGAGTAGAAATTAACAACCACTCGTTAACAATTAAATTGGTCTAAACAGCTGATTAGTTGAAGTTCGATGCATTACAATTTTACTTATTGCCTCTCAATCCTCGAATCTCATTGGTCCGTGATTCATGTTGTTAAGTAAACAATGTGCTGTTAGGTGAATATTTTAAATTCTAAAGATATTTATATATCTAAAGAATTCTGAACTGAAACGGCTAGTTTAAAATACCCCCACCACAGCAAACCTGCAGACTAAGCGAATTTTAATTTCCCTGATTTTATTTTCAGTTAACTCTAAGTCAATAACATTAGGTTTATCGAGTACCTAGATTTGCTGCTACAGGGAGGGTAACAAAGTAGTTTTTAGTAAAATATTAATAGCTAAGTATAAAATAAATAAATTTGCAAAGTTTGATAAAAATATATCCACAAACAAGCAAATTACAACAGTTTACTTAATAACATGGAAAATTAAAATTTACAATTTTGTTGAATTTATATGTAACCAATAACCGTAAAAAACACTTGAATATACCAGATTATTTTCTTTTATGCTCTTTAAAACACATTAGAGAGAAGTTGATTAAACATGAGAAACCCCTATTTTTATCCCATAAAACCCCGTTTCCATCGTCCGAACACTCCGGTTTGCGAACTCGTTCGAATAAACGTTTGTACCAAATTTAATCAAAATCGGATAGTTTTTGCTCGAGTTATCGTGCTAACGGACATAAATATGAATTTTAACAGATGGTGTTTTTGGCCTCTGGGGACATCAAAACGAAAAAGTAAATCGGTCCCGGATCCAGATCTTACCATGGGACCTGCAGTAACAGCTTATTCCCTATATGGGGAATTCGCTAAACGACCGTAGGTAAATAAACTAACCGAATTTGATCAAAATATATCGATAAACAAGTAAACTACAACAGTTGACTTAAATTTGCAATTTAGAATCTTTAAACGGCTGCCATTTTCGACTCAGTTGTTCTTTAGAGTTCAAGTTTGCTGCATTGTATTCTGGTAATAAAGACGTTTTCATAATATAATAAATAATTTTATTTGCATTAACCTAACTTTTAATGCGCACAACAATCACGATTTTCTTCCGACTTCTAGCGGGCACTCCTTTTAAGAGATAGCGTAGCCTGATTATCTTCCAAAGCAAATTCAAGAAATCTTTGAACGGCTGCGATTTTTTACCTTCGTCCGTTTTAGTTTGGGGAATAATAATAATAATAATAATAATAAATTTTATTATGATATCAACATGGTTACATTTAAGACTTTCTTCTGACTCCTATCGAGTCGTTTCCCTGAGAAGGCTGCGCATCATTGAATAAGATTTTAAAATATTTTTTACCAGTAACTTTGTTCCAAGAGCTCTATTTTTATTATTTTAAAATAATTAACTGTTCCGGTACTTTTTCCACTCTGTATGCATGAATTTGACCGAATGGTGTTTTTGGCTTCTTTGGACATCAAAAAGAAAAGTCAAGAGTGGTCCTGGGTATAGGCCTTACCATGAGACCTACGAAATCACTTACTCCTGATATGGGAAGTTCACCAAGAGCTGTAGTTGATTTTGAATCATTTCGTGACTGACCGGTCGAAAGTAATAGTAATTTAGTAATAAGGAGTGATGTCTTTGTTTGCTGAAGTTACGATGAATTTTTGCAGTTTGTTAAAAGGTTGGTCGAAGTAAAAAGGTGTTTTACAACAACACATTCGCTGGCCAACTAATCAATTAATTTTGCACTATAAAACTGGCTTCAACAATATATCAAAATAACAATGTCTAATTCACGTTAGTTGAAAGATAGAAAAAAAAAATGTTTAAGCACCCAATTCTTAACAAATGTTTTGCTGGGATACTCCACAATATCCACGTACTTACAGAAGAAGTTAAGAACTTAAATACATTTAACACATTTTAAACGTAGTTTCACTTCATTCAAAACGCTCGAATTATCATAACGACAACGATGAGTAAGTTAAAATTCCATGATGTAATTTCAACATGAGATAAAGATACGCAATCGCCCGAACACGAGTCTGTATCTCGACTGTAAACACTAACAGAAAACAAAAACAGAAGCTTGATAAAGACAGTCGTGAACAAAGACGAGAAAGATATATTGTTGGAATAGTTAAAAGATGTTACTAATACCATTGGCTTTTAACGTTAGAAATTACTACAGGTACAAAAACGGTCCGGAAGCGGTGATTTTATCTTAAGGAGTTTGGAGGATCTTTGTAGAAGACGTATTGAAAACGTCGAAGGATAGATTGGAATCATTTGTCGAGAAGTGTTTTTTTTAGAATGCGTCCCGTTAACTATTCCTTTATTGAAAGTAGTTAAGCATTTTTACTTTAAAATACAACTTGAAGAACAGCATGGATGAATTCCTTTAAGGCTGAACGTTAAGAGGGGTTCACCCGTCGACTGATGTTTATGTCACAATAAAATAGGACTTCTAAATATCATCAAATGATTTAATCCACGAATTACTTCCTAAACTTCCATAATGTCAATTACCAGGCTGTGAAAATGTATGTGTGAAAACTAGCTTTTATACTAAACTAAAGCTTGTAATAACAGCTAGTATGATTTTTGTAACATAACTTTTAGTGTGATAACTGGGAAAGTGGAAATACAATATCACCATTTATCTTTTAAAAATTACACACAATTTAATATTATAGCATTCTATAAAACTTTAAATTCTGGAAAGTAATTTTGTTCAAATATGCTGAATATATTTTAGTTTGTGCTATTCCTTCCATAGGTATTGACTTTACGCTTTGTACTTCTACCATAGATTAAACATACCCCCTTAGCTACTACCATAGATTAAAAGAAGTAGACACTCCTTTTATCTATGCTACTACATACAATTTCGAGCAATAGCAATGTAGGCTAAGCCCACTGTCAACTTAGATGAAAAAAGGATCGTTATAAAAGCAAATTATTTCCAAGATGCGTTTAAATTTATGTATAAACAAGCTGCTATACCCGTGCTTTGCAACGAGGAGAAAATGTGATCTAGAGAGCTATTAAAGTAGTGCTGATGCGTTTTTTAAAATACAACAACTCTATGATTTAGTTTGAAAATATAAACTGATATAAAGTGTAAACCTACTTACTTAAAACACCTACTTTTAATGTTAATATAGATCTAAAAGAATATGACAACATACCTTAGTGTAGCAATAGCATCAATTGCTTTATATTGATGCTTCATGAATGACATGTTTGACCATAACCCTTCAATTTTGGTCAAGTCTTTTTAGATGTAGCTTACTATATAAATTACAAATTGAAACTTTGAGCAATACTTTACAAAACGTATACAACCTTTCTTTAAAACCAAACATAACCCTCCTAAAACTACATAAAGCATCACAAATAAATTTTTCGAGTAAATAAACAAACACCACTTCATTGTACTGACCAGCTGTTTCATTGGGCCGTATGCATAAAAAAGAGCATTTGCTCAAAAGGAAAAGGTAGAAGGAAAAGCAAATGCTTCAAGTAAAAGGTAGAAGTAAAAGCTTTTCCTTCACATAATATGCATAATGATTTGCTTTTATTAGGGAGTAAATCCTTCGAATCACAAGTAAAAGAACAAGGGTAGCGGAATTTTATCCCCCTGGAGTTTAACCCCCTGGGCGAAACTGACGTCACAAACCAGGGGGTAAAATTCCGGCCGCGAACTTTTGAGCTGCACAACATCAGTTAAATAGATTAAAGGTGGAGTTAAACGCATATTTTCACAGTTGTGAATTTAATCACAATACATCAAAATATGAAACCTAGAGTGTACGGGCTGGAATTTTACCGCCAGACTTTTACCCTCTTTATGAGGTCAGCTCAAAATGTACGGCTCAGATTTTTACCCCAGGAATTTTACCCCCCCTGATTTTTACCCCCCGGATTTTTACCCCCGTAATTTCACCCCCTAGCTAGATATAGATATTAGTGAGATTGATTAATTTTCTTCTTTCAGTTTAAATAGTAAACATTTTACATTCATATTAACCAACGGTTGGCCCAAACCCGAATCCCGAATATCAAAATAATTACTGTTATTTTAGATTTTTATCTGTTCTTCAATTGCCTTTACTGCTTTACTCAAGACGTAAAAATATCTTAAACGTGTCCTCAATTTTGTCTTTCGTAGTTACCATATGATTAATAAATTTTGAACGAAAAAACTAAATTTAACAATATTGGCTAGTTACGTTTATCTACTAGCCAATATATTGTTAAATTTAGTTTCTCCGTTCAAAATTGATTAGGCCTACTCTTCTCCAATATGCATACTTTTACATCAGGCTAGTTGTTTATAACGGGATATGAGCTTTAAATATAAAAAAATATTTAGAGCTGGTTTTAAATGGGCTAAAACAAATATTTAAAGAACACTAATAACTGTTTAAAAAAAACTGTGTTCTTTTTTTCCCGTAAAAGAGGTCTTGTTCGTTAAACAAAATGACAAACAAACGGACTTATAAAAATGAGAAAAATCGTCTCGTTTTTTGCTTTTTGCCGTGTAAGTGAATAACAAACGTGGAAAAAATTACTTGTAAACTATGATATTTATTATTTTAATAGAAGTTAAATAGATGTCAAGAAAAGATAGACCACAAAACAATATTTTTGGGATGAATTTACATTGACCAAAGAATACCCTCAGGGTATAGTGATAGAGTTCCCCGAGCAAAGCTCGGTCCCCGGGTACAAAATATTATTAGAGCATGGACCCCCTCAAACGTTTATTCTACTCTCTACATTAAATAAACAGTGCGTCCCTTTGAAACCCCATTGTTAGTGTATGCAGATTATAGTTTCCTACGTAAAAGTACCGCTTATGTTGTGTTAAAAAGTTGACACCCTTTAGAAAATGACATTCTTAACGTAGAAACAATTATTTTCGAAACTTTTTCGAGCGACTGCTTCGGGTGGATAAAGAGTCCACTCCACACTAGTAAAGGGAATTCTAAAATAGAAACCATCCTGATCATAATTTTTGTTTCCTACATGGAACTATCCTTTGAGGAGAGTTCAAAAGACTACAATATGTATTTTAGTTAATTGGGGTTCTTAATCTAGAAATATTAATTTTAAAAGCGTTTTAGAGTACGCCGTATAGTTACATCTTAAGATTAATTGGGATTTTCTATTTATTTTAGCATAAAGAAGGTTCAAAATGTTGAAACTATATTTTTCCGAAACAGCTTTTTCTTCTCCGACAAAAAAAAACACCCGTAAACCATTTTTCGATTTCGGGCCACCTATATACTAGCTAAACCCAACTTTGTGCATGTAACAGATGAACACTCACTCCGTGACAGGTTGTAGGTCATAGTACACATTCCCATGGATATGTTGGTTCTGGTCCAGGGAGAAGAAATCATCCTCTTCTCCCTGCAGAAGCCGCGCATAGGACGGCATGTCGTGTAGATCCCGAGCCACCATGCTCTCTCTAACACTAACACTATGTCACTTACACCACACTAGTCTAGCCGCCACCGGCCGCCTCCCCTATATCAACCATTTTCTGTTTTTCCATGGCGTCTTTCACTCGTTTTTAGGTCCGAAAATAACAGTTTCGCAAGACAATTCGACAAAGTTTTTAAGCCTCGCGTACATTGCTGTGGTTCAGTTTACAGTTCAGGAAATGTCTTCAATATAGTAAATTAACACTAGGACACGATAGTTGTATTCTGAACCAATTTCAGTTTAATACTCAGCTTTTGCACTTTTAAACTGTTTGCGATTAATGTATTCTCGACAATTGTCCGTAAAAGGTTGAAATATGAGTTGCTAATGTATTGTATTTTGGTGACTAATAATTTATTAGTCAATCTCCCAAAAATCGATGGATTATACGTTTTTTAAACTGTCATATAGGCTAACTAAACCACAGAGACAAGACACTATTTTCACACAATTCTCCAGTAATCTGTGTAGATGTCACAGACTAATTAATTGTCTCACACACGGATATCACCAGTCACTAATCACACGTTAGTCGCAAGGTCACACACGACACTGATAACGCACTGTGTGATAAGCCCGTGGGCTGGCGCGCGCGCCTGTAGCCAACAACCAAGTGTGACCACCAA
Organism: Macrosteles quadrilineatus; assembly: GCF_028750875.1. Classification (NCBI taxonomy): domain Eukaryota; kingdom Metazoa; phylum Arthropoda; class Insecta; order Hemiptera; family Cicadellidae; genus Macrosteles; species Macrosteles quadrilineatus. Next base: position 66,550,304 of record NW_026542598.1, on the reverse strand, counting down.
TCAGTGGCGCGCCCGCACGCGCAGCTCTGCCGCGCAGCGCACACATTGTTGCGCACCCCCTCCCACCCCTCACCAGCGCGCCAATCACCACCCCTTCCGTGTACACACGGTACAATTGCTAATTGATTTGTTAAAAAACACAATGACAATTACGATTGAAAAGAAATAAAAAGTGTTGACTGAATGAATGAATAATTGTTGTGTTTTTCCATGTTAACATTTCAACCTAAAAAAATAAAGGTCTTTAAAATAATAATAAACGTTAATTGATTGTTGGAAGTTTTGAAATTTTGGTTAAAGCTTAACACAATTTTATAATAATATTAGTAACGTAATCTAAGACAAAATTATCGACCTAAACCACCTTCTACCATAGTTTATTTCGGATCTTATTTGTAAATTAATGGGTTGCCGTTAAATTGTAAAAACCTTTAAACTCAGTATAAATTTGAAATGCGGCTGAATTTTGCTGGGCGAGTGAAAGAATATTTTACGATTGTTATGAGGTTTATATAGGGTTTCAAAACGTACGTTTTATAGAAAAGGGCAAACAGATTTAGGTAAAAATGTTTGTTTTATGAAAATATTCAAAACTATGAAAAACGCTGAGAAGTATAGTTGAGTTTTGAATTAACTATCGAATGCCTAGTTAGATATAATCCTTCAATTGATATTCTTAAAACCAGCCATATACACAAGCAATATGTATTACAAGATATGTTGGAAATTAAAATAGCCTAAATCGCACGCAACTAAATAAACGTCAGATTTTAAAAGGTAATAATGCTTTAAATGAGGTATTACCTAATCATAAGGATTGCAAATCTGGTTGCATATTTTATTCAACTACATTAAAAACAGGTTGTTTAACCATGACCTCTGGATTTTACGCACATAAGTAAACACAGGAAAATATTGTTTTTAAATTGATAGTTTAACCAAATCATATTATAGATATACTACGAGTGGTCGAGTGAACACATATTCCAAAATAGAACTCACTTTGGTTTTAACCAATCTATACTATTATATAAAAATCTAATGGTGTCTGTCTGTATGTGTATTACTAATAGGCTCAAAAACTACTGAACCGACTGGGCTTAAATTTTACAATAATATAGCTACCATACCAAGGACCATTAGGACTATTCACACTTTGATACTGACCATGGGCTTTGCCCCTTTGGCTTTAAAACTTCTGAGGTGAGGATTTTAAAAGTAAATATTGATTTGTCTCCATGGCTGCGATGAGAACACTAATAATGTTTGTTTACATTTGCTTTGACATTTCAATTTAAACAAGAAGAACTGCTAAATTGCATATTTCACAATTTCAGACAGCTGATACAAAGAAATTGATTATAATATTTTCCATAACTATATATGATGTATATTTTAATCTTAAGTTTTATCATGGATTATTTATTCTAAAACTATGTCAATGATTATAAAAAAAGATTCTATAACCGTTGCTGTATCAACTCCGGCTCTGCTTTGGATTTTTTAAAGCGTCTTAAGTTATGAAAATAATGTTATTGGTATGCTTTCATGGAAACAGTATGAAAATTACAGTGTATAGATGGTTTGTATAAATTTGGAGGATTTTTTTTATGAATTCCAACTGCTTAAAATGTGTTGGATAAACAACTTGAACTTCACATAGATTTTTTTTTATTTAGGTAAATTTAGTAGTTGTGTTTCACTACACCACTGATTAAATCAAACTAAGGAAAATATCATAAAACTTAGCTGTACACAGTGTTCTTTTGTTTCTAAAATCAATTAAATATTTGTTATTATGTTTACTTAATGGTAAGTGTGAAAATGTAAAGGCAGTAGACTATGGAACTAAATAAAAGAACTGGCTTCTATATTATGTTGTTCGTTGAATTTTTTTTAGAGAAAAATAATAGATGCAATGAAACATATACCTAATGCCTATTACTATTAATGTTTTTGTCCTCTGATGTTTTGATAATAATTAGTTTTGTCTGCCATCTTAAACGCTCAATTTCATTTGTAAATTAAATAATATGTACTAAAGATATAAAACAAATGTGTTAAGAATGTGGATGGGTTTGTTTACTTTGGGGCAGAGCTGAATAACAAAAAATCACAAACTGAATCATGGCTGGTAACAGAGCATATTACGCTAACCTCAAATCCAATCTGATGACCCCCAAGACAAAGATGAAGGTATTCAAAACTCTAATTAGGTCTGTTGTTATGTACAGTGCAGAAACCTGGTCCCTTTCCACATTGAGCACAAAGGCCATTAGGGTTGAATTTTGTTTGTAAAAGCGTTGGCGGATGTGTATATTTTATACAACAGATTTTAAGATCAAAATGTTTCTATTTCAGGTCCTCTTCCCGTTGCAAAGCACGGGTACAAAAGCTAGTATAATATAACGCTTCTTTTTCACAAGCTTTGTTGATTTTGTATACATTCATAACTAACACGCTTCTGGATACTTAACAGTTGTCTTGATATTTACATACTCATTGCTTTTACCATTAAATTGTTTTCTGCCAGGATTACATTCATTTTCGTTTTATTAAGTTTATCCTATGTGTGCACTGGTATTTTATTAATATAATATTTAAGGACAGTTTCCATAAAATAGGGTAATGCTTACTTGTTATAAAACTTGCAAAATCAGTAAAACGAATAAAAAAAGTATCGTATACAACACATTTCCTGTAAATAGAATATAGGCGTTGAATTTTAAATTGACAAGATATTTACACTTAAAGTTTGGTTAATACATAGTCACATAGCCTATACCGGGTTTAAATAATTATTATTGCGCTACGAGTGGCGTGGGTGGAAAGGAATAGGAACTATATTTCCAGAATAATTTGTTCGGATCGCATTTTGAATAACACCAGATACAACAAATCAGTAAACAAATTCTTAAGATGAACAACCGCAATACAGACTCAAAAATATATTCTTGCAGAATTATTAGACTAATACCAAACACTTTAAGTAGCCGATTACCAATAGAATACTGTGCACCGTATGCAAACAATTTTATAATAGGACTTGTGTCATTCATACTTTTTGTTCTTTATGAGTCGAACATCATACTGTAGATGTTAGTATGTTTTCCAGCAAACGTTGTATATTCACCGTGAAAATGTGCTTAGTTCTGCATCTTATCACTTCCTCCGCTTCCTCATGCATTTTCCTCTATTAACATTGTAACTCAGTATGGCACCAATTAGGAGCGACCATTATTTCTTTACAGTCATACAACACCAACCATGTCAAATATTATACTATTTAAATCTGACTAAATAATAACAAAAGTGTACTTTTGTAAGTAAGGCTTCTCAAGCACAACCACAGATCATCGTAGAAGATTTATCACAGAAAGTTAGATTTCTATTTGGTTTAATAAAATTGATTTTTGTTTACTATTCATTCCTGTTATTTAACTAACTTGACAATTATTATATCTTTTCAACACATAAAAATTATTATATAAAAATAAACAATATAATTTTTTGTAAATGATCGTATCTCATCTTGTATTGTAAACCCAAAGGGTAAATTCTTAAAGCTTTGATTTTAAAATAAGAGAGAAAAATGTATTCAACATCAGTGTAACCAAACTTAATCGACACGAATTACGAGGAAACCGAATTTAGATTTTATAATAGAATAAAAGTATAAATATACATTTCATAGTCAATGGTACCACATAATTTATTGTGGTAAAGTTTGTAATGCAGCGTTACATTTCAAAGAATTTTTTTAAACACATTTCAATAATACACCTTCAAAGATTTTTTTAAAACAACTTCAATAATATACCTAATTTATTGCAATAAAACTTTTAAACCTCCAACAAGCAATAATTGCAATCGCAAACCCATAATATCACCCAAGTTAGTCAAGTTACATCTGCAAAGTAGATTGGATTCTGTAATCATATACAGAGATTGCAAATAGTTGACCGATTGAAGGTGGAGAAGGACGAAGCGACATTGAACTTGACTTTGATTTCGTAATAGAAACAGGTGATTTCGCAACCTTCGTGTTACGACATACAGTGGGGGAGATGTTGAATCAGCTGACTGCTTCTCCGACCCGGCACAAGTCAGATGTTTCTGTGATGTTTCAGGGACTAGGGACCGGAAACCCCACTGGACTGAGGCTGTGCTAGGACCATGTCCTCTTCAACCAGATGCAGGTTTAAGTCCTGGTGATATAAGTTGTTACTACAGGATGTACTGTATTGAGTAACCATCAGGAATATATATGAAAAAAAACGTAAATAATTATTTTACGGTCTAATCCAAAGGCTTATTTGTACAGGTCTTTCTAAAAAATGTTGTAGATAGATTAATAAACGAGTGATTTTAAAAGGAACAGGCTCCAAGTTTTGGTTTGGTTGTGTAGGTTGTAACTGGTGCTGGTTGTAACGACGCATTAAAAATCAAATTTTAAAATTACAAAAACAGCTGTAAGCTTGTAAATTTTAACTTCTCAGTTTTCAATCAGTAATTAAGCATCGATCTTTTAATGGCTTTGCTGACTAAAAAGGTATAGCAACTATAAAAATTTGAAATTATCTGCAAAACCCTACCTTTAAAACATAGTTTCTAAAAATGCTTAATGTTGACTTTATTAGGACCATTAAATTCGGTAAAATCAATTTCAATATATAATCGAATTGGAACATTCAAGTAGTTATGATAGTTAGTTGAACACTTGGTCAAATTTTTCATATATTGACATTAGGGATTTTTTTTATTATATGAATAGCAATTAGATAATTTGAAAGTTTTTTGTATTCAGACAAAATTATGAATTCTTAATTTTTTCAAAGAATTTTATACTCATTTGTTTTTATAAAAAAATATTTCAAGAGCTGGAATGAACGTTATAGCATAACTAATCAGTAAACTGAAGATTTAATTTATTTGTACATAAGTATAAATATGGTACTTTATTTTACATTTTTTTATAAATTGTAATTTTCTAGAGTTTATTTCACGAGTATCGTAATCTGTTTGACAATTCATGTAACATTTAAAAAAAATATTTTTAAACATCAGATTTTATCATACAACTAACTAGGCCATGTGGGAATTCACATTTCCCCCCTATGACATAGTAATGCGTAATATACCAAATGAAACTGGGGTGCTTTATGTAAGGTACAAGGAAACGGAGAAGGGACAGAGCGAAACCGAGGGAAAATATTATTAAAACTTGTAAATTTATCGGTTTTCAAACCAGCGAACATATGGATTACATTCAGTTTTATGTAACATTTCACCCAATCCCAGTAATATTCAGCATCATACTGATCCCTTACGCTCAGTCTTACTGCAATTGTCAGATAACAACATTATGGCAGGTTTTCAAACTAAAGTCAAAGACCTTAGACGTGAAAATAATAAGATTGGAAAAAACAAAACAATTTATATTCAAAAGATTGTACCATGCAATTTTTCATTTATTATTGCGTGTAGACGAAAATAAACAATACTATTTTTAAAGCAATTTAAAATTAATGTTGCTAAAATATTAAACCGAAATTGAATATCACATAGTCTTAAAAAATTGTATGAAAGAAAAATATATAATTATTAGTTTTTGCAAAGGAAACACTATAGATTTTAACCAAAACACAATACCCCTTTGTGTGATTAACCAAATTTTGTAATGTCCAGCAGATGATGTAATTTTTTTTTTGTTTTCATAGTACTGTAATCCAATAAATTATTGTATAGTTTAGCTTTCTGGGAAGTGACTGGTCAAGAGCGACTTCTATCCGGATTTAAGATCTCAAGGAATATCAATAGGCCTAACTTTAAGGTAAGTATGGTGATTCAAAGACCAAAACTAATCATAAGCTTTAGTTCCACCTATATGAAAGACGAAAAAGGTCTTCACGAGGGAAATGTCTTCGTATCAGATAATTTTATTTACTGTTCGAAAGCAAATTTTTAATTAAAGTAAAACAATTTCCTCATAACTAATGTGCACCATCAAGTACACGGGTACATTGTTTCAATAATTCATAAATCACAAAAACTAAAATAATTATATTTAAAACATGGAAATCACCAATATTTTAAAACTTTGTAGCCTCCTTCAAAAATCACAAAGTTGAATTTTAGCTACCTATTTCAAGGTCTCAGAAATACCCAATTTCAAATATGAATTACAAAACTAGAAACATCTGTCTGACGTACGGTATGATCAATGTTTTTCGGATGTCGTCAACGTTTTATTTTACCCCGAATTCATCCAGTTCATTACATAACATGTTGGAGACTCAATCCCATTTTTTGACAAGATGATGAGCTCTCGAGGCTTGACATTCCATATGAAAGTATTAAACGTAATTTAAGCCGCGAACTGACAAGTAAGAAAACAATAACTGGCATAACCTCATTTCATTAGTGTCCCGACTTTTATATAACCCGTTTGCGTAATATGTCACATTTTCAAACAAATAAATACTGACACAAGTCTGTGGGTTAGTTTGAGTAGGAAATACATTGTTTGAAATATTTCCACTGAATTGAAAATCTTACGAAAATAATTCACATGATCTTGCTGCAAGTCAGTCTCAATTTGTAACCCTTTCATATACACACGAATATTTTTATACTTCACTAATTCAAATTGAAAACTATTTCATGTTTGTCGATTATTATATACTTTGTAGACCCTACTAAATAGTTTAATATCCTAAAACATGTTTTATAGGTAGTGGATATTTTAAGACAAATAAAATAAATAATGAGGGGATCTTTTATGTCCGTGACGAAACCAAAGTTCGGTTCTTGTTCAACAACATCCTTCTACAAATCCGATTATAATTTGGTGTTCTTAATTCGGACGAAGGTGAAGTCTTTTCCACTAACTGTTGTACCGTTGTATTAGTACTTATGATTATATCTGAAGATCATCATTAGTGCTTAAGTAGTGTGATAAGTTGTCGTTTGAATTTTAGTAAAATTGGTTCTCCAATACTGATAAAGATCTTCTCGATTGACATATTTCCCTATTACTTTCTCCCCCTATACATAGTAGCTATGGAGAAAGTTTTGTTTTCTTCAATATTTTCGAGTTTGCATTTTTGGGTAGAAATATCCGTTTTAGGCCCCCCTGAGCCCCAAAAATTGGTTTTCGAAGTGATGTCTGTGTTTGTCTGTATGTGTGTGAAGATGTGTACATACCACACCTGTGGTCTAAATTTGATGGAATTTGGTGGGCCTACAGTATGCGAGTACTAATCCATGGTATCTCCAGGCGTTCTTAGTTTGATTCGTTGACATTTTTAATTTTTAATTGTGATTTTCTCATAAGCCCCATAAAAGTATAGAAAATCAGATTTCCACAAAAATCACAAGGTATTTTGATTTAAATTAAGTAGGTTATGATCTTTTTAACTCTAAATAAAATTTACACAACCCCCAATGCTGTAAAAAGTACTTCAATATTTATGGTACAGTATTGCAACCTTTGTGATTTTACCCATAAAATCCACATATGTACTTCCACCGTTCATACATTACAAGAGTTATTTTAAAAATAATGGGGGGAAATATGTGTTAGTCTGTTAAAACAGTTTTTTTTTCATATAGGTGGGACTCATAGACCACTGCACTGGGTCACAGAATTACCACACAACTAAATCATTTGTGTTTGACGAGATTTGAACCCGGGTCTCCAGACAGAGGTCTAGAGCTCTCGCCAGCCAGACCCCTAGACCCCTAGCCAGACCCACCGCAGGCAACTACGGGGGTTTTTCCCAACGCTAGGCACGAACCCAGGATTGTTTTCACATTACTTCAGGCTAGACTTAGGGGTTGCGGCATTATCACTTAGATAAAAGAACTAAAACCATTGAATATATATTCAATGCTACTACTTAGTAGACCAGCTCGCTCCCCCACAAGCCACTGAAGTAGTAGTATAAATTGATTTAGACAGCTTATCACAGAAAACATGGATTATCAGCTGGACGTTTAATACCATTAGTCAGATGATGGGAAGGAAACTACAGTACTGACTCGTGCTCTATGAATATGCTGAATCTTGAGTTAAATAAATACATAACTATATAGTTTGAGTGACCTTCTACAGTATATAACACTCTTCTAAGCTGATAGGGTTCGGTGGACTTTTTCAGAAATTATGCAAGAACACGATGCTTTTATGACCCTGTTAGAACGTTAGTTCACCTGTCACCGAGTTTGACATTTCCTGTCATGTGGTCCATTTCGTGCGTCTAACAAATTCTCAAGAAAAGCCACGATATTACTCAAGATCGTATGCGAGAACATGCCATTTGGGGTTTATCTATATTCTTTAAATTTGAGAGTAAATTGACCATTGAATTATAAAATAAAATTTTAATTTTATTATAATTTGCGATTTAGGCAAATAACAAAATAATTTCCGCTTATAATGCATATTAAAAGTTAATTAAATTCAATGAGGTGGTTTCAATAAGTGTAGATACTGAAAAATAGATCAAACCTACATAGACAAGCCGCAGCCACTTTTAACGTTAACAACATAACCGTTAAATAAATTATGAATACAGGGATATTTTGAAGCCTTTTGAAAGCCTTGGTAAAGTTTGCAACAATTTAAATTTAAGTTTGGCAAGCTTAAAACATTGGAATGTAAAACGGCCTCTATTTGATTGCAACATACAATGTCGATCACTGAATTAAACTAATTTAGTTTTTTTTTAACTCGCAAGAACTTTAATATAGGTTTGGAATGCGTGCTTCAAGGTCGTTTTTTTTCAGACTTTACAATATGATTAAACAATTTTCTACTAGCAATATCCAAAGTCGAAAGCTTTTTGATATTTAAGGCTTATAATCGTATAGTAAACGCCAAATACAATAGACCGAGTCTACAAGCACTATTTAAAATTAGAGACTAGCTAATAGGCCTAATTTAGGAGTTCATTAAAAAGCATAAAGATAATGTACAGTTGATATATTTTTGAAGATCAATATGAGCTATTGCCTCAACAAATCTGTTAGTATAGATTGTGCACATACAATATTTGTTCATGCCCTAATTTGAGCTCTCAAAACATTATCAGTAGGTCGTAGAAACCTTCTATGACATTCCCAGGCTTAATTCTCACCACTGCGATTTTACCCTGACCTACGTTAGGCTACGTTTGTAACATGTAACCCCTCAGTACTTCCTACTTCTCGTTAATGTCGAGCGATCGGTCAAGAGGATTAGTGAGTCAGGGTTGGTTGCCTATTAGCGTGCAACCCCTAAAGCAAGCCATCGTTATTTGGTAATCTAACCCCAAAATTCCACCACTTCTGCAGCGCCAGCGTCACAACGGACTAATTGTTCGTGTGCTAGATATAATTGTAAAGGGAAGGATAGGGCTGGGAGAATATATGGAACAGAATGAATATAGAAAAAGTAAATAATTGTTAAAAAATAGACAATATTTTGATACGTTTAAATGCGCCATGGCTTGGTGAATAAACAATTGGTTTAAATGCCCTGGCCGCAGCGAATCTGCAGAAAGAACTTCCGTTTGTTAGATTTTATAGGCTACATTTTCTCACAAAAAACTATATTTTAGTGTTTAAAATTTTAAAGCACTAGAGTACAAGAGATCGTTTAAATCAAAAGAAATAAAACTACTAAACTCATATTATCTACACTTATGGAGATCAGGGCAACGACTCAAGTAAAAAATTAGTTCATACTAGTTCTAGATAGAAGCTGTTGTAGGTAAGGGAATCTTTCATGTTATTAGATTTTTTACCTGCCCGGTAAAAAAAAAATTGTTGTAGAAGATCATTTTGGTCCTTGAAAACGTTTTGAAGGGTTAGTGCGTTATTTGTAATTTGTTGGTAACTTCCTGAAAGTTGTCTAAATCCCTGCTAAATAATATTTTAGTTTAACTTTTGTTGATCCCAAAAGGAAATTAGCTAAGATTTCGTAGATAGGGATAAAAATAAACTTTAATGAAATCATAGAATTTCAAACCCCTTTTTCAGAATTTTGGTACCAGTATTTTTTAAGTTATTAAAAATAGTGTGTATAAGTCAATGATGGGGGTGATGTTTGCCCTGCTGTATTATGGGTATTTAAAAATTGAAAAGAGGATGAACTAAAGGAAAATTTGTACCATTCCATACTCGTTAAATTCTGCTTGGGCCCCAACTATTGCTAACGAAAAAGTTTTTAAAACACAATTCAATCTCTTTGTACCCCATTCCCGCAACCGCCATTTCACTCTTTATTCTTAACAACCACATTTTTAAAATGTTAAAATTGGCTTTATAGATCACCGTGCCCAGAAAATATTTCATTTGTTGAGTAAATTTATCGTCAGCATTTCAATAGGTACCTAAATAGTTGTGGAGAGAATTATTTTTGACAAATTCCCGTAAACACAACACCGTTAAAATCAATGTATACAAATCTCGTGTCTGCAATAGCCCGCCAAAAGTTGATAATGAACATGTAGTGGCATTAACATGGTGTTGTGTAACTACTGTTGTTACTGGCAGACTTGTCAATTATATAACGCCTTATCAACAGTTGGTGTAATGATAACAATGATATAATGAACAACTTCAAGGCAGCTGATAACTGGGCCAGTAACGTGCTAACGACGCTTCACGTTCATTGGCCTTTGTGTATTTCAAGGTTTGTAAGGTCCAAAGGTTTCCTTAACTGAAAAAAAACTTGACACGTATATAAAAAATCAGATTTATGTTTAATTTATAAGTCGTTTATGCTCTTGTACCGCTTAAAATAATAGAATGGAAAAATCTAAAATATCTTTGATGATTCACCCTACATGAAAATATTTGATCAATTTCTATTGATTCAACTTTAAACCTTCAACCTTCAACAAAATTGTCAAAGAAGTATAGTGTCTCTTAAATTTAAAGAGGTTTGTTTTGTTCCCACTCTTTCCTACATTGTTATTATTCCTCGGCACCGCCTGGTTCATAATCCTGCCATGTTTTACAATTATTTATACATAGTCCAGGCTTTTACCATCTTCACCACTTCTACGTTCTTTTCCACCTAAGACAAATCTTCCTTGAAGACCTCTTCTCTTCTTCTAACCACAAAAAAAAGCTTTTTAATAATTTAGCAGATAAAAATTACATCTTATCTTTAAAACTTGTTGCAATGGAAATTTTGTGAATTGCTCTGTAGCAAAGCTTTACGAAGTAACAGGTCCAAGAGCACACATAGTACACACTTGTCAGGATTCCGAAGCTTATAATGCTGTTACTGCGGCAGTTCCGGGTTATAAACCCACCCCTTCGTTTCTCACCCTCACACCCCCTTTTGTCCCTTCCAAAATCTACAGAATGAAAATCTTATCCAGCTGCATGAGGGTCAATGTCAAATAACATTAGTCATGTCTAACTAGTACCAATGTACCATAAGTGGAGGGAAAGTATTTAGAGCGGTCTAGTGGTTAGGGAATGAGGTTTTTTTCTAGGGACCTGTTTTAAAAATCCCACTAATTACTGATGGTTAGTGCAATACCATAACCTAGTGGTTCGGAGCCCACTCTATGGGAAGTTGAAGGAATTGATGATTCTTTTAGACAATTAGCAATCTTCCTGTATTGGAGTACTTCCTAGTTATATGATTATGTAATTTAAAGTACACACAAAAACTATGTGTTTGTTTGTGTGTGAATTGGTGTTATAAGTACAGTATGTAGTATACTGCACATTAAAAAAAAGTGTCCATGATTTGTCCTTGGATCAAATTTAGTTTGTTATCGTACATGTGATAAAGAGGAGGTTATCAACCTACGTTGTCTGAAATAACGTTTAAAATCTACAACGGGTTTAAGTGCATATATCGAAAAAGTATATGAAAAATTGATAAAAATGATACCTTGAAAGTAGATAAGTAGTAAAAGTAATTATGTCAAATTTAAAGTGTAAAAAGTGGCAGGCACAATAATTTGTTGTTACAATAAATATCGTACCATTTTCGTGTCTACTTTACCTTTCATTTAACAATGAGGTATAAGAAACAAAAAAATAAATATGATAAAAAAATTAAATAAAAATAATAAAATAAACAGTATTAAAACCAAGACATAATAGTGACCCCAGAACTCATTCAACATTCAGTGCACGCTACATCTTTTAAGCTCATTCTACAACTCGCACATCTATCATTGGCCAAAAACTAATGTTATCGCAGTCAAACAACCCAAAGAAACAAAAATCACGTGAATCAACCGAATCGCAAGTCGAAAATCTTCCACTTAATTTACGTAAGTTCGTGGCGTAACCAATACATATTAACCTGGACTTGTTGGGGACAGAGTTTGTTTTTACATTCAAATTACAATAATAGAAAGCTGCATTATGGGACTACAGATGCAAATACGGGGTTTAAAGATTACATTTCCATTCGGACGCAACCTTCTCTTGACCTCTAGTAGCTCCTGAAACATCAGGTCGGTCAACTGTGGTCATTGAATTATTACAGAGTCAATCGAGCCTCTTACGTTTCAACTCATTCAAATAGATGTTTACTCTATGTAGACCTGTATAGTTGAACCTCTTTCGTTCCAACCCTATATTGTATCTCTTACGTTTCAACTCATTCAAATAGATGTTTACTCTATGTAGACCTGTATAGTTGAACCTCTTTCGTTCCAACCCTATATTGTATCTCTTACGTTTCAACTCATTCAAATAGATGACCTCTTTCGTTCCAACCCTATATTGTACCTCTTACGTTTCAACTCATTCAAATAGGTGTTTACTCTATGTAGACCTGTATAGTTGAACCTCTTTCGTTCCAACCCTATATTGTATCTCCTATGTTTCAACTCATTCAAATAGATGTTTACTCTATGTAGACCTGTATAGTTGAACCTCTTTCGTTCCAACCCTATATTGTACCTCTTACGTTTCAACTCATTCAAATAGGTGTTTACTCTATGTAGACCTGTATAGTTGAACCTCTTTCGTTCCAACCCTATATTGTATCTCTTACGTTTAAACTCATTCAAATAGATGTTTACTCTATGTAGACCTGTATAGTTGAACCTCTTTCGTTCCAACCCTATATTGTATCTCTTACGTTAAAACTCATTCAAATAGATGTTTACTCTATGTAGACCTGTATAGTTGAAGCATTTTTGTTCCAACCCTATATTGTATCTCTTACGTTTCAACTCATTCAAATAGCTGTTTACTCTATGTAGTCCTGTATAGTTGAACCTCTTTCGTGCCAACCCTATATTGTATCTCTTACGTTTCAACTCATTCAAATAGATGTTTACTCTATGTAGACCTGTATAGTTGAACCTCTTTCGTTCCAACCTTACATTGTACCTTTTACGTTTCAGCTCATTCAAATAAACGTTTACTCTATGTAGACCTGTATAGTTGAATCTCTTTCGTGCCAACCCTATATTGTATCTCTTACGTTTAAACTCATTCAAATAAATGTTTACTCTATGTAGACCTGTATAGTTGAACCTCTTTCTTTCCAACCCTATGTTGTACCTCATTCTCAGGGAAATCAGTACAGTAGTTACGCTGTTAAGAACATGTTGACTACGCGCTCTATAGGTTTGTCCTTTATGAAACAAGGAAGTCTGCGCAAAGAAGGAAATACACATAAATAAATGTTTTAAGGTAGTATGCAACCTAACTAAAGATAAACAATGCATTAAATAAGAATATCCACTAATAATGCAAAGTGATCTGCAGTTTAAACCGATAATGTCCATTACCTTTACTTTAGTCTAATAATGACCCAGTAGATGGGGATGACCAAATCGTCCTAATTTCTAAGATTGGTGTCAGCTATGCATTTTTCCCGTCATCAAATTAAATCTATAAAATAATGGGAGCTTACTTAAAGTTAAGGAAATTGAAATCAGCAATGCATACATTATTGGGCCCAAGTATATTAATAATTGAGTGTACACAAATATGATCTTCCAGCAGATAAGACCTATCTCGAATGGATCTAACTTCACATTGTATCATAAAAGTATTTTCATTTTCAATTAACTTTATTTTTTTTTTAATACATAATTTCTCAGTCCTTTGTCAATTGTCAACACAGTTCAACACACATTTAAAATATAAAAATAAAATAAATACTAGACTGAAATTTTCAGTTCCGACGTTTCGCCGCATAAAGTCAACGTGCGGCGTTTTCAAGGCACTTCTCAAGGCAGACGTTGTGAGCGCCTAACCATGACTGAAAATATTATTTAAAAGATGTGTAGGAAAATGTAAGACATTCTAATTGTAAAATATTCTGAATCGTTATTTTATGATTATGAATCATTAAATTGTGTATAGATGCTTTGTCAAAACCACCTCTAAAATAAAATAATTCATTTGAACCGTATTCGTTTATCCTGTAACATCCCTCAGAACCTACGTAAATTGTTTGAAATATCCAAGGTTATTCCAAAATTGAGTTTAAAGGTGCGAATATTACCCTTAATTTTCGTAAATGTGTATTATGCATCCTGTACATTGAATAAATTTCTTCTCAAATGCCTTGCATGATATGTGCTCAGGAACAACTTAGATCTTGTGTGAAGAGTAAACAATAGAAGTCTCAAATGTGCGCTTTCTTGTTCAATGGGTAACTTTGTCAAAAGTACCTAGTTAATATTTCTATAAACTAAACCTACTTTTGAAGTAAAGTATGACAAACAGTCAAAGGTTTTTGGTTAAAACATGATTTCTGTCTGAATCACAGCCTCTTAGTAGTTGATTTTATATAATTTATTCAAAGTTTTGATCAATAAGTAATACCTGAAACCCGGCTAAGTTTCAACTAGCTACTAGCAGCTACCTCTTTACCCTTATTTCAAGGAATTTCAGGGCAAGTCTCATATATTCCCGTTGTCCAGAAGTATAAGTGAAACTCAAACATGGGGGCACATAGAAAGGCGATATTGACTTGTCATGTCAACCAAGTTCTCAATTGGTCATCTAAATTGAGATTTTATATGAAATTAGACCTACTTTTGTTATTAATCTGCTATAATTTGTAGCTTATGATAATTTTGTATAATTAATAACTGATTTCTGACATTTTTACACAAAAATGTAATTTTTTTAAATATTTCTATGTGTGTCAGTTTATTTACATAAATCAATACTTAAATAAACTTCATGTTTAAGTAAATATTATTTAAACAGTCATTAAAAATATTTAACCTGCGTTTCTACAATAATTTATTTCAATATAAATGAGAAAAGTCTAAAGAATTTAAAATATCATGAGACGTATATTTGCATCAATATCATGATATGAAAGGTTTTAATTAAAAGTTGCCCATTTTCAATTACCGGTATTTGTTATACTTGTACATAGTTTTTTTTAAGAAATTAAAAAAACACCAAATAAAAATTGTCGCAATCCGCCTTTTAAGTTTTTCATTCTTCATCGTCTAAGTTAATAACTTAAATTACTATCTTGCCACAAAAAAACTTACCTCGAAGCAGATAGATGCAATACAAATGATATTCAGCGTTAGGCCTTCAAGGCAGAGAAAACAAGCTTGTCATAATTATTAGAGTAAATTACTTTAGAGTAATTCACTTTAGAGTAATTCGTTTAGAGTAATTCACTGTAGTAAAAGTAGTAATAGACTATAATGTATATACACACTACAGTGCCATGTTATTATACATTATGCAGAATCCGATGATAATTTAAATTTGACAGTCTTCAATACACGCTTGCATTAACCATGTGTTGATCTCAATAGCTATCTGGTATTGTGATTTTTTATGCCAGACTCGCTTAAAAATGTGTCTTACTTTTAGATAAGCTAATTATATTTCACTACTAGTCACAAAATGGGACTTTCGGGACGAGTGGACGATACTATTCATTACGATGTAAAAAACTACTTCGTCAAACTAAAAAAAAATAAAATGTAACTTTTTTTATGTCAAGCAAAGTATTGTTTGTGTAGCGAAAGTAATGTGTGTAAGTAAAGTGTCAGGAAGTCAGCTGATCACTATTTGTTTTTCGTGTATGGAAATGGAAGACTTTCGAAGATCTCAGCTGTATGGAAATGGGCTATTTTCGAATACAGAGTGATGAAAAAATAATTGTTAGGCGTTTGTCGACAGAGTGTGATTTGATATTCTATTTATTTTTAAACTATTTATTTTGTTTAAATTCATGTAAGTAAGATCTTAGACTACTCCAATATCCAATGGTAAAATATACACACACCTTTGTTCATGAAGTGTATTTGGTATTTACACATTGATGGTTTTTAATGAAGGGGGTTTCTATAATTAAGAAAGTTTTTTAACTCAGTGACCAATAATAGTGTGTTCGGAAAGTCTAAAAGTAGGGCGATTGGAAGGATTTTAACCCGGAACTCTGGAACAAAAAGTTATCGCTTTTGCCACTATTCTATACGCACCCAAATCGAATGAAAAATAAATGCATTAATTCGTACAAAGTCATCCTAACCCTAGTACTTTACAAACTAAAGGTTCGGTATAGGTCGGTTATCTCATATTTTATTTCAATGAAAAGAAAATATTTGTATTTTAATTTTTTTTTAGAACAAATCTCGAAATATGAGAAATACAACAACTCCTGAAACCGGATTAAAATATATTTTAATTTAAGTTTTTTTTTTATGAAGTAGCTGACTAGTTATAAAATAACAGAACACGCAATCGCAATGGCAGCGGCTTGGGCTGATTAAGTCAAACATTTCGAGACAGCATACACTCTTTGAATTGTCCATGTAACACTTGTAACGGTATATCGCTGCCTTTATATAACCGCACAACGGTACAACAGAACAGCCCAGTTGGCCTAGGTGGTAAAAATAGTTTTGGGATTAAATTATCTCAAACAGAAACAATTTTTACTTTGGTATTCAGTAAAAATAGTGTTTGTTAGTTCACACAGCTATGACGAATTAGCATTAGACATTTAGACCAAAGAACCCATGGGGACCGAGCATCCCAGAGGGAAGAGAAGTGAGGGTGGAATAATACCCCCCTGGGTTTCATGATGACATGAGGGACATACAACTTGTTGCGACCAATCAAAAGTTGTGTCGATTGCTATGCTAATAGACAGTACTCAATATTCTGCCGATTTGTTTGGTTTGATGCACTCGCGTGGCTTATAAGACTTTAGGTAGGGACGAGGTTTTCTATTTTAAAAAGCAATTCGGTTTTTGGTGATGAAATGTGACTCATACAGTCTTGTTTGGTAAAAAACAATTACTCCCCCCCCCCCCCCCAAAAAAAAAGAGAGTGAAAAGTGTTGGGGAGGCTTATTTTATACGGTTGGTAAGTTATAAACTAATAAATCGTTTTATTCTAACTCAATGTACAATGAGAAAGTAGTGAATTTATTGAAAGAACACTATTAAAATACGAGATGGAAGCTCTGCATATTGTATAGTACAATATACCGAATGATACATATATGAAAACTACTACAGTACAACTGGATTATGAGCGTAACCTTCAATGCACTTCCTAGAATGACACTTTCCCATTAATGGAATATCAGAGAATCTACTACAGGAGATGATTACAAACAAAGGGCCGGTTACGATTAAATTAGGGTAGCTATTCATTTTAATGTAAGAAAAATAAAATTTCCATTAAAAATATGTTTACTGTCGTGACCTAACTCAAGCCAACTTGCAACAAGGAGTTAAGAGGGGATTTAGCTCGAAATCTACTGACGGTTGAATTTGTGAAACAAGAACCTTATAAGGAAAAATCAAATTGAAAGTTTGATAAATGAGTTTTCCAAGATGACATCGATATTTTCCAATCGCAGTCATCGCCCGAGGTGTCGGGACGTTGGGATTGGTTTACCCGAATAAACAACTCGGTCTGGGTCGATTAATTCCTTATCTCTTATCTCATTATTACACAACCGTCCAAAGTCGGCCGCGGCTGTTAACAGATGTTTATAATGCTTTGGCAACCGTTTTCCGTAATATAATGGAAATTATATTTTGCAAGTTATAACCACTTAATTTGACAACCTGAAAAGTATTTTTTAAATTGCGATTATGATGTTTGGCTTGATGTTGTGCACACATACCCACACAGTTTCCCCCAAGAAGAATTAAGTTTTGAACTAGCTATACCATAAGACCTTTAGGCCTTTAGGCATTTGTATGATAAAACTTATCTTATTATTGTGTCCAGAAACACTAAAGAGAATCTATATCACTGCTGATATTTTTTATAATAATATCTTTATTTGCCACTACGTCCACACTGTTTTGGCCAACTAGCATTTGGCTAATCAGTACTCAACTCTGCAGGCAACATTGGCGTTTACTAATTAATTATTCTCGGTAACAACAAATATCCTGTACTGACCTTTACACGGGGATCGCCAGCGGCGCGAGTGAGGGACGTCTTCGTCATCTCCTTCTGTCCGCCGCCTGCACCCACCGTCAACACTGCCTGCAACAACAACAACAATAATACAACAGCAACGACAACAACAATACTACAACAACATAACTGTGAGGAGTGTTCGTCATCTCCTTCTGTCCACCGCCTGCACCCACCGTCAACACTGCCTGCAACAACAACAATTATATTAATACAACAGCAGGTAAAACAACAACAATACTACTACATTACTGTAGGAGTGTTTGTCATCTCCTTCTGTCCGCCACCTGCACCCACCGTCAACACTGCCTGCAACAACAACAATAATAATACAACAGCAGCAACAACAACAATAATACTGCAAAAACATAACTGTGAGAAGTATTCGTCACCTCATTCTGTCCGCCGTCTGCACCCACCGTCAACACTGCCTGCAACAACAACAATATTAATACAACAGCAGCAACAACAACAATACTACAACAACATAACTGTGAGGAGTGTTCGTCATCTCCTTCTGTCCGCCACCTGCACCCACCGTCAACACTGCCTGCAACAACAACAATAATGATACAACAGTAGCAACAACAACAAGAATACTACAACACCAACAACATAACTGTGAGGAGTGTTCGTCATCTCCTTCTGTGCGCCGCATTCACCCACCGTCAACAATGCCTGCAACAACAACAACAACAACAACAACAACAACAACAATACGACAACAGTTAATACAACAACAAAAACATTACTTACCGTAGATAACTTTATCACCTACTTGGGTTACTGGTTTTTATAAGAAGTGTTACAAGCCAGTTTAATAGTAGACTACAGTAACAAAATGAGTTACAGTACTAGTATTTTTAGACTTCATTGTTATGTGTCACGTTATTTTTTTTAAATATTGATTCAAAATAAACAAACCTGTAAATATGAAAAAGAGAAAGTAAATCACATCAAATACAAAATTTATAGGATTGAAAATTCATTTTCGTGTTTGTAAATTGATCGACAACTATTAACGTAGACCTGAAAATCGATAATTGGAAAACCATCTGCAACTGAAACCCAAGTTCAATTACGAAACCACAGAACTAAGGTCAACTAATGTGGTAAGCATTTATTAAATATGTTAAGCAACTAACACAATGAAGTAATAACCAGATATTTTCACAGCGATAAAAAGCTTGAATTAGGTATATACTACTTCTACTTAAATGTTCACATTAATTCCTTGACGCGTATAATTAAAGGAAAACAACTCTGTCTTTGCTGGAAGATGGAAATATTGTTTAAAAAGTTGATTTAATGTTTAAAACACGGAACGACAGGAATATTGTGATAATTGGCAATCGTCGAACAGGTGATTCCTATCGGTAATGATTAGGGGACATCCCCCAATAATCTGCATTTGTATCGAGTGATCATCTGACGTCGGATGGTGTTAGGAGAATAATCCGATACAACAATACGTTCAAGCACAAACGAATGTACAACAATGTGTTAAAGCACAAACGAATGTACGAAAATGTGTTGGAAGCACAAACGAGTACAACAATGTGTTAAAGCACAAACGAATGTACAACAATGTGTTAAAGCACAATCGAATGTACAACAATGTGTTAAAGCACAAACGAATGTACAGCAATGTGTTAAAGCACAAACGAATGTACAACAATGTGTTAAAGCACAAACGAATGTACAACAATGTGTTCAAGCACAAACGAATGTACAACAATGTGTTAAATCACAAACGAATGTACGAAAATGTGATGGAAGCACAAACGAGTACAACAATATGTTAAAGCACAAACGAATGTACAACAATGTGTTAAAGCATAAACGAATGTACAACAATGTGTTAAAGCACAAACGAATGTACAGCAATGTGTTAAAGCACAAACGAGTACAACAATATGTTAAAGCACAAACGAATGTACAACAATGTGTTAAAGCACAAACGAATGTGCTACAATGCGATTAAATATACTGTAAATGAATTTAAAACAATTTAACTGAGTGTAAAAAGACTTTAAAAATCGATTTAGTTGATTTTCTGTAAATAACTTAAATAAGTGAATTAAAGAACGCAACGGTATTGTGATGTTTATGAGTTTAATCTAAACTATAACAATCAACGAAGCACTTCCATTTCAATATTTTCATCTTAATAGACAAAAGCCTGTATTTGCAGAATCCAATTCAATACAGAATTCCTTTACATAAATATTTATTTAACTTCAACACTTAATACATTTAGGTTCGCTACTCCATTCATACTTGGCTTAAAATACCTACTTTGTATGGTCGCCATTTCATTGAAAAGTATTGAGTATTGCATTATGTACGCTACAGTACTGCGATTTCTTGAATAGAATTTTGTTGTGCAAAATTTAACTTTCTTAAGAAACAACAATGATTTATTAACATGAATTGATTTTATTGAATCTAAACTTATCTGTGTAAAAAATATACTTGAAATCGAAATGTGTTTTAAATTATAGATCAGCATGACTCTTTATAAAGTTACAAGAAACCACCGTTGAATTGGTATACATAAAATAATGTTGTAATCATTTATAATCCACACATTTAATATGGAACTTATTTTATCCAATAGCTACAGAAATAGGACAACCCCTAAAAAATAGAATATTTTATATACCGTTCAATGACATCTGTGGTACATACCTCAAAGAATGATTCTACATATTCAAAATAGAACTGCTGTTCTTCCACCCGAACACTTTACCTTCAGGTTTGCTTACGCTCACAAAAAATATTTAATGCACTATTCACTAATGTAACTGTTGAAACTCAGGATACATATTTTATCAAAGATTTTATATATTATGTGTACCCAATTGTTAATTTAAACTATCTTCCTAGACGGAACCAACAATTAAATCCTAGTTTAACCACACGTGTCACTGTTAAGTTTGTAAATATCACTAAGCCCTCCCCTCCACATATGGTATCCTTAGGGGGTGAAAGTTGGTCTTCAGACTTCTAAATACCATATCTACCCAAGGCTAAGTAGCTAATGTGGTGACAAGTCAAACGTATAGTACTCATATGATATTAGCACGTTTCCGTTCCATGGCTATTTGCCATGTATTAGAGAAATCAATTAAAATTGTTTTTAATATTTACTAAACTAATTTCAAAATAACAATACAGTAGTGAAATATTTAATTAAATATCCTAGTTCAGTTTTGCTTTGGTCATTGTGTATGTGAGATGATTTTTTTTCTTTAGACGACATGTAAAAATTCTGCTTACAATCTAAACCTAATTTATCAAAGTGCCAAAGTAAATAAAGCAATGAAATACCAACGGTTTTCCTCTCAAGATCCTTGATATTTTCAAATATTCATGACAGTTTTCTAAAAAATAAAATAATAATTTACGTTACCCTAACGAAAGTGTTGGTGTAATACGTTTTGGAAATAAAACTCAATTATTTTTTGTCTGTTATGAAATTATATTATGCTAATGTGCATACTAAAAAGTATGTACCAATTCATAAGCATTTTGGTTTATACTTTCAAAAAAATGTCACTAAACGTTTCACTTAAAAGCTATAATATTACGGGAAGGCCTCCAGATCCTTAAGTTTAGAGAATAATGTTTATTTACGTCTCATACCTATAGTTAATCGATCCTTTGTATTTACCGCGACTCGACTTCTTTTTCAACCTGAGATTGTACGCCCTACACTCCCTCCCCTAGTTACGAAACAGCTGTAGTCTCTGTAAATGACCAATCTACGGTAGGACCAGTATAACATATTATAATAACCTCGAAACTATACCGTTTAGGAGTTTTAGAAAATGCTATTTTCTCATGACCTCAATATGCTCAAAACGATTTTATGGGTGAATACGAGGGGAAGATATTGAACAGCAAATAGAGGGTTACACATAATCACAAGGGGAAGTTTTGTGCTGATAGCACCCCCGGGGGGGGGGGGTACCTGACGAAGGGGGAGGACCAGGTGACCCTATGTTATGGACAGGAGGCTGCCTATTCTTGTGCATGTCATTACCTGCCAGTCGCAGGTGTCTGCTACTGGCTGTGACAGAGCTCGCTATTTTTCACCCCCTCCACCCACCTACCAACCCTTCTCTAGTACATATGAAACAGAATAGTGTTTTTTTTTACCTTCCACCATGTACGGTACTATATTTACAAGTGTAATCCCGTTTTAGAATGACGATTAACTTAATATAAAGTTTTGACAAGGAGAATTACAATTTTCAAGGGTGTAGGTATTTACAGTAAGATTTGCTCCAACCATATGTTTACCACTTCAAAAGTTCTGTAAAAACGAGCTGTCACAAATGGTGACAAATCAGGTAAACATTGTAATTTTTCACTGTTTCAAAGGAAACAAATCAATGAACAAATTTTCACATGTTGATTAGAGTAAAATGCTAACTTTGAAACCCTGCGGGAAAGTGATTTAAGGGAATTATGAATCTGAGAAAGACAAGAACTATAACCGAAATCTATAAAACGGCTCCCAAGCGTTTTGGCCTTTAGATGAAGCAGAAAACACAATCTGATATTTTATTTTTCATCACTCCTTACAGAAATCTAACATTTGTTATAACAGCTGATATCAAAGAAAGTAGGCCTAATTGTTTCCCCAACTCTAATTTGTGAGCAAGGGAGGTGCTCTCCCCTTGCTCTAAATTTGCCTTTAATAATTTGCTCTCAATCATTTCACCATGAACTACGCGCGCTAGTATTTGTTTACAATTTATTTCTATGATTGAAATCTGCTGGTTTGCTGTGTTTTAGCATGTAGTTCATGTTTACTGCACAATTATAGCCTTGAACTTCTAATTTTCACGTTGTGTTTGCTCAAACCTTAATAGTTTTGATATTACTGAGATAAGTTATTCTGTATGTGAGTATTTTTGCGATGTGATGAAAATATGTATTTTCAATTTATTTTTTATAGGATACAGTTCAAAATTGTTATGAATTAAAGGTTGAATACAATAGCTACAACATCAAATTTGTTTTACAACTAATCTACCAACTTGGGGCGGGGTTTGGGGCTTCAACTAAGATTCATCACTGGTAACTCCTAGTTATTACAGAATACATTACCGCCTATGATCCCCCGTACTACTTGATCCCCGATCAAAACAAGACATTTTCCCCATTAATTCAGACTGCATGCCTAACACTAGTCCAGAGGGGAAGAGAATGAGAAACCCGTATCACTCGCTACTGAGGTGTGCACAATTAAGTTGGTGGTTAAATGCATACGCTGATTTAAAAGTTCACAACTAACTAAGCGAAACCACCGACTTTGCCATGTTGACTTATTCATGTTGCGTAACATCATGTGGGTGGACGTATTCCTCATTCCAGTTTTTGCCCCGACCTCGCACGAGCATTGAAGGTCAGCCGATAAGCCTAAATCACCTGCTATCAATAGACTGGACAATTACATAGCTTACTGATTAGTAATAGCACTCAGCTGTTCATTACTAATCACATGTTTTATTTATTCTTTTTGTTTTCACTTGTTCGCTTTTTTATCTCTTTAGGGATGATAGTAAGTAATCTTTTGCTAAGCAGGTAAGCAGTTACCTAACAAAGCGGGTGTTTTCACACTGATTATAACACGCAAAGTAGCTACAGAATCGTCCTCTTTATTCTTCACCTATGCTACATTCACGTTCAGCGAAGGGTACAAAACGTAAATTAGTACGTCACATTCTTAGTCAAGTGATAAAGTGGTGCTGGTTCCACTCCACTCCTTCACCTACTCCATTGACATCTGTTCCTGAACATCTGATCATAGTTTCAAACACTAGGCCTATATTCTACACGTCAAGGCAGTCCGTCGCCTGAGCAGTGTCCTTCGAGTGTTTTCATTACTATACCAAGACGAAACATCACTCTTGTCTCTGATGCTGGTCTGCATGCATTAAACATCGATCATTTGTCTCTAGACTACTCTAGACCCAGACAGAACAAGTGTCGTTCCTCTTCGACCTCGATGTCTCCATATGTAGACAAACATCAAAATATTGCAACGACTTTATGCAATCACTTCATCGTAATTGTGTGTTTCGCTTGTTTCCATTGTATCAATACAGAAAACTGTTAGGTTACATTCGAAATTAGTATTTTTCTCATTACACAGAAAGGACATTGTCGTGGTTATACAGTAAACGTATAACATGATAAAAATATGAGAGGGCCTTTTTAAAAAATAAAATTAGTTTATGCCGGTTAAAGAGTATGTTTAAGTTCCGACGTCAGGTTGTAAAGTGAATGTTTGAGTATTAGCTGATAAACTTAAATCGAGTGCATGACGATCATCTATTGATTGGGTTTAGAAACGATAAGACAAGCGTCGGAGAGGGAAAGCATTGTTAAAAGCCTAGGGAGGAAGGTTTGACCAAGGTAGGTGAATGTTCATATTTAGGGACTTAACATAGCCTAGTATAGTTCACCGGGTTCGCAGTTAACTAATAGAAAAGGGTATAGTAAAAATTCGATAATAACTCCGAAGTGAACTTATGCAGAAGACTTAATTGCCTTGTGAACTTATGATAATTTTGCTATCCGAACCGAGAGAGGAAATATTTCGGGAGGAAAAAGATGATTAATCGCGAAGCGAATCTAAAAACCAGATTTCTAAAGGAAAAGAAACAGGAAAATCTCAAGGCCAAGTTGCCAAGGTCGAACTAAAAAGGATAAATGGAGAAGACGTTTGTTGAATAATCTATGGCTAGGCTATTCATTAATCGCAACCGATAAATGAAGAAACAATGGCATAAAAAGCAGTACCTGGTTTCATTAAGTGGTAAATTATCGCATTGAGGAGTAATTGGTAACTTTTAAGTTCTTGTATTCACTTTTCTTGTATTTTTTGTATTCTTTTATTTTTACATGTTACCAACAAAATGTGTCAACAATGCTGTAATCAGCAACAAAATAGTTCTTCCACGGATTTCGCAAATTTATTTTTCTTAAAAGAAATTCAGTAAAATAGAGTTTTACAGAGGGGTTCTTTCAGTATACGATTTGATCTGAAAGTAGAAAATAATATACTAATTTATTTATTTGTTTTGACCAGTAGATGGCTAGATTGTTTGGTTAACGGCTAGAGACAAGATGTAAATAAAAACAGGATGTCCGGATGGATGGTAGAGAAAAATTAACTCTTGTATGCTAAAATTTTGCACTAAACATAATTTTAAGCCTATCTTGTCACATTTTATTGTTATACCTATTGATATTTTAGATGTTTGTTCCGCAAACGAGGTGATGCCATACATGAAAACTCGCATCAAAACAGGTTTCTTATTTTACGATTATAATCCAACACAGAAGAGATGTGTCAAGGCTCGGATGATATTAATCCGCAAGTTGAGCAGCAAGTTTGTCGTGTGTCAGCTGTTATGCAGTATTATGTAAGCTGTATCTGTTGAGAGCATTCACGTGACGTGTCTGCGAGTGGCTGGCCTTGACAAAACATCAGCATCAGCGACCACGTCAGTTGTTAAATAAACTCTTTAATCCCTTGGATCTTCTGCAGTAACCCTGAACTTCCTTATCAAAGTAAACTGGAAACTGTGAATGTGACATGATCAGGCAATGTGGTACAGTATGCCATGGTAATCCGGTATCCAATAACCCGTAGCATTCAATAATCCGACCATACTGAGAAGGAGATTCTTTTACGTTGATAAGCCTTCCGGACACCTGGCAGAATTCCTTTGCTATGAATTATACTCGAAGAACTGCTTGGTCTTGGTAATGATACCTACCTACGAGTAGTTATAGCGGTTTTACTCTTTAATTTAGTTTAACTACGATAGCACAGAAGAGTTGTCAATTAAGCAGTTTAAAACATCGTTCTATTTGGTCGTAATAATTTAAAGTTAGTATAAACGTATAAAAGAGATGATATCAAATCGTTACCAAAAATCTTAAAACTTATCTTGATGGATCTGTAAGGATGGAAAATCTATAGATATAGATATTTATGGTTTAATCCATAGCTGTGCCTAATAGGCCGTAATGCTCGTCAAGCATGACGTCACGATAGAAGACGGCAATGACGTAGGTATTTATTTATTTATTTTCCAAGGATAAATAACCTTTTATTTTCATAATAAATAAGAACACCTTATTTATTTTCACAAGCAGCTGATCACAAACGGCAAACATTACGTCATTGCCGTCTTCTATCGTGACGTCAAGCTTGACGAGCATTACGGACTGCCTAATCCGAATTTTAAAGTTAATTGTACCATAGATTAAACTCGACGTATAAAAGACAACAAGGTCATGTCCAAAAGAAATTTAAGGTCGAGGCGATAAACTGAAACGAGTAGCTAGGAATTTCGTTAGTTTTGTCTACACGTCCTTCATGATTAACTATGAAAGTTGTGCTGATTGCGTGTAATTAATAACATATATCATTCTTTGGATTGTAGATTTAGGTAATAGTAAGTATTGTTACTGCAGCGAATTTTAGGACAATGTTCAGTATTCTGATCCACGTACTTTTATCAGTACATACATTGAATTCTTGTACTGTACCAGATCACACCTCTTGATTTGCTGGATACGTTCTACGCACAGGCTTGAGGTACAATAAAAATGTAGGCCCTATCCTAGCAAAATGCAATGTTATAACGAGCTGCCAAGTTTCTCTATTAAATCAGAGGGTGGACTACTGGACATTTCTTTCTTTGAGCTAAAACACTCTTCTATTTTCATATTGATGTTCTTTGGCCCAGGATTTTTTCCTGAACATCGATATGGTATAAAATTACCTGATTCCGTCAATGATCTAAAAATTTGCAAAACTCGACGAGCTCACAAGAGTAACATCAAGAGTCTGAAGATGAGGTTATAACCTCGAAACCGGTAGCTGCTCACTACAAAATTTAGGGTCATAGACGGAGTCAAGGAATTTTGTACCATTTTAACTCTCCTATTCTGCTCACTAAGACACACCGCTACAGCCCATACCTTGAACTTTCTTTAATTGCTGTCACGCTATTAAAAGTAGATCCGTATTGCATAAGTTGGTTATCTCATAGCCAAGGCCAAGGGCTGAGCAGTGAGTCTGAGTTGATATGTACAATGACTGGGGTAGGGAATGTGTACAAGGTGAGCAAGAGAGAGGGACTTAAGTAACACAGAGGCGGAATAACGGATAACGGTGTTACATGTTACAAACTACAGCCGGCTTGTCATGGAGGTGAAATAATAGCTTGATATACTACACAGTTTTGCATTGAATATTTTCTTAACAAAGTATAGGATAGAGAGGTGATGTTGGGAAGATTTCGTAAGCTAATAACTGTACGTTGAAGAGAGTTTGTGATTTGTGAGTGTACGTAATCGTTTGAAACCAAAAATATTTAACAAATTCTTGTTACATCAAATATTAAAACTAGAAAATTAACAAGTCCAATTTTGCAGAAATTCTGGTTGGTTGGAATGTTTAGTTTGATTACGGTTTTTTGGCAACAGAACGGAATGTTGATTTTGATTTACTTATACGTTTATGCAAAGGGGACTTAGCACACTTACGACAACTCACAATTATGGTTTAGACTAAGCCAATACTTTGGTTGTTATTTTCTTACGTTACTGCTAACTTTACTCCTTTTGACATAACAACATTTCGATAAAACAGCACGGTGGAACGAATCCTATTTCTAGACAAGACGCCCAATACAAAAAGCTAAGTTTCTCTTACGAATGCCAAATCGTTGTCACACCCTAAAAATCGCTATCTTGACTAATTTTCTCTTTGAGATGTCCATATCTAGGGATAAAAACAAGTTTTTCCCGATTATTATATACAACGCCGTATGTTAGCTATTAGTTCCCGATCCGCTTATATGTTTTGAGAATTCCTATTCTAGCCTGATAACCGGTTTGGATATCTGTTCTGCGACTTTTCTAACGGTGCTATTCTATTTTGTCCCCGTGTTCAAATCCCGCCAGTCACCATTGCATTTAAGCTAATGTCATAACCCGGTGATTTTGAGATCACTTTAAGCTGCATGTCCACCAATAGGGGAAACAAAAATCGATTGATCCCTTGAGAACTTCCTCAAAACAAAGCCATGTGATCATTTTTGTCGACAATAGTCTGAGTGTTGTGAGGTCCTTTGAGAAACAAACTAGGTTGTCTCTGACAGTAATTTATTAAGTACTGTATCAGGGAGGATATAACCTAGTACTATAGAACCTTGATAACAAGACTCTCATAGGGACTATTAAATAAGACTTGTTATCAAGGTCGACTTCTTATTGAGGTTGGATTGGCAATAACATGTGATAAAGGGTAAAGTAAATTCATGGAGATTGGAAGATTAGACTTGTTATCAAGGGTGGCTTGTTATCGAAGGTCTTCTTATCGAGGTTCCACTATTGACATTGCCTGTCAATGAATGACGGTTTGGGGACATACACAGTGTAACAATAGCTGCAGTAGTAGTGCCGAGTAACGTAAACTCCGGCCAATGACTTGTAACACAAAACCGTCTGGCCGTGCAAAACTTGCTGACCAACAAAATATCAATCATTCAACTAAAGCTGCAATTATTCGTTCGACCTGGCAAAGCCTTGGATTTTAACGCCGTATTCATGTGAGAAAAGATTAATAACAAAGGGGAGTCATTTAAGCAACGTATCACGCTCTCTACCACCACTACTGTACCTACAGATACTGAGGTGTTTGCTATCTATTACGTATCATGTTACTACATTTTATATTCGAATGGTTAAACATTCAAGTGTTTTGGTTAGGTTTTATTTTTGTTACCACTAAGATACCATTTAGGAACGAATACTGTTAGTGTTACATTTAGCAATACCTATTCAAAACTGAATCAAGTTTTCCTAGAAACCCGTCACTTTAAAGTGTACTGTAAAATAAAAGTTTATGTTAGTACTGTAAGTAAGATCTAAATGTCTACATAGTATTAAAAATCGCTAAAATGACAACGACCATCCACAGTTGTGATCCTGTTACTTGGTTCCCACTTTTGACTTCAAATACACTCCCAAAACAAATTATATACTATGGATAGATATAGTAAGTACATAGGTTTATATTGAGGTATATATTGACTACAAGCATTTATAGACATGGTTTAATTCCTTTTTTCAAACACAATCCTACTTTAAGTGGAACTCACACTGTCAAAACAACTTAGATATTGTAAATATTCTTCGAATAGCTTTTAGGATGGAGTTCATTGGTTTTTATCTTCGTTTTTAGACAAAAGTAAAATGTTCTGAGAAATACACCATATTTCGAGTAAAGTAAAAACGCAGCAAGAAAGAACAGCAAATCAACAATGTAAAATTGTTAATGAATAGGTCGATGAGTGAATAGGAAGTAGTTAACAATGAAAAATCCACGACTCTTGAGAAAACGTAATCGACAGAGTAAAAAGTGTTTATAGTCGGAGAAATATAGGATATGACCTTAAAGAAATTGCAAGAAAACGTTTTATGGTTTTATTTTGTAGAGTTGGGTTTGCAGAATGACATACTAAAAGTTGCCAAAAATCGGTGCACGAGAAAACCACTAAAATCACAATTTAAAATGGCGGCTTTCTCCAACATTGGACAAACTGAAATAACATTTTCACATGCATTTGTTATGCACATTTTTCGAGATATTGACTTGGGACCACCGCCTGTATTTATTGGGTGGTTAGTACTTCATTTTGATAGGGAACATGTTTTTGGCCGCCATCTTGGATCCGCCTATTGGACATAGAAAAAATTTTTTTTTCAAAGTAATGATAGTGTTGTGACACATCATTACCAACTACATTTTTACACTGATTTCAATGGCGAAGCTTTAAATATATTTATTCATTTAGAAGATATATTCAAAAGAAAACTCTCCCCCATACATTTCTTATGGACGTTTCGTAGTTTGATATTTTTTTTAAAACTATTTTTCTTATATCTCCAGTTCTTATTAACGCTTGTAGTTCATTCTAGGCTTAAAATATTCAGTAATAAGCTCTTTCATTTGAGCTCTTGATCATTAAAATCAGACGAGTTAAAGACCAGCTACGAAGCTCAGAACAATATTAAATTTAACTTTTTAGAAATATATTTTTATTAAAAGATTTATAACTCGGGTTGTTAATACGTCACCAAGTTCTTTCTGGTCTCAAATTACTCAGTGAATGTTTAGATTTTATTTTATTAATCACTAACCAAAATCTGACAATTTTAAAATGAGTCATGGTTCTTAATTTAACAATAAAATGTATTTATTTTGAAATTTGTCTTTAGTTTAAGACGTAGCCTATATCCCCAATTCTAAATAGCTCCCAAAACTCTTTATAGTCTTAAATAATTCACCAAATTATGGACATTTATTTTAACTATGGATTACTTTCCGGGAGTTATTAGGGTTTGGGATATATGTCCTTAACTAAAGACAAATTTCAAAAAAAAATACATTTTAATGTTAAATTAAGAACCATGACTCATTTTAAAATTTTCAGATTTCGTTTAGTGATTAATAAAATCAAAGCTAAACATTCACTGAGTAATTTGAGACCAGAAAGAACTTGGTGACGTATTAACAACCCAAGTTATAAATCTTTTAATAAAAATATATTTCTAAAAAGTTAAATTTAATATTGTTCTGAGGTTCGTAGCTGGTCTTTAACTCGTCTGATTTTAACGATCAAGAGCTCAAATGAAAGCCCTTACATTAATGAATATTTTAAGCCTAGAACGAACAACAAGCGTCAATAAGAACTGGAGATAAAAGAAAAATAGTTTTAAAACAATTATCAAACTACGAAACGTCCATAAGAAATGTATGGTGGAGAGTTTTCGTTTGAATATATCTTCTAAATGAATAAAGATATTTAAAAACGGATTTCGCCATTGAAATCAGTGTAAAAATGTAGTTGGTAATGATGTGTCACAACACTATCATTACATTGAAAAAAATTATCTATGTCCAATATGGCGGATCAAAGATGGCGGCCAAAAACATGTTCCCTATCAAAATGAAGTACTAACCACCCAATAAATACAGGCGGTGGTCCCAAGTCCATATCTCGAAAAATGTGCATAACAAATCCATGTGAAATATGTTTTTTTTAATTTGTCCAATGTTGGAAAAAGCCGCCATTTTAAATTGTGATTTTAGTGGTTTTCTCGTGCACCGATTTTTGGCAACTTTTAGTATGTCATTCTGCAAACCTAACTCTACAAAATAAAACCATAAAACGTTTTCTTGCAATTTTTTTAACGATACCTATGTACGTTTGTTTAGTTTGCTTGGACTATTAGTGAACTGTAAAAGTAGTTGAGATTAAAGTGTTTGAGTCACTAGTAAACTAAAGATATAGAATTGTAAGTGTGAAGATTTTCATTGATTAAAAGTTGTGGAGTGAAGATTGGAGATTATGAAGTGAAAATCTCTCTCATCGATGACCTCCATGAGTTCTTGGAATCTTGCAGTGTCGAAACTCTGAAGGTCGCTTGTTGATAATCTGAGGTTAGCGAGTTTAGACGATTGTGTGGGAATTACACTCATTGTAACATGCGCAATCATGGCAATTGCCGCAACGCGCAAGCGCCGTGCTACTGATAAGTTAGCCTTGCGCACTAACTCCGATATTGAGAAATTTACCTTTAAATCCTCGAACAGGGAAAACCTTTTATTTGGAGCCAGAGAACGGTGATAATCAGTTTGTACAGTACAGTTTGTGATGCAATCGTTGTTAAGAGAAGAGCCGTTGTTCAAGCGTTAACAAATCAAAAGTATAGATCGTAGACCTTCTGAGCAGTGGTCGTGTTAATTTGCCAACCTATTTGTCAGGCACAAAGCGTGTACTTCGAATTTATACAAAATGAATTAAAACTCAACTCTACGCCACAAAATTTTAAACATTGGAAAATGTGGCTCATAGACATATGGCATTTTAATCCCGTAGAATGACACCGCGAGCTACCTTTGAGCAAATTTCCTAGGGATAAGCTATTACCCTAGTATAGGTCTCATGGTAAGACCTAGACCCGGTACAGAATTTTATTTCCGTTTTAATGTCTTAGAGGCCAAACGGCCTATTGTAACGGGGTTTCATTATGGGGGGGGGGGGTACATGATGAAAATTGTGTTTCTCATTTTGGCTCCCGAAAAATAACATTTCCCCGTTTCATTCCAATCCATTTTGAAGTAAACCTAAGCGTTACATTGCGCTTAAAATAACGGAGAAAATTCCAGAAACTGCAAATTTAAATTCCCATGCTACCTAATTATTCTAATGAAGCATAGTCAACTTATGTAGTTTCCTTGTTTGTGGATGTATTTTGATCAAATTTAACGAATTTATTAAATTAATACTTAGTTATTAAAGTTTCACTTAAAACACGTGTAACCTTCGCTGTGGTAAAAATCTAAGTACGGGTTCAAAATGATTTTATTTAAATAGGGAATAAACGGATGGAAGATATTGTTAAAGCGGGGTGTGGAAAGAAAGCCCTGTTGGAAGAAGACCTCCTGGGTCCCAAAAGATGTGGAGGTATGAAGTGCACAAAGATACGATGGAAGACGGGAATCATAGAAGAATGGTCTAAAGATCGAAAGAAGTGGAAATATTTAGTTGGCGAGTCCAAATACCACCTTAGGGTATCGATGGCCGTGTGATTTAGAGTAAAAGCTTTTTTGACGTAAGGGGAAAATATGACATTTTATCAAGTAAGTATTTTATTGAAAATGCACGTTTGCTGCGGCGGGAGTGTCTTTTTAATTTGTACACCAAACTTCAACCAACTTCAACTTCTTTGTACTTGAGCTCAACCAGGGAACTCAAGGTAGTATAAAATTGTATGCTGCAAAAACAATGTCATCATAAATTCTGCAACGACTTTTCATAAATGTAGAGAAGCATCATTGCGATTCTATAGGTTGTAGTACTGTAGTTGTACTGTAGTAGCAGTATTGTCGGGTAACGTTATCACTACTCACAGTAACTGTTTACTAATTGCAGCTACGTTTCTGACACGTTTCACCTGCCATACCATCACCAGCCTCGCAACGACCTTACCCTACTATTTATAAACGGCACGTGAATGGTCACTGTAATTCAATCAATTATTACAAGCTGCTATACCCGTGCTTTGCAACGGAAAGAAAATGGGACCTAAAGTGGTGCTGATGTGTGTTTTAAAATACAACAACTCTTGAAGTTTGAAAATATAAACTGATTTAAAAGCGTAAACCTACTTACTTTCAAACCCCTACTTTTGATGTTAATAGATCCATAAGAATATGACAACATACCTTAGTGTAGCAATAGCATCAATTGCTTCATATTGATGCTTTATGAATGACATGTTTTATTATAATTCTTCAATTTTAGTCAAGCTTCTTCACATGTAGCTTACTATATAAATTAAAACATGAAACTTTGAGCAATACTTTACAACAACTCACTACAACCTTTAATATACAACCTCACTTTACAACCAAACATAACCCTCCTCAATCTACATAAAGCGCCACAAACATATTTTTCGAGTAAATAAACAAACACCAGTTCATTGTACTGACCAGCTGTTTCATGAACTCAATTAAATTAAATCATTTAAACATTGGAAGCATGCCAGGCGTTGCCCTTTGGAAATCAGCCTGTAGGGCAGAGCCCTTAGGAAATTCGTCCATATCAATACTTTTTGGCAAATCGACACACTCTTAGCTTCATCTTGATGTGCCATATGTCTATGTTTTTATTTGGTAAATGACCTTAACCGTTTACATAAAATTTGGTTGTATCACTTTAATAATATAAAGATTATCAACTATTTGTGATGGGGACGCCACCTAGGTGCGTATTTAAACCCAAATATGAGTGAAGGATGAGTGGAGAATGGCATTAGATGATCTGTGTAGCTTTTAGCGAATTTCCCATATAGGGAATAAGCTATTACCGTAGTACTCATGGTAAGACCTGGACGCGGGACCGATTTTTTTTTTCGTTTTGAGGTCCCTAGAGGCCAAAAACACCATCCGTTCAAATTCATATATATATATATATATATATATATTTATATATTTATATATATATATATATATATATGTGTCCGTCAGCACGATAACTCGAGCAAAAATGATCCGATTTTGATGAAATTTGGTACAAACGTGTAAACGTACGTTTATTCGAACGAGTTCGCGATCCAGCATGATCGGACCATGGGAACGGGGGTTTACGGGGGGTTTTATGGGGTAAAAATAGGTTTTTCCCATTTTTGACCCAAAAAAACATAAAATTTAGCAATTTATTTCCAAACCATTTTGTAGAGCTTAAAAAAAAAATAACTTAGTTTATTGAAGCGTTATTATGCGCCTAATTGTTACGGAGAAAATTCCAAAAAATTGTAAATTTAAAATTCCCATGTTATTCTTATGGAGAATAAGTAAACTGTTGTAGTTTGCTTGTTTGTGAACATATTTTGATCAAATTTGGAAAATGTTTTTATTTCTTACGAAACTATTCACATTAAAAAAAAAAAAACAGTTTTACCCTCCGTGATGCAGCAAACCTAAGTACTTGTTAAACTAATTCTATTTAAATAGGGAATAAATGTTATATTTTTAAGTAGACATTTCAGTGTAAATCCAATCAGTCAAATGGAAATTCGCTTAGTCTGCAGGTTTGCTGCGGCGGGGGTATTTTAATTGTTGCTGACTAAGATCAGCTGGTTCATCAGTCAGAATTGTACAGCGAGAAAATACGGCTAAGTTGTAAATTGTACCACTGAGAAGTAAGATATGATACGTTGCTTCTTTGTGATTGTACCATTTACAAATACCTCTTACAAGACATGAGACAAGATCGATTTGTACCTAAGCGAAAAGTGTTTTGGAAATCCAAACGCCAAAGGAAATTTACTCCGCAAAGCAACCCTCATTCAATCATCTTAATTGTTTCACAATATTTTTCGAAACTTACCATGTGTTACATTAATTTAATGATGTTAGCATTTATACCTTGCAAGAAAAATGAGTGCTCCCAAAAATTGTATTTACAATATAGCAATTATTTGTTTATTCGTTGACACCTCCACCAGTTTTTGGATTTATTTATGTCAAGAGTATCATCATGCTTAATTAACCTGTCACAATTTTCATCTGTACCAAGATATAACCATTTGCTTGCAATGACGCCCATCACCTTATGGTACAGTTTTTAAACACCTCGTGATCACATCTGAGGTTGTGTGTTATAGTTGATTATCACAACACATATGCGGGCTCGGGTGGCATTGACATAACGGTGTCATGGATTCCCAATCAAGATATTCTTCTGTCGCTGAATAATATACAGTATCATCTAACCCAGTTGTGAACCGGCATGAAGCTGTCCCCACCCAAAACAGCACTAATTTTAAAATTTATTAGAAAAAAATAGGTTGCGCTAAATTAGTGCTATCTAACAGTACAAATCAAAAATAAGTGTTCATCAGGTAAATGAATAAATGGGTCGTGATTTTTGGGTAGGGCCAGCTTCACGTTTTGCCCCACCCACAAAAAAATTGAAAATAACTATATACACTCACCAGAAAAATAGTGCTCAATTAGTGCTGTCGAATCCCCACCCAAAAATCATGACTATTTATTAATTTGCCTGATGAGCACTATTTTTTTTAAATAGATTTTAAAATCTGTGATAAGCCTCCTTCTCTTAAAGACAGAAGTCCCGATCTAACTACTAGACTAGCCCCACATCCGAAGAAGAAGAAAGTAAATTAATTTTAAAGGCATATACATATACAGTACACGACGTATAAAGTATAAATTCATTGCTAGAAGTAAATAACAAGAAAAAACTATCTAAATTATGACGTAATCATTATAACGATATCATAATTGAAAATATTTGTATTAATGCTTGATGTGTCCAAGAAAAATGTTTTCTTAAACTTTTGTAGTAGGCTATAAGCATTCCAGTCGATTGTCATTTAAACTCAAATGTAAAAATCCATATGAAATATTTTAGAATCCATTTAAGTTTATACACAATGAGCCGATCTAGTGTAAATTATGTTTTAAACCAAACTCAAGTTTGTGAAATCGAACTATTAACTGCTGAGTTAGTTGAGTTAGTGAAGAAATGAGGTTTACAACAAATAAGAGGTCATGGCTGGTTAGTGGTTAGGCAGACAATAAATTACGGAGAAACAAATTCAACGGATGGATTTATTGAGGAAAAACTTACGGCCTAGCTGTGTGATTTCGGCAATAGATCAAATCAAAATAAAATTTGTGGGGATATTTATATTCCAAATAAGATACTCTTAGTATCATAGCGTCCTAGGACGTTAAAAATATCGATAGTAGAAACGTATAAATAGATTAAATCTTATAAATGTTTACCTTCGATTCCTCTGAAGTTACAACGTAATTTTACGATCAACCGTTAATTTTAAAAACAAGTAGACTTATCAATCTGATTTTTAAGATTTCGAATTTTTAAAACGTATTACGTCTGCGTTTCATGCAGAGTTACGCTCGGGTACGTTATTAAGGTTATTTTATTATCACGTCTGGATAATTTTGTCTTGCATGGAACTGGACTACGACAATTCACACTGCTATGAAAAGTATATGTTGTTAATATGGTGTTTTCCTTCACCATTGAATGTTACCGTAAATTGTAAATGTACAACATCTACCAGTTCGAAGATAGATAAATTTACAACAACCAGTTAATATCTGGCTCATTTATCACCACGAGTTCAACAATAAATTGTAGGCTTCAGTTATCATAAGCGATTCTGTGTCTCTATTTTGAATCTAAATCCTTGTTTGTTTTTGTTTTGGGCTATTAATTAAAGACACGATCTGATGAAAGGTTGACGTAATAATAAATTGTAACAAGACCAGGGTTTCGACGTTCTAATATCCGTAGTTTCGATCCTCCCCTAAAAGAAAATACAACGCCAATGGTACCTATTTCGTCAATGTATAAAAGCTATGATATATTTAATGGTTAACATATTCGTCATATCTACTATAATCAACAGTATGCTGCGCTGCTTCATGGGCAATGCCAAGGCCCAATGTATCTAAGTATTACCCGCGCAAGACCGCAGTTGAAAGTTTTCCCGCCTATACGGCTTCCTTGCGTCACCGCCATTTGTCAACTAACACAACTCGAACAGTAGTGATCAGCTGACTTGAGGTGAAGGAAGTAAAATATTGATTTCTTGAAAGGGTAAAGCACCATTCCCATATCTAGTTGTAAAACTGGTTGAAGAGATTGATGTAAAAAAATTAACAGCAATTGCAATCTAAGGGCGCTCAAGTTAAATACAGAACAGACAATAAATCTAAACTGCTGTTTTTTTACATGAATGTAAACTTACCTGCAATAAAAGCAATTTAAATGTTTTTTTGCCATTGACTGTTGACTAGGCCTACTGACGTAGACTTACACAAGGAAGGCTACATGTATAAGCGGAAACAAATTACAGGTTGACTCATTAACTCATTAATTCATGCAATGGGTAAACTAGACGTATACCAAATGTTTGAAAACAATAGTGTTTAGATTTTTTGAGCGGAGCGAGCGAAGCGAGCGAAGCTCTTATACGTCGACTCTGCATTTCGTAATACGCAAACTCCTCCTAGACGGCTGAATCAATCGTTTTAAAATTTTGCATGGTGATAAAGACCATATCGGTGAGTGCCAACATCTACATGGCGTTAAAAAAATCTCTCAGGAATCCGCCCCACTGGGTCTCAAAGTTTCAATGTAATCCTTATGGAAGCAGTATTTGACACATAAACAAAAACATATGATCAGCTGTTGACTTTTGAATGCAGTAGATAAAGAAATAGCTGATAGCATTATTCCACAGATATTAGAACAGAAACGGTATGAATCATAAATATAATCAAATGACGACACTAGCTTGAGGTCCGTGACGTAGGAAGTGCTTAAGGAAGTACTAAAGGTGAGCAGTCTGGAGTGTGGAAACTGTTTATGACGATTAGATTTAGGTATCTGCAATCCTAAAATGCTATTAAAAGGGAAGGAAACAGGTCCATGACGTAGGAAGTGGTGAAGGAAGTAGTAAAGTCGAGCTGTTCGATGTATGGGATCTGTTTATGACCATTAGATAAAGGTATTTGCAATCCTAAAATGCTATGGAAAGGGAGGAAAACAGGTCCGCGACGTAGGAAGTGGTGAAGGAAGTAGTCAAGGCGAGCTCTCCGGAGTGTGGAAACTGTTTATGACAATTGAATAAGGTATCTACAAATCTAAAATGGTATGGGAAGGGAGGAAAACAGGTCCGTGACGTAGGAAGTGGTGGAGGAAGTAGTAAAGGCGAGTTTTTCGGAGTGTGGGAACTGTTTATGACGATTAGATTAAGGGATTTGCAATCCTATGATGCTATGGCAATGGAGGGAAACAGGTCCGTGACGTAGGAAGTGGTGAAGGAAGTAGTATATATAGGCGAGTTGTCCGGGGTATGGGATCTGTATATGACCATTAAATTAAGGTATTTGCAATCCTATGATGCTATGGCAATGGAAGGAAACAGAGGTCCGTGACGTAGGAAGTGGTGAAGGAAGTAGTATAGGCAAGCACTCCGGACTGTGGGAACTGTTTATGACGATTAGATTAAGGTATCTTCAATCCTAAAATGCTATGGAAAGAGAGGGAAACAGGTACAGGCGAGCTGTCCGGAGTGTTGGGAACTGTTTATGACGATTAGATTAAGGTATCTGCAATCCTAAAATGCTATGGAAAGGGAGGGAAACAGGTCGGTGACGTAGGAAGTGGTGAAGGAAGTAGTAGAGGCGAGTTGTCCGGAGTGTGGGATCTGTTTATGACGTTTAGATTAAGGTATTTGCAATCCAATAATGCTAAGGGAAGGGAGGGAAACAGGTCCGTGACGTAGGAAGTGGTGAAGGAAGTAGTAAAGGCGAGCTGTCCAGAGTTGGGAACTGTTTATGACGATTAGATTAAGTTATCTGCAATCCTAAAATGCTACGGAAAGGGAGGGAAACAGGTCCGTGACGTAGGAAGTGGTGAAGCAAGTAGTCAAGGCGAGCTGTCCGGGGTTGTGGGAACTGTTTATGACGATTAGATTAAGGTATCTACAATCTTAATATTCTATGGAAAGAGAGGGAAACAGGTCCGCGACGTAAGAAGAGGTGAAGGAAGTAGTAAGGTGAGCAGTGTGGAGTTTGGGAACTGGAAACCGTTTGTTTGTAGCAGTTAGATTAATGTACCTGCAATGCTAAAATGCTATGAGAAGGGATGGAAACATGTCCACGACATATAAAATAGTGTAAAAAAGTAGTAAAGGCTAGCAGTGCGGAGTGTGGTCAATGTTTGCGACAATTAGATTAACGTATCTAAACTACTAAAATGCTATGGAAAGTGATGAAAACAGGTGCACGATGTAGGAAGTGGTGAAGGAAGTAGTAAAGCGGCCTACACACTACACGTGCATTGCACGCCGTGCCATTTTTTATATTGGCACGACGTGCTTTGCACGGCACATTTTGCCCACACACTTGATCTTCAGTGTAGCCTGCAACGTGCTAAATTACATCGACTGTTCGTACAAATGAAATGCAGAACACACACATGTTTTAAGAATATTGGACATGATTAATTGATTAATCATTAAAAATAGACACAAGGCAGCAGCACTAAGCCACCTTAGTGCCTAGGTTAGTCCAGACCTTGCACCTCGCTGCCGTACAGATATACGCCGGTAGGGCACTTGGTTCACAATACTGTGGAGGATGTATGCTCTATGATATATTATATAGAGATCTATGACTGCGTCTCGGGTCACGCATCACATACAGCGCGCGATCCATTGTAATCTCGATGGTCGTGCCAATTATCAATGATCAATTATCAATTATTTAAGGGGGGGACGCCACTATATGCGTATTTAATCTGTGTTGCAAATGGCCAATACAAAATACCGTTGATTCACTAATAAGAAAGTACTATTATAGGGTCAAACTCTGTCAAAAGTGGTTGAACTACCAGCACGTGGCACGGGGACCGCCTACACACTAGCACGTCAGAACGGCGTGCTTTGGCACGGCACGCCAAAAATCAAACTCGTCTTGATTTCCACCGTGCCATGCCAATGCACGCCGTGCTTGCACGGTGTTCACCACACACTTGCACGTTTCGTCAGTTTTTGGCACGACGTGCTTGCACGGCGTGCAATGCACGTGTAGTGTGTAGGCCGCTTAAAGGCTGACAGTGCAGAGTGGGGGAACCGTTTGGGCAGTTAGATAAATGTATCTAATACTTAAATGTTATGAGAAGGGAAGGAAACAGGTATATGACGTTGGAAATGCTAAGGGTATCTCCTACCGGCTGTAGTCTCGATTGGGGCCACGAGGGACGCCCAGCCTGCAGTGAAGGCGTAGTAGCTGCGACGTGAGGTGGGTGATCCGAACCCAATATTACGGAGCGATTAACAATCAGGCCGTATGCCTATCTTACAATAGTGCCTAAGTTGTGAATTAGTTGTTTTCAATATATTAGTGAGTCGGTGGCTCAGTCGCTAGCGTCGCGGACTTCGGGCCCAAGGCAGTAGTGTCGTGGGTTCGGATCCTGGTCACTGCCGATAACATTTTATCAGTACAGTTCACCTTTGTACTGCACCGGCTCACTCCTTGCTTTGCTGTAAACGATCCACGCACGTGCGCTTAGTCTATGTGGACGGGCAAATGCAAGGTTAAAAGAGGCTGCCAACCTCTTTAAAAAAAACAAAAACAAAAAAAATGGCGAATGAATTAGTAAAGCTTGCAGTGCAGAGTTTGGGAACTGTCTTTGACAATTACATTAATGTATCTGCAATCCTTAAAGGCTATGGGAAGAGGGGAAAACAGGTCTACGACGTAGGGGGTGGTGAAGGAAGTAGTAAACGCGAGCAGTGTTGAGTGTGGGAATGGATTAATTTATCTGCAATTCTAAAATGCTTTGGGAAGAGACTGTAGACTGTAGGTTAAAACTATTACGAAGCACGAATCGATACATATTTCGATACATGCAATCGTTTACAATAGAAATTTACAAATGAGTTGTCAACAGCTGATTTTTACTCCGTAGAGGCTAATAATTTATTTTTGTAAAAAAATACAACCGACTTCAAACGCTCTAAAAAGAATGAAATAATTTCAATAAAGTAAACTTTTGTATTAGGCAATCTCACGGATTTTAAGTCGGCGCGGCTCTATGATGATTTTTGATACAAAATTGAAAGAGGGTGTCCATATTGCAGGTAACTATCTATAACTAAAGAGTTATGCGTTAAGTGTTATTTTATTACCGTAATCAGAGATCGGCATTATAGTGGCATTAACGAGTATCTTTAAAAAGATTATAACACATTTAAATGTTTCTAACTTGGAAAAGTAACGTTTTAATACTAAACTCGCTTCTTTTCTTTATCATAATATCAAACTAAATTATTTTTATATTCATATAGAACATTTGTGTGTGTTATTTTCATAATGCATTTATCCTTAAGTAAACATAAAATACAAGAAAATATTTCCTTTAATATATAAACAAAACAGTTCAGTATGTTTTTTATATATTTATGTTATCCAGCTACAATTTATTGATTTTCAAAATACACACACAATATTTAATTTCAATCATATTTGCAGTTTGAGCCGCGCCGACTTGAAATACGTGAGCTTGCCTAATACAAAAGTTTACTTTATTGAAATTATTTCATTCTTTTTAGAGCGTTTGAAGTCGGTTGTATTTTTTTACAAAAATAAATTATTTCATGATTTTTAGTGACTGTATAATGTTTTATACATTAATTACTTGAGGTTTTTTGATAAGCAAAACTGTTTGAAACAATCAAAAGTTCTACAGAACAATCATTATTTTAAAACTGCTTGAGTCACCTGTTCAGGTTACATAATCAATGGGTATGAAAATAAACATTTTTAGATATTCCTCAAGAAAGAAAGAGTTGTCCATTACATTAGGCCTAGTGAAAAACTAATTGTCTTTTCTAGATACATTGAAATGTCAGACATCATCGTTTCCTGCAATCGGTGTACTTCTACATTATAAAAAGAAATACAGTAACGTCTCAAGCCTTTTTGGAACAATATGAAAGTTATTCCTCAGCCACCAGCACTAAAAAATCTCTCAAAGTGGAAAATTGGTCGTTAATACGTATAGTACCTTTGGAAAACTTTATATGAAAGATTGGTTCAGCTAAAAGTGGTGTAAGTCATGTAGGGGTTTTGTTTGCTCAAGATATAGCCTAGTCAAAATTGCAAATCATCTTCCTCTAGGACTTTCCGAAGCAGGCATAATAGTATTGATATGTTATAGTAACTGGGTAGAGAATATTAATAAACATTCCACATCTGCAAATGAAATATGTA
The DNA here is from genome assembly GCF_028750875.1 of Macrosteles quadrilineatus. Taxonomy (NCBI): domain Eukaryota; kingdom Metazoa; phylum Arthropoda; class Insecta; order Hemiptera; family Cicadellidae; genus Macrosteles; species Macrosteles quadrilineatus. The sequence goes on along the minus strand of NW_026542598.1, from coordinate 66,507,445 downwards.
TATGAAAGATTGGTTCAGCTAAAAGTGGTGCAAGCCATGTAGGTGGTTTTGTTTGATCAAGATATAGCCTAGTTGAGATTGCAAATCATCTTCCTCTAGGACTTTCCGAAGCAGGCATAATAGTATTGATATGATATAGTAACTGGGTAGAGAATATCAATAAACATTCCACACCTGCAAATGCATGTTTAGTAATTAAAATATTTAACACTTTTAAGACAATTGACGATTATGTACTGTCACACTTCTTAGGTCGTGTAAGGAATAATTGCATTTAATTTATATTTAGACCTGTTTTACGAATGCTTTGGTTTTCACAATACACCTTTATTTGTCAATATCATACAGCTATTCACTGAAACATATGTTTTTGTAAGTCAGAATATTCAATACTAAAAACAGAATTACTGTATACACAAATCAGGTCAAACGTTAAAATACATTTTTTATAGTAACCAAAACAAAATGCATTTTTCTCAATGTAATTCATTTAGGCTCCATGGCAAGAAATAGTTTATTGATCAATATGAAGCAACTGTTTCATGAAGAATTGTCTGTAGCTTCATTTAAATGGTTTCAACTAACAGCTGTAGGAATGTTATTATTTATTGCCTTCTCTGCACAAATGTAAACAATCTGCACAAATGTAAACAAAATAAATGTTAAATATTTAAGATTTTCAGAATTTTTCACCGAAACAAATATTATACTTAAACATAATATATAAGGTACCAAATAGAAACTCTCCTGGTTATTTTGGTGGTGGAACCACACTGATCGGTAAAAGAATCACAGAGAAATTGGTGAACATACATAGAAAAAAAAAAACATCGCCACAAACAAATTGAGAACCTCCTCCTTTTGTTGGTAGTGGGGAAGTCGGTTAAAAACGATTTTTACTCCCTAAAGAGTTAAAATGCTACTTTTACTGCTACATACGATTGTTTTTACTGCAGTATTACAAAAACAATATAATATGAACCTTTGATGACTCCGCTCAATTTTGTGGATGCCTCTGCGAACGCCACCTAGTAAATTCATACTAAGGAGGGCTACAACGTTTTAATGGTGTCTTTGTTTGGGTCTCTATTCGGTAAAGTGTACAGTGTCCTCATCATAAAAACTTAAAAACACTATTCACTCACACTGTGTCGAAGGACTCTGACCAAAGGAACCAATAGGTTCTTAGTTTATCAGTGGACTGTGATTTGAAACATTTAACAGAGCATTGCCCTTACGTTTCCTAACCAATGATTCACTCTTTGGTATTTTGTTTACAAAACAGTTGATCTATCTCTGGGTGCATCAGGTCCAGATCCAAAATTACTTAAGCATACATGATACTTATGTCCTTGCAAGAAGGTTAAATGATTCATCAAGGATTATACCGGCTGAAACTGATATTGTAGTGAACCTCTAGCCGTAGTCATACTAGCTGCGCATAATTATATTAACCTGGGTTTAACCATGAATGACTTTGTTGCCTTCATACCACGGTATACTATCAAATAAAGTCAAATGCTTGTATTGTTGTCGTTGATTGGCGATCAGAATCTCAAATGTTCAATTTTTTTTTTATTTTGGTTAAGATTTTCCTCGGATTCTTTAAGATTACATTGAAAGATCTTTTGTTTAAATATTGTAATCCTTAGTTTTAGCTCTCGAAGGGTTATATCATGGACAAAAATAATTAATATCTGTTTATGGTTATATTAAACATATATAATCATATTACTTTAAATACAGCGGTGAAAATAGTGGTATCTGTAGCATGCGTTTTAAAATCAGTTGATATTTTCAGGTTCTCAAATTACAAAACCATTTCTTCCCATCAAATAATACTCATTACGTCACTGTTAGTTATTGGCTACGATTTTAAAATATTTGTGTATTTTGGAACGCCGGTTGATCTTTACCTATGTTTTAGCACTATTATTGCTTAACGTAACCTAACAGGTTTGTTTGTTCCATTCCTAAGTGTTTTCGTAATGTAGATTTTTCGAAAAAATCAAATGCCTACAACCGTTATAAGAATCACGAGTCGTAAGTCATAAGTCATTTATTCAACCAGATTCAAACAATTTACATGCATTGGTTATGTCAACAGTAATACCGGTACCTACATAAAATATTTACAAAATTCCTTATACTACATGCCATAAGCTATATACATTTTAAATTCTTTTGGAAATTCGCCCATTTGCCCATGACTGCCCGTCAGCAATAAAGTCACGGACACGGTAGTAGCATTTGGATATTAGTAATTTCCAGAGATTTGTGACGAGGCATCAGGCATGTGTTTAATGTGTTAAGAAAGACGTGAAGATTCACAGTTTGAAGTCTAAGTAACAATAATTAAAGAGTTGTAGCAATGAATCATATAATGAGATTAATCATATAAAGTTATCTCAGGTTTTCTACGTAGGACTGCACGGCTTAACCTTTCCTCCTCGTAATTACGTATTACCCAGGAAATACCGGACATAGAAATAGAAGGAAACACCTGCTTTAATTGCTTGAACATCTTGACTGCCATTCAAATGCAAAATTGATTTTAATCTAGAAAATAACCAAACATGACCATTAATTTTACTATACTGTACCATATATTAAATGTAAATAATATCAGTTATTATACATCGATGATAATATCATTAGCCTATATTTTAGACACTGAAGCAAATATCCCATTGGACCATATTTAGCCAATTTTGTATACAAAATTATCACATTTCATTCAGCCACTTAACTCACAGAGTATAAAAAAATTCTATTTTCCCCTAGTTTTGGTTACTGTGTTAATTTATGTCGTAAACAAGTATAAAGGTCACACAAATATATAATTAAGCTTGGCTAAAACAGTGTATTAGGCAGAAATCAGCAATTATCAGCACCTTCTGCGGCTCAATTGAACAAAGTTATCTTCATTTTACTCTAGACTAGCTATGCAGTACGATAACTTGAAAATTGGAATGTAATTTATAATTTTATGCCTAGTCAAAGGTATGTGTAGTTTGAATACAACTCACCCTCAAACCATGGTAAAGGATCCCATAAACAATATCTACAGGTCAATATAGAGACTATCGAGACATCGAGTATGGAAAACCTAACCATTAGAGTCGTTCAAAGGTTGAATAAAGGAGTCAATGAATAAATACTGGTTGTATTCATTAGTCCAACAAACTCAAACCTCACGTGGACCACGGCGTGTTACTGGGTAAGATAAGCGTTTGTTTGTTGAAATACGCAAATGATATGGAATACTCCAACGGTGTTTAAATGTCTGTTCAACTGTGAGGGTAAATGAACGACGAATTAGTATTTTTGCTGTACAATAATAAAGGCTACACGCTAGTTATACGAGAAACTGAGTAGTAGGTTATAGAACTCGACTGACAACCAAAAGATCACCCTAGGAAAGGTTAGTGGCTTAAAGGTTCAAAACTGGGTCCAGTTGTCGTCGACGTCGATTATTCTACTTTTGATAAATTAGTTACCGGTAGTCAAGCCGACTAATTCACTTCATTCTACATTCAATTTGGGCATTCAACTTGAAATATTCATTTATGTGGGCATACCTGCCTTAAAATTCATGAAAAATGCTTTTATGCGATAAGAGAAGTACTCATAGTCCAGGCAAATTAGATCAAATATAGGGAGTGCTCCCCAAAAAATCGTCTAAAGCTGGAAAGTGTTTTTATACCTTTTGGGGGTCCCAAATAAGAGTCCTGTGAGTTTGCGACGGATTCTGACGTCTGCTTAAGTTTTGGGAGTCGAAAAACTATGAAAATTTTGCACTTTTTTCAGTTTTTCGCTTATAACTCATAAAGAAAGAATCCTACGGAAAATGTTGTCCAAAGGTCTCTTTTAGTACATGAAATTCTGCGTCGATTGGTGTTAAATACGTCAAAATCGGCCGAGCTGTTTGGCCGCTGTAGCTTTTTAAAGTTGGATCATTTTCATCAACAAGGCCATAAAGTTGATTATTTGACCAGTTTTCGGCTTATAACTCCTAATCGACACTTGCTATACAAAAATGCACCTGTAGTTAGTTTGGAAAAGACAACATTCTGCGTAATATGTTTTTTGTACTAATCAATAATGGCAATTGGTTGCTACCTACTTTGTATGGTCGCCATTTCATTGAAAAAAAAGTAATATTAAATATTAATTTTAGTAAAATTTTCCAACTTTAACTTTAATTTTTTTTTCAATTAAATGGCGACCATACAAAGTAGGTAGCAACCGGAATGATCTCGAGTGCAGCAAAGGCCTTTTTCACTCGTGTTACACATTATATTTTTCCTACAGTCACTATAAAGCATATAAATAATTAGTCTTTCAAACACTATACAACACGTTTTTAGGTTCAGCTGGCGACACAAATGGTGCCCTAGAGAAAGTAGTACTCGCGGTCCGTATCACTCCGCTATTTTTCCTCGGCAAGAAATGTGCTCCGCGTTTTGAGAATATAGTTCCGTATGTTTTTCTAATTTGAAGTGGTTTCCGCCCCTAAAAAAATGCTTTAAAGGTATTTTCTTGTTTATTAAGATCGTAGGAATGTTTTAAAAACGTTTAAAAGAAAAGTCCAGAAAGTTCAGAAATACCGAAACTATAAACACGAAATGACAGGTTAAATCGTAGTTATAATAGTCAATCAGCTGCTAATAGTATTTTTATCTTTAAGTGTTGCCAACCTATTTCCAAGCGTACACGGATTACGTGCATAATAAAACCACGCTGTTTTGTGTTGTTTCGTTGGAATCCTGATGTGCGGCAAAGTATAAACCGTACGGCAAAGTATAAACCGTACGGCAAAGTATAAATATGCAGCAATTAGCAGCTTTCTGTACTATAAACAGTACAAGGAAGCCAACTTTGTCGGGTGACTGTAGGAAAAACAAATTTACCCTACTAAAAGTAAATTGCTACACGATGATTACAATACAGTATTATCTCTTGTCTTAAGTTGTAAGCTTAAGGATTTTTATGGGTTTTCATCACATTAGTAGTAAAGATTTAAAAAGCAGTCGTAACTTATCATTGTTCTGTGATAGTAAACGGTTTCTTGAATTGGCGCTAGTGCAATTCAAAGTTAGCCTGTTAGGACTTCACTTAATTTAACTTCAGTTACAAGAACTTTCTGGTTGTAACGAGTTTTTTTTTATTTAGAAACCAAATAAATGTTATACGATCCCTATGTCAGGCATAAGTTACTGTTTAACATTTTTCATACTAACTTGAGCTGTTCAGGCTGAGTTTTAAACGTGACCAGTCGAGGGTTTTGAGTTTAGATATCTATCTATCTATATCTATCTATATATTAATAGGCAAGCATGTTTCTTTAAAACCTTTTTTCTCAGCTTGTGTGCATCGTGGGGTAAATCTGCGCATACCGTTAGAAAGCAATTTTCCTGTAGGTGTGCAGAATCCCTTTATAAATTTAAATAGGCTCAAAGATAAGCACAAAAAATGAGTTTGAAAATTTGAAAAAATTAACATGGATTTTATGCGTTGCCATGCTGGTGACGAAATAACAACGAAATATAAACAGAAAATCAAAACAAATGGAAGAAACTCCAATCACATGTTTTATTTACAGTGTGGGGTGAAAATAGAGAAGTTAGTACATTACATATTTTTGGTCGAGTTTCGACCACTGGACGACCTCTCGTATATATATAATACGCTAAGCCGATTTTTGTGAACAGAACTCCTCCCTCATTTTTGGACCGATTTTGATGATTAAAGTGTCAAAAGAATTGCCCTGATCTGTAGTTTTGCAAAGTGTTTTTCGTTTTTTGATATCTTTATTATTTTGGGCAGGATCTTCCATCAAAGTTGGATTTTCTCCCATAAGATTAACATGGGGGAATCTAAAAATTTAATTGGAAACTTTGTCTCCATTAATTTGAGAGAACGGCTGGGCATAGAAACTTGGTAGGGGTGTCAAAAGAAAGGTCTTGGTCTGTAGATGAGTTATCAAAAGAAAAACGACGTAAATTCCCTTAGGGCTCTGCCCCAGGAGCCTTAAAAGATCCCTCTACAGATTTGTTTACATTTTGGCCATGTGGATAATACTTTTTAATGAAACAGCTGTTAATTTGTAAATTGTATTTTAAACAAGACACATTAATTGGGAGTTACTGAATTGTCCAAAAGAAGCATTTGCAATGTTATTTTCTGATTTTAAAATTAATTTTCTTCTGTATAATGTCATGTTTTGCAATATATAACGTTCCATGACGAAATCAGTGGAAAATCCTTTTATCACAGTAACTCTTAAAATTATTTCTTATTGACCTTATATCTATTTTACGGGTTAGTGACTGCCCTTTTCACCATTTTTGTCTTTATTTTTATCATATTGTTCTAGACAGATCATCATAGGTTCATGAGATTATTGTCATACATGTTTTCAATCATTGGAAAAATATTCAATTGTGTAATACAATACAAAATAATAGCCTACAAGTGCAGAAGGGCACGGTGCCCATTTGAGCCGCGTCCATATTTTGTTAAATTAATAGTAGTTTACAGCAACTGGATAAAACATTTTACAATATTTATGTAGAAATATTTGCATGACAAAGAAAGTCATTAAGCTGGAAAACAGCAATATACTGCAGACTTTTCAGAGAGGTTACTTCGATGTATTCATTCAACTTAGTGAAAACATAATATAGATATGTATACAAATAAGAACTTGAATTCTTAGAGAGCCTTTGAATGTTATTAGACTAACAAAAAGGGTTGTGCATGTTTACTAGCGCTACTCAGCAACAAAAACCATTTAATTTATCTCTAAAATATATATTCTTAAAGTGCACTGATCAGCAGCAAAAAAAATCTATGTAACTTACCCGTATGTTATTGAAAATAACACAACATTTTGGCTGTAAATATGACCCAATGAGTAAATAATATTTAAGCAGCTACTGTCATGACAGAAAGGTCATATTCCTTTTAAACTAGATCACATCATCCTTTATAAGATACGTTTATTAACAATGCATGTAAACGTCAATATTTACGTGACAGCCAATTTACATTATTTTTGCTTTTTGGAAATGCCTCATTGCTATGTCATTTGCATTATTTGTTGCCAATGAAGCCGCATTTAAATGAGGAGGCCCCTAACAGTTTAAGAATAAAAGCCAACTTCACTTCAAGTATATTCCACTACACCTAACATTCCGTAGATTATATTGACGACTTAATGTAATTGATATGGATGAGACAACTAACTGACGTCCCCCATGTCAAGGAATTCTAGCTTTAACAGTAACCCCACAACAAATTTCACAAAACTGTGATAGAGGGTTATTCATTTTAGCACAGAAGTACGATGTGAACTGACGCGACGTGGCGAAGAAAAAATCAAACTTACACTGTTTATGGATATCTCCCTTTGAAGTTAGAACGTGTCTTCCCAACAAACTAAAATAAAATAAAATCATAGATTAATCTGCATTACACTGATGAAATCACGGAAGTGTTTCACAACAAAAGATCCAACAATACGATTTTAATACTATTTAAAGGTTCTTCCAAACGATGAGATAATATACTAATAACTCTGATGACGTACAGTATGGGAGATATTTTATTCATTGAATGAACAACCATATTTGGTAACTAATGCAATTAATATCAATATCATTATTGTTTTTACACTTATTAATCTTTAAACAATGCTAAATGCTCAAAATATGTACAATTTCACTCAGTTTATCGCAGTTAGATGAATTAGCGTAAGCCTTGAAAATAACCGTCGATTTCGACGGGTTTCACCTAGTATGATATATTATTCTTGCATAACACAAAATAATGAGTTTGTCCTAAGCCACGGTTTATGAAGTAAAAGTAGCTATCCAGGTTGAAAAAAGAAGAAAAATGATTAGGTTGTTTTGTATAAGGGCGATTAAGAGTTAAAATATTATTTAGCCTACATGTCAAAATTATTTTTAATTTTATTATGAACCCTAAGAAATTTACCTTCACTTATGTTAGTTATGGCAATGAATACAAACCACTGGTTATGGTCAAAACCGAAAAACTCGCTAAATACCCTAGTAAAATATAGTTTTTTCTCCAAGGAGCTTTAAAGTGTGATGTAAGATGCGAGCTGTTCTAGACTCGAATAAGTTAATCTTTATTTCCGTGCTAATATACACAAATAAACTTTTTTTGCAAATTGTCCCTAACCTGATAAAAGCGCGTGTTCACTCTATTGGATTAAGGCTGTAAAAATAGTAAGCCTGGTAAAGTCATTTAATGGAATGATAATGACAACTCATTATGTCACGGCAGAGAACCACTTTAATCACAGCATCTTGAGACGCTTTTTCTACAATTGTATAACTAAACAGTTCATTTATTATTTCAAAAATGTTTTATCTTTGGTATGTGACAGGGCAGCAAACTCAAATAACGAAGAAACACGTGCACAGTACTTCTGTAAACTTGGGTGCATTTATTACAACTCTGATATCACTATGTATGCAACACAGATATAAGTGAAGTACAGTACAGTAGTTGCTGTAATTGAGAAAGTGATATGAACAGTTGTCGCGGTGTTGTCGATTACTGTACTTGATTGATAGTTTTAATTGCCTCAGGTCTGGTAATTTTCAGTTTTAATATACTTTTGAATAAAATTACAACCGACTCCTCATTACTTAGTGAACCGATTTTACCCAACCGAACGATTCTTTGAATATATACTGTGGTCAACCATTAATTTGTTTGGATGTTTAGGCGTGTTTCTTAGATGAGTAATGTAAATTACAATAAACAATATACGTCGTGGAATTTATTTTGTATTCGTCTTATTTTATTTGTAGCCTATAAAAATAGCATATATGATGCTTCAATATGCTTCAATATGATGCTTCAATATTGAATATAAATACAAAAGAGTTGGAAGATTCCCACGTGTGGTTACTCTAGTTATCCTACTAATATTATAAATGAGAAAGTTTGGATGTATGGATGGATGTATGGATGTATGTTTGTGACAAGTGAACGCGAAAAATACTGTTCGGATTGGGCTTAAATTTTGCATGATGATAGCTCACATTCCCGATTAACATATAGGCATATTCTTATTTTAAAAATCCTTTCGGGCTCCGCCCCAGTGGCTCTGGAGTTTCCCATGTTATTACTGTATGAGAAATGGAATTATTGAATCTTAACACTCTTAACAGCTGTTTCAATTAAACAAGTTGGTTCTGTTCTATGATGTTCCATAGCATTAAAGTAACAAGGATTACCAACAGGGTGCAGCACTATTATTTCTTTTACATTTATGACAACAGCTAATTTGCAACCAAAAGGTGAGTGAGCATAGCGAACGAACTTCAACCTGGAGGCGAGTTAGCGTAGCGAACGAGCTAACCTGAAGGCAAGTGAGCGCAGCGAACGAGCTCCAACCTAAAGGTGAGTGAGCGTAGCGAACGAGCTCCAACCTAAAGGTGAGTGAGCGTAGCGAACAAACTTCAACCAGGACGTGATTGTGCCATGCGAACGAGATCATCTTGAAAATTAAGAAGTTAAACGGGGCAAAGCCCGCGGGTTACAGCTAGTTAAATCATGAAAGCAGAATTTAAATTCAACGACACATGATTATTAAAAAATTATAACATACACATTTTATTACATCGACCTAAACAAGTTTTTTGTATTCCCGGCAAAAAATTCATTTAAATTAATAAAACTCTGGGTAAGAAAAAACTAAAAGGCAAGGTAAAATAAAAAAAATAATTTTCCTGACTATAAAGCTAAAAGCTAGCCTAAAAGTACTGTTATAGAAAATTCCACAGTGGTCAAAAGTGTTATAAGGGCGCCCACTGGCATGATGTCGAAACACTCATGATAACAAACTAGACTGGTGTTATGTAATGTAGCCTATAACCCTGTGGCGCTTCCGAAGGACGAATACATTTATGACCAACAACAGAGTAAATAGCCTGATAAGGACGAAGAATTAACAACGTTTAAAGATATTCTAGATCATTTACTTCTCTAAAATACATTAACGCATTTCAAAAATGTAAGAAAGACGTAAACTCAAGTTAAAAAAAATAGAAGTGATGATAACAAACAAGGCAAGCGAAATTGGACCTTATCACTTACCAGGTTAGCGTAAAGATCCGCACATTTAAGATTGAGCACATACACATATCACGTCACCAAAAATACACTGGAAAATTCAATTTTACAAAGAACACTGGAATAAATGGAAACTTGTATAAAGTTGTAGGTAAATAAGTGTAAAGCACGCACCAAGTTGGCCTGCCCGAGTCAGACGCTGACGTCGTACTAGTTCTAGAAGTTGCCACTGCAGCAGCACTTGCCGGCAGATTGTACACAATGTTACATAATTATTATGGCCAAGGTCAACAATGCCACTGATGGCAATGGATGCTTGTTATGCCATCAAGATTAAATAATAGCCCAATAGCCCCGCTGCAGCTCATCCATCCTTTACATCTTCTTAGCTCTTAGATATGTTTTCTATTCAAATGTAGTAAGATTAAAAGTTGTGTTTAGTAATTTTTTTGTAAATTACTTGAACTTAGAACTTTTTTGCTATAGTTGAAATTTGTTTTTCATTTTGTACAAAATAGGATATTGTACTGTAATTGTCTATTATTATAGTTATGTAAATTTCGTACATTTTATAAAAAAACACATACACACATATGCAATACATTTTACATGAATTAAACACATGGATACATATGAATACATTTTATATGTATTAACCGGCTTGTGAGTACACAGTATAGATATATTATTGCAAGTATTATTTGTAGTTTTTTTGTAATTTCATGTAGGCTATACATTTTATCAACTAAAAACATTTACAAGTTTTTAATGGTTTATGATAGTTGAAAGTAAAATACTGTATGTGTAAATAAATGGTGAACTAAGTGCTGAATTTTTACCAATTATTCTACCCAATAAAAGAAAAAGAAATATTATATAAACCCTGGTCTGACCTTGACCGTTTAGCTATTGTGGGGTAATTTGTGATTTATCAAAGTAATGATGACCATGACCTTATTGTAATACAAACTTACGTTTATAAAACGTTATTAAAAATCACAAGGTTGTGTCTCAACCAAACAATTTGTATAGCCTATGTATTTAGTAGTTAATAATTTCATAATAAATGTAATTTCTTGACTTGGCCAATGCAATGAATTGTTAATCTGGCTTGCTTAATAAAGGACTTTGACTTTAACATATTAATGATATGAGAACTTATAAAATTTAAAATCTCGTAAAATTTAATTTAAATTAAACTCAAAACTAGAGTAACAACTCTTCATACAATGATTTTTAAATACTGTAGTTTTAAATGTAAAATTTATTTTTAACAAAATTTGATTTGTTTAAGGCTAAAGAAAATCAGCTATAGCCTTTGTTTGGTATTTTATTACCCAATTGAATAAAAAAACTTCCTTATTTTTCTATCTGTAAAATGACGTTCCTATTAACATTATAGGAGGCTATGTAGGAAAAACATTCAGCTATTCCTTAAAAACCTGGTTAAAGGCGCAGCATTCGGCAAGGCCGTAGCCAGGACAAACTTTCGTGGGTGGGGGGGGTCTGGTCAGTGGCGGCATCAAGGGGGGTTTGGGGGTTGTGGTGCACCCCCAAGAATGAAGGGGGGTCCGGGGCGAAAATGTTATATTTTTAAAGTCGTTTGGTGACTTTTTAAAGAATTTTTTTAACATCTAAAACGGTTTCCAATCCTCCAAAAACTCCCATTTCCCATATTGTTTGTCATGAACAAGTAGACATTTAAAAAATTAAACTATGACGATTGCATTCATGAATTTCAATACATAATGTAGACTACGGTCATATCCTCCTAAAAGGAGTTTGGTGACTTTCTAAATCCACGTTTAACATCCAGAACTGTATCCAAAAACCTCCCATTTCCTCTTTTATTTGTCATGAACAAGTAGGGGTGTAGGCTTTCTGCCCATACGATAATCCTATTAGTGACGCTCGGCTGACCTGTCAGCGCTACCCGTCCCTGCGTTGGGGTTGAAGATGAATAAGCGTAGGACAGTGGAGGGGGTGAGACGCCAATGTAGGGGAAGTTAGTGCGAGTTGGAGAGAGTGAAAGTGATGTAGGGTGAAGAGAAGGAAAGAGGTAAAAAATCAGCCATAAGGATCGAACTGATCAACAACTCACCCCATTACATTGTGATCCAATGGTGTTTATAATTTTTTATGTGTTCAGTGGCGTCATTCGCCTATTAGGCGGCCTGATGATTGGAGTGTTCAATCTAAATCAATAACCACTTGCCTCCATTTATGTAGGCAAATAGTACCTAATATCCACTGTAAAAGGAAAAAAAGAACTGTTGCGGAGGACCTTTGCGGTAATATTTATTTACCGTATTGTGAGTTAACAGTATATTGTGTAAATAGCCTAAATGTATCAATAGTGTTTTAGACCTCTCAGTACATACATTCTGTGCTTTAAGTAAACTGTTGATTCTTTATGAACAAATTATTACTAATATAATGGTTAAATTATGGTCAAATTTGAAAAAGAAGTATTTTATTCCTAAAAAAGCCAAATATTTTATTATTTAATACGAACTTTTGTTTAAATGGTTACGTTTGTAAATCTTAGAAAACAACTAATATAATATATATATTGAAGTGTTTTTGTAGGGTTATTAGTGACGATTTGTAAATTTAAAATTGCTATTTTATTTGTATGGAGAATAATACAGTAGACTCATAGTTGGCTTGACTTGATGATGGTTGTTAATTGATAGTTTAATTAATATTGGCAAATTTGTTACATTTATACTAAACAATTAATATTTCACAAAAAATCTATATATTAAGGGGAGAAGTACGCCCGAAAAAAAAAAAAAAAAAAAAAAAATTTTATTTAATATTTGTATAGTTTATTTTATTCTGATTGCAATGGTATGTAATACATGCCTATTTTGAGTTAATAAAATATAAAAAATAAATTTTGAAAAAATTTCCACACGGCTACTTAGCAACCAAACACAACTTACTTTCATACATTATGCTCCTGTTTATCTTAGCTAATTTTATTGATTTTGATAAGTTGTGTTGGCTAACCTGGCTCCTGGTTTGTTTTTCTCTTAGTCTGTATTGTCGTCTGATCCATATGTTTATGTTTGTGTTGAGGTTCAGCATTGTTTACAAATTTTATAGCAAAGGTTATGTTTTGTGCTGAGTGTAAAAGTGATGTTACAAAATGACAAAAACTAAAAAGTTGTGGAAGAAAAGAAGCTTTCGAGGTAACCAGTATGCAAAGGTAAATAGTTGTGTGCAAAATGAAGGAAATAGGCCTACGCCTGTAACTGAAAACAGTCAAAGTTTGGATCCTGAAAATCAAAGACTAAATGATTCTGTGCCTAGCATTGAAAGTAGGCCTACTCCTCCATCTGCTTCATCGAAAAAGATTGGGACAGTGCCAGATACATTTGATAGTTTTAGTGTTAGTAACAACAATATAATACTAAGTATTAACATCTTATCTCAGGCTTTGTTATGTGCCACTGCTTGTAAGCAATGTAAATCTGAGAGCTCGCTAACTTTGACAGAAGAGGAAAGTTCACGACAAGGACTAGCTTGTAAACTAGTAATTGAATGTAAGAAATGTTTTCACTCTTTTCCTTTTTGGACATCACACAAAACAGACAATTTTTTTGATGTAAACTTAAAGTGTGTTTATGGGTTGAGGGCAATAGGTAAGGGTTCGGTTTCAAGTAGGCCTCTTTTTGCTTTACTCGACTTGCCTAAACCTCCAATTAGGTTTGAAAGGTACAACAGTCTTATGGTAGAATCTGTGAGAACTGTTGCTCACAATTCAATGATCAAGGCCATAGAAGAAGCCGTAGAAAAGAATGTTAGTGATGATGGTACCACTACCAGAGATATCAGTGTAGGCATCGATGGTACATGGCAACGGCGAGGTTTTGCTTCGCTCAATGGTATAGTATCAGTTTCAAGTTTCGACACGAGTAAAATCCTCGATGTGGAAATCCTTACAAAATATTGTCACACATGCAGTACATCTAAATCAAATAAACAAAAAAAAGGCCACCACTTTTGTGAGAAGAACTTTGAAGGCAGTAGTGGTTCGATGGAGGTTGCCGGAGCCAAGAGTGTATTTTCGCGTTCTGTGGCCACAAGAAATGTCAGGTACAAATACTACCTAGGGGACGGAGACTGTAAGGGGTTTTCCACTGTTGTTGAATCCCAACCATATGGGCCTACTTTTAATATTGAAAAATTAGAATGTGTAGGCCACGTTCAGAAACGAATGGGTGGGCGTCTTCGAAAGTTGCGAAGAGACTTGAAAGGACAAAAGTTGAGTGATGGACTGAAGATAGGGGGGAAAAAAGGTAGGCTCACAGACAGTGTCATAGACTCTTTACAAAATTATTATGGCTTAGCTATTAGGCGCAACAAAAATAATTTGGAAAAAATGAAAAGCGACGTTTTGGGAATCCTCTTCCATAAAGCTTCCACAGACGACACCCCACAACATCAACATTGCGACGAAGCATGGTGCAAGTACAAACAAGCTATAAAAGAAAATAAAACATACAAGCACAATAACTCACTAGACAAGGTTATAATCGACCAAATAAAACCTATATTCGAGGATCTGGCGAAAACTGAGTTGTTAGAGAAATGTCTGCATGGCCGAACACAAAACATCAACGAAAGTTTTAACTCTGTTGTGTGGTCCAGGATTCCCAAAAATAATTTTGTTGGAAGACAAACTCTGAGATTTGGCACATTTGACTCTGTTATTACTTTTAATGAAGGAAACAGGGGACGATTAGAGGTTTTGAAAGAGCTTGGGGTCAAAGTTGGAAGAAATTGTGCGAGATTTCTTAGTGACATCGACCGATACCGGATGATGAAATCAGAAATTTCATGTGATGAGAAGACAAAGCAAGCCAGGAAAAGAACCAGGATGATTAGGAAGAAGCTCTGGGATGCTGACAAAGAAAAGGAGCAGGATTATGCAGCTGGAATGTTTTAAAATGTAAGTTAATTATTATTTTCTGCGTTTTTTGCGATTTCTCAAAAATTCACTTTTTTAGCATTAAAGTCCCATTATCTCAGGAAGAAGTAAGTCAAATTATTTCAAAATTTTACCATATACTTAGCAGGTCTAAATGCACACTCCCTACCTGTTTTAGGCTTCTAGCTCAAAAACAAAAAAATATAGAAAATATTTTAATAAAATTAAAAGTCAACTTTTTTTTTATTTAAAAAAAAATTCAAAAAATACCAACGGATATAAGAAATCGAATAAAAATGCTAGGGTGTCTTTAGTATAATATATATATACTAGGAAAAAAATTTCAGTTTCATATGTCTTACACTTTTTGAGATAATGGGTCACATACATGTATATGTTTAACATTGCGGGTATAGGCGGCGTACATCTCCCCTTAATAATTTGAAACTGTTTTTCTTTGTGACAGCTATTTTGAGAGAACCGCTGGGCGTAGAAACCCGGTAGAGGTGTCTAAAGAAAGGTCCTGGTCTGTAGATGAGCCATCAAAAGAGAAACATGGAGAATTCCCTCGGGGCTCTGCCCCAGTGGCCTTTAAATTCCCATCCCATGTTATTCTTATGGAGGAAAACGAGGTTTTTGTCACAGCTAATTTGAGAGAACGGCTGGGCGTAGAAACTTGGTAGGGGTGTCTAAAGAAAGGTATTAGTCTGTAGGTGAGCCCTCAAAAGAGAAACGGTGTAAATTTCCTTGGGGCTCTGCCTCAGAGGCCTTTAAAGTTCACTCTGCAATTTTGTTTACATTTCAACCATATGGATAATTTTACACTACTTTTAATGAACCAGCTGTTAATATTAAAATTGTATTCAAAGGTCTACTGAAACTGTCAAAATTAAATGTTTACATTACTATATATGATTTTAAATGGATTCTCCACTGCATGGCAAGTTTTTTATAGCTTCAACAAAATGATGAATTTATGATACGTTTGAAATGTTTTGTTCAAAAATCAATGCTTTATTGCTCTTAGAAAATTTTAAATTATGAAATAAGTGTGACTTATAAATTTCAAAGGAACATATAACTATTCCTTATCGGGTTAGCTTATACATATTGTAAGGTTGGCACTTGCCTTTTTTCCTACTTTCAATCACCATTTATTTTTAAATTCAAGAAAGAACGCCTGAGATTAATTTATTGGTATAACAGTTTTTGATAATCGGGTTGAAAATTGTATCATAGATGAGTACGATGAGGATGAGAGCTGTGATCAAGTTTTGGAATAGACTAACTACGGAGTCTAGATGGTTTTGATAAAGTAGATGAACTATGTCAATTTAGGTATTAAAAAAAATGTGTACACAGTTTTTACTTTGATGTACACATGTAGCTAGGTTGAACAACGCATCTAAACCTCACTACATACAAAACATTCGGAAACACAACAGTGTCATCACATCTCATCGCATTTGCATAATGTGTTACCAATGCTGGACTAGGTTATGGATTTGGTTCCGCAAATGTTTAAGATTTGTGATAAAATTTCTTACAATTATGGTTCATTCGTATCCACGAAATACATGCACAGCTTTATGTGATCTATATGGCCAAGGCAAAACTACCCCATAAGCTAATGAACTATCAAGTAAGAACAGGATAATTAAATACATAGGTCGATGTGGCAAGAGAAGGATTTAAAATTGCTGAGATCGAAGTAAGAATGTTACTGCTTTCTGGAGAATCAGATATTTTAAAAAAAAAGTGATGAAGATTTACTTATAAATCCGGATACAATCTGAATGATTTTCCTAAAGCAGATTGAATTAATGGTCAGTAATAAATATTGACTCTTTCCGTAACATGATAAACTAATTATATGAACTCATTCTCCCATATAGTGAAAGTGGCTTTGGTATGAAACAAACTCATGAAGAAACAATTATAAGACTCCTAAAAAACCTTTTAGGCAACCTAAAGCCGATAAAAAGAAAGGTAGGAAATATTGTGTTAAACGAATTCATCAATCACGTATTTTAGGGAACACAATCGTCATTCTTATTATTGCTTATCGTCCCTTCATATAACTAAGATTTTAATGACTTCACTCTATCCAACGCAGTTAGCTGAATTTACATAAAACCTCAAGATTAACCGTCGATTTCGACGGGGTTCCACTAGTACCTTATTACCTTCAAGACAAACGCAATAACATATAAAGATAGAAAACCTGATAAAAAATAACACTGGTATTCGACTGTTTTTGTGTCGCGTAGTATATATTTAGTTCTTATGATTCTATCATATTGGTTTGTTGGTCACATAGTTGCAGACAAGTACTTATACCACACGCACTATCATAGTTTTTTAGACACAGACCACAAAAATGCCATATCTCGGTCATTTTTAATTGGATTTTCTACGTCGATGTGTCATTACGTTTGTGTCAGAATTTACAGTAAAAAGCATTCTTGTGTTTATTTTAAGAGTTTTTGGGAGATTTTAAGATTTACTGGTATAACGTTACTACTGTTAAAAATGTTTAAATGGCTGCCATATTAAATTTTAAATTTATAAATTGTAATATATTCTTGCAAAACTAATTAAACTAGCATTAACATTTATTTACAATTTAAAATTTTTAAGTAACATGGATATAAAAAAAACAAAATGGTGGCTCTGTGTGTAACCATTGATTTACAGGTGCTTTAAATGTGATACTGTATTTTATACATTCGTTATTAACACAGAAATTATATTCTAAAAGGTTGGTACAGAGTTACTTAACACCCTATAGTTCGACAGAATTGTTATAACAAACTCACTACTAGATCATAAATGACGAGAAATATATTTTCATCAACATCATTAGGAGTACTGGTTAGATGACGTATTTTCTCGTCACACAATTGGTATTTGGAATGTGACGTTTGCAGTAAAGATTTGAATAAAACTTGTTCAATATCGTACAAAACTGTGATTTTATTATTTTGTATAAACAAATCTTTCAATAAGTCTTAATTTACGACTCAACGAAATAAACTATGACCAATAGTTGTATCACCAGCGTTGCCTTAGTTTTTGTGTTAAAGATGTTCGCTTATGAGGCTACCACGTAAAATCAAAACAATTGTTAGGTTGCAATTGAGGTCAATCACACTCTCGCAGTTACTTCCCTGCAAAGTGACCCGAGTGACCCTACGTAAGGAATATCTAAGAAATAGCAAATTAAATCCTTGTACGCTAATCACTTATATTTCCTTTACCTTTCCTAGTACTAAACACTGATTCCCTTCATTGCATTATTTGTTAACGGAAGTCCATTCAAATTCTTGCGTCGAATTGTTGTAATGTCAACCCTATCCTTCTGGGAACGTCAGACGTCCGGTGTCGCTGGGGGCAACAAACTCCATCTTCTATCTCGCTCTACCCCCACTCTAGCACTTGCTACCCCTCAACTGCCAGGAAAGGCCATAAATCAGGCGATTAGCTTCAACAATACCCGGGTAGGATTATGGGACGACCTCCGTCTCCCGAACAAGTAGACACTTTTAAAACTAAACTATGAAGATTGCATTCATAAATTTCAAAGCATACTGTAGGCCGCGGCAATAATTTTTTTTACTACTAAATTTCGGGATTTCGGGGGGGGGGTTGACCCCCTAACCCCCCCCTGGCTACGGCCTTGGATTCGGATAGACTTTATGCTTCATCACCAAACCTGTACGGTAAACCTGTTTATTTATTTTATTACAATAGTTATTTGTGTAACTAAGTAGTGGGAGCAAAGCGGCACTTTGCTGCACACGAGATAAATGCAGTTAACGAGAATGTTTCTCGAGTGCAGCAAAGGCCATTTGCGCTCGTGTTACACATTATATTTTTCCTACAATTATAAAGCATAACTAGTTAGTCTTTCAAACTCTATACAACACGTGTTTAGGGTAGGTTAAACCCAAGCGTTGAAGGGAATGGGAAACACTGCACCAGTAAATAGTACGGAAAGTTTGAAATGGTGCTACTTATTTCCAAGAGTACACGTATAAACAGTAACAATCAGTATAAATAGAATAAACAAGTAATTTTTCCTACAGTCACCCGACAAAGTTGGCTTCCTTGTACTGATAGTACAGAAAGCTGCTAATTGCTGCATATTTATACTTTGTCGTACGGTTTATACTTTGGCGCACATCAGGATTCCATTCCAACGAAACAACACAAAACAGCGTGGTTCTATTATGCACGTAATCCGTGTACGTTTGGAAATAGGTTGGCAACACAGACAATAATACTATGAGCAGCTGATTGACTATTATAACTACAATTTAACCAGTCATTTCGTGTTTATAGTTTCGGTATTTCTGAACTTTTCTTTTAAACGTTTTTAAAACATTCCTACAATCTTAATAAACAAGAAAATACCTTTAAAGCATTTTTTAAGGCGCGGAAACCCCTTCAAACTACAAAAACATACGGAACTATATTCTCAAAACGCGGAGCACATTTCTTGCCGAGGAAAAAATAACGGAGTGATACGGACCGGGTACAACTTTCTCTAGGACACCTATTTGTGTTGCCAGCTGAACCTAAAAACGTGTTGTATAGTGTTTGAAAGACTAATTATTTATATGCTTTATAGTGACTGTAGGAAAAATATAATGTTTAACACGAGTGCAAAAGGCCTTTGCTGCACTCGAGATCAATCCGCACTCGCGTGCGTAAACATTGCTCTCGTGTGCAGCAAAGTGCCACTTTGCCCACTAGTTACACAAATAACTATTTTAACTTTCTTAGTTTTCTTACTTACGCACCAAGAAGAAAACAGTTCGTATGCTCGTTCATACTTCTTTCTTGATTTTTCAGGAATTAATGAATCATGTTTTGCAGTTTCTGCTACATTTCTTCTAGTTTAGGCCATTGATGTATTGTACATCGATGGTTTAGGCTACACATTTATTCACAATCACTGAGTTCATTATTCTCAACATGTTAGGTCCACTTATAAAATTATTCTCTCAAATACTACATTTAAGGTTAGTTAAAACCAAGCGTTGAACTAAAATCGTACTAATATTATAAATGTAAAAGTTTGTGTGTTTGTTAGAAGTTCAATCACGCATTAACTACAGGTTGGATTGGGTTGAAATTTGGTATGATGATAGCTTACATTCCCGATTAACATATAAACATATTATTTTCTCAAAAATCCTTTCGGGCTCTGCCCCAGTGGCTCTGGAGTTTCCCATGTTAACCTTATGAGTTTTTCATATTTAAAAGGAATTGAAGCATTTTGTCAGCTGTTTAAACTACACAAGTTGGTTCTATGATATTCAATAGCATCATAGACAAAAAGATCAAAAAGTTATAAAGATTTACCATCAGGGTGCAGCACTATTAATTTTTTTGCATTTATCACAACAGCTAATTTGAACCAAGCAGCAACAGAAAGCTGTGATACAGATACATTAAGAGAATTTTACTTTTTTTCTATTGTTTAGGTGCAATGGTAGGACATTATGGCTATGGTAGATGTGCTATACTATGGTATACTGTAAAATAACCAAATTTTCTTAAACCGTGTCCTCTCCAATTGCAAACGCAAAGAAGCATTTTATACGTATATGCCAACCCCGTACGAAGGACGGGTACTCTGCTAGTAGAATTTAAACACGAAATGACAGGTTAAATCGTAGTATCAATAGACATAATCAGCGAATCAGCTGATCAGTAGTAGTATCTTGAAGTGTTGCCGACCCATTTCCAAGGGTACACGGATTACGTGTATAATTAAACCAAGCTGTTTTGAGGTGTTTGGTTGGAATTCTGGTGTGCCCCAAAGTATAAACCGTGCGACAAAAGGATAAACGGCGCGACAAAGTAAGTAAATGCAACAATTATCAGCTTTTTAAACTATTATCAGTCCAAGGAAGCCGACTTTATCGGGTGACTGTAGGAAAAAATCGCCAAAAGATTTATTTTGACAAAAGACATAGAGCCCCAGAATTGCCTACTCTACCTGATGGAGCTCAAGCAAGGAAAATTTATAAATCAAAAACTTTTTTAAACAAAACGTTTTTAAACGCACTAAAAAGTAGAAAATAATTTATAAATATGTTGAGAGTACTTGTATACTTGTAAGATTTAAAACGAAAAACGTGGGGTGCATGCAATAGATAATTTACTACCTTCACCTATTAAACTAATGTATTATTATCAATTAATTGCATGCACCCAACGTTTTTCGATTTAAATCTTACAAGTATTTATACGCTCAACATATTTATAAATTATTTTCTACTTTTTAGTGCGTTTAAAAACGTTTTGTTTTTTAAAAAAGTTTTTTATTTATAATTATTTTCAACTTTTAGTCTTTAATGTGTAAATATGTTAAATATATTTAATATGGCATGTTAATATATAACCTTTGACTATTAATACAACACAACAAACCAAAACCTTATCATCTCTAATTAGATGTTTTATATTTACTTTAAAATGCTTGTTTTATATTTTTAAAATACTAGCTGTACCCGCGGGCTTTGCCCCGTTTAACTTCATAAGTATTCGCATGGCTCATTCGTCCTGTTTGAAGTTCGTTCGCTACGCTCACTCACCTTTAGGTTGGAGCTCGTTCGCCGCGCTCACTTGCCTTCAGGTTAGCTCGTTCGCTATAATGCTAACTCGCCTCCAGGTTGAAGTTCGTTTGCTACGCCCACTCACCTTTTGGTTGGAAATTAGCTGTTGTCATAAATTTAAAAAAAAATTAATAGTGCTGCACCCTGTTGGTAATCGTTGTAACTTTTATGCTATTGAACATCATAGAACAGAACCAACTTGTTTAATTGAAACAGCTAAGATTCATCAATTCCTTTTAAATATGAAAAATCATAAGATTAACATGGGGAACTACACAGCCACTGGGGCGGAGCCCGAAAGGGTTTTTGAGATAAGAATATGCTTTAATGTTAATCGGGAATGTGAGCTATCATCATGCCAAATTTCAGCCCAATCCGTCCAGTAGTTTATGCGTGATTGAGCAACAAACACACACACAAACATACATACAAACTCACAAACTTTCAGATTTATAATATTAGTAAGATATCTGGAAGAGACTCCGACTAAAACCGAGATTGCCTCAAGACGTTTTATTATAACCATTTTTTTTTTCATTTGTGTTTCATTGGTGGACAGTGCCTTTACAGTCCGACCCGCTAAAACAGTGACAATAAGTGCCTGAGGGGCTAGCCATAGCTAGCTGACCTCTACCTATGTTAATGTAATTAATAATGTTATTTTCCTACAGTTACCTAACAATGTACATGTTCTCTCACTGATTTGCGAAAGCAAAGTGGCCAATTCGCTCATCAGTGAGACAATGTTAACTTGGTCTCACTCTAATTACTTTGTCTCACTCCAGATTTGCGACGTGAAGGCACGAAATAGTGAGCGCGTAACATGCAGGCAACGTCGTATGCGCGCGAAATACGTTGGCAGCACTGGCTGTAAATCAGCTGGTCAGGTGTTGTACTGTTGTATTTGTCATGGTCACTTCACATTAAATGTTATGTTAAAAGTTCACTTCTGTGTAAAAATAGGTTATGTTTCTTCACCAATTTAATTTATTTGTTTTATGGTAACTGTAGGAAAATTATAATGTGCAACTCGAGTTCAAAGTACAATTGCCTCACTCGAGAAACCATTCCTCGTGAGTAAGGGTTTCTCTCGAGTGAGTCAATTGCTCACTTTTCTCACTAGTTGCACAAATAACTATTTCGTCTTTCTTATATTATACCTAACCTGTATAGCAATGTAATGCTGATCGGTTGATAAAATCTTAAAAAAAAGAACCTGTACCTCTTAACCTCTGCTCTTCGAACTGTCAAATTTAAGTATTTACAGCTGACTTAAATTAATTGATATGTTTACATTCTTTCAAAATGTAAACATGGAAAATGTGGAAGCCCATGGGGCGTATCCCGTGGGAAATAGGAAAATTAAATTATATAATATTGCATTGTCATCCATTTGTGAGCTATGTTTCAAATTTCAAGTCTCTAGCTCATCGGGAACTTCATTTAAGATTGATATCAAAATTTGTAGGAAAGCGACTAGCGAGCTAATAAAAACAAGCCCATGGGGCGTAGCCCAAGGGAAATATGAAAATTAAATGATATAATATTGCATTGTCATCCATTTGTGAGCTATGGTTCAAGTTTCAAGTCTCTAGATCATCGGGAAGTATCAAAATTTGCAAGAAAGCGAGTTAATAAAAACAAGCCCGTGGGCCGTAGATCAACGGAAATATGAAAATTAAATTATATAATATTGCATTGTCATCCATTTGTGAGCTTTGTTTCAAGTTTCAAGTCTCTGGCTCATCGGGAACTTAGTATAAAATCGATTGCAAAATTTGTACCGGACAAGAAAGCGAGCTAATAAAAACGTTTTAATTTAAAATAGGATTAGGACCCAAGCTGCACATGGGTAAAATAAAATAACCTACCCAGCAAATGAATACCAGCTGGTACTGCTCGAATGTCAAAAAAATCTGCGTAGCATTTATTTCTCCAAAACCCAAAACAGTAAACTAACCTAAAAATGTTCTTTTAGATTAACATAGTTGTATTTGTATTGTCGTTTTAAACTGAAATGTTTGTTTATTTATTTACAGTTAACTAGATTTGCTATACTATAAGTTAGCTTTTTTCCCAAGCCAATATGCGTTTCCAGGTATTGAGTGGTTTGGGCAGTAGATTAGCCTGCCAGGCATCCAATTCTCTTTTGCCGAAAACCCCTAGTGGAGAAATAAGAAGATTAACGTCCTCTACTGGTATGTTCAAACGATTAACTTTTGAAATACAATAATTTTAATTATCTAACTACACAGTAAAACTACAATTGTCTTTGTCTGACTTACATCAGACTAATATAACATAAATCGTGTAGGCCCTAGGCCTACATGCTTTAAGTTAGCCCTACTTTAGGCATATGCCTATTCCTCTAATAGGCCTACTAGAGACCTTAAATTACATATTATAGCAACTTATTACGGTATTAGTTATTGGCAAAAGCTGGTGTTGGACTTAAAGTTGCTTAAGGGTTAGCTTAGCCTATATGTGCCCAACCTCTCCTAATCTCTGGTTCTCGTTGAATTTAGGGATGGGCTTCATAAGTTAGGTACTTTGACAAACTAGTTCCAGTCGGTCCAGGTCCATGATAGTACCTAGGTACATTGAATAGTTACTTTGTACCTATCGGTACAGGACCTGAGACAGTGACTGCCAGCGCCCGGACACGGCATTTTTGCTTCTGTACGCTGGATCGGTGCAATAGAAAACATGTAGTATTCTTTTAAATTTATTTTGAATCCAGAGCGCTGCATTTAAAAACTGTTTCATTCATAGTTTTAATGTCAGACAAATAATTTATAATTATAGTAGGCTATTAGGCCTGGTTATTTATTGTTCTAGGCCTATTAAGTACATGGCTTTTAAATAAGATTAAATATACAATTAAAGTAACTGTTTTTTTTTTTTTTTTTATTAAGTTTGTATTAGGCCTAAACTAAACTAAGTTAAATATCCAGAAAATAAAATAGCGCAACTTTTTTCACATTGTCCAATGTCCAACACGTACACGTAGTACACACGGTCAAGTCAAGAAGTTAAAGTACCGATGAACCGACCACCGATATAGGTACAAGTACATGAACATGGAACTAAAGTAGACACCTAGACACTGACTGATAACAAAGCCAAAGTATTTTAACGAGGGAGAGAGAGCGTCCGGACTAGGTGCTGTGCGCTAGACCTCTTACCGTTACATTCCCTTGGTTGAATGAGTTGGACCTAGTACCGATCGGTTCTGAAATGTACCGATCCAGGAAAAATCGCATTTTCTCTAAAATGGCCTGAACGATTTTCTTAAAAATGTTGTATGTTTTAGTCCTTCAAATTCCGAACGAAATGGTACAAATCCCACTTCTGTAAAAATTATGGTTCAAAAGTTATTGCAATTTATGTTATTTTCCCATAAAATCACAAAAAATTGGATTTTTGGAGAAAATCTGGCTTTCACCAAAATGAATATGTTATGGTCCTTATAATTCTAAAATAATAGCCTAGTACAACACCCCATTGCTGTAACAATTACGACTCAAAAGTTGTTGCAACTTTTGTGATTTTTTCTATAAAAATCATAGTATTTACTCTCATTGCTTACCCATGATAACTTAAAGGTTGTTGACAAGCTTATGGGAGAAAGTACTTATATGTCAGAATGCTGATACCGTTTATTTTCGTTCTGTCATAATTGTTCTGATGGTTTTTAACATGTTGCCACCAACCGCCACACTCCTCTGTATAAAGGGATTTGAGAAGGCTGGTAGTGAATGTATTAGGCATAATTCGATTTTAAGATAGCCACATATTCAAATAATAGCCTACTGCCATTAATGTTCAAATAGTATTGCCAAAAATACCAGGCATTACAGTATTGACTTTTTTTCTCACTTCCAGCCAAATTTAAAGATGAAGATTTACTTTTATTCTTTAATGAGGAAGTTCAAACTATACTGAAGACTTTAACTGGATTTGACTTGAACAAAGTATTTCAAGCAAGGAAACTGGGACATTCCTTGCAGGCCCCTCAGTATAAATTGATGACTTCTCAACAGGTGGAAGAGGTAAGTTTAAGTTAATTTTACTAAAACCGAAGTTACAGTAGAGTCCCGTAAACTCGGCGTAATGTGGACTGGAAGGGTGTTGAGTTTATGAAATGCCGGGTTATCGGGAACTAGGTTAAAAGTAAGAACAATACAATTTTAAGCTTTTTAACTGTTCATTTATATTTATATTAAAAGTCAGTATTAAGTCATCAGATATAGTACAACAAATCCTTGGTACGAGTTGCGAATGATTTGACTTGAACTGGCTTGAGTCCATGTTTAACTCGGAGTGTCGCTATGAAATACTGTTTGAAAACCAAAAAGGATGTCAGACTATTTGAATGGGCCCATGAGTCATTGAACCAATGAGGTTTTGTTTGATGAAGCCAATAAACTAAAGCTAAATGAAGAAAAAACACAAGAGATAGTCTGCACTTTGGCTAGGCATGTCCATGATAACAGCAAAGTCTCTCTCCTTTGCTTTAAAATTGAAAAAAAAACTTTCATGGGCCCATCATATAAAGGCGGTCAGCAAAAGACTGTCAAGAGTTGTAGATCTGCTCAGAAAACACACACAGATAATAAGTCTGCACTATTTGCTGGTGATACAGTATACCACGTTCTCTTAAATAGTAAATTGAGCTACGGCCTAATGCTATGGTGATACGCGCCTGCTTGCAAAAAATCCTCTTAGGCCTACTCTAGAAGAAGGCAATTTGTATAGTTACTTTCAGTAAAAGACTGGGTCCCTAAGGCGGCGTCCTAGCTGAGCGACAAAATATTTTTTGTCATTTTTCTAGGACGGGGCCTAAGCAACTGTTCATGAAAATAAATGTATATAGCCAATACATTTATCTGTGTTCCATTAATGTCAAAACCAACATATCGAATACCTACCAGAAGTACTATACATACGTACATCAAACCAGGCAATGAAATAGACATATCCTTCTGCAGACTTTTAAAAACAAAAAATGCATAGGCCTACCTGGCCAACACACAAAATGTAGGATAGCCTACCCCAAGCACTGAAGAACCTGGAAGTTCCTAAATTTAGCACTGACTTGAAGACATGGCTAAAAGATAGGCCATATTATAGCCTGCAAGAGTTTCTTACAAGTGTTGGTAAATCCATCACCATAATCCATAATATAAAAGTACCTAGGCCTATTTACAAAAGCAAAGTTTTTATTTTTAAGTAATAGTATTAGTATTTGACACAACCTATCTGGCATCACTGGTCTTGGTAACGTGGGAGGTAATTGTAAGGAGTTATACTTAACTACAGCCAATTACCCACAATTTAGACCAAAGCCACTTTTTAAGCTAGACCCTGACGTTAAAGTTACCTTGCGCAGGTAGCATACCTACCTCCTTCTGGCTTTGAGTAAACACGGCTTAACAAGCTATAGGCCTACTCTAACTTAAGTAGAAATTAGATTCTGGTTCTGAGATTTATTGTGATTTACAGGCAATTGAGAAGGCAAGAGATAAAGCAAGTAAACTTCTGCAAATGCCTCCAGTTGTCCCCATCAGTCAGGAAACTGATGTCGTTTTGTCCAAAGATCCTGAACTCATTGCTCTTGACACGTCTAAATACCTTATCACAGATATATCATTTGGAAAGACCGACAGAGTAAGTAAAGCTACTTATAAATCTGTGTATCTCAGCTTTCAGGCTCCATTTAAAATGTCTTATCCAACCCTTTAGGTAAGGTAAGATTTCTCTTACACCTGTGCACCAGAGATTGATGTTTGTGCTTGTCTTTTTAGACTTTTAGTCCAAAATTGGCTTTAATCCAATTATTTAAATCTTACATGTATCTTTGTAATGAAACATCAACGGAGCTTGCAACACATCAAAAACATCAAAATTTACACACAATACAGTACATGCAAACTTTTAAACTTGAAACAACTCAACAAACAAGTGCCATCATGAGAAGTTTTTAATGTCTCGTGTGTATGTACTGTTTAGTGTGTAAATTTTTAACTTCAACGTTTTGCCAGCTCCGACGATGTTGCATTGCAATGAAACATGTCAGCTTAGTTGAAGTTAGGCGCAATTTTGGACTACTGACCTAAGCCTAAAAGTAATATACCAGGTGTCCCATAATAGTCCCGCCTGGTGAGTTTTTAAACTGCTGCATATATTCAAAAGAGCTTTGATACATGTTACGAGGGTAATGTAAAGTACTAGGTGGACGAGATTTCCCGAGATGACGCCGTCTGAAGTTTGTCAACAATCAACATTTGTGTGATTGTGTTTGTAGATAACTTCTCAAGACTTATAAGTTGTTCTAATGTGTTTTTAGTTTGTAAATATGACTAAACTTGGTCGAAATAAGTCGACAGTGAGCAGTAGCCCCCCCCCCCTTCTTGGAGCCTGGAAAAATAAATTTCAATGTACATTTTGTCCTTAAAACACGCAATGTCATAAAACAGACATCAATGTAGTTTTTTTAGCGAATTTCCCTATAGGGAAGTAGCTATTAGCGAATTTCCCTATAGGGAAGTAGCTATTACCGTAGGTGGCACGGTAAGACCTAGACCCGGGACCGATTTACTTTTTCATTTTGATGTCCCCAGAGGCCAAAAACACCATTCGTTCAAATTTTTATATATGTATATATATATATAGATTTATATATATATATATATATATACGTCCGTGAACGCGATAGCTTGAGTAATTTTGGTCCGATTTTGATGAAATTTGGTTTAAAGGTGTAAAGCGGGATAAACTTGAATGAGTTCGCGAACCAGCATGATCGGACCATGGGAACGGGGCTTTACGGGGGGTTTTATGGGGTAAAAATTGGTTTTTCTCACTTTTGACCCTCAAAACACAAAATTTCCCAATTTCTCTTTAGACCTTTTTAAAGAGGTTTAAAAAACAAATAATTTAGTATATTAAAGTATTTTTGTTCGGTTATTAGTAACGGAGAAAATTTAAAAAATTGTAAATTTAAAATTCCCATGTTATTCTTATGGAGAATATTGTCAAATGTTGTAGTTTGCTTGTTTATGGATATATTTTAATCAAACTTGGCAAATTTATTTATTTTGTACTAAGCTATCAATATTTTACTAAAAAAACACACTTTATTAGTTTTCTTGTAGCAGCAAACCTAGGTACTTGTTAAACCTAATGTTATTAAAATATATTTAACTGAAGTTCAATTCAGACAAATGGAAATTCGCTTAGTCTGCAGGTTTGCTGCGGCGGGGGTATTTATAAAACTTAATAAGCGATGGCAGGCGTAGTATTAAGTTCCACATAGATAAACTTTGTGGACCATAGCACAATGAATAAAACAATATTACGCTATGGAAAGCTGTACGCATCATCCAATTTTTACAGCTGTCAGCTGTTGGCATGCTAAGGCAAAGGGGAGCGCCGCGCGCACGAGCGAGGACAGTGAAACAGCTGATTTCCTGATGTTCCATAGTTAGTTGTCAAATTGTCTGCTAGCCACTAACTTTACACAGGCATCAATCAGCAATCAGCAGTAGCACCAGTAGCCTATTACCATGGACTATATAAACACTAAGTGTTAAAGTTTACATAGTCAATGCTATTACTGAATTCGATACTATACATATTGTGACAGATCTATGAAATGGCGAAAAACGTAAGGTTAAAAAATGTGTCTACTTGCTTGCATGACATATAACAGGTGAAATGGAAGGTTTTAGGACAATTGGACACAGTTCTAGCCGTTAGAAATGGCTTTATCTTTATGCAGTCACCAAACGGCTTTTAGGAGATAGGGCTTCGTACTCTACATTAGAATTTTTAGAGTGGCTAGAACTGTTTTGAAATTCTTCATGAATGCAAGTTCGTCATAGTTTGATTTTTTTAATGTCTACTTGCTCATGACAAAGACAAATGACAGGTGAAATGAGAGGTTTTTGTACAGTTGGACACAGATATAGACATTAATAATGGCTTTAGAAAGTCAGTAAACAGCTTTTAGGAGGATATGGCCGTAGCCTACAATATGTTTTGAGATTTATGAATGCAATCGTCATAGTTAGATTAAAAAATGTCTACTTATTCATGACTAATAAATCGAGAAATGGACGGTTTTGCACACTGATCTAGACATTAAAACTGGCTGTAGAAAGTCACCCAACGGCTTTTAGGAGGATATGGCCGTAGTCTACAGTATGTTTTGAAATTCATGAATGCAATCTTCATAGTTTAATTTTTCAAATGTATATTTGCTCATGACAAACAACAGGTGAAATGGGAGTTTATGGACAATTGGGCACAGTTTTAGGTGTTAAAAAAGGCTTTAGAAAGTCACCAAACGGCTTTAAAAATTCCAAATTTTCTGAGGCTGATGAATAAAAACTGCCACCATTTTGTACTGGGTTGAGTGAGATAGAGACCTCTGGTTTACGCCAATATTCTTTTTAACTAATGGCTTTTAAAATTATGTGCTACTTGATAGGGGTTGCTATTTAAACATTTTTAGCCATCCCCAGCAACCCCTATTTGGGGGTGGGGATTGAATTTCAAAATACCCTTAAAAAGTACTTTGCATTACCCTAGTTACATGTATCGAAGTTCGTCTGAAAATATGCAACCGTTTGAAAATTAACAAGGGGGGTTCTATTATGGGGCACCCGGTATACACCCATGGGCTATCAGAATGAATATTATTTACGTTTGTGTTTGCCAGAAAGAGAAAACTACTAAAACCTGTGTTCAGATTCTGTTCTGTTTAGTACAGTAGACCCCCTCTTAACCGACCTCTTATTAACCTCTTATCCGCCTTCGATCGTAAAATAATACAGTTTGTTATAACCGACCTGGCTTTGAGAGCAGTTCGGTTTAACCGCCGCTTTCTAGGAATCTCGGTATTTCCGCTCCCACGCTGGGCGATGAGAACTGAACCATATGCTTATCTCCATAGGATATGACTAAGAATAAATTATTTTGTATTGATCACAAAAAATATATAGCATAGCCTATTGCCAGTTTGTCATCATCAATCTAGCTTGAGCACATCTGATCTGATTTGTTATCTGTGCGGAAAATTTATAACATCGTAAAATTTGGTACGATTTTGAGAACTGATTATCAAGCTGGAGAAAACAAACAACAACCCAACTTGTAGGCAGGGCAGGGAAGGGGGGTTAACAACTCCAAGGTCAAGATAGTTTTTGTGCCTCGAGCCTCAAGTGAGAGGCTGTAAATAAACATCCTATCTTGTAACAAAATGGTTACTTATATCTTTAATTTTGACAAAAGGTTCTGTATTATGTGATCTTTGGTACTGTATTACGATGGATTTGGAAAGCATCAATTAATACATTACAGTACTAAAGATAATAAAATTGGAATTGTTATTGACTCTTGCCTAGTCTAGTATTATGGTATATTCCACTGAAAGTAGGCCTATTTGACTTAACAGTGTTTTGTGTTTATTTGTAAATTTCTATCAATACGAAAAAGGAATTAAGAGTAGTTAATGCAAGTATGACTTCAAAATAATTATTATATAATTCAAAACGAATAGCACTTCATTACGTTATAATTTTAGGGATTGCCCGTTTTAACCGACCTTTTGAGTTATCCGACCTAGGTCCTGTCCCATTTTGGTTGGTAAAGGGGTCTACTGTATATATCAATTACATGTTGGCACTTGGCAGCATGTTGCAGTTGCTTACACCCAAGAAACAATCCACTGCTTTTAAGACGTGAATTATTCTATCAGCAATTCGAACATTATTCAAACATTCGATCAGCAAAAAGTGTTGTTTTTCAGGGTCAATAACACATTTGTATTTCTTTCTGTCCATCTTGAAATCATTCTGTGAGAGCAGTCTGTGTTCACTTCTAGGCTATACATTGAAAAAATTGTATTGGTAGTTATCAAACAAACAGCATAGGCTTATTGCAGTTCTTGTTTTGGAAGAGAAAAGGTTTACAGTGCAATAATTTATGTTCTGTCTTTTTTAATCAAAGAAGACAACTTACATTTTAAAAATACTGTTAATTTAAAACCTTTTAAAGTGTGGTTTTTTTTTTAGACACGAACGGTTGTTGTACGAGACTTGGACGGAACGTTGCGTAAAGCTCACAGATCAGAAAGAAGAAATGCAAACCAGACATACTTTCCTATACTTGGAAAGCAGTTCAGAGTGCCAAAAATGTTTCAACCAGAACATCTTAAGGTAAAATAGAAACTAGAAATGTAGGCTAAATTGTTTTACACTTTTTCACTTTTGGTGTCTATATAATGCAGGTGAAATGAAATACATTTATTTATCCCATATTATATTGTACAAAATGGTAGATAAAAAAGATAGCAATATTAGACAATGCCGACAACAAGTCCAAGGCACTCAGGCAGGTAATAAATAATGAGAGAAAATCAAGTACCAGTATAGCAAATGAGTGGGAACTCCTAGTAGATGGGGAGACATTACAGGACCCAATCAAAATAGCAAACCACCTCAACAGTTTTTTTGATACAGCTGGGAAAAGGACACATCAGGCCAACAACACCAAGACACACACCAGAACACCCAAAATTCCTCCTTTAACAAATAACAAACTAAAACTTCTGCTTGCAACACGTAAGTACTAAGTAAGTAAACCAAATGAAATAATATATCAGCCAAACTGGTCAAAACATGCAAAATGAACTGATTAACCCACTAACAGCACTCATAAATAAGTCTCTCAAACAAGGGGTCTTCACAACACATCTGAAAACTGCCAAGGTATACCCTAAATATAAAAGTGGACCAAACACAGATGCTAAAAGTTACAGACCAATTTCACTTATACCGACCTTCTCTAAGATCTTCGAAAAAAATCGTCCTTAACAGACAAATATCCTATCTAGACCAAAATCTGCTGCTCACCAGCCAGCGACATGGCTTCCTTAAAGGAAGATCCACTACCACTGCCTTAATACAGCTCACCGAGCACATAATAGAACAACTAGAAGATGGCTCCTCAGTCACAAGTCTGTTTCTGGACTTTAGCAAGGCCTTTGACTGCCTTAACCACAAGACACTTCTTAGAAAATTGGGAGCTCTGGGTATTGAGGGAAGGTCTAAGCAATTGTTCTACAGTTTTATTATTAGCAGACAGCAACTAGT
Organism: Macrosteles quadrilineatus; assembly: GCF_028750875.1. NCBI lineage: Eukaryota > Metazoa > Arthropoda > Insecta > Hemiptera > Cicadellidae > Macrosteles > Macrosteles quadrilineatus. Next base: position 66,474,602 of record NW_026542598.1, on the reverse strand, counting down.
TGAGATTCAGCATGTAAAAAAAACACTCGCCATAAAATACATTCCAAAATTGTCTCTATACGGAGAGGAGTACCACAGGGATCAGTTCTTGGACCAGTCCTGTTCCTCCTCCTCACAAATGACCTACCAGACCAACTACAAGAATACTGCCAAACCACAATGTATGCAGATGACACTGTCATCACACTGACAAATCAACAGAAACTTTAAACCTTAACATCAATATAACCTTGAACATGACTAAACAATATTGCACAGTAAAGGAATTGGCTCTAAATTAAAAGAAAACTGTTCAGCTGAACTACTCTACTAACAATAAAGACTCAAACGTATTAATCCCTGGAATAGAAGCACAAAATAGTACTAAATATCTCTGCATTATCATAGATTCAAAAATGACAAGGTAACAGCACATTGACTAACTCTGCAAGTAGCTACGCTCTGGCATTTATAGGCGAGTGAAGCAGCCTACCATGCCCTGGTCGACTCACACGTCAGGTATGGTCTGGGAAGGTACATCCAACAACTATCTAAAAAGAGTCCTCATCCACCAAAAAAGAGCTATAAGACTTTAATATCAAGGAAGCAGTTGTGATGCATTTAAGGAACTAAAAATCCTCACACTAACATCACTTTACATTCGTGAGGCAATTCTCCATGCCATCTCCACAAATCAAACAAGAAACAGAGACATTCACCATCACAATACACGGAACGCCTCAAGTTTTGCAATACCACCTCACCATCTAAGTTTCTTTGAAAAGAAGCCATCCTACAACCTGTATTTCAACAATCTACCAGAACAACTTAGAAATGAACAAATTCACCGTTTCAAGAACCAATTAACGACATGGCTGCAAGAAAGGTCATTCTACTCAGAAAAAGAATTCCTTGACAACCTTTAACAACATATTAAATCCACCAATTTTATTATTATTCTGACGCATGTACTGTTCTTAACGAACATGTAAATAAACATTATTGTCTATTGTCTATTGCCAGATTAGAGAGGGTCTACTGAACTTCCCTGATGATCCTTGTTCTTCCAACACTCAATAATACCTTTAACTCTTTATATTTGTCTCCTGCTTGTATCCACTTAACCCTATTAGTGGCCTATATTAGAAGTGGGGAATGGCCAATCCATTTCAATAATAATAACAGGGTTTGTTTATATAATAAAATGAATGTTCAGAATGTGATTTTTCGAATGGTATGTATATTGTTCACATCAGAGTTGATTATAAGCGGTTTTTTCACAGCTCAAAATATTTCGGTCCATACTAGCGTATTACGCCGGTGGCCATTCTAAGGCGTCACGGCGAACGAGCGTATTACGCTCGATGGCCACTGCTAGGGTTATGGTGTTAAGGTGTTAGCTGCTGTCTGGCATGGTACCAAGAGCCCTACAGCAGTGAACAGTCTTGCCCTGACAAATAGGGCCACTGCATTGGCTGACTAATTGTTTGCAGGCAAAACCAGGGCAATGGGTTACCTGCAGAGGTTGAGTATAGCGAAGAAGGGTTTCCCTGGTATATGCCAACACTACAAAGAGAGAGGGCTACTTTTATTGTACTGAACTGAGCCTACATCAATGTTAAGTTTTCACAGGTTAAGAATCAAAATGGACGTTGTTGATTAGATGTCAATAAAAGGTTACATTACCTGCAGACTGCCATCTAATTGATTAGATGTGCTGACAGAATTTGCTGATGTAAATTACAGATTTCTGTTGATTATACTAACTTATTAACCAAATCAATCTAATTGGCCAAGTTTTTGTAAAGTATAGCATCTTTTATGTCATACTAGCTGGCCCGACAGACGTCGTCCTGTCCAAATGTGGTTTTATGTCAAATGCTCGTTCATTTCCAAGATGAGCTCGTTCGCATGGCTCAATCACGTCCTGGTTGAAGTTTGTTTGCTACGCTCACTCACCTTTAGTGACTAAAACTAAGGGAGAAAAATATTTTTTGACTGTAGCACATGCTGTTTGGAGCTCTTTCAACTATGTTGGTTTTATTTGAAATTGGATACAGCTAATTTGCACATATTGATGAGATGTCTACTTAAGCACCAAAGTCAAATTGGCACCATGTACAGTTTAGGGCATCGTAGGATGGAATCTTAAAATTAACATATTTGATTAATCTTCCAGTTTTTTTTAAGGCTTTTGGTCCTGATTTTGTGCTTTTATACAATATTCACTCTTTAGTTAACCAACATTCTCTACTTGGATGACCCAGTACTATATTGTTACAGCCTGTGCTAGAGAGAGGGGACTACTTGTTTGTACTAGACAGAACGTGTGTGGAGTTTGATGCAGACGACCCTGAGTATCACAGAATCACACACACTACTTATAATCACATTGATGAGAAACAGGCTTACGGAACGCTTAGGTTCACTCGTCACTTCGGACCCATGGTTTTCTACCTAGTCTTGAGTGATAATATTGATAATCTCCTTTTGGAAAACTTAAAGACAGCAAGGTAGGTTTACAATTGAAGAGTTCTTAAGGCCTGTAAACACGGAGCTATACTCTGTCTGAATTTAATGTGCGGTTGAATCACAAATTTGTATTCTCCTGCTTTCTCCCTGGCCCCTGTCACCACCACACATTAGCATACAGCTGGTTCACTGTTCATATTTTTACAACAGGTGTCACTTTGTTTACATTTAGTGGTTTAAATAACATTGTGATTATTCTGATGGTATTTTGTGCAGTTTAATATTATCCAGTCTGAGTTTACTTGATGGTTAATCAGAAATGGCCAAAAGGTGCCAAGATATTACAATCCAAACTAAAACACACAATAAAAATAAATCTTCCCGTTTTATTCTGTGGTAGTTCAATCATAATAAACAAAAGCTTCCTAAAACACTGTCTGCAATATAAAACAGATGATTTTTAGGGGGATTTCAGTGTAGAAAAGGGTAAATGAGTGGGAGATTTCCCATGATAGGGAAATCATATGTTGAATTCCAACCGCACAATTATTTTAGACAGACTATAACAGTTGTTGCTTATTGATAAACACATGATTTAGTCCGATAAAAATACTACATTAGCAGCAATGGTATAGCACGTTAAAATTTTACCTGCACACTAGTAACATTTACCATGTCTGTTAATTCAAGTGCAAATCTTCAAACTCTCCAATGGACTCTGCCTTACAATCCAAAAACTTAAGGGTTATTATTTCATACACATGCACTTTAAAATAAACAAAATTACCGTATGTAAAAAAAAATTCAATTTGGTTGGATCTGCACAAAATCTATAGACAATATCAATGCAAGTTAACAAAATGAATTTAAGACAAAATTTTCAAAAAGAAGTCGCAGAATTGTCTTTTTTTAGCTCTAAAAAATTTGCTTCTCAAAATGTCCTTAAATACTCTTGTTTTTAGTCATTAGTGTCACACGTTCATGTCAGTTTGAAATCTGATGTTATTAAAGAGTTCTGAAGGACCTGTAAAATGAGATCTTTGTTTGAGAAATAGAAATTTGTGGACCTTAGGCCTACTTTATCTATGATTGCTATTATATAGTTACTCTCATAACAATGCACTGTTCTGCAGGCTATCAGATGCAGCTGCATTGATACAGCTCCATCATATCGTCCATCCCAATACAAAGTCTGCCAAAAACAAGCTGCAGAGTGGTCAAGAAATGGCATTTATTAAGGTAATCAATCTTAATTTAAATAATGATTCTCTTTAGGATTAAATGTATTCCTACCTGTCCATCTCAAGCAAAATCTGGCAAGTAAAATGCCCTGACAAGCTGCCTTCGCGTGTTGAATTTAAATTTTGTCACGTTTCCTAGAAAACGCTTCCGGATTAATTTCTAAAATTCTATTTCCTACCTTATTTTGTTGTTGATCAATTTGATGGGACATAACAGTTGATATAGCTCAAAAAGGCATTCTATTAGTTTTACTTTGTAAAAAAGTTTGTTTATTCAACAGAAACTACAAATTTAAAGCAACATAATCTGTCGGTGGCTCGCATCAATTACGACAATTTTGATAAAATACTGGTGACAACTTTAATATGGGCATGGAATGTCTAGTTGTATCAATAGTCAAAGCTGATAGTAACATAACCTTTCTAGCTTATGTGTGTTTTAACACGTTCGCGGCGTGCCTCTCACCAGTGAGTGCTCTAGTTCCTTTCTGCCACGCTGAATGCTCACACTTGGAAGAATGGGTATTTTTATGTCTGCAGGAATGGGTGCTTTATTGTGGTGTCGGTTGGTAATAAATTTCCCTGTAAAATCCCCTTCTGGCAAGCTTATAAATCAACTTGTTACCCATATTTCTCTCTCCATTTGGCAATGTAATGGGACCGGCTAGTTCCAGACAGTGCTGCTATCTATGAGTGTTTCAGCAAACTACGTTGACTCTCGTCGTAACACAGAACATCACCGCACGCCATTTGCCATTCATCAGACCGAAATATTTGAAAGCCAAACAGGTACGCTCGACGCTGCGCCACACTGGGGCTACGCCTGCCATTGGTGGGCCACAGCGAACGTGTTATGGAACAATTTATTGTACTTAGAAGTTTCTCTGTAAGAAAAAAGTGTGTAAAACCCGCTAAGGTCTCTATGAACCAAAATGCTCTCTCATTCTCAACACAAGGTGAAGAGATTTAATTAAAGTGACTAATAGCCAACAATATTTTTATGATCTATCCTTTGCTTGGTGAAAATATTTCAGTTGAATATTACTGTCTGTTTTATCTACAATTGTGTGAATTTTACAGGAATACATTGACAATGATTCCAAACTGAAAGTGGCTCTGGAACTAGCTTTGATGGAAAATGACAAAAGAGAATTTCCTGAGGCCCAGGCTAGCTCTGGTAACTTGTAATTAGCTTTTTAAAATATAGAATATACAATATGAAACCAACTATCAAGTGTTTAGTTTATTCACCCATATACAAGTAATTAGTATTTTTCTCACACCAAGTGCTAAAATCAATGTTTGCAATCGCAGGATAATGATAATGTTTCAATACTAATAAGTAACGGTGTTAAATATGGTATTAAGAGGTAAAATTATAAGAAATACCTTTAGATCCTAAAACTGAAGATCTGTTCAGTTTTGGTAGAACAGGAACAAGATGAGCAGAGAAGCGATGGCTCTGGCCAGAGTGATGAAAATCGAAGGACCAAAAATGAAAGATTATGTTGAAAAATGACTATTGTTGTGTAGTATGTAATTCTTCACTGATTTAAATTAAAACTCTTCATTAATAAAAAGAAAGCAATCCACTACTCATGAATATTCTGGACTGTACACGAAAAATAAAAATATCTTCTTGGATCCTTGCTTGACACTTGGTACTATAAATTTGGAATCAATATTTAAATTAGAAATAATGCAATTGTTGTAATAAAAGAAAGAGAGATTAAAATATTTAATCTAAGCTAAACCAAAAGGTAAGCACTGTGTACTGTGAGTAGGGGTCTCAATCCTGAAATCACGAACCCCGTGATCCCGGCCGATTTTTGATCCCTAGAACCTATGTTTATATTGATTTTTTTGTGAATTTGGAACTTTAACTTACGGAAAATAAATAAAAATACGTACAATAACACTTGAAACACTAAGGGACGGTTCACGAGCTCGGGACTATCGTAGTCCGAGCCCAGAATCCGGAAATAACCGGTATTTGGGCCGCGACTTAAAAAATCGGGTTCACGAGCTCGAGACTATATAAGCCGCGGACCAAACTGATAGGCGGCACACAATTAGTGCAGGGATAAAACCCGGTTTTAAAAGTTGGGTTCACGAGTCCAATTACAGATAGTCCCGGCTCTGATCATTAGTCCCGGTGGGTTCACGAGTCAAGTCCGAGCCCAAATGAGATGGTTCAGGCCCAAAAGAACAATTGTGTTTGGTCTCCAACTCAGACCTGGTAGGAGGCAGGTTTAACGTGACATGATGCAGGTTTTATCTAATTAGCTCCTTTATTTTTATTATTTGTTAAAAACTAATGTTTAAATATGGTTCCTCATTAAATTCCTAACAGTTTCATTACCCACAACACCATATTTAAAAAATATGTAAAAATGGTAAAAAGGATCATAAAACATGAAAAAAATCATCAAACAACTTAAAACAACAGATAAATTATGCACGTAACAAAGTAGTATCATAACAAAGATATTTTACTGATAAACCCCATGTTATTACAATTTTAACGACAAAATTATGCGTAGAATATAAATATAACTAATCAGCCACAGTTAAAACATCGTTATCCAACATAATTATCAGAAATAGTTTTTTGCCGTGGGAAACATCAAGCAAACCGTCTGTCGTTGAGTACGGTTCGCGGTGATATCACCGTCTTGTGTTGTAGGCTACTTGCTGGTCGCCGTGTGTATTGAATATGACTATGAAATATCTATACTGTATTATGTTAACAATTATGTACCATCACTCCACTACCTCGCATAGGACCAGCTCGTTATCATGACTAAAACCCTTTTATGACTTGACGAATTTAAAGATAGATTAAAATGTGTCCAAAGCCGTCAATGAGACATTTGAGGCGTTCACTCCAAGGCACGGATTTCCCGACAGCAGAATCCATTACAGTATTCTAAATTGAAAAAGAAATGTCAGTTGCACTAATATTTTTGGCTGATGGCACTTTTCATCGAGAAACTGGTGATTTATTTAATGTTAGTAAAGTTTGGATGGTAGCTATTTGTTTGGTAATGAAAGCAGAACAAATCAAATTTTCAGTTTGAAACTATGCCCAAAGAAAAAAACTATGTTTTCCTACTAGTAAATATAATATAAGTAAATCCTTCCTACCTAGTAAATATAAACGCATTGTAATGAAACTGATTTTAAAAATCGCAACAACACAAAATGTAAATTAAAAACCATAGCTGTTAACATAAATAATATTACAAGCTAATTGCAGAATATTATTTTCAACATTTTACAGTTAGATTATTATAGAGTGGAAGAATAACGGAAAGAATATTCTTTGTTTACAGCCACGATTAAATCTAGCACACACATACGATTTTTATATCTAATAATCAGTACCTCTAAATACATTTTAGTTTCAATAATTGTATTATTTAAATAAGTTTAGTTAAAATTATCCTATCCAAAAATCACCATCCTTAATTATCGTGCATTTATGCAAAATAGGCATTCATCCGGTTATAAATAGGCCTACCCGGTTATTTTATATCATGCATCTTAATTGAATTATAATAATGCACACAGAAAAATATATTTCTCTAAAGACTTCCATTATCTGACACAAACGTGGATTGTTGTGTTTATAAATAAATAAACTTAGATAGATTATCATAGGCGAGCATTGGGACAATGAAATACGGGAAAAATAATCGGTTTGGACGTTTTGGTTCAGCCCTTTTTCACGATCATCCTATTGTATGGAAGTGCGTATGTCAATAGCAGTGGCTTCACATGTGTTTCCAGACTGTTGTTACTGGTTGTTACCAACGTCTCAACAGAAATTCCCTGCGAATCCCTGTCATTAGGCTCCGCTATGGATTTGGTCTCGACCTACAATGGGCCTGGCTTTCACATCATTAGGCTCTGACTCGTGAACCCATTTTTTGGTCGTCGCTTATATAGTCCGGGACCAACGTCTGGTCGCGGACTATGAAGTCCCGAGCTCGTGAACCGCCCCATATACTCTTAATTTTTAGGACAATATGAAATGGTATAAGTAATGATCCATTTTGATTGGAAAAATAAATTATTATTAAACTCAAAAGGTGAATGAATGTAAATATATGTTTCAGTTTTTAGGCGATTTGGATTTACTTTCTGTAAAGGTTATTACATTATTTAGAACTTAAATACAGTAGGCCTATAAGTTATTTTGAGTTTTACTTTTGACATTAAACGTAAACAACGCAATTCGTGTAGCAAACATAACATTGCAATCGGAAATTGAAGTATTATTTTCATTGAAGCCATAAAATATAACTAGCCTATAAACAAACACACAATTATAATTTCATTATTAACATTTCTGTCAGTGAAAATAAAATGCTGCTACTGGTGATTCTTCCCATTTTATCTTTTTATCTTAGTTATTTTTAATCCATCTATTAGCATTACGACTTACGTGTGCGGTTGCTCGTGATTTTTTTTTAAATGTATTTATTATATTCTAGAGTGACACATCAACATTTTTACACTGTAAATAAGAAAGATGGGTGATAAAAGTTCCGACCAAATTCCGCAGTGTAACACTGGTAAGGCCAGTTTAAACCCATACAAGTACAGCTGTCTTTGATCGTTATTACGACCAGGACAGCACTAAGACATCAGAGCAGCATTGTCAATATAAGAATTTTCGTCCTGAACCATGGGAACGAGTTTTATGGGGTAAAAATTGGGTTTTATCATTTTCTTTACCCTCAAAACACAAAGTTACCCAATTCTGCTCTAGACCATTTGAATTAGATTAAAAAACAAATAATTTAGTATATTAATGTGTGTTTTTGTATGATTATTGGTTACGGATAAAGTTCAAAAATTGTAAATTTAAAATTCGAATGTTATTCTTTTGTAGAATAGTATAAAATGATTTATTTTGTTTGTTTATAGATAGGCTATATCTTGATCAAACTTGTCAAATTTATTTGTTTTATACTAGGCTATTAATATATTTTACTAAAAACACACTTTATTAGCCTCCTTGTATCAGAAAACCTAGATAATTGTTGGAACGCAATGCTATTGAAATAGATTTAATTGAAAATCAACTAAGGTAAATGGAAATTCGCTTAGTCTTCATGTTTTCTGTGACGGGGGTACTTAATATTTTCTATTACTCCTTGTGATCCTTCCCCCTTACGGAGTAAAGAATTACAGTTATTTTCAATAATCCTCTCTTATATAGAGCATGGAGGTAACTAATTTTATTACTTTATGAATAAATGTTTAAATATTGAAAAAAGTAATAATATTTGTTGAACACCCTGTACGGAGTGGTTTAATACACTTAAAACTAGTCCCAATCGTTTCAAAATAACTAATACCATAGAAAACCACACCTCACTTGACCTTAAACATAAAAAACAAAATTATTCAGGAATTACCCCCCACGGAATAAAAAAAGACCCCAAAAAGGGCCTTAGGACGCCCAATTTTTGGGGACTCATTGGATCTTTATTTCTCATACTATTAGTAACTCACAGGTGAAAGCATAAACAACTCCCTATTTCACCTGTGCTAATGTCACTAACCCTTACAGAGAGTGTGAGTCTATTGAAGAGTTTTGATCTTTTTTTTCCAACAATAAAATATATTTGAATACATATATGAAACCTAAAAAATATACTTATCACTGGTCAGAGTGTGTAAGAACGCTCTTGCAGAACTTGTATTGCATTAGATAAATCCGAATTAAGAGGTGTTAAATAAGAGAAATGCAATGTGTTTTAGAGGATCATATTTACAAGTAAAGATATATATATTATATAACAATGCATTTCTATACAAAATACTGTTAACATTTGTGTTGCTCCTTGTATACACTGACAATACACTATTAATTAATATATTCACATAAAAATATGTTCTCGTACAACAAACAGAAATCAAAATAATTCCACTACAGTACTCACTGGATAAGCTTAGAAGTAACAAGAGATTTATAGATGCAAATGAACAAGTCATGAAAAGATATAAATGGGTTATCTTTCTATTACTTTTAGGCTGTGTGCACACCGGACTAAAATAACCACTCTGATTAATGGACTAATTTGAAAAATAAGAAATGTTCTTAAAATATTGTACTGAAACACAAAACATTTCTGTGACAGTTAATACCCAAATATACCTTTTCATCTTTGAAGATTGAACACCTACTCTATTATTTATCATTACAGTTATTTACTGACTTGTTAATGTTGATACAAGACCATTTCTATATTTCAGTTGGGAATGTTAACGACAGTAATTGATTAAGCAAATAGTTGTATAGGTGTAACGTTAAAGATATTTTAAGATAAGATTTTAATATTATCTCTTACGTCTAATGAACAATTTCTATTTACCTTTTTCTATTAGGCTTCTAATAGAACATTAAAACTGGACGACTAATTTACAGATAATACTTATTTGCTTATTTACGTCTGAAAGGTCATTTTGTACCTTGGAGTTGAATCCACTTTCTGAAGAAATAGCATTGGAACTAGAAACGTTTAGAACTTACTGTCAAACCAACGTTCATTATAATTGGGATTCCAGATTTATCTTGTATTTAGGCTTATGAGAATGGTTTTTATGATCTTTTAAACCTTAATTGTAATAATATTACTCTTTGAAATATACTTTATAACGATATATCACACAATAGAACAATACTTTAATTCAAGCGTATTTTGAGTTAAAAATTAAATTCACACATAAAGCTTCTTACAACACTGCTTTACAAATCTGTAAAAATATTTGATTTCTCGTTTTTCTGAGCAATCAGCCAAACTACATTGCAGTCAAGAGATAAAAAAAAATAGCAAACAGCAAATTCTGATTGTATACATTTAATTGACTATTTGCTTGCTATTCACTCATCGGAAGACTAACTTTGACAAGAAGTCTTATAACACATTGCATTAACATTGAAATTAAAACTTTGATTGTAATTTGAATGATTAAAATATATTTTTGTTTTGAAGGAGACTCATTATGTTCCTTCCATCTAATTTTTCTTTCAACATATACCATTTAAAATAACACAACAGCACAATAATAGTGTTTACTCATTCGATAGAACTAAAGGCAAGAATAGACCTAAAAAGTAAACCTCCCTAAAAGAGAAATCATTTTGTGATAATGACAAACCTATTATGGTTGTTTAACTTTCATTCACTTCAGTTCTGGTATTGCTTGTGTTTTTCAAGAAAAATATGCTCTTATACTACCCTGTTCTGTTGAAATCGTGAGCTACGTCTACTGACAACTCATATGGTTACAGCAGCACCCAAGTTCTTGGATGAAATAAAATAGAACGTGACGACATTCTACAGGCACTTAATCAATTCTTTAGTATTCTCTATTTGTACCGATCAACAGATGCAGAAACCGTGGTAATTTAAAGGCACCATTCAATGCGCCGATCAGCTGTATTGCTAGCAAGAAACGCCTATTTTATATTGTACTCTAACACAAGATTCAAATGGACCTTTCTCACAACAGGTGAATACATCTGTTGTTCAAGGATAACTGTCATCTTTTCAATATTTATTTTCATTTTTACACTAAAAGACTGTACAGGGTAATTTGAGGTGGCTACAGATTTTGAACCGCGACATTACAAATATTTACAGGTTCGGTAAACTAAGACATCACTAACGAAAGCATATCACTACAGCAAATAAAACAAATTGCTTGGTAAAAGGGTAAGACTTTACAATTGGAGGAGATTGCTATATTCTAAGACTACTTAGAGTCCATTCTCTTTCTCAGTTTTGCATGTACTTGGAGGAACTCCGGCTTGTTGTTTGAGGTTGGATCCTCTTCCCCATTGTTCTTTTCCAGCTGCAACAAAAAAATTGATAAATTTAGTACTGATAGTAATCCTAAAATCATTATTTTTTGTGTATACATAAAGTCACTATAAATATATTGTACTTAAATTATAATATCGTTATTTTATCTTTAACAAGTTGAATGGTAACAATTAATTGTAAAATTTGTGAACTACTTCAACTTATTCATTCAACTTGTACAAAATATGAGAGAAGCAATTGCAGCTGAATCGTAGGAACCAATACACGGGGAAACGTTTAAAAAACCATTCTAACCAATAGCATGGCTAGAGCTGAGAACACGGTGATTTACTGTGTAACAGTGTTATAGGATGCAGTTATAGATATGAACAAAACAGAGAGGAATACAGCTCAGTCATTGACTGGTTCCAAGTACTACAAAATGCTGGGAAAATATGGGACAAGGAAAATGCTAGCCAAGAGGCGCTGTTAGAGACCCTGGATTTTCCCAGGTAAGCTAGCTAATCTCCGTCTATCTGCCTTTAAAATAATTCCTAACCAGCCACTTGTCTCCATAAAAAAATAGGAAATGTAGTTAATTTTCTTGGATATCTTATCGCTAAGAATATGAATTTTCATATTTTACTGCACAAACAACACCCAGTCTTCAGTTTAAAATAGGATCGGATCAGTCAGTATGACATAGCAACCTGTCAATATTGGCTAGATTCAACTGGACCTCCAGAACTATTGTCCTTCTCTTCAACCACTCAAACAGACACGTCCTATTCTTAATAATAACAATCAAGTGTAGACTTACAGATTCCAGTCTGCGAGCTCTCTCCTCTATGACCTTCTCAAAGGGTGTTCGAGTCTCCTGTTTCTGCTGCTCCATCTCCTTCTTCATCTGAGATTCTTTGTGTTTCTCCAGGGCCCTCTGTAGCTCTGACTTCTGGTTCAGCACATTCTTTCCTCTGCAACAACATGTGACTGTTGCAAAGCTCAATCTTACAGGGATGTGATAACTTTGAGGTTTTAAACAAGAGCTGTAGCTGAAATTTTTAGTAATAGGTATAATAATCAGTGAAAAATCAAGATATAAATTAGGAACACATAGAATCGTGTAAAGAATTTTCTAATAGCAGTATTGAACATTTGTGATATTCAGACCAGTGATTATGTGATTAACAAATCCACAAACACACACACCACAGAGACACATACAAAACCACTCAAGAATAAAATGGGAAGACGTTCTATATTAGTTTTTAATATGACTAGGGGTAAGAACGTGTGCGGTTATTTAGTATGGCAATTCCCGGAATCGTAACTCTATACACTCTTAATATCAATTGACACCATTTTTCCTATGTTAAAATGCACCTGCACTTACTACTTCTCTGTAAATTCAGTATAAGAGCGTATTTTAACATTACTCGTTTACAACATACAGTTTGAAACCTCAGTTCGCATCATAACCAATATGTTGGAGGTCCTTATGGATATTCCTGTCTAAAATCATATGCTTTTAATTTTTTTAGATTGTGTTTGATTCTGAATTGATTTATTTCTTACATATTTAACATGTCCAGTGACGTGTACGTCCCTAAAGCCTGGTGTGTATTTTCCAAGAACACTCAGAGGCGACAATAAGAGTTGTCTCAGTGCACCCAATAAGGTAAAGAGTCTAACAATATAGATCATGCGAGTTAGGAGTACTCGACCGGCCATAGGGTCGGACAATACGATAATCGAGATAATACTGTACTGTATCAGCTCGGCATAAATAACATATTAGGTCTAGTAATAGGACCATTATCTATTATGCTGTTTATAACTATCAGCAAATAACTCACACTTTCTGGTTGAAGAGCAGTTCTCTGTGCAGGTCCCGATGGTCACGAGACTGTAGGCAAGGGTTGGGCAGCTTGCGGGGCATGATGAGACCTTCGTCTGGCAGCGGGGGCGGTGGATCTGGCCTAAGGCCTATCACAGGGGGCTGCGATGTATCCGACAACATGCTGTGCTTGTCTGTAACATACAACAACACATCAGTATCATCTAGAGTCATCAAGCCCTAATTCTTTCCCTCGGCGTGTCTATTTTGACCCTATTTTATTCAATGTAATATCAACAACTTGGCATAAATCATAAAGTCGCTGGTTTTATCCTGAGAAGTCAGCTGAAAACAAAAAGAAAAAGCTGATTTTATTCATTTACAAAGCTACACAGGTCATCTTAATCATTCTAGAGTTAACCTTTATTCACATTTGGGTTAAAATACTCCCAATTGTGAATTATCTGTCTGATAATCTGGAGTAGTTGTACTAATCTAGAATCAACTTAGACTAGACCAACCTTCTATCTAGAAAACCCTTGGTTCAGAACCCAAAAATCAACAACATAGCAATTTGATCAGCGATTATGCTGTATGAACTCAAATATATTTTATGTTAAGTGAAAAGAAATGTCTGCGTATTAGGAAACTATACAACAGAAAATAAGTGCTTCAGTAAAGAAAAATACCACTTACAAAACATATAATTGTTTTCATGACTAAAATTATATACGGAAAGTAAATAAAAGAAACGTCTTTTAACACTTAAACCATGTATAGGTCATTCGCCTATTGGGTCTGATGATGATTGGATTGTCCAATTGAAATCGATTACCACTTACTATCTTTTATATATATTTACCGTCTTGTGAGTAACAGTATAAGCGTAAACAGTGCTCGATTTGTGGGGGAACACGGCAGAACAAAGTTCCGGTACCTCTCTTTGGAAAAAATAAAAATAATGGCATAAATAGAAACTAATCACAATAAATTGGTTACAGTTCTGGAACCTAATTTTTTACAAATCGAGTAGGCCACTGAGCGTAAATATATGTTTTTAAGTGTAGTAAGTTGTTTCTTTTATTTACTTTCCGTCCGTAAATTTAATAACACGTACAATGCTTATCAAGAAGTTATTAAAAATTATATGGGATTGTTATCCTTTTTAAATAAATTTTTCCAACTCATATAATCTAATAAAAAAACAAACCTGTGCAGAGGAATTAATTACAGCAAGTCTGGTAACTGTGACTACTTTAATTAGGGAGCTTGAGTAGTAGTACATTCATGAATGTAGCATAGAAAGAGCATTAGCAGACCGAGCCCCTTGACTTGTTACATGTCCACTCTCTCACACTCCAATTAGTCCAGCCCTAGTGGCAGTCGCTACTTCTGTGGCTTAGTTTTGACATGGCGAAATAAGCAAACATATATCTTAAGAAAAACCATTGTCTGAGCAATTGAAATCATTTGCGTGGTATTACATAACTTATAAACACAACTTATACAACAAACTTTATGTATATTTTGATTGTCGTAACTTTCACTTTAAATTTTTGAAAAGTCTATTATCAAAATGGATAAGAAATAAGGCCTTTTATTCCGCTACAGAATTGTTTACTTACAGTTTCTATGTTTGGTAAGAACTAGTTGATCTTAAACAATCTTTCATTTTTTGTTAGGAATATTCATTTAAAGTTACACTTTTTTTCTTATTTATTTGTACTTTACTATGTACTTACAGGCAAGTCGCCTTTTCCTCATAATTAATGTCTGGAATAATGATACTTGTATTACATTTATATCACAAAATGAATCAATTTGATCATTATTAGTTTGGTTCTATATTTAAAAAGTCAATCATTTTTGCAGTTTTGCTTCATTAGAGAGCTTCTAAAATGAAATATGTGTAAATTCAAAAACCACAGAAGAGATGTACTATTGTTTTTGACGACATATAAAGTGATTCACCGAAATTTAATGCAGGGGGGTTGGGAGGGAGGGAACCAAAATATGAGTAAAGTGCAAATCATTAATATTTTTAATGTAAGATTATACCAGTATAACCTTTTCATATTTACACATTTCACAGTATCAACACAGTTTCAGATATTGTCACACTGGCAAATTCTACTATATCAATAAAAATTTATTTATTCCAGAAAAATTAAATTTTGTTTATACAATGGTCAACTTGGAGTACTAGCCTACTCGTAAAAATATATTGATGTAGGAAAATGGTACTTGGTTAGTAGAGAAAACTGTTCAAACTCATCCACATTCACACCTAGATATGTCAACTCAACTCGAAATAGAAAACAGCTCAGAACGTTATGTTTTGCAGTAAAACATAAGGAAGAAACTTTTGTTCAAAGTTTTACATACCTGATGGTCCATTTTTTTCTATTATTCCTTTCAAATGCATACACTTTTTATGATCAGTAAACTGTAATTTTATAATTCCTTCGACAATCACCACTTGGCTGAACAGTGTGTTCACTTTCAATGAAAGAGCTTTACACATTTCCCAAACCTATCTTATCTTTGGGTTTATTCTTGGCCTTATCAAGTGTGTGTGACATAGTAAATTTATCTTTCTCATGGTTTATTTACAGTAAATAGCTCATAATTCCAGTAATTCTTCTAGACAATCATGGATCATTCATGTACAGTATGAGACTGTACTTTGTTTTTTACTGTAATATGACAAAATTTAAGAGTCTTCCGTAGTGGAAGCCATGTTGGATTTCTTCCCCATAAGAACAATGTTAAACATTACATTATTTGTGGACACGTAACGGCGTTATTTGTTAAGATATAGCTTTGAAATTTATAATTTGTATTTTTAACATAATAGACTCGTGAATGAGGTTTTTGAATTTCGAAAATCCATTTTCATTTCCTTTCAATAATTAGCTTAATTTTAAGCTAATTAATAATCAACTAGTGTACATGTTGCTCGAATTCGAGCAGTTGCAAAGTATTACAGGAGTTTTAGAGTTATTTCAAAATGAATAACAGTCATATTTACAATGAGTTTAAAAGAGTCAACTTAAAGATTACCGGTGTGTAACTCAGACCATGTTTATCTTCGTTATTGATAAACCTAAAGAATTCCGGCCGGTTTTCTCCTTCTCAAAATGCCTCGCTGTACAGGCAACACAGGCCATTGATAGAGGGCCAATTGAGAACGAAAAGTCGTTTTGGGGTAGTGTTAGGGCGCATTTGTAACCTAAGGCTGTGGTTTCCTAGACGCGTATTAGATGCGCTGCGTGTGCGCATCTAATACGCAGCACACTTGTCTTATGGAGTTTCGTGTAAGCGGTTTCCAAGGCTGCGTATCTAATGCGCGCGCATCTAATACGCGCGCACCAATAGCTGCGTATTTCACTTACTGCTCTCAGAGCAGTCAAATCTGAGTTGCGCTGCGTTTTAGACATGTCTCGTGCAATGGATTCGGAAGTAAATTTTGTACATTAAGGCAAAATTCTCCAACAACGACGAAAAGTTAATTGAGTTTGTATCTTCTAACAACATATTATTGAAGTACTCTGTTCATACAATTAAAATTTTATAGTATTAAATTTCATATCACTCATTATGTAGTGTTAATTTCCCCATAATGTGTGATTTTAAAATTGAATTCCCTTGTTACATGTTCCCTACAATTAATTTGTCCTTACATATTTTCTTATTGTTGTTATTAGTAAATAAACCTAATCTTGACAAATATTCATTTCATGTCAGCACAACACCAATTCCCAGATATAAGAGCCCCCATAATTATTTTAAGAAGTCCTGAACATTTTAGTAATAAGCCAATATTAATTACTAGCACAGTACCCAAACTTCTTACGGGGTTAGCGTACTGTTTAAGTATAAAACGCTTATTGCAGTTATGGTATTTTCATCGATTCGGTAAATCCCGAATAGGTAAATGTAAACACAGTAAAAGCAAAGTTGGACAGGGTAAATTAAGATTTATTGTTTACATTTTAAATTGACATGTTTGCTTTAACACTACAGTTAAACGATCCGTGAGGGCTACGTACAGTTCCTAATTATGTACTTTTCTCTGCTTACGCTTCTTCAAAGCTTTTAATGCCAACATATAGATATCACTATCTAAATCATCGTATAACATCATAGTAGCCACTAGTAATCTCTCCCGTGAACTTATGTTACGCACCAACCGTGTGTATTGTACGCAGTCTTGGAAACCACTCACGGCAGCTGCGTTTTGGGACCTGGACAAAAGCCGCAGCGCATCTAAACCGCTGCGCATCTATTACGCGTCTAGGAAACCACAGCCTAATAGTTAAGATTGTCCAGGGTCAGGTGCTGACTGTGATGAGTTAAGCCTATTACGCGCCACTGTTCTGTAGCTGCGGTCGTTTTCACGATTACGCCTCCTGTCTATGTTTCGTTGTCGTCGCGTCGGAGGCATTTAAAAGAAAAAAACAACAAATAAACAAATTATAGCTACACAAAACAACGATAAATGCACAAATTTAAGTTACAATCATACTAACACGATCCGTCTATTAGCGACACAAAACCCGATAAATATACAAATTTAAGATTATGTTTTATCTATGTACAAACATACTAACACGATCCGTCTTGGGGGTTATGTTTACACAAACTGAAATAGTACTCAATGCGTTTCGAATTGAAAAATAAATAACAGCAATTAAATTATACAGCTGATCAAAATGTAAACAATTATGTTCCTCATAAGGATAACATGGGAACTTTCAAAGCCACTGGGGCAGAGCCCAACGGACTTTAAAAAAATGTAAGGCCAGTTTGCAAATCTACGCGACACGCTCTTTCCAATGAGACGTCAATGGATAAAATCGGTTAAGAAATGGCGGAGGAGTTCAACCGACAAAGTTTCATGTAGCGTATTAATTATATAGATTATTCATTATAAAAATTAAAAATTGTGAAATAAAAAGCGTCAATCTCTAGAGGACCGCAATTCCTTAAATTTAACTCCTTATCCATAATTATATGACAATTTGCTGATGAGATATTTGGACCCAAAGTTAACATTGTTCTTATGGGGAAGAAATCCAACATGGCTTCCACTACGGAAGACTCTTAAGTACAAAGCAAACTTGTACCTATGGTACAGTATTTCATACAGGTTTCCGACATACTGTACATTTTTTTTTAGTTTTTAAGTTTTAGTTTTTAAAAATGTTTATTACATTGAATGGGTTTCATTATATGTATTTTTATATAGTAAAATGTAATACATTTGTAAATTTGATATAACTCCTAAGGTAGTTGATCAATTTTGTTCAATTATGTGTCATTTTGTAGGTACCAACAAAAATCCTGGGTATTACTATATATTTAGGATCATTGGTGTGCATTGTATGAAAGTTTAGAAATAAACTAAAAAATAATTTCACTTCTTATAAAATAAAAAAAAATTGAAAGAAAAATGATTAGATTAGCGTTACATCAGCTGTTTCAGATTCAATCCTATGGTTTGAATTTAAATATTTTGTCGAACAACATATTCAGCTTGGACAGTAGATAGCTGTAGTGTGTGGTGCCAGAAGGTCATATTTGTGTACACCACCTCCAGGTGTGTTCCAGTATATATATAGGCATCACCACACCCTGACTGCTGGTCAAGTGTTTACTTCACTACTGTATCTATACTGTGATCTCTTTGATAACAAGTGAATAATTTAAGTTAAGAACAACATAGCAATAGATAATGCATATTTCTTGTATGTATTAGTTGATTTATAATTTAAAAACTAATACCCTGCTGCAGAAAACCTAACATCTAAGCGAATTACTATTTGCATGGATTGATTTTCAATTTATCTATTAAATAAAAATTTATGTTTAATGATATTAATAGCTTAGTATAAAATAAGTCTGGCAAGTTTCATCAAAATATATCCAAAAACTAGCCAACTACAACATTTTACAATATTATCCATAATAACATGGGAATTTTAAATTTTCTCCGTAAAACACTTTGATATACTAAATTATTTGTTTTTTTTTAAGCTCTTTAAAAAGGTCTGGAGAAAAATTGGGAAATTTTGTGATTAGAAGGTCAAAAATTAGAAAAACCAATTTTTACCCCATGAAACCCCCCGTTCCCATAGTCCGATCATACTGGTTGGCGAACGCATTCTAGTTTATCCCGCCTTACACCTTCAAACCAAATTTCATCAAAATCAGAAAAAAATTACTCAAGTTATCGTATTTACGGACACAAACACACACACACACATATATATATATATATATTAATAATTAGAAACATAATCACATTAAGTACCCTTTTAAATTCATTTTAATTAAGAAACGACAAATTTTGAAAGCCCTAATCACAACCATACTTATTATATATATATATACATATACATATATATACAAATTTGAACGAATTGTGTTTTTGGCCTCTGGAGACATTCAAAAACGGCCCCGGGCCTAGGTCTTACCATGAGACCTACGGTAATTAGCTATTTACTATTATGAAATTCGCTAAAAGATAGAATAATTTACAAAATCTTAAGCGAATCTTATCACTGGGTATAAGCTTTGCCTATGGCTACATGTAGGGATCCTATTCATTCTATCCGCAGTACTATCCTGATAGTTAGACCAATTCGTTCAATTACAAGGGGAAAATGTGGTTCGGATACTACTATAATACTACTATGACTGTACATCCCTTTTTTGTAATTGGCTGTATAGGCTATTAATTAACACCTGTGTCTAAGGAACATGTCAGCCTTAGTAACAAGACTACAAAACCGCGCCACTCAATTCCATTTATACTTGGCTACATACATTCGTATGGTCGCCATTACAGAATTAAGTATTAAATGTATTCGTACATTATATTTAAGTTTCGGCCAGTTAGACATTGGTTAAACGTAATTTAACCTCCGTTTGTGTGTAGTTTTCAATTACAGATTTCTGTAGCCTACTACCAACTTTTAAATAAACTGATCTTAGTATTCCTAATAATTAATTATAGTATCTTTTTATATTACATTAATAAATTATCAACGTATCCAAATCTAAAAGAAAAGGCGAAATGTTGACAATACCATATTGTGATCTCAAATTGGTTACACCTGGTTTATTTACTCCTTGACTGGATGTCTAGCCTTGTATCAAAAATAAATGGTAAAAATATGTTTGTTTTCCTGTTGGCGTAAATATATAAATTTTAACAAAATGATTCAATTTTAAGCTAAACTATTATCTGTTTACAAGAGATTTTTCATACAATAATTAATTCAAACAGGTAAGACATTATTACAAACAAGTGTAAAGAGAACAAATTAATTGTTAAGGTAAGACTGAATAGTACTTTTAAACCGCTTAAAATATTCTAAATATTTCTTTTGTGACACGTTTTATAAAGTTTCCTGACCTAATTTATTATAGTGTTTGTAAAACACCAAAGCAAAAGAACTCTTAACAGCCCTAATACTTTAATTAAACTTTAAATTCAAGCATTATACGCAGCCCCTTCAATATTTCAACGCTACTCGACCAACAGAAGTGTTGCCAACTTAGCATCAGGAACTGTCAGGCGTACCACACAGTCGCATCAGACTATCACAGCGGCGTTATCTCCAGGGCTCTCTATCAACAGAATCAAACACACACGCTGTACAAGAATAGCCTCGTTTCTTCTCAGAGCCTCAATAATGTATACCACGTGTTGATGCAGCCAGATTTACACAATGGTTTTGTTGGTTTGTAACACGAACCATAATAACGAATTGTGAATATTTATAGGCATGCACTGTGGATGCGATGCTCCCTGGTGGGCTTTAACGTCCGCACTAGTGAGTACTACGACTATCCGCAGTGCTATCCTGATAATTAGACCAATTCGTTAATTACGGGGGGAAGTGTGATTCGGATTCCACTATAAACTGTAGGTCCCTTAGTTGCCATTAGCTGTATGGACTATTAATTAACAGCTGTGTCTAAGAAACATGTCGGCCTTAGTCACTAACAAGACTACAAGATCGCGTCACTCATTCAACACTCATCCTTCATTCATATTTGGGTTAAAATACGCACATAGTGGCGTCCCCATCTTAAATAATTGATAATTGAATTGAACATGTTGCGGTGGCTAATATAAAAACACTACATGAACACCACTAACTGAGAATACATGATTAACTAAAACACTGACACTTACATATCAAGAACAAATATACTGAGTGACTAATAAGTAATCATATCCGTCAAAGTATTTTAAAGCTACGATTATTTAATCACATGTTATGAAAAATACTGAAGCAATCGTTCATGGCAAACCACTGTTAAAACGATATAATTTTATTTTTTGTAAACACATCAAGCCGGAATGCAACAGATATCCGAAACCTAAACAAATATCCATGCAGTTTACAAACGAGCGCTCGTTTGTAAACTCAACAACCGCCCGAAAAAGCGACTTTTTATCCATGGTTCTCTTTGAAAAAGATGTCTACATATGGTCTGTACAGATGGGACTCCTTTTCTTCGGCATCCCAAGTCTAATGGTTTACGTCCCAATTCATTACTGTACAGCTAAACACAACAAATGGCTTCGGATACTGTAGGAACACTTTACATTCCAGTTTAATGCAAAATCCGAAAAGAAAGAGCGTTTGCAGTAAAACAGCTTTCTTTCTGCTTAAACTGATAAGTCGGTAACATAGCCAGGGGGGGGGCAAAGAGGGCGCCCCCATTGTGCATACATATATATATATATTGACTACATGTAATACAGTAGGGCACACACATTGTGTAAAATAGTTTGTCACACTAACTTTTTACAAAGACATGGTATAAAACTGTCATTTTGGAGCCTTAATGGTTTAACTCTCCCGAACCCCCAGACCCCTATTTCGCCCCCCCCCCCTTATGACTGTTCTAGATCCACCACTGGATAAGTAAAGTTATAGTAAACTGTAGCACATTCAGTGGTGTGGTGGCCCTGGAAAAATTGATATAAATTTAATGGGTCAAAATAAAACTAAAATAGTTCTACCACATAAAACTGCACAATGGCGAGATAACCGTAATAAAATCTCAGATAATTTTGATGCCATCTAGATGTGATGTCGAAGCCCAAACATTCACTAAACATAATTGAAGACTTATCAATGCTTTGTTGTACATTGATCAGCTGTTTCGCTGCTGTCAGACAACAGCTGATTTCAACACTGTCACAGCCGTGACGTCACTACAGGACATCCTGTCTCTGTACCACTGTCACTGTGTTACACTTGGGCGACTTGCTGCATATTTCATACGAGTTTCACTATTCCAATCTTGTTAAGTACGGTGCTGTACTTAGTTAAAAAGTTAAGTATTTTGTCCTGAATTCAAGGTAATCATTTGTTTATTAATTTTATGTTACTGTCACAGGTTTTCTTGGTCAAAACTAACATTCAATTCTTTGATTATATGATTTATATTATTATAACTCATTGTACAATTTTAACTCCCAACAAATTAAATATCAGGCAGTTAATTAAGGCTATAACGCTATGTAATATAAAATTATAAGCTATGGTTTCTGTCAGTGTATTAGTTTATTCCGGGCGAAAAAAATAATTATTTAACCTGGTAGGCAGAAATTTATATTGGCAGTTAACCCAACCGACCATAACATAGGTCCAACCTTTTACTGGGTTAAGTTTAGATTTGTTCAATTTTGATTTACTCAGTTTACATACCAAAAGTCGCACGTGTTCCTGCCACACAGCTATAAGCCAAAATTAATTATAAAAGACTTAAGTGGTACGATTGGGTTTAGATTTCTAGAAACATATACAGTACACCAACAGTATATTCAAAGAATGTACGCTATAATTTTATTCCAAGTCCAGCTCATTGCAAAGCTAGGTGAAATATATATAGAACAACAATAAAAGTTGATGAATTATTTTAACTCCAGGAGGAGGTGATAGCTTATTAGGCTATGAAATGAATTGGTTAGAATAAATAGACGTTAAATAACATTATGTTTATAATACTGTTTAACGAATGCAAGAACGATGAAACTTACATAAAACCTTAACTAATTCATTATGTAACTTACATAGCTCCCGCCTGTAGTGTGAGTGGACTGCTATGTGCCGTTGCTTTTAATTAAACTGCGGACAAGTAGTAAAATTTTAATTGCTTGCTTTTTCTCAACTTCAACGTATTTAGGGTCGAAGCACTGCTATCAACGGCAATAAAGATAAATGGTATGTCGTGGCTTTCACAGTTTACATTTCGATTTACGCACACTAAAATACCAAAGAAAAAATAATTAACGGCAGTATATCGTCTGCAAATGAATACGGTACTGTACTTCGAAACGGGCTATTAGTGTAAATATACACAAAATAAAACACCTTTAGCCGTTATAAAAACTAAATACCCCCGCTGCAGCAAACCTGCAGACTAAGCGAATTTCCATTTGACTGATTGGATTTACACTGAAATGTCTACTTAAAAATATAACATTTATTCTTGATTTAAATAGAATTAGTTTAACAAGTACTTAGGTTTGCTGCATCAGGGAGGGTAAAACTGTTTTTTTTTTGTAAAATGTGAATAGTTAGTAAGAAATAAAAACATTTTCCAAATTTGATCAAAATATGTTCACAAACAAGCAAACTACAACAGTTTACTTATTCTCCATAAGAATAACATGGGAATTTTAAATTTACAATTTCTTTGAATTTTCTCCGTAACCATTAGGCGCATAGTAACGCTTCAATATACTAAATTATTTGTTTTTTAAGCTCTACAAAATGGTTTGGAAAGAAATTGCTAAATCTTATGTTTTTTGGGACAAAAATTGGAAAAACCTATTTTTACCCCATAAAACCCCCCGTAAACCCCCGTTCCCATGGTCCGATCATGCTGGATCGCGAACTCGTTCGAATAAACGTACTTTTACACGTTTGTACCAAATTTCATCAAAATCGGATCATTTTTGCTCGAGTTATCGTGCTGACGGACACATATATATATATATATAAATATATAAATATATAAATATATATATATATATATATATATATATATATATGAATTTGAACGGATGGTGTTTTTGGCCTCTAGGGACCTCAAATCGAAAAAAAAAATCGGTCCCGCGTCCAGGTCTTACCATGAGTACTACGGTAATAGCTTATTCCCTATATGGGAAATTCGCTAAAACCTCTATGTTACAATGATTTATCAAAATATAGCAAGGAAACGAGCCCGGCTGGTCTAGTTGGTTGAGCGCGAACCTTCTGCGTTGAAGGCCTGGAATCAAACCCCGCAATTCAAAATTATTTGCGACTATGTGAGACAGTGGTTCGAGCATCGTCTTTTAAAATATATGCAAGCGGGTTTTTATTTATGTTTTAACGCCAATGGGATTTTTTTAAATTTTTGTTGTAATGAAAAACTGCCCAACCCCTTGTGCGGATACTATCTAACATTAGATGGTCTATTTAAGTCATTAATTATTCGATGGCCCAATATATGGCATATGGTTCCTAAATCCATATCACTTAGAATTGAACCAGACATTTAAAAAGTATACAACTAGTTAAATCTCATTATTGCTTTAAAAAATATATAGGAATACCGTATGAAGAATTTTAACCTTCAAAAACATACAATTCTATCATGTCATAAAGTTTGTCGAATCCTGAGCCCGTTAAGCCGCATATCAGAGTTATTCAAGATAAAAAAAAAACATAACAAACATAACATTAACACTGTAGCAACGCCATGCTGCCCCCGTACATAAGCCTACTACCCTGCTGCTGAGCTACTAATCTAGTAGCTCAGTCCTTAGGCAATACTGTATGCACCGTAACAAGTGTGAGTCGCAGTTATTCTCTTGTAATGACACTGATGTAAACAAAATGCTGAACTTTATCAGCCGAGCAAAATATGCAAGGAGAAGCAACATACATCACATTATCGGCCAACAAAATAACACCATTTCACACGTAGCAGACCATAGCGGTAGTGTAGAGGTGGTCGTTTCATTAAGGAAGTAGTGTTTACTGTTTCCCACAACTGGTCGAACTACTTGTTACAAATTACACTCACGATATCATAATTACTCGTATCGCTTCCTGCAGTGTAATCGACGAAAGTCAATCATTTACTGTCCATTATTGGTGATTGTTTGCCTTATCGACAGCAAAATTGCACCTCGTTTATGATTTATACGGTGAGTCGAACGATCGCCCATTATGTCGACCAACGGGCGTAAAATATTGCATCAAGTCATGGCTTAGTTTGGATTTTTTACTGTAAATTCATTTCATTATTATTTGTTAAATAACACTCTAAAAAATAGGTGCACAGTTATTTTGTTTACTATGCTTCTTTTTTTAGGTATTGAATGTGACAAATCGTCAGGTTAGAGGAACGCAGCAGGGGTAGTGGTCAAAGAGTAAGCGTTTTAGACTAGGGAGGTCTGGTCCAAGTAAAAACGTTAAAAGGCTAGTAATAATGCCAATGATTGTTCATTACTAACCTAAAAAGCCACCAAAGATATAATTGAAAGTTCCACTGGCGAGAAAATCTTTGGCTATCAACGGCAATAAAGATATAAGGTGTGTTGTGGCTTTCACAGTTTAAACACTTCGATTTACGCACACTAAAATACCAAAGAAAAAATAATTAACGGCAGTATATAGTCTGCTTGAGAATACCCCGAACCGGCTGTTTGAAGTCTCAATATTTAGGTATGTTCAATCTTGAATCCAACAGGCAAAAGAGATTTCACAATTCTGGAGAATCTCCCCACTAACAACCTCAATATACACTTTTTAGGTACAGTACGACGAATAATGCATTTACAGCCACATGAGTGAAAACGTAGATACATGGACGTGTTGACGGTTACATCAACCATTTTGAGCGTATGCAACAAAAAACTCAATTCAAACGTTGCGTCATATAAGGCACGTTAAACGAAGATGCAACTACACAACGACAGGCAGTTAATGCTACATGTAACCTCAAGTAACCAAAACTACTCACGGAAGTGAAAGCGGTGGATGGTTGCCATATCAGAGAAAATCTTCAGATGACAAGACAAAATCCAGGATGACTTTTCCATCGCGCGTTTCAAACACCATTAGGCCGGGGCCACACGTGGCGGATCGTCCGCGCGGCTTATGATCGTACGATCATAAGCCGCGCGACGATGTCCCGGCCACACGGAGCGGATGAACCGCTTCCGGTTGAGGTTTCCCAGCCTACGTACTGAGATTCTAACATGGTTTATACACTCGTTCTCGTTGTAGTCATGGAAGAAACACGTATGTTAGTTTGTGCATTAGAAGCGTGAGGTGAGCTAGAGCCTAAGGCAAACCAAAATCATTGGGTCCATCATTTCATAACCGATAAACCATTTGTGTTCCAAACCTTTTACGAGCACATGCGAAACCATAGTTCGGAGTCTTTTTTGTTACTATCGCATGTAGATAGCATCGTTTGACGAGCTACTTCAATTGCTTTGACCGCATATAACTAAGGAAGATATACTCATGAGAAATGTACAACATGAGAAATCCCACATTATCTTTAACAAGTTCTATTGATTTGTCTGTATCGAACATTTTACACCTATAAACCGAAATGCACAAGCCCAAACTAAAAAAAAAAAACCACTACAAATGCTTGAAAATGAGCTCCAACCGCGCGGACAATCCGTATCGTGTGGCCACTCTCATAAGACTACATGTGTCATCCCCTCCAACGCGGCTTATGATCGCGCGGACAATCCGCGACATGGCGCGGACAATCCGCCCAGGCGGCTTAGGATCGCCCCGTGTGGCCACTCTCATTTGATTCAATGTGTTGTCGCACCACGCGGATCATCCGCGTGGTCCGTCCGCGCGGATGATCCGCGTCGTGTGGCCCCGGCCTTAGCGATTTGTAAGGGTGTGACTGAGTGACGCAGCTGAAGACAAACTCTATCCAAACCAGAGGAGCTAAAAATATCTTGTAGATAGTTTTGCCTTACCTACATTAATATTTAAATAACTATAACACATATTTCTTCGTTGGATGTAATTTCCCGATTATAATTTTCAATTATATACGAAGTTTTCACGTGTCGACAGTGTCGGGCGGGGTTTCCTAATTATACTTGTTTAGTCGCGACCTTCGCAGGTTAGATATAAATAGACGCTCTAAATTGAACATGATTACTAAGTACAATCTATTTCATTGTAAGACTAATATATTACGTCAAACTGATGAACTATGCATATTAAATCTGAAATAACTTCACGGTGGTACGGATCTATTATTTGTAACCGTTACCGGAGTAACCGTTGTAACCGGAGTTAGGGTTATTTGAAATTAGCATAACTTCTACTTCTAACGCACGTCGGTGCTTAGATTTAGTAAGTATTAAATTTCCTATCGTTAAAAATATTTTGAAATTAAATTAACCATCAAATTAATTACCCCTTTCCATTTTCGCATATTCCTCTCACTTAAAAATCCTAATACAATCTGTAGATGTATAGAGCGACAGCTTTTAACAGCCAGATAAGGATGACTGTAGTGAATGAAACGTTTACAAGTTGGACTGATTAAAATCCTCCTTGGCCAACTAACTAATAATCTTTCTCTCACTCCAATCAAAGCTAAAATAGTCTTCGAAGGCATTACGAATCAAAAAGACACTGGTAACTAAATACGGCGGCTCAATCAAACAATCAGTCAACTTTAGTCTGATAAGTGATCAGTCACTGATTGCTAGTTCAAGATCGGCCATCTGCTTCTGTCACTACCGTTTACTGATTGAGGTCTTCGCACAAACCAGAACGTCTATTGCGAAGGGCAGCTCGCCAATTCAGAATCC
Source organism: Macrosteles quadrilineatus (assembly GCF_028750875.1). NCBI lineage: Eukaryota > Metazoa > Arthropoda > Insecta > Hemiptera > Cicadellidae > Macrosteles > Macrosteles quadrilineatus. Next base: position 66,446,366 of record NW_026542598.1, on the reverse strand, counting down.
CTCCAATAAAAACTAGAACATACTTCAGAGACAACAGGAATCAAATGCAACTTATGAACACGGTAGCTCAATAGTTAGCCACTTATTTCTAGTTCAAAATCGCACGGATCAAAATGTCTATGCGGAAGGGCAGTTAAGGTTTATCATTTCCAAAGAACCGACTAGCTGACGAGGGTATTAAGGCTTGTCAATCAAGGCTCTCACCAGATCAGACTGACCATACAAGTAACTGAACGGTCTTGTACTTGGAGGATGTTCAATGGGTCGAAACAACGCGGGGCGGGCCGATCAGATGGACGAAAGTGTAACCCACGTGAAAGTGGCAGTAAAAGTGGTCGAGCTGGTCTGTGACGCTGTGGATGTGCACAGAACTACGGGGACTCCAGGACTACATTCCTGTGTTGCATCGTGTCCTGTTGATCATTCATGACCTCATGCTGGGCCTAGTGGCTATCCTAGCTCGACTAGTTCAGTGGTTACCTGCATGTTTGTAATATCTACCTCACAAGCTAGGTGAAAATGCTGGTTATCTCGTCAAAAGCTATCCCTCTGGACAGCTACCCCAGTAATCAAATATCGTTGTTGTCTTCCACTCTTATAACTCTAGCTGGACTAGCTAGAAGAATTTGGTAGCTATTCGCTATTCTTCTGTTTTAGTAAACTCCTCTGTTTATGAAAATGATTGGTACTTTCCATTTAAACAGATTGATTGACGTGAGGTATGCCATTTGAATGTACTTCAGCCGTTCCTTGGTAGAGAAACAAACTGATGGAGTGACTTCAGGCGGAAGTGTTCACTCCCAATCACATCTGAGAAAGATAAATGATTCTGGTGATTTTAAGTTGCGTCAGTTTGACGGCGAAGCTCACAATGTAATGGTCTGACGTAAATACACTACACACGTCAAAAAGTCGAAGTCTATGGACCTTTATACATCATGAACCAGTTGCCTTTTGAATGTTTAAAGGATTGGTTATACCAAGAAATTTGTGTGAAGAAACATAATATGCCAAGCCAACCTTTGACTTGTTTAGTGTGACATAGGTAAAATAAATAATGTGTTTAAAATATTATAAATCTACGGACTGGATGGCAGTGATTTTGTGATGTCTTTTGAACCTCAATCAAAAGGGGTCAATTCTTGCTGCAGTTGTAAATTGTGAATATTTCACACAAAAATCACTCGTCAACTACTCGAGCTACTACATTTACGAACGAAAAAATTAAATATTTTAAACAACATTACGATTAATTCTTTTTTCACATCAAATCAATGTCTGATTTTACACAAATCACAAAACCACTAAAGATTGCAATATGACAACAATGATGTTACATGTTGTCACAGTTAACCACGTCTGCTTGCACCAAACAGTCGGTTGGTCACGCTTCCCACACTGATCATGACCGCAAACTCCTACACCTTCTTCACCTTCACCTTCACTGCGACCTTCACCCCGCCTTCAGCATCCTTCGCCGCGTCACGCGTCACACTTCACAACGTAGTTAATGTACAAACACACGTTACAGTATATTGCTGCAAACAACACGTTGTTCTACTGATAATGAACAGTGGGTTTACACACTTCATCGAGTGAAGGCTGCTCTATACGATGTGAACCTCTATTGTTTGTGGAGATGGTCTCTTGGTAAATATAGATAATTAGATACGCGGCTGTTTAAGGATGCAGTAACACTTCGACCCAATTACATTTCGGCCAAACTCAGTAACACTTCGTCCCACTTGCTTAAAGTTGTGAATGTGCATGAATGTGTACAGTTGCGAAATGCTAACGGAGTAACATTTCGGCCGGACGAAAAATTGACAAGGGTAAAGAACGCAATTCGCGTGACCTGTATACTTTGCAACTTTGTAACCGGATCTAGCCTAACCTAACGCAGTTTGTGGTGAGTTGTTCCAATTTAAATATAACAACTTTTGTAAGTGTTGCTAGTTTTAAACTATCCTTCCAAATAGTTAGTGAAGTCAAATATATCTTTTTGGGACGAAGTGTGACCAAGTAGAGAGTTAGACCGCAGGCCACATCTGAGGATTTCGGGCCGAAATGTTACGACACGAGTTTAAGCTGCAGGCCAAATTACAGTATCAACACAATAAACATGTAGGTCAATTCAGGATTTTTTCCCTTTATTTCCCTCTATTAAAACACACTATGATATTGAATGAACATAATAGTGTTCTCATTTCAAGAACCCGGGCCCAGAGGCGCAGGAGGTTTTAGGTTTGCCGGGGGCTCAAGGAAGAGAAAAATTCCCCCACAATGTAGTTGCAGAGAGGTGTAATTATCTTACGGACACATAGCGCACCGCATGTAAATCGCGGGCCTGCCTATTCCATTACATATCCGCTATGTACCCTGAATAGCGTATATACTATTGAAAACAAATCGATATGGCATAGTTCCTGTAATAAGGCTAAAATGCGAAAGCATGAGTTATAAGTCTAAGATATAACAGTTAATCGTATTAAACTCAGTTCACCGGTAAAAAAGCTATAACTGTTGAACACAAAATGTTAGTTTAAAATTGCGTGGATATAATAGTCTTTTTACCCCTTCGATGACCAAAGGTTGGGAATTTATGACTTTCTCATCGGAAGTTCCGTGTTGACAAAGCCTGCATTACCATTACTATTACTACCATAAGATTGGCGGGTCGGACAGTGACTTGGCTGATTATAGTGATCACAGGTAGGAAGAGGCGCACTACCACTGTCTGTTTATTGGCGCATGTCTTTAGCATCAAATTTACTTCACGGTGATATTTCATTTTCGGTGCTGGAGTAAAATTTCAATTATAGAAGGTTTCTCTGTAGGAATCACTTTTGATTCATATTATTGTGAGTGACATCTTTGCATGAGATGAGCTACGTAGTGTGATATTGGGAAGCATGAGATTAATTTGGTTGAGAGGTAAGGAAAAATTATTGCAGCTTCTCCCCATATAATGCTACAGTAAAAAAAATATACAGGGTGAGTTTTAATTGTCCCCCCCCAACTTTTGTCTACATTTTTTCAAATATCAATCCCAGACCACTTCCAAACATTGTTGGGTATGAAGTACTTCATTTTGACAAGGTGGTCATTTCCGGCCGCCATCTTGGATCCGCCATATTGGATGCAAAATATTTTTTTCAAATGTAAAGGTGGGGTTGTGACCCATTATTTCGAGTTAGATTTTTACCCTGATTACAATGCCGCAAACCGTTTTTAAAACTCTTGATTCATTCTAAAGTTATGAGGCCTTTTTAAAACTTTATTTTTAGCCCATTTTAACATTGTGCTTGTACAAACTAAGACCACAATCTCAAAATAGTGGTAGATAAAGATAAGTATACACTACCAGTCATTGCCAACCTATTTCCACTTGGTTATGAATTATGTATTTTTTTCGGCCGCCATCTAGGATCCGCCGTTTTGAAATGTGATCAATTATTTTAAATATAAAAGGGGTGTTGTGACCCATCATTTCGGATTACTTTTTTAAGCTGAACTCAATTCCATGGTGCATTTTTTATTTTCATATTTTGATTTTGAAATATTAACATTTTAAAAAAAAATATTGCAATGTTTAATAAATAAAACTTGGTAAAAAAAATGGATTGCGGCATTGAGTTAAGCTTAAAAAAGTAGTTCAAAATGATGGGTCACAACACACCCTTCATATTTAAAATGATTTATCCCATTTCAAAATGGCGGATCCAAGATGGCGGCCGAAAAAAATACATCAGTCCTAAATAAGTGAAAATAGGTTTACAATAACTGGTAGTGTATACTTATCTTTATCTAGCACTATTTTGAGATTATGGTCCTAGTTTGTAAATGCACAATGTTAAAATGGGCTAAAAATAAAGTTTTAAAAAGGCCTCATAACTTTAGAATAAATCAAGATTTTTAAAAACGGTTTGCGGCATTGTAATCAGGGTAAACATATAGTTCGAAATAATGGGTCACAACCCCACCTTTACTTTTGAAAAAAATATTTTGCATCCAATATGGCGGATCCAAGATGGCGGCCGGAAATGACCACCTTGTCAAAATGAAGTACTTACTACCCAACAATGTTTGGAAGTGGTCTGGGATTGATATTTGAAAAAATGTAGAAAAAAGTTGGGGGGGGGCAATTAAAACTCACCCTGTATATCCCAGAACACTTTTTATGAATTTTGTTTCGTAATCTTGTGAATCAATTATATTTCCTGTAGGCCTATTAAGTTTCCAGTTATATTTGGCAATTATGGGGATGACTTCAAAGTGCACATTGTTGTCGAAGTGCGTGAAAACCTAATTTCTGTAATCTGGTGTTTCTACCACTAATTACAGAAACAACCAAAATGTTTTAACACATAATATGTAGAGAAAATTAAATTACCCTGTGAAATAAATAGTTTTCAATAGTTAAGTTTGGTTTGCAAATCGGTGTGGCCAATTTTACTACAAACCATTGAGAAGTCTTACAAAAGTAAACCTATTCAAAGGGCAGCGACCCAATTTTCCGGTGCTTAAAATTACGTAAAATGATCATTTTGACGTAAAATCTTAGGGTAGAGAGATATTTGGAAACGGAAGCGCTAAATTTTACACAGACAGTTATGAAGAAAGACAAGACATATTGTCAGAATAAACATTGTCAGCGTTAATGGCTGGGGGAGCTGCAACAAGTAGAGTCGTCATAACGGATACTGGAGGAGGGTGATGATGTATCTGAGAAGAACCACATTAGATATAACACTCCTAGCATCCTTAGTGGGGTTTGACTTGGTTAAACACCAGTTTAATCAAGTAAAATCCCCACTTTTTTCCTAGGACGCTAGGCACGAGCCAGGAATTGTTTTTCACATTACTTCAGGCTAGACCTAGGGGTTGCGGCATTTTAGATAAAATACATTGGTAACTTGGCGGGATTCGAACCCACTACACCAGCTCGCTCCCCAAAAATAAATTTCCCACTTAACTAATACTTTCAATACATTATATGTAAATTAGTAGAATGGATACAGCTATACTTTCCATTTCCGTGTTTGAGTTGTAGTCCGTTTAAAAACATAAAATAGTTGAATTCAGCCTGATGTAAATTGTTGATTTCTGTCGAACACGCAAACTTTTTGACCAGTTCTCACTGAAAGTAATAGTTATATCAATTAATCAATTATTTAAGATGGGGACGCCACTATGTGCGTATTTTAACCCAAATATGAGTGAAGGATGAGTGTAGGATAAACTATAACAAATTTTATGTCGCACTATCCCAGGAACAAAAACTAAAGAAGGGACAGAATTTTAGCATGAATCTAATGCCTACTGTAAAGGGTCAATATTCAATGGGAAAAGTAGGGGGTAAAGTTGTTAAAACACCGTATCCTGAAACTTGTGTATCTTTGACAAAACTCGTTTGAGTCACAGCTCACAAAAGTTTTGATTATTCGTCATGACAGCATTGACCGTATCCAATATTATTTGTTCTTTTCGAAGTACCCATGAACTATAATAAAACCACTTTAACTTTGAAATGATTAATTTATGAAAAATTAAGTTACTTAACACAAAAGGTATGAAAGTGTCATCAAGGACGACTAAAGTAATTCATAGCTTCCTGAATCGATTGATGGAGTTTCCAAAAAATATGAATTAGAAAAGAAAACATAAAAACACCAACAGATGACAGCAGCACGTTGCAGCATTCTTTGTGATCAGCGTTTGTAAACAGTGAAAACATCGACTACAAAACCTGTGCACGTCTGTGAAATTCCTCAGCAATTCTAGCACACAGAAATTGCAGTATTCATTTCTATACAAACGAGAATAGATCTGTCAGGTTATACTCGGTGTTTTCTAGTTAAATTTCAACCTCAAATTACAGTGATTCGTCACAGATAATCTCGGTATAATACATTCGCGTGGTCGCAGCTTTCTTTCCAAACATGACCCATTATACTTTCTCGACCGTTTTACCATTGTGTACAGATTCTGGTCGTTAAGGATTTGGGGATAGTAGGATTATGTCAAATTTACTTTCCTGTACGGTTTGAACAACCGTGTTTCCTTTTATGTACAAGATAGTGTGTTTGTTTGAAAAGTAAAAAATTTAACTTAAAACTTGGTAATCATTACGAACAGCAAACTTATTCAAGAGCTTTTCGTTTTCGATGAATCACGATGATATTCAAACTTTCTATAAGATAAAAATTGTTTAGATACTTCCAGACAAACACCTATCCACATCCATTCATTCTAGTAAACTTTTAACTATTGATACTCAACTTCAGATTTAACTACACTCAGATGCTACTTATTTTAGCATTCTCAGCCAAAACTAAAACCCTAAATAAAAATGATTCATAAAATTACAGTACTTGTAAATTACTTCACAAAATGTATAACAAATTATGTTTTGGAGACAGACTACCTAAGCCCATATTTTGGTAGTTTAATTTGGAAACTGTAACTGTGTATGTATTTCAAAATTTACTTATGTGAACAAATAAGTCTTCTAGTTATCGTCAATTAGTTTTTCGTTATTAAGTGTTAGTCTGATATAACACAGATGCAACATCAATGGAAACGAGCGAAGGTCCTAAATCTTAAAAGCGTTAGGTCTACGGATTTAATTCAAATCACCGATAATATTAACATTATAACACATCGAGAATTCCGATGGCCACCTTTTTACCAAAATAGGCGCAACAAGATGGATATTTTAACTATTGAATAACTTTTAGAGAAGGCGTCGTGAGTTTCCCCCAAAAAAATATGTTTCCCAAGATTCCTTCTATACATTTTTGTTTCCAACACACATAGATCAACAGATAAATTTACCAACCACAGGGGTTTTTTAGCACATAGCACATTTTGAAGAATTAGACCCCGGGGTTCACGATGATTCGTTCTTACTACTTACCACTTACCCCTACTCGCAACCCAGAGATACTCAAACTACCAACCACAAATAGACAAATTACTCTTCTATCTATGATTTCAACGATTTCAACACAGACCTCTAACCGTGGGGTCCTCAAAGACGCCCATCCTCTGCAGTATGGTGGAGGACGGTGACGACGGCGCCGGACCTCCACGGTGCTGGTGCTGGTACGGGTACATTGTAGTGTAACGGGATACCGCTGGTATCAGTATCACTACCAGTATACAGCACAGTGTGAAGCCCTACACCGCACACTACCACACTGCTACTGTACAGCACCACACCACACCACACCACCACAGGTCTCTCATCCAATTTGTCTAACTGCTATTTGTTGCTGTACGGTTTCCATTTCACCCCGATCCGCTCACAGCTGACGTCGACTTCATTCCTTTCAATCGATAAATTTTACAAATAACATATTTTTTGTAGACGCTTTTGGTTTTAAATAAATGTATCAAAACCACAAATGTTTTTCAGCGAAATTTGTCCAAATTCCCAAATATGTTGTAGATAAACTGTGAAATTGACCCTTCTCCCTTGCACTAAAGTCTCCGACGCTATAATAACCGCTCCTAACACACCCTTCTGTATGGGTTTCTGTTGTTTGGCTTACTTTATCTGTTCTGAGCTATCGGTGTTTACCCCTCCTTTTACCTCTTACCTCTTGTCAAAATTTCAGATAAGAAACTACTGTACAAGTTCTGACCAGGAAACACTTAAAGTTCTTCATTTTTCCTCTTTTTTAACTAGGGAGGTTCCTTAAAATTTTAAGATACTTTAAAAGTGACCTTGACCTCCCATAACTACTGTATTTGTTTGCCTATAATAAGTGCTTGGATTTAAATGGGATTAAGATTTTCAATTTCTAACACAGAAATTGAAAACAAAAATGATTGTTACTACAGCATTTTTCTCTTAAACAATTTCTTTGCAAAGCAAAGGAACGTAGACTCCTTGGGCAAATCCTTGTGTTTTTGATGAATCTAGGTTACTCATAGGCAGGATACCTCTATATAAAACTCGTTTATTTATTTTGGAATAATATTAAGTTTATACAATACAATCTGAAACAACTAGCATCGAGGTATAAAATATTCAATCTCACTTGGAAAGATGCATTATCATTCACAATAGATCAACCGAGTCCATTTAAATGATTTCACATTATTTCACTAGATCAAACTCGTTAAAGAGAACCTTAAGACCCCGGAAGTGAAAAAGCGTCGTTCAGTGAGGGCAGCAATAATTGACTTGGGAGGGAAGAGGAAGGGTTTTGTGGGATTTATAACATGTTAACAAATAGTAATTGGCGTTCACACGACCATTAGAGCGAGCGGATGAGTGGCAAAACTGACGCTTCCACGGACGAGATCACGTAACTACTGCATGTATTATTCAACAGGTTGATGCAGTCGACCATAAAAGGCTCAAGAAAACACTTAATTTACATCAAAAGTTTCAATACATTATAGTACGGACAAAACTCCACATTGAGACCAAGTTGTAAAGAAATCGTGTTCAATAAGTGTTGTTGTTTCAAGGGTGGTGTCGGCTAACCCACCAACTCATCTAAAGAAATTTGTAAAATACTAGCAGAGCACCCGTCCTTCGTAAGGTGTTGGCATATAAGTATGTAATGCTTATTGCAGTTATAATCAAGCATTACGTTTGCAATGGGGGTGGACAGATTTTCATAAAATTTGCTTCTTTAAATTTACGGTATGCTATAGTATAGCACATCTACTATAGCCGTAATGTTCTACCACTTCACCTAAACAACAGAAAATTTTTTTTTTTTTTTAAATTTGCAAAAATATCACAAATTATTCTTATTATTATTATTGTTTAGCATTGCGCGAGTCATAAATGTGTCGCTCTACATTCTGTAGCAGTATGTATATAGTGGTGCATGTGTGACAGATTGCTATAGTTGGTAGTGGACCGTTACCTACACTCTTGGTAGTCCCGTCGTCACGACATTGTCCTGTTACTGTACCAGGTCTACAATCTACTGATTACTTCTACCATAGATAAAAGGAGTATAGACACTACTGTCTACTTCTTTTAATCTATGCTTCTACTTATAAACTTTACTCTTGCAACAACGCCAACTCTATTGATTTTACAATATTTTTGACTTGTGTGTCTACTGTACTCCATTGGCATTTTTAAACGGTTTTTGTATCGGACCGGTCTGAATCATGATCATAATAAAATCATAAATACATATACTCAACCTCCTGTTGACAATTTATAATTCGGTACAGAATCTATCCTTCTATAGATTTGAAGATCAGCACTAAAACCAATCGACAACCCAGACTGCTGAAGTTAGGGTACTGTACATATTTCCATTTTTTTTTTCAGGTAAGGATTCGTTTAACAGGGTATTTCTAAAATGTAATAAATAAAAAATAATGTATATCACAATAAAGTTGATTACATCTTTGTGTCACAAAGAGCTAATCGAAAACATACGAATCGAAAGAGAATCAATAATTTATAGTATTGAGGACGATTTGGGGAAAACGTGTTTTATGAATTACAATAAAACAAATTTGGAGAAATTTTATCAATAGGATTTGATGTGTGTGACCTTTTCTGCACTTCATGTTACTGAGTTTGGCAGTTGACTTTCTAATTTCTAACTTGCCATAACTGAAGAGCTGAACGAATTTTTGACAGAGAACTCAAATAACCAGTGAAAGGATTTATTAAGCCATACAGTTACTTTTACCAAATAAATGTCAACGAACGGTGTTGGTGTTATGCCTTAAGATAGGTTAATGATTTAAATTAGAGATCCTTTCAGTAAAAACTACGCATTTAAAACAAAATGTCAAATTTTATGTATAGTTAGCAATTTTTTAACACATATTTGACAACTATACTAATAATATCACAAAAAAAACCTTTTCAGATAAATGAATTTCCACCGTAAACTGTCCAACCTATTTCACCAAGTATTTCATCTAGTGTATTTTGTTCAACTACGAAAATGTTGGATATTGGAGTTTGTTTCAATAAATTTAACCGATGAATTTAAAGAATCTAGAATTTATTTTTAAAATCTGTGCATAACAAAATTACGTGTTTAAACAAATTTCCATAAGTAACACGGTGTTTTTCTTTAGTTATACCATAACAATAATTTTTTCAGGATGTTTTATAGAAGACTTTACGAAATAAAAGTGTTAAATCGCCGTCATATTGGACGTTGCCACGGTAACCTCGGTAACCTCACTAAACATATCATTTCCAGCAGCCATCTCATAACTCTCGTCACTTTCCAACATTTGATTCGATTTTAAGGATCGGTAAAGCCTAAAATTGTTTCTTTTGGCAATCGAAATTCGATATTTTAAGAAAATCCTAACTTTTACCGAATGGAAGTGAAAATCTTCATCATGCAACACCACTAAATAAAATGATCTCAAACCATGCACAGAAATGATATAGGTACATATTTAGATTAGCCGACTAAATGCCAATTCTAGTATATATATTCCAGGGGTCCAGGGGGTATACGAGACTCCAGGGGTCTTTTAAGTTTTTTTTATTTACTTTATTTATCATCACTATGGATCATGAGGGATGAAGTTGATTGTAGGATGATTAGTATCGTTATCACGAGTAAAGCTACCGGATGATACTTATCAAACCCAGGTTATCCATATCTAGGCCACTGCCACACCCGTTATCACTACCACACTACCAAACTGCCACATTGATGGATCATCAGTCACACGGGATCGTCTGTCCACGAGATATACGGTACCAACGCCACGGAGAATTAGCTGACCGACTTGCTAGATAATTGTTGTTATTTGTTACCACGGACGAATGAGTGCAGCGCGTTGATGCCATACTTACGTGACATCCACTTTGAATACTGCAAGTAGGCTTGCCATGTAAAATCTGAAGCTTGTCTATGTGATGTTTGACGGTGGTGTTGACTAAATGTTAATTATTTTTTAGTATTTTTTTTTATTGAAGGGACTGGCAATTGTAAATATACGAGTATGTTTGCTTGAAATACTGTTAAAATTAACTATAAAAACAAATACAATAATAAACAACGTTCTCTGTAAAAACGGTCGAGCTAACCTTAGAATTCTCTTAAGCTGATCCGTGGAGGTGATAAACCTAAAAAGGCGTATGTAACGGTTTTACCCAACAAAAAATAATATTAAGTGCTTAAAACATGAGAACATAAAATTAGAAATAATTCATTCCGGTAAGTTTTTTCCTTAGAAATAAGTCGTTTAAAGCTGTTAAAAAAACAAATGTTACCAGAAATTATACAATTTACTGGATTATGACGTTTAATTATCCATGTGTAATCGTGTAGTACGTATGTATATATTGTCTAATGACATAGACGTATTGTAAATAAATTTAACACTTTCTTTTAGTAATGGAAAAACACACAGATGTAAATTTAATGTTTTAAATTATGCATTTTTTTCAGATAGAGCCCATTAAGTGTAATTTAGCATAACAGGTTTATATTACCTGCTCAATTTGCGAACTATTTTTACAAGATATGTTGCAAATTTAAAACATCAAAAAGTAGCCTATATAGTTTTAAACCCAGTACATTACTGTAGTATGGGTAGCTAAAAATGCAAAACTGGTCAAATGTGTTTTCAATTATAGATCGGTTAACGGTTAGCCATACACTTTTTAACGGTTTAACACTTAGACTAATAGTACTGTATAGCCTACCGGGATCTGATCTTTGTTAATGATTAGATTTTAAAACTTTCTTTCACAATACGTTTTACGATATAGTGCAGGCTCATTTGTAATAAAATAAAGATTCGTGTTTTTTTTTTTTTTTTTTTTTTTTTGTTAAAGGCAAAAACTTAATATATTTTGAAAGAATATATAGTAATCTCCAAAAAAATTAGGGTGTCATTTTTTCCAATCCAAGATGGCGTCCAAAATGGCCGCTGTTAGGTACCATTTTTAGGTTTTTCCTAAATATCTCGAAAACTATCAACTTTTTGTATACTATACTAAATTAGGAAATTAAAGAAGATTAAATTTCCTACAAGAAAAGTATATGGTGTAACTATTTCCGTTCAACCATTTACGAGATATAATAAATAACTTATTCAAATACTCCTTCCATAAGGAATACATGTAAATTTGTATGTATAATAAATGCTAAACGTGACAAAACCTATCCACCTAAGGTCAATATAATCAATATTCTTGAAATATTGAAAAATTTTCCAGCAATTTGACACTTTAATAATAAAAATTGGTCAAAAATTAAGGCGAGGGTGAGCACACGAAAAAGTTGTAATTATTTAAGAAACTATTGCAAATAATGCGGTTTTTGTGAGGCCGCCAACGCCTCAATTTTGGACTAATCTTTATGATTAAGGTGTTCAATTGCTGGAAATTTGGTCAAGATTTAAAAATTATCAAATAAAAACCAAAATTAAAAAAAAAATAAATGAAATTACGTATGGACCTGTGTAGGCTCATTTGTAATGAAATAAAAATTCGTTGATTTATTTAGTTGAAAGCAAAAGATTATTCTAGTAAAATATGATGTAAGCATAAGGAAAAAATTAGGGCGTGATTTTTTCGAATACCAGATGGCGTCCAAAATGGCCGCCGTTTAGCAATAATTTAATTTCTTCTGTAGCACACATGTAATTTAAATTATACTGGAATTGGAAATAAATGTACAAACATGAACGATTGTTAAATTACTATATTAGCCAATTAGTATAAATGATACAGTGTAATCTTTAAAATATAGTTTAACTATTTAAATCACGTTATTACTTAGTGTTCAGTGATGTATGACTGCTAAAATACAAATAAACACTGTGTATTATGAGTAGTAATGGACATCAAATGTCTTCGCCCTATTCTTTTATTCCTGGATGAGTTGTTTTTTTGTTGCAAGTAAAAGCCCAACAACCACAGATTTCAGTACATGGGAGATTGTTTGTGCAACAAAAAATCACAAAAAATCGAAAAAATCACGCTCTAATTTTTTCCTTATGCTTACATCATATTTTACTAGAATAATCTTTTGCTTTCAACTAAATAGATCCATGAATTTTTATTTCATTACACATGAGCCTACACAGGTCCATACGTAGTTTCATTAATTTTTTTTAATTTTGGTGTCAAATTGCTGGAAAATTTGTCAATATTTCAAGAATATCGATTATATTGACCTTAGGTGGGTAGGTTTTGTCACGTTTGGCATTTATTATACATACAAATTTACATGTATTCCTTTTGGAAGGAGTATTTGAATAAGTTATTTATTATATCTCGTAAATGGTTGAACGGAAATAGTTACACCTTATACTTTTCTTGTAGGAAATTTAATCTTCTTTAATTTCCTAATTTAGTATAGTATACAAAAAGTTGATAGTTGTCGAGATATTTAGGAAAAACCTAAAAATGGTACCTAACAACGGCCATTTTGGACGCCATCTTGGATTGGAAAAAATTACACCCTAATTTTTTTTGGAGATTACTATATCTTCTTTCAAAATATTTTAAGTTTTTGCCTTTAACAACAAAAAAACACGAAATTACATATTGGCCTACACTAATACTTCTTCCAATGTTCGACACAATCCACAACATCCATGTTCATCACTACTTAACAATACAAACAAAATCGTGGGAAGGAGAATCAACAGGTAACAGGATAATACTGTGGAACAGTACATTTGATTAACGCAAACATAATAATTCTGGCTCCAAAACATGTCTTTGATTGAATCGCATACGTCACAACACAACTTTGATCATCCAAAGACAAAGTCCACCAGACATTACCACGTTCATTTCACTAGAAAGAGTTTGTCGTCCTGAATATTTCTCAGCTGTTTTAATTACTCTCTAACACAATCAGCTGACCACGAGAAACCCGCGCAAATGTGAGAAAAGCTGATTCGCGACGGAGGGAAAACGAACCTGACATAATTACATATTTGGCAGTCCGGGCCAACGAGAAAGACTAAAGACACGGCTTTCGTTTTCTGAAAAGAATTTCTTTACTTTTTTGCACGTTTAGAAAATCGATTGACAAAAGCTAACTTAATTGCCTTGGAAAAGTTGAAATTTTTGCCACAGCAAGGCATGGTTGTCAATGGGACAATGGTAGACACAAATAATCACAACAGAGATAATATTTGTATTTGGCGGAATTCAACTAATACCATCTAATACGTTCTTTAAACTAATCTCCCAACTCTTTGCCGGCAAATTATTAGAAATTTGTTTATTCCGCCATCAAACATGATTGAATATGCAAATTAATAACCCCATTCGCAGCCTGTATTGAAACTATGGTTATTTTTTTAGAACGACTGATATTTTATTTACGTCGGTCAGTTTTGTCAAATGATGAGACGAAACGTTCGCTGCCTAATGAATCACTGACTGAAACTGTCATTGATAACAACTCCGCGATAAAGTTGTCCGGCGCGACGGTGACTCACAAAGGGTCCAACAAAAACACATTCCCAGGACGGCCAAAGACAATGGCCATAAAAATGTCTTCGGGCAGACCTATCTCGTCTATTTCTTTGTTTGGACGTAGACATAGAGTGGCGCCACAAAACTAGGGCTAGGTAGTTGGACAAAGGAATTCCAATCGAATTTAGTTTTTAGTAAACTATGATTAAAACGAAGAGGGACAGTAAAACCGTAGACAAAACTTACGAAAAAGCCAAAATCCAATAGAGGTAATAAAACTTTGAACAAACTGCAAAAACGTCCCGACCTCGTTCATCTACTGATTCGAATCGTCTAATTATTCTTCGATTGATTAAGCTATAGTATTGATTCATTAGGATAAGTTTCTGCAAGGAGTATTGATTCATTAAATTGTCTGTCAGGAATATTGATTCATTAGGATGATAATTGTAAGCAAGAAGTATTGATTCATTAGGATGATAATTGTCTGCAAGGAGTATTGATTCATTAAGATGACAATTAACGACAAGGAGGATTGATTCATTAGGATGATAATCGTCTGCAAGGAGTATTGATCCATTAGGATGATAATTGTCTGCAAGAAGTATTGAATCATTGAATCATTAGGATGATAATTGTCTGCTAGGAGGATTGATCCATTAGGCTGATAATTGTCTGCAGGGGGGTTGATTCATTAGGATGATAATTGTCTGCAAGAAGTATTGATTCATTAGGATGAGAATTGTCTGCCATGAGGATTGATTCATCAGGATGATAATTGTATACAAGAAGTATTGATTCATTAGGATGACAATGGTCTGCAAGGAGGATTGATTCATTAGGATGATAATTGTCTGCAAGAAGTATTGATTCATTAGGATGAGAATTGTCTGCCATGAGGATTGATTCATCAGGATGATAATTGTATACAAGAAGTATTGATTCATTAGGATGACAATTGTCTGCAAGGAGTATTGATTCATTAGGATGGCAATTGTCTGCAAGGAGGATTGATTCATTAGGATGATAATCGTCTGCAAGAAGTATTGATTCATTAGGATGATAATTTTCTGCAAGAAGTATTGAATCATTAGGATGATAATTGTCTGCAAGGAGGATTGATTCGTTAGGATGACAATTGTCTGCAAGGAGGATTGATTCGTTAGGATGATAATTGTCTGCTAGGAGGATTGATCCATTAGGATGATAATTGTATGCAAGAAGTATTAAATCATTAGGATGATAATTGTCTGCTATGAGGATTGATCGATTTTATAAAAATCTGAAAGTATTGATCTATTAGAATTATAATTTTCTGCAAGGAGTATTCATTTAATTTTTTCTCTATGCGTAACGTGACAAAACCTGCACGATAATTGCAATTCATAACCTAAAAGACCAATTGAACATAAGAGGTTTAAGAGTATATAGAACTACTAGCCGCGGTTCTGATTATCGTGGGAGGTCCAGCTGGAGCTGACCAGCTGGAGTGGTCGAAACCACGTTCTCAGACCACGAACTCTGACGAAACCCAGCAATTGCTGACCTCCGGAAGTGATCAAGACGCCTGATCATTGGTCTAATGACAGAGTCTGGTGTAAGGTTGGATTTCTCTCAACCGAGAGTGGTCAGAGTCATAATGACCTCAGTGTTTACTGTTTACAAGGCTGTGTTAACAGCTCATCAATATAGTGTATTTGGCTCTGTTTGTTTTGGACTGGGATATCTTTGTTTAATGGAGGCTAGTTGGTCTTGGTCTTAGATGATTCGACGACTGTACCCAATGCTTTGTTGGAGTTTCTCATAAACGTCTGAGCAATTGAATGGCTTATCTGTTATTTGACAAATTATAACAATTTGGGATTTTGTTTAGGTTACGGAAGGGTTTAAGATAACTTAACTACATAATCCATAAACAAATGATTAAAATATATAGTAAACTAGATTGTAAATCAGTAAAACTGTTCTAGCCTAGGTTGCTAGGACTACTAAAATATATAGTCCAAAATTGCTAATTTAAGAGCTCGATCAAAAATGTAGGATTACAAAAATGTTATTTAACAAATTTGACTGAAATAGATTTAATAATAATGCTCACGTTATCAAGTAAACCGACTTGCGAAAAACACCTTTTCAGATGAGCGAGCGCACATCTCTTTCTGGCGTTTCTCTTCCTCTTCCGAGTCCAGCAAACAAAATAAAAACAAATCATATTCATCTGAACTATTGCTCATATTGACACGCTGCACTATCAGTGCCTGTGTCGATCAACAACTGACTGAGTATGGTTTTTTAGTAGGTCTCGGTAGTAAAACCATAGACAAAAAGAATTTGTAAAACGTACTTGGTAACGGCGCCCCGCGTCGCGCTATAGTGTGCGATCTACTACAGTACTCCTTCAGAGGTGCCACGGCTGTTTGAACGCACTGTAAGGTTTTGGAAGAGTTTTACATAAATTTGTAACGAACTTGATAACATTCTTCCTGAATGACCGTGTCTCTACACATCGTAATACCTTGTACAGTATCATTGAATTAGTAGACAAGACCTTCTCAACCCATTGTAAAATATGAAGCCTATTTTGATTTGGGCTTCATGTTGGTGACATTTTGACCACTATTTAACTACTTTACACGTTTCCCCTTATTTTAGGGTATATTATGAGGATTTGAGTTTACTCTTTGGTTAAAATGACACATGACTAGTCATTTTAATTGTTTGTAAATGAACGTTGCATTTTTAAATGTGTTTGGCAATGTGGAAGTTGTTATATTTTCTATCAGACTGTACAAGTTTTGTCTACTCTAGTAAGTTTAAGTATTTAGATTTTCCAACTCCACAAGTATAATCTCATACTGTTCAATATTCTGACGGGATGACGTAGTGTCGCGTGTGCCACACGGAGCGTGGACGACGGCAGAACAATAGCAAAGGAAGTATCTCATATCGGTCAGCACTTCCTGTGTATACTGCAACTGTGGCTGTGCTATGACACTATGACACTATGGCAGTATGGCACGTGCTGTGATAAGGCACAACACAACAACTCTAGCAAACTAAAGGTGAAAATGTGCTTGTACATAGATTAAAGTGAAACTGCTGACAACACATAAGTGGCTTTTACACGGCCAGGCACGGACTGTAACACAAGTTTATGGAAGGATCAAGAAAGGTTACAGCTTATCATCGACCATATAGGTACTAGATAACGATATTAGTCAGGCAAAGAGTCACATGCTGAAAAGATTACAATAAACTCGGCCAACTTTTATCCTAGGACTAAATTAGTCATTGCTGTTTTTAAATAAGCAGAAACTTGTCTAATACGAAAAACTCAGCTTCTGTAGTAACCTACTTCGAAAATATGTGGCATTAGTGTTCGCGGGAGGTCATTGAGAGGAGACAAAAGTTGACAGATTTGTACCTGCCGCTTAGTTTAAAGATCATTTAGAGTTCTTACATTTCGGTATTTACCCCTATTAAGGGCCGGGTAAGAACTCCTGAAATAAAGTGCTTGTGTACAAAAAATCAGTGGCGATGCTGAAAATTGCATCCTACAATTACGATCTTGTCATTGATTACGAAACAGGTGTCATGATAATTGGAGAAAGGTGTGATTTAAATTTATGTAAGCGAATTTCAGAACATACTGATTTAAAATAACTACTTTAAATTCTTTCCACACAAATATGGAATTTTAAAGGAAATTAAAATCTTTGCATTACAGTGACAAAACATTAAAAACTTAAATGTCAATTACATAAAAAATATTCTTTTCTGAGTTGCGTTTGAAGCATTACAAAATAACACGTATAATGTATGTATGTATTAAAGCATTGAGACGGTGTAGGTTTCATAATATAGTTTTACCCAAGTTATGTTACAAGGAAGTTACGTAACGAGCTACTGACATGCCACAGTGTGTACTGCGTGGGAAACGTACATGTCTCTGTATGGTGTAACACGTAGAAGTAATGTACTTCTCTGGGTGTAACCGAAGTGTAGAGGGTACAATCATATTTGGTATAAAATATGTTTGTTTAAACGTAATTTGATTATGAGATTCGTAGTTAATAAATGGTATCCTATACTGTTGGTTTTAGGGCTTTTCCCACATGGTATTGGACTGAAGAAGATTGGATAGTAGTTAATTCTAAATCCAGCAATCTTTTACAGGTGAAGAAGGTAAAATACGATTTAGTCCAAAACTTGTTTGTTTAAACGTAACTGGATTAGGAGATTTTTAATCAGCAATTAATTTCCTCTACGGATTTTTCTAGGTTCCTTCCCACTTGGTGTGGTTGGAAATAGATTGAACATGTTAACTCAAAATTCAACAGTCTTCCCTACTCCATTACAGCCATGCTCATATGAAATCGGATGTGCCCAACCGCCAGCGTTCCCTCCATAACGTTCCCGCGTAAACGTCCCCGTACACGTCCGGGTAATTTATTCCCGTCCTCACATGATGTGTGTAATCCGCGATGGGACGAGCTAAACGACACCACGACGAACCGGTAATGAATCAGAAGAGTCCTGGAGGTACTTACCTATCTCATCAACGACAGCGTCCAGCGCCTGCAACACAACAGAATACAACTCTCACCGGTTCACATTGTCACCGTACTAGATACAGATACTGTGCTACCAAATATTGTTACAGCAATGCTATTTGAAATATACGTGGGACATGTATACCTCGCCGCATTGATGCCTGAGAGCGGATATTCTTACCTCAGAGCATGATATTTTTGTCTCAATGTGGAATATGTTTAACCTAAGAATAATGTTTGAAATTGATAACTCAAGTTTGGAGTATTGTTAGCTCATTGCACGATACTTAATTTTAGCAAAAATCTTCACCTGCTAGTGTAATTAAATGGCATTGTTAAAATTACTAGAATATTTGCCAACAGACCTCTACTTTTTTTAAATTTTGATAATCGAATATGCAAACTTGATTGTGATTGCTAAAAACTGAAAAATATAACTAACTAGGAAGTTTTTAGATGATGCGGGGTAAAATGAGATTTTTAAATTTCTAAATTATACACTGTAGTTATGTAATAGAGTAATATAAATTTAAGAAAATGTACACTATTGCATTATTTTATAAAGTATTCCTTTAATTGTAAACCAATGGTGATAAAAGTATGAGACAATTTCATTATTTGGAAAAAGTGCGCAGGTACAATACAAGGGGTATGTCCAGCTGGAAACAACGCTGCAGACGACGTGGTGCAGCATTCCCGAGATTGTTTCTACCTTCTCCGACTGGTAACGGCTATTTCGCTACTTGGCATCTCAGAAGTTGCAACGTTCCATAGATAAGTTCTAATTAACGACTCGGCATAACTCGGGTATAACACGTGATTGGATTACATATCAACAGAATAAGACTTAAAAGTATGCAGTTGAAATCCGCGGGATGGACTGATTGAAAGAATGTAAACAAGTTTTATTGAACGCAGAAACTCATTCTATTAGAAATGCCACGACTCGGTAAAGCAGGAAAAAAGGGAAGTATATATTAACTACCAATAGAATCACGTACACACAACTTCCTCATTGAGTGTCGTTCCCTGTTTACAAACAAGACTGGACTTAATTGCTATGCCATAACACAGATGCCCGTCCATAAACAGTTGCACAGTTTGGTCAGTTCTAACACAGCTTTCTATCACTGATAAAAAGACCGCAATCTGCCCACTTTCCCCATGCACCACGCTTCATTGCTCATCCTGGCCTAGGACCATTAGAAAGATCATCAGCGACCGCAGTTGCCTCGTCAGGGACATCGTATTCAAAGCTGCAATTACTAAAAGAAATACCGGGATACAAAATTATGATCGATGAAAACAGGAAGTTGATTTACTTTAAAATATAAAATATTGAGTCACAATTGCTATATTGAATAAAACCATACGATGAAACAGATAATATAGCTTGCTGTGTATTTGGTGACGATGGAAATTATGTTTTTAAAATGTCGATTGAATGTTAGTCTTTGAAAATAGGTTGAAATTCAAGACATTCGAATATGTGTAGCGCCAGTTCAACGGTGATACAGTAATGGTGATATGGTGATATCAAAACCACGTCTTATTTTAGTGAACTGTGGTTCAACTACTTTTTTTGTGATGAATAAAAAATTGATGTGCCTACAGGGGAGGAACGGCGATTTCGCCACCTTTACCATGCAGCACAGAGCGCATGCAGGAAGAAGCCGCTCGTGCATCTCTGGGCATGACGCCATCGCGACGAAAACTTACTGAATGGTTGGCTTAGTTTAGTTAAAACTTATCACCATGCAGTAAATTTGACATTAACATTATCTGAGTTATTTTCATTGACTCACGTAATATACCTTTTTCCCATTCATTTTCAAATCGAGTTGTCTTTCACCACCCAATATTTGAAACAAGGCGATAGTCTTCAGATATCTAAGTTGTGCATCTTTATGGTTAGCCTTAAATTGGCATCTGCAGGCAATCTCGATATTCACATTCCCATACTGAAGACTTCTTCTATGCATAGAACTACTTGATCCTAGTAAACCGTTGACAGGACAGATCAATTTCCTGCAGACGGGAAGGTCAATTGGTGAGTCTAGGGTGGGCTAACTACCCACATCCGCCATCACTGCCTGAATAGCGACAAAATTGAATCCCAGATAAACAGAAAGTGGAAATCACCAGTTGTGGAAACTCTCTGTTTGACATTTCATTGAAGGTTTTGGTGAAGGTAGGATCCAAAAGAATGATAGAGTTGAAATTTTACACTTGTTGCCGCTGTTGTTATACGTTGTAAAAGGTATAGATGACCAAAATCTCTACGATTCCTGAGACACGACGCAAATCATATATCTTTAGAGGCACCCTAACATTGAGAATTCAACAGAACTCATCATGTCACTTAGGTGAGCAAAAAGATAGAAATTCTCATGACACTTCCTCCAACCCGGGCAAGCCCTGTGATACAAACCTCTCTGGAATTCAGTCGTGTGTTGAAGGTATTGAAATACAGCATGATAATGACACTCTACTTGTGACTTCATAGAAGCGTTGCATCGAAACGCACTGGTTTACATTGTCTTATTGAGGCATACTAGTTAACAATATCACTGTGATATCTATTAAACAATTCAAAACAAACAATAAAGGTAATCTTGATAAGATATCTGATTGTGTATCTGTCATGTAACACTAAAAAGAGCGTCGAGCGCCGTGAAAGTGGAATCTGCCTTTCTTTCAAAGCACATAAATATCCCCACACAATAAAAGCATTCCCTAGCAGTCCCCGGGGATAACGAGAGGGCGGGGATATAATGTCAAAGTGTGAGTGAATGCAACTCCTCTCATCCCAGACCCGCCCGTGTCGTAAACAGAAACCCGCCGAATCATTGCGTAAAATGCCTCACTCCGCGCCGCTTTCAAAACTGTAGCTTCTCGACAACCCCGCACTTCCCATACTTTGTGAAAAATCACAATATAATTAAAATCAAGTCATAGTAATTCCAGAGCACAGTGTCGTAAAGATATCAATTTTTTAAAGGTAGAAATAAATAAACTATGTTTTTAACGAATAATTATACCATTTTCAAAGAAGGTACTACTAAAGATAAATCATTTTTCCTCAGGGCTACCCGAGGTTATAACATCTCTATTCGAGGTTAATTATCTCTCACAGTCAATCGAATCCCGACCAACAAGTGCCAAACCACTAGAACTATTTGTAATAAGGTTGTTACCAAACCACAGCTACAACAAGTCTACACGGTAGGTAGAGCGGTTGGCAGAGTCAGGAGTGCGAGTAGGGAGCTGCAATCACTTAAACAAACCATACCCTTGGGACGAAGAGCAAGGATTAATTGGGTAGCGATTTCATTGTTCTGGCTGATGTACGCTGGCCGGCTGTCGTGGTGTCAGTACCGCACAACTGACTGGATAATCCAACCTAACAATGGAGCAGCAACATGCTTAACAGCATGACTTAAACCTTTGACTATTGATAGAACCTCAGAATCCAAAAGTCAATGCTAAGAATGCTCTTAGATTGGATTGATTTAAAAATCCAGAGTTGTCGATTTTCAATTCTTCACAATATGGACATGGTACAATGCCAAACCTATTAGAAACATCAGACCAAAATGTAAAACTGTAATTCGTCTCTCTTCTTTTAGTGAAGAAGACGTTTCTGGATTAAGGTATCAGACTATTCCATATCGTGAAGATAAGTTTATTATTCACTGTAACGCAAATTGTCCAAGTTCCAGCCCACAGTCACATAACTAATCTAGGACTAGTCCCCTAGGAGTTCCACTAGACATTCCATCCCCATGTTAAAGTAGTAGCCAGGTTTTTAATCAAATTTGTCTTAGTTGATGTGAGCCACCTACAGATTGCGCTGATCTAAATTACTGATTTCTGCCGATTACACGATGGGTTTTACCAAGTTAAACTGATGGGATGACTTATTATGAGCTATAGCAAATGTTGTGACCCAGCAACTATATCAGTAACAAAAAAATAAGGTACAAAATAGAGTTTTAGACACTAGTGCAATCTGTGACTGGCTCACACAACTACATTCTTTTTTAGTAAAAAATTGGCGACAGCTGATCCATATAGATGGGATGTCTTCTTCTGTATCCAATAGTCTTCTGTATCCAATAGTCAATGGTTCCACCTATCCGTATCACTACAAGTATATTTAAGCTCGCTCCTTATGAGCCAGCATCATCCCACCTTGAATAAATTGTAGTAATACAGGTGCCATAAAAGGTTGATGGTAAAACATCAACTCAAGATATTGGATCATTTAGTTCCAATGATGGATATTGTAGCGATAGTGATAGTGATAGGTTGTTCTTGTTACCTTTCACCTTTCGCACAAACTGTGTCACCTACAAAGGGAGCGCAGAGCGGTCACGCAAAGGTAAGTTCAACCTTCTGCACTTAAATACTACTAAATACAGCACTTGCTCCGGCCTGACTACAACACGAGGTCAAGCTAACTACGGCCTTTCTCATTCCATTAGAGAAGAGAAAATGTTTACATACAATAGGGCCACGCAATAAATTTATTTCATAAAGATAATTGTACAGTTTGCTTAACACAAATTTCCAGTCTTTAGAGTAATACAGCAACTAGTTGTACAATATTAACTTTGGATAGGTACTGTAAGTAAACTTCGCATCCTATTGTCAAATCTGGAGCTTGTTTGGTGCACAACACTTTTACGACTATTGACTAAATCTTTTATTCGAGGATAAGACTCCAAATGTGTGCTAAACTCTTATATCAAAAGCAGAGGATGAGAAGAAGTACCTATAAAATGGATCTTTACATTCGTTCGAAGTAAATAAAAAATTGCAAAGTGACCCTTAAATAATGAGAAGAAAGCAACGCACTCTATGGTTTACTAAGGGGTTAATTGCATTTTAATAAACAAACGAAAGACCAACATATAAAAGAATATGTTTGATCTATGCTCTTGATCAACCAGTTTTTTGTTTGTTGTTTTATTGTGCTTATTTAGTCAAAGTACTATAGTACTACAAATAAGATCCACAAATCCTAATGTCTGTTAACTTTCAATTTTTAATTTTTTCAACCCAACAAACACACACTACTTTCGTAGCATGAAAACACCATTATGTGCCCACAAACCCTGAAATGACTTTCAAAACCGAAATTCAAAAAGAGAATTTTATAGCGACTCTCTTAAAAACTGTGCGACAGACTTAAAAAGCAATCTAGGTAATTGACATAACAAGTATGGAAGGGGGTGACGGGATGGGAAGATATTCAACGCCAACAACGGAAGAGACGCGACGAGAATGACAGCTGTATCTTTGTTACAAAGAAGCTGACTTTGTACCTAGATACAACGTGTTGTAACACTGTATTGTTGCAAGTTGTAACAACACTTATCATTACCATCACAAACTGACAACGACTCACTCGAGTGTGATGCGACAATCACTCACAAACTACAGTGTCGTCAGTGTTTATGTAATGGAGGGACAGTTGCTAAGTGAAACGTAGAAAAGAAAATGTTTGTACTATTTTTGTGTGAAATGTACATAGCCTACTTTCTGCGGTATTAATTACGTCCCTTTAACAATGCGTTTCTTATGTAAAAGGTCAACCACAACCACACAAACCACAAACCATCACAAACCACGAACCACTTCTCAAACCATTTCGGACTACAAAATAGATGTGTTAAGTGAGGTGAGGTTCAGTGGAAAATGAATTTTGCTATTTGGTTACAATACCAGTGAAAGAGCAAAAGCTTAACACTTAATTTTAGTTGGTTTAAGGGGACAAATGTCTCTATGTATCTGTGATATCAACACCCAGTCCCTAAAAAAACTTTCAGTGTTTTAAGAGGTCCTCCGTAATATTTCATTGGAAACAGTTAGGCTAGCTAGGCTACATAGGTAAAAGCACCGTAATAGTGAAATTTTTAGTACGGTAAATTACATTTTCATCGACAATACAATCGCGTATACGCACTTACAAAACTGAAACAAGGGTTTGATTTACTTTTTACTCTGAATTGTTTGCAACACTTATGTTCCATAACACTTAAAAAAAAATGTTACTGCATAAAAACCCCTAAGTAAAATCAGGTTGTGTACATATAAGAAAAACGGTGCAGGTTGTGTACACATATAAAAAAAATGGTCTCGAACTAAAAAAACGGCTCAAACAGATCCTCCAAACACAATGATGGGAAGGATCGCCTGTGAAGTGTGAATGTTCATCAATTAACCAGACGAATAACACTGAGTGTACACAGCCTGCGAACCTGTACCTCATTAGTAAAGCAACGCCGAGCCCCAGCGTGCCAATGTAACAGGGGAGTGATTAGGTTTGTGTAGGACCAGCGTGGAAGGGTGTCCGGAAAGATGGGGACAAGGAAACTTAGGGACACGGAAACTTGGGGACAAATCGGGTTTTGAGCCGAGGAGGAGGCAAACGGAGGCTGACTAAGCTCTGAGAACGACTCTTTAAATCGACTCGTTCTCTATTGTTATTGTACCTAGGTCTAGTTGTAACTACGACTTGTTGTATTTATATCTAGTTGTATCTCCCCTTAAATTTGGTTACTTTTGTAGAGCTTAGGGACAACAGATTTAGTACATTGAAGTGTTTTTGTAGGGTTATTTTATTAATCACGGAGTAAACTCGAATTATATATGATTATTCAAGCATAAATTTTTTTATCAATAATACTCTTGAATATTTCCAAAACAATAGCTTAAACTTCGTGAGGATGTTATAGCCTCCAATTTATGTTATACGACCGTGAACATGGGCGAATTTCTCTCGTTTGTATTAGAACAATAATACAATATAATTCAGGAACAACCCGTGACTAGCTATTACTGAGAAAGATGAAAGAAATACCTGTTGTAAAATGTAGTCGTAGGCATCTGGTACAAAGTATTCCACCTATTGTTTAACCTAAGCAAACGCATAAACATTCAATATCAACGCTGTATCTCAAACCGTTTAGGAGTTACATTTTTTTTATAAAAAAACACATAAATACAGACAGACGGAAAACTAGGCACCCCAGTCCCTTGTTCCTATAGTGAAATGTTTTTGTCTTGACCTAAGGAATAACGCTATTTACATGTCCAGAGAGTTACGGGACACCTTGTATAAAAATCTGTAGGTTTATGTATCAAGTTTTATTTTAAAAGTTTTTAAAAGTATTACAAACGAAAAAATTAGCCTACTCCTAACTTTTATAAAAATACAAAATAAATATAAAATGCCTTGTAAACAATTGTAACGAACGTACGTAATTATATTTCAAAAAATACATTGGGCTATTTTCACCAACTTAGTGAATATAAGAAAAAAGAGTTTAATCCCGTGGCGGATCCAGCCAAGGATCCCTTGGCCAGAAAATCTTTAAGTGTCGGGTAATATCATATAACATATTTCGCTTTATTTTTACAAAGCCTTGTAAACCAATTTGAACCCCTTAAAAAATCACTAAATTTTCATTAAAAATATATGTCAAAATATTCAATCTTGACCATGCAGTCCTGTAATTTTCCCAGAGTAGACCGCATAAAATATTGTCTTCTTAAGCGTTTCCAACAAAAATGACAGCGGATCAGAAATTCAGAGCTAAAATGTCCATCAGACATAAAAGTAACCAAATACACAATGATCCGACGCAATGTGCAAACAAAAATACAATTTATTTTACAACGTTTATCGTAGGCCTGCACAATCACAACAATATTAGAATACATTTACCCAAAATACGTAAAAAAGAAGCTAGCAAACCTAGGCGATTAGGCCTGGATCAATCAGTACTTGACTGACTTTTTTAAGTTTACTGTTTGGAAATATTCAAATTATGATTTTGATGTCAATCCCGTTACTGTAGCTCTCTGTGAACTGAAACAGGAGAACGATTCGTTCTAAAAGAGTCTTTTCAGAGCCTCGTTCAGCTAATCTCTCCCTCCCCCCCGGTCGAACCCCAATTTGTCCCTATCTTTCCGTGTCCCTAACTTTCCTTGTCCCCATCTTTCCTAAACTCGCGTGGAAGTAGGGGCGATGCGAAAAAATGGAATCACCGAACTGCAGTATATTTCAGTTGAAGAAGATCTCACCAGCGAATAGATGTATATTTGGCAGGATTCGAACCTGCGAGTCAGTAACAATGCTGTAAGCTGTAAACCAGGTGCAAGCTCTCTTTTTAAGTACAAATTAAATCTTCTATTTGAGGAATTTCTATAGAACAGTCTTGTCGTGCGTTCTGAAAGGATGTTTTTGAATAATATTTTAGATAAGGTACTGTAATGTGGTATGACTAGAATCTACATACGTAAAAATTTGTATTTGAGAAAATTTGTATTGTAATCGGTTACAAATTTGTAACGTAACATGAAGTAATTATATTTGAAATCCTGCAGAAAACTACTGAATGAGGAAAACTTTTTAAAACGTAACCAAGACCCCATAAACAAGTCAATGATTATAACATACACTCTTCATGTTCCGATATATTCAACATGTGCTGTTACGTTATAACTACGAAACACGCTTACCCGATTAACCGAATTGGCTTGAATTTTTAATATCAAAACTCCAACCAACATGCAAATATGAGGTCAATGCACAAACACATAATTAAATTTCGCAAACACTAAGATATTTTTCAAATGACACATTACAAGCAATTCCATCAGACATAATAGTGTAAACATGGATTAGTAGTAAATTATGACCGCCCGTGACCCAAGCCTCGTCGCTGAACTATCCTTGACCTATTCCGCTACGTCCACTTTGACCATTTACGGTATTATGTTTCATTACCTTTCATTCAGGTAGTTACCCTCGAAAGCTTATCAACCTAAAAAATTGTTCCCCCTGATTGAAATCAAGAGATAGAGTTCATTTCAGAGACACCTTATTTTCACTTCAATGTTTCTGTATGTTTCGATTCAATAGTTTAAACAGTCAAAACAAATTCTAGTAAGGTAGTAACACGTCTAGATTTATTTCTCGTACGTAATATAGGCATATTAAGTTCATAACGTATTTCATTTGGAAGAACATATAATCTTTTTTATGAATCTACGATTGCCCATGTTATTGCTTCGTTCTCTGATATCAACGTTAACATCGGTTTACGTAACAAGGCGCTAATGTTTATTAACGTGACACGTTTTGTCGTTGTTTAAGCACTTTATTTCTATGCGTACACGGAAAACATACGTCTGTCTATCGGTATGTCCACAATACAGTTAAACAAATTACATAAGGCAAAAACATATTGGGTTTTGAGGACCCTGAAACGAAAGTACTGAGTCTCAGATTTTGATCTTACTGCGAAGAATAGCTATTCCCGATGTTGAAATTCCTCTTCGATTGCTGTTTAACAAATATCTACAGACTTCTTGTGTATTTCTAAATACAATTTAACTTTCATGCCATAAACTTATAAACACTGGTCACGTAAATTATATTTTATATTAATCTTATACTAAAACTTAATTCTTGCACAATTATCAAGAACCCAGGTACACTTTAAGGTATTGCAAATTCAACGTCACTAAACGTTTCAATATTTATCTTCACGTTGACGCTAATGCGCAAATACAATTCTCCAAGTGCAAAACAGTCAACAATGATATCACGCAAACATCAGTCTGCCAGATGTTGAACGGTAAAATAGACAAATTCTGTGCACAGTCATGAACGCGAGGAGTTTTACCTTTCACGGGTATTGAACCTGTAATGAGCTTGTTAAGGAAAACAGGCGGTGAAATCGAAATTTTATAGTTGAGTTAAAGCACGAAGAATGTGGCAAAACCCAACATTTATCTTTCAGAAATCCATAATCGTTCAAGTTAATTTAGGAACATTAGGATCCAAAATGTTAATTTGTTTGCTCATTAAAATTACTGCTATGTAAGCATATTGTTTACATATTATACATATCATATAAGATATTGGTAAAAAGTTTATGTAAAATGTTGGCATTGACAGCAACAGTCTGTGGTTTCACAGCATTAAAATTTTCACGATTGACTAATTTCTGCTTAAATGCTATAAATGTCTAAAGCATCGGGTTATTTTTCGCAAAAGGTTAAGTTGTAAAATAAAAAGTACTTGAATTCACTATTTTATGATAATGAATCTAGTCTCATAGAACTTAACTCCAAATACGAGGAAAATATTATGTAGAATAACAAAATAAGATGATACATAATTACAATTTTGTTATAAACAAATTAGTATCAGGTACTCCATGATACGACTTCTGTTATTCAAATTTAAATTGCTCACATTATACTATTATATTATGCTTTAAAGCTAAATTGAGCTAAATTTCTCTAAGTTTGTATATTGTTTATTTTATATTTTCTGCTTATACCTTGGTGTGTAATGTGATCCCTCACTCAAAAATGCTTATCCAACTCGGAATGTACTCATCTGATACTCTCCATCTCTAATTCGTTCCTTAGGGTCATTCTAGGTTTTGGATTGTCTTTCGACTAAATTTCTATACATCACACACATTGTTTCATTTCACAGTTTTAATATAAATTGGTGCGTGCATCGACTGCAAGGGCGATTGTACTGTCTGCAACCACAACAGATCCACGGCGTGTAACTGAACCCTGCAGTTACACAACTAATCCCTAACCCCGTCAAGTGCAACATTGCATCGTCACTCGTGCATACCAAGACAGTTGCCTCGACTTGGCAGATTAGCGATAGCAGAACATGTCAAGTAGGTCTGGTTTAAACTGACGAAGGGGTTGGAATCCTTTTACCGTTACAGTGATCACTATCACTTAGATTTACAAAATTATTTAAAGCATTCTGCGTCAGAAAAACGTGTGTGTAAAGAACCAAGCAATATGTGAACTTGTAACTTTGACCTAGGCTGGTATGACTGGTGATCAGACCACCTATAATTCTATCGTAGACTATCTTATTGCTTTTAAAACCCCTTTATATTAAACAAGAGTGACTTATAGCATACATGTGTGCCGATTGCCTGTACATTGTCCAAAATTAATCTGTCAGTTACATTCGACATTCGGTAAACTCCAAAGGCAACTACGCAGCCCCTTCAACAAACTATCCAATTGGAACAAGTACAAAAGTATTCGTGTTTTTCAACTGTACAGAGTCCCGGCCCTCACCAAGAGGCACGTGTCAAGACCACGCCTACTCTATACACAGTGATTCATAGCCTAGCCGTGGCCGTGGGCGACTGGGACTGGACTGTCACAGAGCCACTTTATAACCAACCGATTGATTGTGTCAGTTACGTCACCAATCACCGACCAGTGTTCAACTCAGCCGTTGGAATGTTTGAGTGTTACTGTTGAATGTTACCCAACCCGCCATCAGATGAATCTAAAATCCCCCTGAAGCCAAAAGTCAATGCAGTGCTAACATAACTATTTGTAGTATTGCACGTGTATGATTGATTTCTGTTGAGGTAAAAATGTGTTTCACCTACACATTCAATCTTGAATAATCAAAATCGTCTAAAAAATTTTCGTGGAGACCCCCCAATCTCGTCTTTCCTGAACCCCCCAGCCCAGACCCATCGCCAAGTCACCCTCTCTGTACAGTTCGGCGAGGCCCTTGGACAGCTAGGCCCAGTTATCAAGCTCATTTTTTAGAATCCAACCCACAACCCGCCGAATACAGGTAACACTATCCACTCAGCTACCCACCCCAGATCCGTACCATCATTGGCTGGCACACTATACACTAACTTCCCATAATTCACGGGAGATTATTCAACCCACACACCGTTCATGCCACATTAAAACACTCAGTGGGCAATGCGTGAGTTGTGAGCGATGAGACGCCTTTATTCGATCGCATGAATTATTTACACCACGGTCGGCCGGCACGAAGCCGCGGAGACGTGTATACGTGAGCTACGCGTGAGGCGATCCACTGACCTACTGTAGGTGTCGTCCGGTCGCCGGTTGTCGGTAGAGTTTGATCAACCTCGGTCACGCACGGTCGATCGCAGCGGACGACTTACCGACACCGTGACCGGTCACGTAAATCAACATGGATATCCGCTCACGTTCCGGTTCATAGTATTAAAATACCACAAACTTGCAGTCACCGCCTATTAAAACTATCGCAAGCTATTTCAAACAAGATAGTAATTAATTGCTGTGGATTTTTCTAAGCTAAACACTGTCTGTTGTCACGGTGTTACTCAGAATTACAGATTCGTTGGTTTGGGGGCGTAGTCTTTGACAATACAGTGGGTTATCATGAACATTTTTAGGACTTGATGTACAGATGATAAGCTACCACGGTCACTGCAGATTGTCAAATCTTGGTCTTCGGGTGTTGACCGCGTCGTTGAATTAGTTAAACTAGAGGCCGACGTTTCGAATGCGTAGCGGCTATCCATCTTCGGGGCGAACTACTATTCAATTTATTAATATTGTCATCGACATTCCAAGTGTATCGCGTCCCTTGACTAAAATGAACAGATTGATAAATTATTGTGACGCCAAATTATACTTCACGTTGCATAGTATTTTACGTTTCATTGTATTAAACATAGACTTGAGACTATATCTAGATATTTAGATATGGGTTTTAGATAACCGGTAGGCCTACTTTTCTCGTAACAGCACCAATCCACAATCAACTCACAATCCGTAAAAAGATTTGTGACAGCCTATCTTAGAATTTCCATCAAACTTTTTATGTACACTCCCGTTAAAATGACATCGTCTGCATTCTGTGTGACGTAAATAAAGTGTGATTAACAATAATCACTCAAAGTCGGGAGTAGGGTAAAATAAACTTAACAACACAAAGTTGTTGTATGTGTTTCTCAAAATACCCCGGAGTTCCGGATATCTTTACCGGTTTATCCCAATAGCTGAACCAAATTGATTCGCAGCCCCGTTATTTCCATAGTTTTGCCCGATTAGCTGTTTCGGTCCGCCGCTGCGCCACGTGGTCCAGTTGTTATGCAAGTCGAGCACTCAGCACTGAG
This sequence comes from Macrosteles quadrilineatus, assembly GCF_028750875.1. NCBI lineage: Eukaryota > Metazoa > Arthropoda > Insecta > Hemiptera > Cicadellidae > Macrosteles > Macrosteles quadrilineatus. Next base: position 66,414,420 of record NW_026542598.1, on the reverse strand, counting down.
GTAGAAAGCTTGTCCCGTTACCTATAACATTACAACACCTAGTGGATACTGGTTGCACTGGGTGCCATCGGCGACTACGAGATTACAGTACCTATCACCAGCTGATCAGGCACTACCGGTCTGCCAGACGAGGAAATCCATTAGAACACTCATTACTACAATCAACCACCACCTTTTATGGAGTGTTGCATAACAACTGTGGACGAGCTCAGAACTAGCTTGTCTCTTTGACAATTCTAGAGGAATCGAGTTCTCTTTATGGTTTTTGGGAAAACGGATACGTGGATGAGTTTTGTAAATGAACCAAAGGAACTCTTTTTTTCTTACTGTAGTAATCGGATGAACACTGCTTGTTAGCTACATGTTTCTTGGACTCTGTACAGAACAGAAGGTAAATGAAAAGAGTCGTGATCTTTTTCCTCCTAAACCAAAAGAAGGCTATGAATAATGAAACATGTGGGTCGATTTGAGAAAATCGTTAAACTCTTCCGCAATTAAAAAAATAGATCACATTGGAATCCGATGGAGAATGTAAACAGCTATATCTGGCATGTATTTACATTAGTCTAATCTTTTGAATGAGTCATTTCACAACAACCGGAAGAAAAATAATGTTAGGTATCATAAAATCCATTTCTCCAACAACCGGGTCGACGAACTTCGAAATCAACAAGAATAGAGGCCTTGGAAAATTCAATGAAGATAAAGCAATCAATTAAAACAAACTGATTTGCGAGTATCCGTTGAAAAGGGAAAACGGAGAATCGGCCACCTGTTGCCCTAATCCGCATATATAGAAGTTTGGTTAAAGGTTAGGTTAGGTTAGGTTGGGTTAGGTTAAGTTTAGATTATATAAGTATGGCCCCTGAATTTACGACCGGTGGCCGGGACCCCAACACTCGATCAAAAGGCCTGATAAAAGGAGTGTAGGGGCGCTGGCGACCCGGCTTATCGAACTCGTAAATTAAGGGGTCATTAGAGTGTCGAGGCGAGTGGAGAAGACTACCTGACATAAGCCTATTCTCCCCAACAGTACTATACCGGGTATTTTGCTGGGAGAAAGGGGTGGTCGAGTAAAGAGGGGCGGGAGAAGGAGAGAGAGGGTGAGGAGAGTGTCTGTGGCGAGAGGAGAACAACACGAGAGCGTGGCCGTGTGTTGTATGCACTACAAGTAGATGCAAAGTAGTTTCTAAACAGAAAACAGAGCTTCCAAGAAAGTATCTATTGATTGGCGTTTGACAATCAATACTAATGCTATAATTATCGAACATTTTTTTCGAACATATGTGTAGCCTATGAGGCGTATATATACAAAAATATTCTTACCTACAGTTGGACATTTTAGCTAGAAGCAGTTAAGGTGTGGTGGAATATCTTTGAAGATGAACCTATTTAGCTGTAGTGCGATCATGTGTTTTATGTGTCAAATTTTGAGGTTAAATCAAAACAAACAAACTGGCATGTTGGCAATCAATAATTAAGCATTTAGAGGGGCCGGTTGTATTACGGTATTACTTACGAAAGAATTGCCATTAAAGATCAAATGAAATGATTTAGTATATTTCATTGTTTAATTTATAAGAAAAAAATCTGTTTTTAGGCTACTGCATTTTATAAACCAAACTCGAATCTTGCTTCCTTGGCCTATTGTATAATGTTATCCTGTTTGTATGAGGTGAACTTATTTGATTAGTGATTGCATTAATGAATTATCAGCAATACAATTAGCTGTTAATTATAATTTAAATGGGTCAAACCGTGAGTCTATAAAGGTTCATCTCGTCATCTCAAGAGTATTTAATTCTGATCTCTAACATGAAACCCAAAAGGCGAGTTTATATTTAGATGTTAAGATATTTCAAAACTAAACGTAAATCGCCATTACTGTATGTCCCAACAGTTATTTTATGTGTATCCCAGTCGCAGCAACCATATTATTCTATTAATATAATGATCGAAATTAATTAACTTATGCAAGAAGATTCAATATTTTAATACTAACTAATATAATTAACTATTATCAAAGCAACCATCACCTATAATTTGGAGAAAATAATTAAGTATCAACTTATTCATTAGCTGATTTGGAGTTAGGAATCACTTCTCTATTTCACAGTAAATATTCTATATATTGCCAAGTAGTTATATAAAAGTAGGCTAGAGTAAGTATAAAGTATATTTAACTATTGTCAATTCCAAGAATTATTATGTCAGTTTGTTTTTTTTTTTACTTAACCTCAAAATTTGACAGGTCTGAACACATGATCACACTACGGCCAAATAGGTTCATCTTCAAAGACATTCCACCTTAACTGCTTCCAGCTAAAAAATCCAAATGTACTTGTTATATTAAAGAACATGGGCAGCATTAGTGTATTGGCAATCGAAACATCATTATATACCGTACTAATATTATAAAGCTGTAAGTGTGTGTTCGTTATTTGTTTGGGACTCAATCAAGAAATGACTCGAATTGGGTTGAAATTTCGCATGATCATAGCTCATTTTACCCATTAATAAATAGGCTGATTATTATTCCAATAGTTATTTGTGTAACTAGTGGGCGAAGTTGCGCATTGCTGCATACGAGAGAAATGTGTACGCTGTTCCGTGGGCGAGTGTTGAAAGTTTATCGAGTGCGGCAGAGGTAGTTTGAACTCGTGTTACACATATTTTCCCAACAAATCATATAAATCATACATCTCAAACATTTTAAATTTAAAACAATAACGTAGGCCTAGTAACTAGTCCTAGGGTCTTTCAAAACTTTTTTAGGTTAAGTTAAATCCAAACATCGAACGAAATGGGAAACGCTATGGTTCCACAGACTGCGGAACTTCCGCCATGCGGTGCGTAATTTTCCGCAGCGTAAATCTGGAGGGGTGGACTAACTGCGGAAATAACGTTGCGGAAATTCAATTTTGTCCAAACTAGCAACGAGTAGGGAACACAAATATTTACCATAAATACTATAAAATAATAGGCTATTAGGTAATATTCAGACTTTATATTTAATTGTGGTTACTTTTATTGTCAACTGATGTTAGACATAGTTCTTAAAAATCACCTTATTGATTTTTATGAGGATGGTGATGGTAAACATTAATAAAATAACAATTTGAACTTAAATTGCAGTTTTATTGATACACGAATAAAAAATACAATCCCTAAAAAGAATAAGGTTATTTAAATAATGTTAGGAAACTAAATTATCACAATAATTAATAGGATTGGTCACAATAATTAATTGATGGCTCTTCTCCGCTGGCGGAATCCGCACTGCCAATGCTTTCAGACCAGTATGATTTGTCCGCCATGCGGAACCGAAAATTCGGGATGCGGAAACGCACGTCAGTGGAACCGCATGGGAATTCCATTAAACCAGTGTCGTTGTAATTCCGCAGCGGAAAAAAACCGCACCGCACAGCGGAGATTCCGGATCCTGTGGAACCATAGCTTAATAGATAAGGCTTTTGTCCAGGTTCCAAAACGCAGCTGCCGTGAGTGGTTTCCTAGACTGCGTACAATACACACGGTTGGTGCGTAAGATAAGTTCACGGGAGAGATTACTAGTGGCTACTATGAGGTTATACGATGATTTAGATAATGAAATGTATACTTTGGTCAGTTTCGAAGAAGCGTAAGCAGTGATAAGTACGTGATTAGGAAATGTAGTGGCCCTCGCGGAAGTTTAAACCGTAATATTAAAGCAAACATTTCAATTTAAAATGTAAAAAATTAATTATAATTTAACCTCTCCAACTTTGCTTTAACTGTTATTATATTTAGGTCTACCTATTCGGAATTTACCGAATTGACGAAATAGTATACTATTTACGAGTATAACTGCAATAAGCATTTCATACTTATACGCCAACCCCGTAAGAAGGACGGGTACTCTGCTAGTAATTAATATACTGTAGGATTATTACTAGGATATTCAGGGGTTCTTAAAATAATTATGGGGGTTCTTATATTTGGGAGTTGGTGTTGTGCTGGCTTGAAAAGAATATTTGTCAACATTAGGTTTATTTACAAATTACAAATATGTGAGGACAAATTAAGTGTAGGGAACATTTAATAAAGGGAATTAAATATTAAAATTACATATAATGTGGGGAATTAACACTACCTAACGAATGATATGAAATGTAATACTATAAATATTTTAATTGTATGAACAACGTACTTGCATAATATGATATTTCAACAGACAAATTCAATCTCATAATAAAATAACCTACTCCCGCCGCAGTAAACCTGCATGCAGATAAGCTAATTTCCATTTACCTAGCAAGATTTACACAAAAATATTCCCTTAAAACTGTCTAATGATAGTGATTTAATGATTACCTAAGTTTGCTGCTAAAGTGATAGTAAAGAGGTGTGTTTGCTGGTTAAAATGTCGATAGCTTGGTATGAAATTAACACATTTCCCCGATTGTATTAGGTACAATATCCGTCAATAAACAAGCAAACTACAACAGTTGATTAAAAAAATAAAAATAACAAAGAGTAATATTTACTTTACCATTTTTATTGAATTTTATCTCCCTGGCAGGCGTACAACCAACGCTTTGTGGTACTAAATGATTTTTTTATAAGCCCTACAAAATGGTTTAGAAAGAAATAGAAAAACTGTATGTTTTAGGGTCAAAAATGGGAAATCCCTATTTTATTATTTAACGAAAGTTTAAATAATAACCGGTAATAATAATAAGTTTAATACTAACGTTTAAACCACATTTCATCAACATCAGATTATATTTGCTTGAGTTATCGTGCTGACGGACATATATCTAAAAATGTGGACGGGTGGTGTTTTTGGCTGTTATGACCCTTCAAAACGAAAAAGTAAATCGGTCCTGGGAGTCTTTCAACGAGATCTCCGGTAATAGCTAATATCCTATACCTTTGAATAAGAAATTCGCTTAACAACCTGATCAATTTGTACTGAAACAATAGAAACAAATCAATAGGCATCATTAAACTATTCATCCAAACCCGCGTGATCTTCCAGAGACCGCTCATATATAACTAATTTTTGTTTCAAGGCAAAGCACAAGAAAATTCACAACCGAATGTTGTATATGCAACACTAGTTACTAGGCCTACGTTATTGTTTCAAATTTAATCACCATTATTTAAATGCGGCCAAAATTAAAGATACTTTTATTATGAACTCAACAAGGTATATAAAACTATTTATTGTTCTTATGAATTTGATTGACTAAATATATAATAAATTATATAAAACAAAATTCACAATAACAAATATACAATAATAATGAAGTGATGATAAAATTCCAAAAAAAAACACAGCTAAGTTATTGGTTTTTATTGTAAAATAAAACAGTGCACTAAGGGAGCAGAAAATATAAAGGCTAGAAACAACTATGTATTAGTAACTATTTGGCAATCTCCTGAGCCATCCATATATTACTCATGCTAAAGTTTAAGACGGAAATAGCTAGCTCATTACCTGAATCGTCTTTATGCTATTACTCAAGTGATTCAAAGAATTGGCTGCAATACATTTGTTTAACTTAATATCTCAACAATAAGAATTCAATTCTAGGAAGGTCACTATCCCATCAGTTGCCCTCAGTAACGAAAGTGTTTCCTCCCCAAAGCCATTGCCCTTTGCACCCCTCCCCCCCCCGGGCACCAAAGTCATCCTCCTCTCTTACCCACGGGTCAGGTACTTTTTGGGGAGAGAGGTATTCTTGGGGGAAAGCTAGTTGGTGTGCGAACTGAAGCCTAATGAAGCGTAAAAGGGTTCGACCCCGGATTAGGGCCAGAGCTCGCCAGGCTTCCGTTTCCCTGATAAAAGAACATGAACAAGACCACGCGCCAAAATTACCTATTGTAGATGTATTTATCCAGTTTATCCTTCTCCCATACAACGTGAATTGTCCATGGGCAAGCTACAAAAGCTGTTGCATTATTTATACGCCGTGCGATACAAACAAAACGTGCAAGAACTTATTTGGGTTAAAGAAGACTGGCCTTAATTGCTCTGTTGAAGGATTTCGTCTTACCAAAGTAGAAAGTTTGGACTAGCTGCTGAGAGGTTTTCCTGGTTCACTGGACGAACCGTTTTCCATGATCCGCCCAATTACCGAAGCAACTACGGTCTTTAGGAATCATTCTAAACGAGTAGGCACTTCTGGGACTTCCTTGTTTGAAGTAACAGGAGCGGTGGATTTTCTATTCCCTCCAAATTAACTGTGAAGTTGGGGAAAGTAGCCAACCAATCAAGGTAGAGGATTGGGGATCGTGATTTAAATGGCAAGAATAGAAATACTTACGAGAATTTTAAATTGTTTAAGAAAGGAAATATTTAACAGAGATGTCTTTAGGGCCCCTCTTATGCAACTGCGGTAGACGCTGCGATTTTATGAGTACATGAACTCAAATTGGTGCTTTTATGCACTGTATGCTCAATAGTTGCGGCCCGTCAGTACAGTGCGGCGGACTTGGGAAACGCAGCTTTTATCCGGCTGTAGGTACATTGGCTCAAAGTAGTATATTTTCTGTGCTCAAAGTGCCCTTGTATGCTCTGCGGCGCGGGCCGCAACCTGTCAGTGCTACCAGTGGTATAAAACCTGCGGCACCGCAAGTTCCAAACCGCATGCGAATTTAGCAGCCGCATATTTATTGCGGCACGGTAAAAACCACAGACGCAGTGCATTAAAGAGATAAAAAGGCAAGACCAAGAACAAAAAACACTGAATACCAATTACAAAAACATGTATCAAATCTAAGTGTGTCAAACTTTTGGGGGTGTTCAAATCATCCCCATCCTTGATTTGATAGAATTTGTAAGGACTTATCCTTAAAATCCAGTTCCATTTAGAAAAAATAATCATACATCCAACAGTGTAGCTGAAAGTTAATAAAACACGTGTTGGTGATGATAGCCATGACAAGAAGAACCTGTATTTCGAGAGGTTGCAAAGAAATCAGATAACCAAGATGCCAGAAAGGTGTTGGCTCTGAATGCGTAACATCAAAACAGGCCCAGTCTGGCGTAATGGAATAAACACTTCCCATGTAGTAGGTGAGAAAAGAGGAAGTTTTTAGTGGGTTTTTACACTTCATCGCTGCGTATGCATTTGCTGCCCTATCGAGAATACTAGTTTGTACCCGTTGTTTCCGAAATCGCAAACAGCAACGAAGGCTCCCAAAGATACGAGTTCACTTCAATGCATTACGGGAAACGTATTTATTATTTACGACTTGTTGCGGAGTATGTAAAGAGACAATAATTTGGCTATCCCTGAGGAGACTTATTCATCAGGCCGTTTTTCTGAACAATCCTCCTTTTAGAGGTTTATTTCCTTTGATCCAAATCAGGCACTGTTCTAGATACCCGCTAACACATCTTCCCTCACCTGGTACCGAAAGCACTATGACCATCGGTATGTTTCCTTCTCCCTATTTTCTTTCATCCCTTTTCCTGGTTATAAAGTTTATTTTAAAATCATAATTCTCGCTCTCGCTTCCCATCACACTCAAACACGTGAGGATATATTTCTTCCAATTCTTTAATTCTCAGAAAGCTCTCCTTCTTCCAGGTCCAAGAGTTCTCTCCTGGACGGAGAGAGGAAGAGAGAGTCAGTGATGCTCTCCCGTATTATCCTCACCTCCTTGTTTGCTGACCACCGTCTACTACAGTCCACAGTCGTGTATGAGGAGGAGAATCGACTCTCACGCTATCACCGTAATGATACCTCTTATCCTTCATCTCTCCAGACCAAACCAGCCAATATGGCATTCGCCACGGATTATCATTGACGAAATGGGATTTGTTTTCCAAATTGCAGCAAACTGGGGAGAGCCGAAACGCGATCTTGTGTTATGTAGTGGTATTTTAGAAATTCAAATATTTGCTTATACCGAGTGTAGTTGAAATTGTTTTTGTTGGCTTGCAAAGACTAGGTATTCCTAAATGTCTATCTCTCAACCAACTTATATAAAGTAAAATACGATAGGTAAAAATTTGATCGGTGAAAGAAACTCGGTTATAACAGAATGAATAGGCGCCTTTTTCGCTCAAGCATGACTTTACGGCACTGTACTTATTCTCTGTATACACTAACTTGGCGTCTGGACCCTTGACTACCTGCGACCGAGCCGGGACCGTCCCTTGCTCGCTCACTTCTTGAGCAGCTGTTTCCATAATTAGTCACCTAGTTACACTCCTAGTGCACTTATTAACTTTTTTGTGCGGGGCGGAATTTTACATTTTTATCTGTACGAGCCAAAAGTCCATGAATAAATAAGTAAAATTATACCAAACTTGACCATATTCTTATTACGTTTGTTCTACTGTAGGGATAGAAATAAAACTGTAATATCGTTATGTATGAATTATTTTTAATTAAATCAGACGTGCACCGCGAATCTGCAAACACAAAAAAGGAATAGTGATTTATACATTTAAATTTCCTAATATTGTTAGGGGAACAAAGTTTAAGAAGTAAAAACATGTAAAACGTGTTGAGGTGATGTAATTTGTCACAACCTAATTCATATGTTTCTTTGAGTAGATCTAACCAATCACATTTAACAATATTGTAAACGTGAAACTCTTTTAAACCGTACGTTTCATTAAGTATACGTAATGTTATGTGTTGAATGGTAAAAAAAAACTAATCGTAAATGCGAGCGAAAGTAGCATTTCGCTTGAAGTGTCAAAATTGCGTCATTTTGTACGGGTCAAATGAAACTTAAAATAATCATACAATCATCATGTTTCTAAGGATATAGCAATTGTCAATAAAAAATTACAGAATCATGTGCATGTGTTGAGTAAATGTTTTTAAGCTAATTAAATGTCTGTATAAAGCGTATGCCTACGACGGGCCTACCGTAGTTTTTCGGCAGATTATACATATTTCATCAATAGCATTTGAATACGCGATTAATCTAATGGCGATACCCCCACGTCAGAATCGTCGTCGCTCGTCAGAGGGGGTTGGTTTGAAGATATAAATAACAATATCAACGGTATGCATAATATTAATATTTTTATTTTATTATTATTTTTATTTGATTATTATATTTCAATCATCGTTGTTATACCGAAGTAGACATTTCATCTATGTAAACCAGATGTATCCATAAAAATTAAATAGAACACACTGTAATAGAATGTGCTGCTCTCGTACTGCATTTGTTGCCGTGCCGGATGAAGAGCTAACAATTAAAAAATGTTAAACGGTACTTACTTACGTCGGTAAACTGTAGGTCTAATTGACACCAAGATATTATCGGCGGTTCAATTCAACTACGGCCATGTTTATTTAAAAGGTTTAAGACAACTTTGACATGGTAATAAGACTGTCTAGTTTTTTCAAAGGTTCTATATAAAATAACCCTACTAATTAATGAAATTTTAAGCCTATGCCCTCAAGATTTTTGATTTAACATAACGTTTCTTTGGCCATTAAATGCATCAACGCTCTACTAGATTCAGACAATTATTTGCCATATCCTTTTCACGCTAGTTTTTAGGTAACAACGTCGAAATTGAAAGGAAAGGGGGAAACAAGACTGGATATTTCCGCTTCCTCGACGATCGTGAGTCGTAATAACTACAACTGGCTGATGACTGGTGAAGTCAAGTGTGACCGGACCGAATCATATTTGGACTGCTCAGCTCACTGCTCGTACTTTCACACCTTTGAATATACGATGAAGTGGCTATCGCCGTCTTTGTCTAATGTCACTTCCGCGTTCGGTACAATGCGCGCTCGATTCAAACATTCGATTTACCTTCACTCGATACAGTTTTGTGAAATGATTGTAATTTATAGGACGTAGTTTATGGTTCAGTGACAGCACAGAATAGGTTTTAGGTAGGGCCTAATCCAGGTTTTAGGTTCGAGCACATAACAAAGAGTAGAATCCTGTAAATATATGGTTTGAGCTAACAGCTCAGTACGGTAGGCGTTTAACTACGGTATCTATGATAATTCTACCAACCACAGATTTTTGGATCAATCTCATTTTGTTTTTTGCCTCTACTATAGATGTGGATAAAATACTAGTGGATATTTAGTTTATCATCTCGCCACTGTGTCAATAATAGATTGCAATGCAGCTTGGAATCCAATAATTTAGCAAATCAACCATTGGACACTCCTATTGACTATTCCACTTAACATGGACAACGATTTCTTTTACCTTTCAAAAGATGCTGTAAGTTTCCTACATGATATGTGATACTGGCTTGCTGTAGCTGTTAGCATGCTACGGTTTTATTACTTGGACAAGGACAATATGATTAAATGGCCGGGTTCACTAGTCGAAATTGATCACCAATTAATCGTATTTTAATAAATTACAGAATGTTTGTGAATATATCGAATATATCAGATAGTACTTGAGCACTTGTTCTCCTAGGCTATATCGGTACACCGTATGGTTCTGTATGGAGTAGGGTCATTATTTGGGCTACGTACATAATACAGAAAACAAAAATAATGAAAAATACCCAAGTAAGTTACTCACTTTTTATAAATTGCTAAAATGTGCTCACAGGCCTTATTAAATTAAACAAAACTAAGTTAAAGCATAGGCCTATAAAATAAACTAAATTAACCATGCCTGGAAGTTATCGGCATATGGGATATTTATTTTAATGAAACATACTGTATTGATTGTAGATGCCTGTGATATTTTGTAAGACCTACAAAAAGTTAAAACTCCATGCTAATTTTTGGAAATATTTATGAACAATTTTTTCTTGGTTTTACTTTGACTTTGTGAAGGTTTTATGGACTTTAAGGCAACTTGATCTAATCTGTTCAAACTTTTAAACAGGAATGACTACTTTTCTGTTTATTCGTGGTACAAATACATGATTGTGGTCCTATGGTATAATTTGGTGTGATGATATCAATGTTGGTAGGCTGATTCTGGTTTTAATCAATTGATGATACAGAACATATAACTTATACATTATTGCTATTAAAGTTAGTAAACTTAAGTAGGCTACAAGTTAAGTATTCACAAGCCATGTAAAACTTGTAATAGAATACCTACTGAAATTTAGCTATAGGACAACAGTTTGCAGTAAGACACAGAACAGTTTTTTTTATAAGGTAGTTAGAAATCTTAGATTGCATCATGTTCCCCTCGCTTCAAACTCAAAACTACCAACTTATTAAGGTTCACTTTTTAGTCTCTGTTTAACTTAAATGACAATTTTGTATACGTAGGTTAAAACAAATTAACTTAGGCTTAATTGAGGCTTGTTAGGAAAGGAAGTAACTTATGTGAAAACTTGCAGAAACCATAACCATTGACTATTGGATACATATGTTTGACTTGGTTAAAAAGGTTGTGTGTTCGGCAGAATTTAGTAATTTAGATCAGCACAATCTGGAGGTGGCTCACATCAACTACGATTTTGATTAAAAAAAATCTGGCTACAAATTTAACATGGGGATGGAATATCTAAAAATAGTTGTATTGATAGTCGAAGCCATAACTTAAGACTTTACTAATTAAGTTTACCTATTGTTTAAGTTAAATTAAGTTAAAGTGCACATAACTAAAACACTTTTGAAGGCAATCTTATTTTCTTGATGAGACAGGCAACTCTTCATCCCACTTATAAGGGGACCATTTCATTAGTTTATCAGCTTGTGGCTAGATCCTTTATGCCTGATGATGCCTTTTTAATTAGGTAGGCCTACTGGATAAGTCAGTTGCCTTAATCTACAACATTTAAGTTAGGCCTACAACATTATAAAATTTAAAAATATAAATATAACTTATCTTGAATAAGTTAGTTAGGCAGGCATGTTGACACTTTGTGTTCAAAAAGACCTAACTTACTTGTATTGATAGTCAAAGCTTTAACTAATTTCGCTATTAATTTCAACCAGTCGACAGGTTTTTAGTTATCCTATTTATCTTAGTTTGTTTGGATTTCCTACAATTCTTAAGGTAAGCTAATAAAAAGAAGACCTAAAATGTGGTTAACGGGTGGCATATTGACATCAATAAGATAAGTTAGTAAGTTTAACCATAGATAAAACATACTCCCTTAGTCTATGGTTTACCGTTTAGTATGATTTGAAACTACACCATAGAAGTTCGGTATGGATTACAGTAATTTAATAATGCCAACTTATTTATCGTCACCAGAGAAGTAGCTTTTAACTTATAATAGCACATCCGCACTTGCCGCACAGCACATAAGATTAAAACGTTAAAGCAGAAGGCTGTGCATGTCTTCTAAACAGCACTTTTTACAGGGTGTGAATTAAATGGAAATTATGTTTACCTTAATTTTGAAGAGATGTGTCCTCCGGAATAAGAGGACGTAGTCACTATTGTAGCACAAATAATTAAAACCGTTCCTTCAAGACGCCACACACTGCCACGACTGGTTGTTTACACTGTTATAACCTCAAACAATCGAATTTTCAGTTTAACTTTCCACGAACTCTATTGTAGAATATTTTTAACTTAGGATAGTTAACGATTACGAATATTAACTTAAATCCAAATTCACGAATTGTATAGTTGAATCAGCAACGACGTATATCGCGTTTCTATTAGAAGTAAACAAACATCTGCGTTCGTGTTGTTACTTTCTGTGCGATGGAAGCAAATTGAATGGCGACCGTGGCGGGAGCTTCTGGCAACACTACAGCGCGAAATTTCCCTACTGCTTTCCCAGATATCCCTATTTTGATAGTTACGTGTATACTCAATGGGGGGGACAGAACTTACTAACCTTGTCATTAAAATCATTAATTCATGTGACGCTAACAATAGCATTGCAACTAATTATTTATTAGCGAATTTCCCATATGGGGAATAAGCTATTACCGTAGTAGGTACACAATTACTCATGGTAAGAGTGGACCCAGGACCAATTTACTTTTTCATTTTGAGATCCCTGGAGGCCAAAAAACACGGTTACCTTCCGCTATCTCCGCGTCCCGCCACCTCCGTGTCCCGCCACCTCCGAATTTCAGAGTGACCCCTATAATCCTCGGTTACTACCTGCGTTAAGACTTTCTGTCCTAACCTAACCTAACCAAACCTAACCTAACCTAACCTAACCCACGGGTTAAATTTTCATTAAATCTTCCATCCACGGGGCTTCAATAAAAAATATATTGAATAATATAAAAAATTTATTAATCGTGGTAAAATTATTAACTCACTAACAAAATTCAATCTGCAATGACAGCTACCAACGCAGGCAGTGACGGGATTATAAGGGTTACTCAGACAGATTTGGGTTTGGAGGTGGCGGAACGCGGAGATAGTGGGAGCAAACGAAAAAACACTATCCGTTCAAATTTATATACAGTATGTATATATATCCGTTAGCATGCTATAAGCATGCATAGACTAACCATTTAAATTTGTCGAAATCGACGTTCTGGTAAAAAAATCTTACTGTTTTATGGGAAGTGAAATTTTCTTCAACATATTCTAAAACAAAGCATCTATAAAAAAGGTAAAAATAAAAACAAATATCCCTTTGTTTTATGGCCGCTTTTATTATGTCATACATATTATATTGTATAAATTGTTATTATGTGTTTTGGAAATATCACTTGTCCCCACACAATTAGTTCAATACTAGTTCACATGCCAATAATGAAATTGTTAACACTAAGTGGACTTCTTATTGTTACCTTATTTTACTGTTGTTACTTAATTCATTCATTTCACGCTTATTGGCAACACGTGTTTAGAATTTATCTCTTGTGACTTCACAGGAACAATAGATTATAAATTTTAAGATTTGAGGCTCTATCAACTGACCGACAAGGACTTCGATAGACGATAAGGGTAATAAATAATTGTTGTTGTAGCCAATTAATGGAAGTAAATCTAATATATAGACCATCAATGACTAGAGTGTCTTAATCATCAATGGATGCTCTGTATGTAATGTTATCCGTTACAAAATTTACGGTGACTGCGAGGGTATTTTAAAAACTATTTACAAACGTAACTCTCTTTTTATGTATTTTATGATAAATCGATACTCAAATGAGAGTACAGTAAAAATCATAGATTAACTTAAATACAATCACATTAGTTCATCTAAGGTAAACTATAAAAATATCCTCGTTGTAGGAAACCTTTCAATAATGCGAATTTCTAGAGTTTGGTGAATTTTGTAAAGTAATTCACTACTTATTTACGGAAAGTAAAGATGTTATCAAGAAGTTATTTATTTATTTATACATGGCACACAATGACATTTTGCATCATATGAAACTTAAGCACATCTGGACTATAACAAACTTGTTATAGTGGACTTTTTATAACTAAACAAGTCGTATGATGTTTGTGGGTTAATTTCACGAAAGTTACGGTGATTCTATATTAGTTAATGTAGCAAATAGCTCGAGACACAAAAACAATAAGGATCCCAAGTTTGGACGTATCTAGAGTAATCTTACTCGACAAAGAGGCACACACCTGCTTAATAAAATTAATTATGAACGTCAAATGTACAAGGTGTCCATGTTATCAGTTTCTAAACATTATCAACCATGTGACACAAATTAGTAGGTTCTGAAAAGTCGATGACTTCATTGATTCATTTACAACCATTGTGTTTTCATTTTAAGTTGGAGAGGTTAAGATCTATTTCTGAATTTAAAGTTAAAATACCCGCAGTAAGTCCATCGCAAGTATCACTTTTAAAGGTTAATTACCAAGTAAATTTGGGTCGCTCTCAACTCGATGCGCGGGAGAGTTTGGTAAGAAGCTAACTGGGTTGCCGTTGATGGGGAGAATTAATCACATTTCGTCCCAATTTGGGCATGATGCTTGCGTCACGTCAGGGAAGGCGAACAGCACATCATCTTATTACTCTATGCTCGGGGGGCGAGGAGAGGATATCATCTTATTACTCTGTGAACTCCCGTTCACCTCCTGACGAACGTCATTATTTTATACTCTGTGCGCTGAGAATACGGAAGGGAAAATACCGCCAAAAGTTCACATACGTTACCTAACCTGTGATCGTAACTCCAGTAATTATAGTATCGTAACGAACAACTGTGGCTTGATTTTAAATTGTTTTTTATGTGTTAAATGTTTAGTGACAAATGTAGTAAAACGCTGGTAGCAAATTCTTTTTATAATGCTAACCAATTTTTCATTGTAGGCAATAATTAGGAGCACTTGGTTTTATATTCTTCTTAACTACCTATAAATTTATTAAGTCTCCATAAAATTAAGTAATAGGTTGTTAAATCTAAATTTTATGGAATAATTTGATTACACTTGTTAATTTAATGGTAAATGAATTGCTCACGAATGCAATAAGGAAATCTTACTTTACCCTCTTTCACAGACAGTTTCACAAGGAGTGCTGGTCATTTCGTGATAATATAAGCAGGGACGGATTTTATTCTGTGCATCGGGGTTGGTGGTGGCCACGAAAGGGCAAAAGGGAGTGGTGCAGTTCTTAAAAGGCGTCGTCGATATATAATCACATGACCACTATTAATCACAAATATCGTATCGTATATGGTAAAATCATCTATTATATTTTGCTTGTCAATCAAGAACAATAATAACCAGCCTTAACAATAATTGGGCTCTTGTTACCCCTAATTTCGCTCCAGCACGCTTTGCATTGCATAACACATCATATAGACCGCTTCGCAGATATTAGGGACCAGGGGCCCATTTCATAATAAATTACAAACTAATATTATTAGTAAATCAGCTGATCGCCCAATGCAAATCTAATGGAAATTATAAGTTACAAGTTGTAACTTGTAACTTGTAACTTATATAAGGGGGGTACTTGTATAAGGGGGCTTTAAAAGTTATGCTGTTATTGCGACAAAATAACTCAATAACTCATTTATTTAGCAAGATTAACATTACAAATGCATTAGCCAAGTCAAATTTACTAAAAAATAACTATTAACTAACTTTTAAAATAATTAAAATTTATTAGGACTGTCCGTCAGCGAGAAAGGCGCGGACACTGTAGTAGCCTTTACCCACGAGAAATGACCTCAAGTGCCTTTTGAAGCATCCCGGATCTGATGTGGACTTGATTTGAAGTGGGAGAGCATTGAACAGTTTGATGGCATTATAGTTTAGATGTCTTTCAAAGAATGTGGTTGAATGGGCTGGAATTCTCAGATTGAAAGTATTGCGAAGCAGATATGAGTGGGTGGTTGTGGTGTGGAAATGAGAATAATTTGACTTCAGAAAAGTGAGGACTTCTAGAATGTAAATACAGGGAAAAGTTAGAATTGCGGATGATTTAAATACAGCTCTACAAGTTTGTTTGTAGGGAAGGCCGTGAATTATTCTGATAGCTCTCCTTTGAAGGCGAAAAAGGAAATGGGTTCTTGTGCTTTCACCTCCCCATAGTGCAACTGCATATATCATGTGTGGATAAAGTACACCGTAGTAAGCAGTAAGAAGTACATCTTTGTTTGAAAATTTTGCTAGTTGGCGCAGAAGAAAAATTCCTGAACTGATCTTTCTACAGACAGAATCAATGTGGGGTTTGAAACACAAGTTCTCGTCCAACAACAAACCCAGGAATTTTACTTGAGCAGTGGTTTCAGTTTCAGTGTCGTCCAAAATAATATTTTGTTTGTTTTTGGTTTTCCTAATTGAGAATTCAACGAGCTGAGTTGTTGTTGGATGTATTTTGAGGAGATTTTCGTCGAACCACTGCAACAAGCAACTGGCTTGTATAAAGGCACACATGTCTAGTTCGAGTCGGTTTGGGCTGGAGACAGCGAGAGAGGTGTCGTCAGCAAAAAGACATATTTCACCCTTTTGAACAACTGATGGGAGGTCGTTAATAAAGAAGAGGAACAGTACCGGACCAAGAACCGACCCCTGAGGCACTCCACTGACGATCGTGCCAGTAGAGGATCTGTGAGGGCGTAGACACCCAGTGCTATCCACTGCTTTCACCTCCACATATTGACTTCGGTTGGCAAGGTAAGACGAGATCCATTGTAGTGACAGCCCTCTAATTCCATAAGAGTGCAACTTCTGCTTGAGAAGGTCATGATCCACTGTGTCGAATGCTTTGGTCAGGTCGAAGAAGAATCCCAAAGCTTTCTCACCTCTATCCAGTGCGCTGACCACAGTCGATACAAGGTGATAAATTGCGTCTGTTGTCGACCTGTTTTTTACGAACCCAAACTGTTTACTGGTGAGTATGTTATTTTTATGTAGAAATTCCAGCAATCTTTTTAGGAATAATCTTTCAAAAAGTTTGGAAAACGTTGATACAATTGATATTGGCCTGTAGTTATCGCACAGACGATCATCCCCCTTTTTATATATAGGCTTAACAACAGAAAGCTTTAGAGTATCAGGAAACTGACCAGAAATAAAAGACGAATTAATTAAATGAGTTAGAGGTGTCAAGATTACATCACCTATTTCTTTTAATAGCCTTGGGGATATTTCATCTGTGCCGGCTGAACTCTTATTTTTCATCAACCTTATCTCAGTTGCAACTTCTTTTTCAGTTGTTGGGCAAAGGAAGAGGGAATTTGACACATGCCTTGTACAGCTGTTAGTGCCCTTTTTATTTGACTGGCTGCCAATCTCAACAAAGAAATTATTAAATCGATCAGCTACTAATTGTGGATCTGTGATTAAATAACCTTTCTCATCGAGGAGGTGGGGTTCCTTAAATTGTTTGTTTGTTCCATTTTTATTTTCATTAATTGTATCCCATATAGCCTTGCTTTTATTTTCTGCCTGGTTTATTTTACATAAATACAGTTCAGATTTCTTTTGCCTCACAAGTTTTCTAAAATTGGATTTTATTCTTAAATAATATTGTCTCATGTAATGTTCGGAGGGAAGATCTTTTGTTCTGTTGTATAGGTCAATCATTTCTGTCCTTTTTTGGCACATTTCTTTGTCTAAAACTACACGACCTGTGTTTTTCCTTTCTTTTACTTTCTTTCTTTTCAATGGAAATGCTATTTCAAATATGTGGCGTAACTGGCTTTCAAAATTGGAAAATTTGTCATTCATTGTTGTTGCGTTGTACACTGATATCCAGTTCTGTTGCTTAAGTAATAGCTTAAAGTATTGCTTTGTATTATTATTAAATTCTCTGGAAAATTTATATTTTATTAGATTATCTCTGTCATTTAGTGAACAGTTTATGGAAGCTAACTGGGCGTGGTGGTCTGAGAGGGCTGTCACAAGAACTTCACTTTTAATTCTTTTATTATCTATTATGAAGTATGAACTTATAGTCAACAACTCATTATATTCTTCATATTCAGCTTAAAACACTTACACACAGTGCTTATGCGACACAACATAATAAATCTGCATTGTCAACAAACGGAATGAATTCCTGAAGACAAAGGAAAAACTTAGTTTTGCAACAGTTCGCGTCAGCTGTTTTGACGCGTGTGACGAAGAGGCTGATAAGGCGGATTTGACACAATAACGAGGGTGACCAAATCGTAAACCTCCCCTTGCGAACCCTCCCTCTATATCGTAAATTCTTCTAAACGGCTCTCCTTGACATAAAAGTCCACCATGGAACCGACAAATGAAAAGTAAAACTTGACTCGATTCTCCAGAGTGCGCTGGAGTCGTAAAACGACGAGAGAAAACTCGATACGAATCTATCAGCCAGTGTGAATTATTTTGAAACAGTTCATTCAAAAGGGAAAGTTTATCATTTGGATTTTGGAATTTTGGAATTTTGGATATTTCCAAATGTACGTACGGTTATTAATTTCCCTTGCAAATTGTGATTGATACAGTAATTGAGCGGAGCGAGCGAAGCGAGCGTAGCTCTTTGGGATCAACTTCAATGCAACAAATAAAGCAACATCACTCAATAACGGCAGAACACATTTCAGCTAAACTTAACTAGACCAGGCCGTGGTAGGGGTTGAGTATGCAAAATTATTCGGACGCACTTTCTCTTTTGATTGTTGTCAAGGACACTTTGGACAGTAAGAAAACGCATGTTGCCACGATCGGCGTTGGTCGAGTACCAATATGGCTGCCATCCAAAATGGCGGACCACCTGACTTGACCTTGATCGAGAAAAATTCAAATAACTTCATTGTTTTTCGACAGATTTTGATAATTCTTTTATAGTTGGAAAGAAGAAGAAATTTGCTTTAAGAGTCTCTATTACACTTATAGTGATATCCCGTTTTAAAAAGTGATAAATTAGATTTTAATAAAGACTTACTTTTAAAACGGATTAAATATACGTTGAGGTGATTATATTTGAGTTTTTACTGACGATATATATCCGAAATCAACCCTGAAGCTGCTTGGGTAACAAAAACGTAATTATCCTTTATCATTTAATAACCAAAATCTAATAATTTGTAATTTAATAATCCATATATTATTAATGTTATTAATTTACAACTAAACACAATTGGAGAAGTTACGTTTTTAAAAAAGAGCTATGCAAGAAAAGTTCGATGTAACAATTGGGTAAACTGCTTTTTTAGGGTAATATCGACCCTGCTGAGTACAAATCTGCGTGTTGCCAAATCGAAATTTGAACCGGAAGTGCCGAATCCAAGATGGCGGCCATACCCTTTTTGCCCCATTACTCTTTTGTTATTTGGCCTAAAATATTGGTTTTAAAATCTGCATAGGGGTTTCAGGTTCCAAACACATTGCAATGCTCAAAATATACTTACATCAACTTTTAGGGACACATATTCCAAGATGGCGTCCCAAAACTCTGTTTACGCATATCTCTCTTCTTAGTTGGCCTAAAATAATAGTTTTAACATTTAGCATAGGGGTTTTATCGGATTCCAAACACATTGCAATACTCCAAATTTACTTAAATAAACTTTTAGGGGCATATGTTCCAAGATGACACCCAAGATGGCGTCCTAAAACTCTGTTTTCGCATATCTCTCTTATTAGTTGGCTTAAAATGATAATTTAAACGTCTGCATAGGGGTTTTCTTGGAATGCCAAACACATTTCAATACTCAAAACTTAATTACCACAACCTTTGAGGTCATATTTTTCAAGATGGCACACAATATGGCCGCCAAAAAACTCTGTTTCCGTATATCTGCCTTGTTTGTTTGTTTGAAATTATTATTTAAACGTCCATAAAGGCTTTTCCTCTGATGCCAAATAGATTGAAACACTCATTATATACTTCCAACGATTGTGTAGGACCTAGGTTCCAACATCGGCCGCCAAAACTTCTGTCCTCGGAAGTCGGAAGAAAACAAGAAATATGAGAAACAGTCCATTTAAGAGAAAATAAATTGTTAATTGCAATATTTAAAAGAAGATATGAACAAAATGAATGAACCATTTAAAAGGGTCAAACATTGTCGAGAACGGTAGCACAATTTGGCGCAAGTCTTTCGATTCTTCTTGCGCGTTTACATTGTAGATAGACACTTTCATAAACAATTACACCTTAGGATATCTGTGGAGGCTTTTGGGACTGACTCAAATCTCACAAGGATGGGATGTACTGGTGTCAGTGAAGCCCCCAGCTATATGACTCGGAGTCCATCTTCACCGGTCGGACAAGATGAGCATTTTCCAACACGTTCAAATGGAACGTTTTCAAATCTTTCAGTACAACAAATCATTTAGTTTGTAAAACCATTGAGGATAGTATCTTACGATCGTGTCTTCGCCTAATGACATCTTAGGAATCACAGTAAATTACCTTTTGGAGGCTAGGGTTACGGTTTTTTTTTCATAACAACGAAGGTGATAGCCTCATCCCTGCTTGTTACGTCTTTGTCCACCTGTTCAGGTGAGAGATCTCCGGATACAACAACTTCAAACGTCCCAAAATTATGATGGACTCTTGCGAGATAAAGAGGGCGAGACCAGATTTGTTTTCCTCAGTGCTAAAAAATTGTTCCATTCTTTTGGCAGTGGAACTTTCCTCAGGATATTTTCCATCATAATTTTGGGGCGCTTCAAACGCATCTTCTTTTTTGTGTTATAAAAAATCAGGAAGCCTTGCCTCCAACACGTAATGTACGGTGACTACAACTCCTGAGATGTCGTTAGGTAAAGACACGATCTTTATTAGGGGCATACTATAATTGTAATTATACCTAGGATGCAATTGTTTATCCAAGTGTCTATCTACAATGTAAATATTGCAATTAACAATTAATTTTCTTTTAAATTGCCTTTTTCTCATATTTCTTGTTCTCTTCTGACTTCCGAGGACAGAAGTTTTGGCGGCCGATGTTGGAACCTAGGTCCTACACAATCGTAGGAAGTATATAATGAGTGTTTCAATCCATTTGGCATCAGAGGAAAAGCCTTTATGGACGTTTAAATAATAATTTCAAACAAACAAACAAGGCAGATATACGGAAACAGAGTTTTTTGGCGTCCATATTGTGTGCCATCTTGAAAAATATGACCTCAAAGGTTGTTGTAATTAAGTTTTGAGTATTGAAATGTGTTTGGCATTCCAATAAAACCAAAACCCCTATGCAGACATTTAAATTATTATTTTAAGCCAACTAATAAGAGAGATATGCGAAAACAGAGTTTTGGGACGCCATCTTGGAATATATGCCCCTAAAAGTTGATGTAAGTAGATTTTGAGTATTGCAGTTTGGCATCTGAGAAAACCCCATGCAGATTTTAAAACCAATATTTTAGGCCAAATAACAAAAGAGTAATGGGGCAAACAGGGTATGGCCGCCATCTTGGATTCGGCACTTCCGGTTCAAATTTCGATTTGGCAACACGCAGATTTGTACTCAGCAGGGTCGATATTACCCTAAAAAAGCAGTTTACCCAATTGTTACATCGAACTTTTCTTGCATAGCTCTTTTTTAAAAACGTAACTTCTCCAATTGTGTTTAGTTGTAAATTAATAACATTAATAATATATGGATTATTAAATTACAAATTATTAGATTTTGGTTATTAAATGATAAAGGATAATTACGTTTTTGTTACCCAAGCAGCTTCAGGGTTGATTTCGGATATATATCGTCAGTAAAAACTCAAATATAATCACCTCAACGTATATTTAATCCGTTTTAAAAGTAAGTCTTTATTAAAATCTAATT
Source organism: Macrosteles quadrilineatus (assembly GCF_028750875.1). NCBI lineage: Eukaryota > Metazoa > Arthropoda > Insecta > Hemiptera > Cicadellidae > Macrosteles > Macrosteles quadrilineatus. Next base: position 66,392,344 of record NW_026542598.1, on the reverse strand, counting down.
TATCACTTTTTAAAACGGGATATCACTATAAGTGTAATGGAGACTCTTAAAGCAAATTATTCTTCTTTCCAACTATAAAAGAATTATCAAAATCTGTCGAAAAACAATGGAGTTATTTGAATTTTTCTCGATCAAGGTCAAGTCAGGTGGTCCGCCATTTTGGATGGCAGCCATATTGGTACTCGACCAACGCCGATCGTGGCAACATGCGTTTTCTTACTGTCCAAAGTGTCCTTGACAACAATCAAAAGAGAAAGTGCGTCCGAATAATTTTGCATACTCAACCCCTACCACGGCCTGGTCTAAACAAGATTACTTAGACTAATAGTGAGATGGTTAATAAACAAACAAATTTCAATTAGATAATGCTAATGCAATTTAAAACGAACTTAAAATTTCCAAATTTTAACATTAGGCTTATGGGACTAAAGTTGCCATATGACAGTTTTTTGTTTACAAGAAAAATGTAAACAAGAGAATCATAAGGTATTTCTGAACTTTCTAGACTTTTCTTTTAAACGTTTTTAAACCATTCCTATGATTTTAATAAACAATAAAATGCCATTAAAACATTTTTTTAAGGCGCGGAATTCACTGAAAATCTAGAAAATATACGGAACTACTTTCTCAATGCGCGGAGCATAAACAAGGAGCGGAGGGATACGGACCGGTGACTACTTTCTTGGGAACCTATTTGTGTTGCCAGCTGATTAGAAACAGCCAATGTTAGAAATCAGGATTTAATAAGCGATATATCGAACCGCATCGAAATCGATATTTAATCCGATAATACATCACAGGTTATATTATGTTGAATTACATCGACGGTGCAGTAAGTTATTACACTTCTTAATAAAACGCAGATTGAACACTGATCTAATTTAGGCATGTGGGGAAGGTAGGTCGGGGTTTATGAGTATTCGTGACTACATTTAAGTGTTTTGAAGTAAAGTTAGATTAGGGAGGTAAAGTGTAGGTTATAAGTAGGTGATCGAGTTGTTTATTTGTGTTGCACCATATAATTTTTATCTTTTGGAATAGTCGGTTAAACGGGGAAACGATTTCAAAAATGTTTGCATATGGTCTTAACAAACCATCTACTGTATTCTAGCATTGACTTTATATAAAGTCAATGATTCTAGCAAATTACTACATAAAAACCAAATGAAAAGAACATTTGGATTTGGACCTTTGACCATAGCAAAACTAACATATAATTTATGAAATGTGAAAAGTTGTATATCATTAAATACTATTCTCTAATATTAATAATTGTTCGGCAATTAATGGCTCGGCTGAAAATGGAATCTGCGTTTTTCGAAACAGTATTTTGATAACAATTCAGTAATTTCAAATGTTCACAACAGTAGCCTATCCTATATAAATACTGTTATTTGATTGCCAAGCCACGGACTATACATACGTCCAGTTACAACCGTAATAAGTAAATAATTAATTACCTGGACTTATAGAAGTACACTTTTAACCAAGGTATGGATAATCGTCTAGGCCTGTCCAGAAGTAGGCTACTAATTTCTAATTATATTATCTACATTGTATTTTTAAGACATGACTTCCCTTATTATTATTATTCTGTTTTCACTTAAATCAGCTGAATGCGATGTTTACTTATTACTTATGTTTAGGCCTACATTTCAGCCATCTTATTAGCGAATTTCCCTATAGGGAAGTAGCTATTACCGTAGGTGGCACGGTAAGACCTAGACCCGGGACCGATTTACTTTTTCATTTTGATGTCCCCAGAGGCCAAAAACACCATTCGTTCAAATTTTTATATATGTATATATATATATATATATATATATATATATATATATATATATATAGACTTATATATATATATATATATATATATATATATATACGTCCGTGAACGCGATAACTTGAGTAATTTTTGTCCGATTTTGATGAAATTTGGTTTAAAGGTGTAAAGCGGGATAAACTTGAATGAGTTCGCGAACCAGCACGATCGGACCATGGGAACGGGGCTTTACGGGGGGTTTTATGGGGTAAAAATCGGTTTTTCTCACTTTTGACCCTCAAAACACAAAATTTCCCAATTTCTCTTTAGACCTTTTTAAAGAGCTTAAAAAAAAAAATAATTTAGTATATAAAAGTATTTTTGTTCGATTATTAGTAACGGAGAAAATTAAAAAAATTGTAAATTTAAAATTCCCATGTTATTCTTATGGAGAATATTGTAAAATGTTGTAGTTTGCTTGTTTATGGATATATTTTGATCAAACTTGGCAAATTTATTTATTTTGTACTAAGCTATCAATGTTTTACTCAAAAACACACTTTATTAGTTTCCTTGGAGCAGCAAACCTAGGTACTCGTTAAACCTAATGTTATTAAAATATATTTAACTGAAAATCAATTCAGACAAATGGAAATTCGCTTAGTCGGCAGGTTTGCTGCGGCGGGGGTATTTTATTGTTCAATAAGTAAGTCTTTTTGCAGTTTTTACACATTGAAATACATGATTGATAATTCAGTTCATTTTAGTCTTTTAAAGGTGTTTTACATTTGAGTCTTACATTAAAATAACCCTACATTTTTTGTAGGCCTATGTTTTATCTTTGACTATCAATACAACTAGACATTCCATCCCCATGTTAAATTTGTAAGCAGCTTTTTTATCAAAATCTTCTGTATCCAATTGCCAATGGTATTATTAAGGACAGTATTAAAATGCCGTCTCTAAATCGTCCTAATAATGGTAGAAGACCTACATTCCAGTTACATTACAATCATATCCTCCATCGAATACTTGGTATTAACAATCATAAATTATTTCTAGCAAAGAAAGCTGAGTTTAACCGATTGCAGGGGTTGAAATGAAGACCAATGTTTATGTTGCACAGTTGAATTTAAATGTCAAATTTCCCCTCCTGTTGTAATACTTTTAATACTGGTTTTTTTTTAATAGTTACTGTTTTTTTTATACTTTAATATAGCCTACTTTAACCGATTGTAAGGGTGAAAAATGAAGTCCAATGTTTTTGTTGTAGGCTACAATTGAATTTGAATGTTAAATTTCCTTTCTCTTTTTTATACTTTAATGCTCTTTTTGGATGTTAATACCAGATTCCAACTGCTGTAATAATTTCCTGGTCAAAACTACCATAATGCACTTTTGGAAGAGGCATCTGAATAACAAGATGTATTAAAAACAAATTTGAATTATTATAATTTTAATCAATAAAACCAGCATTAGTACATCTTTTGACTTTTTACATTTAGTTACTTATACAAATATCAAATCACGTTTGTTCCGCTCAACTGGCTTTCACCTCTCTGAAAGCAACCCTAGTTTTAAAAGAAACTTGGTTATACGTCGAGATCTAATAGTGTTTATTAGTCTATTGATGTTTGATTGATATTTGGACGGATCAGGTGTCACAGAACACTACCGATACTAAAATATTTTCCAAGCTTACATTTCTTGTAACAAATATGGCCATAGTTTTGTTATTGTTGTTTTGCGAATAATATTATACATAATAGTATACGGTTTAACATACTAAGGACAGTGAAATTAATGTTGGAGATTTATTATTTTATTGTTTACGCCAGAATAATTTTTTATTAAATATTACACACAATTTTAAGGGTTATCGGTCTTTTTTGGTGTATTCTGGGTACCGTATTGAACATGTCCCTCTTGCAACATAGTCCATATTAGGTTAGCAACACATTAACTTTAATTTACTGTCATAAAGAAAGAATTTACCTTGCCTGAAGAATTTTTAAGTCTGTGTATTTCACGATGCAATTAAATGAATTTCGAACACACCAATAATAACATTAGTGCAAGATAATAGTGTGCATCGTTTCTGAAAACAACGTTAATTAAATTGATAGAGTCAGCCAATCTAAATTTTATCGAAAGAAAATTCATACACTAACAAGGTAATAAACACGACATGCAGGCGACAACGATGCAGATGTCACAACAATTGGAGGGAAATGGCCAGGGAATGTTTCCCTCATCTGGCAACACTGATCTAGCTGCAGTTGTTGAGAGGGGGGAGTGAGCAGGTGTTGGTTCTGTCTGGTCTGTCACTTCACTTCACAACAAAGAGTAGCTTGTTGTCACTGCGGTTTGAAATGAACAGGAATACTGTAGTTACGAATTAGAGTGAATTTAACAATTAATTGCGTGGAAAATCAGTAGGCCTATTCATTCGTCGTGTAATGCTGTAGAACCAAAATTGTACTTAACACTGTCGTGTAGTTTTGTCATATTTCAAGTTTTAATATACGTGTACCTAGGGTAATAAAATTATTGTATATCTAAAATCATTTTAAGAAGAGGATCTTTGACGAGAAAGCTGAGGTTAATAGCTTATTGACAAGTGAACCATAAAATTGAAATTCCGTCTTCTACGCATTCTACAGATAAATCACATGGAAAATGATTTTAGGGGGGTTACTGATGTTTTGCTGACGGCATGATAGTTACACTAAAGTAATAATTTTTATAGACTGAACAATACGACCACAAACCTTAACTCCACCCTACTGACTAAACTACCACACATTCTACAATATTATTCTCTCTTGTTGTGTGTACTAAAGGTCATTTACATCATCAAGTACAATACTTGCACTTGCGTGCTCGTTGCTATTGTAGTAATTGTTTTTACTACCGGGAGTACAAGTGACTCACCGGCACCAGCCTGGCTACCGTGGATTAATAGGCTATCTACACGACAAACCTGTGCATTAAATAGAATACTCCTCAAATAAAACTGCTGTAAGAGTTAAGAGATTCAATTACAAAATTACAATCAATTCAATTACAATCGGTTTCGGTTTTTGAATTGAACTACTAGAGAAAATACGAAGGCAAATGGATTAAGATTTAACAAATTGACCGCTAGTAGGTAGTTGGGTAAGAATATTACCCAAGCGTGCACAAAAATGGAGAGTATTTCTTGTATTTTTGTGTCCGTACTGAGTATAAATGACTAGTTTAGCATGAAAGGAACGGGTGAGAGTACGTGATTTTTAAATGTATATTCCTCTGGCCAAAAGTTAATATACAATTAGGAATCCTTAACAATTCCAGTCGGCATTGTTTACGTCATGTTTTAAGGGATATTTTAAATAAACTATATATTCAAGTGTAGACTAAGCAAATAAATTTAATTCTAAGTACATGTTGACAACATAGTTGTTGAGGCAATCGATCACGAACCAATTCCCCAAAAAACATCTTGTTTGTTCCATCCATACACACTTCTATGCATCCTTGCATATCCTTTTTCACCACAGCAAATTTAAAACATGAACATAAATATATATTAATTTTAAGTCAGTCCGAATCTTGGTGAAGTGGACGAAGTTTTCTTGCCTACAGTTTGAATTACACTACACTACTTTGGTTTCAATGGATACAATATCTAAATTTTTAAAACGCGAAATTTTACTTTGTTCTGAGAAACTAACTTTACCTTGTGGTGACATGACAGTCTCATTGTAGCAACGGAATACGTAGATTTAAGCTACATAAAGTTAACTACTCTGTCGATGATAAAATCCCTATATCTATGTTGTTAGGTTTTTGGCACATCATTACTGAATGATTCTTATTTTTTTCAAATTGAATTAAGCATATGCTTTATTTGGGACCTTAATTTAACTACATATTTAGTTTATTGAAAAACAGTTCAATTTTATTTCTTGGATTTTGAATCAAGACACTAACGAATCGTTCGAAACTTTTTGCTTTCGTAATTGACGTTGCGTTTATTTATTACATCTTTCATTGCTTTTATTGATGTTAACTAAATCTCGCTAAGTGAATAAAACTAGTCTTAAGATTAAGCAACACAATCGAACATTTAAAACATAACTGACCTCCTCCTGGGTCTTCTCCCCGGCCTCGCTCATGTGGGAGATGTGCCCCTCCGACCTGGAGCCCGGACATGCTGACTCCCCCTGGACCTTCCCCGGCTCCTCCATGGTCTGTCCCTTGTCATTCCACACTTCCGGCTCCGACACGCACTTCTCCAACCGGGGGAACAACGCCAGCCGAATGACCGGGGACTCCCGCCGAGGAGGACGCGACTGAACGCTCTGACTGCGGAAGAAGCTAGGCGAGGTAGGCGTAGACCTCGTCCGATTCTCTTGAAGGAAATTCTTGTTAATCTCCAACACGTTCTTTCCCGAGTTTTCCATCTTGTTGTTTTCCTGCACCGTGATTTGCGGCAAGGAATGCTTCGTTTGCAAAATGTTTTTGCAGTTCTCCTTCGACACGTCTTCTTGCAAATCCATTTTGTCCAGTTGCGAACACACTTCTTCTGTGGTCATGTTGTCTGAAACAAAAATCGTAATTATTTTCGGTTTTCTTGGTGAGAGAAATGTAAATAGAAATTGTGTCATAAAATAATTAGGTATTGAATACAAGAATCTCAATAGCGCCCCTACGTATATACTGTTGGCTGCCGAAAGTACTAGAATGGTACTAGCCAATAAGTTTCTAGAGGTGCAACTCAAAAATTACTTGTTCATTAATTAGCTTATTTATATTTTTTTTCTTATGAATAAAATCATTCAATTGAAGACTGGATACAATGACTAAGAGCTCAGTATGTTATACCTTTGACTATTAATACAAAAAATTATTTATCTTCATCGCCAAAGTTGACATTTGATTTTACACTATGATCGTGATTTATCACATTACTGTACAAAGTATTTTATAAATGGGACTTTTTTCATAACGTACAAGTTGACAAATATTTTCCAGAAAATTTTTGATTTCGTATTTTTCCCCCCAAGAATACTGATTTATCGATTTAATTATGTGAAGCTTGAACAATTACGATTTTGTATAGTGTTGCGTGTTCCGAATGTTAGTTACGAAATGTTTAAAGTGTTGTGATAAAAACCAAATGAAGGTGAGGCTTAGTAAACAAACATCGTTAGTTAATCTTTTTGATGAAACAAACCAACAACACACCTTTTAAACTCTCGAGTGATATTAGATACTGTAGTACGGTACTATTTAATTGGACCGTTTGGTGTAAAAATCCTTTGATGTAGGCCTAAAAGCGTTGTACGTGGATGATCGAAAGTCTATTGTTAAATGCACAACACCATAATCGTGATTTATGATAGATTCTTATCCATTATTTCAGTTTCAGTACGGATTTAATTTATGTTCTCCCCATTGAATAGATAGGTCTATTAATAGCTATTTACCTAAATAACGTCAACATTTTCATTCTTAACAATGCTTCTGAACTAATGATGTAAAGGAATTACAATTTAATAAATTAGTTATAGTAAAACTGAAATGCATTTAGAAACGAAAAATAACTGCTCCCACTTTTAGCATTCAAATATGTTTTGACTAAAGTCAATGTAGGCCTAAATTAGGAATAATTAGTCCCTACTTTATACTTACTGAAGAAGTAAATGTTATACATCAGTATGGTAGGTACATTTATTTACTCTGTGTTCATATTATGTCATCTTGCATAATTTGATAAGCAATTTTTTCAGACACATCAATAATGTTATTTTTAACTATACCCATCATGAAGTTTATGTCAAACTTTATTTACTTTCCGTAAATTCTTACTAAACACTGAAAAATGGTAAATTGGTTTATGAGTTGGTTCATGGAAGTAAACATTGTAAGCAATTTATTTAAACTGAGGATTTTTGATTTGTTGAAATGTCATTCAAGAAACTTATTAATCCAATAATCCACTAACAGTCTGAAGAACTATACTACTTTTGAAAGTCAAGGCTACCAACTTAACACTAAGGTGTGTCAACTCCCACACAAATGTTTGATATTATTAAATGCTATTAAACCTGAAAATATTATAATGTCCTAAGTAAGGTGAAATTATGTATATATTTCATAATAGCTCGCTCAAAAACAAGTTGAAAATAATTTACAAATCTTTTAACAAACTTTAACTCCTATTTAGGTAATTTACTCATAAATATTATTTATTTTCTCATGTTACATGTTACGTAATATTCCATGACCTGTTTATCTGTGTGTTTGTTTTGTATTTGTACATGGAAACAACTAATACCACCAAATATATAAAAAAATTTATATCAATATAATTTGTTTACATACAAAACACAGGAAATATTCAGTTACCACTGAACAAGTCAGTGTGAACTAAATCCTCGTCTATTATACACAGACTTTCTACACGAACCCAAGTACGATTATGTATAAATTTAAACTCACATTTTCAAAAATATTCTATTTCTAAAAATAAGCTATCCCACCTGCTATAGATGAAGTGTAGAGGTTAAGTGGTGGGTCGATCCATGTATCCTAGCAGTTCTGCGCTTCACTAGGGGTTGCTTGCGCGCGCATACACCCCTTTCATCCCCTGCTCCTGTCCCCTCGACTCTCTTATAGATTTTGCGGTGGGGAGCTGCCTCTCCTCCGAATCAAAACAAATACCCATCAACCCGATAACAGCCAAATATAGGTCAGGGGTTTGGCATCCGGGCTTGGGGCAAATCAGGTTTGTTTGCTACATTGAGCGAGAGGAAACTCTTTTGGGGTAAAAACTACCAGTTTTGAGGTTAGTGTAAAGTTTTAGGAAGCCAGTTCAACAAATTTATAATTTCAATTTTCTAATTTTGTATTTCTGTAATTCACTAGCTGTAACCTACGGGCTTCACCCCGTTTGACTTCATGAGTATTATTAATACAACTATTGGTTAAGTTAAGCTGAAATAAACAAAACAGAATACAGTAATACAAACAAATAATCACACCTGGTTTTTTAATAAGGTAATAAATTGAAAGAATAACAAACAAATAAGTACAGCTGAGGTATTTTTAACATTACATATATGGAAAGTTCCCTTACGAAAGGAATTACGACCTTAGGGCAATTTATGAAATAAGGAATAGTTTTGCGCAAGGTATCTCGTCATGACGAATATTTTAAGTTAATGGTTTATGGGGATGTGACTTGTAGTTTTGTAAAAAGTTCATGGGTACTTGGTACTTTGTGATTTATATATGGATTGCATTTTTGGGATAGGGAAAGTCCAAACCCTTTGGATTTGTTAGTCAACTATCTACTGTAACATCTGAATTTTGTTAGACAGCATCTATTTATGATAGCACAAATACAATCTGGGCCCAGAAATAATCTCGCTAGCAATCGAACAGTTAACTTTATTCTTAGGGTTATACATTTTTTGGTTTGCTAAAATATTGACTAAAGCGTAATTTTATGGTTTCGTTTCGTATTTTATGGTTTCGATTAAAACTGTTGTTGTTGATCATATGTCTTTCGTGTATATAAATAATTCACATTTTATTTCCTCAATGTAACGTCACGATTGTATTTAAACTTATTTACTAAGGTGATATTTTCTCTTGTAAAACAATCCCGTCATTACTTCACTACCAATCGCAATGAGTGAGTTGTTTATGACCTGTTCGATCTTTTACCATGTTTCCATTACTTCAAAAAGTTTCGAAGCCAAGACAAATTGACTCTTGTAAAATTTCAACCCAAGTTGTAGAGAAATCTTACTCCCTCCCACGTGTACGTCACTACACATTATATGAAACAATCCTCACATCAAACATATCCCGTTAATAAAATATACTCACGTGGATCTTGTGGAGATACATTAATTAATTAATATCCTAACGACAAAATGGAACTGGATCCAAGAACCTCTTAGCATTCTTGACATAAACCCTTGGATTGGAAAGCGAGTATTGTACTTATAATGTTAAGTTACTATCCCCTTGGCTATCCCTTCAATCAATGTCCTAGAATACTGAACATTATTATGTGGAACTCCACTATTATTTTAGAGATAGTAGTGTCATAGTAACAGTTCACCGCCAACAGCTGTCGGGCAGATGTTAGCAGATGTTACAAAGTTAATTATTTTAAAGGGCATTCGGAGGAAATTACGTAAGAGCAGGTGGTTTTGGTCGTATGTCACTTGTGACGTATGTGGGTACTGTTTTAATTGTTTAACGAGCGAAACACAGTTTATACAATTAAATCATGGATTTAGTTAAATTCATAGTCAACAGTACTGTGTAGTATTCTAGTAAGGTCAGCGGGGCGCGGCGCGTTGCGGCATGGGTGACTCACTGCTCGCCGCGGAATTGGGTTAGTTGGACGGACGAAAGTTTGGTCAGGGTCGCGGCCACGCCCGACCTTGTTACTCAACCTTCGCGGAGCTGTACCCAGATTTGGATCGTATCCACACAGTTCGCGTTTGGACGTAGTGGCGGAGTGTTGCTATCTGTACGGTGCTGTGTCTATCGTTAGCTGTATCGTGTGCTCGCGTGTGTTTTGGAACTATGTGATATAGCAGCTTTATCTTGTACCCACAAATGAGGTAGGCCTAATGTAAAACCAAATATAATTCTTATCTTATGTTAGAGGTCCTAAAAAAATAACGTAAAATTAAATATTGTTTATATATTTTTAGAAAAATTAGTAGTAGTAGTATATTACGGGTTTTGGAGACCATGTTTATATTTTGTTAAATAGTTTGACAGATTAACCTTTGTGGTCAAAATATGTTTATATAATGGAGTCTTTAGAAAGACTGATACCTTTTGTATGTAAATTATACCCAATTCCATGTGTCCTGACTTGTGTGAATCAAATAAATTAGCTTTCCATCTTCAACGTCAGGAGGATTTGATACGTTTAATTGTGTCGGAAAGCAAACCTCTAAAAACTTGTTGTCATAAAAGAAAATAAATGTTTTACCATTTTCGTTTTGTCTTTGTTCTACTAATTGATAATGTTTGTTTTGTAACAGATATTTAAATGTTACTTTTTCTGTTTCTATTGGACTTACTATTTGAGGAAGCTTCATTTCTTGACATATGGCTTCGGGTGATAATTGATTAGAATAATTTGATCCTGATGCATTCCAATGTAGTGGTAATTTAATTTGCTTCTGAAACTTTAGACGTAGTGACATTGACTTGCGAAAATTGCTAGTTTTAGAAGTAGTAGATTTCTTTAAATTTTCTTTTATTCTCTTTAGTTTATCTTGTGTGATTGTACTTGGCTTATCCATAGTTAACATCAGAACAGAGCTAGCATATGTGAACAGTCTTCGTTGAAGGTTCGACACTGAATGATGTGATGTTGGAGGTTTGGAGACTTCCTTACTTAGTAGGTAGAATTACCCGACAGTAGGGAAATTTACCCGCGAAGCAGGGTAAACCTCCCGACCGGCCCCCTCCCAACTGGCTCGCGGATAAAAGTAGTGAGGCAGCGAACGGACTGTAGTCAGTCTCACCCAACTGCACAGCTGACTGATAGACTCTTTGATTAAAACCTTTCGTTAGATTTGGCCAATCTAACTAATGTTATCAGTAAATTGCAATCTAACTTAATGTTTTAGTTCAAAGTAGCAGTGCTGCTTTTACTTAATAGCTATCAAGATGGTTTTACCCCCACTCCAACAACCTCCCCCACACCCCATAAGAATTCCAATCAAAATTCCAACAAAGTAAAGAAGTCCCCATTAAAATGAACACAACTTTGTGACTGTAAATATTCTATATTTAAAATTTAAGTTGACCATTTGTAATTAGTTGAGAGTCCAACGCCCATACTATCTGCATTGTAAATTAAGTTTTAAACTTTTGTTGTCATTGGTAGTTTACTTATGTCAGCTAACAATGAAAACTTTCTTGACTGTAAATATTCTATGTTTAAAATTTAAGTTGACCATTTTGTAATTAGTTGAGAGGTCCAACGGCCTGCATACTATTCTGCATTTGGTTAAATTAAGTTTTAAACTTTTGTTGTCATTGGTAGTTTACTTATGTCAGCTACAATGAAAACTTTCTTGTGACTATAAATATTCTATCTTTAAAATTAAGTTGACCACTTTGTATAATTAGTTGAGAGGTCCAATGGCCTGCATACTATTCTGCATTTGGTTAAATTAAATTTTAAACTTTTCGTTGTCATTGGTAGTTTACTTATGTCAGCTAACAATGAACCCTTTCTTGTGACTGTAAATATTCTATATTTAAAATTAAGTTGACCATTTGTAATTAGTTGAGAGGTCCAACGGCCTGCATACTATTCTGCATTTGGTTAGATTAAATTTTAAATCTTTGTTGTCATTGGTAGTTTACCAGCTAACAATAACACTTTCTTGTGACTGTAAATATTCTATGTTTAAATTTAAGTTGACCATTTTGTAATTAGTTGAGAGGTCCAACGGCCTGCATACTATTCTGCATTTGGTTAATAAGTTTTAAACTTTTGTTGTCATTGGTAGTTTACTTATGTCAGCTAACAATGAAAACTTTCTTGTGACTATAAATATTCTATCTTTAAAATTTAAGTTGACCACTTTGTAATTAGTTGAGAGGTCTGAAAATCAACGCTGATACAATTTCAGGTTAAATTAAATTTTAAACTTTTCGTTGTCATTGGTAGTTTACTTATGTCAGCTAACAATGAAAACTTTCTTGTGACAGTAAATATTCTATATTTAAAATTTAAGTTGACCACTTTGTAATTAGTTGAGAGGTTCAACGGCCTGCATACTATTCTGCATTTGGTTAAATTAAATTTTAAACTTTTCGTTGTCATTGGTAGTTTACTTATGTCAGCTAACAATGAACTTTCTTGTGACAGTAAATATTCTATTATTTACAATTTAAGTTGACCACTTTGTAATTAGTTGAGAGGTCCAACGGCCTGCATACTATTCTGCATTTGGTTAAATTAAATTTTAAACTTTTCGTTGTCATTGGTAGTTAACTTATGTCAGCTAACAATGAACACTTTCTTGTGACTGTAAATATTCTATATTTTAATTTAAGTTGACCATTTTGTAATTAGTTGAGAGGTCCAACGGCCTGCATACTATTCTGCATTTGGTTAAATTAAATTTTAAGCTTTTGTTGTTATACCTAAACACAGACTCTTTCCTCACTACAACAGAAGGAGAGATAGAGCATGTTTGCTCCATCTCTTCTTTTGGTATTATTTTAAATGACCTTGACCTACTTACAGGACTTTGAAAATATCTTGGAAAAAATATAAAAACGGTAGTAATGGATCTGCCTTGTATATGTTTGAATCCGACCGGGCATATATTCTAGCTAGGGACCTACTATCGCTAGTTAATTTACATAAGCAGGTGCAGCGTTGTTCTACCCCCACCACTCAACCCGAGCGTATAAAAGGGCTGCGAGCAGACGGATGATTGTCAGTCTTGCACAACCGGTGAAGCTGACCGGATGGGCAAACTGGCTAAAGACGAGACCCTTAGTTTAGAGTTGGTACCACTCTAACCTAAGGTTCTTGTCACTTAGTAGTTATTTTAGAAGCATGTTGATTGTAGTATTTGTTGGCTTGTAGTTAGAGGGTGTTTTGCGTATTTGTATCTTTGGTAAGGGTGTTGTATTTCTTAATTATGTGTTGTTCTATTTCAGGTATCAAAATAATAAAGTCCCTATTAGTAATTTTATTTTCAATTTGAGTTGATCATTGTATGTTACAAAGTTCTAAGTGACATTAGTAAGTTGAAAACGTTCACACAAAACAAAAACATGAAACCAATAGTAAATTCATGACATAGAGTTCTCTTTGACATACACACATTTTTATGGGACAGTTCGTTGACTGCGCTGCTCCGGCTATTGCTAATGAGTCTTTGATCAATACCATGAGGACAGTCCTTTGGCTGCGCTGCCTCTGATCAAAAAGACTGATACATTGGTCTTTAGCCAATTCAGACTTACACACAAACATGAAAATAAAACAAACACTAAGTTCCCCCACTACAACAAAATGAGATAGATGACATTCACACCTTTTTAAGGGGACAGTTCGTTGACTGCGCTGCTCCGGCTATTGCTAATGAGTCTTTGATCAATACCATGAGGACAGTCCTTTGGCTGCGCTGCCTCTGATCAAAAAGACTGATACATTGGTCTTTAGCCAATTCAGACTTACACACAAACACGAAA